>NC_140215.1:32298176-33594246 GCF_951802725.1 Rutilus rutilus | reverse complement strand
TCATTATTTAAACTTTTGGCTCAAAAGGTCTGATTGACCAGTCATAATAGAAAAGAAAAAGAAGAAGAGGGCCGCACACAGGAGTTGCCCTCACAATTTAAAAGATCTGGAATGTTTTTGCAAAGAAGAGTTGGAAAATATTCCCAAGACAAGATGTGCCAAACTATCTAAACAGACTGAGTGCTTTAATAAAATCAAAATCAAGTTAAACTAAGTGCTAGTTCAGGGGTGTGAACACTTATGCAGTTACATATAGCAGAATAAGTGATATATACAACCCCAAATCAAGAAAAGTTGGGACATTCTGTAAAATGCAATAAAATCAAGAATTTATGATTTGTTAATTCTCTTTCAAATTTATTTAACTGACAAAAGTATAAAGAAAAGATTTCCAATCTTTTCACTGAACAACTTAATTGCATTTTGTAAATGGCTTCAACACACTCCAAAAAAGTTGAGTCAGAGGCAGACAAGTGAAAAGCTCATAGAATATCCAAATTAAACTCTTTTGAAACAGTCATCCATGGCTCTTTTGAGCCATTACCCTTTTTACACTAAATCACGATTCCCTCACCTATTACTAATTCACCTGCTAATTGGTAAATTAGTAATAGGTGAGGGATTTGTGATTTAGTGTAAAAAGAGCATCTCAGTCTTTGGAAGCAAAGATGGGTCATCGCTCACCACTTTGTGCCAACCCAGACAGCAACATAGTGTTGGCCCACATCTGGGACCTGTTGAATCCACATGTGCCAGATGTGGCCCAGATCTGGGTTGACACTTTGTTGCTGTCGGGGAAATATCATGAGAATTGTCAAAAATCACATTTCTTAATGCAAGACTGCAACGAATTTATGTCTTTCACCATCTACCGTACATAATATTGTAAAAAGATTCAGGGAATCCAGAGAAATCTCAGTCCGTGTAAGGCAATGAAATGAAACCTCAGTTGAATGCGTGTGACCTTTGACCCCTCAGACGGCATTGCATGAGAAACTACATCATGCTACTCTGTTAAATAAATGTAGCCACATTTACTCTGGAGAACTTTGGAAAACTGTTGTCACTTAGTGCAACTTGAATCTCTTGTTATGCAAGGAGAAAGCTATACATCAGTTCTATGAGGAGATGCCGGAGAGTTCTCTGGGCCCGAGCTCATCTCCGATCATCCAAAACACAGTGGAAATGTGTGCTGTGGTCAGATGAGTCCATGTTTCAGCTTGTTTTGGGGAAAAACAGACATCAAGTTCTCAATCCCACAGATGAAAGGGACCATCCAGATTTTCATCAGTGAGAGATGCAAAGCAAACATCTGTCATGTATGGAGAAACATCTGTCATGTATAGAGGAACATCTGTCATGTATGGAGGAACATCTATCTGTCATGTATGGAGGAACATCTATCTGTCATGTATGGAGGAACATCTGTCATGTATGGAGAAACATCTGTCATGTATGGAGGAACATCTGTCATGTATGGAGAAACATCTGTCATGTATGGATGAAGAAACATCTGTCATGTATGGAGGAACATCTGTCATGTATGGAGGAACATCTGTCATGTATGGAGGAACATCTGTCATGTATGGAGGAACATCTGTCATGTATGGAGGAACATCTATCTGTCATGTATGGAGGAACATCTGTCATGTATGGAGGAACATCTGTCATGTATGGAGGAACATCTGTCATGTATGGAGAAACATGTGTCATGTATGGAGGAACATCTGTCATGTATGGATGAAGAAACATCTGTCATGTATGGAGGAACATCTATCTGTCATGTATGGAGAAACATGTGTCATGTATGGAGAAACATCTGTCATGTATGGATGAAGAAACATCTGTCATGTATGGAGGAACATGTCATGTATGGAGGAACATCTATCTGTCATGTATGGAGAAATGTGTCATGTATGGAGGAACATCTATCTGTCATGTATGGAGAAATGTGTCATGTATGGAGGAACATCTGTCATGTATGGAGGAACATCTGTCATGTATGGAGGAACATCTATCTGTCATGTATGGAGGAACATCTATCATGTATGGAGGAACATCTGTCATGTATGGAGGAACATCTATCTGTCATGTATGGAGGAACATCTATCTGTCATGTATGGAGGAACATCTATCTGTCATGTATGGAGAAACATCTATCTGTCATGTATGGAGGAACATCTATCTGTCATGTATGGAGGAACATCTATCTGTCATGTATGGAGGAACATCTGTCATGTATGGAGAAACATCTGTGAAACATCTGTCATGTATGGAGAAACATCTGTCATGTATGGAGGAACATCTGTCATGTATGGAGAAACATCTGTCATGTATGGAGGACCATCTGTCATGTATGGAGGAACATCTGTCATGTATGGAGGAGCATCTGCCATGTATGGAGGAACATCTGTCATGTATGGAGAAACATCTGTCATGTATGGAGAAACATCTGTCATGTATGGAGGAGCATCTGTCATGTATGGAGGAACATCTGTCATGTATGGAGAAACATCTGTCATGTATGGAGGAACATCTGTCATGTATGGAGGAACATCTGTCATGTATGGAGGAACATCTGTCATGTATGGAGGAACATCTATCTGTCATGTATGGAGGAACATCTGTCATGTATGGAGGAACATCTATCTGTCATGTATGGAGGAACATCTGTCATGTATGGAGAAACATCTGTCATGTATGGATGAAGAAACATCTGTCATGTATGGAGGAACATCTATCTGTCATGTATGGAGAAACATGTGTCATGTATGGAGGAACATCTGTCATGTATGGATGAAGAAACATCTGTCATGTATGGAGGAACATCTATCTGTCATGTATGGAGGAACATCTATCTGTCATGTATGGAGGAACATCTATCTGTCATGTATGGAGGAACATCTATCTGTCATGTATGGAGGAACATCTGTCATGTATGGAGAAACATCTGTCATGTATGGATGAAGAAACATCTGTCATGTATGGAGAAACATCTGTCATGTATGGATGAAGAAACATCTGTCATGTATGGAGGAACATCTGTCATGTATGGAGGAACATCTGTCATGTATGGAGGAACATCTGTCATGTATGGAGGAACATCTATCTGTCATGTATGGAGGAACATCTGTCATGTATGGAGGAACATCTGTCATGTATGGAGGAACATCTGTCATGTATGGAGGAACATCTGTCATGTATGGATGAAGAAACATCTGTCATGTATGGATGAAGAAACATCTGTCATGTATGGAGGAACATCTGTCATGTATGGAGGAACATCTATCTGTCATGTATGGAGAAATGTGTCATGTATGGAGGAACATCTATCTGTCATGTATGGAGAAATGTGTCATGTATGGAGGAACATCTGTCATGTATGGAGGAACATCTGTCATGTATGGAGGAACATCTATCAGTCATGTATGGAGGAACATCTATCTGTCATGTATGGAGGAACATCTATCTGTCATGTATGGAGAAACATCTATCTGTCATGTATGGAGGAACATCTATCTGTCATGTATGGAGGAACATCTGTCATGTATGGAGGAACATCTATCTGTCATGTATGGAGGAACATCTGTCATGTATGGAGAAACATCTGTGAAACATCTGTCATGTATGGAGAAACATCTGTCATGTATGGAGGAACATCTGTCATGTATGGAGAAACATCTGTCATGTATGGAGGACCATCTGTCATGTATGGAGGAACATCTGTCATGTATGGAGGAGCATCTGTCATGTATGGAGGAACATCTGTCATGTATGGAGGAACATCTGTCATGTATGGAGGAACATCTGTCATGTATGGAGGAGCATCTGCCATGTATGGTGGAACATCTGTCATGTATGGAGAAACATCTGTCATGTATGGAGAAACATCTGTCATGTATGGAGGAGCATCTGTCATGTATGGAGGAACATCTGTCATGTATGGAGAAACATCTGTCATGTATGGAGGAACATCTGTCATGTATGGAGGAACATCTGTCATGTATGGAGGAACATCTGTCATGTATGGAGAAACATCTGTCATGTATGGAGGAACATCTGTCATGTATGGAGAAACATCTGTCATGTATGGATGAAGAAACATCTGTCATGTATGGAGGAACATCTATCTGTCATGTATGGAGAAACATGTGTCATGTATGGAGGAACATCTGTCATGTATGGATGAAGAAACATCTGTCATGTATGGAGGAACATCTATCTGTCATGTATGGAGAAACATGTGTCATGTATGGAGGAACATCTGTCATGTATGGAGGAACATCTGTCATGTATGGAGGAACATCTATCTGTCATGTATGGAGGAACATCTGTCATGTATGGAGAAACATCTGTCATGTATGGAGGAACATCTGTCATGTATGGAGAAACATCTGTCATGTATGGATGAAGAAACATCTGTCATGTATGGAGGAACATCTATCTGTCATGTATGGAGAAACATGTGTCATGTATGGAGGAACATCTGTCATGTATGGATGAAGAAACATCTGTCATGTATGGAGGAACATCTATCTGTCATGTATGGAGAAACATGTGTCATGTATGGAGAAACATCTGTCATGTATGGATGAAGAAACATCTGTCATGTATGGAGGAACATCTGTCATGTATGGAGGAGCATCTGCCATGTATGGAGGAACATCTATCTGTCATGTATGGAGAAATGTGTCATGTATGGAGGAACATCTATCTGTCATGTATGGAGAAATGTGTCATGTATGGAGGAACATCTGTCATGTATGGAGGAACATCTGTCATGTATGGAGGAACATCTATCTGTCATGTATGGAGGAACATCTATCTGTCATGTATGGAGAAACATCTATCTGTCATGTATGGAGGAACATCTGTCATGTATGGAGGAACATCTATCTGTTATGTATGGAGGAACATCTGTCATGTATGGAGAAACATCTGTGAAACATCTGTCATGTATGGAGAAACATCTGTCATGTATGGAGGAACATCTGTCATGTATGGAGAAACATCTGTCATGTATGGAGGAACATTTGTCATGTATGGAGGAACATCTGTCATGTATGGAGGAGCATCTGTCATGTATGGAGGAACATCTGTCATGTATGGAGAAACATCTGTCATGTATGGAGGAACATCTGTCATGTATGGAGGAACATCTGTCATGTATGGAGAAACATCTGTGAAACATCTGTCATGTATGGAGAAACATCTGTCATGTATGGAGGAACATCTGTCATGTATGGAGGAACATCTGTCATGTATGGAGGAACATCTGTCATGTATGGAGGAACATCTGTCATGTATGGAGGAACATCTGTCATGTATGGAGAAACATCTGTCATGTATGGAGAAACATCTGTCATGTATAGAGGAACATCTGTCATGTATGGAGGAACATCTGTCATGTATGGAGGAGCATCTGTCATGTATGGAGGAACATCTGTCATGTATGGAGAAACATCTGTCATGTATGGAGAAACATCTGTCATGTATGGAGGAGCATCTGTCATGTATGGATGAAGAAACATCTGTCATGTATGGAGGAACATCTATCTGTCATGTATGGAGGAACATCTATCTGTCATGTATGGAGGAACATCTGTCATGTATGGAGGAACATCTATCTGTCATGTATGGAGGAACATCTGTCATGTATGGAGAAACATCTGTCATGTATGGATGAAGAAACATCTGTCATGTATGGAGGAACATCTGTCATGTATGGAGGAACATCTGTCATGTATGGAGGAACATCTATCTGTCATGTATGGAGGAACATCTGTCATGTATGGAGGAACATCTGTCATGTATGGAGGAACATCTATCTGTCATGTATGGAGGAACATCTGTCATGTATGGAGGAACATCTGTCATGTATGGAGGAACATCTGTCATGTATGGAGAAACATCTGTCATGTATGGATGAAGAAACATCTGTCATGTATGGAGGAACATCTATCTGTCATGTATGGAGAAACATGTGTCATGTATGGAGGAACATCTGTCATGTATGGATGAAGAAACATCTGTCATGTATGGAGGAACATCTATCTGTCATGTATGGAGAAACATGTGTCATGTATGGAGAAACATCTGTCATGTATGGATGAAGAAACATCTGTCATGTATGGAGGAACATCTGTCATGTATGGAGGAACATCTATCTGTCATGTATGGAGAAATGTGTCATGTATGGAGGAACATCTGTCATGTATGGAGAAATGTGTCATGTATGGAGGAACATCTGTCATGTATGGAGGAACATCTGTCATGTATGGAGGAACATCTGTCATGTATGGAGGAACATCTATCTGTCATGTATGGAGGAACATCTATCTGTCATGTATGGAGGAACATCTATCTGTCATGTATGGAGAAACATCTATCTGTCATATATGGAGAAACATCTATCTGTCATGTATGGAGGAACATCTGTCATGTATGGAGGAACATCTATCTGTCATGTATGGAGGAACATCTGTCATGTATGGAGAAACATCTGTGAAACATCTGTCATGTATGGAGAAACATCTGTCATGTATGGAGGAACATCTTTCATGTATGGAGAAACATCTGTCATGTATGGAGGAACATCTGTCATGTATGGAGGAACATCTGTCATGTATGGAGGAGCATCTGTCATGTATGGAGGAACATCTGTCATGTATGGAGAAACATCTGTCATGTATGGAGAAACATCTGTCATGTATGGAGGAGCATCTGTCATGTATGGAGGAACATCTGTCATGTATGGAGAAACATCTGTCATGTATGGAGGAACATCTGTCATGTATGGAGGAACATCTGTCATGTATGGAGAAACATCTGTCATGTATGGAGGAACATCTGTCATGTATGGAGGAACATCTGTCATGTATGGAGGAACATCTATCTGTCATGTATGGAGGAGCATCTGTCATGTATGGAGGAACATGTGTCATGTATGGAGAAACATCTGTCATGTATGGATGAAGAAACATCTGTCATGTATGGAGGAACATCTGTCATGTATGGAGGAACATCTATCTGTCATGTATGGAGAAATGTGTCATGTATGGAGGAACATCTGTCATGTATGGAGAAATGTGTCATGTATGGAGGAACATCTGTCATGTATGGAGGAACATCTGTCATGTATGGAGGAACATCTATCTGTCATGTATGGAGGAACATCTATCTGTCATGTATGGAGGAACATCTATCTGTCATGTATGGAGAAACATCTATCTGTCATGTATGGAGAAACATCTATCTGTCATGTATGGAGGAACATCTGTCATGTATGGAGGAACATCTATCTGTCATGTATGGAGGAACATCTGTCATGTATGGAGAAACATCTGTGAAACATCTGTCATGTATGGAGAAACATCTGTCATGTATGGAGGAACATCTGTCATGTATGGAGAAACATCTGTCATGTATGGAGGAACATCTGTCATGTATGGAGGAACATCTGTCATGTATGGAGGAGCATCTGTCATGTATGGAGGAACATCTGTCATGTATGGAGAAACATCTGTCATGTATGGAGAAACATCTGTCATGTATGGAGGAGCATCTGTCATGTATGGAGGAACATCTGTCATGTATGGAGGAACATCTGTCATGTATGGAGGAACATCTATCTGTCATGTATGGAGGAGCATCTGTCATGTATGGAGGAACATCTGTCATGTATGGAGGAACATCTGTCATGTATGGAGGAACATCAGTGCAAAGTTATGGATGACTTGCATGTGTGTGAAGGTAGCATTGACGTAGATGCATATATTGGGATTGTACAGAGACATAAACTGCCATCAAGATGACATCTTTACTGGGAAGCAAGACAATGCCACGCCTCATTCTGCACATGCTAAAAGAGTGATTTTGAAGTCACTCTGCACAGTAGAAGGGTTGTGCGTGACTGTCTGCCTGCAGTCCAGATCTGTCTCTTACTGAAAACGTATGATGACCCATCATGAATAGAGAAGGAGAATCAGACAACGATGACCACAGACTGTTGAGCTGTCTTATATCAGGCGAGATTGGGTAGAAATTCTGCAACAAGTAGTATCCTCAATTCCCAAACATTTAAAAAAAAGTGTAATGAAAAGGAAAGGTGATGTAACACAGTGGTAAACAATGACTTAAAATACAATTAAGTTGTTCAATGAAAACATTGGAAATCTTTTCTTAGTACTTTTGTCAGTTAAATAAAGTTGAGAGGATGATCAACTCACAGATTCTTGATTTTATTGCATTTTACAAAATGTCCCAACTTTTCCTAATATGGGGTTGTATATACGATTATACGTGTCACTTAGATTTTCAGTGGCATTGCATAGGTTCTCATTTTTACATTAAACATGCAAAAGTTCTGATATGTGACCCTGGATCACAAAACCAGTCACTAGTCGCACGGGTATATTTGTGGCAATAGCCAACAATACACTGAATGGGTCAAAATGATTGATTTTTCTTTTATCATGAGGATATTAAGTAAAGATCACTTTCCATGAAGATATTTTGAAAATTTCCAACTGTAAATATATAAAACATTTATTTTAGTGAGTGAATGAAGCACAATCGCAGACATAAATGGACAACTTTAAAGGTGATTTTCTCAATGTTTCGATTTTTTTGCACCCTCAGATTCCAGATTTTCAATAGTTGTATCTCAGCCAAATATTCTTCTATCTTAACAAACCATACTTTCAAAAATTGACCCATGTGACTGGTTTTGTGGTCCAGGGTCACATATGATTTATGGTGTGTAGACTTACCCACTCTAAACTGTGCAAGTATTACATAACTGTATTTGTAACTGCAGCCAACTGGAGTCTCCCAACATGACTGACACTAACGTGAGGAAGCTCTGAGGTTGAGGCAAAAACATGTCCTGTAATATAAACCACAGGCATTCTTGTAATTTATGTCACCTGCAAAGAAAAGGTGCAGAACACATGGCTACTTTTGAAAGCTCGACATCTACAGTGCCAGCAGGGACACCAACTTAACTTAACCAAACCACTAACCAGTCAAACCTCGGCCCGCTGGTTAACACACATCCAGCCGGACAGCAGAATGAAGTATTAGAGAGACACTGTCCTCCAAAGTTAATGTAAAACAACTCTGCAGAAGGTCAGTAGAGTTACAGCAGACTGTGGAGATGATCTGAGAACACAGAGTGACAGTGTTGCGTCCCAATGCAATCTCACACACATCTTGCAGACCGCAATTAGAGGAGTCCTGGAAGGACTGTGAAACCTCTAATTTCACCGTAGTGAGACATCAGGTGTGTGTTTGTATCTCCTGGCCCTCCGCAGAGCTCTGAAGCTCCTCTGTCTCCATTTTCCTCAGTCAGTCAGTCAATCTCACTGCTGTACGTTCACGTTGTCCGGCCCGATCGAGCAGCCACCCGCGTGCACGTTTAGATGACATCAGCAGGGGCCACCGGCGAGCCAGCGGGAACAACTATACAACAAATGCATTACAATGCAAAGACGCACTATCATAATACCTGCAGAAGAATCTAACATCCGTCGCTCCTGCTATGCCGGATTCACACAGGGTGTAAATCATCTACATACATAACACTGACAGCAATTTTAAAAAAGGTGAGCTGCAATCCGAAAGTCCTTTTTATCGAACCAGAGGCATCATGACGATGCATTCATATGCAGATATTGACTTCAGCTGGAATGGAATATCTATGAGACATTATCCAAAACAGTGATATGTAACCCGTAGGCTATTATAGGTGTGGGTCATTCTCAGGTGCCTCGTTTATGACTTACTGCTGATATTAATGCAAAGAGTAGCCTACTGAACTGAATCATATTTGATAGACTAGATTATGGGTGGCTGCTGAAAATTCAGCATCGCCGTCACAGGAATAAATTACATTTTAAAACAGTTATTTTAAAGTGTAACATTATTTCACAATATGTTCACTGTATTTTTGATCAAATAAATTCAGCCTTGGCATAAGAGACTTGTTGCAAAAACAAATATCTTACAGAATCTAAACTTTTGAATGGTAGTACTCTTTACATTCTGATTTATTTAAATGTAGCCTATATGTCTATGTGTAATTCTGAAATGCGTATTTCTTTAGGCCAACCCATAAGTTCGCACAAAAGACAATATACATTTTCAATTTGCTTTTGGATTATTGTGGGAAATAAACTCTGTGACTAACACAATTTTATGATTCCTCCATGTTTAATTTATCATGATAATCTTAACAAATGAGCACAGCTTTTATGAATTTTGAAGCCTAAATACAATCGGCAGGAGTCAAAAGCTAAACGAAGGCTAAACGGACTAATAAAATTAATAAAAAACAATTAACCAATTAATAAAAACCCACCAACTTCAGGACAATGGAACCAGAAATGCTAAATCGTTTACAGTTTTGGCCTAACATAATACGTCATACATGCAGCAGTTCTGTATTAGAATGTAAGATTAATTATATGACAGGCACATACTGAGTGATACAACTTTAACTTACAGTTTTTTTTTTCAATTGCTAACATAGTTTTGTCCAATCTGTAGTCGCATTTTCGAAACTCTAAACACAATTAGCACAACGTCCGTCTGTTGTGACCATACCATTAACACGTTTCTAAAATATTTTAATTTTCTTTTCACACAAGCTTACCCAATACCAAAATCATATATCTTTCTGGTCTTATTTACAAATGCTTAAACACAGCATGACAGAAATGAAGACCTTATGTTCCAAATCATAAAGCCTCTACTCCTGCAACAACAGCAACTCAAAAGTACTGAAAAAAATACTGATAAGCAGGTTTGGGTAACAGATCACTGAAATATTGAGAAATAGCTGGATCCAATCTCAGTTGGAGGCATAGTCAGGTGTTGAAGTTCTTTCCATTACTTGGACATACACAGTAAAATAGGACTCTCTGAATTGGTTTTGTTCAATGTGGTGCAGAACAACTCAGCTGAGAGAGCAGAGAGAGAGAACAAATATATCTGGGTGAGGGAGAGGAATAGTTGTAGGAGGAGAGGAGTAGATGGAGGAGGGAGAGGAGTAGTTGATAAAAGAGAGGAGTAGATGAAGGGGGAGAGATGAAGGGAGAGGAGTGGATGAGGAGGAGTTGATGAAGGAGAGGAGTAGATGGAGGAGGAGAGGAGTAGTTGATGGAGAGAGAGGAGTAGGTGATAAAGGAGAGGAGTAAATGAAGGAGGGAGAGGAGTAAATGGAGGAGGAGAGGAGTAGTTGATGGAGGAGAGGAGTAGATGGAGGAGGAGAGGAGTAGTTGATGGAGGAGATGAGTAGAAGGAGGAGAGGAGTACTTGATGGATGGAGAGGAGGAGATGGAGGAGGAGAGGGGTATATGATGGAGGAGAGGAGTAGTTGATGGAGGAAGAGGAGTAGATGGAGGAGGAGAGGAGTAATTGATGGATGGAGAGGAGTAGATGGAGGAGGAAAGGAGTAGTAGATGGAGGAGGAGAGGAGTAGCTGGAGGGAGAGGAGGAGATTGAGGAGGAGAGGAGTAGATGATGGAGGGAGAGGAGTAGATGGAGGAGGAGAGGAGTAATTGATGGAGGGAGAGGAGTAGTTGATGGAGGGAGAGGAGTAAATGAGGAGGAGAGTAGTTGATGGAGGGAGAGGAGTAGATGGAGCAGGAAGAGGAGTAGTTGATGAAGGAGAGGAGTAGATGGAGGAGTAGATTTGGAGGAGAGGAGTAGTTTATGGAGGGAGAGGAGGAGATGGAGGAGGAGTAAATGGAGGAGAGGAGTAGTTGATGGAGGGAGAACAGTAGATGGAGGAGGAGATGAGTAATTGATGGAGGGAGGGGAATAGCTGATAAAGGAGAGGAGTAGATGGAGGAGGAGAGGAGGAGATGGAGGAGGGAGAGGCGTCGCTGATAAAGGAGAAGAGTAGATGGAGGGAGAGGAGTAGTTGATGGAGGGAGAGGAGTAGATGGAGGAGGAAGAGGAGTAGCTGATAACGGAGAGGAGTAGATGGAGGAAGGAGAGGAGTAGCTGATAAAGGAGAGGAGTAGATGGAGGAGGAGAGGAGTAGATGATAAAGGAGAGGAGTAGATGGAGGAGGAGGGGAGTAACTGATAAAGGAGAGCAGGTCAGTAGATAGTCAGTAGATGATGGAGGGAGAGGAGGAGATAGAGGAGGAGAGGAGTAGTTGATGGAGGAGAGGAGTAGAAGAAGGAGGAGAGGAGTAGTTGATGGAGGGAGAGGAGTAGATGGAGGAGGAGAAAAGTAGATATTGGAGGGAGAGGAGTAATTGATGGAGGGAGAGGAGTAAATGAGGAGGAGAGTAGTTGATGGAGGGAGAGGAGTAGATGAGCAGGGAGAGGAGTAGTTGATGAAGGGGAGGAGTAGATTTGGAGGAGAGGAGTAGTTTATGGAGGGAGAGGAGTAGATGGAGGGAGGAGTAGTTTATGGAGGGAGAGGAGGAGATGGATGAGGAGAGGAGTAGCTGATGGAGGGAGAGGAGTAGATGGAGGAGGAGGGGAGTAATTGATGGAGGGAGGGGAGTAGCTGATAAAGGAGAGGAGTAGATGGAGGAGGGAGAGGAGTAGCTGATAAAGGAGAGGAGTAGATGGAGGAAGGAGAGGAGTAGCTGATAATGAGAGGAGTAGATTGAGGAGGAGAGGAGTAGTTGAAGGAGGAGAGGAGTAGATGATAAAGGAGAAAAGTGGATGGGGAGGAGGGGAGTAGCTGATAAAGGAGAGGAGTAGATGGAGGAGGAGAAGAGTAGATGGTAAAGGAGAGGCGTAGACGGAGGAGGAGGGGAGTAGCTGATAAAGGAGAGAAGTAGATGGAGGAGAGAGAGGAGTAGGTGATAAAGGAGAAGAGTAGATGGAGGAGGATGGGAGTAGCTGATAAAGAAGAGGAGGAGGAGAGGATTAGATGGAGGAGGAGAGGAGTAGGTGATAAAGGAGAGGAGTAGATGGAGGAGGATGGGAGTAGCTGATAAAGAAGAGGAGGAGGAGAGGATTAGATGGAGGAGGACAGGAGTAGGTGATAAAGGAGAGGAGTAGATGGAGGAGGAGGGGAGTAGCTGATAAAGGAGAGGAGTAGATGGAGGAGGAGAGGAGTAGTTGAAGGAGGAGAGGAATAGCTGATAAAGAAGATGAGTAGATGGAGGAGGATGGGAGTAGCTGATAAAGAAGAGGAGGAGGAGAGGAGTAGGTGATAAAGGAGAGGAGTAGATGGAGGAGGAGGGGAGTAGCTGATAAAGGAGAGGAGTAGATGGAGGAGGAGAGGAGTAGTTGAAGGAGGAGAGGAGTAGATGATAAAGGAGAAGAGTAGATGGAGGAGGAGGGTAGTAGCTGATAAAGGAGAGGAGTAGTTGAAGGAGGAGAGGAGTAGATGATAAAGGAGAGGAGTAGATGGAGAAGGAGAGGAGTAGCTGATAAAGGAGAGGAGTAGATGGAGGAGGAGAGGAGTAGTTAAAGGAGGAGAGGAGGAGATGATAAAGGAGAAGAGTAGATGGAGGAGGAGGGTAGTAGCTGATAAAGGAGAGGAGTAGATGGAGGAGGAGAAGAGTAGTTGAAGGAGGAGAGGAGTAGATGATAAAGGAGAAGAGTAGATGGAGGAGGAGACGAGTAGCAGCTGATAAAGAAAAGGAGTAGATGGAGGAGGATGGGAGTAGCTGATAAAGGAGAGGAGTAGATGGATGAGGATGGGAGTAGTTGAAGGAGGAGAGGAGTAGATGATAAAGGAGAAGAATAGATGGAGGAGGGGAGTAGCTGTATATACATATATGTACACATTTTTTTTAATAATAGTAATTGTTTTAGTAAATATATACGTATCAAAATCGTGACAACTCTTTTTCTTTTTTCCTTTTTTGTATAAATAATATTTGTCCAATACATGTCCACTTAAACATTGACAAACATCCTATGTCCGCACATCAGCATTATGATGTTATGTTGATGTGTTGACTGTGTGGCAGCGCGTCAGCAGCAGAAACACTGTGTTGTGCATGCAGATATGTTGACCCAGAAAGAAGGGCTCAATATGAGAGAGAGACAACATTTCAAATATTAAATTGAAGGCAATGTCTCCCTTCAAACCTGTTACAGTCTTCAACCCTGTCACACTATTCTCAACTATTCTTTTGGGGGGAAAATAGGGAAGACGATTAAAAATGAAGCCATTTCTTGCTGATTAACACCTGAAATGTTAAGGACTAACACAATCAAATTTTGGGTTTAGGTCTGAAAACACTTAAATGCCTGATTTGGGAAAATATGATTTGTTGGAGGTTAGATATGTGCCTAATGATGTGGGGTATTAAAAAATGATTAATGTGTAGTAAAAATAAATAAATAAATGAATGAATAAATAATAATAATTCCAAGGAATGACCCTGGGTATTGTTTTTTTTTTTTTTTTTTGCCAGATGAAAATCCCATATAGGTTGAGCACTGATCTGAATATTGAGAGAATGTGCCCCAATATAGTGGTTACTATAGGAAATTGTGTTTAGGGTTGTATGATAAATATTATTTTTGTACTGTATTGAGTCCAACCTGAAAAATCTGGGTTCTGAAAAAACCCTGTTTGAGATCCACTGTATAATGTAATATAGTGCTAAATGTTGGTTTAAACCATTCCTTATTCAAACGCTGAGCATTTTTCCACTATAGTCTAAAATAGGGACTAATGTACAACTAATACACACCTGTTGAAATGAACTCAGTGTCTGTCGTTAGTCTCACAGGGAAACTCCAGACTTGCTTTGGAAGTGGTTTCAGTTCTGCTGAATTCTCCTTTATGAACACGTTGATATCAGAAACCTCAAGTCTGCTCATCTGCAAATCCTAATGCAAACCATCCGGCTGATTCAGAGGAAGACTGAACCCAAAAGAGACAGCAGAGACGCAGCGCTGAACTAGAATCAGGCCGCTCCATCTGAACTGTGTGTGTTTCAGGCAGCGCAGCTGATCCAGGAACAGCGCTGAGAGGTTTTATAAGTGAGATTGTAGGAGGGCAGTGGAATAAATCTGTGGTTAGACTCAAAATGAAGCCAAACCACGGCAGTATAATACAAGCAGAGAGAGAGAGAGAGAGAGAGAGAGAGAGAGAGAGAGAGAGAGAGAGAGAGAGAGAGAGAGAGAGAGAGAGAGAGAGAGAGAGAGAGAGAGAGAGAGAGAGAGAGAGAGAGACCACTGGCCACTAATACATACATGCACACACTGAAAAATAATACTGATACCCACAAACACACACATAACTCTAAGCTCTATAGACTCAAATGCAAACATCATGATGTGTGTCCAGGGGTACATATCTTGTTTTAGAGAGGATTTTAACATGGACATTTTTTAACATAGCCTATAGTAAAAAAGAAGTGTGCTTAATTGTGCTGAATGTGCACTTCAAATCTTAAAGGGATAGTTCACCCAAAAAATGAAAATGTTGTCATTATTTACTCACCCTCAAGTTGTTCCAAACCTGTATGAGTTTATTCCTCCAGTCGAACACAAAAGAGGATAAAGATATTCTGAATAATGTTGGTAACCAGTCAGTTGATGGGTCCAGCATCTCGTTTATTACCAACATTCTTCAAAATATATTCTTTTGTGTTCGACAGGAGGAAGAAATTCATACAAGTTTGAATTTTTGGGTGAACTAACCCTTTAAAAGTATATATATATAAAAAAAAATACTTGCAGATAATATAATATTAATGATAAAATTTAATTTGACTGTACGTTTAAAAAAACGTAAGAATATTTAAGTGATTATGTTTTAATAATCTTTTGTCACACTTATTTTGATTTGTTGACTAACATACTAAAGCACACAATACTTGATTATATTTTTTACTGTAATTGTTTAAAAGGTAATATATTTAAATGTGCTACATTGCAACTTCGTCATTATGTGTATTTACAAATATATAGATTCAATTCATGACATACAAGTTTCAATAGAAATTACATTAAAGTATATTTTAGTTTACCATTAATGTTTGTCAGTACATATTTCAAAGACAATATATGTGAAAATAGAAATGAAAGTAATTAACTTACTGTAAGTGGGTCAAAAACACTCAGCCAATTGCAATTAACATAAATTGAAACTATAATACATTTTCATTCACTTGCAATTAACATGAAATTAAGTGCATGAAAACATAACATTCAGTTCACACACATTCAGTTTATTCTTTTAAAATATATACATTTTCACAATAAGGACTCTTATTAAAAGTATGCTGAAGTGAGTTTTTCACAAGGGTAGATATGAATATCCCACCATTTTCTATATAATCTACACACATATCCCAAAAATTATAATAATAATTAATTTTATTTGTAATGCGCCATTCTCAAACTCAAAGCGCTACAGAACAAAATAAATCAAACAAGGAGAAAAATCACTCAAAAGCAACCACCCTGAACATAAAATCTAGAAATGGATGATTATAATGTTGGCTCGATACTCAAGGCCAGAATGATAAAAAGGACATGCGTCAATGTTTTACAGTTTCGCACTATGAAAATCAAACAAACATTCCGCAACATTCATTCAAAAGCATCTGAACTTTCTTCGGCTATTTATAGAAACCATATCTCATCTGACGGCCTTCTTTATGAAAACTGAGCAAAAACAAAAACATTTAGGCCCCTTTAAAGCCTGAGTTTGCAGTGATGTATGGGGTAATCAGATAGGAGGGGGCATTTGAGGCAGACAATTTGGCCCCTAATTTTTGTCACATCAGGACTGTGCACCCCAGTAAGTGTTTCTAAATCAGCTACATAAACCCGAAAACAAAGGTCCCTTTAAGGCGTGATGTCACTGTGTCAGAGGGACGGAGCGGGCGAAACAAGCGTCCATTCAGAGCCGAAACACAAAGGTCATCAGGATCAGGGTTGGTGTGAGACGGATTCTGGCGGGTCCTGACCTCCAGCTCCACCCCCTTTACTCTCTGCGCGTTCCCCTTGGGGGCTTCGCCTCACTGGGCCCGAGAGCCCACCTCGCCCCCTCCTGTCCCCGGAGAGAGCACCCCCTCCGGGGCGTCCCGGCCTCTGACTCGGGAGCATCTATCACTGCTCCGGGACCCTAATCAGGGCCAAAGAGGGGCGGAAGCGACACCCGGGGTCGAGGTGGACTCTGTAAACATCCGAACGGTTTCTTTAAAAAGGCTGTCCGTCAAGATCCGAGAGGTAAAGCGGGATATCCGTTACTCTAAAAAAAGATCCTATCCGTCATTTGATTCATTAATTACTCCTCTTAAGTACCCGAGTGATCTATCAATAGCTCTAATTAGCCTGTTAGCGTAACTGTGGTGGATGGGTACAGCGCGAGGCGGTGCAACTCAATTTAACTGATGCTGCCTTCTGAACAGTGTTATTTTAGTGCCACTGACGGTTTGAATTAGATTTTATTTTCGGCCACTTTATTTGATGGTCCACTTTAGATATTCTACTAACTATAAGTAACTTTGCAACTACATGTCAACTAACTCTCATTAGAGTACTGTAGTAGACTGTTAGGTTTGGTTAGAGTTAGTATAATAAGTTGACATATAGTTGCAGAGTTACTTATAGACAGTAGAATGTCAAGAGCATCAAAATAAAGTGTTAGCAGATATTAATTAGACAGTTTACTAATACTCTAATGAGAGTTAGTTGACATGTAGTTGCAAAGTTACTTGTAGTCCAGTCATTTTCAGCCAAAATGGGGGTCAACCTTGAACAAATTGCAACAGAAGCAAACTCAACTGATTTTGTATCCTCAATATGTCCTGAGTAAGGAAAAAAAAAAAGCCCAGAAGAATCCAATTAGGGGAAAGTTTCAAAAAAGACCCAAATATATCCTATGCATACGCCTATTCATTCTTCTTCTTACGTGAATAGGGTAAAAATTTTAACCTTTAGATATCACCATGAAAATTACTGAGTTGATTACTTACATCAAGACAAACAAAAAATGTATTACAAGTTTTTTTTAATTGTTTGTTAACATGGACAAACGGTGCATAATCTAATTACGTATGTGTTAATTTGCATAAATACCACAACAGATCTAAACATTGGGTATAGCCAGGTTAAAATGTCTCGTTGAATCTTGTTGACACATAACAGTAAAATACTTAATGTTCAGGTCTGAATGGGACCCATTTAGGCTACCCATGAGCATTAATACATAGAGGCAGGAAGAAGTACTTTAGAAACCAGCCTTTATTAATTATTATTGTAGAGATGGGGTTTGGGGCTGGGTCTGTGGGACTGTTTCTGGGGATTCACTTTTTATTTTACCTACCTTTTGTCTTCTGCATTCTCCTTACCATTGTCTCCTGTTCTTCCCTCAGACTCGTCCCCCAGAAACAGTCCCACGGACCCAGCCCCAAACCCCATCTCTTAAAAATTAATAAAGGCTGGTTTCCAAACTACTTCTTACTTCTATATTTGGGTCTTTTTCGAAACGTTCCCCTAATGGGATTCTTCTGGGCTTTTTTTTTCCCCTTACTCAGGACATATTGAGGATACAAAATCAGTTGAGTTTGCTTCTGTTGCAATTTGTTCAACCTTTTTTCATAAAATGACTGGACTATTATTAGAATGTCTAAAGTGGGCCATCAAAAAGTGTTACCTTATTTTTATGTTTTCATTTACATTTTAGTTGTAATTTTGTTGTGTTTATGTCATTTTTATTAGTTTTTGCCTTTTTGTTTAAGTTTTTTATATCTTATTTCAGCTATTTGCCAAGCTATTTTTCATTTAGTTTAAGTACGGAAACTAAAACTTAATAAGCTATAACTAAAACTATATAGACATTTAAAAAAAAAAGCATTGTAAGTCTATAGAGTGCAATAATCGAGATCTGAGAATAAAAATCCCATTCATTTTGTGAAGGAATCAAGTGTGTTTGTTCAGTGTTTCCAGTTGTCGTTTTGGTAACACTTTACAATAAGGTTCATTTGTTGACATTGGTTAATCTGTATTAACCAACATGAACTAACCATGTGAAATACATTTGTTACTGTATTTGTTAATCTTTGTTAACGTTAGTTAACGTTAGCAAAGGCTTGACAGCAGCTTGAAACATATGAATAATAAGAATAATGAATATGGAAATAAGCAAAAATTATAGAAACTCCCAGAAGAAGAGGCACACCTTCATAAAATACAAGTACATGTGAAATCTTATATTCAAACACATTAATGAATACATTAAATAAATAATTAGTCAAACCTACTTGCTTGCAGTCTGTGTTCTTCCGACTTTTTTGTGTAGTAAGTAACGAATTGGCATGCTTCGGGAAAATGTATCGGAGTAAAAGCGTACATTTTATTTAAGAAATGTAGCCTAGAGGAGTAAAAGTGAAAGTATATAATAACTCAAGTAAAGTACAGATACTCCCCAAGAATACTTAAGTCCTGTAAGGAAGTATTATTACTTCGTTATTACACCACTGGTCGTTTAACGTGAAAGGCTTGACATCAGCTTGAAACATGTGAATAATAAGAATAATGAATATGGCAATAAGCAAAACTGCTGGAGGCTCCCAGAAGAAGAGTCGCACATTCATAAAAATATAAGTACACACGAATTCTTATACAATATGTATAAATAAATACATTAAATAAATAATAGGGAACTGACTTTTAACGATAAAAAAAAAAATAGTCATGCAAGGTTGCTTATTGATATTCTGTTGAAGCCATCCGCCTGCATTATTGCAACTTATTTTTTAAATAATCATGTTTAACAGTGGAATTCCTGGTAAAAACTACATGATTCTGAGAAAAATCTCAACAACTACAGAATATCTAACAAGCAGATCGTACCAATAGAAATCTTTAGCACCTGCCCATTCATGAAACACCACAAATTATGTAATAGAACGTTCCAATTCACTTACTGTACATTAATAGAATTATGTACTACAAATTGTTGGAATGAGTATCCCAAAGTTACCCGGATGGTCTACTATTTCCTGTGGAAATTCAAAGTGCAGATCCATATAAACTCTAATAGGCTAATATTGATAATAATTTTTAAAAGATACCTCCATGGGAAAAATGATTGGGCTTTCTATAACCAAGCCCGCTGAAAATGTGGACGGGTGGGTGAATATAGTAAAAAATATATATATATTTTCAACTATATAGAATAAACTGTGAGTGACGAGTGCTGAATGATTAGATTTTGTTCAAACCACTAACCATTGAGGATGGTCAATATTAATAGTGATGAAAAATGACTGGCCATTATATTGAACAGAAGCATGTTTAATGGTGGTGGCAGAAGCGGTCTTGAACATGTTGCGCTTGTAAGTGTGTTGGCGGTTTCTACATGCCGTAAGAGCGGAGGCCGCAGGTACACACACTGCTGTCAAACTCAATACACTCACAGTGTAGCCGGTTAGACACAGTCCTGCAGGGCATCTTGCCCCAATTATGCCCTGACAGAGGTCACAGCCCCGCAGACCTGACCTTCTCTCTCTCTCTCTCTCTCTCTCTCTCTCTCTCTCTCTCTCTCTCTCTCTCTCTCTCTCTCTCTCTCTGCATTATCTGACACACCTATCAGCCTACATGTGCACAATTAGCATTTGATAAAAATGGGCTTCAGTTATGCAGCATTCTTGAAAACTGCTGTGAATTAGAAGGTGTGGTCAAATGTGAGCTTGTCCGGGTTTTAATCGAGTCACCAAAACAAGTAGTGTTTCATTGATGTGTTTTTTTTTTAATAGCTGATGGTCCTAACAATATTTAGAGAGCAGGATGGCTAATATAATACCAAAAATATTATAATTATAAGAAATGGAACATTACACAACTTGCAACTTGTAATATCTAATGTATTCCTGCGAGCAAAGCCTAATTTTCAGCATCATTAATCCAGTCTTCAGTGTAACATGATCCTTCAGAAATCATTTCTATTATGATGATTTGCTGCTCAAGAAACATTTCTTATTATCAATGTTGAAAACAGTTTCTTCTGCTTAATATTTTTGTGGAAAATGTGAGTTTTCTTCAGGATTCTTTGATTAATAGAAAGTTCAAAAGAACATAATTTATTTGTAATTAATGCCCATACTTCAATGCAAATATATCTCTGTCTTTTTAATTGTCCATTAGGTAAAAATCACATGTCGAATCACTAATCACAAAAGTGCAAGCACTCCTCTCCTCAACAAGCTACAAGATTTGAGGTAAGAGTTAGAAAACAAATACATCAATGCACACTATAATAACACACACACACACACACACACACACACACTTCTTCTCTCTAGTAATATGGCACATAGTCTTCGAGCTCAAACATGAATTGGGGCTCAGGTCAGGAGGCAGACAGACTGGCTAAACTGACCGTCTGCTAGCTGTCTCACGTCACCAAGGTCAGATAAATCCAAACACAGATACTCTTTTACCTAGATATCATCATATAGAGACTGTGTCTGTTCCCCGAATTAGGACATACAAAAAATTCCCAAACCCATTAAAGGGTAATTAATTGATGTTCAACAAAAAACACACAAATCGAATGCAGATGAACAAATGATAAAGCTTGGGTTGCTGAATATTCGATCCCTTTCTTCAAAAGCACTTATTGTTAATGATATGATCACAGATTATAACCTAGATGTGCTGTGTTTGACAGAAACCTGGCTAAAACCAAACTATTACATTACTTTAAATGAGTCCACCCCGCAATATTACTGCTAGAAACACGAGGCTCGTTTAAAAAGAAAAGGGGGAGGTGTTGCTGTAATTTATAGTAATATCTTCAGTATTACTCAGAAGTCTAGTTTTAAATATAATTCTTTTGAAGTGTTGGTGCTTAATGTAACACTATCTAATGTAAATGATAAATCACGTTTGAGATTTGTGCTGGCTACTGTATACAGGCCACCATACAGACTTTATCAAAGAATTTTCTAATTTTCTATTAGAGTTAGTACTGGCTGCAGATAAAGTACTAATTGTTGGAGATTTTAATATACATGTGGATAACTAAAAAGACGCTTTGGGATTGGCATTAAAAGACATTCTTAACTCTATTGGAGTTAGACAACACGTTTCAGGACCTACTCATTGTCGTAATCATACTTTAGATCTAATATTGTCACATGGCATCAATGTTGATGCCATTGAAATTCTGCAGCAGAGCGATCTCAGATCATTGTTTAATCTCATGTATACTTAATTTAGCCAAGGTTTCAAAGCCGACTCTGTGTTATAAATATGGTAGAACTATCACTGTCACTAAAGATTGCTAAATAAATAATCTTCCTGATCAGTTTCATCTCGTCAGCATCCCAGATAGCTTAGAAGAACTAGATGTTGCAACAGAAATGATTGATTCTCTCTTTTCCAGCACTTTAGACACAGTTGCTCCATTGCGCTTAAAGAAGATTAAAGGAAATAGTCCAATTCCGTGGTACAATGAGCACACTCTGGCCCTTAAGAAAAATGTTTCGTGGAGAAAGAGCACGATTGCATACAGAAAGGCCTTAAAAACTGCTAGATCTGCTTATTTTTCAATACTTTTAGAAGAAAACAAACACAACCCTAGGTATTTATTCGAAACAGTGGCTAAATTAATGAAAAATAAAGCTCCATCACCAGATGTTTCCAAGCAGCACAGCAGTAATGACTTAATGAACTTCTTTACTTAGAAGATTGATAATATTAGAGAGAAAATTATAACTATGCAAACGTCTACTACAGTATCGCATCAGGGAGTGCATTGTAGTCTCCCTGAGGAAAAATGTCATTCATTCATTCCTATACTAGAAGAAGAAGTGTCTAAACTTGTTAAATCATCTAAATCGACATTAGACCCTATACTGACTAAGCTACTGAAAGACATGCTTCCAGAGGTCATAGATCCTCTTCTTTATATCATTAATTCATCTTTGTCATTAGGATATGTACCGCAAACTTTTAAGCTGGCTATTTTTAAACCTCTTATTTTCTTAAACCTCAGGCCGATCTCGAATCTACCTTTTCTGTCAAAATTAATAGAAAAGGCAGTATCCTCACAACTATGTTCCTTTTTAGAAAGAAATGATATCTGCAAGGATTTTCAGTCAGGATTTAGACCGTACCATAGTACTGAGACAGTTCTCATTAGAGTCACAAATGATTTGCTCTTATCATCCGATCGTGGTTGTATCTCTATATTAGTGTTACTCGATCTTAGTGCTTCATTTGATACTATTGACCACAACATTCTTTTAAATAGTGTTTAAAATGGCGTACCACAAGGCTCAGTACTAGGACCTGCTGTTCACTCTGTACATGCTACCCTTGGGAGATATCATTAGGAAGCATGGCATTAGTTTTCACTGTTATGCTGATGATACTCAGCTCTATATTTCTTCACGCCCTTAAGAAACTTACCAATTCACAAAATTAAAGGAATGCATAGCTGATATAAAAAATTGGATAACTAGTAATTTCCTACTACTAAATTCTGAAAAAAACAGAGATTCTAATTATTGACAAAAAACCTCTGCACGTATTAACCCAATATACTGTCTAACAATTGATGGCTGCTCTGTCAAGTCTTCATCGTTGGTTGGGAACCTGGGTGCGCTCTTTGATACCAATCTTTCATTTGAAAGTCACGTTTCTAGTGTCTGTAAAACCCCATTCTTCCATCTTAAAAATATCTCTAAATTACGACATATGCTTTCAATGAAAAATGTGGAACAATTAGTTCATGCGTTCATGACCTCAAGGCTAAATTATTGTAATGCTGTTATGGGTGGTTGCCCTGCACGCATAATAAACAAAGTCCAGTTGGTCCAAAACGCAGCAGCTCGAGTTCTTACCAGAACCAGAAAGTATGACCATATTAGCCTTGTTCTGTCAACACTGCATTGGCTCCCTATTAAACATTATATACATTTTTAAATATTGCTGACTACTTACAAAGCACTAAATGCTTTAGCTCCGCAGTACTTGAGCGAGCTCTTAACGCATTATAGTCCTTCACGTCTATTGCGATCTCAAAATTCCGGCCAGTTGATAATACCTAGAATATCAAAATCGACTGCTGGCGGTAGATCCTTCTCCTATTTAGCACCTAACTTTGGAACAGTCTTCCTAACATTGTTCGGGAAGCAGACACACTCTGTCAGTTTAGATCTAGACTAAAAACGCATCTCTTTTACCTGGCATTCATATAGAACATTATACATTTCTATTATTCAAATCAGTTAAATGATTATTTATACGTTACATCATAAGAAGAATGGCATCTACGCTAATGTTAGTCTTTCTGTTTATTCCGAGGTTTACTGAAGTCAGCCGGATCCGGGCCATATCCAGATCAGATGGTGGACCTGCGCCTGGACTCATCCATGACGCATCCCTGAAGTGCCAGCCTCATCAGCCCTTTGAAGGCCTCATCGACACGACAACCATCGGCACTGATCCTCAACAAACTCGTCTCCATACCGGCGTGATGACTCCGACCTCCAACCAGATGGAACTGGATAAATATTCTGAATGTTCTGACCCAATCTGACTTCTGACCTGTAATGCTGCCTGAATCATAATCATACACTGTTCGCTCATTGGCCAGAAGAGAACTGGCCCCTGACTGAGCCTGGGTTCTCCCAAGGTTTTTTTTTGTTGTCAAAAAACAACAGATGTTATCACTGTGAAGCTGCCTTGATACAATCTGTATTGTAAAAAGCGCTATATAAATAAAGGTGACTTGACACACACACACACACACAGAATATTAGTATGACTTCTCTGTAGTGGGATGGCATTGTCTCCAGTGGTCAATTTATCTCTCAAAAATCATTCACCTGCATAATCGCTAGTCACCTCACACACACCCAACACAATTACACTGCTGCCGCAATAACACCCATGGCCGTGACATGAGTCTGACTTTTCTAAATAAAGCCTTTTTAGAGTGATAATTTCAGAGGTCTAGATGTATAGAAGTGTGTTGCAAAAGTGAAGTGAAATTGGATAATTCTTCTTAGGATGCAAAATCATTATAAAAGTACCACGAACGTGGTCCATGTTATATAGCCTACGCTATATTCCAAGCCTTTTGAAGTCATACAACATTTGTGTAAAAACACTGTATTCACTGATAAATCTTCCCCTCTAGTGGCCTGTCAACCGCTGTGACCGGATCGTTGAGTCAGTGAGTTGAACCAGAACCAGATCAGTCTGATTTTCTTTGAATACTGACTTAAATTTCAGTCTGTTCCTCATGAATTTAACGCGTGGGCTTTGATGTAGCATAGTCGAATAGTTTTATAGATGTAACTTCACAAAATCAACAAGGTGTGTGGGTAAGAACAATATCAGCAACACTTGTATAGAGTGGAGAAATTAAATGATCACAAAGTGGAACTGAAAAATTATACTTTTGTATTTTGCCACAGACAATTTTATTTTAAACAGACAAAACTTAAACTTACAAATGGCCAATGAGAAAGTTAAAACAAGTCAGGTGTTGTAATATCCACCACCAATCACATATCAGAGAAAATACAAAGACATGATTCAAACGTACAGTTAACCAATAGTCAATGGGACGTTATTGTGATACTTTCATGGTGTTCTCTTTACATTTTCATTTTGTGTGTTCCATTAAAGAATATTTTAAAAGAAAGGTTGTAATATTTAAAAAAAAAAAGAAAAAAAAAGGTTGTAATTGCTTAACTGAGCTGTTTTAGGTGCTGACCCCTATTTAAACAGAGGACGAGAGAGAGAGATAGCTGTTTAACCAGAGCATAGTATGAAACAGAGAGAGAGAGAAAGAGAGAGAATTGAATTGAGAGAGAGAAACACTAAGGCAGAAAGAGAAGAATGAAAAGCCAGAGGCAGCAGTAGATGGCAGTATTGATCTCCATCATGTTTCTAAAACAGGTTCTCTGTCTCTCTCTGTGAGTGTGTGTGTGTGTGTGTGGATTAGCGGAGTGTAAGGAGGCACTCTCTCTCTCTCTCTCTGGTTTATCTCTGTACTGTTGACATCTTAAGAGAAAAGAGTAACACTAACCACTGGCCCATAATCCCCTGGGAGGCAGACTGCCTAAAAACACAGGTCTGTCTTTCAGCGGCGTGTGTACAATACTGTGAGAACATCACACTCTGCGGCTGGCGCATAATCTTCAGATTTGTAAAATAACTTATAATTTGTAAAATAACACAAATTCAGTGGGGTCCCTCTTATTGTTTGCAAATCAGCATATAAACCTCAGAACTGAATCTCTGTGTCTGTATAAACTGAACTGACTCCACAGGTTGCTTCTGCATTATCACCTCAGCTCTAATCGTATCAGTCATTCAGCTCAGCTCTATCATTAAACTCCAACAAAACAATTTGACTTTTGTGAACCATGATGGCTGATTCAAAAACACTGTGTTTGTCTTTAAGGTATCAAATTACAGTAACAGAACTGACATAAAGCTGATAGTAACAGATTTAAAAGTAACAGACCTGTTAGCAACAAATATCATGGAACCAGAGATGATTTGCTTCAAGCTCTCATGGGATGCTCCTACTTACTGTAAGAGATCAAAAAATCTTATCTATAATAGATAGATTGCCTGTTTAAGTGATTTTGGCCAGAATATAATGGATGCATCAAATAATTTCATATTCTTTATTAATGTTAGTGCATCAAATATGAAGAGCCAAGAATGGAGATTTTATTTATAGTTGAGGTCTTATCTAAAAGAGCTGACAGTAACATAACTGGTAAGATAGTAACAGATATTACAGATACATAATAAAAAAGAGGTAACAGAGATGACAGTAACGGAACTGGTGTTAAAAGATTTGATAGCAACAAAGCTGATAGTAACAGAGCTATCAGTATCGTAACTGATAGTAAAAGAGCTAAAAGAAACAGAGCTGACAGTAACATCTTTGACAGTAAAATCTAATAGTAACAGCACTGAAAGTAACATGCTTTATCTAATTGAGATGACAGTAACAGACACGAAAGTAACATGCATTCCAGATACTTAGTGAAAAGGAGGAACCAGAGCTGATCGTAAAAGATGACAGTAATAGAACAGACGTTAAAAGATCTGATAGAAAACAAATCTGATAGTAACAGAATTGACAGTTACAAAGCAAACAGTATCGTAGCTGATATTAAAATAGCTTACAGTAACAGGGGTGATAGTAACAGTGGTAACAGTAACAAACCTGAACATAACAGACATTATATTAACAAAGCTGATTTAACAGAACTGATGGCAACAGTGATGACAGTAACAGACTAGAATAACTGACAGTAACAGAGCTCTCAGTAACATCTGAAATTATATCAGATACTAACAGCTAACAGACAGTAACAGAGTTGACAGTAACAAAACTAAGTATAACAGATAGGATAGTAAGAATTTTTAACAGAGCTGATGCTAACAGAGATGAATGTAACAGACAACACTATAACTGATAGTAAAACAGCAAACAGTCAGGGCTAACAGTTATAGAATTGATATTAACAGAGTTGACAGTAACAAACCTAAATATAACAGGCAGGGATAGTGACAAAGCATATTTTAACAGACACGACAGAAACAGAGCTAACAGTCACAGAGCTGACAGTAATAAAGTTGATAGTAACAGAGTTGACAGTAACAAACCTAAATATAATAGGAAGGATAGTAACAAAGCTGATAGCAACAGAGCTGACCATGGCAGAGGTCACAGTAACAAACCTGGATATAACAGACATGATATTAACATAACTGATAGTAACAGAACTAACAGTCAGAGAGAAAACAATAACAGAGATGACAGTAACAAACCTAAATATAATAGGAAGGATAGTAACAAAGCTGATAGTAACAGAGCTGATAGTGGAAGAGGTGACAGTAACAAACCTGGATATAACATACATAATAGTAACATAACTGATAGTAACAGAGCTAAAAGTCACAGAGCAAACAGTAACAGAGCTGGAAGTAGCATATATGTGACAGTAACAAACCTGAATATATCAGACATGATAGTAACATAGCTGATTTTAGGAGAGCTGATAGTAACAAACTGACAGTAACAGCTATAATAACGGAGTTGACAGTTCATGTGTTAACTCTGTGGAAGCCAAAGAGGCCTTCATAACAGAGCAATTTCTTGATGCAGTCAAAGCTATTTTTGTTTTATGAGCTAAACTTTAAAGAACTCATCGGACCTTTGTTTCTGTGTGCAGGTCTTCAACAGGTCGAAGAGTTACACAGCTGTCGCTCCTGTTGCTTCTCAAGACAACCGAGTAAATCTGTCAGTCAAACCCTGAGCACTCTCCATCAGTATTCAGACACATGCACACATACACTTATAGTCAAAATATGAACTCTGAACTACACACTCACACAGAGACAGAACCACACACACTCAGAGCAGATGTCAATCAAAATATAAACTTCCTGCTGCAACAAACATGCAAATGAAAGTGAATCAGTTTGCAGGGAAAATCTGCAGACCAAGTTTAATGGCCTTTGATGGGATTTCTCATCCTTGTTCTTTCTCTTATTCTCTCTCCTTAACTAATTGTGGAACATTTAACAAAATACATATATTAAATGTATATACCCCCCTCCCCCCATCAACATCCGATTAAATGGTCAGACTCAAATCAGACTTTATAAAGCGACAAAATAACGTTTTTTATTCACTGTGAAAAATGCCTAAAGTTGTACTTAGAGTTAGAGTTGGTCTGTGCTAATTACAATGATCTTAATTTAACAACAATAGATGTCTGTGTGTGTATCTGAGAGAGAGAGAGAGAGAGAGAGAGAGAGAGTATGACTGTGTGAGTGAGCGTGTACTAATGTACACTAGCTTTGTGTGCTATAAAACTGTTACTGAATGTTTGTGGCAGTCTCTTTTGATTTGAATCTTTTGTTACCTGCTCAGGAGACACTGTCACGACACACCATTGCCACATTCTTGCAAGCAGGTTTGGTAAGAAAGCATCTGTCATGGGCATCAATGAGAATGTAAATGTTAAAAGTTATGAGTGCAGCAGCAAGTGACAGTCTCAGAAACTTCTCTGGGGTGTGAGCTAGTGCAATACTACGGAAGCGTATTGCATTCACTTGAGGAAAAATAATCTACCCTGTTTTTATGAATTAACGAGTTAATTATCTCAGAATTATGAGATCATTTTTCATAAAAAATATTTGCTCTGTTTTTCTGAATTATTGACTTAATTATCTCAGAATTCTGAGATAATTAACTCAATAATTCAGAAAAACAGAGCAAAAACTTTTATTCATTCAAAATTATCTCGTATTTCTGAAATAATTAACTCGTTAATTCAGAAAAACAGAACAACATTTTTTTTTATGAAAAATGATCTCATAATTCTGAGATAATTAACTCAATAATTCAGAAAAACAGAGCAAATACATTTTATTTAAAGAAAAATTTTCTCATAATTTTGAGATAAGTCATTAATTCAGAAAAACAGAGCAAAAACTTTTTATTCATGAAAAATTATCTTGTAATTCTGAGATAATTAACTCGTTAATTCAGAAAAACAGAGTAGATTATTTTTCCTCAAGTGAATGCAATACGCTTCCGTACTGACTGCTGCTTTAAAACACAAAAAGATCGTTCTGTGTTTTTATTACACAGTACAATGTAAAAAAGAATGGTAATCCACAATTGTTACATTAAAGAGTTATTTCTATCTGATTAAACCCATGGGTTTGTGGTTTTGTTACAATAAATGATAGGTTAATTCAGTGATGTTAAATAATATTTTTGACTTGAATAAAACCAATTACAGTTTTTCTGAATTGCTAAAACACATTTCTTGAAACCATCACTCACTTTCTCAAAACCTTAAACACAAAACCAAATTCTCAAACCACATTCAGAGAACCTCTGACTCTTCTGGCAAAATCAAACAATTGCCTCAAAACCATTTTATCTGTGCTCAAAATCAAACAATGCTTTCAGATCATACACACAGTCAATATTATACAAACTACAGATCATTCGTTAGACAATACATAAAAAAATGGAGAACACAGAATCCAAAGCATGCAGTTACAGAAAAAAAAGTATATTGTAATAAAGTAAACTAATTTTGCCATTATGTAAAAGTATAGTAATGACAACTTACAGTAGTAAGGTGAATAAACTGTATGCACTGCAAGTATAGTATTCTACTGAATATTGTATAGTATTGAATATCTGTATATTCATCACTTGCATAGTGACCCAACTGCAAAAGGTTACAGTAAAAAACTCAAAATGAAAAGCATGTTACAGTCAGTAAGAGGAGTTGTGCAACTGCAGAATCAAGGTCAGTGAGAGACTGATTCTGCTTCAGCATCACGTCTTCATGTTGAGTCAGTCTGAGGAGTTTGTCCACATCACAGACACTGTCATCTCTGCAGGAGAAGAGAAAAACCCTAAAGCAGAACCAGCCTTGACAACATTCTCCACACCTGCTCTTCCTCTTCCTCATCCTCTTCCTCCTTGTTCACCTCCTCTTACACACATACTCTTCCTTCTCTCCCTCTTATATTGTTGAATCCATTGTTGGATTCAACATTCAGTACAACATTTTGAGTCAATTTTGGGACTCTGAACTGACTTGTATGATGTACAGTTGGTTTTGATCACGTCATTAGAAATAAGTGTGAACAATTTTGAGTCATTGTGTGTAAACGATGACAACTTGTAGTTGTGTTCAACTTTTTGTATGGAGTGAGAATGTGTTTAGAGTTTTGCAAACAGTGTTGTAACTACCAGAACTTTTAATGTTTTACAGAAAGAGTGATTATTATCGGAAAAATGGAGGGCTATTGCCTAAGTTAGACTGGCTGTATTGGAATGTTTTAATAGTGGTTTAATTTCACAGCGGTGACAAATAGTGCCGAAGTTTAGGGCAAACACGATCGTTACTTCGGTTCACCAATGAAGGCAGGTCCGGGTGTGAGATGCGGTGGCTGTGACAAAGGATGTCGGAGAGTGGGAGAGGCTTGTACGGTCTGGAAGAACTATTAAGAATTAGTTGTCGGGCACACACTTAATTAGGAATTTTGACAAAAAATAAAATAACATCACTTGTGGTCTATCTGTCCACGTGCTTGTTTGTGAGCATAAAAGTCATCTTTCAAAAACATTTTAAAAATCGTATTTATTCCAGACTTTTGAACGAAAGTGTATGTTACATAAATATAGCAATTACATTTACAATATACAGTACCAGTCAAAAGTTTGGAAACACTACTATTTTTAATGCTTTTGAAAGAAGTCTCTTATGCTCATCAAGCCTGCAGTTAAAAACAAAAAAAAACCCCAAAAAACAGTAATATTATGAAATATTATTACAATTTAAAATAATGGTTCTCTTTTTTAATATACTTTAAAATGTAATTTATTTTTGTGATGCAAAGCTGAATTTTCATCAGCAAGTACTCCAGTCTTTGGTGTCTTATGATCCTTCAGAAATCATTCTAATATGCTGATTTATGATCAATGTTGGAAACAGTTGTGCTGCTTAATATTTTTTTATAACCTGAGATACTTTTTTCAGGATTATTTGATGAATAAAAAGTTAAAAAGAACTGTATTTATTTAGAATAGAAATCTTTTGTAACAATATACACTACCGTTCAAAAGTTTGGGAACAATAATTTTTTTTTTTTAAAGAAATTAGTACTTTAATTCAACAAGAATGTGTTAAATTGATAAAAGGTGATGGTAACGATTTATATTGTTAGAAATGTTTTTATTTTGAATAAATGCTGTTTTTATGAATAAATGCTGTTAACGTTTTACTCATCAATGAATCCTGAAAAAAGTATTCCAAAAAAATATATTAAACTGCACAACTGTTTCCATCATTGATAATAACTGAGTATCAAATCATCATATTAGAATGATTTCTGAAGGATCATAAGACACCAAAGACTGGAGTACTTGCTGATGAAAATTCAGCTTTGCATCACAAAAATAAATTACATTTTAAAGTATATTAAAAAAGAGAACCATTATTTTAAATTGTAATAATATTTCATAATATTACTGTTTTTTTTTGTTGTTGTTTTTTTGAAAATTCAGCTTTGCATCACAAAAATAAATTACATTTTAAAGTATATTAAAAAAGAGAACCATTATTTTAAATTGTAATAATATTTCATAATATTACTGTTTTTTTTTGTTGTTGTTTTTTTTAACTGCAGGCTTGATGAGCATAAGAGACTTCTTGCAAAAGCATTAAAAATAGTAGTGTTTCCAAACTTTTGACTGGTACTGTACATCTTCACATAATCCTTCTTCTTAAATTAATGTTATATTCTAATTTTACTTTATCTTTTTTTATAAATTATACATTTGCATTTTATTTTAATAAATAAATAGCTCATAAAAACTGCTATAATAGAGGAAGACGTTCGTGGTTGTGTAAGTGTGTGTATGGGGAGACCTCAAGCATGTGCGTTTGCATTATTATACAGTGGTCTCCTTGTATCAGTTTCCTTAGCCATAATTAGTAAGAGATTCCACTGTGGTTCCAGAAGATTTGAGCCATCCGGATCTGAGGCCTCCAAAGCTTTAGATCAGACACACATGTCTCTCTCACTGTCGGTCTCATTCTCTGATGGGACGTAGTACGTACAGCTATGGTTACCCACCCTGCAGAGGACAGACCTCACTCACCTCCCACAATGGAAACCAGAACGAAACAATATGCAGACATCAGAGCTGGAGATAGAGAGAAAGTATGAACTGAGATTCATAAAACACAGGCATAGTACTAAGTGGTTGCTCACATAAGGCGTAGTTGACATCAAAATTAAAATTCTGTCATCATTTAATGACATCATCATTGTATAAAAGGCTCCCGGAGAAAAGAAGACTTTTATTGTTGGACTTCTATTTTGATAATAGTAAAGTGCATGCTTTCCTGATGCTTCTTTATTATTAGAGTTCGCTGCCTGCTGAGTCCTTGTATAATACTGAGAGAACGTCAGCTGTGTGCCTAGAAGTTTCTCCCTGCCTGTTATCCGTTGGCGTTTTGGTGTTCACGGTGTTAGTACATGACCATAAAACTACTATTCAATACACTTTGGAAAGAAGCTCCAGTCTCCTCATTCTTTGTGTCCTGACTGACACCCAGGAGTGTATACTGCTTATTAATAGAACCAGAACCTAGCAGTCTCTTTCCCAACAACAGGTCCTTCGATCCTGATACAGTGTTCATTCCTGGTATCATGGAGTCTGATGAAGAGATTGTTGGGGCAACCAGACCAAAATGCAGAACACGACTCCAAGTGCAGTATGTAGGGGCAGACCCGTAACTGAACATGCTATCCCACCCCCCTGGGAGGTACCTGCCCATGTGACACCTCTCCAGTAATCATGGGACAATCCTGACTACCTCTATGACAATGCTGCTTCTTGCACAGGCCCTTGGTTAAGACCAACAAGCTTTAGTTATACAGAGCGAAGTTAAAAGAAAGAACTGGTCAGATCTTATCACAACTAAAAGCCATAAAAGCGTATGACCAGATTTCCAACTGCAGTCCTATCCTCCCTGCCATGTAGACCAGCCACATCAGCTGATGATGAAGAGTGGCCTCAGCTTCCACCTTGGCCTGAGTCAGAACTGAAAAGGGGTCTGGAGACTTTAAAGTTAAAAAGCTACATACCAACCACAGGTACCAAAATATTAAAGGGTCTCCCGGGCTCACCCTTTACAAGCATACCACCATTCTCAGTATTACTGTCAAAATCCAGATGGGCTACCCCTACCTCCAACACCCAAAGACCTCAAAGAGTTATTATCCTCAGTTGCACATCCCTCATATCGGAAACCCTTACAAACCCAAATTCCAGTTCCCCCCAACTTGGGTCCATGCCAGCTCAGTCCAGCACCTGTGGTTAAGGTAGAGTCAAATATGCCACATTTAACCCATACATCAGTGTCAGAGTATACATATAGAGGGCCTCCCCTTCTATCCCCAAGTTCAGCCGGCCGGATCCAAGCGAGTTCGCCAGGCTTAGAATAGCTTCGGAGAATCTGCTTCCTCCAGATGGGACTGCACTCTTTAAATATCAAATACTTGTGGACTACTTAAAGTTGGATGAGGCTAAGCTGATTGCAGATGCTTATTTGAATTCACCTATCCCGTTTACTGATACCATGGGACTGAAGGACCACTGAAGGATGAGAAATTTGGGCAGTCCCACCAACTAGTTTTGAGGAATTCTGCCAGTGTCCTGGAAGCCCCTAATGTAAAGCATGGGGATACCGTTACATTCCTGAAGTTTGCTTTTTAGGTACAGTTGTTGGTGGGTTTGTTGACAACCATAGGACTGAAGGTGTCATTGACCTGAGTTGTGGGTCCCATGTCGCACGTCTTTTGAGGAAATGTCCTTCTGAGCAGCAAGAGGAGTCCCGCCGTCACATGATCCGGCAACCTTGAACTGGACCGACTTAATATGATCTCTCAAACTGGCTCCGCTATGAAACCTGGTGCATTGACTTTGATGTAGAGATTGCCTCATGAGGAGTTTAAGACTGACAGACTTCTAGATCTGTACAAAGTAAAAAAAAACTGTAGCCATTCTTCAAGGGGTTGGAGATGCTCAAAATGTAACTTCCCTGTCACATCAGAAGGGTACAACTCAACAGACCAAGCCAGAAACAGCCTCCTTGGCCAATACAGGACAGGGAGAGATTTCAGAAACAGCCTCCTTGGCCAATACGGGATAGGCAGAGGAGGTGGGAGTGGGAGCATCCACAACGACACAGACTCGGCGCTGGGCAACGAAATAGGCATGGTGGTGAATGACGAAACAGGCTTGGTGCTAATCCTTTCACACTCCTCAATCTTGATTCTGGGGCTCGAAGTCAGCACACTTACATCACCCTTGGTACTTTTGGTGGTGCTCTACACCATGTCCTCGTACAAAATGAGAATTCCCACCAGAACGGACACTGAGATGGTCCACCAGGATGAACATATGCCTTCAGGGTATGCTTCATTTAGTAAGTGATGGCCAGCAAGACACAGGTGAGACACATGAGGGCACATTAGAAAACTGGAAAATAGTTCAAACACAGAACAGTTGTAACAAATATGCTGATTTGCTGTTCAAGAAACATTTGTAATTATTATCAATGTTGAAAACAGTTCTGTCATGACAACTCGGAGTGTTTAGCATGGTAATGGGTATGACAATGTTGATATGTTTGATCTTGGCGGAATAGATCTGCTACGCTGCTGCTTTAGAGCAAGTACAGGACTTGCTACTGCCAATACATACACAACACGCTGCTGTAAGCAAGTAAGACATGCTGTTGCTGTACAATATAGCGTACATGAATTACCCGCAGCAGATCTGTACAGGTGGAGCTGGGGAAGGTGGGGGGTTTCTGAAAGCGCGCTGCACTGCTAAGGGAACCAAATATTTGAAGGTTGAGCACACAAGCTCATTGGCTACTGATACAGCAGGATTGCAAGCGTTTGAGTTAAGGACCTATTAGCCTGCGCCATCTAGAGTTTCATGACAGAACTTTGTGTTTGTGCTGCCTAATATTTTGTGGAAACTGTTTTCTGGATTCTTTGATGAATAAAAAGTTCAAAAGAACAGAATTTATTTGAAATATTTGATGTAACAATTATTTATTGTGACTTTTGATCAATTTAATAAATTTAATCAATGTTTAGCATAATATGTTTATTAGTGTTTTTAATAAAAGTTATTATAGTGTTATTGTATATGAAAATCTAGCATTTTATATTAGTTGGTCTCGATACGGACTCAGTGTCTGGGTGGGGGGTGGGGGATTGGGGGTCAGAAAAGACTCTTTGCTAAAGAAAAAGAAAAAAAAAGAAAAAAGATTAAAATATGTTCCTATTTGACTTAGCAGTTCAGGTTTTTGTGGTTAGATTTTAAGGGGTCAGACTGGGTGACATGTTTAATGTTTTTAGAAAATCATTGAGCTCTGTTGAGGAAGGTGAACTGGGTGAAAGGTTTAACCTTCTATTTCCTTTCATCACAATTCTCTCCATCCTGCAGAAGCTGGGTGAGGGAGCAGATTTGGGTGATTATACCTGAGGGATTTACCCTGAGCACTGAAATCTACATACAGCAGTGTGCTCTACAGCTGAGGATCATGGGTCTCTCTCTCTCACACACACAGCTGTTTTTACTGTAGGGCAGAATGCTAACGAGGCTGTGCTTTGATCAAAGAAGTCACAAATTACACACCCAGTGAGGCCTGTGTGTGTGTGTGTGATGAAGAGCAGAGAGGATGGCCCATAGGCACCTCCGACTCTGCCTCCAGACTTTCACACTCTCACGACAGATAAAAGCTCTGCTCCAAATCCCAGTGAGTTGCCTTTCAAGATACCTTCTATTGGCCGAACTCACATTAGCCAAAAAAAAAAAAAACTTTTGTCAACAGTGTTGTGATGAATGAAGCACAGCTCACACAGAAGTCACTTTCAAACCAAGCAGCTTTCTGTTGGTCAGCACAGCAAATTTGCATGACCAACTTGACCACACCTGTTCCGTTTCACCCTTGAGTTCATAAGCCGTGTTCTTTCAGCTCTTTGTCCGATCTTGTTAATGGAAAGTGGTTGTGTTTCCTGAGTTTCTCCAGCTTGTTTTGTGTATTTTTGGATTAAAGATTTTGTGTATTTGTGTATTATTTGTATTGTATTCTCCTGCATCGTGTGTTTTGTCTACAGCCGTACTGTTACATCATTATGTACATACACTTATATTATTATAAGTACCTGCAAGTTATTACATCTGTAATTAATTTCTGCAATTACATCTATAATTACACTGTTGATCTTTCCCTTCCGTTTTAACCCACCCTTAAAGCGACCCATACAACCTAACCTTACCCATATCCCATCCCACCTCAATAGAAGCAGAAGTGTTTCACAATACAACATTTTTTACAATACAATACAATATTTACATTTTCCTTGTTTTGTGGTGTAAGTAAATAGTAGTTAAGAATAACTAATATAAAGCGTGAGCAAAAAAATTTAATGGAAAATATGGTTTGTCTAATGTCCATAGTGGTAATTATACATACTGAATGACTCAACACTCACACAGGAGTCATTTTCAAACTAACCACCTGTGTGACCAACTTAAGTTGAGCCTAACCCAACTAACCCTAACCCTAACCCTAACTTAATCCTAACCTGCCCTCACAAAATTTTAGATTGAGTGGATCTCTATAACAAAAATGACTGGATTTTGCTCACGAAATTTTGCAGAACAACATTAAATGTGTCCGCACCTTTAATGTGCAGTCACATTAGCGAAATATCACTGGAAAAAAAGGTCAATAGTGATTTACTGTATGAAGCAACGCTTGGAAGTCACTTTCAAACTATGCAGCTTTCTCTTGGTCCACGCAGATAATTTGTGAGACCAACTTGAACCAGTTGCGAAATCTGCATGGGGAAAACCTTCGTCCTCACGTGAAATTTGAGATTGTGGATTCCTATTAAAATGACTGGATTTCGCAAAAGTTGCTGAACAAATGTAAATGTGACTGCACCTTAACACAGCATCTCAAATAGTCTTTGCAAAAGCTATTTCACTTAGCTCAGTGAAACCCATCCAAGATGGTGGACAAAAATTCAGCAAATTTATAGAAAGTTATATCTAATTAAAAAACTGACCCAGTATTTGTCCCAATATTTCAGTTAGGAACCTGCCTGAAGAAGCTGTACGGTCTGTCTGGTTTCTCCTTCTCTCACATGAACAGACCTCTACTGAGAATCTTCACACAATAACGTAGCAGAAAGCCCTGCCCTGATAAAAGCATGCTATTAAATACTCTCAGATGTGAGTGTGTGTTTGTGTGAAGTATGCATTCATTCAGAGCGAGGACGACAAGCCACTACTGCAGGAAATTGGGGATATTTTTTTCTTCAATTAGTTGCATGTAATGCTGGATTACAAAAGAGTGCATGTCCCTGCGCTAATTCTGTTTTGGAAAAAGCCTGTGTCATTTTCCCTGTAATAAGCAGGTGATTATGGCATTATAGAGGATGAGAGACCCAGGAGATTAAAGCTTCCTTTAAAATCTAGGCTACATCATAACAAAAGGGAACTGCTGAAACTCCGAGGCCCATAGAAAAGAAAAATCACCAATGAGATATCTTCAGTATATCAAATGTTTCTGCTAGGCAGCAATGAGATTAAATGAAGAACAAAAAGAAATCTCTTGCTTAGAGAAAACCATCACATTAATCTCATATGTCAGTGATGTTTTATTAATCTTAACAATGTCTCAAGGTGTTCTCAGATTTACCAAGATATCAAAGTCTGCAATCAAAAGTCATTTTAAGATTTGAATATGTTGCTTAAATATTTCTCATCAAATTCTTCTTCGACCAAATGATCTAAGCTATGCTTTGCACATTAATTTTATAGCTCTGCTGTGTTTGACTCATTTATATGTGTATGTTCTGAGGAAGATAAATCTGCTACAGAGTGGATAATAAAAGGAATAGTTTACCCATTTTCCATTTATCAACTTTTCCCCCCTCCATGTCACACAAATGACCACACTTTTCCATAAAATGATTGTGAATGGAGACTGGGACTGTCAAGCTTCAAAATGAACATAAATCACCAGAAAAGCACCAACTCATTGATGCCATTGACCTAAATGTGTGTCTTGCGACAAAATGTCATTTGTGTCAATCCTGCCATGTTTGATTGGAGAGCTGTCGTGGAGGGAAGGATTTTAAGGTAAAATTACATACATTTTGTTCTGTTGTGGTTTGTTACTCACACAAAACTATTGTCATTTTGCAATTTGGTGTAAAATCAGAACATACACTACCAGTTTGGAAAAGTTTGGAATAATTAAGTTATCAATGTTTTTGAAACAAGTCTCTTCTGCTCACCGAGGATGCATTTATTTGATCAAAAATACTATTACCATTTAAAATAACTTTTCTTTGTTAAAATGTAATTTAGATCAAAGCTGAATTTTCAGCATCATTACTCCAGTCTTCAGTGTCACATGATCCTTAAGGAATCATTCTAATATGCTGATTATTATTGGTGCTCAATAATTAACAATGGTTCTTATTATCAATGTTGAAAACGTCTCGGGTTACGACTGTAACCGTGATTCCCTGAGAAGGGGAATGAGAGACTGCGTCTTGCATTGATGCTATGGGGGTGTTCCCATCAGCATGACCGGTGTCTGAAGCACATGTAAACACACGCCAATAAATCATTGGCAGACAGCAGTCCATGACGTCACACGCGGAGCGCCCGTGAGCATAAAGTAGGCGCCTGAATAAACGTCATCAGTTTTTGCTCACAAGCATTGATGTTCTGATGTTCCCCATAGCGTCAATATAAGACACAGTGTTGAGTTCCACTTTAAAAGTGAATAGTTTTTGCTGCTTAATTGTCACATCTAGTCTGTTAAGTTGGGTTCTTTGAGTTTGGTTTCACTACCTGTTTTTTGTCCCAGTGTCTTTGTTTGTCTTGGATTCTGATTTGTTAATTGATTAGCCACACCTGTTCCTTGTTTACACCTTGTTAAGTGCATACCTTGCCCTCGGTTTCAGTTATTTGTTGTCTATTCTCATCAATGTATGGTTTAGTTTTTCCTGTGTCCTCTACTGGTTTGTTTTCATAAATAATCTTATGCTGGCATCTAGATTCTCATCCCATCTCTCCTTGTTTGAACCAACCCTAACAATAATATTTTTGTGGAAACAGTGGTAATACGTTTCTTTTAAGGATTCTTTGATGGAATGAAAGTATAAGGAACGGCATTTATTTGAAATAGAAATCTTTTCTAACATTATAAATGTTTGATGAATTTATGGCATCCTTGCTGAATAAAAGTGGTATTATTATTATTAATATTATGCATTTGTTTTTTAATATTACATACTTTGAATGGTAGTGTATCACGGTTTCCACACAAATATGAAGCAGCACAGTGTTTTCAACATTGATAATAATCAGAAATGTTTCTTGAACAGCAAATCATCATATTAGAATGATTCCTTGAAGGATCATGCGACACTGAAGACTGGAGTAATGATGCTAAATATTCCGCTTTGATCACAGGAATAAATTAAAGTTTAAAAATATATTAAAACAGAAAACAGTTATTTTAAATTGTAACACAATTTCACAATATTACTGCTTTTATTGTATTTTTGATCAAATAAATGCATCCTTGGTGAGCATAAGATACTTCTTTTACAAAAATCTTAAAACAATTAAATGTGACCAAATACTTGATTGAAAAAAATGTCTTATTCCTCCTAACCACTTTATTGTTCCCAATGTTGTCAAAACAGCTATTTCAAACTTATCAGACTGCAGTAAAATTATTATTAGTATTATTTATGATACATGTGATGCAGTAGGTCATTGTATCTGCCCATGTTGATTTTAGTCCCAGTCCATCCCTGGGAGGAAAACTAAAACGAGAGAGGAACAGAGGTGTTAGAGAGGAAGGCAGGCTTCAGCTGTCCCCGCTGGGAAGCCCAGACTTGCTCCCAGCAGCATGAGCTCATTTTTTCCACAAGCTTTTTACAGTCCTATAACCTGCTTTACTGCCGCATTATAATGTGTGTTCGCACACACAAACAAGAAAACAAGACTGGACCGGAGCCATAACACACACACACACACACACACACACACACACACACACACACACACACACACACACACACACACACACACACACACTGACTACAGGCTGCAGGCGTCATTCCAGTTTTCCCTCTTTCCCAAATAAATCAACCCAAGCAGCAACTGCTGTTGAAAACCAGCAATAATGTTACATTTACGAGCTATAAATGCAATTGTACTGTTTTTATACCCTTTAGCTTTAATCACAAAGGCTGTTCAGGTTGAGTGTGTTTAATATGCAAGACTAAAAGGTGTAAGTAAAATATTCCGCCACACGTAACAGACGTACAGGGTGTTCGGAGCCTCAAGCTAAAGCATCACAGATATTGTATAGAAAAGCGGTTTAACAAGAAAAAATACTGACATCAGAGTTAATAAGTACTTGGCCAGACAGTGGGAACAGTGTGTTATTACCCTCGATTATTTAAACACCTCTTGTGCTGGCATTCAAACTGCTTAACTTGAACTAAACAGAGATGAGGAGGAGAGAACTAGGGCCTGGTGGATGTGACCTCTGCACAATCCAGTGTTGATTTCACTTTATAAAAGCGGGCCAGTGGGACCTTTGTGCTTAACCGACTCACAGATCTTTTATATGAGCGTCTTCAAAGTCAGCCCCCTTTTGATGTGTAATGTCTTTTTATCAGCTGGTGTTTTTTTAGTGGATGTATGAAGTCAGTTCTCTTCAAGGTTCACATCACATTTGCTATCAACATCCACTAACACAGAGTGTAGCATACAAATACTTTTTGACTTGATCTTTAAAATTTTGAATAATTCAGTGCAATGGCATTCATACATTTTGACTTAAGTATCTAAATATTTCTTAGGTCACTTTGAGATGACTCACAGCGTTTATCCTCTTGTGAAAAAGAAGTGTGCTTAATCCTTTTGAATAGTGTACTTCAAATCTTAAAAGTATATATTTTTTAAAGTATAATAAAAAAAATAAAAAAAACGACATTTAAGTAGAAAGTACACTTTCAGAAATGTTTCTTAACACTTAAGTGCACATTGTGATAGTCAAATAAAGTGTTTTATTTTAAAGTACATTTTAAACCATGCTTTAATCTTTTGTCATGCTTTAATGAAGCAGCAACACTTATTTTGATGTGTAGACTAATATACTTTTAAATACTTGATTCAAATTTGAGCTGTAGTGCTATATAAAGTTAATATAATTTAAAATGTACTGAATTTCAAACCATCATTACAAATGTGTAACGACAAATAAATGTAAATACATGACGAGCAATTTCCAATAGAAATTTAAAGCAATTTTAGTGTACTTTAATGCTTGTCAGTACATTTACCAGTACACTTTAACCATATTTCAAAGACAATTGAAGCTATTACGAAATTACTTTCACAGGCAGGTCTTAGATTAAACCAGGATTAGGGATAGTTAAATTAGGACATTGAAAAAAACATTACTGCTGTACATCTTGAAACAAAACAACTGATATATTTTGTGCAACAGTGCAAGTTGTTTTCAGCTAAAACAGCTTAAACATGCATTTTAGTCTGGGTCTAAGCCTTGTCTGTGAAACCAGCCAATGTACATCTAAATCCTGTGAAGTGGGATTTAATATTACAGTCTGCATTTATTACGCAAACATTACATTCAGGTGCACTTGCACAAGTATGTAAAAATGTTTTTCTGATCCTAACTGAGGAATAAAATGTGTCCAAAGCAGAATCCTGTGCATGTGCGTTTAAAACATTTTGTCAGTCTGAGTCATAGTTCTTCGTCTTATGGAGATCACAGATGTGAAGATCTTGACTGGCAGTTGTTGGAAGCTCTGCTGGTGTGTGTGTGTTCTGTGAGTTTGCAAGTCAATATGTGTGTTTAATGAAAGCCACATCAGGTGTAGCCTGATCCTGAGCTTTGGGCCCCGGAGAGGAGGCAGGTGCTTCCGGAGATCCAGGCGGACGGCCCCACAATCAGCCGCAGGAGACGGGGGGGGGTTGTGAAGGAGTCAGCGTTGCTGTCAGGACTCATCACATATTACCAGCGCAGAGCCTCTGATCTCCACAACTCAACATGCTATCAGTAACTGCAGCCAGGTCTGCTTCAAGACCCGCTGAGTGGACAGAAACAAATCCAGAGAGCCTCAGATACATGAGCACTCTCATTCGCTGTCTTTACCTCAATTGCTTTTCTGGAGATTTTTTGTAAATTAATGAAATCAGTTCCCCTCAGGTTCACACAAGTGTCCTAAATGGTCTTAAAATATAACACTCAGTGTGCCTGAGCCTATCTTTCTTTTAAATATTTGATATTTTTATTTTGTAATGTTATGCAATGGCATTCAGACATTTAAACGTTACTTAAAGGTGCTGTATGTAACTTTTTTTATAAAATGAATCCTTTTTTTATTGCCCGTCTGTGAAGGGGTTGTAATCACACATTACAATGATCCACTTTTCGCGTTTTGCTATTACCTCTGAAGGGCAGTATTCCTATTTTTATGTGAAGTCTCCGGGTCGGATTTTCTGCGAAATCCACCGGATGTGACGTGCATGCGCGCTCCCGAGCCTCTCCGTTTTATATACAGTCTATTGCGACGGCACTGCAGCTAACGACATGGAGTCTGATAACACCAAAAAACGACCTGCCTCCAGCACAACACAGACTCCAACACAAACTCCAAAAAAAAAAAAAAAAATAAATAAATAAAAATTTCTCTGCTGAAGCTCGTCAGGCCAAACGTCAATCGGATCGACTCAGGACGAAAACACGGATCAACATTGGCAGAGCGTTTGAATTATGGAGAGACCTCCGCTTTGTTTTAGGTATAAAAACAGACCCTGAGTTGGCTTTCATCCTTTTGGACAGGTAAGCTAACAATACTTCAAAGCATGTAAAATATATTGTGATTTTGTGCTTTAGTTGGCTCAAGTTAGACATCATTAGTTCGCCAGCTAACGCCGACCATTTGCTAACGTTATCTGATGTGAAAGACTACAGTTGTAACTTTATTGCTTTTCACGAGCACGAGCGCTGTTGTTGCAATCTGAAACATCACCGCTAGAGGCCGCTGGATCCTACATACAGCACCTTTAAAGGCACACTATGCAAAATTTGTACCTTGATATAACAGCTTCGAAATCATTTCGATGGTAAACAAACTCGTAGTTGGGCGAATCCCGATAGCAAAGTGGGCTGGCCGCTGGCAAAACCAGTAATGCAGGTTTGAGAGGTGGCGCCCCGACAAATCTCGCGAGAATCATGACTTGCTTTACGGCACGACGTCACATACATCAGAAACATATGAAGCAGCCTCTATGGAAGACACTAACACACATGACGTGAATCATGGCAGAGTCGATGAAGAAAACGAAGAAAGCGCGGTTCGGAAGAGTGCAGAGACGGCTCTGCGTGAGTGGTATTTACGACAGTAACGTTAAATACAAGTACTCCACAGCGACTCTAGGGGTCACTGTTTGAGAAAAACGGAAACTGCATAGTGTGCCTTTAAAAGTCACACAAGTGCCACTATATTAAAAAGACATTCCCCATAACGTAAACAGAGGTTCTCTTATGTAAAGGAAGTGCACTTTATTGTACTGAATGTGCACTTGTAGTGTACTTCAAATCTTAAAAGTGTATATACACACATACACTCACCTAAAGGATTATTAGGAACACCATACTAATACTGTGTTTGACCCCCTTTCGCCTTCAGAACTGCCTTAATTCTACGTGGCATTGATTCAACAAGGTGCTGAAAGCATTCTTTAGAAATGTTGGCCCATATTGATAGGATAGCATCTTGCAGTTGATGGAGATTTGTGGGATGCACATCCAGAGCACGAAGCTCCCGTTCCACCACATCCCAAAGATGCTCTATTGGGTTGAGATCTGGTGACTGTGGGGGCCATTTTAGTACAGTGAACTCATTGTCATGTTCAAGAAACCAATTTGAAATGATTCGAGCTTTGTGACATGGTGCATTATCCTGCTGGAAGTAGCCATCAGAGGATGGGTACATGGTGGTCATAAAGGGATGGACATGGTCAGAAACAATGCTCAGGTAGGCCGTGGCATTTAAACGATGCCCAATTGGCACTAAGGGGCCTAAAGTGTGCCAAGAAAACATCCCCCACACCATTACACCACCACCACCAGCCTGCACAGTGGTAACAAGGCATGATGGATCCATGTTCTCATTCTGTTTACGCCAAATTCTGACTCTACCATCTGAATGTCTCAACAGAAATCGAGACTCATCAGACCAGGCAACATTTTTCCAGTCTTCAACTGTTCAATTTTGGTGAGCTCGTGCAAATTTTAGCCTCTTTTTCCTATTTGTAGTGGAGATGAGTGGTACCCGGTGGGGTCTTCTGCTGTTGTAGCCCATCCGCCTCAAGGTTGTGCGTGTTGTGGCTTCACAAATGCTTTGCTGCATACCTCGGTTGTAACAAGTGGTTATTTCAGTCAAAGTTGCTCTTCTATCAGCTTGAATCAGTCGGCCCATTCTCCTCTGACCTCTAGCATCAACAAGGCATTTTCGCCCACAGGACTGCCGCATACTGGATGTTTTTCCCTTTTCACACCATTCTTTGTAAACCCTAGAAATGGTTGTGCGTGAAAATCCCAGTAACTGAGCAGATTGTGAAATACTCAGACCGGCCCGTCTGGCACCAACAACCATGCCACGCTCAAAATTGCTTAAATCACCTTTCTTTCCCATTCTGACATTCAGTTTGGAGTTCAGGAGATTGTCTTGACCAGGACCACACCCCTAAATGCATTGAAGCAACTGCCATGTGATTGGTTGATTAGATAATTGCATTAATGAGAAAATGAACAGGTGTTCCTAATAATCCTTTAAGTGAGTGTATATATAACTGTAATTGCAGATAATATAATATAAAATAAAAGACCACTTAAGTGTAGCTACTTAAGACAGTTTACTAGTTTACTTTCATGAATTCCTTCACACTTCAGTATAATTTAAAAAATATACTTTGTAATAATGTCAAATTAAAGTTTTACTTTAAAATACATTTTAAATCCTTTTAATAATTTAAAATGTATTTTAATAAAACTTTAACAATCTTTTATTAGGTTTTAACTGTGGTGTGTTATTCGAAATTACATTTAAAGTTAACACACCGGCCACTTTATTAGGTACACCTGTTCATCTGCTTGTTAATGCAAATATCTAATCAGCCAATCATATGCATTCAGGCATGTAGACATGGTCAAGATGGTCAGCTGAAGTTCTGATACTGAGCATCAGAATGGAGAAGAAAGTAGATTTAAGTGACTTTGAACATGGCAGGGTTGTTGGTGCCAGACGGACCCATCTGAGTATTTCACAAACTGCTGATCTACTGGAATTTTCACACATAACCATCTCTAGGGTTTATAGAGAATGGTTAGAAAAAGAGAAAATATCCAGTGAACGGCAGTTCTGTGGGCAAAAATGCCTTGTTGATGCCAGATGTCAGAGGAGAATGACCAGAATTTGCCGTAAACAAAATGAAAGCATGGACCCATCCTCCCTTGTATCAGCAGTTCAGGCTGCTGGTGGTGTAATGGTGTGAGGGATATTTTCTTGGCACATTTTGTGCCCCTTAGTACCAACTGAGCAATGTTTAAACACCACACCCAACCAGAGTATTGTTGCATTCAAAAGACAGCTGAAAACCCATCCCTTCCGTGAGCACTTAACCTAAAAAAAAAAAAAAAAAACTTTCCTTTTTAAATCCTCGCTTATCGGGCTTATGATACTCTGAACAATGCTTGAACTTCGTATTTTGAGCACTTCTTGCATTGGTTTTGCCTCTTCATGATGACTAAATTTAGTCCTAATTTGTAAGTCGCTTTGGACAAAAGCGTCTGCTAAATAAAATGACTAAATGTTCACTAAACTCAAATGGCCTCCACAGTCACCAGATCTCAGTCCAATAGAGCAGCTTTGGGATATGGAGGAACGGGAGATTCACATCATGGATGAGTAGCAGATAAATTTGCAGCAACTGCGTGATGATATCATGACAAAATGGACCAGAATCTCTGAGGAATGTTTCCAGCACCTTGTTGAATCTGTGCTACAAAGAATTAAGGTAGTTCTGAAGTCAAAAGGGGGTCCAACACGGTACTTGCAATGTGTACCTAATGAAAGTGTACCTAGGTAGACCAACTAGAGACTTTGTGCTGGACGGGACCAGCGGCGACGGGAGAAACAGGAAATTATCCTCTTCCAAATAAAAAAAGCCTAATTCCCAGAGGCCAGGCACAACACATCCACAGCGGTGTGTGTGTGTGCAGGGATTACCTCCATGCCCTCGAACTCCACAAGCAACCCCACAGGGACGGACGATGTAGCGGGATCATGCACTTGGTCAGATGTTTACAAGGCTTGGGCTCCGGGGCGATGGTAGGCTCTGGCTCGAGCATCACGGCAGGCTCAAGCCCTCTGTCAAACCTGCAGTTCACCAGCACCCTCTCCACGGACTCGGCAAAAGTTCCCCGTGGACCGACACCGGGGAGTCGAGCCTTTTTGCGTTCATTCATAATAGAACGCACACAATGAGTGGTCGGGAAATTATGTAAGAAATCCGCGTGTTTGGTCCTCGAGGCTCTTCCTGCTCTAGGGAAAGCAGCTGGACTGTCGGTAAGTCCATGGTTTACCCTTGTGGCTCAATTTGAGGGTCTGGTACTCTGTAACGTGCAGTAGCTGTAGAGAAGCAAGACGAAAGGAAATCCAAAAGAACAGTCTTTATTAATCCACAAAACTCAGGAGATACACTAACAACCAAGCAAACTGAAATGCAAACAATATTGGACAAAAGAACTTAGGGGCTTTTCAACGTTAAAATGTAAACCTTTTTATGCGTTTTTTTTTTTTTTGGCAGTTTATTTGCCTGAAAACGCAAACTTTTGAAAACGTTTTTCATGTAAACAACAAAAACGCGAATCTCTGAAGACAATGACGTCATGCACATGCGTATTACGCGGAACAATGGTGCAATGGTACCGGAAACCTCAAAGGAAAAACTTCTCCATTTTAAGCATATCTTTAAGCATATCTTTGTCGTGTAAACATACCGTGAGGAAACACAGGGCTTCAGGGAGAACTAATAGAACAACTGGTGAACGAAATCAGTAATTAAGGGAACTAAATGGCACACATTAGGAAACCAGGGTCAGGGAAACAAACAACACATTGAACAAAACATAATACCCATATACATACCCACCCTAATTTCATTCAGTTCTTAGATGGAAGTTATCATTTGCAGCCACTTACTATAGATCCCAGTCAATATTTACGCTATTAAACGGCCCTACTTCTTGTGTACATTGGCATTCCATTTGCTTGTTAAAAGTTCCAAGTTCCAAAACAAGCAACAGAACATCAATATTTCACTCCATTTACACAGACTCGTGCCAATACCATCTCTTTTTTCCCCCACTCAAGGACACTGACTAATGTGTGGTCTGTCATTGCCACTAAAGTGCTCATCCCTAAATCATTCCAAAGGCTGAAATCGAAGAGAGCAAAAATCTAAGAGTATTTTTCATTCAACAGCACGTCTGGTGGCACTAATAGCAGTGGGAAATGAAACGCTCCACACGAATAAACATTTGTTTGCTCTGTAAAATCTTCTGAGGGAACATGGAGGAAAATCAACCACAATCACTCCTTTGTATCATTGTTCCCAGAGCGATCAGAAGACTGCTTTATTTTCTCAGAGCTAAAGCTGCTTTTCACTCTTTTTTATTCTGCCTGTGAAAAGACCAAAGTCATTGATTCCGGCTTCCCAACAAAATCAGTACATACTCAGTCTGAACTGGATCGATAATTTTAAACTCTTTTCATAGATTCCATTGATGACAAAAAATGTACAGAACGGTTTCAATGTTCACCTGTCATTCATGCTGAAAGGTAGCTCTTTATTCTCAACACAACAGCTTTAGATTCTGAATGACTTTAGGAGGAACAAGAAAAAATCATTTGTGTTTCAAATAAGCTTGTTACAAAACTTTTCTCTGTGCTCTTTTTCACTCCTCTTTTACTTTTTCTGGCTGTGGCAAAGTTCTCAAATACTCTGATTCTGAGCATTCACAACCTGTTTTAATTCCATAATGTGATGAAACAATATAAAAAATGAACACTGATTAAAATATCCATTGCAGATTGATTTGATGGTGTAAAATGTATAGGAGTCAGAACTTAATGTAAGTTTGCAGTGGATTGTGGAGGTCTGGTCTACTCCCCTCCTAAAACACCAGCTGCACACACTTTTCAACTGAGACGTGGAGGCTAAAGGTCAAATTCACTCTCAAGAGCATCTCCACATATCCTAATTGTGATGCTTATTGCCATACCCTTCACCACATTAACATAAATTTGCAGTATGCTGATTATTTTGCTGCTACTTGGCTTTTGGTTCATAATATCCAATGCCCTTTTTGCAGCCTTGATGACAGCAGATTAAATTTGATTTGTTTTAGAGTAAGTTGTTTCAATTTGATGAAAGATTATGAAGACAAACATTTTTTTTAACAATGTTTGCTGATGAAAAAGCATGTGCACTGAAAAAGAAATGTGAGACTACACTATCATATTTTCAGTTTGACACAATATCAAAGCTAGTCCACTAAACTTGATTTCAAGATGTACTGTTCCCGGAAACTGGATCAATAAAAGGCAGGGAATACAGTGGAAGAGCAAACGGCTGTCCATAAAATCCCCAAAAAAAGCAGTTTTGTCAATCTGATGTGGTTTTAATGAAATGTTATGCAGCTGAGAAATAGAATCCAAATAAAATTCACAGAACTTGCATTTATTACTCACTTCAGTTTTGCAGTTCTGCAGAAGGCCAAACAAATACTGATGTGTTTGCTGCTGTTTTAAATATTCTCACTCATTCTGATGTTATTTAGACCAGATTTACACTTCATACCTCTCAGATATCATTTATCCACTTCATTTACACCTGACAACACAAATGCATCTCATATCTGATTGCATTCATCATGCTTTACTTGCATCACATGCAAATGCAGAAAAATGAATCTTCAGTGTCTTATTGCAATCAGGCACACGTAGATGATATATAATGTATGTATGGAGATAGGGTCAAGTTCTATACGCTGTCTCATAAATTATTGTTCTCTGTTGCAGTGGATATTTATGTTCATTTATTATTAAATGAAATATACAATAACTGAAGAGTTGAACTGTTTTCCCATAAACATCATTTTGGGGCATGTTGTCACATTGATACGTCATCTGATATCATCAGACACTCTTTCTTGTTTGCTGGTTTAAATGTTGTCATTTTCGTTACATATTTTATTTCTGCTAATATAATGTATTCACATACAGATATGTTGTGGAAGATTTTTTTCTACTTAAGTATTTGGTATTTTAAACAAATACATTTGTTCAACAAAGAGTGTGAGAATGACTTTAATCATCTTTTTATTGTTATTTTTTTAGAAGTAATACAAGCGGTGATCCTTTAGACATGTGTCTGTCACAGCCGGCACACACACATTTCCTAAGTCACACCTAAGAGAAAACATTAATTCCAAACAATTTATTTAACAGCTTCACTACATAATTAAGCACAAGTTCAGCTTGATAAGCACGAAGTACTTCATTGCTAAACCAAGCACGCCGGCGCTGGGATGAAATTCAGCTCTTGCTAGCAGTGGTTCCTTTACACATTAAAGCAGTCTTAATTTCAAAGAGCTACTTAATTATTTCATGTGACAAGGGGGGTATTAAAATCATAACTCCATCAATTATAGATTTGATCATTTATGGGCAAGGTTAACTATGCAGTGATGTGTGTTGGGAAAGTGGCTTTTAAAATGGAACTGGGTTAAATTGAACAGCTCACTGTCGAGAGTAATGAACAGTGACAAGTGGGTTCAATGACTACTGCTGCTATTAACAAGAATTCAACAATACTTAATAGTTATTTTCTTCAAAGATAACATATTATAATACAATACACACTGTAACCACATGTTAAATGTACACTTTTGGCCCTCCAGCGATTAAAAAACTAAACTGAATGCATTTTGCAGAAGAACATTGTTTTGGTTGTGCTTCGGCTCTGTGTGACTGTGCGGATGAATATGAGCCTTCACAATGGATAATGCTTTACAATGAACTCTGTTAGAGAGCTACAATTTACCTGTTCAATAAAATACCTTACTCACATTTCATCGTGTTTTCAACCTCTCACGTGTTCCGTCATCTCCGCGTCGCTTTTACAACATTTCAAATCCCTCAGTTCTTGTCTCCGAAAAGCCAAGCCAATGTTGATTCTGGTTTTATTACGAGCTCTGTCACATTCTCCTCTCTCCAGCAGACTCTCCTCTGTTCTGCGTTCGTTTAAAACGGGTGATTCCCTGGAGGTTTGAGATTTAGGGGCTGTTTACACGACACCGTTTTCAACTGAAAACTTTATGCATTTTGACCATTCATTTACACAACAATGGCGTTTTGGGGCCTGAAAAAGCACGTTTTTGAAAACTATACCGTTGTTGTCTCCGTATACAAAAACGCAAATTTGTGAAAATGGTGTAATGACAAAAATGTAAAAAAAAAAATTATATTCTTTACGTGTTCAGTCTATAAGCGTGTAGTTTTTCTTTACAAAGTGACATCGCCAACTACTGGCCTGGCAGCATAACACAGCGTTTTTGATCATTTTCAGGGATCATTTTGACAACATTGTTGTCTGTACGCATTACAATGCTAAGGAAAAAACGTTTATCGGTTTAACGGTTATTATGTAACCAGACCCTAAAATTTAAGCTCGTTTGAGATGTGCCTAGACTCGCCAGAAATTTAGGCAAGAATAGGCGAGGAGTAATTATATAATCTTTATTATTTCAATTCTCAATTGCCTCAATATTTTTGTAGTATGGATTAATTCAAAATTTGTGAACACAATAACTTGAAAAAAGACCATGCCGGTCCCGTCACGAACCAGAGGCGAAATAGGGTTCTGACGCCATACCTGCGCCACTGCATTAAAGTCAGCTTTATTCATCATGTGGTTGTTGTGTGCTTTAATATAGCACAGTCTGTTACAACACACACTCGGTATTCGGTAAAGTGTAAAGTTTAGAGAGTTTCTCTTTGAAAGTTGTCATGGAGGTTTCAGAGACGACCACAATTCACATTTCACTGCCAGTTTCTCCTAGTATCAGGAGCAGAGGTGGCTTTTTCCAGGGATCCGCCTCACAGATCACAAATCAGTTAAAGGAACCGTATGTAAGAAATGTATTTCAATTAAACATAAAATGGCCCTGATATGTCACTAGACATTAAGAAATCATGTTCATTTCAAATACTTATATCACTGACAGTAGTCCGGCCTGGATATTGTCATTTAAAAGTGAAGTTGCAGCCCTCAACTGATGTTGATGTTGTCATGTTGTGTTTTGGCCTGATGCTCCACCCTCCACCTATCTACCAATCATGAAGTCAGTAGTGTTTCGGCATCCGTGTTGCCAGCTCAGCTCTAGTTACCACAGCTGCAGCTACAAACGTGTCGGATAAAAAATGTCTAACGTTACGAAACCTAAAAGACCTCGTTATGAATCCGAAATACGCAAAACATCTCTCATGAAGCATAAACATAATTAACAGAAAAAAAAACTTACTGTGTAGGACTCGTCACTTGCCATTGGAAGCTCCTTGTAGCAGCCTACGTTCCTGCTGGATCCTGCAGTCTATCTGGCAACCTCGAGTCAGGGGGGAGGGGATACACCGCTCTACAGTAATTTGAAAGTGATTGCAGTACCAATTTTGGCCACAATCTTACATACAGTTCCTTTAACATGTTTTACTCTTCTATGGTTCAGGCAGCCCTGTAACGTACGAGAGGTCATGAACGTGCTTTCAGTAAACCACTAATCCAGTGCTGTCAGGGAATCAGTCAGGATATTACAGACACAAGCGGTTTCAGTAGATTGTCCGGCACCGCTCAGAATCACCATGGCAGGGATAATGACACAGGATTTCCCCGGGTCAGTCTGCACAGCTATTCCATCTTACGCTCCGTAAAGGTCATGTTTTTTATTGAGCTCCCACACCGTCTTCCCCGTTTGGAGGAAATTTTCCCTGTGTATCTAATCTATGAGTCAACTGACATAATGGCCCACTTCATAAAGGTCCAATTTAGTGTTTGACAACATATTACATCTTACCTGATCTCTCTCTCTCTCTCTCTCTCTCTCGTAGAGGTATTTTATGATCTTTTAAGATCGTCTAGGATGAATTTGGTCAGATTATAGAGACTAACCCTGTCATTTATTGCATTTCAGCTTGTCTGTTTTCATATAAATGCCTGATGGTGACTGCTACTTTTCTGAAATGCCCATATCAATCCATATGAATTGAGTGGTTTAGTCCAAATTTTAGATCGCTTTATATGATGAACAGAATTAATTTGGGCTTTTATTCACCTATAAACATTGATCAGCGAACATAAACAGAAGCTCAACCGAACCTGCTTGACGCGTGAGAACAAACCTCTCGCTGAAACTCAAACGTGCTGCATAACACGAGAATGAACCTCATTGGTTCTTTCTGAAGCTCAAACGTGCTGCGTAACATGAGAATGAACCACATTGTTCCTTTTTTGAAGCTCAAACGTGATGCGTAACACGAGAATGAACCTCATTGGTTCTTGCTGAAGCTCAAACATGCTGCGTAACACGAGAATTAACCTCATTGGTTCTTGCAGAAGCTCAAACGTGCTGCGTAACACGAGAATGAACCTCATTGGTTCTTGCAGAAGACACGAGAATGAACCTCATTGGTTCTTGCTGAAGCTCAAACGTGCTGCGTAACACTAAAGTGAACCTCATTGGTTATTGCTAAAGCTCAAACGTGATGCGTAACACGAGAATGAACCTCATTGGTTCTTGCTGAAGCTCAAACGTGCTGCGTAACACGAGAATGAACCTCATTGGTTCTTGCAGAAGCTCAAACGTGCTGCGTAACACGGGAATGAACCTCATTGGTTCTTGCTGAAGCTCAAACGTGCTGCGTAACACGAGAATGAACCTCATTGGTTCTTGCTGAAGCTCAAACGTGCTGCGTAACACGAGAATGAACCTCATTGGTTCTTGCAGAAGCTCAAACGTGCTGTGTAACACGAGAATGAACCTCATTGGTTCTTGCAGAAGCTCAAACGTGCTGCGTAACACGAGAATGAACCTCATTGGTTCTTGCAGAAGCTCAAACGTGCTGCGTAACACGAGAATGAACCTCATTGGTTCTTGCAGAAGCTCAAACGTGCTGCGTAACACGAGAATGAACCTCATTGGTTCTTGCAGAAGCTCAAACGTGCTGCGTAACACGAGAATGAACCTCATTGGTTCTTGCAGAAGCTCAAACGTGCTGCGTAACACGAGAATGAACCTCATTGGTTCTTGCAGAAGACACGAGAATGAACCTCATTGGTTCTTGCTGAAGCTCAAACGTGCTGCGTAACACTAGAGTGAACCTCACTGGCAGTGTTGCCAACTATTTTCAAAGGGAAGTAGCTAACGCCTCCCCTAAAAGTCGCTAAATGTCGCTAGATGACGTCATATGTCAATAAGCATATTCATGACGTCATCGCGGCGTACTTGCGTTCTGCCTGCCTAATGTTTTTTCTCGTTAAAATCATGCTCACATACTGTATTTTAAGATAACATACTATAATATAATATAATATAATATAGCCGAATGTCCAATAAAGCTGTTCTCATTTACTATTTTTTTTTTTTGTCAGACAATAGAATGAGTAGCTGTTGAATTACTTTTTTTTTTGTAAAATTATCTGAATTGAGAGAGTTCGGGAACTGGGTGAACTAAAGGCACTGTGATAGTGAGTATTACAAGTGATAAGCACAAGTAATAAAATAAAATGGTCAAACTAAATTCTTTAAATATAAAACAAAAGATAAGTGATAAGTCCGTCCGTGGAAACAACACTGCTCATTCACGTCTGTTCCGTGCTGCTGCTCCTCTCTCAGCCATTCACTGAACAGGGTAGACGCAGAGAGAGGTGTGTGACAGCAAGGAGAACGCAAACCTCGCGCTCGCAGGACTGTGCTGGCAACATTTGGAGGTTACTGAGGTTTGTCCAAAAAGTAGCTAGATTTGTCGCTAGTCGCTTTTTTGAAAAAATGTTGCTAAAGGGGTCTGAAAAGTCGCTAAAAATAGCGACAAAGGCGCTAAGTTGGCAACACTGCTCACTGGTTCTTGCAGAAGCTCAAACGTGCTGCGTAACACGAGGATGAACCTCATTGGTTCTTGCAGAAGCTCAAATGTGCTGCGTAACACGAGGATGAACCTCATTGGTTCTTGCAGAAGCTCAAACAATCCTGATCCACAATCCTACATCCTTTTAAATCTGATGTAATTAAGATGTTACCTGCATTTAAACCATATCCCTTGCATATATAGCCTACCAGCAAACAATTTTGCATTTAAAAGACGTCTAATAGCCGTCCAATAGCCGTTCAGACCTTTTTTTACAGTTCAGACTTCAGACCCAAATAATAACTGTTGTGTTGACGACAGTAATGCCAGGACCCGTGCTCGCTCTGTCATGCGGCGCTGTTGAAAAAGCGTAGGAGACAAATCGGATTCTGCTGCGATGAGAAAAACAACGCGAGACGTTATCCAATGGCTTTAGCGAGCGGAAGCACGTGGGTAAACAGGAAGTAGTTTTGGCATTTGGCGGGTTGAACGGAGAAGACGCGCAAAAATGGCGGGTGAGTGTAAAAACCCTTTTATAGCATCCGTGTTTTATTACTGATGCTGTCATGAAGCGTGTGTGTGTGTGTTATGCTAGAGCTCGAGCGGTGCTGTGTGCTGATATGTGCGGGAGCAGACAGAATAGAGAAACTGAGTTTTAGCTGCGGCTAAATGCTAACGTTAATCATCACAGAGAAGAGCAGCACATGTTTGTTTTCATGGATATCTGTTCGTTTTTAAATGTCAGATATACTAACAAACACACGAACTCACAATATCACACAGATTAAGCAGTGCACACGGGTGGCTGCTGCAAATGAACTCTCTGTGAGCTGTCAGTGTAACGTGCATTAGATGTGTTCATGTCTGTATGTCTGAGATCAAGTATATTTCACACAGAGAGCAAGAAAGATACACATATAAGATAGATATATAAACATAAATATATACTATGACGGATAGTTCGTTATATAAATGTATACTCTTGAGTCCAGAATTATAAGACCAGTAATGCAAATGCTTCTATTTGGTATTTTTGTACATTTTTGTCATTACAAATGATATCAGTATAACAAGTCAATAGTTCAAAGCACTCAAGGACAAGGACTTGATCTTGTTGTCCAGTATGAGTTGAGTTGAGATGTTCCAAAGAGGAATATTAGGAAAGTCTGATTGTGTGCACAATGAAGCGCATGTGGTCAATATGCCAAATTAGTTTTATTTGATTAGTGACCTTATACATATTTTATTAATCTGTGAGGTATGTTAGTGCAACGACAGACGCAATATTGTATTGTGTCATATTGCATTGAATTGATTATTGTATTGTACGTTATTATTGAGTTGTTTAGCTGATGACAGAAATTATATTTTGAGCGTTAAATTATGATGTTTCTCTTTCTTTCCTACAGCTGTGAATGACATGGAGAAGAAACTTGCGGAGTTCAAATGCGACACTAACGAAGCTATATGCCTGAAATTAGGTAAATCATTAATCATCACTATAAAAACTGAATCTGTTGTTGTATGATCATTATTTGTATTCAGAATGCATTTATCCTGCTGTATTCTACAAGTCGACATGAAATTGACCATATTGACTTTTTCCTAGTTTTGCATGATTGATCAGAAGATCAAGATTTAACATATTCTTCATCTGAAGCAACTTTCCTTTTCTGCTTCGGATTTGTTTGGATGATGATAATGTTAAACAGCAATTTAAGCACTTTTATTTAATTTGACTCCTTTCTGATATGTAATGCTCACCTTCCATTCAATTCCCAATGGATAAAGTCAGTTTTTTGTGTGACGTAGTGCGGTTCCCAGAGGATGTAGAGGATGAAAGCACAACGTTTCACCCGGAGTTCAGTCATCAGCTGTATGGAGACGAGTATGTATAACAAACCTTGCATTGCATATCAATCGCTGTTATACATTTATTATTAATTTTCATGTATTCATTTACTAATATTATGTAATCAGTGTGTGTGTGTGTGTGTGTTTCCCTGTTTCTCTAATGTTTGTGCTTTGTTTCTGCACAGTGAAGTGGCGTTTGGCTACAAAGGTCTTCAGATCCAGCTGTACTACAGTGCAGGGAACCTAAACACCCTGTTCAAAGTCAAGTACACTTCCAGGGTCACAGACAAGTTTGACTGTGTGGAGGTACAGCTTCTCATACCACTCACTGTGCTGACATGAACAGTTTTTATATTCATACAATCTTATGAAAATAACAATTTACATATGTACCACATTCTGAACAAAGCATGCACACCATGTGCCTTTCCAACATATCCAGGACTCAACGGTAAGCATGTGCTTGTTCTAGTCTATGCGAACTTAAAGGGGTCATATAATGCCATTTTTGTACAAGCTAATATGATTCTTTAGGGTCTAAATTAAAAGTTTGTAATATACTTTAATTAAAAATTCTCATTTGTATTGTAAGAAAACACTCATTTTACCTGGTCAAAAACAGCTCTGTTTTCAGCACGCCGTTTAAGTGCATGTGTCTTTAAATGATAATGAGCTTTGCTCGCCCCGCCCCTCTGTTCTGTGGGCGTTTTGACACAACAACACACGTGGAACAACAACAACGTGAAAATTCAACAGGGTTTAGCGTAACGTCAGAGAACTTCTAATTTCTTGGAGTATGCGCAAACAATAGTTTGGGTTTTCGCGCCGGCGGCAATGGATCAACATTCTAATCAATCAGTCGAGAAGAGAGACATCATGGGGAAGTGTCGTTCGAGGTTCGGTGTACGCATTTTCAAACTTGAACGGTTCGTTGGGCCATTTTTCCTGCCGACCGAAATTTCGTTATTTCAAATGTAGGCACGCTCATAATGTAAGAGACGCCGGCGCGACCACAACATTGCCCAACGTAATGCAAGCGGAACGAAACTGCTCGTTATTGTGTGGTTGAAGGACCGTTCATCAGTTTGGACCAGTGCAGCGCGAGCCGATCGTGATCATGCGACACTGTTACTACACAGCGCTAAGAGATCCAGTAAAGAAAGCATTTGAATTCGCCACAAAAGTGAAAGCGCTATATAAAAAATAAACTTGAAAAGTAATAACATCGCTGCGAGATCTAGTGAGAAACATTCACATTTCTCTGTTATTAACGGATCAAACAGCGCGTGGAAGCCAGGAAGAAACATTGTGCCATGAATGAACTATCCAGTGTCCACAGATCAGCAACATTCACCATGGATTTACTGTAGTAACACTAACTGTCTGCAACCATGGGAGTTTGACAGGAATAGTAGGCTATAATGCTTTCAAGTAACATTACGTCAGTTTTATTTTGACATTATGAATACAATTGCTGCCCTCAAATGTTAATCTGAACTAAAAATAGACCTTTGTTTATAACTAATATTAGGTTACATTGCATTTTTTCCAAGGAGCTGTTGTGTCTATTATAGCTCCATCATTGGTCAAAGTAAAAAAAATCATACTTTATTATGTTAGTTTTAATAAAGATAAAAAAATAAAAATTATCTGGCATTTCTTTCTTTTTGCTGTATCGAAAACGTACCAAACCATGACACAAGTGTATCGTATTGAACCGAACCGTGAATTTTGTGAACCGTTACACCCCTACTATCTATATCTCTCTTACCTATCTGTCTACCCCTCTGAAGCAATGATTGAAGCAATTTGAATGCTGAGAAACTTTACTAAGATGATTTGAAAAGTTAGTTTATCTGTGTATTGTTATGAATGTTTGATATTTACCAAAAACATCACTTTGCAGTGTATTATTGAATGAGTTTTTTTTATAATAAATGTATTTTTAATTAAAACATTTGTTAGTAATAGTCATAATTGGGATTTGATCTGGTGTTTTACGACTGCATAATGGGTGCGATGTAGGTCTTAATTTTCATTAAAGTGGTCTTAAAAAGGTCTTAAATTTGGGGTGATCAAACCTGGGGAAACCCTGATGAGAAATTGAACAGGTGTTCCTAATAATCCTTTAGGTGAGTGTATATAACATAAAAACAAAAACTAAACAAACAAATGCAATCATTTGGTGGGAGTCTGGAGCCCTGGCGCCACCGACGGTTAAGTAGAGAGGTTTAGATAAAGGGGTTTGAGTGACTAATAATAATCAACATTTAACCTCATGAAAAATATTTATTTAATGTTATCCGTGTTATATTTCATCTGCAACATCATCTCATCTCTGATGAAAGACCCACGACTGGCAGATCAGCGTGCTCTTTCTTTTCTCTCCAATACAGTAGGACATTCATTTAAATGAAATGTGGAGGACGTTAACTGTGACAAGATGATTGACAGGCCAGTTTACAGTGACAAGATGCACATAACTAGTGACAGAGCGTCTGTTAAAGACGCAATTATAATGTTTTTCAATTTATCAAAGGAATAATGTAATATAATTTGCCAACAGTATATTTCTTTAAGCTATTGCCGTTTTTGTGCATTTGCATTTATACTTAATGTGTTTAGGAAATTGTTTTTCATAAGCATAATAATTAATTTTCATACCGTGGCAGCAAGGTACCTCTGATTATCATAATCTACAAATGTATTAGTTCATGTTATAAGAGTAAAGTCCTACGTCAATCAGTTAGCATATTTACATTAGGCTATAAAAATGGTTGTTTTTACAGATATTATTGGTTTTGTTCATGAAAATAGATTTACATCCATCCGCATCCCAACTCAAGCTACTGCTACTGTCAACTCAAGCTAGTTTCAAATGTGCATTTCCAAGTGACAAAAACATAATATTTTTAATAATCACTAATTATTTTTGGTGCTAGCAAATCAGGTGCTGGTGCCACTGCTCACAGTTAGTCTGGAGCGCTGGTCAAACACAAAAGGATAAATTTGGACAAGAGCAGTCAGGACATTTTTCAACAACTCATTCACTTTATTGTGGGTCTTCTAACTTACGATAGCTTTTGTGAGGAACAGAACAAAATTTAAGCCGTGGCACGTTGTTTCTTATTGCAAACATCATTGGTTCTCACATGTATTGTGACCAGAAGTCAGTGCTGCCTTATTTGATTTTAGCACTACAACATAATGGGAGATTTTCAATACATAATGACGTCAGTTTCAGTCTGTTCTGAAACTTTCACAACGTTTTGACTCCAAAGATCCCCACTGTCCATAACAATATTTGAAAGCACGACACTCCTACTTTCTGTAAACTAAATTTCAGGATTACAGATGTTGAATATTCAGGTTAGGTTATTTTAACCAATGACGGTAAAAGACTGTTCCAGTCAAAATATTTCAGTCTTAGAAATAACACTTTTAAAAGACTAGTAGCTCATAAGGGAGTGAATTTAAATTAGAAACAAGTTGATTTATTTTGCTTTATTAACGTATTTTAATGCTGCCATTTGAGTCTCCTTGAGGCCCTCTGATCGAGAGCCAAAGCTTTAGAGGGCACAGAGTATAGCGCAGACAGTCTCACTATTTTATCAAGGAGAGTAGAGTCGGAATATACCTTTTGTGTGGAAGTCATACAGTTTTGGGAGTGACATTAGGGCGAGTAAATGATGACAGAATTTGTATTTTTGTGATATTCTGTATTCTACCACTGCGCACACACTCTTTACAGGCCTATTCAATTCTACAGTGATTGAACAAGCTTGCTTGTACATGTGATTGAATCAGGCAGTTGAGGTTCGATAAGATCAGACCTGAGCTGTGTTTTTTTTTAATTAGACCTAATTATTTACTGTGTGTTGACACCACGTGACTGCCGTTTTTAGTGCCATTTCTGAATATCTTTCACCTGTACGCGTAGCATGCAATTATTGTCGCTAAACATTCTTAAGATGTTTATTTTATTGTGTCTTTTACAGGGCTCCACCGTTGCTCATATTGGGTTCTTTTTTTCATCTTTTTTTCCTCATAGATGAAGTCTTTGATTAGAAGGGTTTTTTCCCCCCAGTGTAATTGGATTCAATGCCTTTATTGAACCCCATCGTATAAAGAAGACATATTCTCAAATTGAAGCTCAAGTCTCTGAAGAGTCTTGCATCCTTAAGCGCCATTAGTTAATACAGGAACGCCACAATGCCACGCTTTTATTTGTGCGATCGAGCAATTTGCCCGAGAAACAATTTTTTACAATTTTCTGTCTGCTCTGTTTTTGTCGTCCTCTCTTCGCTCCCATAATGCAGCAGGACAATAGTGAGTGTTACTGAGCTGCAGGTGCACCGATCCCCTTCTGATATTAGCTGATGTCTGAATGAGCAGGAATTAGCGGCGTGTTGCATTAGCCTTTTGTCGTGTGTTTTGTGGCCGTTGTGAATGAAGAGTCCCGCGACACAAGTGCGGCCCATCATGCGGCCAAAGGGCCCTGCTTAGCAACTTAATACAAAGTGTTCTCATGTCAGGCCCGCTGGAAATGGATACAATGCAAACATGGGTGCACATTCTGCTGGGTAAAAAAATCTCAGAGCGGGTGGAGGAGGGGGGTGTCGCTATTGTCCGGTTCGTAGCCCGTGAATGGAGAGGGCAAACTCGTTTGATTGAGTTCGCTCACCAGCCTCAGAACACAGGAACCTATTATACATATCCAGGCTTTTTTTTTTTGTTAAGTCGAGATCAATTCATTAAATTTTATTGCCCGGTGAGAAGCTGGGACACATTACGGTGGGGGGAACTTCATCTGATATTCATGGTTTAAGATAAGTAGTAAATGTATTCAATTAAGTGGTCTTTCAGAGGAGGCACAGAAAGAGGGGGAGGGGTGGGGGGCTGGAAACTCCTCAGCTGACATTGCTAATTGCCTAATGGGTCTCCTTTTTGTGCCACAAAAATATGTATTTTTTTCCTTTAATTCCTTTTTGTGGCATGCCAATCACCGCTGAAGTATAGCTTAATGACAGAACAATAGGGAATTACTCTGTTAGGGCTCTTTTGTGATTATATGTAAAGGCCGAGCACCGGGGGAATAGACACATAACTCATAAATGTGCCACTTCAGTTTATACGATTAAATTCAGCTGTTCGCACTGTATACTAGACACAGCTGAGTTAACCGCTCTCGCTCTGTGGGAGTTTGCAACGTGCTTTAGATTAAGATGAACGTGCGTTACCTCTATAGAGATGCACACAGTCATTGCTGATCTTTGGGATGTTCAGCACAATATTCTGTTATCATTCACAGACACAAAAAAACAAGTTGTTCCAAGTTACAAAAGAGAGATGTTTAGCAGAAAGATCACAGTGTCAGTGAAAACCGAAAGTGGCCAGTGGCTGTCCAGCTCCTAAAAGGGCAAAAAGCACAATTTAAGTGTCGAGTTGAACGTATGACTCGTGCCGTCATGTTCTTCTGAAGCCATGTAAGTCTTCTGTAATTATACAGTAGCTTTCTGTGATGATTAGACTCAATTTAAGTCATGATTCACTGAAAATCTGTTAACACATTATTCCCCATATATAGATGTAAACATATTATATATATATATATATATATATATGTTTACATACACTGTCCCGGCCTAATTAGCTGTTTGGATTTAAATAAGCAAATGCTCGAGTCTATGATTGGATCATTATTGCTGTGGTTATTATATTTCTAGCATGTTATATGTTTGGCAACAGTTCTTCTAGCCCTAATTGATGGAGTGTATAGCTTTTCATTTCTTAAACAATCATGTAGGAAGACACATCATGGCCATATTCCAGGATGACCATGTCAGGATTCATCAGGCTCAGACTGTGAAAGAATGGTTGTGAGGAGCATGAAGAATCATTTTCACACATGAATCGTCTCCTCTGAGTCCAGACCTTAAATTAAGCCTTTGGGATGTGCTGGAGGAGACTTTACAGAGTGCTGGACTCTTGCATTGTCAATACAAGATCTTGACCAAAAACTGATGCACCTCTTGATGGAAATAACATCACAACATTTATTTCCATCAAGAGGTGCATCAATTTTGGTCAGATCTTGTATTGACAATGCAAGAGTCCAGCACTCTGTAAAGTCTCCTCCAGCACAACCCAAAGAGTTACAATGAAAGTATATATTACATGGTTTCCACTAGGGTCGCCCGATCATGGCAAAAAATCATGATTATCGGTGGGTGATTTGATCAAAGTCTTATTTCTTGATATGAGTAACTTTAAATGTCAGTGAAATTTCACAATTATCGATTCTTGTTGTTCAGCAAAAACTAATACTAGGTTAATTAATGTTTAAGTTACAGTCCTCAAAACAGTTACAGAAGACAAGTAATAAAATAAGAACAAAGAAACAAATTACAAACAAAACAGACAAAAACTAACCCTAATAGAACAAAAATACAAATGAAATAAATAATGCTTTAGGTTTTTCAGGAAGAGGTGCTAACAGTGGTATTCAGAGAAGTAAAAGCCTTCAACAGAAATTGAATAAAGTAATCAAATGTAAAATAACACTGAATAGAGACTAATCCTTATTAAACTACAACGGTTATTCATTCAAGAGCAGTGAGTGATTTTATCTTCATCTTTTGTCGTTTGATTTACATTAATGACTGTAGCTGATTTATTAGGCTCCTGTCACTTTAAGAGCTGCATGGATCCAATATACTGTTACACACACATTTCAAACACGCTTTATTAAATGTTTGCAATCACCTAAGATATCACTGACTGTGTGTACAAGGAAACTTACCAAAATGGATTTTGACATTTGTTTGTGGTCCAGTTGAGCGTTTAGGCCCATGTGAAGCCCATGTATACTTTGCTTATTCCCGTTCCGGCCCGTCTCGGAGCGTGCTCACAGGAGGCCACCTAGGGAAGATAGATAGATAGATAGATAGATAGATAGATAGATAGATAGATAGATAGATAGATAGATAGATAGATAGATAGATAGATAGATAGCACTTTATTGTCCGTGTACACGGAGATTTGTCTTGCAGTACAAGCCCCAACAACCTAAAAAAGCTAAAAACATAGAAGCATCAGTTAAAACATAAATAGATAATTAATATGATGGGGGCCCTGCCCTGCAAGAGTGGTCTTCAATAGCCATAAATATATAGATGAAAGTGAAAGTAGGTGGGAACTATCACTTTTTTACCTTCCCGTGTTGATCCAGCAGAGATATTGACAGAGGAACAAATGAGTGTTTATATTTGTTCTTTCTGCATTCTGGGACCCTATAGCGCCTCCCGGAGGGCAGGAGTTGATACTCCCGCAGAACAGCGTCTCTTTCCTGGCTTAATGCACTTTTAATAACAAGGTTTAATATCAAGCATGTCCTGCAGTTTAGCAACAGTAGCCTGCATTTAACATCTTTTACTTATTCGGCTGATTTGGATGGGATCTTTTATCTTAGGGAGGAATGAAAGCGCACCGCTGAGAAGAAAAGGAAAGTGCGCTGGACAGAATGCGGTATCCGCACAATAACCGTTTTACCCCCATTACCTTGTTTTCATAATTGTTGGAAGCCGAAATCGAAATGTGTTTCTTGAGCAGTGAATCAGCATATTAAAATGATTTCTGAAGAATCGTGTGCCAATATTTGGTACCAGGGCAAAAACTGTTTAATAAGTACTTTTGTCCCATTTTTTTGGGGTCTATTGGTTATTACTTCAACTTTTCCCATTCAATCGTGCATTTAAATATGGTTGCCAATCCAGAAACTTTGCAGTGTGCTTAGCAGCATGAAATAAAGCAGGTGAATGGGTAATAAACAGAAAGCAAGAGAAGAGCCTCCCTTTATAATCACGAAGACTGTCAATCTCTAAAGCACAAACTCACTGAATTCTGCATTCCTGCGAAAACTCCTGTTTCTCCTGAAAAAAACAGTCTTGATTGAACAACGAATCTCTTATTTACATCGTGTTTACGCTTTGTTGGTTGTAATAAAAGGATTTGCGAGTGTTCGGCTGGGATTGAACAGAACAAAATATTGTGCGTTTTCAGCTCTGATAGGCCATTGCATTCACGCACTCAACAGATTTGATTGTGATTGGCTGCATTGCTCAATGCTTTTAAACACACACTGTAAAGAAAAAACCTTTGATGCTGAGAGAGAGTTCAAACAAACTCAAATGTGAGCGTTTGAAAGCAGCATCTATCAGTGGGTACAGAATATGTATGTTTTTGCACCGTAGTTCGGTTCTTTAATTGTGATTCTTGGAGGTTTAAATATTGACTTTGAAGATTGCTTTGTTTCTATTGTTTGAATTGTAATATACACTGGTCTCTCTTACATAAATGTTGTTCTCCCACTGCAAATGTTGGTAGTTTTTCATTTGTTGAAATGTTGGTAGTCAGTCATATAAAGCCAGCTCTCTCTTTCTCTGTTTGTCCTCAGCCAGATGATGTGGAGGGAAAGGTCAGAGAGATCATTCCTGCTGGTTTCTGCTGTAACACAGATGACTTCATCTCTATCTTGGAGAAAGAGGCCAACTTCAGACCCTTCGGCAGCCTGCAACATACCTACAAAGTTCACAATGTGGAGGCAGGAGAGGATCTCACCTACCATATACACAAGGTACAGTTTCCCACTGCATTTGAGTCTCTGCTTTGACTGCTGGCGACGTCATTCAGCATTCAGACTGGAATATGATAGAGTTTCAGGCCATTGTAACAGGTTTGCCAGTGTGGATCATGAATAGTGAAATGTGTTACGCTATGATTTTATAGTTATTTTTTTCTTGCTCACTTTTTTTACGTCAACAGAAAAGTTTCAGAAGTGGAGAAAGTTATTACACTCGAATGAAGGATTATTGTTGTGTTTGTAATTGTATTACTACCTAGTCTAGTGATAGCCTGGCTCCGCCCTTCTACGTACTTCCGCTCAATTTTCATTTTTCTTCAGTACTCCGTCTGGGTTTGCGGTATATTCTTGGGTTTTTTCCGGCAAATTTTTTGGCGGTTCAATCAGCGAACAGAGGGAGTGGCTGAGAATGATGACGTTGAGGTCGTGCGCTAGTTTGAGTTTTAGGGTTAGGTCACGACCAAACGTTAGCGATTGGTTATGGCAGATCCAGAGAGGCTCTGGGCAGATCCAATAGTTTTCAATTTCAACAGAGTACCTGCCTTCAAGGAACTTAGTTACCGCTTGTCAATGGAGAGTGGCCAGACTCTCTGTACAAATGAAATGTACGAGAGTCTGGTATGACCAGGCTAGTCTAGTTATGCACGGAAAGCAAAAACTCAGGGTGCACTTGGCTTAAAACCGAAAATATATTTTTTTTTACTTATTTTAAAAGTATATTTTTTGTATTATAATATTAATATTAGACTTTTTAATTAATTTGATGATTTTTACCAAAACACAGACAATAAAATCGGAAAACGAAAGTTTATGGAAGTAAAATAATGACATGTTTTTGAAACAAAAAAGCTTGTTAAATTGCACTACTTGAAAAAATATGCATTGCATTAACCCTGCTTGCATTTTAATGCATTGAATTAGGGATGCACCGATCCACATTTTTTCACTTCCGATCCGATCCCGATACCTGAATTTGGATATCGGCCGATACCGATACTATTCCGATACCAGAGCTGTGTTTGATTTAATATTATTATTATCATTATTGTTTATTTTATATGTTGCTGAAATAAACTTCTCTCAACAGGCAAGTATGAATGACATGTTATGTACGTATGTATGCATGTATGTCCCAAAACGCAACTTGAGGTAAGTATAAGGTCAGAAAAGGAAGTCAGAAAAACAGGAAATCCTGTTAACAGGAAAAATCCCATTCTGAAAACAAATATGCAACTGTAAGGGTTTCAAATTGATTGTCATGTCAATATTTATTACATTCCCAAAATGTCAAATACTTGCGTCTTGAAATATAAGAAAAGTGCAAGTGTAAACATCTTACACACACACTATCTGAAGGGTGATCCTCGCTCCGATGCAGTAACTCTCTCGATGAATGCTCGATCAACATCAGCATCGTGCAAACAAACAAGCGGATTTCGCCTCAGACGCGCGTCGATTTCGCTTCAAACTTTAGCTTTTTACGCACGTCAGTTTTTCTCTGGTCGCGCGAATGGATTCAAAATATTAAAGCGTCCAAATAGACGCGGTAGACGCGAATTTGACGCGCTATTCGCGTTTGGTGTGAACGCACAGTAACGTGGTGCTTTTTTAAATGTTTGATTGCGTTCGTTGTGTTGTACGACGCGAGGGAGCTTTAAACTTAAAGGGCTCTGAATTACAGCTTTGCAAACATTGCATTTTGCTGTCTTGCTCTGCGGTGTTTCCAGTGTGAAGTATTTCCACACAGTTGTTGGCTAGCCGCAAACCGTGGAATGGATTTCCTGAGCGGGGGCGTGTCTCATAACTCTGTGTCTCATTGAGCCGCGCCTCCGTTCAGGAAATCCATTCCACAGTTTGCAGCCAGCTAGCAGACTCGCCGGCGGGAATCACTTTTGGACTTTGGAGTCATTTCAGCAGATGTTAAAGCGAGCGCAGACATGACTCATGGATATCGGGTATCTCAGCAGGTTGGATCGGGAAAATCCGATACGTGAATTACGCTGGTATCGGTCCCGATACCGATACTGGATCGGATCGGCCCCATCCCTACATTGAATTTTTAGTGCTTGCATTTTTATGGGCTGAAATTCAACATGGTTGTATATTTAAGCTGTGAATATTTCAATTCAAAAATTTTCACACACGTTTTCATTAATAAAAATTCAATAATCCATAGTCACCTTTCAGATTTCACTGTTTCACTGTTTTTTTTTTGTTTAAAATACAACCTATAATATTCGACAGGCAATTTTCAAAAGAGTTTTGCAAATGTGCAAAAATGTTGACTTTCCCACTGCCCATTTTAAAGAATGATGAACCATTAATTAAGTTCTTGCACAATTCCTTGTGAACCCACTATGGATTTTATCGGTACCACTTTACAATAAGGTTTCATTTGTGAACTACTTTAGTTAAAATGGTTAACATGAACTAAGAATTAACAATACTTCTACAGCATTTATTAATCTTGGTTAATTTTAATTTCATGGTTTACATTATTAACATCAAATGTTGTATTTGTATTTGTCTCATTGTTAGTTAATGCATTAAGTAATGGGTAATAAATAAGACCTAATTGTAAAGTTTCATCTGCTCTTCATGATTTTAGGTGGATATCTCGTGTCCAGGGTTCAGAGAGTACCACGAGCGCTTGCAGACGTTTCTCATGTGGTTCATTGAGACGGCCAGTTTCATCGATGTGGATGATGACCGCTGGGATTTCTTCCTAGTGTGAGTGTCTAAGATGCAAATATTCTTTATGGTGTATCAGCATTAAAGTATAATCCCTCACTCCTCAGTTTGAAAACACTTGAAAATACTGCTTTTACTGTAATGATCTTCAGTCTAACAGGCAAGAATGTGTTTACATCTGCTCACTTAAAATTACGTTGGCAACTCACAATCAGCTGTGAAGTTCATAGATCTGTAGAACTGTAATCCCACCACCAACAGGATGATTTAGACTATATGGGTCATATAACATACATTTGTGTAAAGAATAATTGTTTGTTTTTTTGAAAATAGTATTACCGGTAATAAAACAAACTTCGCATTTCTGTTTTGAATGTCTCGCCCCATAGACTTCCGTTGTATAACCATTACGGTAAGTGCAGTTTTTGTTTGTTTTTACAATCAACAAAACTCTAAATTATGTTACAAATACTGACATTAGGACTTCAAGCTATAGTTCACCCAAAAATGTAAAATCCGTCATCATTTACAATGTCGACTTACATAAAAGAAGCTAATTGGAGAAATTGGTCTCAGTGTTCAGAAGTCAGCGGTAACCAAAATAATTTGGAAGGACATTGAACAAAGAACAAATTTAAGTTGTCGGCCAAAACTTGTGATTAGTGTTGATAACTTTGGCAGGCAAAAAATCTAAATCAAGTGCTCTCACAAAGTCAGCGAGTGCCGATACGAATGTAGTGTCAATTAATAGCGAACAGTAACTTTCTAAACCCTAATTTCCTGAGTCTCTCTCACACGCGCACACGTCTAAAGCGTCCGAGCGGGCCCAGTTACGTCCCTCCTGCCTTTGTGGGGCCCGTGGGGCCAATTATCAGACTGCTTTAATTATATTTTCTCCTGCATTGAAGCAAATTGTTGATCTGGCAAGAGTTTCCTTTGTGTTGTTTGTCTGGTTTCTTTGCTCTTGTGTTTCTTTCTTTCTTGAGTCAGGCCAAGAGGCTGAATTGAATGTTGTTGTCTTTTGAAACGCTGAATGAAGTCTCCAGCGGTAGTGAAGGGGACTCTGCCTGTGTTTTCTTTGCTTTGGCACCTATTAAAACAGACAATGGGCAAATGGACTGGAGTGATGTGAAGAGGCTAGATGCCTGCCTCTCTGCTCAAAGTTGCAGTGCACCAATTAAGTGCATAATGCATTCAGTGTCTCCAGCAGGTGCAGCGACGGGCCACTCGCGCTGACGGGACGGGACGGGACGGGGGGGGGTTCGGTGCATGGGAGCGTGCCTACGATTGACCTGCCTGCCTTTGTCATCTCTCTCTATCTCTCTGTCTTTCTTGCAGATTCGAGAAGTACAATAAGGATGGAGAGACCCTTTACGCGACGGTTGGCTACATGACAGTGTATAATTACTACGTATACCCAGACAAAACCAGACCACGTGTCAGGTAATTACTGAGGAAGCACGTGCCCACTATCTGCTTTATTCTGTGAAAAAAGGAAAAGAAAATTACACATCTTTCTCTCTCCCTTGTCCCTAAAACTCCCAAATTACCATCTTGCGTCTCTTGTGTGCCAGCCCCTCACCGGGTATTATAAGACCAACCAATTCAGCATCACCCACCCAAAAGCTCGTTTTGAAAACGAGTCTAATGTATTGATTGGCAAGACGTGCTAACGTTTCATTACATCGGCCACTGATGAATGAACAGATATAACCTTTGGGAGACTGATGATATCATTGCTTACTGTATTTGAGAACATTTTCAGCAGCTAAATTGAGGCAGTCTTTATCAGTAATTCGCAACCGGTGGGTCGCGACCCGAAATGAGTTCTGATAGGATCAACCATACAAAATGCAAATGATAAATTGCGTCTAACCTTATAGTCCCGCATAGAAAACGAATAGTCGAAATAATAGGCTGTTGAAAGGCTGGAGAAAATGCTTCCTGTTTCTTTTGATGTTGATTTCACAGGTCATGTGTACCTTGGCGATATGGCAAATACAATGTGATATTTAGCTCGGTGTTATCATATCACACTTCTGCAGTTGTTTTTCACTGCATGTTAATTAGGGTTGTGTACCGAAACCCACCGGTATGTCACTTTAATGCCTGAGCTGTGGAGGTGGTGGCAAGGGACTACATTTGATTGAGTCATTAAACCGTTCATTCAACTAACACGTTCATTAACACAGATTCGTTCAAAGATACATGTAATGAAACAAGGAGTTAAATCATTTTACCTTTTAGCACCACTTTACAAGGCTCGGCTGACCAGCAATGCGTCGCTGATGCTGATGCCTCACTTCATAGAGATCAATGCCATTGATTTAATGCTTTAAAGAAAGCGCTGGTGGAAATGGGAAATACCCTTAAACGTTAAAAGGATGTTGCGACAAAGATTTCGCTTTCCTTGGACATGGATAAAATATAATACAGTTATTTGAATTTTAGCAGAGATTCACTTGCAGGAGCTCGTCCTCTCCTGACAGTGAAATGGACATGTGTTTGACCTTCTAACATTTACAGATGGAAAATATACCTGTGAAATGTAAGTTAAGCACTGAGGGGAGCACCACATCTCAAACGCTTTAAACAGCTGTCAGAGCATCTGACAGGGCAAGCTGCTTTAAACTTGTTAACTATATCTTACCACTTATTTTGAAGCCCTTAATATAAGCTTGTGTCATGTTTAGGACAAATTGTACTATGTACTTCTATTGTACTCACACTGCGTCCTCCAGATGTGCTCGTATCAAACTACTGTATCGAAACGGTATTACCTCATCCCATATCGTAAAAAAAAAAAAAAAATGTATCTATCGTACAAACTCGATATACCGCCCAGCCCTAAAACACAGTCATGTTATCATTATTAACTTATTTAACATTCCATACACAGGCACAAAATGCAAATCGAGAAGGGCATAGGCTTATGGGAAAGAAAGAAAAAACGTGAATGTTAATGCCTGTTAGTAGTACTCTGACTGTTATTTAATGTTAAAGTATTGCAGTTGGGTTAGGTGGTTTAGGTTTTATTGTTGTATATTTGTTATGTAAATTATTTGTGTTTTGTATTTATTTAAGCATACTTTAAACTTTCAATATATTGTCAATTTAAATATATATATTTTTTTTCAACAAAAAGCCGTTCTTTAATGTCATCCATCATCGTTTTGTGTGTTTTTTTAGTTTTTTTAAGTATCAGTTCAGGCACCAATACCGTTTTAAAAGTATCGATTTGGCACCGGTATCGTGAAAAAATAACCCAAACGATACCCAACCCTAATATTAAAACATCTCATGGTTTTCTTTTGTGGAACTAAGTTTTTTTTTTTTTGATACTTTTAAAGAGAATTTTTGGTACTTTTGGTGTGATTAACAATTTTGTTTCTGTGTTGTGTCAGTAACTTGATGTTGTTGAATGTAGAGTGATGATCCTGAAGCAAAACCTTTCAGTTTCAGTAGATTCTGTAAGGTCCGTAGTGTAGTGTGTGTGTCTGAAGGGTGCTAGAGTTGTAACAGGGCCTGTGTTTGCAGAACAGTTGCTCAAAAGGCTCAAGAGCTCTAACCTTAAATCGGTATTGTGCCTAATCATCGTGCTCTTCTGTGCAGCATCACTGAAGCTGTGTGTTTTGTGTGTGTGTGTGTAGCCAGATGCTGATCTTACCACCGTTCCAGGGAGAAGGCCACGGGGCTCAGCTCTTAGAGACAGTCCACCGATACTACTGCACGCTTGCTAAAGTACAGGACATCACAGGTATGAGCGCACACCGAGGCCTGGATTAAACATTCATGAGTTCTTTTATTACTAGTGTTGTTTGCCAGAGAAATGATCGCTATTATTTCTTCTCATACTTAAGGCCACATACACACGGTAAAGATTCAGGAGTGCCAACCGCATTTAAATGCGGGAGTGAATCCATTACAGTATAATTTCGTGCATATACAGAACACAACTCACTCCCGAAATTGTGGTGATTGTCACGTAATAAAAGTGATCTTTTCCATGTTAATCAGAGTTTTTGTCCTAACCAGCCGTGATGACGATATACACAACGCTTCTGTTTTAGATAAATATTCTATTTCTGCGAAGTTGCGGCTGGAAGAACAACATACAAAGTATGACAATGATAATCTCTGGTTCTGTTTATGTGCTTTATTTGATGTTGACAGCATCTAATGTGAGTTTTAATATAGTTTACATGATATATAGCCATACTAAAAGCGACAATGGATAATTCATCTCAGATCTTGAAAATAAATTAACAACAACTGAAAAGTGTATTCTATGACAAAGATTGCTTCAGTCACCCAGTATGTGTTTTTAATCGTGTTAAAATGTTGCAATATTTATTAATTAGATTGTGGGTATCCATTTCGTTGCAAGTGCCGCGCGTTTGCAGAGACTCCGCCCACGCGCTCCTCTGATTGGCTGTGATTTTTTTATTGATTTTGGTTAGACAAATTGCTTGTCGCTATCTTATCACATCGCGTCTGGTTAGGAGGACACAGTGTCGTTTTTCTTATCCACTATTATTTAAAGGGATAGTTCACCCAAAAATGAAAATTCTGTCATCATTCATGTCATCAACAGATCTCGGTCCCCACTGACTTCCATAGTACGAAAAAAATATACTATGGTAGTCAATGGGGACCGAGATCTGTTTGGTTACAAACATTCTTCCAAATATCTTTCTTTGTGTTCAGCAGAACAAAGAAACTCATACAGGTTTGGAACAACTTGAGGGTGAGTAAACAATGATAGAATTTTCATTTTTGGGTGAACTATCCCTTTAACGAGTTAATTTGGTTGTAGAATGCGGTTGTCACTCCCTTTAACTACTGAACTCTGTGTGTACAGAACTGGATTAAGCACTAAAAGCTGAATTGACAACCAAATTTAGCTGCAGTGTGTACTTAACCAAACATTTGAACAAAAGACTTATGCTAAGTATTATCTTTTAGATAGTAAACATAATGCTAACCTGGCTGGAAGACGATACAGTGTGACAAAATGTGAGTGGTGCAAACAGTATAGCATAACTGTATAGTATAGATTTATAATATCAGCCATCATATCAGTTTTTGGCCCTAACATAATTTAAGTATCCATTTTATATATATAATATACATTACATTATTACACGTCTCACTGAACCATTGCTGACCGTTGTAGTAACATAAATATATTGTTTTATGTAGCTATGATAGGTTCATTTATTTCAAATCACTCTACAGCCGCTTTATTCACAAATAATAAAATTATTTCTTCTCATATCTATATTTCATGTATATTAATTTATTATTACGTGGGATATTATAAAGTCAGTCTCCATTTTGCGTCAGGGTTCTCATCACACTTTTGTGTTTGTGTTTTTGTGGTTTATTTTGCAATAATGAACAGCTGACATGAGAAACCCATATTAGTTGATCAACTTTTACATGCTTTTAACTTTTAATCCAGTCAATAATGGCAGCATGAAAGTTCCACTACAGTAAATTATAAGTTGTCATGCTGTTTTCTTCATTTTGATCTTGGAAATCCTTTGCAAATGGCTTTATCTAATTTAAAAAAATGAATGTAAAGCCTAGTAACATTAGAGCATGTGTTCAAGAAAGCTGACTTGTATGATCACACAGCCATTCTTATGATATTCTGTGTGTTTGAATGGGAGCGAGGGCAAAGTGTTGTGAATGTCCTTTCATAAGGCAGTTGTTCCTGCTGAGCTGCTCTGCCTTCAGTTTTGGGGAGGTGAAGGGATGTGATGTTAATTGCCGGCAGTTTGCTGCTGAAATGTGCTGGCCACATGCTGCCACTCACTCACCCCCTCAACAAAGACACAATTATTCAGAGAGAGAGAGAGAGAGGACCACACTCTACCAGGTCTCTACCCAGCTCGCACTATTTTACCATGTTTGTTCATTTCTCTCTCTATATAGAGAGAGGACCAGATAACAAGGGCTGTGTAGGATAGCATTATATAAAATAATATAGAAATAGTTGCTTGAAATTACCTTTTTTTCCATGAAGTGTGTATTTCAAGAAGTAAAATATAGTAAAAATGTAGTTAATAATAATCTAGATTTCTTAGTCTAGATTATAATAGTTAATTAAAAATCTAGACTATTTTTTCTACATTGTATTTGCGCTAAATGAACACACTGAATAATATTCAATCGTTTATATCAATCATACGCTAATATAACAAATGCATACTGTACACAATAATAAACAGCAATATTTACCCTCATATATTTTTACTAAAACATTTTATTCCCATAAAAGGCCAGTTGGACACTTCCATGAACGTTTTTTTATTTTTATGATGCAGCACAAATCAAATTTTATCAGCAGTTTGAATCAATTCATTGAAAGTCAACTGATTTGATGAAATGAGTCAAACTTAAACTTTTTGTAACTAAAGTTTAATATAAGACATTTTTGATGCCCCCGTATTTGCGAGGCAGTGACAGGAACTTAAGTCTAATGCTGCGGTTTGTATTAAGTACATTAAAATCATGATATTAGCTTGTTCCTGATTAATTGCCAGCTATATATATTATAAACATTCAGTGTATTGCCCAGTCCTAATCTACATTGTATTACTGTATTTTGTCTCCCATCTCTTTTTTTATTTAGTAAAAGTCTTTGTTTCCCCTGATTACCAGAGTAAACATGCATTTATCTTAATTTTCTCCAATGATGTATTCAGCATATGTAATGAGTGTTTTCGTGAAGGTTGTGCTGTGTTTGTCTGGCGTCAGTATCTCAATACTGTATTTTACCAAATGAAAACTTTCGTGGGCTGACATTTCACTACTGTGTTCTCTGCAGCGGAAGATCCTTCTGAAAGTTATGTGAAGCTGAGAGATTTCGTGCTGGTGAAGCTGTGCTTGACCCTGTCGTCCTTCTCCAATGAGAAACTCTCTCTGGGCTTCAGTGAAGAAATGGCGTCTGAGGCCAGAGAAAAACTCAAGATCAACAAGGTAACGTCCCTTGCAGGTTTATTTATTTTACTTTTTAATAATTTTGCCTTTTTATTGATATCGATAGTCCAGAAAAGACATGAGAAGAGGTGGAAATAGATTGTAATAGGATTGAAAAGCCACAAGATGGATTCAAACCTGCTTCACACACATATGTTTCAATAGCACCTCCATTTTCAAACCTGATTAGATTAGTTTCAATCAATCTGTTTTTTGTTTCAGTAAATCAAATTAGTGGTTTGCGATCATAACTAAAATAGTTCCCAACAGTTCCTGTGTGGCATTTTATCTGCTTTAAAATGTTTTAGTAAAATATATATCTAAGTAGATACCACTGTTTATTACTGTACATTTGTTATATAACTTTTTTACTTCATTTTACTCATTTACTTCATTCTGAATCCACTTGCCAGCAGTAGCTGTGTGGTTGAACCCACAATAAAAAAATAAAAAAGGTAATTTCAGAGCAAACTTACTTTAAAACTTTACTGGTGCTGTATAGTGTAGCTAATAAGGCCAAGTAATTATACAATTAATTCTACAAAGAGTTTGTGCATTTATATACTGAGATGATGGCTTTGTCCTTATGGGTTTTCAACTTGCTATGCCCCTAAAGGTAGGAGAGAACATCCGTTTCCTCTGAGGGCCATTAGCAGGTAGTGAGTGGGAGTGGGCCTAACAGTGACCCCTGTGGGACTCCTCTCTCTCTCGCCACTCCGGTCACTCTTTAACTGCTCCAATTATGACCCAGCATCTCCTTTTATGCCCCACAATCCCCTCTGTTCGTGTTGTTTGTGAGTGATTATCTCAGGGTGGTGCCTGTGGCATGGCCAGGCAAAATGCGTGTCTCTCCATACTACCCTAGTGGGAACTGCGTGAGGTATGGTGGACCTCTCGGAGTCATAGTTACAGAAGGAGTCAGAGTAGCTCAGGAATCCCAGAGCGAGATGCTTTTAACCCAGAGAAGTGGACACCATTAAAGATTCAGTCCATAATTGCTGTGACTGGTACATTTTGTACAATGTATTTAGGGTTTCTGCTCTTCACTGTTACAAAACTATTCATCAGTGACAGCTAGGATGTGGACATTACATCTTATTGTAATGTGACATGCAATGGAAGCTACATGTTCAATTGATTAGAAACAAATAATCTGATCATCTATGGTCTTTGCCTTCATTAGTACAAAAAAGACTAGCTAAACTCATGGAAGTGACCCACATAGCACAGTAAACATGATAACCATATTTCTAAAATGCATGACGTTCTTCCTTTTATTCAGGTTTTGTCTTTTGCGTTTGTGTACGTCACTGCTTAGGCTATATGGAAAGCATCTGTGGCACACTGACAGTTTTTACACATTTCTTTTATAGCTGTGCTAGATCTTCTCTTGTTTCACATAAATAAATCATCTCTAATTAAATCAGTATTTCAGGTCCATGTTTTATTTATTCATTGGTGAAAACAATGTAGTTGGATGATTATTGCACAGTCAGTTGGTAATTATCAAAATAAACCTCTTTAGGGTGATACACGACCCCTCAGCTTTGTATTCTAATCACCCTATCTGTTTATTTAGCACAAATGATGGGCTGACTGAACTCTTGCCACAGGAATTACATTGGTATAACTCAACTATATAATTGTATCGGTATGGCATAACTAAACTTTCATAGTAGTTCCACCTCTAAAGTACTATATTGACAGCAGTTACAGCTTAAACAAATCAATTTTACTAAAGAACTCGTGTAAGAGCTTTAAAGAAAATCTGAAGCTCGCATATTCTGCTTTTAAATGCTCAGGACTTAATTATTGCCACAGGTGCTGTCCCCAAACTCTAGGTTGAAAGTAAGCTAGAACGTGTGTTAAATGAACGAACCTTTACAATATGCCTTTTGTCTACTCTCTGACTTTCAGAAACATGCACGGCGTGTTTATGAAATTCTGCGTCTCAGAAACACAGACATGAGCGATGAAGAGAAAGCCAGAGAATTTCGCTTGGAGGTGAAAAAACGACTCTTTGGACCATACAGAGTAAGTGTGTTTGTGTGTGTTTTCTCGGCTCATGTCGGCTGTATGTGCTTCTGTCTCCGTCAGTGCTGATGGACTGCATTTCAGGAGCAGAATGACTGCAATCTGACTTGGTACACAGAGTACATTACCCATTAGGCGTAACTGCAACAACACCCATGCAATGATTAGTCAGTCATAAAGTTGCAGAGAAAGGAGCTTGGACTTCATGTACTGAAGGCGGGGTTCAAGAAACAACAAAACAAGTGAAGTCTTGCCAAAACAAACCCCGACTGCCAAGATTGGCCCGCTTGTGTAACGTTCTCCAAACCACGCAGCTCCAACTACAACATGTGAAATGAAGCATTTCTCGACTTCAAAGAGAGCTGCACATTTCTAGCCCCGTTTATATTAGTGTGCTGTGTAAAAATGAACAGAAACAAAACTCTTTCAGCGCTGCTGTTCTGATATTCTGCAGTCTTTGTCTGGCGTAATTTATTCATTGAGTGGTGTGAATAGTTTTTGCCGTTTCCTGTGTGATCCTCTCACGCGGTGTTAAGAGCGAGAGGGACCCGAGGCCTCGCTCTGGGTTTGTTTGAGGGTATAATGGCTCACACCGGGCGGCAGCCGCAGTCTCCACATCCACACCACGAGCTCCATTCACAACAAGTGTCATTATTACAGATTTGCATCTGATTTAAGCGGAGCCATTTAGCAGGGAGAATGCAGCACCCAGTCACCTGCACACGGTCTCTCTCTAATCCCATCTCTCTGCATGAAGACACGCTGCAGTTGTGTGTGTGTCTCAGGATTGGAGCTGAGCATCTGTGCAATATCGCTAAATTAGTTTGACCCCAATAGTTATCTGTCTGCAGGCCTTTGTATGTTATAGTTATGATTTGGAGCACGCGATGCAGTGTTTTAATGTCTTAAAGACCACCTGTGGTGAAAATCAAGTTGTTTATGTGTCTATTTAGTGTTTTTAATATGCGTTAAGACAAACCGTGTGCAAATTCAAGTCAACACCATTGCTGAGTATTTTCTCTTTAAAACTGCAGTGAACCAAAAACACGCTTTGAAATCGCCCTTGTTGTCTACGTCACAAATATGTTGTAACCAATCACGTCAACGTGTTTGTGGAGAGAAGCCAGGTTATCCTGGTATATTTTTCTGTTGATATGAAATGTATGTTGCTGTATGCTTTTCTCCACTGACGTTCTGAGTTGTTCAAAGTGTTTCTGCGGACGCTGATTGTTAGAAGCCAGCTGTCTGAATCTGACATGCGAACGGGAACATGGTTTGTGTAACATTAGCAACACATTATTAGCTGTTTGATAAAGTAGTCAAGCCAAAGGCTAATCATATTAATTATCGTTATGTGTCCGACGTAGTCGAGAGCGATACATAAAACACATGACCATTCTGATACATCGACCTTGTAGACGACCCTGTATAATTCACTCTTCCTCTTCTTCTGAATCAGTTTCTGGTTCAAACATATATGGCTGAATTAAACCAGTATTTACACTTGCCATCGTGCAGCGTTTACTACAGTAAAGTTTAGCGAGTTGCTCTGAGTGAGTGGAGGCGGGGCTCATTAACTCATACTAAATGAGGCAAGGGTGTAGATTTGCATTCAAGCTATTTTTAGGCATGAAGAATTTTTTCACCCCAAAAAAAAAAGGTTTAAATGCCATTTTGGTGATCAAAGATGAGTTTTAAGGGATACAATTCACAACCTCTGTGCAATTTTATTGCACATTTAGCACTGATTATGGGAGAAAAAAATGTATGCATTATCAAATTGTCTAAAATATTTAAAGAAATGCACAAACGTTCCAATGGTGGGGTTTTATTTAGCAAGGATGCATTCGATTGATCAAAAGTGACAGTAAAGACATTTATAATGTTATAAAAGATTCTATTTTAAATATGCTAAATGCTGTGCATCAAAGAATCTGGAAAAAAGCACAACCGTTTTCCACTGTGATAACAATAAGGAATATCTCGACAATTATGTAGTTAAAAAAAAAGATTGCATTTTAAATATCATACCTCATTTTGTTCCAAGTTAATATTTCTTTCTTCTGTGGAACACAAAAGGAAATGTTTTTACCATGAAAGTGCATACATTATGCAACCACAAATGAGATTGGAGCAGTGTTTTTAGTGAATATAAATTAACATTTTGTCCTGATGTCTTCAGGAGTCTTGGAATATAGTATATGAGTTTTTATTTCTCCTTTTTTTCTGAGCTTAACATGTTCCGGTTGCTGTATGTATTCATAATATGAAAAAGAGCAACGCGAACATTCTACTGAATTGTTTTGTGTTCCACAGTAGAAAGAATGTCAGACGGATTCTCAGGAGGTTTTAGCAAAGTTCTGTGACTGCAGATTCCGTGCAGTGGTCTTTATCTTTTCATCTCACTTGGATTGTACTCGATTAGCTGTTTCTTTTCACCCCATGCGTCCTGATTTCTCTTGGAGGTTGTGGGGATATTAGTTGATATTCTGCAGATAATGTGAGTTGATCTGATATCTGCTTTGGTGCTGAAGCCCCAGCACTGGTAATGTGTTGGACCAGAACCGCTCTCATCATGACACAGTCCAGGACAGAAAACTCTGACAGCAGTAAAGAGACTGAGCCAAAGAAAGAGGGAAAAACATGAGGCTGGGAAGAGGAAATGCATCAGGATCTGCAGACCATATGCGCCTCTCTCTCTTCTGGAGGTCTCTTTACTTGGAATATGTTGCAGATTTTCCTGTCCTTGCAACATCGTGTGTGTGTGTGTAGGGATTTATGGGGTAACTCGCTAATAATGAACTTTGCCCAACATTTCAGTGGAGAAACAATTATTTTTTTAGGTCTAACAACATAAATTGTTATTTGATTAATTTTAATGATATAAGTTGGATAGACACTGCAAGACTCCGTGCAGAATAATTTAAATATATCTAATCCAATATTTTGCCTATTTACATTCACTTTAGATGTTAATATCTCATCAACGCTGGCATTTTGACCAAGACGAACATTTAAAGGCAGGGTAGGTGATTTGATCCAGAAACATTTTTTTGTAATGCTGGTTGAAAGTCATATACTGTAGATAGGTAGTGTTATAATGTTGCAATGCTTAACAACCCAAATAAATTAACTTCTTACCCTTGGGTATTTAAAACAAGTTTGAGATTATCCTAACTTTAAGAGATTGTTTACAATGAATTTAAGAACAAAGATAGGAACATTGCTGAGAAATGTTCTTGGGAATACCAAATATTCTTATTGAGAAGAATTCTTTTTCTTTAGAATGTTTCATGAAACTTGACATTTTTCACTGGAACATGTGACATCCACACACTATCTGCACTGCTTTAGCGCTTACTAGAGGAATCACACAATAGAGTTGTTCAGTCGCGATCTCAACCCGGAAGGCTAATTCACCATGGCTTCTCTCTGGAATTTCCCATGGGTTTTCAATAGTGCTTTTTTGATTCATGAGTAAAATAAGGTCTGTGGTAACATCACCGTTTGATGCTTTGTGTAACATAAATTACACTCAATTATACCTCAAATGTTAATTTTGTACATTTAATTTCTGCTGTTTTTGTAATAAATGTAAATCTGATTTGTCCGTCATGTAAACTCAGATCCTTGTGGAAGTTGTGCTTCTGTTAGCAACTTTTATAAAAAACAAAGAAAGTAGAATTACAGGGAAATCAACTGTCGAATATCTTTCTTAAAGATGTTACTGCGAATGAAGCTGTGATGGGATCTCAATCTATACATGTTGTGCCTGTGCGCTTTCTTCTGAATTCATGTTTTGAGTGTCTTGATTCAGTGCCAAAGCCTCTCAACAACCTTACAGACTCGATTTTTGTTCACGGCTCTTTTATTTCACCCCTCTTTCTCTCGCTTTGTTTTTTACATGAAGTTTAGCTGTGATGTAATCACATTTGCCCTGGGGTTTCGATTCAATGGCAGTTTTTGGATGGGATCGGGTGAGCTGGTTTGCATCTTATTTTCTCTTGCGTTGTACTGACACCTGTGTATTTTCTCCCAACGCTTTTGCCATGTGTGTAGAAAAACCAGCGTGAGCTGACTAAGATGCGGAAATGTTTGAGGCCAGAGGAGTTGGCGTCCCACATCAGCCAGATGGACACGAGTCTGCAACACGAGGAACTGGAGAAAAGCTACCAGGACGTGCTTGCGGATTATCGGCGAGTCCTGGAGCGACTGGCTCAGGCGTGAGCTACGCAAGACTTCTGCATCGTCCTGGAAAGACTGGCCGAGACACACACACACACACACTGTTCTATTGCATTGTACACAGTGTTAATGAGGGATTAAACATGAAACATCTGCATTTGTTACTTTTGTGATAGACAGTTACAATTTTACAGTTACTTTTGTTATTCACATAATAAGAGATGAGTGCATTGGTCTACTGTGGAGATGAATTTTTCAGTTGGTGTTTTTTCCATCAAATATTTTCCTTAATGTAAAAAATGTAGATTTTGAAGCACTTCCTTGAACAAATAAAATGTTTTGTATATTGCTCAAATGTATGACTTTCCATCTCTTTGCTGATGTGTCTAAAATAAAAAGATTTTACTTAACAGGCTCAAGCCCTGCATTGTTTGATGTATTATGTAACGCTTGCATAATACAGTATGTGTTTGAAGTGTGCTATTGTACTAAAGTAACAAAACAAAAAAAATAGGCAATAAATGTATTTAGCAAGGATGCATTAAATGGATCCAAAGTTACAGTAATGGCTTGAATTGTTCCAAAAAAAACCTCAAGCTTTCTATTTACATAATCCTGAAAGAAAATGTATCGTGAAACAGCACAGCTGTTTTCAACACTGATAATAATCATAAATGTTTCTTGAGCAGCAAATCAGCATATGAGAATGATTTCTGAAGGATCATGTGACACTGAAGACTGGAGTAATGATGCTGAAAATTCAGCTTTGATCACATTTTACAATATATTGAAATAGAAAACAGTTTTATATTGTAATAATTTAACAATATCACTGTTTTTACTGTATTTTTGATCAAATAAACTTAACTTTGGTGAGCATGAGAGACATTCAAAAACTGTAATTGTAATATACTTTAATGTTTGGGGAGTTGACGTGAAATAAAATATTTTGGTTGAGAGTTTTTTTTTTTTTTTTTACATGAACATGAAATATTTCCAAAGGAAGCGATATTGGATCAATTTAATCAAGATTCGAATCAAATACAGAGTTTGTGAATTTCAATTGAAACAACTAATATCTGTCAAAAAAAAAAAAAAAAAAACCCGGCTGTTAAAACAACAGTTAACTTCAACGACAGGTAAACAGTGGAGTGTTATAGGCTAGGCTACTACTGATCACTTCTTGATGAATTGCATTAGATGATCAGAACTAACTATTGTATTAAAAATATCCCTATAAATGTGATTCGTTATTTGTTTATTTTACATTTTGATTCCAAATGAAGATCTCATTTAGGCTACTTCATTTGTGAACGGTAAACCAAATGATTTCCTGGGGCGAGGTAAACCTGCAACTCAAAAATTCTGACATACAAGCTCTGAAGATTAGCTAGTGATTTAGCTAGTTTTAGCTGGAATTACTACACACTGATAAAGAATTTAAGCCTCTGATCATTCACTCATTTCAAGTCAAATCAATTTACAAGCAGAAATGTGCTGTAAAATGTGCTCCCTCCCTTTTGTAGCTAATGCATCTTCTGATTGCATTTAGCATTGAGTGCTTCGCTAATGACCGTTACGCTGAAACCCTTCCTGTCGCCACACGGACCACTCATGCTGATTCCATGGATGAATTACCATCTCTTGCCTTTTACTCGACGCATGCAGTTAAAAAATTAAGGTCTGGAGGTTAATTTTCATTTGTCATCCTCTTCAAATGTGAGAAGTTGAGCCCAGAACTCTTGACCATGTCAGATATTAATTGTATCCTCTCATGTTCCTCTGGCTCCTGAGTTCATATCAAGGCCTCTCGTCTAAATCCAAATAGAGACGAATAATTAATGTGGCTGGAGTATCTGGAGTGTTAAAGAGGATTTCCACTGAAGATTTTGACAGTAGATATTTATGGTGGAGCTGGATTTTGTTAAAGATTCAACCCAGATAACTGCTAACCCCTGAGGAGCTTAAAACAAGTCTTCTGAAGATAATTGTTTTGGGATTTTCAGCTGGTGAAATATGATTTAACTGACCGAGAATATTCGGGTGTTTTTGGAGCAAAGTTTTGTGGGTAGATGAAGGTCAGCATTGCCCGTATTTATAAACCAGTTAAGACCCTCTAGGACTTTAAACTGGTCCAAGCTGATCTAAACAGGTTTTTCTGTAGGAATGTATCTCGGATCCACAACAATTTCTTCGTTCTTGATACTTTATGTTTAACCCACAGATATTTATTTCCGCCAGTCTGCTTGTCATATTTCAAGCGTGTGAGCTAAAATACACCACTAGAGTTCTTGGATTAGAACACAGTCCGTAACTCTCACAGGTGAAATGTCTTAAAGCGTCTGACGGTCTATGTATGTGTGTTTTAGGGAAAATAACTGTATTCTTGGAGGCATCACTCTGAGAGCTGTGTAAACCATAATATGTGCTTGTATTGCAGGGTTTCCCCGGCTGCAGTCACTCAAACCGCTGAGAACGAACACACAGACATCAGAGTTAACGCACACTACAGACAGAGGCTTTTGTGTTTTACAGTAGAGGATCCATCATCATCACCGTCAGTCAGTGATCCGAGTTCAGCGCTGGGTGTAGAGAAGGTTAGATTACAGGAATCTGACTGTCTGCACCTCTTTTTTGAGATTAGCTGGCTTTAGCTGGTCCTAACTGCCTTCCCTAAACTGAGACGGATATAAATGCTTTCATAAGTCTGATTGTAAACATTCATAGTGAGGAACCATGATGTATTTGCAGATGTGTCTTGAGCACTGTTTTTTATTTTTTTATTTTTTTTCATGTAGGTTTTTATTGGATTTTTATATCTGCGAAGAACCTTTAACATCCATGGAAACTTTCCATTGCACAAAAGGTTCTATATAGTGGAAAATGTTTTTCTTTACTCCAAGAAAAACATGGTTCTTTTAAGAACTGTTCACTGAAAGGTTCTTTGGGGAACCAAAATGTTTCTTCTCTGGCATTGCTGGGAATTATTTTTTTAAGAGTGTGAGCTAAATGTCTGATTTTAGAAGTATGAAGTGAGAAGTTTCTGCCCCTCCATTGAAAATCCATTCGTCCAAAACTTTGACATCATAAAGACATTGTGAAAGTCTTTCAATCCAAGTCTTCTGGATAGACCTGACTGCTTTATATGTTATGAACAGATTGAGCTAGGCTTTGATTCACTTACATTGAGCACATCAAATATTGTAAACTAAATCTAAATTAATAAATCCAAACTTGCTTTGAGGACAAGCCTCGTTGGTTCTTTTGCATCAAGCAAGCACGTTCGAGCTTCTGTTACCATATTTAATGTATGTGCATTGATCAATGTTTATATGTGATGAAAATCCTAAATTAAAACTGTTCTTCATATAAAGTGATCATGCCTCTTCACGAGACTTGTAGTAACCACTCAATTGATTTGGATTGCTTTTACAATGCCTTCATGAACTTTTTGAAGTGTGAAAGTTTTGGGTGAATGGACTTTTAATGAAGAGACATGTTTCTTTACAAATATGTTTCTTTGTGTTTTGAAGATGAGCGGAAGTCTTATGGGTTTCCAGGGTTTGGAACAACATGAGGGTGAGCAAATCTGGACAGAATTTTCATTTTCATGCTGTCGATTAACACAGGAAATCATTTCAAATTGTTCCTCGGTTTGTAAAATCAGCAAAAATCACATAATGCACTTACAATTACATTGTTCCAGAAGTATTAAACATTGCATGTGCTACCATGAGATGTTGTGACACAGCTTACCAGTCTTGTCATGTATACCTACCGGTAGTTACTTTCATTTTGTGTCATCACACCAGGAAGAGACTTGGAGAGGATGTGACTTGACTTTTCCTTACAGTGCTGTTTATATGGAGTGACTTCCACCAATTACACTGGTAACACTCCTCCTCGACAAGTAGTTCTGCTTCCAACTTGAGGATTTAGACAATTTAAGCGGTTTCAGTGAAGTACTAATGTAAGGGTTTTACAAAAAAACCCTCTAAACACTCTGGGACACTTGGCTTCTTGGTTTTCGTTGTAAAAGTAGTACAATGTTTCCATTTCATTTATGTGTGAATATAGATCTGGAATATTCCTGTATAGGAAGGTGTTTTGTGCGGCAGAGTTCTGGATACTGTAGTATATTCCAGTGACAGCAGTGTTTCCCTCTGTAATTATGATGGACTGAAAGTTTTAATCTTGGTTTTCGGATCTCCGGTTACGCTCGTTGGCACGTAAACCCCGCGCCTCTCGTTACCTGGTGGCGCCTCCGTACCCCTGGCCTGAGACAGCGAGGAGCAGTTGGATCTCATCCCAGTCGTCCGCAGTCGTCAGCCTTACAAACCTGATACCTTTCCTTCAGGATCCCAGCGTCTCAGTCCCAGAATTCCCAGGGGGCGGGAGAGACAGACACACCGTATCCCCCCCTTCCTTATCGTGTTCCCGGACCATTGTCTCCCTGAGCGCCTTCTCATGCCTGAGGGACAGCAGTTCTCCTCAAACTCACTTTTCCAGACCGCTCTTTTTCTGCCTTAATTGAGACCTTCTTTAGATACCCTTTGACGTGCTGACAAGCCAAACCCAAACACGGTTAAAGAAACCAGGTTTGACATCTTTTAATTGCGTGTGCCAACAGAAGACTGATTACTATGGGGGGGGGGATCAGGTGGGCAGGTTGGGTTGTAAACCTGAGAGCTCTGATGTGTGTGTGTGTGTGTGTGTGTAACAGAGCAAAGATCTCTAGGGGCTCGTGGCAAAGTGTCCCGCTGTGTAAACACACACAAACACACGCACCTCACTCTGCCTCGTACAGGTGTTTCTCCTGCTTGAGATTCCCTTTAGATCCCAACGGTTTTATTAATATATCTAGAATTTCAAAAGTCAAGTCACCTTTATTTATATAACGCTTTTTACAATACAGATTGTGTCAAAGCAGCTTCACAGTGATAACATGAAAATAATACAACAAAGTTTGTTTCTAGAAGAAAATTGCATCATCGTCCACCTAAGGCAGATCAATAATATTGTTGAATATTAAATGTCCCCAACTAAGCAAGCCAAAAGCCAAGGCATCCTTGAAATGATTTATACGTAACCTCACACAGGATCAATATCAGAAGGGTTTTTATTAAAGCATATCAAAATATTTCAATTATATTAACAAGCATCCTTGTTGTTTGCAGATTTGAGCAACCCCCCTAATCCTACTAACCTTCCAATACATTAATCAAACTTTGTGTGACTTTTCTAAGCAATCTACTTTCAAAGTCTTTTTGCCTGGCGGACGATAAGTTGGGTGAGAGAAATCCGATAGACTTGCATTGAAGGAGGGGCCTTAGCCATATCTAGTGGGACTTGATGGTAAGCTGTTTTGACTTGTAAGAGGAAGCAACTCCCTAGCAGTAGCGGCCTTTGCAATGTTTCACAAATTTTACTTGAAACGGGCCTCACAACAGAAGGAGCTTCCGCTTACACTCGGGAAAGAGCCCTGCCTCCCATCATCACGGAAATGAATTGGGGCTAGGGACAATATTGCCACCAAAATTAATAAAAAATGCCCCCAAAATTCAAGATATATGGGTCACAAATGTCATTGTGAGCTCCTTTTTAGTATTTATAACAGGCCGTAGAGTGCTGTTTCCCCGATTATCAGCACGATTGCAAATGTGATAGCCTATTGATTTCATACCACAGTTCAATAAACAAGGAATTAATGTTAGGTGACTTTCATTTGAGTAAAATCCACCGAACCGTTGCGCATCTCTGATGTTTCGTTACTAAATGAATTTCGTTACGCGTTTTTAACAAATCGTTTGACTGAATGATTGGGGGCCTCCAACTGTTTCTTTGAATCGGGCCTCCGAATTGCAAAGGCCTCTAGGACACCCTTGCAAAGGCCTAGCAATGGATGAAAAAACACTTAAGACTTTTGCCCAGATTTTTGCCCCAAATTGCAGTCTGGAGGAGTCAAAGTCAGATTTTTGGCAGTTGACAGATCTCACAGAAAATTGCATAGTATACAAACGACAATCCTCAGTCGTTTAGTGCATGATGCCTAGTTTTTCTTTGTACCCATTTCGGCAGGTGAATGAGGCCCAGGATTTCAAAATATTGTAAGATTTAAAAAATCATGTAGTGTATTTTAGTCTTTAGTAACAGAAATGTAGTTATACACACACTAGAAAGACGGTTTCTTCCGTGATGTATAGAAAAAGGGCCTATCGGTTGTTGATTGGATTTTGAGATGTAACTATTGCACTTTAAGTCACCACGAAATCAAAATGGACAAATCTAATTTTTTTTAATGGAATTTTGTGTTTATTATAAATGATTTATCCATGCACATACAACTTCCCGTCCCTCTCGCAGCGGCATCTCTCCTCTTCTCTGATGATGACTGGCGCGAGGGCGGGGCAACCTGTCACTCACATGAGATCCACCAATAGCAAAGGACAATGATCCAATGATCTAATTAATTCCGCTAGACAAAATCAAGTCCAAATTTTTTCTTGTTCGTGAAACTATTTCACTCAGATGTACGCCACAAGGGAAGAAAATACTATCGCAAGTTGCGTTTCATGCCGACTAAGTAACCAAGTCTGTTATTTTCACTGGATTTAAAAAAAATAAACATATACATAGATGAATCGTTCATAACAAGATCTACAGCATGCCTTTACAAAACATATTTTTCTTTAAAAATGAATATATAGTTTTTTTTTAAAGAGTTGTTTACATGGTGGTTCTGCATATTATTAGAAGTTTTTAAAGTGTTAAAGTTTTTAATAATTTTGAGAAGGTTTCACTTATCCTAATATCTAATTGTGTAGCTGGGGCAAAGTCATGCAGAACTGGAATACTACGTGTGATTTTGATTCGTTTGGTTTTTACAATTAGCCTAATGTATATTGAAACAGACTGGTACAGCAGTAAGACTGTAAGAAAGCACTTGTTGGCTGTGCATCTGGTTATAATGATTGACGTTGATTGAACAGTTCCAGTCCTCTGCTTGTTATTTTTAGTCACTCGTGATGTATGTAGGTAAAGCTGAGACCATAAACAGTCCATCCTGAATCGCGGCTCGATAACGCTCGGGTCTGATGCCCTAAAGCCTCTTCCTGTCAGAGCGGCGTAGCAAAACATTTCAACTTTTTTGTCGCCCTCGTCTGATGAGCTCATTTGTTACATCCCCCCCCCTCGCTCATTCGCTTGTTTAACGTTTAGTTTTTTTAATTGATTCTAACAAATGCTAATGGGCAGATGTCATTAGGCTGAACGAGCCGTGCTGAGTGACCTTCGCTCATGGCGACTGAGGCCTTTTGTTTCTCCTTCACAGAAAACTGAACATGTCGCACTTTCTTGGTTCAGACAGTCAGAAAGTGGAAGAGAGAAAGATTTCTATTTGAGCTCCTCAGGAGGGGGCTGTCTCGCTACACACAGCATTCAAACAGCAGCACAATGCTCATGTGCTGAAACAAAACCAGTTTCCCTTTAACACCAATTAACTTTTTTTTTTTAACTATAAATTCATAGCTTAGATTCACTCACCATGCAGCAAATCTACATTTGCATAATTTTTAAACAAGTGGCTTTCTTTCTGAAAAGAAAAAGGAAACGTTTGAGGGAAACTGGAGCTGCTTGGAGAGATTGTTTGTAACTGGCGTAAAGGAATAAATCAGGTCTCGCTGCGGTCCAGAGAGGAGACATTAATCTCTTGAATCTAACTAGCGGCGGGTGTGGAGGACGTCTGGCGTTCTGCAATTAGCAGAGAAGATCAGGGGCCGGTTGCAGAAACTTAGCCACAATGTTAAGACTGCGTGTTAAGAACTAGTTTGACCAACTAGCGGTCAGTCAAGAGGTCATCAGTCTTACCTTTCTGATTCAAGTTAAACCAACCTACCTTTTTATGTAACTGACTTTAAAAAGTTAGGACCAGTCTTTATGCAACTGACCCCAGGAGTGTGACCAAACACACACACACATGGATTGGACAGATGTGGTATGGTCAAATGAAGATGGAGATAGAGATAGAGAGAGAGAGAGAGAGATAGTATCAGGGCAGGCAGACAGGAAGTCTGTGATGTTCTGAGGTGATGGATCTGTTCTGAGTCTGACTCTTACGCTAATTCAGTTTAAACCTGCAACACACGACTGAAATACTCTCATGCTGTTCTGCGAGTACCGGCGAACCCTAATTGAATTAATCATTCACTGTGGCAGTAGGCCTACAGTGCTGCCACATGATTGCAAAAAGTATTTTTTTTTCTTTTGAGATCAATGACAAGTACACACAAGAAAAGAAAAAAAGAAAAAAGAAAAAGAGAGAAAAAAAACAAAGCAAAAATAAAAAACAGCAAAATATATAGATGTGTAGATATAGTAGTGTATACAGGTACAGTAATACGTTTAATGAATAGGTTATTCCAGTGTGATATAGCAACATTATTGATTATATATTGGTGATTTTGTGGGGGAAAAATATATAGATATAAACTCACTGAGTGATAAATAGATATCAAGATATGAGTGTGTGTGTATGAGCACATCTTGACCCATTAGCGGGGCATGTTGTCACTTGATATTTGTCATAATGGAACCTTCCATTAATTAGCCTGTATTTAGGCTTTTCAACAACTATGTGAAACAACTATAAAACAAACAAAATCCATTCATAAAATGGGAAAAGGTACCGTACAACAAAATAAAACCATTGTTTGCTTTGTCACCACAAAATCAAATTTGACAATTCTTTTTATTTTTATTATTTTTTTTAGAATATTGCAGCATTTATTATAAATGATTTATCTGTGACATTTTTTTTTTTTTTTTTCATGTGCCTTTGTCATTTTTAATCAAAACTTCTCCCTCTCCTCTTCTTTGATGATGTGTTACTTGCACGACGTCGGGGCAACCTGTCACTCACATGAGATCCACCAATAGCAAACCACAATCATCTCACCATCCAATCAATTCCCCATATACAAAATAAAGTCCCGCCCTACAGTTTTTTCTTGTTTGAGAAGCCATTTCACTTGGATTATACGTCACAATAGGAAAGAGAAGATGATTGCAACTTACGTTTCATGACGACTTTAAACAGAAATTTGCAAATAATAAAAAGTTCCTATAACACGTTCATTGTGTATTATAATTTTCATCATTATTGACTCTAGTCTGAATGTTTGTGGTTTTATTGTGTTCACTTGTTGGCCAACAGCTAGGCTATTAAAAATGTTTGATAATCGTAATTTTCAGTGTAGAGGACAGAATTCGCAAACAATATTTGAATTTAAGAGGGATTTGAATTAAATATTAAAACCAACATACAGTAAAACAACAACAACAACCTTTAGTCAGTACTGTATAGTGCTTGACTAGCTATTTTGTAAATCCATGTGAGATGCTGTTGAAACACCAACACTAAGAGTAAAATATTATGATTACCTGAAAATAATTTCTACATGCATTTTTCCAGAATTCCCAAATTTAAATGAGTGTCGAGTCAGATATACCTTTCTCAGAAAATTCAGAACTTTTTTCCCTATTGCAAGACAAACAGAAAAATTAGTGAAGGTCCATATACTTATACTAGAAATAGTCATATCCACAGGGCCAGAATATCAACCACATAGCGTTGCCCTGGCAACCAAACACAAAACTGCATCTGAGTGGCAGTTTGTGCACAGGCATGCACATTTTCTTCAGACAGCGTTAAACCTTTGTTGACTGCATTTGTCCCAAACAGCAACATTGTGTCGGCCCAGATCCGGCCCACATCTGGGCCGTGTGGAATCAACGTGTACCAGATGTGGACCGGATCTGGACCGACGCTATGTTGCTGTCTGGGGTAGTTATAGAAAATCTATAGTTTTGGTTTTATAGCTATTGATTTACCTCTAAATCATAAATAATCATATATATACTGTATATACATGAAAAAATAAATAAAGAGTGAACGTCTCCCAGTAAGGAGCTGCTAATCCAGGATCAGGCTTGAACATTTCTGTTTCCCCTCTCTGTGAAGTCATGCTGTGGTGGAGGTTATCCTGACTCAAGCCTGTGGGTCACGACCCTGATTACACATTGATTTCTGAGGAGATGATGTGTTTGCTGAAGCCATTTATACATTTGTTTAACAGTTAGTTTGTATTTCTAAAACAATACATATGCATAGGTAAGCCTATATCATAATCATATATGTATTATTTTTCAATAATTCAACGGCCCGGTGTCAGTTATTCCGCTTATACTACGGTTACCACACCTCAAGACATTGTTCAGATGTTGTATTTCAAGGCATTTGTCAGGTTTTTGTCCTTAAAAAGCTCCTGTGTGTAGGACTGATTTCCTACGCATCTCATCCCACGCCTCCGTTGACAATTCCAAATCCTCATTTTAGAGCTATAGCAGACGGGAAAGAGAGAGAGATAGAGGGGGAAAGAGAGAGATTTAGCGTGTGTGAATTACCTGAGTCTGTGTGTCTGTGTTCGGCAGCGGCGTCTCTACTAATAACGAATCTGTACGTTTATCTGCTTCAAGAACAACGCCGTTATTACCTCGCTAGTGAGAAATGTCATGTAGCTTTTAAGTTGCTAAACTATTTTACTGATAAAATTGTCAGAGCAGCGCTGACAACACGTGTCTGTGCGAGTGTGTGTCCGTACTGTATGCGTGAGTGGGAGAAAGAGAGCATGTGCTTTACATACATAATAAAACGTAATTTTGTGGCAAAAAACATGGAAATAATTCGGTGTTTTTATCCTATTGTTCACTATATTTATTTGCTGGATCAGTGTCGCTGTGGGTTTTTGTTCTTTTGTTCTTTTATATATATATATACAGTGCAATGCATAAGTGAATACACCCATGCTAAAGTTGACTAAAAAGAGGAATAAAAAATCATATTTTGGAAATTGAACTTAATGCCTTAATTAAAAAAATTAGGAAAAATCCAACCTTTAAGGACACCAATTTTCTTTGTGAATGAATAATGTATCGTAAATAAATAAATGTTCTTCCTTAAAATACATGGTGCATAAGTGAGTACACCCCTATGTTAAATTCCCATAGAGGCAGGCAGATTTTTATTTTTAAGTATTTTTTTAATTTTTTTTTAGGATACTATGCATCCTGATAAAGTTCCCTTGGCCTTTGGAATTAAAATAGCCCCACATCATCACATAGCCTTCACCATACCTAGAGATTGGCATGGTTTTATTTCAGTTAGCCTAAAAGCTAGTTTGATTTGCATTGAGAGATGATCTTATGGAAAGTACCCCATGCCAATCTCTAGGTATGGTGAAGGCTATGTGATGATGTGGGGCTATTTTAATTCCAAAGGCCAAGGGAACTTTATCAGGATGCATAGTATCCTAAAAAAAAATAAAAAAAAATACTTAAAAATAAAAATCTGCTTGCCTCTATGGGAATTTAACATAGGGGTGTACTCACTTATGCACCATGTATTTTAAGGAAGAACATTTATTTATTTACGATACATTATTCATTCACAAAGAAAATTGGTGTCCTTAAAGGTTGGATTTTTCCTAATTTTTTAAATTAAGGCATTAAGTTCAATTTCCAAAATATGATTTTTTTATTCCTCTTTTTAGTCAACTTTAGCATGGGTGTATTCACTTATGCATTGCACTGTATATTAATTAATCTATTATTTGAAATGGGTTCGCTGGAGAAGATAGTGAAGGAAAAGCTCCATAATGCACGCACAATATTATTTGAAACATGGCACTGATAAGGGTTGAACGGTTGGATGGTTTGCTTCACATTGCACCTTTTGCACTTTATTTGTGGCATCTGGATAATAAATGTATGTGAGGTTTTTGCCCTATATCTTGATGTGTGCGGATCTTCATTTTTCATTTTGCAATATTATTTGAAAGGCACCCCAGGTTGAAGCTGATAAAGTGTGCAGAGCTGAGATCCAGGCTAAGCCCAAGATTGTTTTGATTGGTTAAACTTTGTTTGGTCACTATATTATTTACATAATTCTAATTTTGTTAATTCATGGTTTTGCTGACCATTACTTCATAATAAAGAATGAGTTGGTGTGTCCAAACCTTTGACTGGTAGTTGTATTTACACTTCAATTACAAAATCACATTGGTTTTTGGTTTACAGTTATTTTTTGGTCTGGATATTCATCAACTTGAGTTGCCAACAGCATGTATATTTTATACTGTCACCCTGCAGGATGTTTGTGAAAACCAATAATCACATCATGTAGCAATTTCTGATGTTTCCCTTCTTAATTCATTATTTTCTAGACTAATTATAGGTTTTGGAGCATTGTTTATTGGGTATTTTTTAGTCATCCACAGAGAAGTTTTGGGGTTTTAGGCAGCGTGATCTTACTAAGGGAATAGGAATGTTGCCAATGCCGCGAGGAGACAAGCTGAAGTTTCCCAGATGCAGAGAGCTAATTAGCCTTGAGTATTCCCATGATGCCGAGTGTGTGAGAAACCAGACTAGAGCAAAAACTAGTACACTCCTGCACCTCAACCTTTAGGATATGCTGCTGTTTACATAATGCAAACACTCCCAGTGCAAACACCTCTTCGCTATTTGCTTTACAAGCCATCAGGGAGTTATTTCAGAGAGTGAGAAACTGTCATGCTATAATAGGGTTATTCCAGAAAGATGGTTTTGATGGTTCGTGAAAGGAAAAGTGAAATGAATGCCATGGGAACCTGTTCTCTATGTGTGTGTGCGTGTCTGTTCTGTGGGAGTTTCACGTTGGAGTGTGTTTTTTCTTTATTGACATTTGTCAGACTTTTTACAGTTACTTTAAAATCTCTCTCGGTCCACTTCTACCTTTTTCCGCCATCCTTCCTCTCCGAACCCGCAGCCATTTGCCGTTTTTTTTCCGAGGGGCTGTGCTGTAATTACACGTCTGTAAGCTCTGGCATACACACTCTCTCCCACACACCTCTGCCAATCTCCCTGCTGGGCTTTTGTGTTCAACACAAATCCTACAGTGTGAACCGGACTCCATCCCTCCAGTGCTGTTTGGCTGTAGAGATCCGTCCCTCTGAATCCTGCATCCGTACTCTACTCAACACACGTTCACAGGGATGCGCATTTGTATGCATGAAAAACCTGAATAGCCTGGAATACTTCCATTTTCAACGTGACGATTTAATCGAAAAGCAACATCAACACAGTGATTTTAAAGATATCTTACTATAGGACTACAGTATATAGTCTATCTTACAGTATATGCATATATTATCCATATGACCTACAAGCCTAAATGTGCTATTCTACAACTGTTTATCATGACACAGAATCCCACAATGCAATGCATTCCATTTGACTTTTTATAAAAAAAATAAAAAAATCTATTTATTATTTTTGTACAATACGGAGATGAAGATGTTGTACAATAAGAGAAATGAATGCTTTTATTAAACAAGGAGGCACTCAATTGATCAAAAGTGACAGTTCTATTTGCTGTTCTTTTGCAATTTCTATTCATCAAAGAATCCTGAAAAAAAAAGATCATGCTTTTCACAAAAAATATGAAACAGCACAATGTTTTCAACATTGATAATAATCAGAAATGTTTCTTGAGCATCAAATCATCATATTAGAATGATTTCTGAAGGAGTAATGATGCTGAAAATTCAACTTTTACCACAGGAATAAATCACATCTTACTATATTTTCAAATAGAAACAGTTGTTGTAAATTCCAACAATATTTTACAATAGCACTCTTTTTACTATATTTTTGTTTTAAATAAATGCAGCCTTGGGGAGCATAAAATACTAAAAATATTATATAAACTACACTCTAAAAAATGCTGGGTTGTTTCAAACCATGTTTGGGTTAAATATAGACAAACTCAATTGTTGGGTTAAAAATGTAATTTAAAAAATTATTGGGTTTGTGTATATTGAATATAATAAATTGTATATTGAACAAAAGGTCATGTGACGCCAATGTAGCATATTACTGTTTGAAACCTTTATTGTTGCATAATACATAAGTTTCAGATTGATGAGGCGTCTTCAGAGTAACATCCCTTCAACCAAAGAGCTCCAGAATGACATCATCAGCATGAATCCTAGTTGTGTTGGAAGGGTTATTGCCGTGGGAACCATGTTTCCTTGGTCTCCTAGCAACAATCCCATCAGTTTAGCACTAGAGAAATATGATATGTACCCTTATTTGAGTATTAAGGCATTGTTTGGAGAAAGCTCCTTTGAAAAATGTTATCAAAGTATGAGATAATTCAGAGACCGATTCATGCATTTTTATGGGATTTTCTACATTAAAGCTGATGCACCTTGCCTAAAAATGACTTTAATGAGCGCCTCTCATCTTAGAAGGTGTCATTGTTGAGGCTGTTTGTTCGGTTTACTTAAAACAGGAAGTACAACACAGTACAGGAAGTCTCTCTCTCTCTCTCTCTCTCTCTCTCTCTCTCTCTCTCTCTCTCTCTCTCTCTCCTCTCTCTCTCTCTCTCTCTCTCCGGGCTCTGGCTTCTGTCCAGACCTCAGCGCTCTGATGGCAGGTCAAGGCAGGGCTGACCCGCTCTCTGTACGAATGTTGTTATTATTGGTGCTCTGTGCCCTCGGGCGTCCTGTCGTCCCGTAGAGGAGAGGAAACGCAGAGGACCGCTAGATCTCGGTGCTGGTGCGCAGCTGTGCTGGTCTGGTGGTTTCTCCTTTCTACACCCGTCTCGAGGGAGAGACCTGCTCCAACCGAATCAGAGGGGAAGCAGCCTAATCCTTAAAACATCTCGTTCTGCTTTGTGCTCAAAGAAAGTTTGCCACATGTTGCTATTTCGGCTAGCAACTAAGAATCATCGTAATTTTCAAAGCCAATTCACACTGCACCGACAGACAGACGGACAATACACATTTGTCTGGTTTTGTTAAATCAGTGTTCTTGTCAGCATCTCTTAGGCCCGGTTTACACCTGGTATTAAGATGCGTTTTGGTCGATCGGATCACAAGTGGACGACGCTAAATACAGGTGTCTCTTTTGTCCACTTTTAACCACTTCTGTCCTGATTTCTTTGAGGGGAGGGTCTATGGGCGGGTAAATGTTTGTGTTTTTTAAGATCTTTTGATCTAATGGACAAAATAAGCTTGTGTAATTTACATATGAACGCACACGGAGACGATGGAAAACCATACGGCGAGCATCAGCTTTAGTTTCTGCTCAAGACCAGCCGAACGCTGTAAGTGTGCGTTAGAAATCAGGAATGGTGAGAGAACATTGTGCTTGGTACATTTTTCCTCTTCAGTTGACAAAGTTTAAAAGTTTACCCGTCTGGCTAGCGCTCTTCCTATAATGTCACTCATCAGGTCAGTAGGAGGAGAGAAGACGGTCTTTTTTGGCTGTTTGAACACATTCGATCACATCGTCCTGTCGAATGTGTTTTCAACTACATCTGGAAGTGGTCGAAAGTGGACAAGCTCAAAATGTTTTAGTCCCCGTTTACGCCTGTATTTAGCATCGTCCACATGTTGAATCTCATTTGTAGGAATAGCTGAGAAGTAATGTAGTGTAATCATTGGTCGGTGTCTGTCTGAATTCATCTTTAAATGTGGTGTTGTGAGACTCCACATATGCAGTGGAACCAGGGCTTGACATTAACTTTTTTGCTCACCAGTCACGGTGGCTGTAGTGGTTTTCCAAAGTTACTAGCCACTCAGCTTTTCACTGGCCTCAATTTTGACATTGATACCATGAAGGAAAACGGCCATTTTGATTGATTTGATCAACGTGAATTTGGCCGGAGGTTTATTAGGCTGCTGTCACTTTAAGACTTGACGCACGGATCCATTATACTGTTACACGTGGGTTTTCTTTCTCAACTGTTTTAGTTCACTTAAAACATAACTGTCTGTGTTTGCATCAATACTCGCCAAGACCGGCATTTTGACATTATTTTGTGTGTATTTGACTGTTTAAGCGCAATAAGCAGCGAAAAAGATCTCAATTTAGTACTGAAAGGCGGCTTTATGTGCCACACTTTGGATGTGAGCTCAAAATCGGCGGGAATGAGTAAAATGATGTGCAATACGTGCAATCCCATGCCGAAAAGTGAGGGGAGACGGGTTTGTGTGTCAACTTACTGTCGGAGAGATGAGAGAGAGAGAAAGTGCTGCTGGTCTCGAGTATCTATATGGAAATTGAGTATTGGAAGCGTTTCCAATATATTTCAGGATCGATATGTACCGAAAAATGGGTGTTAATGTCAAGCCCTGAATGGAAATGAGAAAAAGCTCTGATTTAAGCCTAAAACTTTAAGTGCGGCAGATTTACCTTCCCCTGAAAATCCTCGAGACTGCGTTCCTCTTCACCTCAGACAGGTGTGGGAAGCATATTATACAGCAGGAGAAGGCTGTTTGCTGTTTAGATGCCCTCATATGGATTCATTTGGAGGAACATGCGCCGAGACACCTGCGAGTCGTGTGTGTTTGTCAACTCAAGCACAGTCACATGCAGGAGCTCATTTACGCTCCTACTGTGACCACATGTTCTGTGAAAGGGAATCGTCTTTTACCACATCATTTGCGTGTTCTTCAACTGTTAATATTTCTTCAACCTAATTTTGCCCGCTTGTCTGTTCAGTGCCCTTGTCGTTTGACGAGTTCTGTTGATTTCCACTGAAAGCGAGGTTGTGTTCAGTTGGAAGCGTCTGTATCGTCCGATCTTGATCTCTTCTATTCCTGGCAGGGTGGGAGGTGCGTTCTCCGCTGTGTAAATAGGCTTGCAAATTGTGCGTGCCCTTTGACTGAGACTGTAATTGCATGCGTCTTGGAGTATTTTGCTTGGCGGACGGGTGGGTCAGCCCTTGAACCAGTCCTGTTCTGGTGGGGGGTTTTGAACACCTCAAAAATCTTCTTCCTCTTGGTTTGGTTCCAGTGAAGGCTTTGACGAGTTTGTCATTGACATAATACCCGTCTACTTAAATGGCCGTCCTGACAACTTGATCTTCACGTCATATAAACTTCGAGAAAGATAAGCTCAAATAATGCTTTGCACATGGCACAGAGGTTTTTCCGATATTGTTTTATGGCATTGGGAACTCAAACCTTAGCACTTTCTAAATAGCTTCTCTCATCAGTGGCCTCAGCCTTTGACCTTCTCAGCTCAGCTACTTTTACTGTCGCGGTGCCCGTCTCAATCCACTTGTCTGAGTTATTTAACGTGATCGGACCTGAGCCATGTGGAGAATTCAGATGCTAATCTTTCAGCTTTATGATGAAATGCGGTTATTTCGAGAATGTTTGGAAATATCAAATTCAGGGGAGACCTTTCTTTAGATCTACTTTGCCATTTTTCTTGAATTTGACAGGCTTGCTTGACTGAAAATGGTTGGTCTATAGACCGATTTTCAGTTGGTAAACATGGTGACGTTTTGTTGTGGGCGGAGCTTAGGTGGTGGCAGAACGATCCCTCTGGCCGCTTTACTAACGTTAGTTTGCAAGTTTTGTTAGCTTGATTTTTAATAATGACTGGAGAAAATCCGATTTTATCTTAATGTGCAAGGTCACTCACTGTCCAGGACCGCGATTGTTGTTTGCAAAAGTTAATTTTAACGGACACGCTCAGTCAATGGATGGACGATTTTGACGATTCTATTTGGATGGCCCATTTAAGCGGCCAATTCTCTGGAAACAGCCACATGTAATTTGAAAAGGTTACTGTTGATATTAACTCTTAAATACTGTTGAAAAAGTCCCAGGCCTGAAGAATAAGTGCATTGGGGCAACTACCACTAGATGTGCAAACCCCAAATTGAATATTTTGTTATATATAATTAGCATTTTATTGTTACTAATTGCTATGTTATTTAAGCCCACCACAGTAAGTTTGTAGTTCATAAATTTGAATAGATAACGTCTCGGTTACATATGGTAACCCTCGTTCCCTGAGGGAGGGAACGGAGACGTACGTCGTGGTGAACGGACGATAGGGAACTGAGTAAATGATCACACATTGTAAATAACACATTATAAATGAAATAATAACTGTGTTTGTGTTTTTCTTCAGTTCAGTTCTTCAGTTTCTTAAGTTTTGCATCTGTTCTCAGTTCAGTTTCCTGTGTTTTCTGTTGCCATGATTTGCCCTCATGTCACACCTGTGTTTAGTTAATGATCTTGTTTAGTCCTTTGTGTTCCATAAAGCCCTGTGTTTGTTTCGGTCTTTGTCAGATCTTGTCTTTATGTTGTGGTTGTTTCGCTTGATATTGCTGATAAGCCTGAGTATTTGCGGTAACACTTTACAGTAAGGTTGAATTAGTTAACATTAGATAATGCATTAACTAACATGAGCTAAAAATGAGCAATGCATTTGTTGCAGTATTTATTAATCTTTATTAACCCTCTGGGATCCTTCGTTTAATAGTCACACTCAGGACCTTCGGGTCCAAATGGACCCGGAGGGCGGGATTAATATATATATTAAAAAAAATCTTTTTTTTTTTTTTTTACTTGTTTTTTATAATATTTTTCTTTTCTTTTTTGGTGTTTTGAGATAATTTTATGATTTTAATTAATATTTATGCAATAATTATGACCCATTTTTTCCCATTGAATATAATAGACATTTTTTATATATTTTATTTTTTATTAAAAAAAATTTGTGTGTGTGTTTTTTTTGTACTCTTGATGTTTTAGAGATTCACCCCTTCACTATTGAGTCCTTTTTTTCTGCATCCTGGCTGATTTGTAGATTGTATGCACAAAAAAATTCTGTGTTTTCATATTTTTGACAATTTCCCATTCATTTCCTATGGGGGTCATTTTTGACCAAAGAGCAGAAGTGTGACGTGCTTGGATCATGACCCCAATATTTGTTGTGTGTTCACATACCTAATACCATAAAAGTCCATTTGGACCCGAAGGACCCCAGAGGGTTAATGTTGGTTAATACAAATCCAACTGTTCATTGTTTGTTCATGTTAGTTCAGTGCATGACCTAATGTTAACAAATATAACATTTGATTTTAATAATGTATTAATAAATGCTGAAATTAACAGTATCTAAGATTAATAAATGCTGTAGAAGTAGTGCTAATTCTTAGTTCATGTTAACTAAAGTAGTTAACAGATGTTAAAATTAAACCTTAATGTAAAATATTACCGTATTTGTGTAATTTTGATTTTGTCATCAATAAATACTGCTGCGCCTAGATCCAGCTCCCTTTTTTTCATCCCTGGTGCTACTGCCAGTGATAATTGTTGTTTAATTTTTTTTTTTTTTTTAAACATATTTCAAGAGTTACATTGACAAGAGTGTAACTGAGAAATACTGTAAGAGAAACTCATCTCTGTTTGATCCATGTGGCCAAAAATAGTTTTATGATGTCACCCATTCAAACATGATGCCAGAAAGATCAAACCATTATTTTTAGGGATAAATGTGACCGTAAACATATTTACGTGCAGAACAAATAGAAATTCAGAAATGTATCTGGAAATGCAAAAAGCATTGTAACGAAACTGGATAGTGAAAGCTTTATATTTTCATTTCAACTGAAGCAAAACCTAGAAACTGCAGAACTTGATTTTTTTTTAAAAGATATAGTTAAAAGTTATATTGTGAAATGTTATTTTAATTTAAAATAACTGTTCTTCTACTATTTTTAAATGAAATTCCAATTTATTCCTGTGATCAAACTGTGATTTTATTCAAATTTATTCCTGTGATTTTCAGCATCATTACTCCAGTCTTCAGTGTCACATGATCCTTCAGAAATCATCCTAATATGATGATTTGCTGCTTATTATTATCGATGTTGAAAACAGCTGCTTCATATTTTTGTGATATATAATTTTGATGATCCCTTGATGAATAGAATATTATAGTATTAGTTAAATCTACATCAAATAATGTGAATACGGTTAATATCTGAGTATTTTTCCAGTAAATTACATCTGTACTGGATCATGAAGACTCAGATGGCACCATTAAAGGGCCAAGTATGTTCTTGATACATGATGATTTTTTTTCCATTGTGACATTGTGATTTCTACTCATCATTCCACAAGAAATAATAAGCATCCATAACATCGTAAACATCCAAAAAATTACAAAATCTCACTGTCCTTTCATATCAGAGCAAAACACTACTTTGTGTGAATATAATCAGAGCGGTGTGTGTACAGTACGTGTGGTTGATGGAGAGGCGACCGTGATTGTGTAAGTGTTGTGTAGACATGTCCTCCACCCCACCCTGTCTGATTGTGTAGCTCTATGAAATGATCTGTGAAGATGATGTTTGTTCTGGAGTCATGGCAAAAACAGAAGAAAAAAAACACACTCAAAAGCATAAAGCGAGAGAGAGCAACATGTGGTTTTCTCTCTATGCTGACTCTTGCAGACCACTTACTAACCTCTCGATTGACTCCACACTGAGAGGAATCACCATTTCAATCCAGGCCTTTGTGTTTGTGGAGAAAGATTTATTTTAACAATGTCCATCCTATCTGAAGCTTATTTCAAGATGAAAGCTTGCTTAGTTCTCCACGTTAAGTGAGGTAGAAGGCTAAACACCATCAACTCTGAACTCTTTCAAGTCATGTCTATATGAGTAACGCAATTACCGCATCCTGTATTACAGTAAAAACCATGAGTCAAGTGTTCTGGTCTACAAACCATTCCTTATCTCGATGTCTATCTGGATCTGGATATATACAGTACACACACACACATGCGCACGCACACACGCACACACACACTAAAAATAATTTCCCAATGCTTTCTTTGTTAGGGCTGACTGATGGTTACTTGAAACTTTAGGCTCCTGAGTTTGATAGCACACATGCAGTATTTATAATAGATCTTTGGCTTATCCGGCATGCTTGACATTAAGGATCTGATTTATTAAAGTATTTTTAATGAGCAGACCTGTTCAGCTGAACAAACATGACCAAATGCTTCTGGTTTTAAAGGAATAGTTCATGCCAAAATGAAAATTATTTCTTAATTTACTCCCGTTATGCCGTTCCAAACCTGTATGAGTTTCTATCTTCTGCTGAACGCAAAAGAAGTCATTTTGAAGAATATGAGTAACCAAACATTTGGTGCATTTGAACATTGGAGGGGGGGAATACTATGGAAGTCAATGGGGTGAGGGGGGGTGGGGGGGGGGGGGGGGGGGGGGGTTACTATGGAAGTCAATGGGGTACATCAACTCAAATATGATGACAGAATTTTCACATTTGGGTGAACTATCCCTTTAAGTAACATCATTTTTGAGGTAACTATCCCTTTAAATGAGGTTTATCACTCACTCCCAAAGCTGACCATGTTTTTGGAAATAGCAAGGGTGGAACTTTTCTTACTGATTTGATTCTAGCACAGCTAACTGGCAAATGAGACTGGTTTAGTAAGGCATTTTTTTGCTAGACAATGGTCTACTGAACGAGGGAGACTGGCTAGATAGATGTGGGTCATGGCCCTTGTCAGCAGTGTAGTAACAGCTGCACAATCAAGGATTCAGTCTTTCCTCCGCCTGGACGGAAGAGGTTCATCACGTCTTTCTAGATATTGATGAGCTGGTTGCGTGTTCAACCACAACGGAGTGACCTGATTGGTTGAGATGGTGGGCCGCACAGGTGCTGGTAATCACAGAGGTTTTAACAGACACTCTCAGCACTGTCTGGAGGACTACACACACACGCACACACACACACATCAGATCTAGATATACATGTGCCCTCATCAGTAGGTCTGCATACACACACTTTTTATGTTCTGCTAATCAGTGAAGATGCACGGAGGAGATTTACTGTATTCGTTTTAGATTTACCCCTAGTGACCTCTTGACCTCAGGGCACCTTTACCTTTGATTCAGGACTGTCTCAGAGTTTGCTCTTTCAAAACTCAGTAGACTTGAAGGGGTACGTGCACGCAAAAAATAAATAAAATTATGTCATTAGAATTTCTTTATTTTGTGGAACATAAAAGAAGGTATTTTGAATGTCTCAGTATTTTGTTTGTCTTGTGGTTTATGTAAGATAATTTAAAAGAATATATTTACTCTGCAAGCTGAATGCAACATTCTCGGACACTTAATTACATGTGAATTACAATTAATGACATGTAAACTGCAAAGAAATTGTAGTTTAATTGTAGTTTTTTTTAAATATAGAGCTGGCAACAGGGACGCCAGCAATATACCATAATTTTACGGTATCCATACTGTAAAATAACTGTACGGTAGTAGTCTGTAAACCAGAAAAACGGTATATTTCTGTATTTCTATAATTGACAGTAAAGAGCTGGCAGCAGGGATGCCAGCAATATACCGTAATTTTACGGTATTCATACTGTAAAATGACTTTATGGCAGTAGTCTGTAAACCAGAACAACGGTATATTTCTTTATTGCAGTTGTGTGTGTGTGTGTGTGTGTGTGTGTGTGTGTGTGCGTGTGTGTTTGTGCATGTGTGTGTGTGTGTGTGTGTGTGTGTGTGTGTGTGTGTGCACGCATTCAATGATGACTGTAGGATTTGTCTGTGAAAGAGAAAAAGAAAAGACAAGATTGTGCGAGAGAAAGTGTGTGTTCAGGTATCTGACTGTGAATGAGGGCTTCTCTCTGCAGAGAACTGTGTGAATTTGTGAGTGTGTGTGAGAAAGAGGGCTCTCTATTGGAAACCCTGCTGAGGCTCATGGAAGAGTATGCCTGTGTGTGTGTGTGTGTGTGTGTGTGTGTGAGAGAGTGATTGTATATTCAGTGGCCCACTGATGGCTTTTGAAATGCATGTGAGTGTGTTTTCGGACACATGCTGTTCTCCGCCAGAAGATGTCTGTGTAGAAGAGCGTGTGTATGTGTGTGTCCTCCCCACTGGGTGCAGTGTGTTGAGAGTGGCTGTAGTGCTGTTCTCTGATTGGTGGGTGATGAAGATGATGAGGACAAGGACAGTGTTGAACCCCACAGTGCCGCTCCACGGGACCCTTATGGGCTCTCTGATTGGCCCATGAGATCACGGGACTCCTGCACACTCTTACACACACACACACACCCAACAGAGAATCTGGAGCCACAGACCCCTGTTGATTACTGGAGCGGTGTAACAGGTCTCCATCCAGTCCAGCTGTGTGTGTGCGTGTGCGTGTTTTTAAACAGGCAGTATTTTCAGTCAAACACATGTAACCACCTCATCATGACTGAGCATCTTCATTGAGGTGGCCTGATTGCGTTGACCACACTGCCATCTCAGCGTCTAGAAATGCACCATTCAATTTCAAGTCTAATGAATCACCCGTGACAGATCGTGCAGAAGTCTGATTTTTAAGGATTGTGACGATTTAAAAGTTTGCTAAATCTGAAAGGGAACGCTCATCCAAATTTTCAGGTCATCATTTACTCACCCCCATGTTGTTTCAAACCTGCATGTTTTTTCTTGAGAGGATGTTTTTATTGTAGAGTTTCCAGATTGTTTCTGAGCTCCAAAAAAAACACCAATAAGTAATGCATACGACTCTGTAGTCCAAATCCTAAGCTTCGGTCACACTAGACTTTGAGCACACATGTCTTTTTTATCTAACATCCAAAATGTTAAAATATACAATTTACCGCACTTTACTGCAATCTTGCAGACTTCAGAGGTGACATCATGACATATACAGTTTTTGGATAACACTTTAGTTTAGGGTCCATTTCTCACTAAAAACTAGTTGCTTATTAGCATGCATATTGGCTGTTTATTAGTACTTATAAAGCACATATTAATGCCTTATTCTGCATGATCATATTCTACATCCAATAATTCAATACCTAAACTAAACAACTACCTTACTAACTATTAGTAAGCAGTTATTAGGAGTTTATTGAGGCAAAAGTCATAGTTAATAGTTAGTTAATAGTGAGAATGGGACCCTAATCTAAATTGTGACCCAACATGTTGCATTTATTTACTGCTGTAATTACTATAAACTGTGCATAATTACACACAACTAACCCTAAACCAACCCCTATTCCTAACCCTAACCCCATAGTAATTATTATTACTCAGTACTTAAATATCTAATTAGACTGTAACACAGACACCTTAAAATAAAGTGTAACCACAGATTTAATTGAGTGTTTTATTCATATGTAAACATTGATCAACGCACATACATAGAGCATGTTCATAGAGCAACAGAAGTTCAAAATGCCTGACCACAGAAATCACACTAATATCAGAGCAGTCTCTGGACTCAAACTCTGAATTTAAAAGATATTTAAAGTTGTGTTTAGTTAAAGACACAGTGGCCATTCTCTTGGTGCTCTTGGAGGCAATGCATGTTGAAATCCGGCTAGCCTCGTGTAACCAGGCATTTGATTATCTGGTCTGGTCTGGTTTGCAGATTATTTAGGCCGAAAAGATCCCACTTCGGCAGGAAAAGGCCATCTAACTGGAATGAAAATTGACAGGTCACAATATGATCTAGTACAGTGCTGTTTAGGGGTGATTTTATCTGAAATAGTTCATAGCATAGTACTAGAGCATGGTATTCAATCAATGCTGTAGTATTCCACAAAATCCAGTAAAAAAGAAAAAAGTATTGGTATACGAAATTTAGATTTCTTTTAGTAAATAAATATTATTTCAAAACCAATTAAAGTGAATTATTTCAAAAGAGCAAAATATCTAGCCTGGCTAACGTCAGACCTCGTCTCATTGAGACGTGGTCTGGGAACCACATGTTCATTTTCTCATATTTGAGGCGTGGTTTACGAATGCCCAGAGCCGTTTATTGGGCGCTACGAATGTCTATCAAATGCGCCTGTACGTAGCTCATAGCCAATCGTTTCAATTATACCAGATGACGTATGTAGAGCGACAGTAATTCGACGAGGAAGACTCTCTACTTCTCTACTTAGAACACTATCTAAGGCTGCATCGAAAGGTAACTTCATGTCTGATGCCATGTTGGATCCATAGATATAAACAAACTGCTTCGGTGTGTCGCATAGACGTCGTCATCGTCTTGCTGCTCCCTCCCCGTTCTGTGATTGGTTCCCTTTTTGAGGGGAAAATCTGGTCCATGGTGTCCAGGCTGCCTAGCAGCGTGAATAAAATCGCGCTTCGCACAAGGCAGCATGGGGAAACCCAGGATACAAAATATCTACACTGCCCGGCCTAAAAAAGTTGCTTTTTAGATTTAAATTGGCAAATGCTTAAGAGTCTATTGGATCATTATTGCAGTTATTATTATGTTTCTAACATGTTATATGTTTGGCAACAGTTCTTCTAGCCCTAATTGATGGAGTGTGTAGCTTTCCATTTCTTAAACAATCATGTAAGAAGACACATCATGGATTCATCAGGCTCAAACTGTGAGAGAATGCTTGGGAGGAGCATGACGAATCATTTTCACACATGAATGGGCACTTCTGAGTCCAGATCTTAAATTCATGGAAAGTCTTTGGGATGGAAAAATATCACAACATTTATTTCCATCAAGAGGTGCATAAATTTTTGGTCAAGATCTTGTATTGACAATGCAAGAGTCCAGCACTCTGTAAAGTCTCCTCCAGCACATCCCAAAAACTTTCAATGAATTTAAGGTCATATAAAATGCTAGAAACATAATAATCACTGCAGTAATGATCCAATCATAGACCTTTGAAGCATCTGCCTATTCGGGCATTGTAGTTTAGTTACTATTAATCCAATTAACAAAAGTCTAATCTGGAAAATTTTGGCAAATCCAGTCACCTTGTAAATCCAACACTGGTAAAAAGAGTTGTGTAAAGTCTCCCAAATGAGATAAGAGCTTGCTGGACCAAGAAAAAACATTTTGACTGTGCAGTATGTTTCAGATGGGTGGTCAATGGGTGCACTGTATGAGACTCCCTGTGTCTCTCTTTATACAGTATATGTCCAAACAAAACACTATATGTCCAAAGCAAAATACCTGAAAAGTACTGGGTAGTTTATTCACCACAGTAATTTGAAATGTTTGTTGTTGTTGTTGTTGTTGATGAAGATCACCAACTAGACCATTGAATGCTGTATGTTGGGTTTCTTATTTTAGGCCAACTCTTATCTGACTGTCTTTGCCCTGAGCATGTCTTTGGAGGATTGCAGCGTGTGATTGATGTGTGGAGAGGGGGCGTCAGCGGTCTGTGTGTCCCCAGGGTGGAGATCCGGTCCTGGGCCGAGGCTTGCAGACAGAGGGGCTGACGGCCTGGGAGCCTGGGAGGCTCAGCGCAATAAATGAGAGTATTGTAAGAGTCAACCTGCTCTCATCTTCATGTACAATCTCTTTTTTTCCCTTCTCTCTCAGCACATTACTAGCCCAGACTATGTGACGACAACCATTGTGTCCGTGCCGACACACACACACACACACACACACACACACGCATGTTGAGTATAGAGGCTGCAGTGAGATTTCAGAGTCCAAAAACCTGGGAATCCCCTGCCACAGACACACACACACACACACACACACACACACACATTCTTGTACATCTATCTTTATGAGGACATTCATCGACACAATGCAATCTCTAGCCACTTACCCTAACCTTACCCATCACAACTAAGTGCCTAACCCGAACCCTTACCCTAAACCTACCCTTAACCTAATTATAACCTTATCCCTAAAACCAAGTCTTGACCCTCAAACAGGCCTTTAAAGGGGTCTCAGAAAGTGAGGACTGGCCAAAAATGTCCTCACTTTACTCTCTTTGTCCTCACTCCAATGGTCTAAAACTCAAACTGGTCCTCACAAAGATAGTTCACACAAGTACACACACACAACCCCCCAATTTTTTTTTATCTCAAATTAAATTAAAGCCTTCCTCTCCTTAAGCATAAGATTTGAGCTATCATTGATCATTGGATTCCTTATTTTATATGGATTTGTACAAATCCCTTCTCTTAGTAGGAGCAATTTTAATCCGGAATCCAAAAGATCAACAGAACTGTCCTTAACCAAATGTTTGATTGCTGCTTTCATGCACATTACACATACCCACAATTCATAAAAATGAATGGTTAATACCAGACCCATCTCTATATTGTTCTTTGGCTGCCCAATAAAAAAGTCTAATTGTGGAGCTTTTGCTTCCATAATGACCCTCTGTGACAAAGACAGACTCTGATGTAGTTCCATATTCATGGAAGCCGTTCGCTCCGACACGTACAGGAGAGCACATTCTCTGAGACGATCACACACACGCTTGGCCGAGTCCATTTGCTCAAATGGTGAGATAATTGTACTGAAGCCATTAGCATCTCAATATCAGTAGCACACTCCTCACGTCTAGAGCGAGGGAGTGTGTGTGTCCTACACACGGCCACGGCCCTTAATGGAGGCTGTTTAATGGACCTCGTTCTACACGCACTCAACTTGTGATTCTGCCACTTCTCTGCCAAGATTTGCCTCTCTTTATAGATTAGTTTAAAGAAGTTATTTATGTTTATTCATATATTATTTAATCCACACCTAATTGTGACAAGTTAAATTTATTTGTATTGCACTTTTCACAATCCAAATGTTTACAGCCTCTTAGGTCACACTTTAGATTAGGGTTCAATTCTCAGTACTAACAATTAACTAATACTTTTGCCTCAGTAAACTACTAGTTATTGCTTATTAAAGTCACACGTTGATCTGATTGGTTACAAGGTAGTTTGTGACGTCAGAAACACCAGCCATTTCAAACTGTGTTTTTGAGACAGTTTTGCAGGAGAAAATACTCAGCAATGGTGTCGACTTATGAATTTACACATGGTTTGTCTTAAAGCATTTTAAAAACACCACATAGACACATAAACAACATTAAAAGCTTGGTTTTCACCACAGGGGGACTTTAAAAGTTAGTAAGGTCATTAGCAGCGTTTCCATTACCCTTCAAATTGCGCAAATTGAAATTGCGAATTGAAAATACGCTTAATGGAAACACGGAATTTTCGCAAAACCTCCCATTTATCGCAAAAAAGTTTTTACGCTCGCATGAGGTGGTTTTCCAGGCAATTCGAAAAAGAAATATTTTGCAAAACTGCAATGGAAACAAGTTTTTGTGCATTTACAGGTCACCTGACGTAGATGACGCGGTGTGTTTGGACAGAATACGAGACAGAGTTCTTAAGAATTCATATAAGACAAAATAATTACAGCAATAGTGGATTCTAAACCTCAAATAAATGCCGCAATCAAGACCTCGAAGCAGATATGAGGGAGAAACACCCAGAAACACCTCATATGTGCCGCTCACAAGTATAAGGGTCGTTCCTTACCATTAATGCTTGGAAAACACACATACATCTCCTTCGATTAATAATAATGGCTAGTGCAGTGGCTGGGATTAGTACATAAACCTCCATTTTGGAATGATTTTACTTATCGCGAGAGGAAAAAATGAAGGTTTAGTCGCATAACATCGGTTAATGGAAACGCCGTCATTTCGCAATAGTTTTTTGTCGACATTTAGAAAAAATCGCAAAAGTTTTGCGCAAATCTTTCCAAATCTGGAAACGCGCCTATTGTTAAGTTTAGGTATTGAATAGGATTAATGGATGTAGAATATGGCCATGCAGAATAAGGCATTAATATGTGCTTTATAAGTACCAATATCCAAGTAATATGTATGCTAATAGTGAAAATTTGATGTCACATTTAGCAGATTAGAACAGGGCGATAATAAAGTTGACATTTTGCGATGATGTACACAGTTGGGTTTACTATATAGTATCGCTTTACGTGAGTGGACTGTGCTTATATGCGGATAATGCTGGACATAGGCCTATATAGATCTGTAAGGTTTTGTTCCATTTAGAACAATTTGATATAGAGACAAGCATAATTTGTTGATGTGTATCACTGTCACGGGTAAATTATGCAGATAGATGACAAACTTAAAATTTCGATCATATCACCCATAACAAAGCAGCTTAAGGATGTAAGTTTAAGCATAATACTTAAATAACACAATATATTTTGTCCCCTAGTGTGCAAGACAAAAACGACTGTGATAACGAACCTATTAAACATTTTGGGATAAATTCCCTAAACAGTTGGTTCGACACAAACTCTTAACTACCAGTTCGATATACTGGTAACAGTATATTCGATAGTTCGGTTACACTTTGATTTGATGGTCACCTTTAGACTTGCTCACTATAGTAATGTTTCACCTACATGTCAACTAACTCTTAGAGTATTAGCTGTGTATTAGTAGACTGTTAGGGTTAGAATAAGTTGACATGTACGTCAAAATAAAGTGTTAGCAGATATTAAGCACACAGTCTACTAATACTCTAATGAGAGTTAGTTGGCATGTGCAACGTTACTTATAGCAAACAGAATGTGTAAAGGGAACCATCAAAATAAAGTGTTACCAACATTTTGTTTGAAAGACAGAGATGGAGAAGAACATATAACCAGTGCAGTCCAGTGCCAGTCACAGTAAAGTATGGCAGATTGAGGATATCTGCTGTAACCCAGCACCCAGAACAAAGACTGCAAGTAAATTGCCTTCAGAACACATTTTTGGGTTGTGTTCGCAGTATTAACTGTGATGTAAATTCTACATCAACACAAACAGCAAATACACAACACTATCAGCAATCATCAGTCATTCGTAGTGACTTCCCCCCTATCTTTCAGTTTTCAGCTCTGTGTGTCACTTTTCGCTTTATTTTCCTCTTTTCTCTCCCATCTAGGTTGGCATGACAACAGATGAAACCAATGGCTTTATTTGGCGAATCACACAGTTCCCATCAGCCTCTGCTCCAGCCAGGCTATCCGAAATCAATCTGAACCTCCCCAAACAATGTTGCAATGTCACCGTACACCTGACAGGTATTGAGGTATTCAGCTCATGTCCTGTATCACGCTGGGACCCCCCTCCCCGTCCCCCTCCATCCCATTACCCACCCATTCAGAGCAGTCAAAGCCCAGAGCTCAAGCAGGCCAAACTGTTACGATCCTCCAGGTTTGGGCTCAGATGAAGCGCAGTTTAGGGAACACACTGAACGTCTGTGTTTGGCTGATACACACATACAGAGCCATTACGAGACCTCAGTTGACATGAGATAGGGAGGTCTTGTATAGAGACTGTACGACACTGAAAAACTTCATTGATGCCCCGTCTCACTAATGAAAGAGACAAATTACACACAGACTGGTGTAATGACTGGTCTGAGATGGGAAAGTGTGGTTTTATATTACTGGGACGATTAACGGTATTGTTGTTCAAAGCGCCAAAAGTCACATGGTCCTTTGTGTTGATTCACTCTGGAGATGTTTGACAGCTGGATGCTGGATGCATTTTCACAAACTGTTGCTCTGAAATTTGTCCATAGAGGCCACGACTTCATTAATCTGCGGTCACAGTTAATTGGCCGCCTCATTACTTAACAAACACAGTGATTTACAGTGAACCAATTGTGGAGACAGTTGCTTTGAAGCCACCTGGAATAGAGTCACACTTTGTTTCTCTTCATGTTCCAGAGTCAATCTACTTCACGTCGAGTCTATAATGTATATTCAGGATTCCTAGTTAATACAGGGAATCCTGAATATACATTATAGACTCGACATGTTTTTCTCTTCTTTTCTTTTTTTAAATGCACACTATGTAACTTTTTTGGTTCGAAATTCATATAAATAATGAGTCAATGCATCCACCAATACTTTGTCCCAAAATGTTTTGTTTTTTTCTCACCCCGATTCACTATGGCAAGCCTATTATAAGCGTTTATATTTTAAACTTGACGGGATGGTTTTGGTCTTATTTGGTAAATTGCTTACATGTCTCGTCATATCCGTAAATAGAGAAAAGGTAGGTGTGTTCGTCTTGAAGCGGCGCGCGTGAGAAAGGTTGACATGGAGCAGTTCAATCTCCAACCTCCGGGGAATCACACAGAGCTGCCAAAAAGAAAACGTGACAGAGCTCATAATAAAACAAGAATCAACACTGGCTTGGCTTTTCGGAGACAGAGAGAATTGAGAGATTTGAAATGTTGTAAAAGCGACACAGAGATGGTGTTTTTATCACTCAACAGGTGAGTAAGGTATTTTGTTGAACAGATAAATTGCCATATATCAAGCATAGCGTTAGTTCTGGCAGGTCACGTTAGTCAAGCTCGCATCAGCTGATCCGCATCTACCTATAGGAATACGACACCTATCACTGTATACATATATAAGCTCCTTCAGTATTATCAGCAGCTATTGCGTTCTCAGGAGCTAATTACCCTCCTCCATCCCCAGCTCCTCCTCTCGCCCAGTCAGGATTTGACATTCTGATTCCCCTTGAATCAGAACAATTATCGAATATGTTGTACTTTTAAAATCTTGAATTAAATATATTTGCAATTTTCATGTTGGTTCTGTTCTGTTTACCCCAAGGGGGATTATTGCTGCTCTCCCTGCTCTTATCCATGCTAGGCTGCATGGATGCGCAGGGAGTTCTCGCCCAGAACGGAACCATTCCGCCAATCCAAACTGTATGCTAATTGTCAATCATATTTGACGGTAGTGGTCCTGACAGAAGCAGCTCTCTAACAGAGTTCATTGTAAAGCATTACATTGAAAGGCTCATTTCATTATGGTTGTTATTATTTTCAAGGTTTCTATTATTTGACCTTATTCCTTTTACCTTTTAACCTTATTCTAAGGTTGTTATTAATTTCTTCCTTATTTTCAAGGAAGTACCGTGTCTATTAATGGGTAAAGCTACAGTAACGTCTTCAGCTATTAGCTTAAGATCCTTTCCATCTAAACTGGTTAAATTTCTAAAGCCTATAGTGAATGTTTTATGATCAGTAGGATAATCATATTCATCCGCACAGTCACACAGAGCCGAAGCAGAACCAAAACAATGTTCTTCCACAAAATGCATGCAGTTCTGTCTTTTAACCTCTAGAGGGCCAAAAGTTACGTAGTGTACCTTTAATATAGAAATAACATGAGTTATTATTGTTTTTTCCAACTAATGTGTGATTAAAACTACCAGGATGTAAATGTAAGTGAATAAATGTAAATGTTAGTGAATTCTATACTTGCCATGAAAGTTAAAATAGGATAAGAGAAAAAATGTCCAGGGTGCTCAAGGAGTTCAAAAAAGGGTATTTTGAAGGTGCTCTTTGGGGTCGGGAATTCAGTAGAAAGTAGTAGAAGGAAATCCAAGGCACTCTTCTTTGGAAAATTATAAAAAGCCTTTATTAAACTGGCTATTTCATGGTAGAAAATTTAAAAGACATTGGGGAAAAAACAACCCACGCGTAGCGGCACTACCGTAAAAAAAAAAATTAAGTTAAATAGTTTTAGAATCAGCCACTTAAAATTGATATGTTGACTCCTCAGTACTTTGGTGCTTTGGTAGGACAATATGTTTAAATGTCAGCAATAACCTTTTCAAATGAAATGATGAAAATAAACTTTGTGATATATTTAGGTGTAAACTGCTTCCGTGTGACCATTAGGATAAAATCTAAAAAGTCTTCTTTTCGGCATCCTGCTGATCTCACACTAGGTGACCATTTTATTCCTGATCAGGTGACACTTTAGTATATGATATCATTGCTACTGGAAATAATCCGCTGCTTGTGCTGGAAATAACTGAGTTTTTGGTTTTCCTGTTGCTGACTGAGGCTTTATTATGCAGCTAAATGTTTAGATCTGGAGATCAAATCATGTCCCAAAGGACAATTAACCAGAAATGTTCCCAAATTGCAGCTAATTTTATGTTTTTCTACTTTTTTCCCCAGTCTGTTTATCCTTCGCTCTCTTTCTCAGAAACTCCTTCCTTTTCAATCATTCACAATGTTGCTGTTGTTGTTGTTGTTGTTGTTGTATGCCTCCAGCTGCAGTTTTCCTCTTCGTGAGAGAGAGATGTTCTCAATGGCCAGAGTGAGTGCACTGAAAAAAGTGGGAGCCTGCAATTGTTATTTCTATTTCTACCTAATTGAATCCATACAAATGTCTTTTGGTTGTATAAGTTAAATTATATTTAGCAAAATTGAATAACATTTTTGACTTGGATAAAACCTAACACTTTACAATAAGGTTCATTAGTTAACATTAGTTAACTATCTTAGTTAACATGAACTAAGAATGAACAATACTAATATGAATTTAAACATTTACTGATACATTATTAAAATCAAAGGTTGTATTTGTTAACATTAGTTAATGCACCGTGAACTAACATGAACAAACAATGAACATCTGGATTTTTATTAACTAACATTACCGATGATGAGCTAATATCGTAACAAATGTATTGCTCATTGTTAATGTAATACATGAACTATTGTTAACTAATTAACCTTATTGTAAAGTGTTACCAAACAGTTAATTTAGATTTAGTCACCATTATCATTTATAAGTTAAGATAATTTTTCGTTACAAATTATCACAACTCACAATATTGGGAAAATCCCAGATTTTCAATGTGGTCTCAGACCCCCCCTCCTCCATGCATGCAGACTTTTGATATCCTTTGATGGGCCTAGTTTTATGTTGTGTTTTTATGCATGAGCGGTAGTGGCAGGAAAAACAGCGGACTGAGAAAGAGGAATGTGTGTTGTTTGCTCAGGCAGCTGGTTACTAACTCCCGTCTCGTTTCATTTCACCCCTCTCGTTATTCTGTCCTTCCTTCCCTCCGTTTCTCAATTCCCACTGACCCCATGCGCGCTCCCATCAGCCTGCGAGCCGGGCCAGTGTCGTGGACCGAGAGAAATGGAGAAAGAGAGAGAGAGAGAGAGAGAGAGGGACATGTGAGCGGTGTGACTCTGCCGAGGAGTGTTAATAGTTATTGATCCACTGTGTTTTTAATGTGTGGCGTGGGCCGACTGCCACAGCGAGGCGGGCAAGCTAACACACAGAGAGCCAATGTAATAGAAATCTCCCTCCCCTCGCTTCCATCTCTCTCTCTCAGGCTGTAGATTGATCTTCCTCTTCCTGCTGTTTGGGGCTCTGTCATTACCCTCTCTGTCATTACAGTGGAGTCAGCATCACTCTACACAGACAGCTCGACTCATCCCTCACACTTACTCTACATTTATAACCACACACACACACACACACACACGTGCATCCAGACCACTGGATCTTGAACCCCTCACTTGGGCTCCAGGGGTCTGAGGGTTTTACCAGCACACTGACAGCTCTGTGTTTTTCAAAACACAGATGAACTAAAACACACCTATTGATTTTTTTTCTCTCCCCACCAAAATTTACATTTTGCAGGCTTATTTCAACCACCAACCTTGCTGTCTAAAACCTAAAAAGTATTAGCTAACAAAACGGTCCATACCATTAGCATGGTTTTTGTTTGACAAGGCACTACATTTTTATTGGCATTACCGTGATATTTATTTAAAGAATACAGTATCAATTCTTTGAATATGATACGCTGTAAAACAGTGTATTTGTCACTTTAGGGAGATATTTTGTTCATTAAAGTGACATTGATGTCTGTCCTTACATAATATTTTTTATTGAAATAAAACCACTAAATTTGACTGATATCACATAAAACACATTTTTAAACCTTGCTTTACAACATATATTTACTACTGTCTTTGTATGTAGATTTAATATTACATAACATCCATCCAGTCTCCTTGTAATATCTGTAAACATATATATATATATATATATACAGTATATATATATGCTCTTATATAGCAAGATTTTTGCTTCGTTACAGACCACTGCAATTTCAACTTGATCTGATCCTCTGAATATTGGTCACTTCTTTATGGCAGGATTTCCCACATTTTTTTAGTCAGCCGAACCCCTTTTGAATGAAAATATTTAAGTGAGATTTTAAGTTAATTTTTCAATCAATTTACATCACATTGGCATGTTGGTTCTCTGATGCTGGTTAATGGTCACATGATGAAATATTTAATCTTTTATTTAGTAGCGTTTCATTTTGGTTTTTATTTTATAATTATTTATTCATTTCAATTTTACATTTTAAATGATTGAATTCATTATTACCTTTTCATAAACTCACAAACCCCCTGCAGAACCCTCAGTCTTATTGGATGTAATAAAGCCATGAAGTGAGGCATTACAGTAAACACCATTATGTTGAGCGAATGTGAAAACTCATATACTGCATTCAGTCCAATCAAATACTGTATTGTTTGTACCTTTTATGATTTACATCATAGTTTATTTCTAGCTTGAATGCTCTTTGATCCCAATGAACTGCACTGGTTTATTGTACTTATTCACAAGTCATTTGTAAGGAAATCATAAATCAGTATAAACACGGAGCGTCTGGAGCACAGGGACTGAATACCTACACAATCAGCACGTTTTTATTATTAACAGTACATAGGCTACTGAAATATAGGTTACTGTGTCTTTTGAATCGCCAGTAACTCAACCGTTTGTTTATTCATATGTTTAACGTTTGCAGGTGTTTTGTGCTGCTGTCTCTTCTTTTGTTATGCTTATTGAGCTCTTTATTAAGCTGACAGATGCGATGCAAATGAAGTTATTACTTCAGTTTAAATGATGATAATTGTTGTTTTTGTCATTTATGTTGGTGTTAGCGACTGGAGGACAGGGGTATCTGCCTGTTTGTGTGTTAAATGTTCCAGAAAACAAGCTCCGGTTCTTAGGAACCATTCTGGCAATTACAAGGGTGACATGACAACTGGTGTGTCCATGAGAGAACCGGACAAATACGTGCGCGAAAGAGTTAAAGCGTGTCAACGAATGATGAAACGATGGGAATCAGAAATCCATGGACTGAGTGGTTGAGTTCCCAGTGGCCTCGGTTTCTCCAGATGTGTGGACCCTCACATGGGGGGGTCAGACCTCGTACATGTGGGAGCAGTTTAGGGATGAAGGGAGAAGTAAGAAGAAACCTGAGGATGCCATTGTGCGATTCGCTTGGAATCCAACCATCCAGGATGGCAATCTCGAGGACTAGTCGCATGCGACGGTCCCCTAACAGCTTTATTTGTTGAAATATCAGGGTTCAACAGATCTCAGTCTCAGTCTGTGTACACTTCCGCTTTACAAGAGTAAATATTTGAATACTTTCACCATCTCCCTTTCCACTTTGCCCCCCATAAAAAGCAAATTTCATCGCAGAACTATTAAACTGGAATCGCAGGTTATGAATATGAATAACTCGGCATTTACATGTATCATTTGTGAAATGACGCAGAATGATTTTTCTTCATAGAGAGAAATTACAGGCTGAGCTCTTTTCTCCGAGAAGAGTCCTGAATATCCTTTAGCATTGTGAGGAAATGTTTAATCTGACTCCCGCTGGGAAACCGAAGCCTAATGCAGTATCTCAGTGCCTCTGCTGTCTGCCGGCAGAACGGCGGAGACATTTTAATGCATTTCAGAGTTCTTCTCTTATAGGTGCGAGATGATGGACAGAGGAACCTTATATTTGCGAACACCCAGGGTTTAATGCACTCAGCGGCGCTCGCCGCCTTGTCTTCCACCCAACAAACGTGTTCCGCGGAATAAAAGAAAAAGCAAAGCACAAAATTATTTCCCCTGCCTTCTATCAAGCTCGCGCATTCAGCGGCGCGTCTGAAGGGCGCGTCAGTCCGCCTGCCTCTCTCAGAGAGGTAATTATCCTTTTTCCTGTCACAGGGCTCAAAATGATCTCTAACCACTGGGGAGCTTTTTTAGGGGCTCAGCTTTGTCAATAGGAAGTCGAAAGAGCTTTAATTTTCAGACAGCTGCACATGTACTTTCATCTCGGCATTATTCCCCTACAGCGGTCATCTTATATCCGAGCGCGCGCCTTTTGTTTGTGACGTGGGGCCGCGCGCGCGCGTGTACGGCCTCATCGCATTAACATATTTATTTATAGACTTGCACTTTTCTTACAGTCATTTTTTTGTGTAACAATTTTCACACTCGACATTGTCTGTGTAATTTCCCTTTCAGTGTCTCTCTCTGTTTTCTCCTCTCTTTCCTTCCCTTTCAGAAAGAGCCATGAATGGATGGAAAATTATCACAATTACTCACATAATTGAGCCGTCTTTGTGGCAAGTGCAGCTCGAGGAGCCCTTTTTCCATCAGCCAAAATGGTTTCATTATAGGGGTTTTCATATTCCCTGACACGGGGCACGGAGGAGGGGTCGGGCGGAGAAGTCGCTGGGGGAGAAGGGTGGATCATTAAGGTCACAGTGGGGATAATTATCTTGACTATGGAAAGAGCATCCAGCACCTTTTTTCTCTTCCCCACCACAAAAGCCCCTGTTCCTGGCCTTTCGGCACAAAGAACTTTGAAATAAATGGAGCTTCTACCTACAACTTATTCACAAAGAGAGAGAGACTTGTATCAACATGACAATTTTCCATTATTAAGACTAATGGCGGGCTGCCTCAGTAGATCAAGGGGAGAGGGAAACGTGTTCAGGTGTGCTGGAGTACTGACCTCTCCCCCGTCTTTGTTTGGGACTTAACTCCGAACAAAACCCTAAAGGGAAGGAGAACGTGGCTCTCCAGCCGTCCGCTGCCCCCTCCGCCGTGCCTCATTATTTCATTAGAGAATTTGCATGTTTCCCCTCTTTATGGGGACATTAATTGGACAATGGGGAAGTGCGTTTGCCACGGTGTAATCAAACCTTGTTTCAATATGCGTAAGAGAGCGACCTAAATAAAGCCGTGCCATAGAGACGGGCGTGTGCAGATCCAGCTGTTTAAAATCATCCGCAGGCCTCGGCTGCTCCGAAGGGCCCTGTTTTGCCAGGCTGTGACTTTTATTGATTTTAATTTGCTGTTTAGCTTGAAGATTTGATGACTGCCTGTCTCGGGCTTGGAGAGACACAACAAGCAAAGCATGCCACATACCACAAGTGACAATTCCACGGCCATTTCTCCTCTTGATGCATTAAGTAACCATCTATTGGGGCGGATTTTTCTATTTCTCCCAGTAGCACCTAACTCAGGTAATTGGTCATTTTTGGAGGGCAATTTTGGGGCATGTGGGGGGATGCTGGGCAGACTGTTCTGACCCCTGCTGCTGGAGTAATGATGGAGGTTGCTGGCTGGTCTCTCTCGCGTGCTCAGAGCAGCTGTGTGTACGGTCTCCGCTCGCCCTCACCTGCGGCCCAGGTGAGTGATGGGTGTAGATTAGCAGGTAGCAGAAGATTCCATCCAATCGCCCACAAAACCGCTGCTGAATCGCAACCGTGTGTTTTGGCAATCGTGTGACACGCACACCTGTCATTTGCGGCTAGATTTCATATTTTAGGGGAATGAATGGAGGCTGGAATTTAAAGGCTCTGATCTTTCATTAAATGAAGCATGCTCAGAAATCCAGACTTTAACACTGCAATTGATTTATTTTTCAGTAAACATGACATGATATAATTTAGCATAGTAGCATAATTCTGATAATTATAATCCAGTGTTATAATTCTGCACTGCCAATAAAATAATACATTACAGGAAATCCGAAACAGCAGAAAGAGCTTATGGCTGGAGAGAACATATGTGTGAACCACTGGCCAACTCTGCAGACATTTTTGTTTGTATGTTTTCCCAAAGCAGAGCAAGAGGCGAAGAGACCTAACAGCTGAAGCTGAAGCTAAAAAAAATAAAATAATATGAATCCATGATCTCAAAACATATGGTATGCATGAACAACAATCTATAATCTATAGCAAGTATGGACTTGCTCCCGCTACTAAAAATCCCATAACAGATCTAGGCAGGTGGAGCTGGGGGAGGTGGAGGGGTTCAGAGGAACTGCAGGACTGGCTCACAGCAAAATATTTAAATGTTGAGCAAACAATCTCATTGGCTCATTGTCAGGCCAGACAGCTTGAGCCATGCCAACCTGATCTCACGGCAATTCGTACGTATTTTACGAGGTGGCTAATTTGTACGAATTCATACGACCTCACTCGTGCGAATTCGCACAATTTTTGCTAAATCGTACATACTTTACGAGTTGCACAATTCGTATGAATTCGTACGAATGACCTAATCCCGACCCCGCCCCTAAACCTACCCATCACTGGGGTTTAGACAAATCGTACGAATTCGTACGAGTGAGGTCGTACGATTTCGTAAGAATTAGCCACCTCGTACTCAATCGTACGAATTGGTAGTGAGGTAGCGTTGGCCATGTGGTAATGATGTGATTGCTTGCAGATTGCATGTAAAGAACTGATCAGCCTGCGCCCCCTAGAGTTTCATGACTGAACTAAATATTTAAACTCAGTTCTAAAACTGATTCTGTTCTGAATTGATCTCCAAAGAGGGTTCATTAGCACAAAAACGATTATGGATTTTCAAAAATGTACAAATTTGGATGAAACAGAAAGCGCATGAATGTCTATCTAAAGCAATGTGAAATTCTACAAATATAAGAATTGTGCATTTATAGTTATATTTAAAGAACCTTTAACATCCATTGGAAAGAAGGTTCTTTATAGAGGAAAAGGTTCTTTAGAACTTCAAAATGTTCTTCGCTTCCCCTTTGGAACCTTTATTTTTAAGAGCGTGAGTGATTAAACTGTGTCTAATTCTCTCAAAAAGTTTCTTGTCTTCAGTCTTTGACATTCTAATGGAAACAAAACATTACAAACCCACCAGCTGCATTATTTTAACATCACACTTAACCGTTCCATACTGATTGACACAGTAATCTGTGGTTACACCTCAGAGTGTCCTCTCTCTCACATGTTGCTCTCAGTCTCAACAAATACTCTCACAGTGTCTCTTTGTCCATTGGAATTCAGCGGAGCAGCAAATTGAAGGTGCCGGCTGCTTAAAACCCTCCAGGAGAAACCCAGAAAAACCCACAGCCGTTTTATCATCAGGATTGATCAGATGCTCTGAAATTGGATCATTACGTGTGATCGAATTTGCCGCTGTGTGTGTCTTTGCTGCTGGTGGGAAAGAACAGCGGTGAATTCCTATTAGCGGGTGTGTGTCGCTTTGTAAATAAGGTGTAATTGTAAGTCCCTGGATGAAAACCGGACCGATGCACATCCTCAAACACAGATGCATCCAGTTGAGATGTCAACGTTAATGCTGTCTTAATAACCGCTCCACTTAAACCTGATTCGTTCAGTCCAAATATGTGATGGAGGAAAACTAAATTGAGTCTAGGGCTTTTTTACACTGCAGTTTTCAGTGTGAATATGTGTGTGTTTTACTAATATGATAATGGGATCATATTCCATTTCATAAGTGCTCTGTCTCTTTCATTTGAAATACCCCTCCATCATAATGTAGGGTCTGTCAGTAGGAAGCACTTTCACATGAGGCAAACACATGAAGTCTAGGCTGAATTACAGCTTATGTGGTGCACTACAACTTATTTATGTCTATACGTTGTGTCAAGTTTGAATATAATGCACATTTTGATTCAACTTAACCATGCGGATCTGAATTTGTAATTGACCCTGTTTAAAAACACTGGAAACCAGAACATGTTATTAACAGACACTAGCACAAAAAGCACTAAAATGCATATTAATGTGCAGTTACATATTCAATATTCAACTTTCATATTACACTAGACCCAGGAATTTCATTGTTATTAATTCCATTGTGACGATGTCTTACAATCTGTTAACCATTTTTAAAATAATTAGACATCTGTCCGGATTTGGGGTTTGGTTCTCAGGAACGCTTTATCAACAGGACATCTAATGGGTCACACTAACCAAAAAGCTTCATATTGAAACAATTAAAAAAGAATCCCGTGCCACTAAAAACAGAAACTAATCAGGGACTTTGCTTTAAATTTACTCCGGACGCACATTTGCAAGTCCCTTTACAGTTCAGAATCAGATCTCCTGAATGGACGGATGAGGCCATATACACAATTGTCTCTTTTTTGAAGCAGTTTGTCAGCTCATGTCTGTATCTGAAACACACACACACACACACACACACACACGCACTGAGTGGGCCTGAACTGGCCTGGTGCACTAAATCAGGGCAGCATAGCAGGTGTTTGACTCTCATTCTTGATGATCCTCTTCTCTGGAAAGTGCTCTATAACTCGGCATCTCACACGCTGCTTTATTTGAGTCGCTCTAAACAGAAAACTGCTGTAGTTTCATCCTGACGTGGTGGGCAGCTGGAATGTGCTGTGTAATTATTATGGCACTGACCACATGGATAGGAAGATACTGTTATGTGATGTCAGTAATGTATTATAAATAAGAGACCAACGTTTTGCCATTTTCATTGAACTAAACCCACTCTTGAAAATAGTATTTAGAATAGCAGAACCTTTTGGTAATAAATCGTTTTTTTCTTTATTTATTTATGTATTTATTTTATTTATTTAATATTCTAAAGGCAATCCAGTGTAAAATAATCCTTTAGGTATAATGTTTTCTTAAGTGAACTTTAATAAGAGAGCATTCTTTCTATAGTTTTATTAATATACCATTTTGCTGACGACGATTCATTCTGTCTCTACTTTAGATCTGGAGACTCTAGTGCTCATCCTAAAAATGTTAAAGATCATGCTCAATAAAACAACAAAAACAACAGCATGTGACATTGCATAATTATAAATCATTGCAAATACAAGAACAAATCAGTTTTCTAATTAAGTAATTCTACACGATTGGGAATTTATGTAATTATCAAATTTGAAGCGAGTCTTGTTTGTTCTACGTGAAATTTGCTGTCCTTTTTTTTCTTTTCTTCTCATAAATTCAGATTAATCGAAGACAATAAACACGTGTAACTTGTCCGGCGTGATCTGAATGATGATAATTATCGGTTGTAATACCGTCATTATTTTCGCTATTGTTGAAGAATCCCCGCGGTAGATTGCAAATGTCATTTGAAATACAAATTGCTTTAAATTGGACCATTTTGAGGACGGTGGATATCTAACAGGTATTGTTAAAGTGTGCTCGTCAGTCCATATCATCTGGGCATCGTGTTGGTGCCAGTGACATTTTTGTCCAATGTTCTGGACTTTTTGCTCGAGGCTTTTCTGATTTTAATGTATTTTAATCATGACGGAAAGTAAGTGAATACGTGTGGAGATTATGACCATTTGTATGAAGACTGGGGGAAAGACAACCGCAGAGACTGAGAAAGAGGGATAGAAATGAAAGGAGGATGTGGAGGTGTGATCCGTGTTCAACGGGGAGTCGCACACAAACGGTACGAGCACGTCTCGTTCTCTTCTGCTTCATGGGAAATAAGCCATTTCTTTTTCTCTCCACTTTTCTATTTGCATTTTATAGTTAGTAGCATTTAAAGTGTCTTTATTACACTGTTATAGGCTAAGTAATATCAGCTAACTGGGTTAGGGTTTGGTTTGATTTAGGGTTGCATTTTATGCTCAATTTATAATTTTTACTATAGTAACAATGACACTGTAAAATAAAGTGTTACCCATTTTATTCAATGTCTTGAAGACGGATATATTTTCAGCTTGCCATATTATCCAATATCTAAATTGTTTTATTGAAGGGTGTCCTTTTGCTTATGAAGATCTCGTGAAGAAAATGTGTCTGAAAAAGCTTCACGTGTGGGAAAATGTTTCAATCAGTTCGTGTCACTCCATTCTCTACATGCATCCACCAATTTGTTAATGTCACAGTTATCCAAACCGTACCTCGAGTGAGTCTTCAGAATGCTGCGTGAAAAGGTTTGACAGATAAACGTATATTATTTTACTAATAATGAAATCTAAGAGCAGAGAGTATGGCCCATGTTCAGTTTCAAGCAATGGTCTGCATAACTGTCGCAACGATTTCCTAGTCAGGTGGTAAAATAATTCATCATCAAAAATAATTAACATTGATTTGATTATTCGATTTTTAGTGGGTAGTGGTTTTTAATTTTTGCTTCCTTAGTCCCAGGTAAAGAGTTGATACAACCGTAAGAAATGTATATAGCCTAGGCTCTTTTTGTATTTAGAAATAGCCATTTTGATGGGTTTATAGCGGTTAATTAGATATAATTTTGAGTTTATTCGAATATTTATCTAAACTGTCGTTGTGTGTTGTTGTTGTTGTGATATTGTAGCTGTCGTCATAGAGTAGCGTAGGCTACACTTTAAATAGTAGGCTACTAAACGCATGGAGACCATATATTTTCTTGGTGTAGATGTGCAATTTGTTGCTTTGTTTTCATGCTTTGAATATTTATTTACTGTTTTAAGCATTATTTGGTCTGTCACGTGGATTAATTAATCGCATTTAAGGCTCAACCAGTTCTAAAAACAAAAATCTCTCAGCGTTTTTTTTTTCTTCTTTTTTTCTTCTTTTTTTACAATAACCAACGCACTGCAATATCAACCAAATTTGGATGTGAAAGGAATTCACCAAATAACAGGAGCTGTTATCAACATCGACCTGTTTCTCTGATCCTCGCGCGCAATAATTCAACCCACGCGCGCATGCGAGTGATGCGAATCCGCAAGTGTTAAATACACAGCTAATTATGCGTATGAAAATTAAACAACAGTGTTATGCTAATTTAGCTGGTTTCAACTGCGTCTTCAAGCACTCGAGACTATAGCGTTTTAACCAAATGAATCATCAAAGTAATTCATCTTTGCTTGGAGACACACATTTATACCTGTACTTAATCATATTTGTTAGGTGTTAATTTTTTTGGTTTGTTCACGATACCGTAACCAGCATAAAATTTAGGGCCGTGTTAAATTTGTTTATTATATATATATTTTTATATGTCATATCACTTTGTTTGTTGTTTACACTTGTTTATATGAAGTCGATGCATTGATGATGATGATGATAATAATATAGGCTAATAATAATTCCATTATCGACACGAAAACGTTTGTTCAGATATGTTAATGGTTGGTTTTAAGGTGTAGTGTTGTTGTTTTGTTTGTTAACTAATATAGGCCTAAAACTGTTATCAAGACCAAATATCAAAATGCTGATATTTTACATTGCACGTGTTAAATTTGGTGGTTTGAGCCTTCCACATACGGCCTACGTGTCTTGGTCCATTCCCTAAATTTCTACATTAGCATTACACAATAGAGTCACAGGTTGGTCTTATTTCTTGAGTTTATCAGGTCCGTCGGACCCGACCCTCAGATTACCAATCCGCATCGCTCTTGGAGGGAGTGGACCAATCAGAGAGCACCTTGGATAAATATTCATGATTCCCCGATTCAAACCTTTGAGCGAGTTTGTGTGGATCCACAGCATCGTACCTAGACTTTTCACAGAGACAAACTACATTTTCTTATGAATGGAAAGTGAAAAAATCCGTTGAGCTTAAATTGGGATCCATCCTTCACTCACATCATAGAAGAAAACAAAAAAGCAGGGAGAGAGAGAGAGAGAGCGAGAGAGAGACATGACCATGTCTACAATACCAGAGAGTCTAAACAGCCCAGTCTCAGGAAAGAGCGTGTTCATGGAATTTGGGCCACCAAGTCAGCAAATGTCGCCTTCATCCATGACCCACGGACATTATTCAATGCACTGTTTACACTCGTCCGGACACCCGCAGCACGACAGCGCATACAGCCCGGCTCCGTCCTTCCCCAGATCCCTGCCTTATCCATACGTCAACTCGGTCGGTAGCCATTCCTCCAGCCCGTACCTCAGCACCGTGCAGACTTACCCAAACAACTCGGCTTTGGCGCAGACGAGACTGGAGGACCCAGGTAAGAAACGCTGCGCGTATTTTGGTCTTCACTGGTCGTTGCATTTGTCTGCGCACTGCAAGAATGTTGGACTGGAGTAGCCCAGATGTGCTGTTATTAGGCTTGGTAATTATTTATTGCGTAATGCTATAAACAATGTATGCAATTAAGGCTAATTATACCTAAAGTGCCGCCTGTAAAACTTGTGCACAGTGATGTGAGCCGCACAGTTTGTGAGACACTTTCTTTTCTTTCTCCCTCCCCAGCGCCAGAGTCAGAGAAAAACACCGTGGTGGAAGGAGGAGAGGTGCGTTTCAACGGGAAAGGCAAAAAGATCCGCAAACCCCGAACCATCTACTCCAGTCTCCAGCTGCAGGCTCTGAACAGGAGGTTCCAGCAAACCCAGTATCTGGCTCTGCCGGAGAGAGCCGAGCTCGCCGCGTCACTGGGGCTCACGCAAACACAGGCATGTGCTTTTACGCGCTTTCAATCAAAGAATTTAGAGACTTTATGGCAACGAACGCGAAACATGTATCCTACGCAACAATTTAAGAAATTCATTTGATCTTCGCATGTTGTTTTTGAAATCGACTTTATATCACGCGTGTGTTTGAGGGGACATGTTAGAAGTTAATAATCGCGTTCTTTTCGAGCTCGATTCGATAACAGAAACAGGTGTTTGATTTGCCTTTCTTTCTTTCTTTTTTTTTTTTTTTTCTAGGTGAAGATCTGGTTTCAGAATAAACGCTCCAAGTTTAAGAAACTGATGAAGCAGGGCGGAGGAACAATAGACACGAACGCGTTGGCTAACGGGCGCGGACTGTCCACCGGATCTCCATCCATAGCGCCTGTCTGGAACTCAACCGCCACCGTCAAAACATCCACGCCGACCTCTTATATTCCCAGTTACACCTCATGGTATCCCACAGCACACCAGGACACTATGCAGCAGCCGCAACTCATGTGAACCAGGACTGCTAAAACAACCCCGCCCCTCTATCCACCAATGGCCCAATTCAGGGGACCCGACACAGGCCAGTCACTCTGCGGCCTTACACACACTGGCACTCCGCAGCCCAGACCAGATGTGATCCGGAGACACTCGCTGACACACACTGGCCGGCGTGGACTGAAGGAGAGCCGTCTGCACCGGAGAGGAAACAAGTCTCTTTTTCAATTGAAGGGAATGCCTGGAAAGTGGGTCAAATCAAAGCTGCTACTCTCCCACTTTCAGTGACTTTTTGTTGTGTAAAAAAAAAAAAAAAAACATGAAATCAATTCATCAAACTGTACCTAGTCAGAAATGTCTTTCGTTTTCTTCAAAATTTGTAATTTTCCATAAGAAAATTGGAATTATCCACAACACGGGCTGTGAGGTCACCATGAGCATCACATTTTCCTAAATCTCACGCGAGATTCAGTCGCTTCGGGCTTCGCCATGGCGCGGTGAATGTGTAAAAACTGGGATAAATCACACCGTGAGCAAGTATGATTTTCCCCATTTTAAAGGGAACAAAGAAATCTTTAAACAAAGTTATTTTGTATGTATGGCGTTTTGTGTTTATTTAAATATAACTTATTTAGAATTTTTTTTTTTTTTTTTAAATCTGTTTGTATGTTTTATTTAAAACAAATGTTCTTTAAATTATGATGTGAGGCTGCACTATAAAACAGAGACACTTCCCTCGGATTTGAACCCAATTTGTAAAGCCGAGTGTTTTTTTTTTTTTGGATCAGATAAACGCGTCTATCATCACAGTCAGATGGGAAGTGTTGACAGCTCTAATGTACAGAAATAGTCGTTTTCGTTGTGTGCTGAATAATTTGTGCAAAAGGATCTAAACATAATTGTGTTTATTAAAATTCATGTGTTTTTCCGTTTCACATTGAGAAAAAAAAAAGAATAGTTTTATAGCTTACCGGTCATATTAATTTATTGTTTTGTTTCATGGAGTCTTGTATAATGTGTAAACTCGAACAGTAAAAATCTGTTTATGAACGAAGCCACAAAATGTCATCGCAACGTTTATTGATTTGTCAAAAATGAATGAAACTCAGGCTACTGATGACGCAACTGAATACCACGAATTAATGCAATATATGAAAAACCAAACTTATTTTGCACTGAAAGAGGCCAAGAAAATATTTCAATATTTAGCCAACCTATAATATCCAAAAGAATTTGTTGCCAACAGACAACGCAATAAAAAGCATTTTGGTGATTTTTTTAATTTATTTATTATTAATAGCATTACGCCATTCAGACCGTACAGATATTAGCGTAAACCTGTACAGAAAAAAAAACACCCTTGCAGAATGTGGTCGTTTTGTGTCTTTTCCAAAACACCTCTAGCTTTTCATTGCAATCTGAACCAGCGATTAATCTTGTGGTGGTTTCTGTAACACAGTAATTCCTCCGACAATAAGGGCACTTGTTTCTTTTCACTTTCGTTTATCCGCTATAAGCTCTGTTCTGCTCTTGTGTGGCTGCTTTGATGGCCGTGTGTTAAGTGAATAATCGGGCAGGTGCCGCTCATAGAGGGCCAGATGAAGAAAGCCTGGCTCTGGAGGAGGGGGAATGCAGATTCAGCATCTCTTTTGTTTGGGGCTGATGCTTTAACTGCGCATTTGAAGAAAATTCTGATGCAGATAGATGCCGGCAAGCAACAAAACGAAGGATATTTTGCTCTTTCTTGGGTAGATTCTTTCGATTCTAACCTTTGACATCGTAATTTGATTGTTTAGTTTTAATTAAATGAAGAATGATAGTTTACGATTTTAACTAAATGAGATTCAAACACATTATAATTAATAGAAAGAAAAAAAATATGACACATATTAGGAATTAATGAAACCTTGCCTCTGCTGTCTTGAGTACTGAGAGTTGGGGTTTCAGTGCGGGGGGTGCAGCAATTATTGTGACAAATTTTGACACTCTTCATGTGTGGTCTTTAAAAATGGCCTGGTCAAAGCAGGAAATGGCCCGCGCGCTCTGATCACAAGCTCGCGTCTCTTTGACTCCATTAATAGTTTTAAGACTTATTCACTTTGATAACACTGCAAATAAAAGAAATACATTACATAGGCCTACGTTTATTATTATTATTGTTATTATATTAATTTGTTGTTGTTATCTTAAATGCAATATAGTAGCTATTATTCTGGTGACACTTTATTTTACTGTGGCCTTGTTACGTAGTTTACTATAGTAATAAAAAGTTAATTATGCATAATTACATGCAACTAACCCTCAACCAAATCTTAATCCTACCCTAACCCTATAGTAAGTGCATGTAGTTAATTAATGTTACACAGTACATAAAAGTATAATTACATCGTAACAATGACACCTTAAAAAAGTGTAACCCTTTATTTTAAGGCGACGTTACATTGTACTTACTCAAATAAGTAGCCAACTGAGTAATATTAATTACATTTATTTACCATAGAGTTACGGTTATGGTTAGAGTTTGGTTTAGGGTTAGTTACTTGTAATTATGCATATTTGACTGTTATTACTATAGAAAGTACAAAATAAAGCCTTAAAATAAAGCGTTACCATTATTATTTACAGTCTCTGCCGTGCATCATGGTTTATTAATTCGTATTATGTTTTTGATAGAGTGTCTATTTTACTGGTTTCCAAACTAAATATCATCTAGGGCTATTCTTTTTTCGGTAACACTTTATTTTATAGTGTCATTGTTACATATATTACATGTAGTTACTATAGTAATAACTATAAATTATGCATATTTACATGCAACTAACCAAACACCAAACCCTATAGTAAGTACATGTAGTTACTTAATATTACTCAGTACTTAAATGTGTAATACAGTGCAACAAAGACACGTTAAAATAAAGTGTAACCTTTTTTCTTCCCAACGCGTTCTCTCGGGGATTTCCTGCCTCGCTAAATTTTCATAATGCAGATAAATAACCTGTCTAACCTTCTAGATTAAAATTTGTTAATGATTAGCTAACACTGATATGAATCATTGCACCAACATTTTTTTTTTTTTATCTTATGCACGACAAGTGTCTGACAATCTCTGACTAAAAAAAAATACAAATTTAAAATATTTTTCTAAACATATCCAAAAACAGAACTGTTGTGAAGGAATAAAAGAAGAAGCCGTGCTGTTCTGTCTCTTTCTCCGACATGCAGCTGTGGAGCAGAGAGGGTCAGCGTTATTTCACTCTATTCTCCTCTTGATTACGCGCCGGGCCCATCAAACCAGACATAATTACAGTCATTCCCTCCTTACTTATTCTAATGCAGCTTCCCATCTACGGGATAATTATGAGCAATTTTTTTTCGCACGTGGAATCTTTTGTTAACAAAAGAGATAGCGTACTGAAAGAAAATTTGCTGTGCGATGGGGGGAGAAAAAAGAAAAGGAAAAAAAAAAAAACGAGAGAGTGAAATAGGTGCGCAGCGGTAGTTATAAGTAAGGCTGGCAAATTGCTTGCAGGTGTATACCGAGAGATTTGTCAATGGGAAGAGGGATCAAAATGAGCAAAAGCACAATGTCGGAGTGATGAAGGCAGAGGTGAAATTATAGAACAAGGGCTGCTTTATTTTCGACTGGATTCTATCGACAAACCATCTCGCAATTTCAGACAGACTTTATTAACGTTAGCCTGATTCAAAGCAGCAAATGGTGTAGCTTTATATTGTTTTCTCTAGACACCGAAAAAGATCTTTCAGCCAGCAACGCATTCGTTCAAATCAACCAATTCGCTCATAGTGACATCGTTTTATATTAATGTTACTGTTTATAGAAATACGGCGGATTTTCTAAACGTCTTAAACGCATGCAAAAGTACGACAAATCTTGATTTCTCTTATCATAATACCTCACATAATAATGCATGCAAATTCCCCCAAAATAAGCAAATGAAATGTAGCCTATATGTAAAATGCATGCGCATCCTTCTTACCTTAACGTACATTAAAGGAGAACATCGTCTATAAGATGTCTAATCTCGCTCTTGAGAGACGGGGAAGAATGTGAAAAGAGCATCCAGAAGTCATGGCTCGGGTTCCGGCTCTTTGGGTCCCAGAATCTGCTCCTCTATAGCGGGGCTCTGAGCTGACAGACGCTCTCCGAGCAGGAATGAAAAATCCTGCTTTATTTTCCCTCTTTATAGCTGATGGAAAAAATTGCTGATTATTAGCATAAATGTTTACTCCTCATTACGCTGATGACATTGTGCACTCGAGATCTTGGTAATCTTTGGGAAAATTATGAGTAATTTTTAAAAATTTAAAGCAGCAGTTACCATGCAATTCAGGCTAATTTTGCGTAGGCTCCAAACGGATATAATTATCGCGCGAGTCAAGATGTTATGCTAAAAACTATGCATTGATATTACCATTTATTATGTACATACAACTTTGACAATGTTGATGCTTGAAATAGCTGGAAATTGTCTTGCGCAAAAATTACAGTCCATATTAGGACATCTAAAATTGCGAAGAATTATATAGTAATTGCAGGCTTTCAGATCTGGGAGCCAGAATGCTCAACTGGAGCAATTGTGGATAAAATTACAGATCAGAGTATAAATTAGGGATGGGGTATGGCATTTTTCAAGTTGTCTACAGGATTCCGGAAGTGTCTAAACCCACATCATTGCTAATCTTTCAGAGAGAAAGGCATGCAGACAGAGCATGTGTTGCAGACAGATCCAATACGAGTTTAAGTTCGTTTGCATTTGCAAGGTGTGACACTTGTCCATTCCGAAAGACCTAATCAATGTTAACACTGACTCTGGCTATTTTTTTTTTGCCAGATATACCGAGACAGCAAAAATACAGGCTGACAGAAAGAGGTGAAAACACCGTTGGTGCGTGTGCTTAAGAGTCTGGCTTCTTCTACGTTTGGAATAAGAGTTCACGTGAATTGATGTGCTAGTTCATTGTTCTTGATCGGGTTAAGCGTGTCTCAAGGGACGGCGCGCGTAAACTGTTCTGCATTAACACCGAGACGCGTCTTAGGCCTTTACCGCTCTTAGTTAAACATGGCATATTCCCGTGTCCTGTAGTGTTTATTCTGCTGAACGGATCTTGTGGATCTCTGCGGGACACATTTCAGCACGGGCGTAGTTTTAGCCCGGGGCGACACCGAAATATCGTGTAATGTGGCAATCGCTGACAGGATACATCCTCATTACATCTGTCTGCTTTACAGCTTTTCAACCCTCAAAATAAACAAATTAATGTAACACGAAAAGCAACCCGCGATAGGCCTACCATATATTATTCAAAAAGTTCAAACATTTATCTTTTAATTTGAAAAGTAAACTACACTGTACAAAATATATATATTTTCATGATTTGTTTTTAATTTTTTTCTTTTGTCAAATCAACTTAGATAATGTATGTGGTTGAGATAACTTAATATTTTGAGTTTCTGTTGATTAAACCAATCTCCTTCATTGTCCTTCATCTCCTCATTTTTAAATTTCAATTAACTTAAAATGTTTAAGTTAAACCAACAAAATTTTTTTTTACTGTGTAGCTGTGACACTTATACATAATTAATAACAGGACACTGTAATAACTTCATTCATGGTTTTAACAGCGTCTAAAACAGCATGCTCTTATATTTACAAGTGAGAATGAATTAACGCTGCAATGTAAAAAGTATATGATCAATAAGTTATGGCAACATGTTTTTACATTGCTTTAACTCATCAAAATAAGTTAAGCAAATTGCCTATACAAAGATCAACTAATTTTTAAGTCAATTTAATGTAATTTAAGTTGACATGACTTAAACATCCAAGTTGATTGTACTTAAAAAAATTAAGGCAGCAACGTTGATTTTACTAACAATTTTATTTGGCCAAGCAAACCTTTCGATTTGAGTGAGTTGCATTAAATGTGCATGCATCATTGCAGTGCCAGTTTGAGCATGTTGCATTACTCAGATTCTACTGAACGTATTCGGCATTTTATTTTCTATGAAGCTTTTAAACAAATCAACAAGTTGTCCTTTGTTACATGGCATGGGAAATTAATGTAGTCTACACGCTGCCGATACCTTTTTACAAAGGCCTTGTATTGTGCGTGCGTGGGGTGGTGGAAGTTGTGAGAAATGTTTCCATGTTGTTTAGCTCGGGGCATTTGTGAGCCTGCTTTTTTTTTCCCTTTTTCTTTTTTTTCTTCTTCTTTTTGGCCGCGCTGACTTCATAAAAAGTCTGGAGCGCAGAGCTGTGACTCCAGAGAGTCTGAACCCAGCCGAACGCCTTCATGCCGGGGCGTGTTTGCGTGTTTGCGCGCTCATTCCCAGCCCGAGGCTCTGTAGCGCGCCTCGCTTCTGTCGAGCTCCCAGAGCCTTTGTCTTCAAGTTTTATGTCTCCGAAACATTTAGGGAACGTCAGACCAGTTGCCTTTAGTGCTCCTGTTATTTTTAAACCCGAAAAAGTTGCATGAACTCACTTGACCTGCTTACAGAGCAAGCTAGACACACCTGTCACGTTAGTCAACAAAAGGTGAATTTGTGGGTTCTGTGTGAAACTTTTACAAGACGTTGCATAGCGTCTCCAGCCAGACTTATTAAAGACTAGAGACTCAACTGGCGCCGAAGCAAAAAGAGGGAGGCGTGGACAGATCTACAAAAAAAAAAAAAAAAAAACATGCCAACAGTGAACTAAAGAGAAAACATTCGAAACCCCCAATGAATTGATACAAATACAATGCGTTCACATGAAACATTTTATTTAAATAAGTCTGAATCATTATAGAGGCAGAAATGCTCATTCGGATTTCAAAATAAATAAAACAAAGTACTCCAGAGAAAAATATCCTTTCACATGTGAACATGGCTTTAGGACAATCAGTAGCTTTCGAGTGTTTTTCATTAGTGTTTTGTCCTTTTGTATTATTAAAAACAGTGAGAAGAACCCTCTATGATAATCTATAGGAATGACAACAGCGGTGGAACACACGTACAGACACCGAAACTTACCTTACGTACTAAATAGAAATCGAACAAAAGTCTGAAATTAAAGACAGGCGCATGAAACACATTTACGGTGGGAAAGGACAGTTAAGTAATTTTCAAAAGGCACCAGAACAGCTTCAGGTTGTGCTACATGTGCTCTTACAACCCTGATGCATTAATATTCACTCCAATAATGTCCGCGTGAGTTCTCTAGGCTTTGGATAATAGTAGTTCACTGAACAACTGCTTTTAATCCATTGATGTACCACCCATAGAAGAAAATAAATAAATACAAAAATAATTGTATATGTTTGATTCTTTAGTGTCTGCTTGTTGACGACATTGCATGAAGAGAAACAGTGTTACGCCCCAAAACGCACTGGCAATGATCAACGTGGCAAAGGTGAAGAGGTCTCGCCATGTGGGGGGGAAAAACAGGCCTGAAAGTCATTTGTTGCAAGTTCACAAAATGAATTTCCCCCAGTCAGTCGAGTCAAAATATGGTCCCTGCGCTGAGAGTTGTGTTGTGGTGCTGTGGCTGTAGGTGGGCCGCAGAGTTCGTGGAGGAGTACCAGTAGTTCGTCAGAAAGGAAGGGCTGGCAGTGTTCGGGGGGCTGTTGCTCTGGGACAACCCCCCCGTGTTCACCGGGTTCATTCTCTGGCTGTGCGCGAAGTCCCAGGCCGTGTTGAGTGGAGGTGAGTGGAGAGGTGGAGACTCACTGGATGCCACGTGCTGGTCGGCTGGGATTTCTCCACTTTTCCACAACTTCTTGAACTTCGAACGACGGTTTTGGAACCAGATTTTTACCTGGAAAACAAGCAAACTATTCAGTATCTAGAGTAGCATTAAACCACGTCAAGCCAAGTCACCTTTATTTAATGTTCTGCTGAATCATGTTCTATATATATATATATACAGAGACATGCATATATATGATATAAACACAAACTTTTATCATAGACATAAACAAATGCGATTAGATGCGATTAATCGCGATAAATCGATTTGACAACACATATGCTGTATATATATATATATATAATTGTTTGGTAACACTTTACAATAAGGTTCACTAGTTAACATTAGTTAACATGAACTAATAATGAACTGCACTTATACAGCATTTATTAATCTTTGTTAATGCTAATTTCAACATACTAATACTTTATTAAAATCTTGCTAACATTAGTTAATGCACTGTGAACTAACATGAACAAACAATGAACAGCTGGATTTGTATTAACATTAACAAAGATGAACAAATAACAAATGTTTTGTTCATGGTTAGTTCATGTTAGTTAATTAACTTATGTTAACTAATGAATCTTACTGTAAAGTGTTACCAATTGTTTTCATTATTAGGCTACCATGTGTATTGGATGATAATTTCACATTTCAACCCTCGAAATAATCACTCACACACTCACACAATGATGTTGAATTAAGGAGTGTCATTAGGGTTTAAAAGTTGTTTTTAGTGTTGTTATTATTATTGGATCCCAATTCTGTCAGAGATTAATAAGCATGTATTATATTAAACACAACCCTGATTAAAGCGTATTTACTGGCTGGTGTTTTATTTCGATGTGGAAAGCCTGTGTGTACCTGTGTTTGCGTGAGTCCCAGTGATGCTGCGAGCTCGGCTCTCTCCGGCAGAGCCAGATACTGAGTCTTCTGAAACCTCCTCTGCAGGGCCGCCAGCTGGAAACTCGAGTAAATAGTTCGCGGTTTTCGGATTTTCTTTGGCTTTCCATTAACCATTCGAATTTCAGGTTCACTTTCTTCTTTTTCTAGGAGGGAAAACGAACAATACAACAGGTCTTAAGGATCTGAATTCTAAATAAAATATTCATGCAATGCAATGCAATAATAAAAACGTTTTATGTTTCAAATATTAGTAGCATTCATTACATGCACGCGCAATTAAAAGCAGCTCTACAAAATCATGATTTATTGATCAATAAAAGTTTTTTCCTTCACTGATACTCTGTAAATAAATAGTAAGATTTCCATTTTTAATGTTTCAACGCTTACTGCCACAAGAGAGAGATATTTACCAGCATCTGCAGGAGTTGGAGAGGAGCAGGGGCCGTACGCGCCGTAGGGGCCAAACGCGTTGCCGAAGCCCAGTTCATATGATTTGGTGTTGTACTGGACGCTGTTCATGCTGGTGTTCTGGTATTGGTACGAGCTGATCTGGTCGTACGGAGAGCCCGCGCACTGTCCGGCCTGCTGGTTATTATTATAGTAGCTGCTGTCGGTAGCGGTGGAGACCGGGAGAGTCGGGGATTCCTGGGATTTGTGCAGACTGTGGTAACTGCTGGAGGTAATCTGGTTTGAATGCATATCTGTACTGAGGCTGTCAAAAACTCCGGTTATGTTTTTCATAACGCAAAAAAAAATACTTAAACGCACGTCCAACGAAAGAACAAACCCATAAAAAAAAACTCTTCTAAAGGCGCACAAAACTTAAAAGGTTTTCTGAGTTAAGTTACATTCCCCTCTGGAAGAAAACAAACGCAGACGCCGATAGGCAAAGCAGGACTGTGATTGTGTGTCAGCAGAGATGCGGGAGGACGGACATTTATCGCGCGTCATGGGGGAGGATGAACCAGTGCGCGCGGAGCAGCCAATCAATGCGGGATACACACAGCTCACATGTGCATGAAATGTGTGCATCCTGTGTGGTGATGGTCAACTGCAACACTTTATACTACATGAAAACACATTTAGCTATGACCTTCTTAAAAAACATTGACAACATTTTTTATAGCCTGCGTAACGCTTTACCAATCATTGGCGTGATCAAATTAAAATGACTACGAAACCTTTATATATTTTACGCAGGTCCTTATTCGGAATACATGGGATTCTTCTGTAAATCAGTTTAACCTAGATAATGTTTGTTGATTTATTAATAAAAGGTTTAAATAACACGGTGGCACGATGTGCTGCGCTTCAGGAACTTTTGCAGATAGCTTTAACGCGCAAAGCCAGCAATAGCCTATGCCTGAAAAGCAGTTACCATGGAAGTGCTCATTTTGCAATGGTTCTTCTTAAAACGGAGTTGATTTCAACCCAGCAATTAGACCTTTAGCTCTTAAACAACACCGAGGAGCCGCTCTTTTCGGCATGGCATGCATGGCACCCTGACCTGCTGCGACACCTGTCGGTGAACACAAAACAGTACATGTTTCTGCATGCGGTTAGGGCACTGATGCCATCCTATTAAACCCCGGGGCGATTCTAGGAGTTTTTCAAAGAGGGGCCAGAATTAATACAGAGGGGCCAATCTTATGTTGTGTTTATATGTACAACTGTAGATATCCAAAATCATTTAAAGTTCAGTAAGCTTTAAAATCAGCAATAAAACCTTATTTTTTTTAAAGCCATTTATTCACTGCTGTAAATATGAAGTCAAATTCAATTTGTATTAACTTTTCACTTTTCAGAAGTGAAAAACTGTAATAAATACAAAAATCCAATCTGTGAATAGAGTAGCAAAAATAATAAAACTCAACATTAGGTTATATAAACTTCACACAAATCCTCACAACCTTATACATGGGCAAACATAAATAAATAGAACTGCCTTATTTATACAAATGCATAAGTATATTATTCATATAATAAATACACAATTAATGAATATAACTTTATTAATTAAATACATTAATAATAACTTATATCCACATCCTATTTGCATAGCAGCAGTTGCAGTAAATTTTCATTGATGAATATACAAAATCTAAATATGCCAAGGCTAATTAGCCATGTGCATATCATATATCCATACTTTGTTAGATATAGCTACGTTTTCAAAAGGGTATGTTTAACTACATGTAAATTATATGAATCTTATAAAAACTGTTTAGAATAGCTTAATTACTCCGGTGTTATTTTAATATACCATATATATATATATATATATATATATATATATATATATATATATATATATATATATATATATGGGCTATTATACATTTTAGTAATATTTTATTTACGTTGATATTTATATTTATGTTTTTTATTTGATAATGTTTCTGGATGTCATGACGTTTTGTCACGAACTTCTGAATGCTATCTTCATAAACACACACTAAATTTAATTTGACACTTTGCTTGACACAAAATTCAAGAAATTAGCCATTGTGCCACACAACATTGCAAAACTACAAGATATTTGAAGAAAATCACCATCTATTTTATGTTGCAGACAGCAAGAAAACTCAACATCAAATATCTTCATAATCTAGATAACATTATGAGATAGGCTATTATCCATAAGAGACAGTTATATACCATGTCCGGGTTGCAAATACACCAAAATTATTTTTATGAATGTGGTCCATTTCGAAGGTTTTAAATCCAAACAAACAATATTCGTAGATTGTCCTCTGTCCTGTATTGTGTTGTGCTCGTCCAGTAGACTCCAGTAGACTCCAGTAGAGGCGCCGGCGCCGCTGCTCCCGTGGCGCGCAGTTTGCATATTAGCTAATGTCGCAATCATTTTTTATTGATTTTTTAAAGTTGAATTGCAATTCTTATAAAGTCATTATCGAGTCATGCGGTACGACACTTATTTAATTTATAGTATTCGTTCTCTAGTCAAAGTTAAGTAATTTTCTTCATTTATTAGAAATGATTAAATTCGCGTGCAGTCACGTAACTCAAGACAAGACATTCATACAGCTTTTAACGAGTGGAATGTGAAATAAACATCATACGATTTGCTTCGGCATCTGGCTTGCAATGTCCCTTGCGTATCGGCAGAAAAAAAATGTAAAAATCACAACACAGGAAACCCTGATTGTGTTGTTATGTATTATTAATTCAGACACAGAGCATTATGACCTGCAAAATCTAGCGCTGGAACAACTCGCTAATTAAAAAAAGAAAAAGAGATTAGCTCAATTTATCATGTGCTTTTTTGTTGTTGTTGAAAACAGAAGCTCGCTATTCTTAGTCCGGTTGTTGAGAAGTATCGCGGAACCATTCATTATTCAAATGCAAGCCGAAAGATATAATTAGAATTTTTGAGTGACAGACAAGTAGAAGGGTGGGGGCACATTGGGGGGCCAATCAGTTTTCAGGCCAGTGCCCCCCATGGCCCCTCCCCTATTCTAAACATTACCTCTTATCACTTTAGACAAATGGGTTTAACATTGATTAAGAGTATTTGGCTAAATAAAGTGTCTAGCTCATATAGCCTAGGCTTAGAAGAAGCGAAGTAAAATTCAAATGTGTCCGTCAGAAAAGACGTGAATTTACTGAAATACATCGTATAGAGACAGACGCAGTCAGTCACCAAATTATTAACCCGGTTTCACAGACGAGGTTTAACCTATAGTCCCAGACTAAAAGGCGTGTTTGCGCTGTTTTAACTGAAAGCAACTTGCACTGACATATCTTAAATAGGCCTATATCAGTGCCATTGTTTTATATCAAGATGAACACCAGTAATTATTTTTATTTTATTTTTAATAAAAGTTATAAATGCCCTAATTGAACTAAGGCCTAATCCTGGCTTAATCTAAGACCTGTCTGTGAAACCAGGCCTAAATTAACTAACTAACTAACTAACTAACTAACTAACTAACTAACTAACTAATTCGATACAATTATTTTAATTTGGTTTGTGAACACAATAAAAAAGCAGCAAAACCACGAAGAGCTAAAACTGTGGTTGTTGATTGTTGCAGAAACTGTAAATGAAATGCGATGCAATAGAATGCTATTTGGGGAAATTGTCTAATGTGCTTCTGATTAAAATATATTATAGGTTTAGGCTATAGACAATAGCCTATGGGAAAATATATTTGGAAGTATTGGCTTGTCAAGTCGTCTCCCACACCATCTTCACTCTCTTCTTCCTCTCTGCCTCTCTCCAGCACCACAGGCACCGTTATCTCTTTAAGAAGGAAAGAGCAGGGCAGTGAGGGAGCGCTTGATCTGTGAATGTCCCTGACGCGCAGCTTCACCTCTCTGTGTTATTGTGCTCTCTGCTGGCAACACGGTGAACCTTTATCGGCCCTCTAAATAGCCTCGTTATTTGCTGGATCACTCAAGACCTAGACTGGGTAATCGCTGTCTCCATGCCTCCAGTGACCCTGGAAGCGTGCGCTTCGACCCACATATGAATCTCTGAAAATATAAATTAAACAGTAAACGAAGCATTGTGTAGCTACATATAAGCATATAAGTTTGTGTCTGCACAAAATAATCAAATAAAAATGTAAAACTATTCAGGTTTAATACGTTGCAGTTGTAACTAATAGGCCTACTCTACGTTATTTTATTTATACATTATTTTTTATTTTATTTTAATTTTTATATAAAAAAAAAATGAAAAGCCCTTTCAATAGGGCATATTGAATAGCCTATTGAAAAGGCTATGCAATATGCAGCAGTTACTGCTGCGAGCCAACAGGTGGCGCTGCTCTCCGCGCAATGAAACACCAACAGTGCCTTACCTTGCCATTTGTAGGTCTGCACCGACTTTCTATCTGTATAAAAACATGCTCTACATGGCCAAATATGCATAGTATTAGCTATTAGTACATTTTATACTGTATTTAGTTTGATACGCGTATTCATCGTCGAGTTTATTGTTTTGTGTATTAAATAGGTTAGTAGGCTATTAAAAGTGAAGGAGGTTTGAAGTGCCCTTGAGGGTGATCGTGCTGTAGGTTAAGTAGCCTATTATGCAAATATGAGATATGACTAGTCCATATATTATGCAAGGATACAAATATAATCAATCTTCTTAAATGGATAAAAATGAGGTTGTCACCTTATTTATAGAACTTTGTTCATATGATTTTTAGTGTGAAAAAAATAATAATTTAATAACCAATCATTTTCTCTGTATAAGTACAGGCATTTGCAAACGTTGTTGCTATTACAACGTAAACCCTGCAATCCTGTAAAAAAAGGATTCACATTAAACCCTTAAAAAATGGCCCCATTTGCTTTCATTGTAAATGTCTCACCATAACCTCAATTTTTATCTTTTTTTAAAGAAAAACAGGAATGAGTCAAAATGTTTTTTTTAGTAATCATTGTGCCAAAATGCTGCCGATTGAAATCTTATGAAACCCAGAATACTCCTTTAAGTGTTGTATATTTGCTTATACAGATGAATTGAGGTCACATTCTGCTAAAGAACAAGCACATTTTTCCAGTCTAATCCAGTCTGCTGATATGTCTTGCTGTCTTAGCAAGGACATTTTAGTTAGTTATCTGTCAGCCTAAAATTGTCTGTGGTGTCACTGTTGACTCATATCTGAGAGTGTTCCTTTCTGAATACTGAGGTCAGCATGTATCAGCAATAATAAAAGTTGGAAATGAGCCAGTGGTTTGATGCGTCTTCTCACAAGGTGATTCCAGCATGGCAGTGTCATTGTGCTGTCTTTTGACTTTCCCAATATGGATGGATGGATATCACAATCATTTGTTTGCTTGCTTGTAATGAAGAAAATTCAGAAATCTTATCATTGGTAGGGGATTCCATTTTTAAAATAGATGTATTAGCATACTGATAACTAAGTGGACAATGGACATGGTGATGGACAAAAATATGAGATGGGACGACAAATTATATTTCAATGCTTTTGTGTTTTCTCGCAAATGTTTTATGTTCCCCAGAGAAACTTCACATTCGCTCACAAAAGCTTCTTGGTTGCAAAAGTTTCACAAGGGAATGCAAGAGTTTTGCAAAGAAACACAAAAAAATTTCAAAAAATTATTTTATATATATATGAGGGGATTTTCCGTATTGTTAAATACACAATGATGATGAACTCAATGACCAACAGGTGTGATCATTAAATGAGTGTCCATGGCAACTAATGACTGGAACAAAGGAACACAGAAAACTGGTAAATGAAAGTCCAGTATGAAAACGGAACCAAAGCAAAGGCAAAATGCGACACGTGACACTAAATAGACAACGTAACACAAAACACCATAATGTACGTTACTGATGAATAAAAAGAAGCAAATCTATCTAAATGAAATATAATCAGATGAGTCTTGCAGGGATGTAGTGGAATGTAATTTTATTGTTTTTCAGCACAAATTATATGGTAATTTATAGGTTTTACTTGCAAAAAAAACACAAAATTGACTGTATCTTACAGTAAAATTACATATAACGTGATATTAGACCATTTATCCTATATGGTAATGTAATTTACAGTTAATCAATTTACAGCATTTTTACAGTTGTTTCTACAAACATTACAATTATGAAGACCCTCAGTTTGGTGAAGTTTGTCATGAGCGAATTAATCTCTTTATTAGAGTTTTAACAGAGATGTGCAAATGAAGCACATTTGAAGACTGGTTTACAGTTGTCAACATATTTCCCAGCATTGAATAGTCAACAAATACTCAGCTGCTATCAAACTCACAGCAGCTGAATTGTCGTCATTGATATATATGTAAAGCAAATGTGCAACAGTAACTTGGTTTCATAGTGTTTTCACAAGATCACTTGTGGTTGATGATTTCCAGGTGAGAATTGAAGTGTTTGTGGTTTCTTAACAAATGTTTAGGAAGTTTCACAAGTTGCAGAATGAGAACAAACCATTAACCAAGAGACTCTGCTCAGAGGACAGAGAGTGTGTTATGTGTTGTGTGTGATGAGCAAATGTTCAAACAGAGGCTTATGAGATGGGTCTTTCATATACACACAGGAAGGGTTTTCATATGCAGTTTAAGAGCCATGAAGTTACATACATAATTTACATAAAAATTTGCTAAATGGTTTATTTGGCAGACACTTGTGATGATTTCCTGCAACTACAGTAAGTGGTAGAGCGTGAGGCTAGTAATACAGAGTTCATTGGTAGCATGCATACTCATAAGACATACGTCATAAGAATGTGCTGTACAGTATAGATAAAAGTGCCTGCCATATGTACTGTATATGCTATTGTCCACAGACAAAGACACAAATACCTTTAATACTTGATGTGTACCTTCAGAGTCAATCACATGACTTTGACATTGATACCACCTTAAGATTTACACTCACCTAAAGGATTATTAGGAACACCATACTAATACTGTGTTTGACCCCCTTTCGCCTTCAGAACTGCCTTAATTCTACGTGGCATTGATTCAACAAGGTGCTGAAAGCATTCTTTAGAAATGTTGGCCCATATTGATAGGATAGCATCTTGCAGTTGATGGAGATTTGTGGGATGCACATCCAGGGCACGAAGCTCCCGTTCCACCACATCCCAAAGATGCTCTATTGGGTTGAGATCTGGTGACTGTGGGGGCCATTTTAGTACAGTGAACTCATTGTCATGTTCAAGAAACCAATTTGAAATGATTCAAGCTTTGTGACATGGTGCATTATCCTGCTGGAAGTAGCCATCAGAGGATGGGTACATGGTGGTCATAAAGGGATGGACATGGTCAGAAACAATGCTCAGGTAGGCCGTGGCATTTAAACGATGCCCAATTGGCACTAAGGGGCCTAAAGTGTGCCAAGAAAACATCCCCCACACCATTACACCACCACCACCAGCCTGCACAGTGGTAACAAGGCATGACGGATCCATGTTCTCATTCTGTTTACGCCAAATTCTGACTCTACCATCTGAATGTCTCAACAGAAATCGAGACTCATCAGACCAGGCAACATTTTTCCAGTCTTCAACTGTCTTGACCAGGACCACACCCCTAAATGCATTGAAGCAACTGCCATGTGATTGGTTGATTAGATAATTGCATAAATGAGAAATTGAACAGGTGTTCCTAATAATCCTTTAGGTGAGTGTATGTATAACAGCATTTTTAGGGGTTCAAGCACATAGCACTGAAACACTATTGTAATTATTAGAATTTCCAAAGATCAGCATTCTCCCCTTAAAGTGATCGGGCAGACCAAACCGTAAGTCGCAGAGACTTGAAACTTTGAGGGATGGTAGTACCCACCCTGTCTACAACGTCACCAAGACTCGCCCCAATCGGCCTGATGGTGGCGCTACAGCGATCAAAAGTACATAATGGCTCATAATGTGACTTATATCATTGGAATCCTAAGACGAACAAAATGCATGTCTCGAATTCGATCGTCACCTTGCCTTTGTATTTTGGCTTTTTTCTAAAAAAAATACTTTTGCAAACTAGTCCTTGGTTTTTCGCCTGATGGGAGCCAAACCAGTGCAGAAAGATTCTCTGGAGTTTGTCAATAACTATCAAAAGAAATTTCCGATTTACGTCCGCAATGAGATGCCAAAACGTTCGAAGTGGACGTGGCCACTTTTACTAAAACGCCTGTATAATAGCCTATATATGTATGGGCTCGGTTTGTGGTCGCATGAAAAAGGATGTGGTGACTGGGTACTTGGTGGCGCTATATATATAAAAAAAAACGGCTATAGCTACGCAACAGTCAGTCCAATTGACTTGAAAACAAGCATGCGGTGTCTTTGTCCAAAGTACCGCGATTGTCAACAAGGACATTTGTGTATCTCGAAAAACACGCCGCTGTCAGCCAGTGAAGTTTGAGCGGCTGTCAGACAAGGTTAACAGAGGCCAATCGGAATAAATCTTGGTGGGCCTCACTATAAAGAGTGTTCAGTTCACTTCCTTAAAAAAAAGGCCTCCTTCCCTTCCCTTTACCTCTGTACAGATAAAATGATGTCTGGATAATTCCAGTTCACATGGAAACACGGAAGCGATAAAAAATTCTGTATTATAAATTTTAAGGCCAGACAAGTAGTTTGTTGAGGGTTGGTTTGTAAAGAAGGACTACACGCCTGCGCACATATATATTCAAACGCGCAAACCTATAGACTAAACGTGTAATATGCATGTGCACGCTGTCAGCGTTTTCACAGGTTCGCGTTTTTAAAGTTTGCGCAGAGAGAACTAAAGGGTTTTCTGTTAGAACGGTGTCATGTTAGCGGCCCCTAAGTTAATAACTAATGATCGTTGCGACTGAAGTGAATCAATCAAAACTAACTTTAGCTGGACATTAATGCTTAATTGAAAAAAATAAGTTATGTGAACTTGACAATTCCACATTACTTAATTTTTTCGATTAAGCAATAAGTTTATTTAGGCTACTTAATAATTTTAAGGCAACAGGTTTCCTCAATCACTTTTTACAATTCACTCACAGCCCTAGAGGCCTGTGAGAAATGCAAAAGAAATCGGCCACCAGTGGGCGCCTTCACGTTTCTCACGTGCATATACTGTAGAATTGTCTATCACGCGATTTTTCGCACATGCAAACGACATTCTTACCATTTGGTAGAACTCCTCATTCTGAGCAACTTTGTCTCTAGGACCACCGCTGTCAATCGAATCATTCGTTAAATATCAGAGATTATTTCAATAATCTACTTTTGCGAACTAGTTTTTAGCTCAACCTCGATAACTGATAAAAAGTAACTGATTTAAAACATCAATTTCCTTAGCAAATTGTCTAGTTTGGCTATAAATGTTCCTTTCCATCTATGATCTAGGTGGTTACAGGTGTGCAAAAAATTTGAACCCCATTAATTGCTGCTTGCAGCTATATTTTATGCTATCTATCTAGACACCACTTCATGAGATTTACTCAGTCATAATGTTTTTTAAATCAGTCTGTGCGTATGTGATGTTGTCGTACAAGAGTTCTGAGATCTGCTGCACGAGGCAGTGCAGGCCAGCTGACACATTGTTCGATCAGATGCAAATAACGAGATGCGACAGGGAGCAGGTGGCATAGCGGCTCATGTCAATGCTCTGGAGCTGTGTACATATTTATGGTTGAGTTAAGAGAGTATAATTGTTTAAATTATGATGTCATCATAAAATCAACCTCTCTGTGTTGCATTGTGGTCTTAGTTCATGCAGTTCATGCATTCATGCAGTTTTTATATATATATATATATATATATATATATATATATATATATATATCAGTACAATGTAAATTGTATCAAATGATTAATTTAAATGTTAGTCCATAGTAGTTAAATTCACTTATTATAAAGTGGGGCCATATATTTAATCTTATTTTAATGTGAGAGGATTCAGAGAAACAAACAGGAGCCACAAATGAAAAGTATGACTAATGATGGCAAATGATGGTGGCGGTCACTTCATCTGGACTCCAAGGTGGTCACAACTACTTTCAGTTTCATCTGTTTGGAAATCCTTCATCATGAATGTTTTATCAATCATAAAAAGCTCATTTATTATTTAGCACATTTTACAATGGCTCTCATTCGTTTGCTTAGGCAATTTCTCAGACTCTGATGTGTCTTTTAGGGAGTTAGTTTGAAAAGACAGAAGAGACTGATAAGGATTAGATTGTACTGCACTGTCGCCACAACAAGGAATAGTGACCTTGTTCTCTATCACACCTCTCTTGAGACATACATAGCATTGCAATCATTACATTACTCTCTTTTGGACTAAAAGGAGTGCTGGCACCTAAAACATTTGCAGGAATTGCTAATACCGTTTTGAAAACATTATACCCTCTTTTCTTTTCTCACTCAGTGTTTTTTGGACTCTGTAATAAAAACAGATTCCATTTCCATTGCCATAAAATCTTGTCTCATACCAACTGGGTCATTCTCAATAATGTTGGCTTTGTTTTTACAGCATTATGAAAGGTTTGACTTCAGTTTATATTGCTCTTTCTTTTACTTTCTTTTATTATTTAATGTCATGAATAAAGCAAAATTTGTAACACCAGTGATTAGACTAAACTCTAAATATAAATACAAATACTAATGATTCACACAAACATTAAACAATGAAATACACATGCAAACACATAAATTATCTTTTCAGTCTAGTGTGTAGGTAACTTAAAAATCTATCTTTTTTGTTGGTGGTTTTTTTTTACACTGAAAACACTATTGACATCAAAACTACTACTACTATGAGGGCAAACATATTACTTAATTATTTCTTTTTCTTTTTTGATAAAACTTGCCCAAACAAAATGAGCAAAAAACTGTCACAGAAGTGCTATTGCTGATGATGTGGACAATGGATTTTTAGGCACCTGGCAAATTCAAACAATTCAAACAAGTTTCTAAATCATACTAACCCCTCTCATAGTGTCTGTTTGGGTGGTTACATTCTAATTCCAATTTATTTATAAAGTACATAATAAAACAACATAATAAAAAAAGTATTACAAAAATGAATAACCACAAATTTAAAAACATCTGCAAAAACAGCTCCAGAATAAACCTTTGGACGAATAACTACAGCAACAATATCTCTATACTCATACACAATCAAGAGTTGAATGTCTCTTAAATTAATTCAAATTTGATGATAGTCTAATATACTGAGGTAAACTGTTCCATAGCCTCGGGGCAGCTAAAATCGCGGTCACCTCTGAACTTTAATTTCGACCTAGGAACAGGTAGGAGATTTTGCAGAGTAGATCTTAATAATCACTTAATTGACTCCCGAGTATCAATCAGGCAGAAATATATAGAGGGGCTGTCCCATGCAAAGATTTAAAAACAATTCTAATAGAATAGAGCAAAGCATAAGATTGTCAATAACAGGAAAATAAATCTAATGTATTAATTGGTTGAAATCTATTGTTCCCTTTTGATACGGTTCACTCGCATTGTGTCAGTTTGCTGACGCTGATGGGAAAACTCAGTTTTCTCAGAAACCTGAAGCCTGATTGGTTCATTGCACAGACAAATGGCATTTCAGCTCGCCGGAAGGGGCGGTGTTGGCTGCCTATATAACCCATGCAGAAATGCAAATTCGTCAGAATCTTTCTCCTTCAGCACAAAGAACATCTCTTGATGCTCCGAAGAAGACTGAAGCCTCTTCTCGCTGTCCTCGCCTCTTCTCGCCATTGAACGAGCCTCGCAGTGGAACAACGATGCTCTGCAAGCAAGCTGACACTCTGCAAACAAGCTGATCCAGCAATCTCCCCTGGTGCCAACCAACGATTGATAAAAATGTTGATTCAAATGTCGCGCCATAAATGTGGCTCGTTCATGGCTAATCTGCCTGCTCTAGATGAGCATCCCGAGTGCGTCTCCTGCCTGGGTCACACCCACGCCGAAGCGGCTCTTCAGGACTCCAGCTGCCCACAATACGAGAAGCTGAACCTCGGAGCGCTGCACGCCTGGATTGCGCTCTTCAGGGCAGTGGCGTGCACAGGATGTATTGTTCCCCTCTCTGATAAATGTAAATAATAATAATTATTAAAATAAATATTATAATAAATAACAATACACTTATACACCATTGCCACTAACAATAATAATACAAACAATAATAATACAAACTTTGGCAAGAGCTCCCTGCTCCCCAGCCAACAAATTTCATTCCTGGGGGCGGTCTTCGACTCAGTCCAAATGCAGGCTTGGCTCTTACAGGAGTACACCTTAAAAATCAGGAGCATGCTGGCCTCATTCAAAGTGGGGTCTTTTCACCTCCTCAAGAGGTTTCAGAAGCTGCTGGGTCTCATGGCAGCAGCTTCCTCTGTCGTTCTGCTGGACCTGCTCCACATGTAACACCTCCAGCTCTGGTTGAAAGGCCTTGTCCCACCCCATGCATGGCACACAGGCTGACACACTCTCAAGGTGTTCCACAGCTGCGCCAAAGCCTTCCCTTGCAAATCACCCTACTTTTACCAGGACGGGGTAACTCTGGGCTCAGTTTTCAGTAGAAGAGTGCTTGTGACAGATGCTTCCAAGACGAGAGAATGGCCTTCGGCTCATGGGCGACCCCTATGGCCAGTTGGCACATCAACTGCCAATAAATGATAGCTGTGATTTTGGCCTTCAAAGAGTTCCAGCTCAGGGGTCAACATGTCCTGGTCTGTTTGGACAACAGGACAGTGGTTGTCTTTATAAACCACCAAGAAAGTCTCAGGTCTCGCTCTCTGGACAGACTGGTGAACAGTCTCTTCCGATGGGCAAAGATGAACCTCCTCTAAGTTCATATGCCAGGCTCCTCGTATGAAGGAGCAAATATGCTGTGATGCCACCGGGGGAATGGAGACTCCAGCCCCAGACAGTTAACACGATATGGGGCATCTTCGGTCAGTCGGATGTGGATCGCTTCGTGGCAAAAGAGAATTCCCACTGCCAGATATACTTCTGGAAGGAAATGGAGGTGCTGGCCCAGAAATGGCCTCATCTGTGCCCTTATGCCTTCCCTCCTTTAGTCCTGTTTCCACAAGTTCCATGTACCTGTACCATCAGTCGAATCTGGGAAGAAGCATGTGCAGTTATTTTCCTGGTTCCACCAGCCTTGGTCCAGAATTGGTCCAGAATTGGTTCAGCAGCTCCGTGGACCATACCCCAGGAAGTGATGAGAATGATCTCAAAAGCGAGGGCCCCTTCCAGAAGGCGCCTTTACGCTCAGAAATGGTCTGTTTTCTCAAGCTGGTGCTTAGCTCAGAAAATAGACCCCGCCAAATGTGAAACTGTGTGAGTTCTCACGTTTCTGCAAGAGTTGCTGGACGCTGGGTGCTCAAAGAATACGTGGACGTGATTTGCTGCGATGGTCAGCCAATCAATTGGGAAACACGACCTGGTCATTAAGTTTCTCAGGGGAGCTAGGAGGTTGAATCCTCCCTGCCCGTGTTTGGTCCTGTCATGGGACCTCTCCATGGAACCTCTCCTTGAGCTGCTCGAGACAACTGACCTTCGGCCCCTCTCGCATAAGACTGCCTTCTAGCTGGCTTCAGAGTCAGTAAAGCGAGTTGGAGATCTACAGGCTCTGTCTATGGAACCTTACTGCCTTGAGTTCGTTCCTAATGACTGTAAAGTGGCCCTCAGGCCTAGAATAGGCTAGGTGCCGAAATAACGCAGATTATAGCACTGTCAGTTCTTCTGCTTACGGAGAACAAGCAGGCACCTCATTCACTCTGTCCTGTCAGGGCCCTTAGAGTGTATACTGAGCACTCTAGCCGATTTCGACAATCAGAGCAGCTGTTTGTCAGCTTCGGAGGCCACACTCAAGGGCTGTCGGTCCCAAAGCAAAGGATTTTCAGCTGGATTGTGGATGCGATAGCGCTGGCTTACAAGTCTGCCGACTTGATGTGCCCCATAGGGGTTAGGGCCCACTCCACTAGAGGTAATGCCTCCTCTTGGGCATGGTCAGTGGAAACTGTATCGCAGATATCTGTGCAGTGGTCGACTGGTCTTCGCCATCCACTTTTATCAGATTTTACAACCTAGACATTCCTGCTCTACAAGCACGGGTGTTGTCAGTCTAAATGCTTGTGTACTATGTAGTCAGGCTCCGACCGCAGTCTGAGACTCTCATTATGCAGCTGATCATGGGGCCCTCAAACGAGCACCCTCAAGCTGTCGGCTCGCAGAGCGGCTTCATTGAGTTCCCCCATCAGCGTCAGCGAACTGACGCAATGCGAGTGAACCGTATCGAAAGGGAAAATGTATGGTTACTCTCATAACCCTGGTTATAACTGAGATAACCGGGAATGAGTATTGCGTAGCTTGCCGTGCTACTATGCTGCACAGCAAGTCATGCTAGCCGCTGCTCAGTCTATAGGCAGCTAACCTCGCCCCTTTCGGCGGGCTGAAATGCCATTTGTCTGTGCAGTTGCACATATGTGAACCAATCAGACTTCAGGATTCAGAGAAAACTGAGTTTTATCCTTCAATGCTAGTTCCCGTTATCTCAGGGAACCAGGGTTACGTGAATAACCATAACGGTTATTTCCTGTTAAGCCGCTTACAAGCAAAACATTTGAAAAGTTCACCAGCAGTTATATGCTTGTCTTCATTTGGTTTAGCTGTTTTCCACTGCTCCTTCTCTTCTGATGAAATGACAACTCTGAATTTGAGCTCATACAGGTTTCTGTGGGTTTAAAACTAGCCAAATTTGAGCTACACTGGACTGTAAAGCACATAACTACACAAATGATTAAAGAGGACTTATGTGGTTCTGTGTGGCATATATTAATAAATGCTTAATGAACATTAAGAAGCATTTAAAGGTACGTATTCATAAGTCACTGGGGGAAAATCGGTGTTGAGGCTGTACTGTACTGAGAGGTCAAAGGGGAATACCACTCTTACAAGCATCATCAATCACAGGCAGAAAATAAAGCAGAACAGTGAGGGCACAATACCACAAAGAGACTCTACAAGCTATTGTGATTCGTCTTCTATCTGTGGGATTACCTCACAGACTTCCCAGCATGCCTTATTTTCTAGAACTATAGAGGATTTCTCCTTTTTGCCCATTATTGGAACGCCAAGCCTAAATATCCTTCGATTGATTTAGCAAGTGGGGGAGGTGCAAGATTCTGCCAAGTGAAATCTGGCTCTGGGTTGTATTAATGGATCCACAAAGCAGAGCATTACATTTTTTCCTGTGACAGATAAATCAAGTCCAGCACTGCCCTGTTCCTCCTCCTGTTATCCATAGTTAAAGGTGCAGTAAGTGATTTCTGATAGAAACTGTTGATGTTTGACAAACACGCCCCTACCCAAAAGGATCACACCCCTATCTTGATGCACGTACACACTATGCAACACAGGCAAGAACGAAATCTGCTGTGCCTGCCACCCGAGGGAATGATGTCATCAATAAGTGAAAGCAATTTGTGTTACTATGATAATTCATGTGAAATGTCTAATTGTTATTTTAGCTCCTCTACTCCTTCAATGGTAAATTCATCCCTTCCATCCCAAAAACAACACTGTTTTCATGAACAGCTCCCTACATAACACGATAGTAACTAATATATTAAAGTAAGTAACTAATATATTAAACATGTGACAAGATTACGGGGTTATAGTGATCCCTAAAAAGGAACCAAAAGAAAAAACATATATTAAAAGTATGTTATCTCACTTTTCGGACACACTTTGGGAGCTGATGCTTGAAACAGGTGGCAGATGAGGTTTAGACATTCCAGGCTTATAATAATAATCCAAATAAACAAACAGGCAAAGATGACACACAAGTATATTCAAGCAAAAGACAGCATAATTCAAGCATAAACACAGCAAAACCAACGTCACACACGTGTCGAGTAGAAATAAAGCATCCTCTGCGTCCATTTTCAGGCCTTCCCGCTCCTCAAGGGCTCTCCAGCTCTGGAAAGCTTCTCCGATATTAATGTGGGTCTCACACTCGCCTGATCGTAACCCTTCCTTATTTTCCCCTGGCTTTTACTTCCTTATAAAGTTACAGTATATTCCCCTGGCTTTTACCTCTTTTGTTTTTTCTCTACAATCTCTCTCTATCTTAAGTCGTTCTGCTAATGTCTGTCTTTTGCACTGAGCTCTCTCCCCTCCCCCTTCATGAGTGGACACGCCCCTTATTGCTGATTGGCTACAAGTGTGTTTTGGTGCTTGGGTCCGATACACTGTTCAACAGCGTTTTTCAAAAATCGCTTACTGCCTCTTTAAATGAGCATGCATGAGCAGATGCACAACGACATTTAAAGCACAATTTTTTAGCACATTTGAGGAGGTGTGGAGCGGGAGCTCGCCATCTGAAACAGTTACACATTTTGCCAATGATGATCTTGCTGATGGTCAAATGTGTTAACAGAATCTCTGTATCTGTAAAAAAAAATTATTACAGTAAGGGCTACATTTAAGATTTATGTTGAAGAACAATCTCGCTTAGCTGAGTATTTGTTCCTCTTGTTATTTTTATTTCTTGGACTGACTTACAGGCTGTCTATGTGAAGATGCACAGTTGAAATGAGCAGATGCTGAACGATGTCTGTTGTGTGAGGGATGCAGGGGGTGAAAGTGTAGGATATGACTTCTGTGACCTGTCTGTGGGCCCCCGGTCCCTCCTGCAGACCAACACTCAATTCAAACACCACGCTATTGATGGGGCCCAGAAAGCTTAGCATATCACACAGCATGCAGTCTCTACTTATGACATAATTTGCCATGCATCATTTTCTGTGAATAACGTTTCACAAGCACATTTAAGACTGATTTACAAAATAGGGAAGAATAGGTTGTCAATTTAACCAATGAGAAGGGTGAAATCACAATCATTCATGACCACCATCTTCATGAGCTGACTGTAAAAGTTGTAAGTGTCTGTGTGTAAAAACATTTACATGAACAATTTTTACATGACATACGTTTACATGACAATGATATGTTTATAACGGAGAAGTTTTTCCTGTGAGTTTTCTGCATACTGACGACATCATTGTCAAAACAATCCCCATTCACACGGATCCGGCGAAAACGACTAAAAACACTGTATTCTGCTGCCAGGCCATTAGATGGCGATGAAACACTATAGACTGAACATGTAATACGCATGTGCATGACGTCATCGTCAGAGATTCGAGTTTTTGTTGTTTAAAGTCCTTGCACAATGAAGGCCCTTGCACACAGAAATTCGCATCCGAAATTTTCGCACGTTAAAAAATAAATGACCTCATGTTTTGTCAATCACGCTTGCACACTGCCTCCGAAACTTTCGTCCGTCATAATTTTTTTTGGATCAGGTTTGATTTTCTGCATTTTGACTGGTGTTTTGACAATTCAGAGTCACCGAATCACGAATATGGAAAAACGCATGTGAAAATTCCGGACTCAGTGTGCAAGGACCTTGAGTCGGAAATTTGCGTCCGAAATTTTCGCACATTAAAAAATAAATACGACCTCACGTTTTGTCAATCACGCTTACACACTGCCTCCGAAACTTTTGTCTGTCATAAAAAATTCGGATCGTGTTCGATTTTCTGCGTTTTTCGCATCCGTAGCAAGCATTTTGAATGGTGTTTTGACAATTCAGAGCCACCGAATGACGAATACGAAAAAGCGCATGCGGAAATTTCGGACTCACATGGAGACACGCATCACACACATGACCAGCGTTGGCCAATAGTGAGCCTACGTGTGACGTACAACACAGAAGCGCTACGCTATTACACTACGTATAATACACCACTCACTCGAGGCCCAGAGAGAAGAAAATGAATATTGGAATAAAGTTGTTATTTTTGTTTACTTTTTGTGCACAAAAAGTATTCTCGTCGCTTGATAAACTTAAGATTGAGCCACTGTAGTCACATGGACTACTTTGATGATGTCTTTATTACCTTTCTGGACATGGACAGTATACCGTACATACATTTTCAATGGAGGGACAAGAAAGCTCTCGGACTAAATCTAAAATATCTTAAACTGTGTTCCGAAGATGAACGGAGGTCTTACGGGCTTGGAACGACATAATAATAATAATAATAATAATTCGTTACATTTATATAGCGCTTTTTCTGAGACCTCAAAGCGCTTTACATAGATGGGGGAATCTCCTCAACCACCACCAATGTGCAGCATCCACTTGGATGATGCGACGGCAGCCATATTGCGCCAGAACGCCCACCACACACCAGCTTACTGGTGGAGAGGAGACAGTGATGAAGCCAATCAGTGTATGGGGATGATTAGGAGGCCATGATGGACAGAGGCCAAGGGGCAAATTTGGCCTGGATGCCGGGGTTACACCCCTACTCTTTTTCGAAGGACATCCTGGGATTTTTAATGACCACAGAGAGTCAGGACCTCGGTTTTACGTCTCATCCGAAGGACGGTGCTCTTTTGGCAGTATAGTGTCCCCGTCACTATACTGGGGCATTAGGACCCACACAGACCACAGGGTGAGCACCCCCTGCTGGCCTCACTAACACCTCTTCCAGCAGCAACCTGGTTTTCTCAGGAGGTCTCCCATCCAGGTACTAACCAGGCTCAGCCCTGCTTAGCTTCAGTGGGCAACCAGTCTTGGGCTACAGGGTGATATGGCTGCTAACATGAGGGTGAGTCATTCATGACTCATTTTTGGGTGAACTAACCCTTTAACTGTTCTTCTTCTTGTTTTTACATCATGTAGATGCATCAGAAAAGAATGAACATAAAATAATGCACTGATGCTGTAACGGAGTCACCAGATCAGCTCGCTCCGCCCACTCGTTCACTCTGCCCAGAATTCTGATTCCTGCACCTGCACATCATCATCAGCACAGACTATAGACTCTCTTCTCCTTCACTCCCTTGTCTGGTCTTGTCCATACGAACGCATACAGACTCTATCCTGATACCTATACCTGTACTTACCCGCTTCAAGGATTCCTTACCCAAACTCCGTCTTCAGTCATCCGCCTGCAGCCAGCTGCTCTCTCTCTGTTCATCTACAAGACACAGACCTGTATTATCATCCAGCTAAGTCCTTCATCCATTCTGTCTCTCTGCCACAAGCTCACCTGTCTGCACACCTGTTCAGATCTGCCACTGCTCAATAAAACTGTTTACAAATCACTTCCTTGTCTGCTTCCCTCTGTATCGTGACAGATGCATATTTAAATGTAATTTCATTACTTTCAGAGCTCATATTCATCTGTCCTGCAGAGAGCACCAGATCTCGCTGAGTTATTCATCTCCATGGTAACCTGCCCTGAGCGTCAAAGGCGCAGTTAAATTCCTCCAGGTCACTCAAACATGGTGACCACGTGTGGAGCGGGACAAATTAGAAAGTACACAGCTAGTTAATGTTTGTTGATCCCAGTTACTGTTGAGGAAATCTGGGAGAGAAATGTTGTGTTTGCAAAGGATGCCGGTTTGCCTCTGTTTACAGCGCACATAGACACAACTGAACTGCTAATGTTGACTCTGAGGAGAGAAAGGAGCAAGCTTGCAGTTTTTACAGTTTTTTTTACAGTTACAGCTTAAACACTAAAAGTGGAACTTCAGGGTCACTCAGTGAAACCATTAACACATATACCTAACCTTTAGACCAAGTCTGCAAAACTACAAGCACGTTATGTGCTTTAAACTCAGATGCTTTTGTAAAACAAACTTTTTGCTAAACTCTAAACACAGTTCTCTACATTACATACATCATTCAAAACTAACAGCTCTTTTGTTTCATTTGGGAAACACTGCCATTTAAATGCCACATACACTGTGTATATATACACTCACCTAAAGGATTATTAGGAACACATGTTCAATTTCTCATTAATGCAATTATCTAATCAACCAATCACATGGCAGTTGCTTCAATGCATTTCACGTGTTCACACTTACAAATGATCAGAGAATAAATAGTTATGCGTATTTGGCGTGCTGTCCGGGGGGAGGGCTCCGAGCTCAGAAATTGGGCCCGAACCCAGAGTACTCCCCCCGTATCTCTTGGTTAGGAAGATAACCAGGTTAGTGTGAGGAGATGGGGTGGTGGAGGGATGCTGAAAACTGTCAAGGATAATGGGTGAGTCGACTGTGAGTATTTATAGGCCTTTAATCATGCTGATTGAGTGGACCTGTTGATTACTGATTGCTGACAGCTGGTTGGAATGACTTGATTGTTTGATCATTAGAACGTGTTCCTCCCGAACTTTGTTAATAAAACATCATTTAGGGGTGTGGTCCTGGTCAAGACAATCTCCTGAACTCCAAACTGAATGTCAGAATGGGAAAGAAAGGTGATTTAAGCAATTTTGAGCGTGGCATGGTTGTTGGTGCCAGACGGGCCGGTCTGAGTATTTCACAATCTGCTCAGTTACTGGGATTTTCACGCACAACCATTTCTAGGGTTTACAAAGAATGGTGTGAAAAGGGAAAAACATCCAGTATGCGGCAGTCCTGTGGGTGAAAATGCCTTGTTGATGCTAGAGGTCAGAGGAGAATGGGCCGACTGATTCAAGCTGATAGAAGAGCAACTTTGACTGAAATAACCACTCGTAACAACCGAGGTATGCAGCAAAGCATTTGTGAAACCACAACACGCACAACCTTGAGGTTAGTGTCTAATGAATGATCTGTAGTGTTTATAATATTGACTCGCTGTGTTGATTTTGAGCACAGATAAAATGGTTTTGAGGCAATTGTTTGATTTTGCCAGAAGAGTCAGGTTCTCTGAATTTAGTTTGAAGATTTGGTTTTGTGTTTAAGGTTTTACGAAAGTGGGTAATGGTGTTGAGAAATGTGTTTTAGCAATTCAGAAAAACTGTGTAAAAAAAAAAAAAAAGGCATCTGAAATAATAAACTGCATTGTAGTGTTGTAAAAAATATAGATTTCGCTTCCAATACTCATTTTCCACAGAATAGATACACAATGTCACACAAACCCGCCTCTCCTCACTCACTCGTTTCATTTGCTCCCGATGAATATTGTTGGTGTTACAGGGCTTGAATTTTGACGAGGGATTGCACAATATTGCACATAATTTTACTAATTCACGCAGATTTTGTGCTCACACCCAAAGAGCGCACACATAAAGCCGCCTCTCAGTGCTAAATTCAGTTCTTTTCCACTGCTAATTGTGCTTAACAGTCACATACACACAAAATAATGCCGGTCATGGCGAGTATTGATGTAAACACAGACAGTTATGTGAATGTAATGAGAATGAAAACGCATGTGTAATAGTATAACGGATCTGTGCATCATGTCTTAAAGTGACAGCAGCCTAATAATCCGGCTGCCAAATTATGAGATAATATTAAAAACATCTATATGGCAGTTTTTCCTCGTGGTATCAATGTCTAAATTGTGGCCAGTGAAAATGCTGAGTGCTAGTAACTTTGGAAAACCACTAGCCACAGTGACTGGTGAGCAAAAAAGTTAATGTCAAGCCCTGTTCACTAGTGACAATAATATTAATGCACCAGTTATGCATTCTTAAAAGTATGTCAGAGAGAATTCCCTTACTTCCAAACATCAATGGCAAAGACATTGAAAAGGACTGCAGGCCCCGGGACAAGCCTTTTTTTATTTAATCTCTCACTGCAGGGCAAGATTCCTGAGGGTTCCCACCTGTTTTACTGGAGCATTATCCAAAGTAAACCTCAAAATCCTTCTTCATTCTTGGATGCAGCATCCAGATATTATTTGTGACCTAATATTGACTACAAGAGAAAATTGAATCTCTTTCTCATGCCTCATTTTGGCTCAACAAATATTGAGGTAACTTTCACAGTAGCACAAGCATACAAGAAAATAACTTGGAATTTCATATGTCTAGAACAGTAGTTTCAATGCAAAAACGATGATTTAATTAATCATGCATATATATTATCCAATTTTATGGAAGAATTGATATACTTTCATGAACACATTTCTGTTTTTAAACCCACATTCAAAATCAAAATTCAAAATAATTTTCTGTGGTAATCAACAATATGTCAGGCATTCAATAGAGCTTAGCCTATATTAATCTCAGAGCATTCCTTTAACACATGATCCTCCATCAGGCTTTGAGTATGCGTGGAATCTTGGGAACAGAGGCAGATAAGAAGCCCATGATCACATGTGATAATCGTTCTTCCAGTGTTCACTGCATGTCTTATGAAGAACACATTTCAGTGCCTGCACACATTCATCCTTTTGACTCAAGGACTGTTTGACCTCAAGAGAGACCGCATTTGACCACCCTGCAACAGCAACAAAAGGGGATCCCCCACAATTCCCTGCGTCACAGGCAGGAGCGGCCTGAGAAAGAATGCGGTGATGTCCCGATGTTCTGACATCCTCATTGTTCTGAACCCCCACCCCCATCACTTGTAAACCAAGGCTGAGCTTTTGTGCTGCGGGAGTTGGGTAGATTTACAGCGATGCATGCTTCACAAAAGAGCCTGCACTCTGTCACAACACTGGCCGATCAGGAGCTCTCACTGAGATTAAACTCAGCACTTTACCAAGCCACTGACGCAAGGAAAACGGGCAGACTCAGTCGTTTCGCTGGGCTTATATCACAGGCCACATGGTTTATGGATGTGTCTGCACAGTGCTTGTGTGTTAAAGTGTCAGTCAGAAGTGTTGCATTAATGTTGCTGACATTTTCCACTGTTTTTGGCTAATTCCAGTTTCTAATGTTGATTCTGCCTTTGCTGTTTTCAAGCTTTTATTGACACTTTGACCTGCTGTTTTATTTATATCTGTGTTATCATGGCTGTATTTTGCTGCGTCTGGTTCATGTCGGTACCCGATTGTGAGAAAAGCCGCAAGTGTTTTGTTTCCAAGATGCATTCAATTTCCAGGCTGCAAACAAGCCTTTTCAACTTACCATAGGTTTGTTCATTGAACCACAAACTAAATTATTTAAAAAACTTCACACATCTTAAAAAAAAAACTCAGTCTCTCACCCTAATGTCTCACATGTTGGCAGCTATATGTGAGTTCCCATTTTTACAATAATTATTTTGAGACATTTAGCTTCCATTTCTCTCTGTCTTAAATGAATTCAGCTCACTTGTGTTGAGTCAAAAGCTCGCTGTAGCGGGGTCGAAAATCGAATTGTGATCATTTACTCACACTTATGTCATTCAAAATGACTTTCTTAATTCTGCAGCACACTAAAAGATATTGTGAAAAATGAAAAACATGTCCACATAAGGGCTCCAGTGTAGTTTTGGACCCCACTGACTTTTCTTGAATTGACAAAAACAGTTGAAAACTTCTTGACAATATATTAGGCTGAGTAAATGAGGAATAAGGGTGAGTAAATGAGGAATAAGGGTGAGTAAATGAGGAATAAGGGTGAGTAAATGATGACAGAATTGTAATTTTGGGGTAAATTAACACTTTAAGTCTGAGTGTTTAAGTCTTTAAGTCTTTAAAGACACTTTAAGTCTTAAGTCTTTATATCCGATCACTCAAATCACTTCCGGAGGCGGTCTGGGATGCATTCAAGACGAAAGTGTAAATGCATCTGGTTGTTGAAACCACATATGTAAATTTACACCTGCCAAAATGGGGGAAAAATTAATAAAGGCGTGTGATAGGCTATATGACATGTTATAGTCAGATATGGCAGCGCTACTACAACATGCATCGCCATAGCCTCTCTTCCGCAAGCCCACGTGCAAACTGCTGCAAATGAAACTGAAAGTTCGGCATTGCGTTTATTTTGTCAAGTGTAAATGGAAGAGATTTAACTAAATGGATAGCTATCCAATCAATAAAAAAGTGACCAGGCGTAAACAGGCCCACACATACCGTGAAAATATAGAGGAAGAACACCAGTGTTGACTGAAGCTGTTGCTAAGTTTACTTTTGTTTCTCAAAGTCAGAAAGGAACACTACCTCAAAGATTTCCCCCCAAAAAACTGTCAACACAACTCACACAATACAACTTGGCTATGTTAGTTCACCCAAATATGAAAAGCCAGATGAAAAGAGAAAATGTGCATTAACCATTGGTAAACCAGTGGGTAACTTTAGGAACTGATGCAAGAAAAAGTTCAAGGGTTAGTTCACCCAAAAATGAACATTATTGTTTAAAAAGACTGAAATATCAGCTAATTATTCAGCCTGGTTGGTGTATATTTGTCAATCTGTTTTCAGAGAGGACCTTTTTTGATCCGGAAAACACTGCTTTCATCTGATACTCTACCTACTTAGAATGGAGTTTATGATGTTGAATTATTGTTAGATATTTTATGTTTGAGAAGACATGGGAAAAGTTGCAAATGACCCATCAGCACCTAGTTTTAAATAAAAACCAGCAGGTGAAACACCATTGCAGTGAGTTGGCTGTGTTAAAGAAGTCTTTCTTGAAGTCAAACCAGAGCGGAGGTGTCTGGTGACAGCTTTTGTTATTCTGTCAGAGGATTCTCGGTTTCCTCGTCCTGATCTGATACACATGGAAACGACTCAAGACTCGACAAACATTGATGAAATCAGTCTGTTTGGTGTCTGCATGCATTTTGACGGATGCTAATGGAGATTAAACCTTAATTTCCACACAGACTCTGCTGACTCATTCCTTAATAGCGTAAAAGACTAGTCTAAGTGAACGAGGGAAAGAACGAGAGAGTGCAGTATAGTCATTAAAATGCTCTTCAGCCACGCAATCCATAACATCTAAAGGCATTTCAAATGTTCGTTCTTGTCCCTGATGGATAAACCTGCGTTACAGAAACACTTTTTTGGTGGGCTGTTTGATTGCTTTAAACGTTCCTCAAAGTGACAATGTGTCATTTCTATACGAGCAGCTCACAGACACTGGTGCTGATTCACAAGGTTTTGGTTCAGAAACCCCCAAAGTGAGTGTTTAACTGTCAACAGCTGACACCTGGTCCATGACAGGTGTAATTGTGGGGGTTTTAAAGACAGCAGTGACTGACTTCTCATCATGTTACCATTCATCAGTTTCTGTAGAGACAGAAATACCTGTATATGCCTCTTTTTTATATATATTTTTGTGCCTCCCATAAAATAAATAAATAAACACAACCATTGATTTATAACTGTGAACCCAAATGCGTCAAACAATGTTGGGCAACAAACCAAGTGGTATGTGTTTTTAATGATTGTTTTTTTTAATGTTTTTTGTTTTTTTACATACATTATGCATTATTAATATTAATTATGAACCTGTATATAGTAGTTCTTAGTCTTCAGTGAGGTATGAAAAATAGAAGTTACTGATTAGCTAATAGTTAACTCGCTATTAATTACTAATTTGTTAATCAGAGTTTCTTGTTAGTTAAAGTTGCGTTACTCATTTGTTCCTGTGTGGTTATTCATTAATGAAGGAACAGTATTCTATAGCGTCACCCAGTAATGATTATGGAAACTTTGAGTTCACATGTAACAGTTCTTTGGCATAGAGTATTATTTGATATTATCAAGATATATAGTAAACAATTGGTATTTGTTCTTGTATAAAGAAATTCTCTTTGACTGTGTTGATCTGTTGTGAATGCACTGTGTTTGCTTTCAATGACTGTTCATAATGCCCAACACACTGATGACCTCGAATTCCCGGCATAGGTCACATTAGTGGTCTCCAGTCTTTTGTCATGTTGAGCGATTGTGAGTGCCCACACAGTGAATCAGCAGTGATCTCACAACAGTGTCATTCACATTCCTCCTGCTTCCTGTGCTTTCAGACAGGAGTCACCCTGCACACACGTGCCCCGCCATTCAAGGCTCGGAAGACTCTGTCACACTTCATATGTGACCCTGGACCACAAAACCAGTCACATGGAGCAATTTTATGAAATTGAGATTTATACATCATATGAATGCTGAATAAATAAGCTTTCCATTGATGTATGGTTTGGTAGGATATGAAACAAATTACTATGAGAAAACAACATTGAGAAAATCGCCTTTAAAGTTGTCCATTTATGTTTGCGGTTGTGCTGCATTCACTTTTTTTAAATATTTTTTATATTTACAGTAGGAAATTTACAAAATATCTTCATGCAACATGATCTTTACTTAATATCCTAATGATTTTCGGCATAAAATAAAAATCAATAATTTTGACCCATACAATGTATTGTTGGCTATTGCCACAAATATACCCGTACGACTTGTGACTGGTTTTGTGATCCAGGGTCACATATTAGGGTGTCTTTCACTACTATGCAGGCCTACTTAAGCCCAAAAATAATAATTATAGTTATGTGCAATGCACTTATTGTGTTGATGTTGTATTGCAAATTACTGCTATTGAGGTGGGACATGTGTAAGATTGGGACAGGTTTGGATTATGGGTAAGTTTAAGGATGGGTTAATGGGTGAGCGAGGGAATGTAGTTACAGATGTAATGTATTTTCAATGTAAAAACATGTATTTACACAATCATGCATTGTATCAAAAGATTTATTGAAAAGTAATTACATAGTAGTTAGTCCGAAGACTTTTCATGACTTTCTGTGAAATTCATGTTGCATTGGATAATTTGGCATTCCTTAATGCAGTGTGTTTCAGAGAAATACGGGCTGGCAACGAATTGTTTTTCCACTTTAAGGTCATGCCAAGGCACACGTATGTCATGATCTGAGAACAGGAAGGATGCAAAATCCTGCCACCCTTCAAAGAGTGATGCAGGGATGACGTCAGGACCCGGAAGTCTAATTCGCCACTGGTTCCTTCCAGATTTCCCTATGGGGTTTTGTAAAATAAAGCCTGTGGTAAAAATAACTTAAACTTTCTACTTTGACGTTTTGTTCTACAACTTTTGGGTGCACATCCGCACCCAAGCTGTCTTATCTAGATTTTTTATTTTTATTTCAATGAAATGAATATGCTATATTTTAGTTCGATATTGTTTTTTATGTAATATTTTGTATTTTTAGGGGATTTTATGGTGCTAGATTATATTTACGCTATAGTAATATTCAATTTATTCACTTTTTCAAATTTCCGAATTAAACTGTCGTAAATCTTGAATGCTTTAGAGCACAGACTTAAGTTTGATCTATTTAGATCTCTAAAGACCACACTTGGTAGATTATTGCTGAAGTGAAAAAGGTTTTAAAAAGTGAACTTAACAGAATTTTTCATGTATTGTTATGAAAAATGCACAAAAATACTATTTTCAATTTTAATGTGAAATATATATTTTCAAAAACATGTTTTACTCTAAAACTGCAAGAAAACCAAAGTCATGTCTGTTGTATAGGACTAGATGTTGATATCCCTCAATACTTGGGGCACCGATGGAACTCCGTGGGATGGTCAAGTGAGTGAGGGCACCCTTTGGGTTATCAAGTGGGCGCCCTCCTTCATCGGTGTTTCACTGATATACCCACGACACCTCCAGAGGGTTCAGCAGTGAATCCCAGCGTCCCAGGTTCACTCCCTAGGTGCCATCTACTCACCTGAAGGCCCAGGTGGAGTCCTTTCTCTTCATCCACAGCCACTGGCTCCCCTTTTCAGCAGCCCTGGAGAGGTCTTTGACTGCCTGCCCATAAATATAAACAAGTTGAGTTCCAAATCTGAGCTTGATATCTCAATAAATGAGGTTTCAGTAAGTTTTTGTTTGGCCGCAGTACCAATATTTTCCACTAGATGAAATTCGCTTCCCATTCATTTAGAACACGCTCATTTTTGACCGCGAGGAGCACAAGTGTGACAATCCTTTTCAGGACCATTTAAACTTTTCGAATCATGTCCATGATTTTATTTTGTGTTCACATAGCAAGTGCCAAAACATTTACAAGTTTCATACCATTCCGATGAAGTAAAAAAAACACACAAAAAAAAAACATTTTTTTTTGGTAAAAAATGACCAAAGAGCACCAGAGGGCTATGGTTACTTATTAAAAACGTACATTTAAAAAAAATTACATAACTGTTTAAAAATTGGAGTTTTCACTATGACAAAACGTCAAAGTATAGTCATTATGTTTACAGGCTTTATAAACAAATTAACCAAAATGGTGTGAATATTATTCCAGGCTGCATCCCAAGTCAGATTGCGGATTGATATCGTTGTCATTATACTGTAACCGAAGGGTTAAAGAGGATCACACAGGGAACACTTGGACTCTTCCATCATCCAGCAAACCATGTCCTAACCGCAGGAGGATTCTATGGTATTGATCAGTAGAGGTATAGCCATTGTTTTCCTGTGATGGATGACGTTTATTAATTTCCTGAAAGAGACCATTACAGTAATACTCTTTGTGGTGAAATGATGATGATGATGCACTTTATGTATCATCCTGGATGAGAACTGATGACTATATGTGTGTGTGTGTGTGTGTGTGTGTGTGTGTGTGTGTGTGTGTGTGTGTGTCCTGATAAAACCCAAAGGACAAAATGTCCCCACAAAGATGGCAATATCCAAAATCCTTGTCCTTGTTGGGACATTTTTGTTCCCCATAAGAGGAAACAGTTAAGTCATACGAAGGCCTAATGCTTTTTGAAAATGTAAAAATGCAGAAAGTTTTCTGTAGGCTTGGGGTTAGGGGATGGAATATACAGTTTGTACAGCATACAATCATTATGGAAGGTACCCATAATAAAAACACAATGTGTGTGTGTGTGTGTGTGTGTGTGCGTGATCTCATGTTGTTTCATTACTAGGAAGAGTTTTTCCAAATCAAAATGTTCTAATCTACACAGGTTAAGTGCATCATCACACACTAATGGGGTTTTAGTGGTGGAAGAGCAAATACCTTCAAACAATAATTAAGTTATTATACTCTCTGCCAATATGTTTACAAATATAAAGCAATTTTGGAAGTGTTATGGAATCATGTAGGCCTACTGAATGGTCTCCATCACTAAATAAGATTTTGGATAAAAAGTCTTGGGCGCCTGGAATAATCAATTATTTCTTTTTTAAAATATATATTTTCCATATAGCCTGTAGCTATTTCTTATTTATTTAGCTATAATTGAATGCAATTGGATAGGCTAGGCATAGTTAATTAACGTTGCCTTTTACATTCTTTTAACACAAAATATGTATGTTTGAACTGTCCAGTGTAACTAAAGCCACAGTTTGTTGATGTTCAGCTGTGCGCTGGTTGATCAGGATCACATTATTTGCTTCACACTTCATCGACCGAGCGTCATATGGACACAGCGGGATCGATGCTGGACTCAAGCGCATCTTATTTCAGGATCACAGTGTCCGATCTTTCCTTAAATCTAAAAACCAGGCAGATGTGGGAGACTAACACAGCTCTGCATTATTTAAGCGGATGATAAGATGCACAAATCGAGAATGCTTTCATTAGACTAGACTTGTAGCTATAAACCGCAGTAAGCGGATTCGTTGAATTTAATAGAGGCGTTTTTGTCGCATCAAGAGTAGATTTTTCTCTTATTTTCAACAGAATTATGACGTAAACTTTGAAAAAGTGCAGATTTTACAGATTTAAGTCATGAAAAATGATACTACTACGAGATGATTTTACAGTGCAGCCTACTAATAGCCTATAATAAACTAGATCTTTCAAAAATGGCACCCTTACAGGCTCGTCCTTCAAATTCAAACATCACAAATTTGCATCTTTGATATTATCCATATATGGGCTTTGGGGCAGGGTGGCAAGAAACAAGCCGTTTCTGACTCAGTGGCATTGCATAGATTGCAATTTTTACATCAAGCATGCAGAAGTTCTGTTTCGTTTTTACATCACAAAAACCAGCTGTTTTAACAGGGTTATTGTGTAGACTTTTTATCCACTGTAATGATCTGTGGTCACAGGGGTGTTCAATCCTGTTCCTAAAAGATTTCATTGTAGATCAAGACAGATGTTCATGCTTCATGCATGAGGGTTAGGGAACACATTGCATTTATGTAGGCTATTATTATATTTTTAATTTCGTAAATTAATTTAGTAATATTTATAGATGTAGGCAGTAGGCTAATTAAGTTGAATTGAAACAAGAATGTTGGAGCTAAGTAAGCAGATTTCACTTATGAATATGAACTTTCCCTTATAAAAATAAATAAATAAATAAATAAATAAATAAATAAAAATAAAACATCAAGCCGTGTAGATGATGTGGAGAGTCCGTCCATCGCTCAGTAGTGACGTAGGGCTCTGAGGGGACAGTAGTGAGAGGAGGGGCCATGGGGTCTCTCTCTCTCTCTCTCTCTCTCTCTCTCTCTCTCTCTCTCTCTCTCATTGAGCGCAGTGCAGTGGGGATTACAGACTCTGTCCTCTCAGTGCAGCGGGAACTACAGCAAACAAGGGCTATATTCATACGAGCACATTAATTGCAGGTAATGGAGCTCTTTGAGGAGGGGCCCTCTCTGAACCTGTGCATCTTTTCGTTGCTCATATGGACTTCTACAAGTGCATTTAACCTGGACACGCAAAACGTCCTCAGGAAGAATGGTCACCCGGGAAGCCTCTTCGGATTCTCCCTCGCCTTGCACCGGCAGCTCCAGCCCTCGGATAAAACAATGTGAGTAGAATTAATTCTTTAGGATCGGTGCGATTATTCGAGATCATGAGTCTCCGCTTATTTATGCGCTCCGGACCCCTGCATATATTCCGTTCCGTTCATCCTGCACCTGTGCCGCGTTCGTTTATTAACAGTTGTGATACTCATATCTCCTCTGTAAAATCATGAACAGATGCATTCAATTGTCTAATAGTTCATAAAGAAATAAACACCCCTTTCTCTCTCTGAATGGTGAAGTGTTAGCAAGTGTATGTCCGAAGGGTTATTCTCCAGTAAGCGTCCAGCACGCAGAGATGTGTGTGTGTGTTGGGGGGGGGGGGGGAGGCTTGTGCTTGAAGAGGCTGGTGCTTTTCTTACACACAAGTTAACAATGCCCAACGTGATGCGACAAGTCACCAAAGGACAATGGCTTTCACACTGAAAGAATTCAAAGAGCAAAACCACGAAGTCCACTCTTAGAAGTAAAGGTTCTTCTCTGGTTCTTTTTAGCACTTTAGACTCAGCAAAGAACCCAATTAGGCTAAGAATCATTTTAAAGGTTCTTGAGTTGATTATGTGGTTATTCAGAGATTTAAAAGTTATTGATGTTTTATTACAACAATAATAACCATTAGGTTCTTCAGATCATCATACTGGTGTCTGATCTCTAAAACACATGAGCCTTATTTTGAACAGTAGTTGATGCGGTTTTGTCTAAACCACAGCCTTGAAGGAAATCTGTACTGAACAGATACAAATATATGTATATGTGCTGGAAAACTTTTATAATAAAGTTAGCCTTTTAACTTTGCTTATAGTTTTCAAGTTTTCAGCTTTTTCCAGTGTTCGGTTACACTTTATTTGGTAACACTTTATTTTAAGGTGACATAGTTACACTTTACTACATGTACTTACTAGTAATAACACTAAATTATGCATAATTACAAGTAACTAACCTTAAATCAAACCCTATCTCTAACTTTAACTCTAAGTACATGTAGTTAATTAATATTAATCAGTACTTATTTGAATAAGTGCAATGTGACTACGCCACCTTAAAATACAGTGTAACCCTTTATTTTAAGGTGTCCGTGTTACAGTATAATTATACATTTAAGTACTGATTACTAATAATTAACTACATATACTTTCTATAGGGGTGGTTTAGTGTTAGTTGCATGTAATTATGCATCATTTAACGTTATTACTAAGATGTAACATGTGTAACAAGGACAGTGTAAAAAGTAAAGTGTTACCCGTGTTCTTTAAAGCTTTCTCTCAGATCTGTATTCGGCCTGGTACAATTAAAGATGGGATGCTATTGTCTAAGGCTGTAAAACATCTGTCATGATGTGGCACTAACAGGGCTCCTTTTTGGACTAGTTCGAAATATAAGGACAAGCCAACACACCCTCATGGCAACTATATTAATTATAAACTAATTCATTTAAATTTGAATAATTTCATTCATATTCCTCCGTTTAGGTGTGCGGTTAAGTGTGGCCTCTTTACAATAAAATCGCATGTTTCTGTACTAATCACATCATACAAATTTGCATCTTGTAAAATAGTTTTTTTCTGATGTTTAACGTCAAAAAACAACCTCCTTAAAGTCCAGTTGTAAATTCAGTCCAGAGGTAAGATGGAAAGAAATGAAGTGTTGCTTTGCAGAGACCAGTAAGACTGAAAAGAGTTTGCGATTAACGGAAAGGCTGAATGATTTACTTAGAGTCTGAGTGTGAGGGGGTCACTGGCTAAATAGGACACACAGGGATTTTGTGTGTGTGTTTGTTTGTTTGACAGGGTGTTTAAACAGTTGTGTCAAACGAACACGTGTGAGTTTTCTTGTGTGTGGTGGAAGACACCTGTTTACAGCATCCATGAAAATGTCCCGCACCTGTGAACGGGCTTGTCTGTTTTCCTTCTGTTGATGTGCATATCTGTATAAGGCTTTTCATATTTATTTCCAGTGATATGGATTTTGTTGATTCTTGTGGGGTTGGCTGAATAATGTATGTGAATGGTGCTCAATCTCTGGGTGTTTGCCAGGCCGCTGCTATCAGCACAATGGCTCACGCAGGGTGAAAGTGGTATCTGATACACTTCCTACAACCTTCTTCTCAAATCACTACTCATGTGCGATTGAGTGTAGGTGGTAATGTGTGTGCATTTCTGTCTGTGTTTTCACAGGTGTATCGATGTGCACAAGAATTAGATATTTTCATCAATACACGCGCACAAATAATCAGTTAGTAATCAGATTGATGAATCAATCAGATTGAAAAGCCTTCATATAAACACCTTAGTCAATCCAATTTAGCTTGATCTAAATGAGATTTCAATCTGATTGAAAGGGATGGTCTAGACCAATGATCAATAAGACAAAAACTACATGTAAACGTTTTCTCAATCGGATTTAAAAATACCCTGCACACACGTCCAGTGATGCGTATGTTGTTCACCAGAGCCCTCTTATTATATGACCTCTGTTTATGTACAGTTTATGTCTTACGAATGTGCATGATGTTTATGGCTTACAAACTGGTTAGTGGAAGATAATGAATATATATAAAAGCTCTTCTGACGTATTTGTTAGCTTATGTAGGCTCAATGAAAATGTGAATTGGATTGCAAAGTTTAAGGTTCAGAATCGAACTGGATTCATTCAGGTTTATGAAAATTAGTGGATGTAAACATACCGATTTATTCTCTCTTCTTAAAAATCAGATACAAAAAAATCAATAATCTTTTTTTAATTTGCAACAAAAAAAAAAAAAGGATCAGACCTAAAGTTGTACCAAAACAACTCACAAAGCTTTCGATCAGCGCATCGGCTGAATTCCTCAGCAGTTTGACGGTATTTTCTCAGTTTACCCCGAAAAGAGGATCAGTTCTGTGGGGTTAAGGTTAGGTACACAGAGGAGTTTACCAAGGACAGGACACGAGGGAATATATTACAGAGAGCCTGATGAGGATCTGTCTTACTGCTTCACTTATGACGAACCCATATTTAATATGAAAATGCATTAGAACATTTTTGTCATTTTAATACTGACATGTACACAGAGTTTGAGTTGTGCCTCGTTCTGAATGGAGCTCAACTCTGGTGGTAAGATCGCAGTGGGCTCTGGTGTTGAAAGCCTATTCGTGCTGCATGACCGCATTTCTCTCAGTTCAACTCTGTAACTCAGTATTCATGCACATAGGGTATGAGTTTTCATGCACATAGGGTATGAGTTTTCATGCACATAGGTAAATGAGAAATGTGCTAAAAGTTAAAGAAGTGCAGAGTTGCACAGATGTAGAACTGTTCTCTATGTGGTTGTGTTTGGCTTCCTGTATCTCTGGAACTCCTGGCAGACACAATTAGACTTAGTAGCTTCTCTTTAATGCACACAAAAGGTCGTCCTTCCTGTCATTCACACAGTTTCCTGTGGTTTCTCATCGACTCCTCTATTATAAGGAGATCTGTGAGTATCTAGAGCATCGGTTGGCATTTGTTTACACTGGAATAGGAGAAATCAGGGAATATGTACAGCGGCCATCTGTGCTCATGTAACATGAGAGATGGATCACTAGAGGCCCCTTTTCCTTTCTTTTTGTGAGAATGGTGGCTCCTAGTTGTGTGTTTGTGTTGGTCTCCTCAGGTGTGGGTATATTTTTAGCCCTATTTTGTGATTTTTAACACAGTAGACAATGTGTTTATATGGTTGACAACACTCTCTTGAGTAATATATGAGGCCTTCTTTTTATTTGTGGCTGAAACTGAAACTCTATGCTGTTATATATAATGTGTATAATTAGGAAAAAAACAAATGTAAACTGAACCTACAGGATTTCTCCACATGCATTAGATTAGAACAGTTGCACTTGTCTCATTAATGGTAAATGTGTGCTATATCAGATGAGATAATAGGTTTTTAAGGTATGTTTCTCCAAGCAGCTTAAAGAGATGTTACCACAGTTCTTATACATTTAGCCGCAGTCTCAGTTTCTTCTGTTTCTTCATGTAATCCTTGACTAACTCGATGATGGTGAGATCAGATCTCTGAGTGGATCATACCATTTGGTGCCGGACTCACACAAATCTCACTAGATCTTTACAATTAATGGCAAAATTGATGTATGGAAAATGGAAATGTTGTTTTTTAGTTGGTAAAAAAAAAAAAAAAGCATATACTGCGTTATACTAAACTGGGAAGGGTCTCAGGATTTGCATGTTGTTGTGCTATTGTTAGTTTAATTGCTTTGCTCTCCTCATTTGTAAGTCTCTTTGGATAAAAGCGTCTGCTAAATGAATAAATGTAAATGTAATGTAAATGGTTGTTGGATGCCTATAGCTAGTTAAAGGATTAGTTCACCCCAAAATGAAAATGTCCTAATAATTTACTCACCCCAAAGCCATCCAAGATATCCATGTCTTCCTCAGTGGGAGAGAAATTATGTTTTTTGAGGAAAACATTTCTGGACTTTTCTTCTAACAATGGACTTCATTGGTTACCATCGTTTTTAAGTCCAAATCAATGCAGTTTCAAAAGTCTTTGAAGTGTTTAAACGAGCTGTACGCGATCACAGCTGAAGAAGAGGTTGTTATCTAGCGAAACGATAGGTCATAAAAAAAAAGAAAAAAAAAGTATAGACTTTTTACCTTCAATAGTTCGGATTGAGCTGATCAACGTCATCACGTTGAAAGGTCACGCCGGCGCCGGCAGAAGTACCGCCCCGCTGTTTACAATGCGACCGTACGTAGGAGGATAGTTCAAATAGTATTGTTTGCTATTATATATATAGTAATAGTATTCAGTGAATATGAATATGAATAGTATATGAATAACATTCTGATGAATATGAATAGTAGTTCAAATAGTATTGCCGGCGCCGGCGTGACCTTTCAACGTGATGACGTAGTTCCCTGTCCGTTTGTTGATCAGCTCAATCCAAACTATTGAAGGTAAAAAGTCGATAAATGATATATATTTTTTTTAAATGACCTATCGTTTCGCTAGATAACAACCTCTTCTTCAGCTGTGATCGCGTACAGCCCGTTTAAACACTTCAAAGACTTTTGAAACTGCATTGATTTGGGCTTAAAAACAATGGTAACCAATGAAGTCCATTGTTAGAGGAAAAATCCAGAAATGTTTTCCTCAAAAAACATAATTTCTCTCCCACTGAGGAAAGAAAGACATGGATATCTTGGATGGCATTGGGGTGAGTAAATTATTAGGAAATTTTCATTTTGGAGTGAACTAATCCTTTAAATGTAGGGTAGGCAATTTTCCGAGAGGCTAGCAATTTAGCGAGTTAGCTTTGAAAGCATAAGATCGCACCCTCCCTTCAGAGCGTCTCCAAAGCCACGCCTTTAAAACACATGAACACGTACAGCAGGAGCAAACAAAAGCGTCACGAGAGACACATAACATTACAATAATAATGAACATAAACAACTTAAAAGCTTTGTACCACCTGACTGCTGTAGATTCATTTCAGTGTTGATAGTGTTGCCATTGAAACACATAAATTCTAGTCACGAACCGCTCCGAGTTTAACATCATTGGTTTCCATCTCTTCCAGATTACAGTAGTTATGGTGTGAACGCAGCATAAGCTGGTTGTTTTGGTTCAGGAGGAACTGTAAAAGACGGCAGCAGTTTCGTTTGTGGCTCTCGGTGACTGATGTCTGTCTAACTCTGCATAGCATGAAACGCTCTGATGACGTGTGATGTCTGCGAGAGCCGGTGTGTGGAGGTGTGGAAATACATACGCTGACAGGCAGGGATGACATCGTATCATTGCATTCAGACCAAATGATTGGACTAACATTTTATGGTCCAATGCCTTCCACAGACGATATATATATACAGTCAAACCAAAAATTATTCAGACACCAGATATAATTTACTAATGGGTGCAGGACACTTTAGTTCATTTATGTAAGTGAGGATAGCAAAATAAAGTAAACTGTGACATATTATACCCAAGAATCCTTCATACGGTGGCTACCAGACAAACTTATACAAATTTGGGACCAAAAATGATTCAGACACTTTGACCTGACCATGTTTTGCTTAAGTGTTTTTTCTTTAATTGCTAATGTGACCTTTTTACTCCACAGACTGAACAAAATTAAAGGAGAACTCCGGTCAATTTTAACATTGAGCTCATTTTTTTGTACATTTGGAGTGCTGTCAATACAGAGAACAACGACAAAAATCGGTGTTGCCTACACCGAGTTATTCTATTTTTAAAATTTGCACCCTATTGACTTCAATGGGGCAAGTAGTAAGCCTGCTTTTTAGCCTCTTAACATCCTTTAAGTGTCATTACAAGTGCACAGAAAATGTGAGTGATTCCTTCCGAGTGAACACGAGTGGATCTGACTGCAGTAGATGTTAGAGATATTAATAAAAATGAAGTTAATTCAGCCAGCGCTCATACCTTTGTTTACATCCTGTTTTCGGTGGAAGGCCATAGTAATCGATTGTCGAGTTCACGCGCGTGATCATAGGTACTAAACCTATGCGCGTGAACTCGACAATCCCAAACACCCCCAAACCCCAACATAATACAGCACACCAGCATTACACTTGAGCATAACCCAAACCTAATACACAACCTGAAGCAAACGCATTGCAATCCAATTTAACCCAACACACTCATCGCACCCCAATGCACACATCACACCACAGTGCAATACCCAACACAAGACGTCCGGCACAATAAAGCTTTGTCAGTGTGTATCATCTCAGACAACTGGAGTGATTGCTCTGCAGACTCATTGAACAGAGATAAACTTCTAAAACAGTTGCCCAGCTCATGATTATGAACCCACGCTGAGCAGAGTTTGCAACACACCGCAGCTGCTGCAGCTTTGGCACGGATGCTTTTGGACTGTGTAACACTTTGAGAATTAGTGAAAGGTTATGCTGTGCTTTATTTTCTAATGGAAAGATGGAAACTTCTGCATGACTAAAGTGACGAACAGAAACAGCTGAATCTGGTCATTTTCCCTATTCAGTGATGAAGCAGAAATCTGAAACAGGTATTAGCTCAATCATTGGACTTGTGTGGACTGACAGGATGAATTACATTGTGAACGTAGTATCACTGTACTGGTATTAGTAGTGGTGGTAGTAGTAGACGGCAGTGTCCTGCAATAATTTAGGTAATTCAATCACTATATTATTGAGAAATAAACATTACTTTACAGTTATGTAATATATAAGAATTTGGGGTTAAATTTCCCCCCAAAAAAAAGTGATAACATTAATGTGATGTATAATTTATTCATACTTTATTCATACCGTGATATAAGAATTTAGTCAAACTGTCCATCATTACACGGGAGTTAGTTATTGTAAATTGTTAAATAGTTTAGTAGTAAAAACATTTTTCTAGCAGAGGTGAAGCAATTTTACGGTGTGACAGATTGCAGCCAGCTGCTACGACATCGAGGACACAGCCACACACACACACCCAATGTTAACTCACACACTTAGAAGTTAAGCCAAATAACATCTGAAAATAAAATAAGGAAAAATAATGCTTTTGTTTTGTACATAATATTTCATTTTAGTGTATACCAACTGCATGAATTGACAGTGTAGATTTAGAATTAGTATTTACCTTTTCTATACAAAATGTTTAGTTGATTGAGTAAAGATAATCATAGATGCGCATTCTGACTTCGAGAAAGCTATGTTTAATGTCCATTGTTTGTTTGAGGGAATTGTGCTCAATCAGACTAAAACCTGACGACCCTGATTACTGTGGCATGCTTGGACTAATCAAACTCAAATCTTTCTCAGAACAATGAATTGCCTTTCATGCCTGAAAATAAGACAGAGCAACATTCTTTGGCTTTTTAAGTCAAATGCTGTTTTCCCATCATATCTCTAATGAGATCTTTTGTCCTTCCTTACATTGGTTGGAAATGGGGAGTGTCAGGTTGACTGGGCACATTCTCCACATTCATCTTTAATGATTTGTCTCAGTCATTAGTCGCTCTGTCCAATAATGACCCAAGGCCAGTCTCCTCTACCCTTTCTGTGACTAAGAGGCAAAAACCCAATGACAATAGCCAAGACAATAGCCAAAACAATAGCATGCTGGCCAGGGTTGACAGGTTTGCGTAGCAAAACCAACCCAATTGCTATTCAAAACCCGCTCAATCACAGCCAAATCTAGACTAGCACAATCACGTTAAAAATTGAGTTTGTTGGGGGAGGGTGTATAGTAGGGCTGTCAAAATTGCTGAAAAGCTAAATTCGAATATCTTTCTTAAATATTATCAAAATTCGAATTCTAAAGGCGAGACTTAAAGGGATGGTTCGGAGTAAAATCAACCTAGGGTCCTTTGCACCATGACATCGAGCTAAACCCCCCCCCCCCCAGAAGCCTTTTTTCCCTTGGATGAACATTATTAAAGTTAGAGCTTATTAAGAGATATTAGCCGAATGGCTTAGTGCAGGCGCTAATGGATCCAAGGTTGTATCTCGTAAATTACCCTACTAATAATGCCCAGAATGGTACCAAACTTCTACAGTAGTACAAATAGGTTCTGTTCTCATAAAACGAGGCATTGGAAAGTTTGTAAGTACATCAGGAGTTTATTTAAATAACACTTGCCTGATGGCTAATGCTACCGCTAACCCGGACGTCGAGGTCACTTCCGTGATTTGGGAAAAGCCCGTAAAAGTCCTGGCAGAAAGCGATGCATAATGATGTAGTGTAACAACGCCCAGTTCCAGGAATGCACTAATATTTTGTTGGTAGTACCAGTTTGCAAAAATTATTAGTTAACACTAACTTGTCAACACTTCGGAAAAAATAATAATTCGTCGTTACACTACATCCTTATGCATCGCTTTCTGCCAGGACTTTTACGTGCTTTTCTCAACTCACGGAAGTGACCTCGACGTCCGGGTTAGCGGTAGCATTAGCATTACTGTATTGTCTCCTATGCCCACAAGAGGGCGCAAGCGAGCGCAATAATCAAAAATAAACCAAATCAAGCATCACATATTTTATTGAAATGAAATGACATTCACTTTTTAAAGTACATTAACTTTTGAAACAAATGTTCTTAAATAAAATATAATTTCCTTAATGTGCATGCAAGGAAAATTAGGTTACAATAGTGCATAAAACTGTGTAAGTGCATCAGTAACCTGAGAAAACACACTTCATGTACTACATGAACACAAAATAGCAAACTTTGCCATTCAGAAACAATCCACTTCTACTCACTACAAGGCAAGTCAAGTCAAGTCACCTTCATCTATATAGCGCTTTTAACAATATAGATTGTTTCAAAGCAGCTTTACAGTATTAATAGGAAATGAAAGTAACAGAGATTGTTTTGGCTTCACAGCAGCTCTAGAATAAAGTTACTGTCCAGCTAAATTTAGTTTTGATTGATTCACTTCCGTTGCAAAGATCACTACACATCTACATATTGTTCAGCAAAAACCAGACGGTCAACTTGATCTGCAGCGAGTGCTATAAGCGCTTGTTGTTGCCAATGTTTCAGCTGATGAAGACACACGCTCAGCTCTGGCATGTGTCGATGTGTCAGGTATGGTCAAGTATACTGGATAAACTAACAAAACAAACCGTGTCAGTTAAGCCATCATCTCGTGAGCCTCTTGACACACGAAAAATTAGAATGCACGGTTTTTGCATTCGAATGTGCAGTTTTTGTTTAAAAATTAAACGAATATTCGAAATTCTAATTTTTTGTTTACAGCCCTAATGTATAGGTGGGTCGCTTTAACCCACAGAATAAAAAAACAACCTGCAGCAACAGTGTAAAAGTAGCCCGATTCCATGGGAAAACCTTGGATTTGGCGACACTGGTCTCATGAACTCTCTCAACATTTGTGTAATCACAACAAAAAGGACAGTTCTACGAAATCCCAAGGAAGAACAATTTACCATGTCACAGTGAAGGAATGTCAAAAGTTTTTTTAATCCTGTAAAACCATAATCTGTGAATCTTCTGTTAAGAGTGTAAGATAACTCGATAACCAAAATGAACCTCTTTTGAATCTATACTTTTTGACACATGGTGTTCTGGGTAATAGTCTGCTGTGCAGTCTATGATTACAAAGGTGCTGCAAGTGAGCACACTTTTGAAAGCTACAATAACAAACGGGACTTTGTGGACTTCACAGATGCGCATGAGCGAAGACCACTAGACCAAAGTCCACATTAGCCGTTTTTTTGATAGTAGTGGGTTAAACCACAATTTTACTGTGGTAAATGTTGTTTGATGTTATTGAGTTTCTCTTAAAGACTCATGTGTTGTTGTGGGCATTCATAGACAATTGAGTGACAGTGCCTATTATCTTGTGATTACAATGAAACATTTGATTCATCTGTATGGTGGAGCGTCCCAGTCGTATGCCACTGGTGGTCTCCTGTGTTCCCACAGTCCGCCTACATGCTGATCTGAATGGACTCGCCATGGAAAGTAGATTAAGGGGCACTGGGTGCACAGATGAAACACTGATGAAACCTCTCAACACCATAATGGCTGGCCTGTTTCCCATGTAGAAAAACTCCAGCTCTGGCATGTAAATCCCCGTGTTGTTCATCAGATACGTGTTGAATTTCCCAACCATGTTTGAGGGGAAAGCTGGAGCTTTCCAGACCTTTCGGTCCACCTGCCACATATTTGTGGAAATGAAATGGGGGTATACTATTAAGCTAATAAAATAATTGATCTAGGTTCAATGGAAATACATGCCTTCACATAATTCTTTTGCAAAACGTTCATAGAAATTACTGCAGTTTGCAGCTGAAATGAACTCTAGTAGCAGTAAAACATCAACAGCTTTTATTCCTTTTCACTCAAATTATGCTTACAGGGGCAGATTAAATAAAGACTTATTTCATAATGTTCCTTGCACAATACCATGTTATGGCCTCAAAACACTTTTACCATAGTGCATGATTTGGAAATCTGATTTGGTTTGCATCACATAACCAGCTCCATATGTACAGCTTTTCTGACATGGTAAACTTGCTTGGTAGCTCACCTGGTACAGCACTGCACTTGCGATGTGAAGCTCTCAGGGACGAGTCAAGATAAGACTGATCGTAGAAGCAAGACAAAATGGCATGGTTGCTTTTTATCTCACGCTTTCTTTTGCAAACATTATTGGTCAGGTTTAGTTTCAAATGCGATTGAGCGTTAACCTTTTTAGCGCCACTTACCGGACATTTAATTTCTGAACTGCCGAGGTATGAACAACCAATGTAATAAAAGGAATGAACAACCAATGTAATAAAACACTGACAGATTAACATTCATCTGTTTCAGAAAAACCTGAGCAAAATGTCACGGAGCATGCAAGAAGCAATGCATCATTTTGCAGAAATTTCACCACAGGCATGCTTTTCCAATGACACTGGTTTGCGTATATTTATTTCTGCATTCTGGACTGCCAGTCTGTTTATTAGACTGTTGTGCTAAGCAGCTGATTTTGTGCATGTTTTGTGTCAGGGTCCCGATCACCCTGCTAACTTCTAAGTAAATTTTTCAGTTATATTATATGGAACCCGCACATGACGTGGACAAAAATATAGCTATATCATGGCCACAAATTAATAGTTCGTTCTCTCGTTTTAGTAAATCTTTGTTATGTTGAACTAATTCACTCATTTTGATTGAACTAAAACAAGAGAACAAATTATCATTACTGCAAATTTCAAGTCAAGTCACTTCATAGCGCTTTTAACAATAAAGATAGTTTCAAAGCAGCTTTACAGGGATAATAGGAAATTAAAGTAACAGAGATTGTTTTGGCTTTATAGCAGCTCTAGAATAAAGTTATTGTCCAGCTAAAGGTAGTTTTGATCGATTCACTTCAGTCGCAACGATCATTAGTTATTAACTTAGGGGTCACTAACATGACACCGTTCTAACAGAAAACCCTTTAGTTCTCTCTGCGCAAACTTTAAAAACGGGAACCTGTGAAAACGCTGACGGCGTGCACATGCGTATTACGTGTTTAGTCTATAGGTATGCACGTTTGAATATATATGTGCGCAGATGTGTAGTCCGTCCCTACAAACCAACCCTCAACGAACTACTAGTCTGTCCTTAAAATTTATAATACAGAATTATTATCGCTTCTGCGTCTCCATGTGAACTGGAATTATCCCGACATCGTTTTATCTGTACAGAGGTGAAGGGAAGGGAAGGAGGCCTTCACAGGGGAGAGACTAGTTGACATTTCAGCACTGCGTTGTCGCCGTGTCCAGGCGCAGGTCCTTCATCAGATCTGGATACGGCCTGGATCCGGCGGACTGCGGTAAACCTTGGGATAAACAGAGAGACTAATATTAGCGTAGACGCCATTCTTCTGATGTAACGAGTACATCAGGATGTATGGGGAGTGTTCCCGGTTCTGGCTGACCTAATCTATGCAGCCTAACATTGAATTATAGAAGTTTATAATGTGTTATGTGTATGCTAGGTCAAAGAGATGTGTCTTTAGTCTAGATTTGAACTGACAGAGTGTGTCTGCTTCCTGGACAATGTTAGGAAGACTGTTTCAGACACCATCTTTATTTTTTAGCTCAACGGTCACAGAATGGGAAGCACAGGATTGTGGGATATCAAAGGCAGCGAAGGATAGATCTATGCTGCCTTCAAAAATCATTCAGATGAAGGAATCTCAGGATTCAGGACGATCATTGGATTTGGATGTGCCTTGCTGCCTTCCTAGCTCTGCATCCTGCCAGTAGAAGAAGCGTTTTACAGCTTTCAGACGCAGCCATTTTTTCCCCGTATGTCATGTGTGCGGCGCTCCGTAATACGGTCTCTAAAGTCAGACACATGCTCAGAACTCTGCCTGGAAAAAAATGGATGCCAACATTTTTTTTAAATTTTTTTTTATTTGTCTTACAATAAGTTCCCTGTGTTGACTGTAAGTCTGACAGAACCAAGTTATTAATTTTTTCATTTACTGAAGTGCCCAGAACTGTTGATGCATAAGGGCTGTCAAACAAGAAGAATGTTCTGGAAGCGTTTCATCAGAATAACAGTTGCTGAGCCAGCTGTTCTCAACCGCTGTGTGTGTGTGTGTGTGTGTGTGTGAAGAACTTGAGCAAACTGCCACTGTGTGTCTCACTGCCATGCCGTTTTAATGTCTGTCTGGTACATTTTCTATTAAAGACTACTCTTTGAAAAACTTAAACTGCTATGGATGTGATAATAGGCAGGGAAATCATTTTCCTTCTCTCAGGAAAGGTGTGTCTGGAATGAATTGTGGAAAAAAGGGATCGGTTACGCAGCAGATGGATCATATTTATTATAATGTTTATGTATGTGCTGTACTACAATGAAGACATTGAGTGAGACAGTTACTGTTTTCCTGTATATTCAGTTTTTTCTCTTCAGATTTCACAGGCACTTGTTCTTCACAATTTCATTAAAAGTGCAACATCACCGGCATGACTCATGAGAAACCATATTGAGGTCATTGCTTCATTTACCAGCATCTCATATTCAATTCTTTTCAACGTTGATTTATAAAAAGACACATGATTAGGGTTTCCCCAAAATCTACACTAATGAATGTGTGTTTAGTTGTGGTGTGATGACAGAAGTGTGTGTGTAAATAATTGATTTTCTGCAGCTGGCTGATGGCCGTGGAAACAGGAAGACACCCGCTGATGACATAATCTGTCAGATCCTCTTCATCAGAAAGCACCAGTCTCATTTATGAAAGACTGATAATCATGTCATAATTACAAGGTCTTTCCTGTATTTTGTCTTTCTACCAATCTAAGGCTCTGTTCCAAAATCATCTATAGAAGCGAATAGCGCTTCTCAACTAGTGAAGTAGCTGCAACTTTAAATAGTGCTGCTACTCAACTAAGGGAGTTGTCACACTACACTTTTCAGTCCATTGTCTTTCATTCATACACATCCAAATTCGGGAGGAAACGCAAGCTCATGCGAATTGTGCGGCATGCCTTCCAAAGTTCAAGTTTGGTGAACTCTTCCCTGCAAATTCATATCATGTGACCACCGGTGTGATTTCTCAGTTGAATTAAAAGAATGCAAACTTTAAATCTGCAGGACTTTAAATCCGTCTATTTTACAGTATTTACAACATTCCCACACTGGCGCTCTCCACATGGTTTTGTGCGGCGCTAGTAGCTAACGTTACACACAGGCTAACGTCTGAAATGTACTCTCTTGAGTATGTACTTACATCACGATCTCTAAAAAGTACATTCTGTATAGTCTGAACATTCGTCATGTTCACATTCGTCATGTTGGCGAAATTCTTGTCAGAAATTTTCACACGTAAAAAACAAACAAAAAACTGACGTTGTGTCAATCGCGTTTATACGCGGCCTCCGAAACTTTTGTCCAACCTAAAAATAATTGGATCGTGTTTGATTCTCTGCATTTTTCGTACGCATTTTGAGAGGTGTTTTGACAATTCAGAGCCACCGAATGACGAATACGAAAAAACGCATACAAACATTTCGAACTCAGTGTGCAAAGACTTTAAGCTGCGTGCGTCGCCTCACCTCCAATCATAAATCCTCTCCTGTGGCCTCATGGGATAGTAACGTGTCCATCGTATGCACACTTCAGAATCTCACTCGAAGTAGTAGGTCATCCGGGTACTTTTTTGCTTCTCTTTTGTGAGTATTGTGAAATTGGACAATCTTATTTTGTCACATACTGTTTTTCGCCTACTACATAGTAGGGAAGTGCGATTTCGGATGCAGCCACTTCGTCGTCGACTTTTTTGTTATTTTATGATGAGTGACAACCAGCGACATGTGCAGTACCGCCACCTACTGTGTTGGAGGATCAAGTAGATAGTTACTTGTCGCTGGTTTATTTATGATATTAGAATATGTGATGTATCAGTAATTAAGTTTTAAATATCACAGGTTTTGTCAGTACCAGTGTATTGCAACACCCTTAAAGGGATAGTTCACCCAAAATATGCAAGTCAATGGGGTCCATCAACTGTTTGGTTACAGACATTTTTCAAAATATCTTCTTTTGTGTTCAGCAGAAAAAAGAAATTCTTACAGGTTTGAAACAACTTGAGGGTGATTAAATGATGACAGAATTTTCATTTTTGGGTGAACTATCCCTTTAATTCCAGACTTCCAGTAGACATTTACTGTATTAGCATGGCGCTACATTATTGACGCAATATTCTAGCAAATGCAAAAAATGCATAGCATAAATAGTCTGTTTTAATTATATAGAGTATTTTTATCTGTATTGTCAATATTTTTCAACATAATTTAATATATATATATATATATATATATTCTTGCTTTCTTTCTTTGCACAGATTGTTGATTGGTGCTCCCACAGCCAGGGCTTTATCCAATCAGGGAGCAAACATCACAGGTGGGTTGTACAGCTGTGACATCACCACCCATCCCGATGACTGTACTCGAGTGGACTTTGACAATGATGGTAAGCAGAAAAATCATCTTATAGCTTAAAAAAATCTGTGTACCCGAGATTTAACAATATCACATGAGAATCCAGGCGCAGTAGATGTCCACTGACTGCTGTCGTGAATATAATTTGTGGTTTTATTGGTTTAAATGCTCATCTAGTCAGCAGTGCCAGGATTTTCTGATAGATCTTGAAATTATAATCGTGACTTGGTTTCTGTTCACGGTGGCTCTCACAGTTGATGTTCTTGTGGAGAATAAGGAGAACCAGTGGATGGGTGTAACGGTTCAGAGCCAAGGACCTGGAGGCAAGATTGTGGTACGTCAAGAACAGAGTTGAATGCTAATGGACCATTAATTGACTTCTAGTTGCATTGTCATTTTGACATTTTAGATGTATTATTTGTGTCACACAATGTCACAATGACATGTACTTTATCTTTCTTTCTGTGTCAGACATGTGCCCATCGCTACCAGCGCCTGTTGTTCCCGAACACACCCCAGGAGGCGCGTGACATCACTGGACGCTGCTACATGCTCAGTCAAGACCTGAGCATCGACAGCCAATCAGACGAGGATGGGGGGAACTGGAAGTTCTGTGACGGGCGCACTCGGGGTCATGAACGATTCGGCGCCTGTCAGCAAGGCTTGGCTGCCACCTTCACTAAAGACTACCATTATGTCATCTTTGGAGCACCAGGGGCGTACAACTGGAAAGGTAGGACTGACATTTGATGCAATACATAAAATTGTGTTTTTGTGTGTTTTAGGAGCGATGTAAAAAAAAAAACACACACACACACACACACACACTTTTGATAGGATTCTGTGGTAACTTTAAAGTCTGGTCAACTGTGAAACTGAAAAATAATGTGCATTTTGTCCATCAAAACGTTAAAAGGTACAGGTTATCTAACAGAAATACTCACAGAACAAAGCAGAGTACACATCAGGCATTATTGAACAGACTGTGTGTGGTCTGGGTGTGTCGAATGAGGCCGAGAGCAGGTCAGAAGTGACTCACTGGTCATTGTTTGCATTGTCTTACCTCATGACCAACTCATATTGCTACCATTTATTTATTATGATGGAGTAATCAATTACATTTTATATGCATTTATATGCATGATGTTCTAAATGCATAGGGACCCCCACTGGTGAGGAGGAGCATTGCAACATTTCTCATTCACTATTTTCTTAATTCACACAATTTTATTCCAAAGTAACATACTTTTTTAAAAAGAGCTCTTATTACAGAAATAATACACTTTTTTACACTTTTTTAGTGTATGCTGAATGTAATGTTTTTAGACACTTAATAGCATGTTAATTGCTATTAAATGAAAATGTGTTGTAGTTTAAATTTATATTAAATGCAATTAGCTGAACTTTTGAATGCTTTTGATACGCACAGTATATATTATAATGTTAACTGAAATATACTTTTATGTAATTTCGATAGAAATATATATGCTATGTATTTAAAAATATATGTAATTGCACATTTGTAATGATGAAGTTAAAACTTCATTACTACATTAAAAATATGCATTCATAAAATAGCAAATAACACCATACAGTTACAATCAAGTATTTAACATGTTCTGCAGTGTTAGTCAACACTTTGAAATAAGTGTACTTCTTTAAAGCATGATAAAATTACGTTTCAAAAATGACTTTGAAATAAAACTTTTAATTTGACATTATTACAAAGTGCACTGTTTAAAAGTGTGATAAGAAACAGTCATGACACTATTCTCTTTTTCAGTACACTTAAGTGGTCTTTAATTTCATACATATTATATTATCTACATTACAGTTTTTAAAAACACATACTTTCAAGATTTGAATTACAAGTGCACATTCAATACAATTAACCACATTTTTTTTTCTGCAGGAATTTGCACAATTAAATACATGTTTCTTATAACCAGAACTCAAATAATTTGTTTTCCTGTGTCACAATAATCTTGTTGTTTAGCACTCACCCCATCACATCTGTTCTCTAGGTGTAGTGCGCGTCGAGCAGAAGAACAACACTCTGCTGGAAATGGGCCTGTTTGATGATGGTCCTTATGAGGTCGGGGATGAAAACCGCCTTGATCCAAGTCTAGTGCCAGTACCAGCCAACAGTTACTTAGGTGAGTGTGTGTGTGTGTGTGTGTGTGTGTGTAGGTGTGTGTGTAGGTGTGTGTGTGCGTGTGTGTGTGTGTTTTGACGTTCATGCTTTTTGTGACACTGAATCTTGCATATGCACAGGATTCTCTCTGGATTCCGGCCACAGTATCACAGAAAAAGGGAAACTCATCATCGTGTCCGGAGCGCCGAGAGCCAATCACAGCGGTGCAGTGGTGTTTCTGCGCAAGCAAGAAGAAGCCTCCACCATGCTCATGTCTGAACACATTCTGGAAGGACCAGGACTTGCGTCCTCGTTTGGATATGATGTTGCTGTGGTGGACCTAAATGGAGATGGGTGAGGGATACAAGATCTGTAGAAAATAAATGTTGTTTATTATGGGTAGATTGTGAGTGCCCTTGTGAAGTCTGCTCAATCTCAATAATTGAGTTGCACTTTATTTTACAGTACGTGTACTTACAGTGTTCTTACCTAAGAAAGAATTGAGTAATATAAGGTAATTACATGGGCTAAGTTAAGGTTTAGGTGTAGGTTCAGAGTTAGTACCTAGTTATTACCCGGTTAGTGTCATTACTACAATAAGTACATATGTTCTGGCAAAACGGGACTGTAAAATTAAATCCTACCAATAATTGTATTGAATGTGCACTTGTAGTGCTCTTCAAATCTTAAAAGTATAGTTTAAAAAAAATATATATAGTTGCAGATAATATAATATGAATCAAATAAAAGGCCACTTAAGTGTACTTAAAGAGAGTACACTTTCATGACTGTGTCTCCTAACACACTTATTAAGTGCACCTTGTCATGTCAAATTAAAAGTTTTACATTAAAGCACATTTTAAATCATTTATTTTATTAATCTTTTGTCATGTTTTAAAGAAGTATGCACTGATTTTGATGTGTTGACTAACATACAAAAGCACATGTGAAGTACTTGGTTATTTAACTAGTGTGTGTTTTAATATATTTTAAATGTGCTGAATTGTAAATTCATGATTATAAATGTTTCATCTAAAATATAATTTAATGCTTGACCTACAGGTTTCAAAAGAAATTAGTATGTATTTTAAATGATATCTTAATTTGCCAGAAATGCTTCTCAGTACATTTGGCAGTACACTTTAATCTTTTTTCAAAGACGGAAGAAATAATGAAATTACTAAAAGATGTACTTAAATCCTACTTAAGTGGCTCAAAAGAACTCTGAAGTTCAGCTAATTGAATTTAATATACATTTAAACTATAATACATTTTCATTTAATTGTACATAACATGTACTTAAGTGTCTAAAAACATTGCATTCAGTTTGCACTTAAATATATTCTTTAAAAAAAAGTAATTGTTTGGATTTAAATTGGCAAGTGCTTAAGAGTCTATGATTGGATCATTAAAGGGTTACTTCAGGATTTAGCATTAAGCTTTGTATTAGTAGAAAACCTGTAGTATTTTAGAATTACCATGCTTTCCACCCTCATATCCCCCTGAGACAAGAGATTTATGTATTTTTTGTCTGGAAAAAATCCTCCGATGACGCAAAAATCGTCATTTTGCGTCATCGGAGGATTTTCTGGCCAGAGGCTAAAGACTACAGCCAGTAGATGGCGTTGTTCCGCATGTTTTCAGGCCGCCCATACAGGGTGGGATCTCACTCACAGAATGTACACAGTGTCAGCCGTCTTTCTTTGGAAGCTAAGCTAGCAGGCTCTTGTTCTGTGGAGAAAGCTGAATAGTAGGAGAAAGCTGAGTAAGTAACCATCCTCCTTTTCCCGGACTTGTCCGGCGGGCGAGATCGTTCAAAATGTACGGGATTCAGCTTTTGCTTTCTGCAGTCGCTATTCCTTGTTTACATGCACACCTTTTGTTTCAATCTAACTGAATTCATTCCGATTGGTGAATTTGAATGTAGTGTTTACATGAACGCTAAACAAGTGATCGGTTGATGTGCGTTTTACCATTGCTAAGAAAAATTCCCACTCCTCCGTGAGAGATGCGAGACCCGGCGCGTCTCAGTAATCATGCCACCGGCCTCGCGCTGTTCTCCCGCGGCCGTCAGCCTCGTCCTGCTCTCCACAGTAAACATGATGAATGGCGACTGTAGAACGCAAAAGCCGAATCCCGGACATTTTGGGCTATCTCGAAATCCCTCGCAAACTCATCATCACGTAGGCTAGCTTTGTTGTTTTAAACTGCGCACTCTTACCGGTAGGCGTGGCCTCCTAAGGCAGCGAAGCAAGTGCATTCTGGGAGTTGTTGTCTTTCATCCACATAAGCCAAAAATACATTTTCTGGCTTTTCTCAGTCTAGAAAGCTCCAAATTCAAAAATTTCTTCACATTTCTTCTACTTAAATGACCTATTTTAAATACACATTCATCTTCCCAGAGGTGAAGTATCCCTTTAATGCAGTTATTATTATGTTTCTAGCATGCTATATGTTTGGCAACAGTTCTTCTAGCCATAATTGATGGAGTGTGTAGCTTCTCATTTCTTAAACAATCATATAGGAAGACACATCATGGATTCATCAGGCTCAAACTGTGAAAGAATGGTTGTGAGGAGCATGACGAATCATTTTCACACACGAATCGTCTCCTCTGAGTCCAGACCTTAAATTCATTGAAAGTTTATGGGATGTGCTGGAGGAGACTTTACAGAGTGCTGGACTCTTGCATTGTCAATACAAGATCGGACCAAAAATTGATGCACCTCTTGATGGAAATAACATCACAACATTTAGACTCAGAGGTGCCAATTCATGTATGAAAATGATTCTTCATGCTCCTCCCAACCATTCTTTCACAATTCGCGAATGTTTCTCATGCGCACACAAAAGTCTGTATATATTTATTTTTATTTTTGAAAAGGTCCATTTATTATTACTTATTTCAAAGTAAGTAGTTGAGTGGCCAGAACACATTAAGGTTTTCTGTTTTCAGTTAAAACGGTGTCGTGTAAGCGGTAAGTGTAACCCTAAGTTAATAACTAATGATCTTTGCAACGGAAGTGAATCAATCAAAACTAACTTCAGCTGGACAATAACTTTATTCTAGAGCTGCTGTAGAGCCAAAACAATCTCTGTTACTGTAATTTCCTATTATCATTGTAAAGCTGCTTTATAAAAACAATCTATATTGTTAAAAGCGCTATATAAATGAAGGTGACTTGACTTGACTTGACATTTAGGGGCTCTGTGTAAATCATGTGTATTGTCCCTCCAGTTGGCAGGATGTTGTGGTTGGTGCACCCCAGTTCTACCAGAGAGACGAGGAGGTGGGTGGAGCTGTGTACGTTTACATCAATAAAGCTGGAAGGTGGAAGGACGTCACTCCGACTCGCCTGAATGGGACCAAAGACTCCATGTTTGGACTGGCTGTGGAGAACATTGGAGACATCAATCTGGATTCTTTTGAAGGTCGGATGCAGGAGTTGATTTTTTAGTTTAGGACGCAAAATATTTGAATTATTTTGGTTTGTTCAGGCTCGAGGTTGTTTAATATTCTTCCTGCTTGCTTTCTCAGATATTGCAGTAGGAGCTCCATATGCAGACTCAGGGTTTGGTAGCGTGTACATCTACCACGGGTCTGCTGACGGCATCAATACCAAACCAGCTCAGGTTAGACACTCTCCAATTTCTGTCTCTCTCCGTTTTCTCTTCTGTCTGCCATTTTAATGGAGCACATCAGTGAGAAATTGATTCATTTTCCAGTGTTATTCAGTTTAAAAGGTTTTCCATTTTCAGGATAAAACATTGGTGAAAAAAAAATTGATACTTACATATTTTAACATCTGATTCTTCTGATGTAACTTTGTACTAACTCTGTCTTTTGTGACCTTTAAAACAAAATATGGTTTTAGTCTATACATGGTGTGTTCTTTGCTGTTAAACAAATTAATAAAGATTTGTAGTATAAAGATTACAGCTTTTCTGTAGCTCAAATGGTAGAGTGTTTGCGTTTGCAACGCCAAGGTCATGGTCATGGGTTCGATTCCCAGGGAAAGCAATAACTGATAAGAATGTAAAAATGTGTACCTTGAAATGCAATGTAAGTCGCTTTGGATAAAAGTGTCTGCCAAATGCATAAATGTTAAATGTAAGGACACTAAGACATCCAATGTTATCTTGCAGATACTGGAGGGCAAACAGCACAATATTAAGATGTTTGGCTATTCTCTGGCCGGAAATATGGACCTGGATCAGAACTCGTACCCTGATCTCGCCGTTGGGTCGCTCTCTGACACCGTTTTTATTTACAGGTGCTGATAGGTCACTTCTAATATCAAAGTTGTTACCTGAAGATTTTTGAGATGCTATAACAACATCCGTCTTGTGTTCAGGTCCAAAGCGGTTATTAGCATCAAGCAAGACATCAAGGTGACACCGAAGGAAATTGACTTGATGAAGAAAACGTGTGGCAACAGTATTTGGTGAGATACTGACAAAACAAGAACTTAGAAAGCATCGCTCACAGATGTGCTTGACATTTTGAACTCTGTTCTGTGTGAAGATAATTTTGTGTTTCTTCACAGCTTGACTGTGGAAGCTTGTTTCACATATAGAGCAAACCCTCACACCTACAGCCCTAAAATCAGTAAGTCTGTTTATGCTCTTATTATGAGAAACTTTCCTTATCTATTACAGTTTTTTATTGTTTAGTCTAAAGGGCTGTTCACACCAAGGACGATAACTATAAAGTTGGAATCAGTCTACAACTATGTTTTTTTCCAGCTGATGAACCATAAAAACATTGACAGTCAATCAGAAATCAAAGGGACTTTAAAGCGGTAGAACGCGCTTATACTGTGATAGATTTTTATCGTCTATTAGTGTGGACACTGATATAGTTATCATTTTCTTTATAGTTTTTGTTCGTAGTGTGAACGTGCCTCAAAGTCCCCCTGTAGTCAATCATTTTATCCCTTAAAACTCATCTTTTATTACTAAAATGACATATTTAAATGTTTTTTCCTTGAAAAAAAAAAAGTCTTCTTGCCTTAAAATAGCTTGAATATAACTCTACACCCTTGCCTCATTTAGTATACGTGGCTAGTCTATGAATATGCAAATTAGCCCCGCCTCCACTCACTCACACCAGCTCAGAGATCCACTCGTTGACGATCACACGTTGATCTGATTGGTTACAAGGTAGTTTGTGACGTCAGAAACACCAGCGATTTCAAAGCGTGTTTTTGAGACTGTCTTTGGTTCACTGCAGTTTGAAGGAGAAAATACTCAGCAATGGTGTCGACTTATGAATTTACACATGGTTTGTCTTAAAGCATATTAAAAACACCACATAGACATATAAACAACATTAAAAGCTGGATTTTCACCACAAGGGGACTTTAAGATTTAATCCACATGTATTCTGTGTTTATAATGCTGTTACAGAAGACAAAATATGCTCACTGGAGTAAATAAGTGCATTTCTTTGTTCTGAGGTCAAAAGGTTCACACATTCTAAACCAGTTTGTGTTTGTTTTCCAGCCATTTCCTGTACATTGGAGGCAGAGTGGCACCGCAGGAAGCTGGGTCTCCCATCTAGAGTTGTGTTTCTGGAGAAGAACGAGATGGATCAGGACTTCCAGTCGACCGGCACTCTGGAGCTACGAGGACAAAACAAAAAAGCTTGTTACAAGACCAAACTCAGATTACAAGTAAATAAAGCTTTGAAGTCCTAGTGATTTTCCTCCATACTGTGACGTACATCCGAGTGTAACAGATTTTTCGAAAAACAAAAAATGTGGGTATATGGCGCTTGGTTCGTCGGTTGTTGATTGGATGTTGAGATTTTGCAAAAGTGGAGGCAGATGAATGAGAGCTTGCAGGGGGGAGTTTAAAGAGGCCACATTATGCCCTTTTTCTAAGGGGCCATTCATTTACACGACAACAGCGTGTTTCCTGAAAACACAAACTTTTGAAAATGGGTTTCAAAGTGCAAGTTTTTGAAAACGGTCTCCATGTAAACAACAAAAACGCAAATCTCTGAAGCCGATGATGTCATGCACATGCGTATTAAGTGTTCAGTCTATAGTGTTTCATCGCCATCTAATGGCCTGGCAGCAGAATTACGCGTTTTTAGTTGTTTTCACGGATTCGTATTCGTAAAGTAACAATTTGTCCAAAATGTTTTATTCTGTCACTCACCCTCATGTTGTTTCAAACCCATATGACTTTCTTCTGTGAAACACAAAATGAGAAATTATAACGGATTTTGTAATGGTTGTGCTTTTCTGTGTTGAATGTGCAATGAATGTGAGACTGGATTTTTCAAGCTTCAAAAGTTACACCATAAAAGTATTGTAAAAAGATTTTCATTTCTGGATACACTATTCCTATAATTCTCCTTTTGGATTTAGGGACTTTTATTATGACATTCAGCCTCTGTCTAAGCTCTCATTAATGAAATGTTATGTCGATACACTGACTGAGTGGGATCTGCTGTGCTCTGGTTTTCAGGAAGGCATCAGGGATAAGCTCAGAGCGATTCCTATCGAGGTGTCTGTGGCCATTCAGAGTGCTAAGAGAGGCAAACGGCAGAGCTCGCTGCCACAACTAGTGCCAATACTGGACTCCACTGTGCCCAACAAGACCATCACTGAGGTATACTCAGTTTACTGCACAGAAATCTAATGAAGAGTCAATGCATCTTTAGATCCTTCACTGTAAACATAACGGAGTGTCTATTTACTTGCCTTGTTGGCGGAGGCTTTTACACTCACTCCGCCCAGCATTGTCTAGAGGAGCCTGACAAGATTTCAAAAGAAACCCGTCTGATAACAGATCACTGGCGTGAAGAGTAAGGCGAGTGGCCTTAGCTTTTGGCGCAACCAACCGAAGAACAAGTACAACATGTTACTGGATCAGCCTCTTTTTTGGTCCTGGAACAATATTCCAATCAACCAATCAGATTTGAGGGACAAGTTTACAACCAGGGTTAGGTGCTTCTACATCAGTGTTATTAACCTATCATTCCCCTCATTAGTTATGGGTAGGGTTAGGTTAGGGGTAGGGATAGGGTTAAGATGTAATCTTTCGGACAATAATGTTGTTCCAGGATCAACAAAATATGTCAATCCAGGAACATGTCTTACTTGGCAAAATCACGGTGATCTCCTTGGTCAACATCTCCTTGATCCTGGAACAACAATCCAATCAACCAATCAGGTTTGAGGAACAAGTTTATAGTTTATGTCAAGTTTAGGCTTACAACCACAGTTAGATGCTTCTATATCAGTGTTATTCGCCTGTCATTTCCCTCTGATTTTAGGGATAAGTTATGGGTAGGGTTAGGTTAGTGTTGGGATAGGGTTAGGACTAAAGTTTCGGACAGGAATGTTGTTCTAGGATCAACAAAATACGTTGACCCTGGAACGCGTCTAACTCGGCAAAATCAGGACGTGCTGACCGAACCGAGATGCATCCACCTTTTTCCAAACTCATTCTTCTTCGTTTTTCCCATCATAAATCAGAGAGGTGTTTATTTTAAATAAAAATAAAGAAAATGTTCAAAAAGTGGAAGGGAATAAAGTGTGTATAGGGTTTGGCACAGGGACAAATAATGTCCCAATAAAAAAGCATCCATTTTTTTTATTTTAATAGACACTGAATATGTTATTATTGCACACTGTTTTATAATGTACTACGATACAATATATATGCCGCTATTTGCATAAATAGCTATTAGTATAAATAGCATCTAACTACTATTTACACTTAGTGCAAATAAAATACTGCTATTTTCACTTAGTGTAAATTGGATCTATCACTATATTTGCACCTAGTGGCAGATATTATTTGCACCTCAGTGTATTGTAGTACCTTACAAAACAGTACTTTTTATAACTTATATAATATAATGCAATATAGTAAATGTAATGTTATATAATCAATGTCAACAATAATTTTTGCATAGGCGAAAATTGTAAAAGGCTGATAAATGAAGTGACATAATAAACCTTGTTTCCTGGCCTGTAGGTGAACTTCCTGAAGGAGGGTTGTGGCACGGACAACATCTGTCAGAGTAACCTACATCTGCAGTACAGGTTCTGCTACAGGGAGTCCAAACAAGACGTGTTCCCTCCTCTACCTCTGTGTGTACCAGCAATACATGCAACATAAACCCAACACACACTAGCTCTCTTCACATCTATATATAAATATGATCCGATCACAAGAGAAATCTTAATGTATCAAATAGCAATAGATTGTTTATTACATTAAATGTCATGGGGCATGATAGGCACAAGGCATGATAGATTCATATCAGTATAAAAGGTTTCTTTGTTGGTGTGCAGTGTGTTAAATGCTCAAATACGTCTCTCAGGGAGAATGGTGTGCCGGTGATTTCTCTGAGTGATCAGAAGGACATTGCTCTGGAGGTCACAGTGAGGAACAGAAATGGAGATGATGCTCATGAAGCCAAATTGGTGGGGCAGTTTGATGAATCTCTCTCATACTCTGGATTCAGATCTCTGAGAACTACTGTAAGTGTATCACACGTCTAAAGTCTATATCTGAGTCATGTGACCTGAACCTTTCCGATGTGGCACTCTTCTGAATTTCATTTAACTATTTTTTAAGGTTTTATTCATTATTTCATCATTGATACAAAAATATTGTTGCTATATTTCTATGAACTCTTTATCTTTCTTATTGTTGTTCAGTTGGTTCTGTCAGAGATTCAGCAGACTAAATGCATAAACTTGACATTTCAATAATAATGCTAATTCAATCAATTCCCACCGATCCATACTTTATATCCTATAGGATAAACATGTGATCTGTGCTGCCAATCAGAATGGCTCTCTGGCAGACTGTGAGCTGGGAAACCCTTTTAAACGGGATTCAGAGGTCAGTAATACTTCAACGATGCCAAATTAATCTATTTCATGAATTGTCATTTTAATAAAAATGATTGTTTTGTAGGTGAAATTCTATATCATATTGAGCACCGGCAAGATATCACTCGACACCAAAGAAGTTGAGATCGACCTTCAGCTGGAAACGTATGAAATATTAAAAATATCAAAAGCACTCTTGATTTAAGCATGTTTATATGAACTAAGTGTTTGATGAATGTTTATATGATGTTTATGACATCCACATACAGAACGAGTTCACAGGAGGGCCTGAGTAAAGTGAAGGCCAAAGCCAAAGTGGTGATTGAACTTCTTCTTTCTGTACAAGGGTGCGTATCTTCACTTTATTTCTCATCTCATGTGGGATCGTTGCAAATCTAAGCACAGTTTGAGACATCTCTTTTGAATCTCGAAAGGAGATGCAGAAGATTTTTAGGGTCTTTTTTCAGCAGTAACAGAAGCAGCAGATGTGAGCAGAGACATTAAGGATATATTTTCTGACTTCCATTGCATTTTAAAGTAATATTAAACATCAGGTTTTGTCCAGAACATGCAGCAGTAGAGCCTCTGGGACTCTTATGTTTAAGGGTCAAGGCTTCTGATACAAAGGCGAAGTCTCAAGCAGGGTTTACCATGAAGCTGTAGAAATACAGAAATCAATATGTCAGTTAACTCTTGAGGAAAGCACTTAACCCCAGGTTAAAAGCAGCTGCTAATAACTACTAGTGTCTCTGCCATCATAAACTTAGTTGAATGACTCCCCTTTGAAAAAGAACACATTAGGATACTGATAAAGAGCGCACTTATTACGGAAATAATATACTTTAAAAGAATATGCTTAAGGGCAAACTGAATTATAATTATGTATTATAGTTTATATTTGTATTACATATAATTAGCTGGATTTTAGAGTGCTTGGACTTAAATATATATTTATGTAATTTCATAATTACTTCTGTGAAATACAGTATTAAATATGGTTAAAGTGTATGGCTGACAGGCATTTATGGCAAAGTATGTCCTTTCTATTGAAAGTTGTCATATTTTTATATATTTGAAAACACATCTGTAATGATGAAGTTGCAATTTAGTACATTTAAAATATATTGACTTTAAATGTAAAATCAAATAACACACTAAGGTTAAAATTATAATCAAGTACCTTACATGTGCTTTAGTATGTTCGTCAACTCATCAAAATAAGTGCACTTTAAAGTTTAACAAAAGATCAGTAAAACAATGATTTAAAATGCACTTTAAAATAAACCATTGAATTTGACAATATTACAAAGCACACTTGTTAAGAAACAATCATGAAAGTGTACTCTAAGTACACTTAAGTGTCCTTTTATTTCATGCAAGTATTTTTCTTAAATATACTTAAAAATGAAAGTACACAAGTGCACATTCAGCACAATTAAGCACCCTTCTTTTTCAGTCTTAGTTGTGTTACGTCCTGTCACATGATTGCTGTTTGTTGTGTATCAGGGTTGCCAAGCCGTCTCAGGTCTATTTTGGAGGTCGAATCAGAGGCATGAGTGCCATGAAGACAGAGGAGGAAGTCGGCAGCTTGATCGAATATGAATTCAGAGTAAATGCCAAAATAACTTTAAAGAATTATACACCTTTTTAGATATCACTTCAGCCATTTTTGCAAAGCACTACTTCTAGCCTAAGATTTTTTTATGTATTTTTTTGCAGGTGATTAATTTGGGAAAGCCTCTGAAGTCTTTTGGCACTGCATCCCTAAACATCCAGTGGCCTAAAGAAAGTTCTGTGGGAAAATGGCTGCTGTATCTGATGAAGATCAACACCAAGGGCCTGCAGTTAGTCACCTGTTCACCTGAGAGAGAGATAAACCCTCTCAGACTGAGTGAGGTACCAGATATATTCCTGTCTTAGTTTACATCTGACCCAGACAGCAACATAACGTCGGCCCAGATCCGGCCCACATCTGGTCACATATTTTTTCTATTTTGTGTTATTATTATTTTTTTTTATTTACCTTTAAATTACTAGATTTGTTCAATACATAATACATTAATGGCAATTTAAGCACATTCAAAGTAACACATAATTTCATGCATAACCTTTTTAAGTCAGCTCAAAATATCTTTCATTGGGTTTTTGTCTTTGCCGACCTTTTGTGGAAAAAAAATAATATATATAACATGATATTTCATGATATTTCATGACTCTTGCCACTAGATGGCCTTATAGCTCTATATGGAGCGAATGAGCTGTTCCGCTGGGTCCTAAAGTCAGTTACTTTCGGTATGCATTCAGATCATAGACTGTAAAAAAAGATGGACGACGCCCCTTCGCTCTCTTCCATTGATGATAACTGAAGCCGCCAGAGTCCCGATATGGCGCTGACATATTGGAACTTGAGTCTGCGCAGTAGCGATTTCGGGACCAGACCTGCGCAGTAGTGAGCAGGAAGTAAAGCCGCGAAATCATCGCTCCGCCCTCACTCGCGCAGGGAAAGTGCATTCTGCATACTTTTTAAAAAATTGATTGCAGACTGACAAGAGGCTTATTAAAATAAAGTAAATACAATTACCTCAGTCCTCCGAAGATCCCGAAAAAAATGTCCGTTGGTGCTTCAGTGACTACTTCGCTCGGAGAACCTGTCAATCACAGCTGTCAATCATGACGTTACACCACCGCATCACGTAACTAACTAAAAACCAACTTATTTTTGAAACAGACACTTGAACTTACATCAGCGTGATAAAAACGACAGCAAATGAAAGAAACCACCTTTGGAAAAAGATATTTGAAGTGTAATTTAATTGTTTTAGTTGGTCTCGCATCCCGTTGAATAACACGGGGAGGCGGGGTTTATGACCTATACTAGGACCAGTCACCGGGGGGCGATCGAGATGTTTTGGCTTCACTTTTCATGGCTTGTGCGGCACGCTTGATTCAGATACAGACATTATAAAAAAAAAATGTGGTAAAGTTTTAGCATTTTTTTTAGTTTGAATTTTGAGCATTTTTTTCTATGTGTACAGAAGCATTCCTCACATTCCATTCATTCCTAAGGGGGTCAAAATGACCCACGGGGGAAGGATTTGGTACTTTTTTTAATTAAATTTTTTTTGTATTCGTGGTTCAAGTGCGACAAAAGTCCTAGGGTCTTGGACCCACCCCTCTGATGAAAACTATATTTAAAAAAAAAATTAACAAAATGAGTTTCGGGTCAAAATGACCCCTGATAAAAAATAATGCTAGATAAAAAAAAAAAAAAAAACATTTTTAAGAGTTACCCTTTCTGGCTGAGATTGATGCTGGAAACATGGACAAAAAGTAGACACATCTGTGACTCTTTTAGGAGTCGACGTCAACCAGGAGAAAGCGTGAGCTGGAGGAGAGGAGACCATCTGACGGGAGTAAAATATCCCTCTTCACTGACAAACGCAAGCACAAGATTCTGGTAATGAGATTTAGTTATTTATATTTGTAGTGAACTTTAATTTTTAGAAATGATTGGACCAAAACAACGTGAACGTTATTATTTCTCATAGTCATGCAGTGGCGATGCCAGATGTGTGGAGATGAAATGCCCCCTTCAGGGCTTGGACAGCACTGCAGTCATCGTTTTAAAATCCCGGCTGTGGAATTCCACTTTCCTTGAAGTAAGGACAATGACGAGGGCTTATTTTGTTCCCTTGAAATAATGTCTGAGGTTGTTAAAGCAATCTGTTTTGTTTCCTATCAACAACAGGATTATGCGACCTACAATTACCTTGATATAATAGTGAAAGCCTCCATAAGTCTGGATGTCTCCGCCAATAACATTGTCCTTAAAAATGCTGAGACCCAGGTAACACAGTTTCCTAAAGTGTAACATTTAAGTCTGTGACATTAAAGACATTTGTTGAACGCCTGTACGTCTGATGCCCAGGTGAGGCTGACCGTGTTCCCAGAGACGACAGCGACTCCGTTCGGAGGAGTTCCCTGGTGGATCATTCTTGTGGCGGTTTTAGCTGGGATTCTGATGCTGGCTCTCCTAGTTCTGTTACTCTGGAAGGTAATAAAACACTCACACACCCAAACATAAAGCTAACAAAAACCCAACGGCATCAGCCACATGGATAAGAGGTTCCTTAAGGAGTATTTCTGGTTGAAAGCTTATATGTGGACATCTCTGTTCTGAATTTGTTTTTGTTTTCTAATACTATACTGTTATTTATTCTGATATTTACTATTTTAATGGCCCAAAAAAGAATTTGGAGACTTAAGACCCGTGCACACCAATGACGATAACTATAAAGAGAACGATAAAGATATAGTTCTAAAAATCGTTCTCAAAATTAAAGAATAGAAGAGTTCACAGCACAACTATAACGATAATGGCACAGAGAAACGATATCGTTGGAATCACTTTCAGAACGATGTTACCCAGCTCATGAATTATAAAAACATTGACAGCCAATCAGAATCCATCATGATGTAATGAGCTCGAGCGTTTAAAGTGACAGTCAAGCACACGCTTAGAAAAACAGAATGATATCATCACAGGAGTGGACGCTAATATAGTTATCTCTATAGTTATCGTTCTTGATGCGAACGAGCCTGTACTGTACACTTGAATGAATGTCATTTCATTAAATAAAACTAAAATCAAATAGAATATTTTGGGGTTTTTTTTCTTTCAAGAAAGATACCACAAAAATACGTAGCACCGCACAAGACATGCAGGGAAAAACTATGTATAAAATCAAGGGAACAACATATTGTATCGTTACACTAGTTACTTAAAATGAGAGAAATAATTCTTAATTCATGGCCTTCATAGATCTTATCTATCTACCTATATATATATATATATATATATATAGTCATGGTCATGTTCCAAGATAGGTAGGAGATACATAAAGTTTTATATGACAAAACAATGGATATAAATCATATTGTGACACTGATTTATCAGGTGTCCTTTGTGAAAAAGAAGTACCACATACTTTTAAAAGAGTAGGCTTCTTATTACAGAAATAATATACTTTTAAAAGAATATACTTAAGTACAAAATGAATGTAATGTTTTCGGACACTTAATTATGCGTTATAGTTCAAATTTATATTAGATGCAGTTAGCTGACCTTTAGACTGCTTTTAGCCACTTAAATAAGACTTAAAGTACATCTTTATATAATAATACTGTCTTTGAAATATGGTAAAGTGTACTGCCAAGCATCTAAACTAAAATATACTTTTGCTATTTCTATTGACAGTTGTTTGTTATTTGTCATACTTGAATGTCCTTTCTATTGAAACTGGTCAACGCATCAAAATAGGTGTACTTCTTTAAAACATGACAAAAAATTATTTTAAAGTAAAAGGTTTAATTTGACATTATTAAAATTTAAGTGACCTTTTATTTAACTATTTAAGTTTTTTTTACTTTTAGGATTTTAAGTACTTTACAATGCACATTAAAAACAGTTAAATGCACTTCTTTTTCACAAGGGTAAGTTGTTCAATGACATTCACACATTTTTATTCAGGTTTTACTGCCCAAATGCTTTTTTGTGGCCACTGCATATTAATTCCATGAACATTTGTGTCAGTGCAAATGTAGTACAAACCTTCTCATGACATGTTTGCAATGACCCGTGAATTTGCCCCCTCTGTAGTGCGGTTTCTTCAAGCGGGCCCAGAAGGACGAGTATGATGCCGCAATTCACAAAGCTGAGATTCACACTCAGCCCTCAGACAAACTGTCCACTGAGGCCTAGCTCTCCTTACCGGGGTAAACCACGATCGCTGCAGCAGATTGGTGTCTGCATGACGTGTGGCCTAACTCACTAACTCATCTTTTGCTCTGACAAAAGCAAGGGAAAGACTCATGCTGCTCAGCGTGCTTCGCTCTTTCCGTGTGAAGCTCAGTTTTGTTTCGTATTGTGTCGATGGATGTGCTTCTACGTGTCCTGTTTTGTCAAGCATGTCCCGTCTCTCAGTGTTCTCCTAAGCATACACACTCAGAGTGATTTTTTTTTAAAATGTGCCCATTTTTTAAATTATTCTTAATGAGGTTTTCTTCTTTCTCTGTCAGTGTGGATTTTTCAAACGTTCCAAATATGAGGACAGCGTTCCGAAATATCATGCGGTGAGGATTCGTAAGGAGACGCGTCTCTTGAAAGACGGAAAGGTCATGTTAGATCCCTTTGAGAAGAAGCAATGGATGACCACATGGGATGAGAACGAGAGCTACTCATGAGACTGTCTCTGCATCTGATGTGGACAATCTGCACCATCAGGCGTCTTCGGTTGTGAAAAGTTTCAGAGGAAGTCTAACTCTGCGCGGTCTGTGAGCCGTGAGACATTAAAGATGCCTTTACACATCCGTGTGTTTCTGGTAACTAAAGGGTAAAGACTGACTGTTAACGCCTGGATATCTCTGGGCTTTTTGTTTGCAATGACACCCCTTAAAAAAGCATTTGTATATTTTTGGAAGATGCATGAGATGCCAAGAATGGATTGTCTTGATTTTCTTTGTAAATATTTTACAATGCAGTTTATTTATTTTGTCTTGTCATTTTGTACTAAGATGCCTACTGTGCATGAACTGCCCAAAGATTATTTTTCATGTCTTTCGGTAACTGTAAATTCGATTGAATGTTTTGAGGTCTGTCAGATGAATCTCAGGCGGGAAAATAAACGATTACTGGTGAAAAATGTTGATGACCGAATGTATCAGTTATGCCACTGGAGCAGTTATAGATATGAGCAGACACGCAAAATAAAACCCATGACAACATATCAGCATGGGATGATGACTATTATCATGTCGTTTCTCAACTCTAGAATGCTCACAAAACCAACCATTTGCTTGCTAATAATAGCATTAACGTTAGCATTTCCTAAAAGTGAGAAAATATCACAAATAAAAGATAGAAGACAGTTGTTCTCGGCAGTGTCAGACTTAATTTCTCCCGTTTGTAGTGCATTTGAGAAGGTGAGAAGGTCGTGCGCCGCAACCAAAGCCCGAACCGAGCCAGCCCGAAGCTCAGAGTCGGAGGCACGGGCATAAAAAAAATCCAAAGCCCAGACCCATGGGTCTAGACCTGGTTATGCACAGTCCATCTGTCCACTGACCACTGACCAGTTCAAACAGGCAAGAACCAGACCAAGGTCACGGACGCACGCCTCCCACACTCCTGAACTTTTCCGTGACCCGACCTCCTGATAACCATTTCACGAGTTCACACTTAGAATAAATAGTATGCATATTTGGCGTGCTGTCCGAGGAGAGGGCTCCGGGCTCGATTGTTCAGGTCAGTGCAGCGATTTACCAGACTCAGAGTTAGTCAAACAGTGTAGAAACTAAGACTCAAAGTTAGTCAAACAGTGATACAGTTCAGGATCTGCAGTGGGCATGATGTCTGCACACTTCCCAGTGGATGAGGAGATCTGCAGTGCAGTGTTGGAGGAGCCGCTGGGTGGCGCTGTTGAGGAGAGAAACACAGCAGAAGAGTGTGAAGCTCCTGCACCCCCTAGAGTCGCGTGGGGGAACAACACCTCAGGTGCATACACACACACACACACACACATGGTAGAGGGAAGGATGGTAGAGGGAAGTATGCGTGTTATTAATCCAATAGCCGGCATAGTTCCTGAAAAAGAGAAGACTCAAAATTGTGGCCATGATAAGAATGGAGGCTCAGAGGAACCCCATAACGATAAAACCCACTCCTCAACTAAAACTTTGGCAACTGATCGTGCTTCTTGATTGGACAAAGTACCAGAATATAACATTAATATTTATTAATATTTTTATCCATGGTTTCAGGGAGTAGACCCAAGATATCCAGAGCAACATGCTCATAAGGGCGAGACATTATAGGACACAATGGGACCTGAGGGTTGCGAGCTGGAAGCTTCTGTGACTCCTGGTCTACTTCTTCTACCCCTTCACCCACCTCTCTATATTTGTGGACAAAATCCCAATTTTTATTCCATCACATAGAGTATGGGCTTCCTCGGTTACATTAATAACACAAACTGGCATAATGTTAGTGGTTACTGCATGTGCCACCGGCACATCACAATGGCGAGACAGAGAAGAACCAGGCTCCAACATACTATTTTTCCTGAAAATTATCACTTCCATGCGTGTGGGTACTTTTATCTGCACTGGAAGCTATAACAGCTATATAGCTGCACCGAACCTATCAGGGCGCGTCCCGCCACCAGCGAGCTGAGCCCGCCAAAATGGGTGGAGCTACTGACTATATAAGCGCCCCATTTTGCCATAGACATCAGATTTATTCTCCTTCAGCGAAGACTCACCTTGTCGCTGATCTTCTCCAGCTTTGAAAGCCTTCTCGCTGGCGAACAAGCCCAGCAGCGGAGCGCAGCGTTCTTTCAAATGCCGCGCTCCGACTGTGTCACAGGCAGAGCTCCTCTGCATCTCACAGACGAGCACCGTGGGTGCGTTTCCTGCCTGGGCAAATACCATGCAGAAACTGCACTCACACAGGGCGGTAGCTCTCATTGCGAGAACATGTCCACTCTCCTCTCTGTGTACGCGGCTAGCTTTCTTTTTAGAGAGTGACCCGCCCCTAGCGCCCTTCCGTTTCCCGCCTCCCAGGAACCTTGGAGGAAGAAACGGCGGGGTCAGAGGACACACAAGAGCATAGAGACGAGTGAGCTCACGCCAGCTCAGACCCCGCGTGCCTCACTCTCTCCACAGAGAGAGATTTCGCCGGTGCTCTTCACCAAAGCATACCAGCGTCCCTCCTTTGAAGCGGCCGGCCTCATCTCGTTTGGTGGATCGGAGGAAGACCTCCACGATGACAGCCTGTCATTGGCAGCCTCTAAAGGCTAGGACTGGTCGGGCTCAGTCATTGACCCCGCCCCCTGTCTCAGTCTAGCAAAAGTGATGCCCGGGCGAGCACAGATGCCTTCTGAGATGGGTCTTCACCGGAAGAGCCCACCAGAAGAATGGTTCCTGCCGGGGCGCCAACAGGCCCCTCATCAGTGATCAGCGCCGTTCTTCCCTGAAGTTCATGACAAACTAAGTCATGGCGTGCCCCCTACTCGGCCCGCCTACACACTTCCGCCTCTGCAGCGCTCTCAGCTCTTGACGGCGCAGAGGAAAAGGGATATGAAAAACTGCCCCCCCCCTTGAGGAAGCGGTGGGCGGGCAGAGATGCGTGGCCATTGGATGGAGGTCTAAAGTGGCTCATCCGTCCAAACCGTGCAGAACAACTACACCTCTCGCCGACCAAGCCTATGTTTCCGCTGGTCAAGCTGCTTCAGCACTGCACACTATGGCGGTCCTCCAAGTGTTCCAGGCGAAACTCGTCCGCTCCATGGACGAGTCTGGACCGGACCCCACGGCCTTCTGCAATCTGCGCAGCACCACTGACCTGGCCCTGCGCGCCACAAAGACCACTGCCCAGGCCATTGGAAGAGGCATGGCCAGCCTGGTAGTATAAGAGTGCCACCTGTGACTTAACCTCAAGGAGATAAAGGACACAGACAAGACTGCCTTCCTGGACTCCCCACGTATCTACCACCGGTCTCTTTGGTCCCACGGTGAAGGGCTTCGCTGAGCTTTTCACTGAAGCACAGAAGTCTTTGCAGGCTATGCGACACTTCCTGCCTTTCAAAATGGGTGCTGAACACAATAAAATGAGGTTACTTGCTCCAGTTCGCTCGCAGACCTCCGCGCTTTCATGCCATGGTCAACACATTGGTAAGGAGCAACGTGGCTCATGTCCTCCGCACCGAAGTGTTAAACCTGCAAGCAAAAAGGGATATCAAAACAGTTACCCCTTCACAGAGCAAGTCAGGCTTCAACAGCCGTTACTTCCTCGTCCCGAAAAAGGATGGCGGCCTCAGGCCTATTTTGGATCTCAGACACCTGAACAAGGCCCTCACGAGACGGCCATTCAGGATGCTAACAGCCAAACAAATCCTAATCTGGCTCATGCTTGGCGGTCAGGCAACCAACGGATCAGGGTAAACCACGACTGTACCAAAGTCCTGGCCCCTTGGAAAAACACCAGCTAGTACCAGTCTGGTGTAAGCATGGGTCTAGTCTTGAGGAGGTAAGTTGTTTCGACAGACGACCTCAAACCTAGGTTGGGAGGCTCTGTGCGAGACCACGGGCCCACAGTGAAGAATAAATTCTTGTCTGACGACAATTTTTTTCAATATATATCAGCCGTTTATTACAACAAGCGATGCCAAATTCGCGAATGAATCTCTCTTTTGAACTAATCGTTCAAACGGGTTTGCAAGGACTAAACTGAATATTAATTATTTGTAGTTGTTTCTCACACCTCAACGATGATACAGCTCTTCATTGCTTATGGACTGCTCAGTACTGCAGGTCAAGACAACATGATCATTCATACAATAGACATGTTTTGCAGATAATTAATTGGTCACTCATCCAACCATGCTTTTGGCTTCCCAAATAAGGCAGGTTTTATTGTTTTATTGAGTTTCTCTCATACTTAAATTTCAGAGGGGAAAAAAAAACGTCAAATATGCTAAAATATTTAATGATTTTGAGTGTCTCTTACAAAAAACATCCATCAAATGATACTTTTGATAATAAAAAATACAAATCTTGGTTTTGTTATGTCCCAACTATTATACAGAAATGTTATTGTAAGTTTTACTTGTTTTTATGTCTATACCAATAGCATATTGCTATCTTAAAACAGAACATTTCAAGCACAATCTTTAAAATATACAAATGGGCCAATCAGGAGTAATATTAACACTTATGACTGTAATAATGAAGTATAATGTCACTGAACTGAACTAATGTATACAGTGTGTTGGATGTTAATATAGTAGGCTACATACTTTAAAATATCTACAAAAAAAAAAAAAAAAACTTTTTAAAGCAGCAGGCAGGGACAGTAGGCTACATGCATCTCTTTTCATTCACAGACGAAATATCACAGCACAATAGGGCTGTGAAATGATTAATCGCATCCAAACTAAAAGTTTGTGTTTACATAATATGTGTGTGTACTTATTTTGTATAAATGCACGTACATGCATATTTATATGTATATAAAATATTTATTTTTAATATAAATTATATATATACACACAAACACAGTATATACATGCAGATATTTCTTAAATATATATATGCATGTGTGTGTATTTATATATACAAAATATTTATACACAGTACACACAAACTTTTATTTTAGATGTGATTAATCGTCATAAATCGTTTCACAGCCCTACAGCACAACACTTGTCAGTTTAAAATGCCCTTCAGAGACTTCCACAACAGCAGAGATTTCAGCATTTTGTTTGCTTTGAGATTATATTAAAAGGATAGTAAAATCCAAACTTGTTTCTAAACTCTTCCTTAGAAAAGCTTCATCCAGACTCTTCTGCTTTTCCGTTACGTCTGCGTGTCTCGAGGTCTAGGTGTGTTGTTGTGGTCACGGCTGTGTCCGTTTTGAAGTCCTCTTGGCTTGTGCTTCTACTGCCCACAGATCGTGCGATTTCTTCTCTTGGCCTCTTCCAAGAGGGGCGAGTTGCAATCCAGAGAACAAGACCACCAAATGCAATAACAAGCAGCCCAAGAACATTTACTAAAACGGCTTCTGGTGGAGAGTCTTTATAAGCTGGGCTTTTCCTGGAAAACGTTACAAACAACACTTAGAAAGACCTCTACTAAATGCAAATTTGCTTCGTCTTTCAAAACGCACATGACACAATGTGCATTTGCATTTGTATTGTGTGTGAAGCTGTACTTACAGGCCAAAGATGAGTTTCTCAGTGAAGCCCATGAGAGCTGTGGCAATTACACTGGCGAAGATGAACAAGCCACTGTAGATGTGCACCGGCATGAGAGCTGCTCGCACGTACACTGGAGTTGCAGGTATCAGATAGACGGCGATGCCTATAACTATCTAATTCATGAGAGAGAAGAACACATCACACCTCAGAGAGCTCTGACAACATAAATGTAACAAAGATTTATTAAAATATAAAATATTGATACGTCGCTATGTGAGTAACAAACAATTAAGTTAATATTTAACCCTTTAAAGGGCTGTATAAAGAACAGGATCTTCTGTCCTTTTGAAGTAAAAGAGTTTGTTGTGTTCTGCAGACATAAGATTCACAATACAAAACTCCCTCCCAAGGCCACCCAGAACATTTACAGAAAAAAAAAAATTGTCCTGATGAACATTCAAATTGGGGATCCCAAGTGGGCCACAAGGGAGTGCTAGAGAATCCATGACAAAGTAAAATAAAATAAAAAATTGGGTTCCCACACCTTGGTTAACCTCAAATTCAAAGGACCTTTCAAGGACTTTCCAGGTCCAATACCCTCAAATTCAAGGACTTAATGTGGGGAGACCTTGTAAGATACATTGTTACAGACATGTGTCAAACACAACTACGCAAAAAAGCATTTTTTAATTATAATTTATAAATAAATATTAACTGCATGAATTTTATTGAAAAGAGCTTAGGCTCATGTAACCAGAAGTTTTAAGATATATGAATGTGCTTTTAAGTTTTTCTTGCCTCATGGGTTTACATTATTTTAACAAGCAAAGCAATTCAACATTACATTCAATAAAATATTTGGGTTACAGATTCACAAATGTTTTATATATATTGAACACTAAATACAGTCACTGACTGAACATATTTGGGTTTGGTGTAAGCACTGAAAACATAGCCTATCACAACATAGCGCAGATCAAATACAGTATAAAACATTCCAAAATGGGACATTACCATAAGGCCATGAATGGATAAACAATATTAAAAATGGCATTTTCCAGGCATCATGTTATAGCGGTTTCAGACTATTTTTGCAATGTTTCACGGTGTGTCTGTGAAAAGTTGAGGTACTATTGTAGTAACGTCATGGCAACGTACAACACAAAGTACCTCACGCAGGAAACAATTAACATAACGTGTAAATGCGCATAACTAACGTTAATCAAGCAAGCTAGTATGCATAGGCCACAAAGTGTTGGCGTAATAACACATTAGCGGACCGGAGGGAATAATAATGGAATTTTTTTTCAGAAAACTTCTTGCACAAAATAAATTCAAGCACTTTCAAGGACCTGTATCTATGTATGTTTATTTTCAAAAACTTTCCAGGGCCTTGAATCAATTTTTTTTTTTTTTTTTTTTATTCACAAACGTTCAAGGATTTCAAGGACCAGTGGGAACCCAAAATAACAACTAATAATAAAAAAAAAAAATAAAAAAAAACAAGAGTAAATAAAATAAATAAATAAATGAATTGATATAATATAAAATTTTAATAAATATACACATACATGCAAACATAATGCATCTAACATCTAATCATAGTGTAATGCAAAATAAACTTTTTTCCTTAAATAATATTTTACACATTTTTATTATGTAATAAATCACAGTATAAACTTGGACTTTATATATGAAAATATATAGCTGCCTTTTAGGTTGGGATTCCCTCGCACAAGGATGATCATATTTGGGACATCTTAAAGACTGAAAACCCTTGATCTATGCTGATATACGGGGGTCAGCCAATCATAACAAATGTAATTTACATACTGTTATTAAAGACACTGTAGCAAAAACAGCCTGTATCATTTCATTTTACTAGTCAGAGAGTGGATGGAAAAAGAGTGAAAAAAGGGTGGAAAATGGTCTAAATTAAACTAAATTGCGTAATTGTGACTGTTTTTGATGTAAGTGGACTGGATGCTGCAAATGTGTGTGATAACAGCCCCCTTTGGTTGAAACGGAAGATGCACCAGTGTGTGTGTGTGTGTGTGTGTGTGTGTGTGTGTGTGTGTGTGTGTGTGTGTGTGTGTGTGTGTGTGAAAGCATACCTGTGCTGGGTAGAGTATGACAACAGCCAGGCCGACCCAGCTGTGCAGGCTGTACATATTGGGAATGTTCTTTGCATTGTGGAAATCAAACACAGCCACCACAGAAATGACAGCTAAGATGAAGGCGAGAACATGCAGCCCTGCGTGGATAAACTTCATCATCTGCTTGCTGCACCTCCAGGTCCATGGCAGTCGGTACACAACAATTGCTGAAAAAAAAAGAAAGAAAAGGAAACAAGTGAGCTACATTACGTCCTGTAGGTAGGCAGTTCAGTACGTTTTGTGGTCATGAAGATGAAACATTAAACCAGTTAACAATTTTTGGATCCCAGAACGTTACTTTCAGGTTCCCAGGACAAAAATGTTTTTTTTTTTTTTTTTTTTTACCAGACAAAAAACAGAACATTAATGTGTTTTTTTTTACATTAATAGAACGTTCCCTTTAGGTTAAGGGAACGTTCCCAGAACTTTATTTTGTGTGGCAAATTTTTCATCCATAAACAGAACTTTATAGGCTCACTTCCCACTCTCTCAAACATTTTATTTTTTTATTTTTATTGAGGTAGACTCATGCTTAAATCTTTTTGTATAACTTGCAATAAAAATATTGATAAATTCCTGAATCAATACTGACGAGTCCTTTGTAACGGCTTCTCTCATATTGACTGAATATTTATTTTCTATTTATCTGCCTCTTGTTAGTATTGCTTCCCTATATCGTACACTTATGTTCCTCTTTATATACCTTGTCTTTTATTTGTCCTCTTCATATAAATATCCTTCATTTAGATATCTGACTTTACATACCAATGTTGTTGTTTTTTACTTTAAAGCTCAAGGTGTTTGTATTTGCATCTGTTTCTAGAATTGAAAACAAAAGTTCAGTATGTTTTGAGACAGTCTCGATCTTTCTCAAATCTGTGTCCAAAAAGTTGCATTATTTTCGCTTCTTCTTTTTTACCGCATAGCGAATGTTGCACGAACATAACGCAATTTCTATTAGTCGAAATTAGTCGTCCGTATCACTAAATCCTCTGAGAAAAAGCACCTAAAATTGTTACTTTGGTTATTTTTTTGTGGATTAACACAGGACTAATTTATGTAGGCTACTGTTACTTTAAATCGAGATTAAAGACTCAGGAATGTGAACCTCTGGTTGCTGAATGAAATGTAAACATTCAAACTCCTTACCGATTCCCTGAAGAAAAATAAACCCGATCACCATTAACAACGGGTGCCAGTTAAACTCAGCCGCTCCTCCGTCCCATCCGAGCCCCTCTCTGAAGTGCAAAACCCATGTTAAAACGAACGCAATCGACCCAAAACCGACCGCCAACGCCAGAAGGAATAAAATAAAAAACTGCTTGTAGTTGTCCATCCTCCTCCTCGCAGTGTGAAGAACAGCAGACCAACGACACGAGGCACTTCGGGCGGGGGGCTGGGTCACTTTTGACTTTCTCACCCAAACAAGAGGCTGTGTCTCAAATACTAGGAAGCTGCTTGTCTGGGCAACATTGCCGGGAGTCAAAACGCTGCTTTGGATTGTGCCTGTGATGCCTATAAATGCTGTCTAGGTAGGAAGCTCAATGCCATCCCAAAAAAGACTTTAGCCTATCCATGCTCAAAATGACTATGATGCTGTCCGGATAGGCAGCTCACTAGGTTTTTGGACACAGACACAGGATTATTTCCCAACCCCTTTTTACACTTTTTTTGTGTAACTCACATTAAAAACTTACACAACATCAAGTTTCATAATGATGACAAGAGCATATCTGTCACAAACTGGTCTTTAATTATAAAGTTACAAGTAAATGTTTTAATAAAATAACTGAATAGAAAAGTGTAGAAAAGTATATAGTTTTTTTCCAGTCCAAATGATAGTGTGCAATATCCATCTATTTAAAAACAAATGTTTTCTGTTCATAAGATGTCAAAAGTGCACAAAATAAACAAGTTATAATACAGTACCAGATATACAAATATGTTTGTTTTTTTTTGTTTTTTTTTGCACTACAGTCCATTAGTACATTAGTACACATTTCATATTAGTAGAATATGAAATGTGCTTATGGATCATCTAAGGGTCTTCTCTTCATTTTATAAACATGGCAGCAGAAGGTGTTATTTTTCTCCTGGACAATATGAATAATCGTGTCTCTATCAAAGTACACTTCATGACTGTAGGTCTGAAAAACAAACACAGAGGATGTTAGGTTATGACAAATGGAGTGAATGATATCTAAAAAAAAAAAAACATTAATTTAAATGTCATACCACATCCCATGGCTCTTTTAGAGGAACTCTCTTCATTAAAATCCCTCTCTTATTGTCATGTAGACGAAGATGGGCTTGTCCTTCATCTTCAGCGTGAGTGGTGTCTATCACAGCCAACAGATCAAGTTCATCTTCGTACTTCACCATCCTGAAAGTCTAGATAAGCCCTCCAAGTTATGTCAAAGCACGAACAATAACAGACCGTCTCAGAGACAAATCACACACTAGAGTGAGTGAATTCTGTTCCACCGTCTGGGCGAACGGTTCAAAGTACGGTAAGGAACGGTTCCAGTTATATTTCCAAAAAGAGCATGGCACAATTAGAAATTTAATTATAAAATGTAAATATCATCCTCCAAAACGCGTTCGCTATTTACATCTCACAAGTCTCTACATGCTCTGTTATCACTATCAGCCACACAGTGGAAAATTAATCCATATCTGTACTGGCTGGGCTGGATTGGCACGCTTAAACAAAAAAGACTATTTGGCCCGATGGTGGAAAAGTGGCTTATGTTTGAAGGCCTTACATCAGTACACCAGACCCATCTGTATCACGTGACAATAAAACCTACCGTATATCAGCATTCATTCTTCCACTATATTATTTAACAATTAAGTTTCCAATCAGATGATTGAGAATTCTGTCATCATTTACTCCTCATCATGTTTCAAACCCTTAATACACTCTTAAAAATAAAGGGGGGTTTCATATTGATGCCACACAAGAACAATGTTGGGTTCCCCAAGAAACTTTCAGTGAACCATTCTTAAAATAACCGTTTTTTACTAAGGCTGGTATTAAGATCACAAGTGGACGACACTAAATACAGGAGTAAACGGGGTCTAAAACGCTTTGAGCTTGTCCACTTTTCAAGCACTTCCAGAGGTAGTCGAAAACACATTCAACCGGATTGCTTTCGTAGTGTAAACACTTATGTGATCGAATGTGTTCAAACAGCCACAAAACACTGTCTACTGATCTAATGGGTGAACATTATGGGAAGAGCGCTAGCCAGGCGGGATTTAAACTTTGTCGGCTGGAGACCCAAATTTGGTTTGAAGATGAAAAACATACCAAGCACAATGTTCTCTCACCATTCCTGATTTCTAACACACACTTAATAGCGTTCGGCTGGTCTTGCGACTCTGAGCAGAAATTAAAGCTAGTTCCCTCTTATTTTGTCCATTAGATCGAAAGATCTGAAAAAGAAAAAACATACATTTACCCGCCATAGACCTAAGTGGTTGAAAGTGGACAAAAGAGACGGATTAAAACACCAGGTGTAAACAGGAATGTGTCTCCCTCGTCTACTTGTGAGCCGATCGACTAAAACGCAAAAGTGGTTGAAAGTGGACAAGCTCAAAACGCTTTAGTCCCCGTTTACACCTGTATTTAGTGTCGTCCACTTGTGATCCGATCGACCAAAACGCATCTTAATACCAGTAAAACAGGGCCTTAAGAGTGTGTGTGGGCTGGTGGTCGGATGTACCTCTTGTGCAGGGTCATCATCTAACAACTGGAATCTCCTTTTCACTGTACGACCAGAAGAGGTCACAATCACCTGAGGTGCCTGTGGGCATGAAGAACCTCGTTTACAAACCATCCAAAAAAAAGAGCCTTCTATGCAGTATTGATCTTCTTTTACAATAAATATCAGCTGGTATTATGAGTCTGATGGTGACAAAATCCTACGATTGTCGGTTAAAAAAACTATAATATCAAAATTTCAATAATATTCTGTTGCAACTACAGCTGGTAATGAACCCACAGACAACAATTACACTATTGTCACGAGCAGCGGTGATGGAGAAGTCCGTGACTATCTCACACTTCCGGTCACATCCAGTTTCTGCCATGATCTTCAGAACACTGTAACAGAGAAAATTAAAAACAGCAATTATAGAGAAGAGTGAAACTGGAGAAAAGTGGTTCATCCACATTGTTCCTATGGTACAATGTTCAAAGTCACGGATCCTCATTCACTTGTTTATCATTGTCCAAGGACACTGTTTATAATAAGATTCCTGTTATATACTCACATTTAATGTGCAACTTTGTCTCTTTTGCCATATATAATAATAATTATGCTCACTTTATTGCGCTGGGTCCTGCATGAACAATTCGGCCCGAATCATCTGGGTGAAAAAAGATCCAGTCTGCTTCCAGAGAGTCACATTTCATGTCCTGAACACCGCTCTTAGCCTGATGACGGATCATTGGATTATATAGACACATAACAAAGAAAAACAGCTTAAATTAAAAGACACTTGTGCCAATTATTGAACATAAGTGTTCTTTTTCTTAGAACCAAAGTCTTAATTTACTGTGTAATTCTATAAGTAATATAATTATCAGATAAACCTAATACTATTTGTCTTGTCCCAAAAGTTTAATATGTCCACCATAATAGATAATAATTTCAACCTAAATGCAACATAAAGGTTACACACATTCACTCTCACTGCATGTACAGGATTGTTTTTGCGTAGGACTATGAATATGTGTATGAATCAGAGTAATCACCAGCTCTCCGTCAGTGATGGAGCAGATATGATGGGTTCCTCGGTGTCTCTTGTGGTTGGGGGTGTAGATGTAGTGCCAGGGATGACCTCCGATCTGAACCCCGTTGTCAAAGTATGACATCTCAAACAATACGGGAGGACACTCTGTAGAGAGAAGTATTGACAACTGGTGTTCAATTTGTAGAAAATTGTTTTTTATTTAGTCTTAAGGCCCTTTCACACTGAGAGCGATGCTATAAAGTGAAGCGAATCACGGGCGAACAGTGCTTTCACATCTAACGCGAAACAATTGATCGCCTTCGGCTAATTCACACCTGTACGATAGGTGGCGCCGAACGAGAATACATTTTTCCTCATGATTGTATCTCGTAAGTCTTTCCATTTCACACATTCATTTACTCTACAAGTTTCCTGATTTACAATATTATCATATAAGTATCCCTTACTTATATGATAATATTGTAAATCAGGAAACTTGTAGAGTAAATGAATGTGTGAAATGGAAAGACTTAGGCGTAACCAGGGAAAGCAAGTTATTGTTTGTAAAAACTTTCGATTTCGATTGTAAAACTAATTAAAATAAACTAATGTTTTAAAAATGTGTTATTTGGCAAGTGACCATGGTGTAAGCGGGTTAATGCCCTTCGAGGTGTCCATTGTCAGGTATTAATGGACTTCGGCAGAGGCAACCATTAATACCTGACAATGGACGGGCATTAACCCTTACATAACAGACCACATTCTACATTAGAATTCAACCAAGCCATGTAATAAATTAAGATACTTTCTACACTATGAAAACTGGTAAAACTAAAAAGCTTCTCTCAAAAGCTACAACTGTGAAATTCCTCAGAGTAATTCCAATAATTCTAAATTACGCTAATATAAGTTACGTTTACATCACAGTTGGTGTTTAATGATGTCGGTGTCGTCGAACATTTTTCATCACAGTTTTCGTTAACGAAATTAACACTGTTGACAACTCATAAGAAATAATAACATTGTACTTTAATTGTACTAACAACATAACTTAAATTGTCACATTGTACCTGGAAATTTTTCTCAACTTAATTAAAGAGAGTCAGTTATCAGTAATTCAATTTATTCCCTCAGAAACTCTTACACACTTCAACTGTCTGCAACCTTTTTCCAGTAATGTTTCATAGTTATTATAGAGGTGGCTAATGAAAAATAAGTAGAAAAATCTTTGGATATTTTGAAAAATGTAGAACAGCCGTTTCAAGCAGATTTCTATTTCAGAATTGGAATGACCATGATTGGTCACCAAAAAGCCTAAGAAAGTAATTGGATCATTTTACTGCTAAATATTCCATAGATAAAAGTGATCTATGCCTGGTTTCAAGGCTTAAGCCTGTAGTCCCAGACTAAAAGAACATGTTTGTGTTGTCTTAACTGAAAGCAGCTTGCACTGACTTATCTTGTCAGTGAATTTGTGAACATATGTCAGTGCCATTGTTTTGTCATGTTTTTTCTAAGGCATGTTTATAAAAGCTACTTTAATGTCCTAATTGACCTGAAGCCTAATCCTGGCTTAATCTAAGCCCTGTCTGTGAAACCAGGCCATAAAGTAATGTTTTACACAGGCTCAGTTTTGTCATATACAGTCATGTGAAAAAGAAAGGACACCCTATTGAATTATATGGTTTTACGTACCAGGACATAATAAAAAAATCATCTGGTCTTTAGCAGGTCTTAAAATTAGGTAAATACAACCTCAGATGAACAACAACACATGACATATTACACTGTGTCGTTATTTATTTAACAAAATCGAAAAGCCATGTGTGACAAACTAAGTACACCCATACTGCTTCCATAGGAATTAAGAGGGTAAGTAGCAGTCAGACACTGCTTATTAATTGATCATTAATTGATCATCAGCAAGCATGACCACCTCTATAAAAGCAGAAGTTTTGGCAGTTTGCTGGTCTAGAGCATTCAGGTGTGTGTTAACACAATGCCAAAGACATCGGCAATGATCTTAGAGAAGTATTTGTTGCTGCCATCAATCTGACAAGGGTTATACGGCCATTTCCAAACAATTCGAAGTCCATCATTCAACAGCGAGGAAGATTATTCATAAGTGGAAAACATTCAAGACAGTTGCCAATCTTCCCAGGAGTGGACGTCCCAGCAAATTCACCCCAAGGTCAGAGCGTGCACTGCTCAGAGAAATCGCAAAAAACACCTAAGAGCTACATCTCAAACTCTACAGGCCCCAATTAACAAGTGAAATGTTAAAGTTAATGACAGTACAATTAGACAAAGACAGGGCAAGTATGGCATGTTTTGAAGGGTTGCAAGGAGAAAGCTTCTTCTCTCTAAAAAGAACATGGCAGAATGGCTTAGGTTTGCAAAGTTGCATCTGAACAAACAACAAGACTTCTGGAACAATGTCCTTTTTGCCAACGGTCAAGCATGGTGGTGGAGGGCTGATGACTTGGGCTTGTTTTGCAGCCACCTGACCTGGGCATCTTGCAGTCATTGAGTAAGCCATGATCTTCTCTGCATACCAAAGTGTTCTAGAGACAGATGTGAGGCCATCTGTCCGACAGCTGAATCAGGCTGATATTGGGTCATGCAACAGGACAATGACACAAAGCACACCAGCAAATCTACAACAGAATGCACCGGTCCAGTCAAAACCCAGACCTCAAACCGAATGAAATGTTGCGGCGGGACCTTAAAAGGTTAGTTCATCCAAAAATGAAAATTCTGTCAGTAATTACTCACCCTCATGTTGTTCCAACCCCGTAAGACTTTCGTTCATCTTCAGAACACAAATTAAGATATTTTTGATGAAATTTGAGAGTTGATCTCACTCCTTCATAAGCTGCTAGGTAATTTCATTCTGCCAGCCCAGAAAAGTTAGTAAAGACATCTTTAAAATAGTCCAAGTGACTACAGTGGCTCAACCTTACGTTTATCAAGTGACGAGAAGACTTTTTGTGCGCAAAAAACAAACAAAAATAACGACTTTATTCAACTATTGATTTTATTCTGTGTGGGCCTCTGATGTGAGTTCACGAGAACTGAGAAAGCATTTAGAAGAAATGAAGCAAAATTCCTCCAGAATGATCTGAGAGACTGATAAAGTCATGCAGAAAATGATTACTTCAAGTTATTGCTGCTAAAGGTGGTTCTACAAGCAACTGAATCATAAGTGTACTTTGATTGTCACACATGGCTTTTACATTTTGTCTTTATTTTTGTTAAACAAACAATGACACAGTGGAATATGTCCTGTGTTGTCGTTCATCTGAGGTTGTATTTGCCTAATTTTAAAACCTGCTAAATACCAGATGATTTTTATTATGTCCTGATCCATAAAACTATAGAATTCAAAAGGGTGTGCTATCTTTTTCACATGACTGTAGATTAGATATGTACTATGTAATAATAAGCTCGGTGGTAAGACAGGGTGTTTTGTAGGCTCATGTTGTGACCCTGGACTGTCAGAGTGAGAGATTGCGCTGTGTTTTTAACATAATGGGAACAAAATATTCCATCACACATGAGGAACGAGGTCCTGAATGTAAAATAACTAATGGTGAAAATAACTGCACAACTTTGAGTTTCACCTAAATAGATTATGCCATTTTAATTGACACATTTTTTAACATTTGTCTGAATCTCACAAACCCTGTCAAGAATGTCACCTCACCTCACCTCATTTGTATACATAGAAATCCCCTATTTAAGGTTAGATACATTTTGTTTAAAAAATAAATACTGAATCAACACTTTTTCAAGACATTTTAGAGCAAAAATTGAGGGAAATAAGGCAGTTATTTAACGTCACCCACCATGAATGTGAATGTTGACTGGGATGCCATATGGAGCCTCTCCCACAATTCCTTTCTCACCATTAAACTCACACTGCTGTCCCAGAGCCAATTTCTCAATTCTATACTGAAGAGAAAAGAACACATATGGAATGACGATAAAACAAACAGGGCCAATAAACCAAACAATCACAAAAAGGAATTGTTTCAATTACCTTATTAACTATGTACTCAAAACTGTAAAGTTTGACATGTTTTGAGCTATGTGATACAGCTAAGACTCCCTGTGACAGCAGCACATCCACCACCGACTTACCAAAGACCTGAACATAACATAACATAACATAACGTAACATAACGTAACGTAACGTAACATAACACAACGTAACATAACAACATAACGTAACATCTTTTATATTGACTCATTCATTTGACAATGCTCATTTGAATATATTTCAATAATAAAAATAGACAATAGAAAATACTACTTATCGAAACTATTATCTCGTTCTGAAATCCACAGGTTTCACTAAATTATGTAGCATAAGTAGAGCTAAATTGAAATAAATGAATTAAAAAGATAATTTATAAAAATGTATGACATTCCATTACAACAAAAATAGATTTATATGAATGTACTTATGCAGATATTACTTTTTTATTTATCTCCAGCATTCCTACAAGCTCCAGTGGAAAGACTTGAAATACGGCCACACGCATGAGGATGTTATTATCAACACCAGCCTGAGAGAGAGAGAGAGAGAGAGAGAGAGAGAGAGACATGAAATAACCATTGAAAAAAGTACCCTCATTCAGATGGCCCTGAAGCTGCAAACAACAGAAAAACTAAGTAAACTTGAATGTTATTTGGCTCCAAGCCCTTATACTACCCTTAAAACCATGCAAATATAGCAGGTAGCATATATTGTCAGAACACCGGATCTGCCCATACTGTAGCCAAGAAGATGTTGAGACAGAGCAACACTTTCTCACCAGCTGCCCTATCTATGAGGAAAATTAGGTGGAAAATTAATGTGAAATAATTTGCATACTTCCCTACTATATAGCAGGCGAAAAACAGTATGTGACAAAAGTATGTCCGAATTCACAGTCCTCATAAAAGAGTAGGGGTGGGAGACACAGGGTACATCACGATACGATACACCATACATGGCTCACGATACCGATAATATCACGATACAGCAATTCTGCGATAATCAATATATCAGCCAGTGAAAAGGTGAAGTGCAGGTTCTCCAGTATTTGGACTTAAACGTGGCTGGGGCATCTATTATTTTTAGGGATGCACGATATATCGGCCACCATATCGGTATCGGCCGATATATGTTCATTTGTAACATTATCTTATCCGCCCAACAAGAATATTTGGCCGTTTAGCTGATAAATAATAGATTATTTCCTTCAGCTGAGACACTTCAGATGCGCTATGTTCGCCATGATGATTCTGAATTGCTTGAAATATGACTGGAATCACTTCAAAAAAGGAAAATTCAGTTAAGTGCAAAATGTTCTGTCATATGCTACATACAATTATAATGAGAATGAAGGCTTTTAAATTTGGGGGACTTTTGTTTTTGTAATCAGGCTCGCAAAAATTATAGAAAAATTTGGATTAAGATTTATCGGACAATATATCGGTTCTCGGCTTTCAAATTTAAAGAATTATCGGTATTGGCAACATTTTTAATATCGGTTCATCCCTTTTTATTTTACTCGCACTGCTGTCTGCCATCCCGTTAAAAACCTCTCTTTCTTAGGCTAGTTAACTTATGTTTACATTTTCCTTGTTCATGTGTTGAGCGCCACCTCGAGGAGCCATGAAGTAGTGATGCTGGGAGGAGGGAAATCTATTTAGAGTGCCTTATTTTATTCCTTAAAATATCTGGCGCCAGTGTATGGATTATCATATCGCATGGGGAAGGACAACTATATTTTACCCTATCGATATTTTGTCCCCTATAAAAGAGTAGGCAAACATTCCTCAGATCACCTACACCTACAACCTTCCCCTACACCTACAAAGAGGATTTATGAATGGCTGTGAAGCGAAGTAATTGACGCTGATAATGACAACATGGCAAATGTAGTATATCGGAATTACATTCATACTATATAGAACATACATTTTAGTATGTTTACTTCGCAAAGTAATTACTAATTCAAAATAAGTACCTACTCAAGAGAGTATGTGATTTCGGACACAGACATTGTATCTTACTACACACTTCACTGTAAACAATAGGAATGCTATGGCAATACATTGTAACAATTTTCATGGCAATAAAGCACATTTAAATGAAAAAATAAAAAAAATTCAACTGAATTAAACATACGTAAGTTTTCGCCGCTAGGGGTCGCTAACCTCTTTACAATAACAAAGGCGTAGTTTGATGACGCAACATTTGCTAAGAATTATGGATCTTGTCGTCAACGTCAAGCCGGCCGATCTAATAATGTTTATGGATGACTGAATACATCAATGTTTTTATCATGACTGTGATATGAAGCAGTTCGGGATTGCTAAGAGACAGCTATCAGCTCCACACGCGACGCGAGTCCCGCGGATATAAAAGGAATATGGACATTTCATTCTACCGAACTACACGCGAGTGCAGAATTACAACTCACAGGTCAGTTTATTAGACAAATTAAACTTGTGAGGTAACGCAGCGCTGTTTCACTTGGTCTAACATTACACTAGCACACTAAACTGCATTTGAATGTGTTGAAATGTATGTGTTAGTTTGTCTGTATGAGACTAGCAGTAAGCTAGATCAACATTAGAATAACATACAGATCATATTCTACATTTTATCATTGTTGAACTATATAACATTGATTAGTTTTATGTAAATGTACTCACCTGTTTAATAAAGTACATGTAGGAGCAGTCGAAGTCTCGGACGTGGAGCTCTCGTTTATATAACGTTACTGTCTATGGGAGTTCTCGGCATCTCGAAAACACCGCGCTGATATTGATTCTTGTTTTAGTTCTCCTTTTTTATCCAAAGTCTACTTGCCATGGTCCATAATGTTTGAACGAAACAACAAAATAGACATTGCGAACTACACAGTTGTCCACGTCTGTCGCTTTGGTTACTATCTGGCTCTGGTTCATAGCTCTGGTTGCTATGGCAGTACGAGCGGAAACCAGGGACAACGCGGATATGGCGCCATTGACAGCGACAAAACGGAAATAAAGAAACAGGACGTGTCTTCGAATTAAATTACAAATTTCTCCTGGTTTGAAAGTTGTTGGAAACAGTCGGGATAATGTAAGTACACAACTAAAAAAAATATATAACATAGATATAGTGATTTTTGTTATTTTTAAAGCAAAAAAGTTACATATTGTGCCTTTAAGAGAGTGACCCAACTGCATATGAAATACATGCAACACAGATATGAGCCTCAGTGGAGTCTGACCTGTCGTTGCAGAGTCGTCTGTTTGCTCTGAATGGATTTAACATAAAATGTCTCCTGCGAGGAGTCCCAACCTAAAGATCTGTTAACAAACTCATATTAGTACAGCAAAAACACTTCATTTCAGATGTTACATTAATGAGATTGCTGCTTTTGCCAGAAAATGTACTGTAACATGCAGCTAGTTATCATTTCCAAATTATTAGCACTCAAAGAAATGTCAGCACCTGAATTTGAAACGCGAGGAGAGGTAGACCCGCTGTAGCGTTGCTCCAGTGTCAGCCGAGAGCCGATGTAACCAGTTATGAGCTGTCAGAGCCAACAGACAGGATTTCTGCTCTGAAGCATTTGGTAGAACATTGTCCTGCAAAAAAAATAAAATAAAATAAAATAAATTACACAGAAAGTTTATGCAAATGAATGACGTGCAGCAGATGATCAGACTTACGAGAGGACACTGGCACAACAATGCGTCTTCAATCTTCTCAGTTTTGGGAGTTTTGGGGAGCTCGTACAGCTGTTCTGGCTCGGGCAAAAGGCTGTGATTTGTAATACATTATACATATTAACAGATGTCATATTTTGGGAAAACATACTTTTCCTACGTATCTTAACCTAATAAAATCAGACAGTTTACCTGCTGTAACAACACCTGTAATTCTCAAAGTATATCCGTCCACTTTCATAAGCGATGAGGGACTTGGAAGTCTTGCTCCAAACCTTTACGAATTCTGTGTCATCCTATAAAGTCATGACATACTTTAATGAATTAAAACCTATTAAAAAATAGGTAAAAAGTTTGGAAATATTACTCATTTTTTTGAAAGAAGTCTCTAATGCTCATCACGCCTGCATTTATTTGATCAAAAATACAGAAAAACAGTAATATTGTGAATTATTCTTACAATTTAAAATAATGGTTTTCTATTTGAAAATACTTTCAAATATAATTTATTTCTGTGATGCAAAGCTGAATTTTCAGCATCATTACTTCAGTCTTCAGTGTCACATGATCCTTCAGAAATCATTCTAATATGCTGAATTGCTCCAAGAAACATTTCTTATTATTATCAATCAAATCGATTTTTTTTTCAGGATTCATTGATGAATAAAAAGTAAAATTACATTTATTTTAAAATTGAAATCTTTTTTTAAATAAATTCATACTTTTATTCAACAAGGATGTGTTAAATTGATCAAAAGTGATAGTAAAGCTTTATATTGTTAGAAAAGATTTCTATTTTGAATAAATGCTGTTCTTTTTAACTTTTTATTCTTCAATGAATCCTGAAAGAAGTAGGCTACCACATGTTCCAAAAAATTATTAAGCAACACCAACCAACATTGATACAAAATCATCATTATAATGATTTCTGAAGGATCATGTGACACTGAAGACTTGCAGAAATGATGCTGAAAATTCAGCTTTGATGACAGAAATACATTATATTTTAAAATATATTACAATAGGAAACCATTATTTTACACTGTAATGCTATTTCACAATATTTCACAGTATTACAGTTTATCAAATAAATGCAGGCTTGACGAGCATATGAGACTGGCACTGTACATTTAAATCAGACTAATAAGAAAATAAAAACCCCAGTATCAAACACAGCAATACTTACTTGGAGAATGATGTTCCTCAGGATCTTAAGGTTTGCTCCCAGTAATCTGCCAGAGTCATTGGATCCACGGAATCGGGATCTTGAAGTCAGGGCAGCACAGCTGTTCTTACTAGTGCGGGGCGCGCACGGGGACGGGAGCGCGCACATGGGGAACGACGAGCGACGACACTACTCACACCATTCAAATAAAATGCACTGACTACCACAAAACTAAGCGGAATAATCTTCACAATTGCATCTAAGTGAGTGCTGGGTAAAGTCAACTCTGTCTTTTTTTTTATACGCAGACTCGTGCTATAGCGTTGCTGAAAGTTATATCCAAACCACAGCAGTAAACGTTAGCTAATATACCGAAGAGCATCTGCTTCCTATGACTTAAATAGTGAAATATGCGCAAATACATTTCTTCATTTTGCTATTGTTAAAGGTAAAGGTGTATTTTCGTGAGACATTTTTGGCACTAAGCTAACATTGAAATTGTTTACAGAAATCCTCATATCTGCCGTTTCCAAAACGTTGCAAAATCATAGAATACATTCGTATAAAATCTTACAGTTGTCTGCTTCTAGTGGACATTTTTTGGTTGCTTGAAATTGTAATCAGCCTACACTCTGCTCACATCATAGACAGTATATAAACGGCTCACATGTGTTTACAAAAGCTTCCGGGTGTACGTCATCTGAAGGCGCATCGTCGCTGTTGCTAGCTGGGAAATGTAGTTGAATGCTTCACATCAGATTCAGTATAGTAGATAAAGGCCTGTTTTCACAGACAGGGCTTAGATTGAGCCAGGATCAGGCCTTAGTTCAATTGGGACATTTAAGTAGCTTTTATAAATTTGCCTTAGAAAGAAAAAAATTACTGGTGTTCATCTTGAGACAAAACAATGGCACTGACATATTAAGATATAGGCTATCAGTGAAAGTTGCTTTCAATTAAAACAGCTCAGACATGCATTTTAGTCTGGGACTAGGCTTAAGCCTCGTCTGTGAAACCAGGCGACAGTGTGTTTGGTTGGTAATGACCGTCATTAATTGCTGTTCTCAGATGAGCATGGAGAAATGAGCAGGATTGTGAAGCTGACCGTCTGTGCTGTGAGGCTGTACAGTGGAGGAAGACCACCTGTCCCGTTAGGAGGAAGAATCCTCACTGACCCCGATGACATCTTTCAGCATAACATGTGGTACTGTCTACAGATGCTTGAGTCTTGTGAACGTGAGAACTGGCATGGTACTCATTTAGTACCGTGGTATTGTGATCTGACCTGTTACCACAAAGGTATTTTACCAAGGAAGACATAAGATGGTTGACATAAAATGAAGTAAAAGCAGTGGGACAGCAGGACTATTATTATAAGAATATATCCGGTCAAAAGTTTGGAAGCATTTATATGTTTTAATGTTTTTGAAAGAAGTCTCTTGTGCTCATCAAGCCTGCATTTATTTGATCAAAAATACAGAAAAAAAACAAAAAAAAAAATACAATTTCTATTTGAATATACTTTAAAATATAATTTATTTCTGTGATGCAAAGCTGAATTTTCATCTGCCATTACTCCAGTCTTCAGTGTCACATGATCCTTCAGAAATCATTTTAATATGCTGATTTGTTGTCAGTGTTGGAAACATTATACACTACGTTTAAAAATGTTGGGGTCAGTAATTTTTTTTCTTTCTTTTTTTGAATGAAATGAATACTTTTATTCAGCAAGGATGTGTTAAATTGATAGAAAGTGTTAGTAAAGATTTATATTGTTAGAAAAGATTTATATTTTGAATAAATGCTGTTCTTTTTATTCATCAATGAATCCTGAAAAAAGTACCACAGGTTCCAAAAAAAAATAAATTAAGCAGCACCAACACAGCTTTATAGAAATGTAGAAAAAAAAAAAGATACAGCTCCTCAGTGATCAAGCCAATGATAACACTGGCACATAAATACATAAATAAACCTGAAACCTCGAGAGGAACCAAGATGCGGCTGAGGAAGCCCTCCTCCTTGGGTTGCGTTATCTATAAACTATCTACTTCTATAAATGTACCAAAAATTAAGAACTTCAACAGATAATTCAAGCTTTCATTTATTTAGGTAATGAGATTAATAGTAAGTACTGATTGATTTAATTGGGGGTTAAAAGATGCATAATATTCAATATTCATATAGTAATATTATTGATTTGACTGCACTAACACTTCCGGATGAAAACAAAACTTGAACTGAATTGAGCTGAGTAATGACACTATTCGCTGTTCACTCTGTACATACTACCCTTTGGAGATATCAATAGGAAACATGGCATTAGCTTTCACTGTTATGCTGATGATACTCAGCTCTATATTTATTCACGCCCTGACGAAACTTACCAATTCACAAAAGTAACGGAATGCATAGCTGATATAAAAAACTGGATGACTAGTAATTTCCTACTACTTGATTAAAAAACAACAACAACAACAGGAGATTCTATAACTATTGGACAAAAACCGTCCTCACGCAATAACTTATACTGACTAACACTTGATGGCTGCTCTGTCAAACCTTCGTCATCGGTTAGGATGCTCTTTGATACCAATCTTTCATTTGAAAGTCACATTTCTAGTATCTGTAAAACCGCATTCTTCCTTCTTAAAAATCTAAATTACGTCATATGCTCTCAATGACAAATGCGGAACAATTAGTCCATGCGTTCATGACCTCAAGGCTAGATTATTGTAATGCTCTTATGGGTGGTTGCCCTGCACGCTTAATAAACAAACTACAGCTAGTTCAAAACGAAGCAGCTCGAGTTCTTACCAGAACCAGGGTGTATGAGCATATTAGCCCGGTTCTGTCAACACTGCATTGGCTCCCTATTAAACATTGTATAAATATAAAAAAATATTGCTGATTACTTACAAAGCACTAAATGCTTTAGCTCCCCAGTACTTGAACGAGCTCTTAACGCATTATAGTCCGTCACGTCTATTATGATCTCAAAATTCCGGCCAGTTGATAATACCTAGAATATCAAAATCGACTGCTGGCGGTAGATCCTTCTCCTATTTAGCACCAAAACTTTGGAACAGTCTTCCTAACATTGTTCAGTTGTCCACCTGCGCCTGGACACGACGGCAACGCAGTCCTGAAGTGTCAACTAGTCTCTTCCCTGTGAAGGCCTCCTTTCCTTCCCTTTACCTCTCTACAGATAAACTTTGTCAAAATATTTCCAGTTCACATGGCTACGCGGAAGCGATAAAAGATTCTGTATTATACATTTTTAAGGCCAGACAATTAATTTGTTGAGGTCAATTTGTAAAGAAAGACTAAATGCCTGCGCACATATAAATTCAAACGTGCATTCGTAATACGCATGTGCACGCCGTCAGTTTGTTTGAAGTTTACACGAAGATGATAACTTTTTTCAAACATTTTCAACGCTTGCACCTTGGAACCTGTTTCAGGGTTTGCGTTCTCGAGCCACCAGGCACTGTTGTTGTGCGAATGAGCAGGCCGGAGCGCGTTAAGGGTTTTCTGTTAGAACGGTGTCGTGTTAGCGGCCCCTAAGTTATTTTTGACAAAAATTTGCAGTATGACAAACAGATTTACTTTACTTTACTTTACTTTATTAATTCACCCACACATAAAATCAAGACATTAGTGCAGTTGTTAAGGCGAGCTTTTACCAGCTAAGGCTTCTCATTCTTGTCCCGAGCTGACCTTGAAAAAGCCATTCATGCCTTTATCAGCTCGAGGATAGACTACTGCAATGCCCTCTACACTGGACTTAATCAATCACTCCTTAATCGGCTTCAACTGGTTCAAAACGCGGCAGCACGTCTCCTCACCAACACCTCCAAACGCTCACACATCACCCCAGTCCTCCGCTCGCTCCACTGGCCCCCGGTGCGGTTTAGGGTAGAGTATAAGGTCCTGCTGTTCGTGTTCAAGGCCATCAATGGTCTGGCCCCGGTCTACCTCGCCGATTTAGTAACGGTCTATCAACCACCCAGAACTCTCCGCTCCTCTGAACACACCTCTCTGGTCATTCCCAAATTCAAATACAAAAAGTTTGGAGGCCGGTCATTTGCCGTCCAGGGCCCTAATCTGTGGAACGCTTTACCAACACTCCTACGAAGCATCACTGTGTTGAGTGTTTTTAAATCGCAGTTGAAAACACATCTGTTCAGACAAGCTTTTAACACGTAACCTCTGACTGATATTTGTGTTTTATTTTCTGTTGTCTATTGTTGCTTTTACTGGAAAGCGCCTTGTGCACCTTTTGGCTGTTGGAAGGCGCTATAAAAATAAAATTTGATTGATTGATTGATAAGTTAATAACTAATGATCTTTGCAACGGAAGTGAATCAATCAAAACTAACTTTAGCTGGACAGTAACTTTATTCTAGAGCTGCTGTGAAGCCAAAACAATCTCTGTTACTTTAATTTCCTATTATCACTGTAAAGCTGCTTTGAAACAATCTATATTGTGTAAAGCGTTATATAATTTTTTTTTTTTTTTAATTTATAATCCCACATTAAAAGGATTCTATTGTTTGCATTTATTGCCCAGCAGATGAATGCTTAAAGGGTTAATTCACCCAAAAATGAAAATTCTGCCATTAATTACTCACCATCATGTTGTTCCAAACCCGTAAGACTTTCTTTCATCTTAGTTACATAAATCAAGATTTTTTTGATAAAATCTGAGCAATTTCTATCCCTCTATTGACAGCTACGTAACTACCACTTTGACGCTTCAAAAAGTTCATAAAGGGATCGTTAAACTAATCCGTATGAACTGAGCAGTTTATTCCACATTTTCTAAAGAGTCTCGATTGCTTTATATGATAAACAGATTTCATTTAGGCTTTTATTCACAGAAACATTTATCAGCGAACATAAGCAGAAGCTCAACCGAACCTTCTTGCTGAAGCTCAAAAATGCTGCTTAACACGAGAATGAACCTCAGTGGTTATTGCAGAAGCTCAAACGTGCTGTGTAACACGAGAATGAACCTCATTGGTTCTCACACGTCAAGTAAACATGTTTGAGCTTCCGTTTACCAGATCTGGGGCCGTATTCACAAAGCATTTTATCTTACCACTAGGAGTACTCCTAAATCGCACTAAAAGATTTTAGCTAGGAGTTTTCTCTTGAAAGTTATTCACAACGCCTTTCAGACCTACTCTTAGTAAAGAAAAATGACAACTCCTAAACTAAGAGTGAGTCTTTGTTGCTATGGATGACGTCATTACTCATGCACGAGCTTGACTGAAGTGACCACCTTGATTGGCTGATGATTGTAACGCGGTAATGATTCCAAACACCTCCCCTACGATGATGAGTGACAGGTGACAGGTCTGAGAATGCGTGCGCTACACAAGTAGTGCGAAGGACGGAAGATGATGAATAACTGAATAAATAGCCTAAATGAATAAAGAGTAAGGCAAAACAAATAGCCTAGTAGCCTAATGAAACATATGGATTGATGCAATATCTTTGCAACATTATTTAATTAATCTGTCACTATATGCCTCTGCCTACGTTTGCAAAGAGAAGAACATTTTAATTTGATTCACAATGAAACGTTACAATTAGTTTACATGCAATGAGTAGCCTAGTTTTGGTTGTTGTTGGTGGCGTTATTGCAGCTAGTTATGCCTACAATGCAAAATTGTTCCCTCGTGATCGGAAGCTCCTGTAGCCGCCGCATACGCATTTCAAAACATCGCAACGTGAATAGGTCTTAGTGAGTTAGGAGTCCTCTCGACTTCTTTTAAGCTGTCCCAGGCTTAGGTGCTACTTTTAGGGCTAAAATGCTTCGTGAATTACTCTTAGTCAAAAAAATTAGGAGTCCTAAAGTTACGAGTGACACGCCCATTATTTTTAGGAGTTGCTCCTAAATTCGCCAGTTAGGAGCTTCTTTTAGCCTTAAAATTCTTTGTGAATACGGCCCCTGATGTGTTGATGAATGTTAAAATGTGGGTATAAGCCTAAATTAAATCAGTTCATCATATATGTGATCGAGTCTCTTAAGAAAATCTGGACTAAACCGCTCAATTCATTTGGATTATTTTTTAGATCTCTTAATGAACGTGTTGAAGCGTCAAAGTGGTAGATGTGTAGCTGTCAGTGGAGGGACAGAAAGCTCTCAGATTTCATTAAAATGAAATTTGTGTTCTGAAGATGAACAGAAGTCTTAGGGGTTTGGAATGACATCAGGTGAGTAAATGATGACAGAATTTTCATTTTTGGGGGAACTATCCCTTTAATTAAATTTTAATCAATTTAGCAAGAACTGAAAAAGAACATTTGGGTGAAATGAATGTTCATACTGTGTGCTGTGCCTCAGGGATCATGTGCAGTGGACTGAAGAAGAGAGGGAGAAAGCCCAGCAGAAAGCAGAGGAGAACTCGAAAGAGAAGATTCCTGTAGAAGAGCAATGTGCGTATTCAAAACTCATTAGTGGTCGCCAGCTAGTTTTTCTAGTTTTGATTCCTTGTTGTTTTCTCTCCCATCAGCAAAATACGACAGAGAAGCTCATAAATATTGGGACCGATTTTATGAGATGCACCAGAGCAAGTTCTTCAGAAACCGGAATTGGCTCTTCACTGAGTTCCCAGAGCTTCTCCCTCCAGACGCTGCAGGGATGTATATGGGAAGTCTGGGAACAGAGTCTGGGAACGGAGAAAAGCACCAGCCCTGCAGTTCCAGCACATTAACCAGTGAAACGGACACATTCCCTGGACAACATGCTGCTTTTAGGATACTAGAGGTGTTACCGCCATTCAGACACGCAAAAAAATAGTTCTTTATTACCAAATAATCATTTCTCATGTGTTAAATCATTTAGGAAGGCTCATTCACACCAAGGGCCATAACGATAACTAGTTGTGATGTTCTGTTTTAACAGCTGATAGAGTTTTATAAGGCTTATAAAAAGCTGGCCGATTGTGTTTTTCATTTGTGGTGCCAGCATCACTTTATCTTATGGTATGTCAGTTTAATAATACGCAATGTTTCTGAATGTTTAGCATAATTTTGTACAATTTCTTCAAGCTGTAACAGAATATTTGCGGGTGTGGGCGGTGATGGTCAGAGATTCAGCTCGAGTGAGAAACCGTATCATTAGAATCACTTTCAGAACTAATTTTATTCAGATGATAAATGATAAAAACATTGACAGCCAATCAGAATCCATCCTGCTTTATAGAGCTTGAGCATTTAAAACAGCAGACAGCATGCTTAGAATAACAGGACTAGTTATTGTTCTTCGTGTGAATCGGCGTTTAAGTTAAGTTTGTGTGTGTTTATGCAGGTGGGCTGTGGTGTTGGTAACAGTGTGTTTCCCATTATCAGCACCATCAGGTAAGAGCATCCGCTTTATGTTTCTCATTTTTATTACTAGGAGAAATTATGTAGGAGTTTGTCTTTCAGTTGCTCTAGCAAAGGACAAAAAGCACTGTGAAATACACTAGCATTTAAAAGTTTGGGGTCAGTAAGATGCTGTTGGAAACGTTTTTGAAAGAAGTCTCTTATGTTCGCCAAGGCTGCATTTATTTGATTAAAAATATAGTAAAAACTGTAACATTGTGAATTATTATTATTATAATTTTCTATTTATTTATTTCTGTGGTCAAAGCTGAATTTTCAGCATCATTACTCCAGTCTTCATTGTCACGTGATCCTTCAGAAATCATTCTAATATGATGATTTGTTGATTTGTGCATTTATTATTATTAATACAGTTGTGCTGTTTAATGATTTTTGGTGAAAACCATGATACATTTTTTCTTGATTATTTGATAAATAGAAACTTCCAAAGAACAGGGTTTATTTTGAAGTAGAAATCTGTCACTTTTAATCAATTTAATCCATTATTTTAATCAAATCTCACTGACCCAAACATTTGAACAGTTGTGTAGATCTCATGCTCTAAGTCTTCTGAAGCCGTACAATAGTTTCGTGTGAGGAACTATATCTTGAGTATTTAAGTTGTTCTTGTGCAATGTAATAAAATCAATGTTTTCCATGTAATAAGTGTAGTAACCATGTAATAAGTGGAAATTGTACAGTTAGAAATGTTCAGGTCATTATCATTTGCAAAATAGACCCTAACTGGGTGACCTCAAAGCAAAAGCTGGCTGCATTATCCCATACAGTTAAGGAGATGAAAATCAAAAAGTAATAGAAACACTAATTGGGAGTAGCAAGTAAAAGCAGGCTTATTTGTGTATTTTTAGGGGCAGCAAGGCGTTTCTGTACTGCTGTGACTTCTCATCTCGAGCTGTTGAGCTCATCCAGGTAAATCACAGTGACATGTCTCTGCTTCTCAGCGCATAATTACACCTGCCACCTTTCCATCAAGCAGAGCCCACACACACATCCCAGATACACATTAGCGAAAGCCTCTGAGAACGGATAAAGATGGGGAGGGCAACATATCCTGTTCTCCATCCACATAAGTGACGGCTGATCAGTGGTGTGGGAGTTTGGCTCTGTCTCCTGGTGCTTGATGCTCTTTGGTATGCAGAGACCTTCATCGAATGCCAGCAGCGGAACATATTGAATGGCGGGGGAAGTGACATCAAGCATGCAGCGGCAGTGCTGCATATATGCTTTGGTTTTTATTCTAATATAAAAACTAATATCTTTACATTTTGTGAAGAAAATTTGAGTTTGCCTGTGCAAAAGTCACAGCCGTGTTGCTTGGGTGTTGGTCCAAGTCAAAAGAGCCACAGAGTAGTGTGGTGTTCTGGACCCTCAGTATGACTTCATAAAAAGCATAAATGTTTCTTGAGCAGCAAATCAGCATATTAGAATGATGAAGTTGGAGAATAATGAGGCTGAAAATCAATTTGAATTAATTACATTTTACATTACATTTATAAATAGAAAGCAGCTATTTTATGTGTTAAACCAAGAGAAATTCATGGAACTTAAAATAAATATATGGAAATTTACTTCAATATTTTAATAATTAATTTTGAATTTAAAAAAAATATGTAGTTTTAATATATACAATATATGAAGAGTTCAGATGCAAAAGCCTCTAAGTGCCATCTGAAATTTTCTTCTAGAATGATCATTTTTAGCAAGCTTTCACTTAAATGGCAATGAAAATAACCTATTAATAGTCATTTAAGTGAAATTACTGAACTTAAACGAGCTTGATAAAAATTATCATTCTAGAAGAAAATTTCAGATGGCACTTAGAGGCTTTTGCATCTGAATTCTTCATATGAAGTACAGTTGTATATATCATTGTAGTACTGAATTTAATTTATGCTAGTGTTATTTTTAATACAGGTTTAATTTTTCTGCTTTTTTTCCCTTTTGATTCCGGGTTGAAATATGTCCTGAACATTTCATTATGAGATTCACCCTAAAAGTAATTTTATTTAGTCAATTTGAAATGTGATTAAAGCGATTCCCAAAGTGTCAACAGCTTTCATATTCAGATAAATGAAACTCATAATGTTTGTTAATTGTATTAGTATGAAAAAATGCCCATGAGGCAGTCGTTAAAAATGTCTCAGTAAAACTTCAGCCAATTGCACGTTTTCTCTTGCAGGAGCACCCAGACTATGACCCTGCGGTGTGTCATGCATTCGTGCGGGACATTTGTGACCCAACGTCCCCATTTCCCTTCCCCCCTGAGAGTTTGGACGTTATTCTGGTGGTCTTTGTGCTCTCTGCCATCCACCCAGCACGGTAATAAAGGTCACACACACACACACACATTCATTATGTTAACACTGTAACGCACTTGCCCAGCATGCATCTGACATTAGAGTGTTTATATGCCCAGTATCCATTACTGCTGTCTCACTTATAGCAGCCATTTCCAGTTTACTTCACTGTTACCCTTCAGCCAAATCCACCTATCACAACATGTATTTAATATCTGTAAAATATTTCATATACTTCAAAATTGCATGAGAACAGCATTAGAAGCACGTTTTTATTTTATCATTAAACCACCTTTATTGTTTTAGTATTTAGAAGCGTTAATATACAAACTTAACATTTACCGGTCCATAGATTTATGTGGCAGGTTAAGTCAAAACATGATTATTTATTTATGTTGAAGCCAGTGTTGTAGCTTTAGAAGTTATCTATGATATCTTCAGACATAAACATGATCTTGACAGCTCTTGAGCAATGTTATGGAAAATTGAGTGTTTGAGATTGTCAGTTTACATATTTCACCACAGCTCTGGAGTATCTATGGCTTTTTGCAAAGGGAATTGAGTGCAAACATGAAACGCTTACATATGAAGCTCGCAGAACCATAGACTAGTATATTTTCTCTTTTGTTTGCATTAGCAAAGTGTTTCACGTTTGCTTTGCACTCAGAGATGTTGAACTAATATTTCTACTCGTCCCTTGTCAGATTCACAGATAAATTACAGGGTTTTTAATACATTCCCTCAAATATAGTCTACACAATACTGAGTCTGAGTTATTTATACAGTGCACTTATTACAGGTTCAATCCCTCTAGACTAGAGGAACCAAGAGCTGAAGTGTCTTAATCAAGGTTACATGGCGATATAGCTTATAGATAAACCCTGATAGGATTTAAATCTACAACCTTACTGTTAGAAACTCAGATCTTCAGCCCCTCAATCAGATCCGTCATTTCAGGGAATGTAACTGAACACAGTACACACAATTGCCAGGGAATCCCTGTTTTTACATGAGCAGTTGCATAAAAATCATTAAAAAATATTACTTGAAATAGAATTCAATGTTAAATGTACTAAAATAACTCAAAGTAAAACTGGAATGAATAAAAAATAATAAAAATGACAAATTTATAAAACTTTAAAATAAAAATGAATTCAAAATATTAATAATAGCATCCCAGTGATTCTAATACATGTGTTAGTGAGTTTGTAAATTCATTTTCTATAGCAAACACCTTAAATCTGTTTTTAAGTTAAATTTTATATAATTGTAAAAACAAAATGCTAATTCTGTCATCATTTATTCACCCTCATGTCATTCCAAATTCATTATTTAGCAGAATTTCTGAGTTTTTTCCTCATACAACAGCAACTCAGGCTGTCAAGATTCATAAAGGATTAAAAAAAGCACCATAAAAATGTCGCTATGCAAATTATATGGAGAAATTGCCATTCTATTCAAACTCATGTGATGCCATTTGGAAGCCTAATAGCATCTCTGTTATTATCTAAATATGAATGTGCGTAAAACACCGTTAACCCTTCTGCTTTGCTCCATCAGAGCTCCAGGAGTGGTGAAGAGTTTGGCTGGACAGCTGAAGCATGGAGGAATCATGCTGTTCAGAGACTATGGCAGATATGATCTGTCACAACTGCGATTTAAAAAGGGTGATTGTCTCTGTTGACTCATTAAACCCCGGCTCAGTCTTTTCATTACCTAATATGTCATGTGTTAGCTGTGAATGTTACAAAAACACTGATACAGAAAATGCACATTAAATCAGTTTTATTGTATGGAGGTGCACATACACACACTTTTTCTCTCATGCTCAGTCACATTAGCATTATCTAGTGAACCCTTTTATCTGCACTATATCAGAAACATGTTCATTTTAACCCACAGTTGATATAATTTAGCATTGTAATTAATATTATTACAAAGTCCATTACTACAGTGATTCAGTTTTAATTGATTTCCAAGTCGTCAATACAATATACAACACATTATCGTTTTCTTTCCTTAAAAAAACAACTGAATGTGTTAAGCCTCTAATTATGAAAAAAATACAAGATTAATATTTTGACACTCCTACGTTTTTTATTCATGTTAAAAATATTAATTTCTTTTCTCGTAGATTTAACAAAACAGCATCAAAACTTGATTGTGATATCGATTCTTGAATAACCGTGCATGACCACTGATCCCCTTTCCACAGGTCAGTGTTTGTCTGAAAACTTCTATACGCGACAGGACGGAACCTGTGTGTATTTCTTCACAAAAGGTAGAACCATTTTCGTACATATTATTTTTGTATTCCATGCAGTTTTGGCTCGCATAAACACCTATTCATGCTGAATGTCTTGATCTCTACAGATGAGGTTCATCATTTGTTTTCTAATGCTGGTTTGGAGGAGGTTCAGAATTTGGAAGACAGAAGACTGCAGGTAAACAGAGGAAAGAAGGTGGTAATGCACAGAGTGTGGATGCAAAGCAAATACCGGAAGCCTTATCTGATTTCAGCATCTGTCTAGCACACTAAGCTCTACACAAATTCAGCTACTGAAAGACTTATCAAGATTTTAAAGGACATTACCTTTGTGACAGACCTCAAGTATAGTAAATGATGGAGACGACACTATAAAAACATCAAGAAAGCAATCCTTTAATTTCTTTTAAATGTGCCACTATTGTCCTTTGTCAATAGCTCCCATTTTGTAATGAATGCATTGTCTTTGCGTTATTAGATATTTTAGTGAATTGTCGTTACGAGTTCTGAAAGTTTGAAAGACCATTTTACCATTGCATGTCATCAAATTATAATATGATTTAAGTAAAAAGGTGTTTGATTTTTTCATTCAAGAATGTTTTACTGTTATTACAACACACTGTTAATTCTCAGTGAAGGGCCAACAATTGCATGTATTTGCTCAGGCTTTTTATACAATTGTTTGAGATGTACATTGAATATTATTGTTTTACATGTTTGCGATGGCAAATTGGTTTCCAAAGAAATAAATTTGATTTAAAAAATGTTTATTTGATATTTATTTCACAAATTTGCTTCACAGTCATGATAATTATAAGATGTACAAGTATATAATGTCAGTAGGCCTATTCATTTATTGCATGTACAAATTACATTGCATGTACTTTCATTTTTACTTTGATACACACTGATTTGAAGCGAATCTATGTCATAGGTTGATATTTATAGCCATCTGCACTGCCTGGCCAAAAAAAAGTCGCTGTTTCGATTTGAATAGGCAAATGGTTAAGAGTGGAAATAAATGTTGTGATGTTATTTCCGTCAAGAGGTGCATACATTTTTGGTCAAGATTTTGTATTGACAATGCAAGAGTCCAGCACTCTACAGTCTCTTCCAGCACATCTCAAAGACTTTAAATGAATTTAAGGTGCCAATTTATGTGTGAAAATTATTCTTTATGCTCCTTCCAACCATTCTTTCACAGTTTGAGCCTGATGAATCTTGGACATTGTCATCCTGGAATACGTCCAGACACGTATATTCCACGTATGAAAATGGAATACATTTCATTGTAGAAATACAATTTCATTTGGAATACATGAAGACATGTGTCTTCCTACATGATTGAGAAATGAAAAGCTACACACTCCATCAATTAGGGTTAGAGGAATTGTTGCCAATCATATAAAATGCTAGAAATATAATAACCACTGCAATAATGATCCAATCATAGACTTTTAAGCATCTGCCTATTTAAATCCAAACAACGACTTTTTTTGGCCGGGCAGTGTATTTACACCACAGACATAAGCATGTGTGTGATGGATATGATGTTTAGACCGATGGGACAGTAATTTCTAAGTGGCCCCCAAGTCTCTCCCCCCAGCTAATTTCCATGGGATGAGTGTCAAGTATCGCGATAGTGTTTCGAGAGAGAGAGAGAGAGAGCAGCTTCACGTCTTCATTTCATCTTGATCCTCTTCAGTAGCAGCAGGCGCCTCTAGACGCACTGCAGAGGGCGATGAAGGTTTGTGTGTCTGTCCCAAGTGTTGACAGCCCCTCCTCCCCCGATGAAAAAAAAAACACACACACCATCATTCACTTAACCTCCTACATTTTGTCTGATGTGTTTTGCGTGGACAGCTGATTGGTGTTTTGCTCTATGATTCTCTAAAAGTGTCTCGATGAGTGCGCAAAGTAACAGTGGAAGTTTGGAGGGGACGCCATCTTGGCTCCAGCAGCAGCAGCGGCTCGCGAGCGCGTCCCCGGCGCCGCTTCCACACACACACGGCGCGCCGCTCGCACCAGCCAAAGAAGGTAAAGTGTGCTTGTTTTATTCTCAGAAGTTTCTAGTTTTGGATAGTACAAGGGCTTTGGTTCAAGGTTCCGTGTGTAGAGTTAAAATTAGCTTACAATTACTCGACCGACTTGGCTTACGAGTTACAGTGTGAGGTTAGCAGGCTGCGGTTGGGCTAGCTCTTTAGCTGGATAGCATTCTTGCTAATTAGCTAGCGCGGTATTGGCTGACAAGCGTGTTAGCTCCTTAGCATGCTAGCGTGTTGGTTTCTTGGCTAGTTAGCCGCTTAGCTTGTGCTGTCAAAATGAATTGTGTAAAGTGGTCTCTGACTGGCTAACTAGCATTTAGCTTCTTAGCTGGTTAGCATGTTAGCCTCATACAGTTGAGGCGAGCACTTTAGCATCAGCATTATAGCTCTTGGCTAATTAGCATCATAAGCTCATACTGTACTACAGTGCAACTGCTCAGAATGAGCTTCAGCAAGTCAAAATAAGAAAAAAAAGAAAACGTCAACTGCTAATTCACAGTTTTAGAACTTATGTGCGTTATGATATTTGGCAATATGATATCGTATTTTAAGATTACACTGTAAGCTGCTGATTTTGAGGTTAGATTTGAGGTTTTAGTGAGCAGGAGTGAGACTTGGAGACTCTGGTTCATGATGGCAAACAGGGTCGCGCATATGGAGCAAATGGATTTGTTTTGTTTTCTACCCTGCCTTTTATTAACTTTTTTTATTGTTAAGTCACTTGTTAATTGTTTTGGGAAGTTAGATTTTTGTTTGTTTTTTGCAGTGTATGTTTCTATGCACATTTGTAATAAAGCACATTAATGTATCACACATATAGAGTTACTCCTAACAGTTTGGGCTTGGTTTTGCTGTTTTGGCATGGTGCCTTATTTAAGGTGTTGTCCACTTCCACACACATGGCATTTAGGATATTATTGGAGTTGTTGGCCAGTTGTCAAGTTGTGTCAGTCTGCACAGCTGACCTTTCATCCTGTCACTGAGCATTGCATCCTAATACTAATGTGTTTGTCTGTCAGCAGACCTAAATGAGATCATTTCACTGTACTCTTTCCATGCTGTTGCTTTTGCATGTGTTGTTTTCATTGCAAAGAGACTAAAGATAAGTGATATTCCCCCGGGGAGATGTTTAGGTGAGAAACTCTCAAGAGCTGTCTAACTGCAAGGATATATATTGTGAACAACCACTGGCGTAGCAATGCAAATATAAATTATACAAATTTTCAATAATCAATCAACATATACATACACATATATATATACACACACACACACACACACACACACACACACACATATATGTATGTATGTATGTATGTATATATGTATGTATGTGTATATGTATGTATATATGTGTGTGTATATGTATGGTGAGATAAAGTGATAGCATGAAACCCAAAGTAGGTGTTTTTAATTGACAGTATAAGTATGTGTCAGAAACAGGTGGACACTGACTGTGCCTGTGAAGAGCAGAAAGCTAAAATGACATCCCTGCATTGTAAGGGTTCACCCGGGTGCTAGTGCAGGGGCCTGAGAGCAGGAGACCCGTGCAGAATGTCAAGGAAATGATGCCTCTTCACCAGAGAGTGCAAAAAGGACAAAGAGCAAGAGGCAGTATTGAGGATTAGGCTAACTACTAAATCCTTTACTTTTACATGGTTTTTATATTCGAATTATGTTGTCTGTCATTACTTTCTGTCTAAGATGTGGAAATGTAATTTAATTGATCAAGCCTGGGTGATGCTATTAAGCTGCATCTGTTTACTGTAGCTGTATCTCCCAGATGTGTTGTTTTTGAAGTATAAATCGATTATTTAGCACTCTTGAAACACATCCACTGAGTCGGAGGCTGCCCAAAATAGCCTCACCTTCTCCCGTCTGCCACCATTACGAAGTCTAATGATAAACCTCTCCTGCAGTCCTGTTTATGTCCTGGCCTGATAACACCACTGATCTTTGCACTGCCATTTTGTGTCAGTGGGAATGTGCTGGGCATCCATGTTGGCTCTTGGTGCTCCAGAGAGAGAGAGGGATGAGCCTGGTTAAAAGACTGCGGCCAGAGAGAGTTTCATACAGCAGTTTCTGCTACAGAGAACTCCTCGCTTCCTAATGCTGTTGTATCAGTCCTGTTCACAGCATCATGACACTACACAATACGAGTTTTACAGTAACACACCGCTGAAATGTCGATCTAATAGTGGTCAAGTAGGGCTGGGCGATATAACCATAATTATCGCTATATAATTTTCCTCGATAAAACGATAACAAGAGTTCCATAAGTGTTCAATATAGGGCTTGACGATATGGCCAAAATTTATATCGCGATATATTTCTTAATTTCGGTTGATACGATGTAGCCTAATTGCGATATCGCTATGAACAATATAAAAGCCTCAGAAAAACTGCTAAGAACGGCCACAACGGATGATGTCTGTTAGGGCTGTCACTTTTGTGAAAAAATAAAAGTTAAATGATCAGCGCTTCAAAAACGTAAATATACATCAATGACGCTCTTCAGTGAGCGCTTGCACAGATACACACGGGAGTGTTTGAAAACAGGCATCTATCAGTGGATCGGTCCACTGGCGCTGGTACGCCTGCTTTTGCTTTCAAACGCTCCTGCTTTCAAAAAACGTTCAAACACTTCCGTGGTTCTCTCAAACGCTCTCGTGCGTTGATCACTGTAGCCAATCACAGACACCGTTGAGCTTGTGAACACAATGGCCAATCAGAGGTGTTTATGAATAGGGTTGGGTACCGAAACCGGGCACCGATATGGAACCGGTACCTATGTAACCGGACCGAATCAAAACGCAGATTTCGGTGCCTCATTTCGGTACCACTTAAATGCCTCAGCTGTCTGTTGAAATATTTGCCCTCTGTTTCTCCGAAACGGACGTAAGAAGCCTCATCACTGCATGTGATCGCTAGTTAACCCTTTGATGCGTACGATCGCTCACACCGCTGTGATTAGAACGTTCAGATTAGTAGTGATCATCAACTTCTAAATTCAAATCTGCGTTCGCTCTCAGCACTGTCATATTATATCACAACTATTCAGTGTTTTCAACCACACAAGCTTTATTTTAGGTTTCAGACATTTAAATACACATAAGTACTAGCAAAACAACATTTTATAGTTTGTAAAATACACACTGATGTCTATGGAAGCGGCAATAACAATCCTTTCAATTATAAATTGATGACGTGTTTAGATACACATTGTGTAGGTAACTATAACATTGACTCTATTCTTCTCACACTTCACCAGCCACTTACTTTAATGTATTTCAGTAGAAGTGGATGAATTAATGTGCTGTAAGCCTAAATCTGACTGATTCAATTCTCTGAACTGCAGTGCGTACTAACATGGTGCCCATTGTGCGTTATAGATCAACTAACATGAATCGTGATCATTATAAAGGTTTCTTAAATGACAAAACACATTCACTTTATATGTATTTAAGAATAAAAATATCAGCCAATGACTGACTGACATGTAACGCAACCAATCACTGTTCGTTTTTTTTCCGCGTCATGTTTAGTGTGAAAAGTCGATGTCCATACAATAACAGACCGGCGTACATCTAATAAATTATTCATTCCAGAACGTTGTGCAAGTTTACTGCAAGAATAGAGCTGCAAACCTCACGTACTTTTGAAAATCCAGCCTTCAGTTGATCCTGATAAGCGCTAAACATGACGGCGTTTCACAGCATTTAAGGTGATGCGTTCTAAAATAACGCTCACCTAGTCAGGAGAGGTGTCGTATTTGTCCAGAGAAGGAAAGCAATGTGAAAAGAATTGCTGAAATTTAAAGCTGGTTTGTAGCATACCGAATACAGCCTTTGCTGTTACTAGTACTGTAGTATTATTTAGTGTTAAATTATTGTATTTGGGTTAGGTGGCTTAGGTTTTTTTGTGAATTTATTTAAATTTGTTGTGTTTTGTATTTAGACTACTTATATTTATATATTTACTCTACAATTTTAATATATTCAATTTTAAGAATCGTCCACGTCCGCATCGCGATGCATCTAAGAATCAAATTTTTCCCCACCCCTAATGGTTAATCATTAAAAGATCACAATCTCGATTCAGACAGCCATGCAACCTTATTCCTAAATGACAGTGATTCGGCTGTGTCTTTAAAACCTTTAACAATTACGATCACAACGGAACAAATCTGCGTTGGCGCTGCCGCTGATCCAGAGAGAGCAGTTGCCATGTATAGGTATGAAAAAGTTTTTCAACCACACAGTCTCATTATTTCTGTTACAAACATTCAGATTATCACTGGAATAAAAGTTTATAGTTCGGATATAAACTCTGTTCTCTACAGTAGTGATCAAAATAGAGTAAATCACCTATCGAAAAGTAACATGACGCTTCAATTGAAGATTATATCAATTACATAGTTGCACCAGTAGGTGGCGACAAGTAGTCACTTCAAAGAACTAGCGATGGTGTTGTCGCATCACGTCGGCTGCGTCTGGACCAAAAAGCTGTGCTTAAACACAGCACAGACTAGAGCCGACTGCAAACTAGCACGTGTGTTTTGCGTCTGCGTGTAAGGAATTAACTATAGATATCAGCAGTATCAATAGTCTATATTTGTCATTCAAAGTATACAAGATATACAAATTGTAAACAAAGCAGCGCTTGCTTACCATTTTTAATGTCAGTTATGTTTTCTTCATTTTAAGCAGCTCATGTTGTTGTGAAAATATTCACACTTGGGAATGCTCGGGTAGGATAACATTAGATCAGTGCCGTCTTGACTGACTTTCTCTCTTTCATCACTTTCGCTTTAATTCTCGTGCACTGACTCGTTTGCTAAACTGAACTGCCAGTCAGAGTTCCCACTCTCACCGACGGCCCCAACGCCGATTCAACATGCTGAATTGGGCAAACTGCTCAATTCATATATATAGGCTATATATACATTTTTTTTAATTAGACTGCACCAATTAATGCATGATTAGTTCAGAATCCTGGGAAAATCTAGTAAAAAAAAAACAACAAGAAAAGAAATTATTTGTGATTCTCAAAATTCAGTTCAATTCAATAAATTTATTGTCATGTCAACAAGTTGATAGGAAACTCTCAGACGTAAATAACCTAAAAGACAGACATCATAGGTACAAAAAAACAGACAATGTTCACCAACAATACAACAAAAAAATGCAGCTTTACTGTACAAATTGGTATGATTTACGGCTGCCCCAATTAAAGATTTTTCTAGTTGACTAGTAGTCGTTCATTTAAGCCATTAGTCGACTAATCGCATGTTTATATTCATTTAATTACTAAAATATATATGGAGGAGAATACTAAGCCATAATGAGCGTTTAATATACTGTAACCGTGATACCCACTCAAGCGCACGCATAACGCTTGTCAAAAGTAATGATTATGAATGTGTTGGGTAAAAAAATAGCATGGAGGCGTTTTAATTGTATATTAATAAACTAGTCTTTTCTGTGCTGGTGTCTGCTGCAAAGATGAATTTGACAATGCTGACTCGCCATCTCCGCAGTGTAGTGGATGCGCCTATAGAGAGAAATGCACCTTCCATAAGGATTACATGGGTCTAATCAGAGAGTGTTTCTTCATTTAAAAGTAGACAATTCAAGCTTTCTATAGATATATTTCTCATGTCTGTGAGGCATGTAGCCTATACACACTGAGTTTCCGTTCGTTTATGTGCTTCAGTTCACGGAGACTGACGGTAGAAAGCGCATCCTGATTGTTTTTTTTTTTTTTAGATAAAGGCACAAAGTTTTCTTGTTATTGTGAGTTTACACAAATAAAAGTAGTTTGTACAAACAAAACCCTTTACAGTTTTGAATGATGTATTACTCTTATCTGTAAGCGTATTTTAATTTGATTCCGCTGTTGTCATGAAAACTGCGAGTGATCGCTCCAGCTCCTCCATGTCATGCAGTAAGTGCGCTAATACTTTAGCTTTCACACTCCGCGCAAACACTTGGATGTGCGCCAAACATTTATCTAGGTTAACATTAGAGTGAGCAGCCATGTAAAGTTGCTACTTATTTGTTTCAAATGATTAGAGAGATTTGAGAATAATGAATGATAGGCGAACATTTGGATGTCCTGCCCGAGATACTGCAATTACCACAAGGAACCGCCGTTAACGATCTGTGCTCATTTTTACCTTGATGACATATGTTAAAAAATCTTTTTCTTATTTAACTGATTGAGATCGACGGCAACCTTTTCATTCAGATCAAAATTACATTTGTATATGAAGCTCAGTCAGATGAATTGAGGTGTATTAAATTTGAGGGGAACTGATTATAAGGTTGCATGTACACATAGCCATTATAGTTATGACTTCTGAACTTGGAGTTAAATTAGAGCAACTACTTAAATTAGAGTTTCCCAAGAATATGTTCACTTATCTTCCTCAAGTTCACACATCTGTCGAATCGCATTGACATGATCCACTAGCGTTTTACAAACACAATGTTACTAGGGCTGTAATCAACCAAAGAAAATCTTGGTCGACTGAAGTCCAGAAATTTTCGACTAAAAATGACGTTAGAAAAAAAAACGTTAAGTTAATTAGCTGCGCACTGTGCGCAGTAATTGGTAGCCTTGTTGTCCGCCTAAATTAATTATAAATAAACATAGAAAACTAGTAGGCTATTTGCAGTATATTAAGTTGTTTTTGACCTAATTATTTTGCACTGAAATGAGTCTGACACACGAGTCTGTCGGCTCAAGCAGCGTTGCATCACGTGCACCTGCGCAATATCATAGCCTATGATTTCCGAAAATAGTACTATGTTGTCAACTAGTGATATCACAAGAACTTTTGAGGAATATGCAACATAATTTAGACCATTGTTTTTGTCATATGTATTATAATATCTGACAGACACTATCATTTCAGCCGCTCTGTGCAGCTCGCAATTCGTTGACTGGCCGCTTGGCCTGGCTGCAGAAGTGAGTCAAATCTGTATCTCCCCCATGTTAAAATTACCAACTTTACAGCAGAAAAAAATATGTTTACAGCCTGGATCTCTATGTGGCTTTGGTCTATACAGCTAATTTTGCCCTTCATAACAACTGTGAGGGGGGTGAATTATTTTATAACTCGTCCGTTTAGTTGATTAATATTTAAATTTAAGGGTGTGGCCAGTGGCCACTTGAGTGACAGATGGATTGCCGCTGTCGGTGCTAGCCGTTTGTCTGCTGTTACTAGCCGGCCCGTCACTTCACCTCAGCAAATGTTGCTGCTGAACTTGCCATCTCTGCAGTGTTTGTGCTTTTTTTCGGGATTATTTCATACAATTTAATACTTGGGTACAAAGCCCACGTCTTTGGGTTCCGTCGTTACCGTTCGAGAGAACAACCAGCGCTGTATTTCAGTTGTTTTCCTCCGTGAACCTGCACTAATGGATGTCTGACAATTTCGTTGCTTTTTGGGGTTTTCAAATTTAAAACGTCAATAAATACTCGTTCGTTCTGCTCTCACGGAACAGATGGATTATAATATGCTTATGTACCGTCAGATGAAATCATGCAGGCGTCGGCGCTTTCTCCTTCCATGCAATAAATGCACATGAATTAGAGATGGGGAGTCGACTCCAAAAGAGTCGATTCCTCGACTCTCACTAGCCCTAGTGTCGGAATCGACTCCAGGTCAGGAATCGACTCCCAGTGTCGAGTGTTTTTTTCAAGTTCAACACAGCAACAGTTCGTTATAACGAAAAGATTATAATGAATGTAAAGATACGGAAAATTAAAACAAAAAGATAAAGAAATGAGAGGAAAAAATAAGTAATGCCAGGAAAACAAAGAACAATAATGTATAGATAGTTTTTTTCTGTTGGGTCTGTTTTGCAGCTCAATCAATCATGATGTGGTTCAATACAGTCAATTGGTTGTGATTGGCACAAAACACTGCAGTAGGTTTTACGAACCAATCATGTACCAGTCCTCAGGGTGAGAGTGGGACATGCCCATAATTGGTAAGTGGTGGTTGATTGAGTCATAGATATCATATAAAGGCTAGATGTCTCGTCCGCGCTGCTGGCCAATGGAGCTCGACATCCGCACACGGCGGCCATCTTAAGACAGGGTGCTCGCTCACTCATAACATGGTGCATGTACTTTTAAATAACCATAACTTGCTCAATTTTCTACCGATTTTCAAACGGTTTGGTTTGTTATAAACGTCAGAGATGTAGCTATTATACTGCATACATATGAATAATTATGTTCAAAATGTTTAAGCATTCAGAATTATAGCCACGTTAATAACGTTTGTAAGAAACCAAACCGTTTGTAAATCCGTCCAGATTTCAGCGAGATAAGAGGATTTGTGTGCGTGCTGCTCACTCACCTTAATTCACAGAGCCCTGTCCTAAGATGGCCGCTGGTGATGCCGGAAGTGACTCCGCCTTAAGACATCTAGCCTTTATATGATATCTATGGATTGAGTGATACTGTTGAGTGATGACTGTTTTTTGAATCCAGTAACGTTAACTTATAATGGCAACCCCGACCTCAACCGTGTGGAAATATTTCAACCAGACCGAAGACAAAACTAAAGTTCGTTGTGATATTTGTAAATGTTGTTTAAAATTCAACAGTTCAACGTCGTGAACATTAACATTAGTGAAATGGCATGTACTCACTCTATATGAATTCATTTTCTATTATTAAATGACAAGTGCATTAAAAACTATTATTAAACAACAGTTATTATTGGTAATAATATAACTAATATTTTTTCAATGTTAAACAAAAAAAGTTAAAAAATAAAGTTAAACATGCTTAAGTTAAAGTTCATAGCTTCACTACATTAAAATTATATAAAATAATATACAAAATAAATATAAATACACTGTCTAAAACAAGTCTGCTTTTACAAGTTTAATGATTAATACTAACACATGGGCGTCGGAAGCAAAAAAAAAAAGTGGGTGGGTCCTCCTCCAGAATTTTTTTTACTAATGCCATTTTCATGTATTCTGATGCCTTTTAATTAAACAAGTAAACTAAACTCGCCTCCACGTAGTGCATTAAATGCAGAGCTATCCGTGGATTAACCTGCTGATACCATGGTCATTTGCCAGCATTGACAACTTAAAGCTGTTATTGATGTTTGCAACGCAATATTTGACTGGAAGGGTACAACGGGCGCAGGGACGCGGGAAGTGGGGGTGCTGTTTTCACAGAATTGTAAATGCAACGCATATGTTAGTTCGTTAAAATTTATTAATTTTTAGCATTTAGTCATTTATTTGTAATAAACACTTTAAGTGGGCTATTTAAAAATTGTTATATATGTTAAATTATGTTTTTAAAACATAAGCGCAGTGTGTAGGCTATGTGTGTGTCGAAAGAATTTGTCCGCAGCTGCAAAAAAAAATAAAAAAATAATAACACACACTGTAAAAAAATATCGTAATTTTAACGGTAAAAGACTGTAAAAATGCTACAGTGAAAAACTGTTAATTGGTTAACAGAAAGTTTCCGTACTATATACGGTAAATAACTGTGATCTAACGGTACATTTAATGTAATTTTACTGTAACATACCGTTAAATTTACAGTTTTTGAAAGTGAAAAAACAACTCATTGTATCATTTACAGTGAAAAAACGTAAATTGACATTCCCACAATTCCCTGTGACACTTCACATTTGATGTATTTTTGTTGAAATAACTATGTTTGTTTCTTCATAGTTTTCTTCGTTTTTTCTAATCAGTTATGTACATTAGGGGTTTATGTTACATTTAATGTTGTTAAATTAATGTTTATTGCATTTTTAAAATTTCATGTGTTACCATGATGGTGTTTAATGTTTGTGTGAATGACACTGTGCAGCTTCTATATATATTAGTATTAACTCTCTTGTGGAAGAACTGCTTATGTTGAGCTTTGATTGATCATGTGACTCTCATCACTGCTGTGATTGGTGGTTATCAGTGTAAAAAACAGATAATAATACTTCAATAGGACGGTAAATTAACATTATATCATATTACCGAAATCCAATGTTAAATATACAGTTTTTTTCCGTAAAAACAACGGGAAGAAAGACCATTTTTTTTACAGTATTTTTCCGTTTTTTAACAGGAATTTTCTGTTTTGTAAGGAACAGGCAAATATGTAAAATATAGCAGGATACATTTTAATTGTTTACTAATAAAACAGTTATTTTTTTATGTCAGTGTCGGCTAGACAGATGAAGTTGACGACTCGCGATCTTCGCAGCGCCAGAGAGAAATGCACATTTCATACGAATTAGGCCTACATAAGCAGCGCAGTCTGTTTTCTTTCGTTTTGAATTGTTCTGCTTAAAATTAGACATTTCAAGCTATCTATATGTCTCAGGTCTGTGAGGCAATAGGCTACCTTATAGCCCTACGCCGAGTTTCGGTTCATTTATGAGACGAGCTCCAGGTTCGCCAGCGCCTCCGTGTCCTGATTATCTATTTTCTAATAGCCTTCTTATTTATTAAACCCAGACAATTTTTTGATGAAACATCGATTAAAATTAAGATACAATTAATACAAAACGAAATTAAATTTAAAGACAGGCTTTATGCTTTCAGTTTGAGGTCTCTGTGAAAGTTTTAAAACATTCGTTTAGTGCCGCTTTAGAGCGCTCACGTCCTTAGCGGAGAACTGTCTGTAACTTTTTTTTTTTTTTTTTTTTTTTTTTTTTTTGTGAAATAAATTTCAAAAAAATACGACTTAGTCCAGTGCGACTTAAGCTATAGGCCTATGTTTTTTCTTCCTCGTGACGCATTTTTTGACTGATATGCGACTCTGGAGCGACTTATAAAATAGGCTACGGTAAGTTATTTATTATTTTTGTGCAAATGTCCCATAAAGTCCCATCCTTTAAGGATTAATTTATGTTCCGTTGACCGGTCCATTGCGTTACGAATAAAAGCAGAATCAAAGTAAAAAATGTGATGTGCAGTCAGGTTTGAGTGTGCGCTATTTGATCAAGTGTTCTCACTGATACGCTTGTTGTGATTCGCGGAGATTTGACGAGTTTTATAGTCTTGATATTGTTTCTTATTCAAAAGAAGTGACGCCCCTTTTTTCGTCAGTTGCGGCTCGTTGAGAAATATAATTTAGCGATTCAGCGGAAATGGAGTTTAATTCATTTGGGCATTCCTCAAGTGGAATGGATTTGACTGACGATGCTCTGAAAAGCGAACAGACATATGCGCTGAATATAAAAGTGAGTGGGTCCAATATCATTGGTCTTAAAAAGTGGGTGGGTCTTGTCCCACCCATATACAATGGTTCCGACGCCCATGTACTAACATATTGCACACTTAAATATGATTTGAAGAAGCTGCGATGTGAAAAGGAGGGGGATTTATAAGGTTTAGTTGATTAAACATTTTAGTATAGGAAACATTTGTATCCTCGCTCTTGACTCCTCAGGAAGCCTCCTCGTTCCTCGCCCTCCTCCCGGTGGAATTAAAGAATTTAGATGTCCTACATGAGAGCGGAGCTCGATCGGTTTCAGGGTCGTAGGACATACGAGCGAGAAGTGAGGAAACGAGGAAGCATATTGAGACGCACCTTCTGAATTCTGACCCTATTTTAATTCAAAGTAAATGGAGTCGAGGAGTCGATTCCACCGACTCCAAAATTAGGAGTCGGGAGTCGGAGTCGACTCCAAAAAAACCGGAACCGAACACCCCTAACATGAATGAGCGCGGATTTTCTAGCGCATTTACTTGCACTTCAAAGGCAATATATCTATGGTTTAACCAATTTGAGAGACGGCCAAAATCAGAATTTAAAATGGACTGAATAAGCTCTCTACGAACTTGAGCAATGCCGCGCTGACGGACCATGAAAGAGTGACGGACATGTATGCACATAAATCACTGTCACAGTCACACACAAACACTCTCGAAGTAATACACAGTCTCACTTGTAGCCATGCCTTTTAACTATTATAATATTTCGAAGGGCAAAAATAGGAACGTTTAATTGGCTTTACATCATCAGCTAACTCGATCACGTCGAGCTAGGTGATTTCAGATAGCCAGGCCAGGCTCCTCAGCTCCACTCACGCCCCGCCTGTTTGTCTATTTTCTGTTATCCGGGAGTGACGCAAGGCCAAGATGGCGACGGCCGGCTCCGCGCACTTTAGGCTTCAAAAATGCTCTTCAGAAACCTACGGGTGACGTCACGGACACTACGTCCATATTTTTTTACAGTCTATGGGCAAAACTAATGAAATGAACGCGGCAAAAAATAGACCAATCAGAATTTTGGTCGAGCCAGAACGTATCGACCAAATAATCGACTAATCGACTGGGAGATTACAGCCCTAAATGTAAAATTTTCCTATCTTTAGTTTTAGTAGTATTTGTTTTACATTACATTATACATTAAAAACACAATAAACTACTTGTTGTGCTTAAAGCATGTTTGTACTACCTTTCTTTAAAATAAATTTTATATATGATGCAATGACATTCAGACATTTTTAAATGCGACTTAACCGTCCACATACTTTTTGAGGCTACTGTATGTTTAAAAGTCTGTGTTACAAGGTGACAAAGTTTCTCTCTCTCTAAGTGACACTGATTAAATAATCTCTCATTTTTATGAAGTAAGCGGCGATACCAACAGTGTCTGTTTCTGCTCTCATTTAATTTAGTGTCTGAGTTGGTGGGAGTCTCTCCAGAACAGTTGTCATTTACACAGTTGCAATAAATGTTTTATCGTGCCTGTCTAAACATAAACTCTATGAACAAGCATCATTAAACACATTTGTACTGTGGGCGACATTAGTCCCTTGAGACATTACTTTTAGAGTAAACTTTTGCTTGATGATGTGAGCTTCGGGCAGCACAGCAACATACCATTTACTATTATCATTTGCGATCTACGCAACAAAATTGTGTTTCTCTTCTAAACTTTTCATTTCTTTCGATTAATGTAATTCTCTAAATTGTGCAATCTATTAGATTAAATTATTTAGGGTGAATGTAAACTAATCAAGTACTCAAATTATCTGTTTACTGAATCTGTTCCCAGCATGCTTTATTCGGTACTTAATGAGGAAAGTAAAAATGTTGAAAATAAGTAGAATTTTATGTAGAATTTGAGCAAGATGAGAAAAGGGGGATATATGGTTGTATTGATAGAGTATCATGTATCGACGATAGTCAGAAAGATATCGCAGACGGCCATAATTCACTAGTTTTCCTTTTGATGTATTCAATTATTAATATTCAATTAATATAGGACGTACAATTAATTTGCATTCCCTAATTTCATAACGTCATTTACATAACCAAACTTGCAATACCACTTACACGTACGAGGATTGAGGACTCCTCAAAGAAAATGTTTTTAAAGTCATCAGCACCTTTTAAACACCTCAATTCAGTAATTAAGATGCGTGTCCCAGTACTTTTGACCATATAGTGTGTACATGTAGTATAATATCTTATTTTATAAAACTTTTTCTTTGAACAGTCGTTTAAATCGAACTGTAAATCATGTTTTTTCAGGTCATTTTAATTACATACACGACGCTTACCCCTAAACAACAGGTAGTTCTATTCTAATATCAGAATTTTCTGATTGTTTCAATTGCTGATTCCAGTATATGTCTAGAAGAATTAAAATTGTAGGCTTAATGAGTATTTAGTAGTATTAGAGTTAATCTCCCCTTCCTTAACATCCTGCTTCAGCCCCAACCCCAACCCGTCTCGAGGGTCAGCCGCCGGTCCCGAGTTTGCAGGTATGAATGTTGTTCTCAGTCCCATCGTGTGATGTGACATTTCTCATGTTTCTCTGTGTATCATCAGTCCAAGCGTCACGACTCTGTGTCACTGCAGACCAGTTACTGAGCAGGACTAGTAATAGGCCTATGTCACACTTCCTGCTTCCGGAACGCGGAGTAGGGATTCAGAACTTCCGGTCAACAGTATTTCTCGATAAGGATTTAGATTATCAGCCATAATGTCTAAACCATCCGAGGTAGACTGACCACGAGCTATGAGGTTGTGAAACAAAGGTTTTTTGCTCCTGTAGAAGCTATCAGTTCGTATGAAATCAACCTTGTTTTAAGAAAAACATGTTTTATCCGCGATCTTATGAAAAAAAACTACACTACCCACAATCCTAAGCGTAGCAGCAATGTCTGCTGATTGGTCCAACTTGCTGTTACCATAGAAACGTTTACCTTACTGGCGAACGGCCCGCCGCTGTTGTTGTAGTGCACCGGGTTGCTCTGCGTCAGGACGTAGACAGCCATACCTCAGCTTTCACGCTTTTCCACTTGAGAGTTTTCATTTACGAACCACATCGTCATATGTAACTTCAGGCAGGTTGCGGAGAGGTTTGGTCCAGCGGTATCTATCGGACTCCGGAAGCTAAAAAGCTAACCGGAAGAGCCGTATCCCTACTAAAAGACGTACTTCCGGTCTTCAATTTTTTCGTGACATAGGCTTATGGAGATATTATGTCATGATGTGTTGCAGTGTTAAAAAGTTTGTTTAACACCGTTCTTGTCATTAACACACACAGTGAATTAATGTTTGTGTGTTTTAGTTTGTAGCAAGCTGAGACTGGCCATAATTCTGTATCCATTTCTCTCTTGCATGTGTCTCCCTGTGTTCCCTGATGTAATCCTGTATGTCTCAGGGGTGTTGTGTTGTGTGTTCTCTCCTTATTATATTTGTGTTGATCTCATAGAAGGAGCGAAAAGCTGAATCTGAATGTTTGTGTGTGGCATCAGGACCTGTATCCGTTTCTCACATGCTTGATGTGGTTATTTATTTTAACATTATTCCACACGAGAGTCATTCATTGGTCAGTTTTAACATGTATCATCTGTTTCAGCAGTGCCATCAGTCACTTCCACCTCATGCTTACTTTGACATTGCACTCACTGAATTATCTCTTCCTACCTTTTTTCTGAGCAATTCTATCATAATAAGTGAATTATTAGAAGTGAATTTTATGGTAATGAGTATACGGTGTTCTTTTGGGCATCTATGTTATGTAAAAAGGACTCAAGGGTGTAGACGAGTCCCAGTGGAGGAACGATGCGCTGCTTCATTTTCTAGCTTGTGGTTGATGTGGGGACTCATAAAGATGTTATCTGACTCGGGTGATGTACTCTGGAGTGATGTGATGCCACCAAGGTGAAGAACATTTCATAATGTTTTACCACTAATATGAATACTGTCAATAGTGGTTGCTGGTTAATTACTGGGTAAGTAATTACTACTGGTCAGTGTTATAAGACATTTCACAAAAAGATGTTTGATGGGTTTTAAATGAGTCATGCTGTTTAAAATGAAGACAAACAGTATTGAGACACTTTGTGTTTGTGAACGTCCCCATCTCTCCATTAAGTGTCACCACCAGTGTCAGTGGATCATGTTGATAGTTAATGTGATTCTCTACTCCTGTATTACAACATACTTGTGGTGGGAGCCAGTGGAACAGGCTGGCGTTACCAAAAAATCTGTGACCTTTTAAGAAATATTCAACAAATTTGATTGTCAATTTTGTCAGCAATTTTGTTATTTAGTCTTGTATCAAATGTCCTTATTCGTTAGTTTTTAGTCAACCTTATCTGTTTTTTCCCCATTTTATTCTTATCTTAGTCAAAGAAAACCATTTAGGCTAGTCAACATAAACTGACATTTTAGTCATATTTTACTCACATTTTAGTCACTGAAATTAAGGGTGCTCCAATCAGGCTGATTATCGATCACTGGAAGCAGTATTGGCCGATACTGATTACTGATACCAATCACCAGAATAAATAGGCCAACTATTCTTAACAACAGTTTCGAGATAAGAAAGAATGAATTGACAACTCATCATTTATTGTGAGTCATTATCCAACATCAACTTATCAACTCATTATCGGCATGTGCAACAATCCATTCCCTCTTTTAGATGTGATCAGGAACAACTTAGAGCTTACAAATATAGCATTCATGTGAAATAAATAAGTAATAGGCTAATAATAAAAAAAAAAGATAGAATGCCGCTTGGAGAACTATCACTTTTGCGGCTTAATGCTGTTTTAATAACTCTTTTTATTATCAAGTAGTTTAGCAACTGTAGACTGTATTTTACGACCATCACCGATCTAGCTGATTTGGACGTTAAGTTTGAGCTTTTAGGGAGGAACGAAAGCTGTGAAGGAAAGAAATGCACTAAAATCTCACAACTTTAACAGCAAATTTATTGTCCTTTTCTGACACCTGGTAGAACTGCCCGACCGGTGAATGTAGTGAAGCAGTTTTAGGAACGCTGGCTGGGCAACAGCTTTCTTAACTGTACGGGACTGTGTTTTGCTTTGGGGTTTGAGCAGAACTTGGAGAATGGCAGTTTCTTTCAGTGTTTTTCCCCCTGCGTTTGGCCTAAAACAGTGTGTTCGTGGTCATCCAGCTTGAAATTTCGACTACAAACATTTTCAGATTTTCCGTTTCGGCGTTCTCACCGCATTTACGATTCTTTGCAGACTTTAGCCACTGCCTACATCACGCTGGATCCTTTACTGGAAACCAGATGCAACTCACACCTGCTGAAATGCTGAAATTCTTGCTCCCGGGAACAATGCAAGTCGACATCATTATGACTGAAAGTTTGCTAAGGAAGTATTTCCAAATAAAACAAGACGGTAGGCTATTTGACTCTGGTAATTGTATCCAAGTCAGACTGTTGGTAGTGGCCTTGGATGGCAAAAGGGAAGGCAACAGCCTTTTTTCTGTTTTCTCTAGTCAGGTAGCACTGATTTCACATTTTTCTCTTTCTACTGTATAGGCACGTTTTATTGAAAGCCCATTAAAATTTCAGGCAATTTTTTTTTTACTTGTATGATAAAATGTACGTAATTTTAAAGTCTAAAAAATATAACGCAGACCAGTGATATGTCTTTACAGCTTTAATACACCACATAAGTAACAATATTTGACATTTTTAGTCAGACTTATTAAATACTGGTTTAAATACTGGTTGCTTAATTCATGCAAAATAAATGAGTTCAACTGTAATGTTTAGCACAGTGTTGTCACGATACTGGAATTTATAACTTCGATACGATGCCTTGAAAAATATCTGTATTTTATGCCGTTTTCGATATCACAGGAAAAAAACGGTCATATCTGCCATACAAATATTTTCATACACAAATATATTTTTTGTCTATCCTTTGAATTTCTATGCAGTCAAGATTGAATCCTTAAAGTATGTGACATTGTAACAGTAATCCACATGAATAAAGCAGTTTAAGTCTACTGTAGAGACACGACTACTTTACTTGATGAATAGGTTAAAATAAATGTAATAAATCAATTGTAAAATAGTTATAATTCTGCAAAATCTTCATTGTAAAAACAAAACAAAAAGGTTAATCCTTACAATTAAAGTTATTCAAGAGCAGTGAGTGATTTTCTTTTTGTGATTAAAATTGACAGACAGCAGGGTTATTAGGCTGCTGTCACTTTAAGACCTGATGCACATGGATCCAATATACTGTAAGGCTACACATGCTTTGTCTTTTTCAACGTAGCCTTAGAATTTGGCAGTGTAATGAAGATGCCTTTTGGACCAGCCATCATGTCAGGAGCGTACCTTTGATTCATATTCCTTACAGTTCTGTCTATTGCATCTCACGAGATTTTGGAACAGCGCAATTGTCTGGGAATATTTAGCATTATTATACGGCTCTGTGGAATACTTGATTCTGATTGGTCAATCTCGCCATCCGACAGTATGTTTTTCCCAGAAAACAACCGCTGAAAACAGATAACGCAGGCTCATCCGGGTCACTGTAGTGTTGCTTTCGTCAACGAAAATTATGACGAAATATTGTCGTCAACGAACCGTTATCACCTGACGAAAACGAGACGAGACTAGACGTAAATGCATGGTCATGTGACGATGACTAAAATACATGCATAATGCAATATCGTTGACGAATAAAAACGAGACTAAATGTGGTTTAAAAAATAAAAACTATGCTAAAATGTCTCTTCATTTTCGTTGACCAAAACGAGACGAGACGAAATGTTATAACGTCACGACGAATGAGAGAGTTGTGCGTGAACCCATAGCTTTGTCGGCTTTAAATTCTGGATTGCGATCTGGTCACCCGATCAGCGAATTTAACAATATATTACTCCATTAGTTATTCTATTAAAATGTCTCATTGATATATTTGACACATTCATAATCATTACTTTTGCCGGTTCTTTGTGAAAGCTGTATGTTATTGGCAGCGTCTCTGGTTACATGAACACGTCATCGCATCAGCACCAGAACATGGAGATTTTATTTTAGAGAATATCGCACAACCTATTCAATATTCTATAATTAAATAAACTAATCGAATATCAAAAAATAGTGACTCATCCCTGCATGGAATATCTTGTTTCTTTTCCCAAATCTTCAGTCTCATTCACCCATTTTCTAAAGGTATTATAAACGTTTCTTGGTTCGCTTTTAATTAGGCCTATTATATTCGTATTCTTTACCGTGGTAAAGTAGAAAAACGCTGTAGGACAGATAGCCTACATTTGTACTTGCATGTCAAATTCTTTTTAACACAGTGCTTGTTATATTAGACATAGGGCGCGAGTTTAGCTGTAAAGCGCGTTTCACACGCGCGGGTGATTTTTAGTTTCACTTTCTCTGGCAGCGCAATCTCAAACATAGCCTAAATATCTCGCCCTTGTGGAGGATAAAATTCGCTCTTCAAACCAATTTACATCAAGTAGAAAACACGAAGATATCATAAAGAGATCGATATCTTCGTGTTTTCCTGCTCGTGTCCCACATCCCTCTCAAAGCGCAGAGTGTAGCCTATATCACGCGTCTTTGTGTGGAAATATAAAACAAGTTTTTTTTTTTTTTAAATAACCCCCCAACCACCGCCGGTAGTTGGTCCATTACCGCGGTGGTAAAAAAAAAAAACCTGCCACCGTCACAGCCCTAAATATAGGCCTACTAAATAGCCTATAAGATAGCCTTGTTTGAAATTCTATATTGACTGGGTTAAATAGAATCGCATTACTAAAAAGAGACTAAAATACAATTTTCATTGACTAAAACTAGACTAAAATGTCATCAGTTTTCATCGACTAAAACTAGACTAAAATGTCATCAGTTTTCGTCGACTAAAACTAGACTAAATGTCATCAGTTTTCGTTGACTAAAACTAGACTAAAATGTCATCAGTTTTCGTCGACTAAAACTAGACTAAATGTCATCAGTTTTCATCGACTAAAACTAGACTAAATGTCATCAGTTTTCGTTGACTAAAACTAGACTAAAATGTCATCAGTTTTCGTCGACTAAAACTAGACTAAATGTCATCAGTTTTCGTCGACTAAAACTAGACTAAATGTCATCAGTTTTCGTCGACTAAAACTAGACTAAATGTCATCAGTTTTCGTTGACTAAAACTAGACTAAAATGTCATCAGTTTTCGTCGACTAAAACTAGACTAAATGTCATCAGTTTTCGTTGACTAAAACTAGACTAAAATGTCATCAGTTTTCGTCGACTAAAACTAGACTAAATGTCATCAGTTTTCGTTGACTAAAACTAGACTAAAATGTCATCAGTTTTCGTCGACTAAAACTAGACTAAATGTCATCAGTTTTCGTTGACTAAAACTAGACTAAAATGTCATCAGTTTTCGTCGACTAAAACTTGACTAGACTAAAAAGAGTATGAATGTGACTAAAACTAATAAAAAATAAAATGACAGCCTGACACAAAGACTAGACTAAAACTAAAATTAAAACAGGCTGCCAAAAACAACACTAGGTCACTGAAGTCAGCAGCGCTAAATGCTTGCTAGGAACGGTTTTTCTTCGTGGAAGTTTTGCGTTTGGTGAGCTAATAAAACATTAAAACTCAGTCAAATCAACATTTTGTGTACAGTTATTTAATCATGCCATCCAGTATCGTGGACTGGCTCTCTCTTGTTTCGTTTCAAATGCAGCTGCTGCCATTTTGTGACTATTGTTTTGAACACTGTTGGATTATAAGCAACAAACAGGTACGATTTTAAAAGTTTAATCTGAAATCAATATCTCTTATCTCCATAATTATTTATGTGGCGAAATGCTGTGTAATAAGTGGTATGACTGTACCGTATCCCTTAAATGTCCGTCTAGTTTGAACTTGCCCCTGCATTTGCTCTCTCTGCAGAAGCTTTGCGTTTAAAGACCTAATAAAATATTTCAACTCAGATCAATATTTCGTGGCTTATTATTTACATCGACACAACAGCCATCGGCACTGATCCTCAACAAACTCGTCTCCATACAGGCGCGATGACTCCGACATCCAACCAGATGGTACTGGATAAATATTCTGAATGTACTGATCCAATCTGACTTCTGACCTGACCTGTAATGCTGCCTGAATCATAATCACACACTGTTCGCTCATTGGCCAGAGGAGAACTGGTCCCCGACTGAGCCTGGGTTCTCCCAAGGTTTTTTTCTCTATTCTGTCACCTGATGGAGTTTTGGTTCCTTGCCACTGTTGCCTTGGCTTTTGGCTTGCTTAGTTGGGGACATTTAATATTCAACAATATTATTGATCTGCCTTACTTCAGGTGGATGATGACGTAATTTTCTTCTAGAAACAAACTTTGTTGTATTATTTTCATGTTATCACTGTGAAGCTGCTTTGATACAATCTGCACTCTAAAAAATGTGTTGGATTTACTTAAAATATATATGCACCATTTTTGCATCACACTTTTTAAGTAATCCCAACTTGGAATAATTTTACTTAAAATTAACAAGAAAACCTTTGTTATATGTACTTAAATATTTCAGTTCACGCAACATTCTTTACTTAAAAATATAAGTACATATAACAAAGGTTTTCTTGTTTTCAAACAACCTCAAAATCTAATATTTTACTAAGTTTATAGAAAGTTAAGCTTACCTTTTCACCATCTTCACATGTGCTTCACAAAATGGCTCCAATTTTCGCCTGGAAAGGCATCACGGGAAACTGCATTTCACGTGGCTGTATCGTTACTTAAAATGTTATGCTAGATTTACTTAATTTTGACGCAATTGTTATAGTAGTTGATTTGACTTGTGTTTTTTCATTTTGTTTATGCATACATTTAAGTTCACCTGGTAACTTATATTTTTGTGTTACACACACTATATATGTTAAGTAGAGGTTGAAAAGTTATGAATACTACGTTTTTTTGTGTTTAATCTAATTACTTTTATAAGTAATGGTTGTTCAGCCAACGAAGCGTTTTTTAGAGTGTGTATTGTAAAAAGCGCTATATAAATAAAGGTGACTTGACTTGGCAAGTAACCGTGTAATAAGTGGGATAATGTATATCCTGCCGGTTGTTATCTCAGAATAAACCCCAACAGGGTGATGAAGGCCCCGACGCGAAGCGGAGGATGTAAGACTTGTAAGGATGTAAGACTTGCATATTGCAGTCTTAACAATATACAAGTTTCACCTTATAATGAACTGTTATGGATTTTCTTGGTCTACTCTCAGCAGTATATGAGTATTTCCCTGTGGTAGAGCTCCTGTGTGATTCCTGCACTGAGCTGCTGTGCTTGAAGTCGAGCCATAATGGCATCTCATTAGATGGAGATAATGACAGCAGGGTGAGCCCTGAGGAGCCCACCCGGACGAGAACGCCCAGAGAAACCTCACAGCGACTCTCGCTCCTCCACGCCTCAGGGGCCGATAGAGAGAACTGAGGGTGAGGGAAGGAGTGACAAGCAGGAGGAAGTGGGTGATTTGAAGGGAAAAACAGAGGGAGAAGTGGTAAAGAGGGATGGGGTGTGTGTGCATAGACAGTAATCATGCGAACAATGGTATTTCTGTTCAAATGTCAGTTTTAATGTGCTTGTGTTGGGTGTGCTGCAGCATTTCACTATAGTCTTCCTCGGGGAAGTCACGTATGTTAACATGCACTATCTCCACTCAACACAGACTGGATATTTTTGTGTCTCTGATTGTAAGACACAGGTCATGAGGCTTAACCTGTTTGTGTGATCTAGTTTTGAGTACTATGTAAGCTCTGGGGAATGCGGTACCTGTGTGTTTGTGAACACATGACCCAGGAGACTGTTACATATGGCTTCATGTGCTTTTTTTCTGTCTACCTATATGAAGTGAGCCCAAGTGAAAGCGGTTTACAAACCTCTATAATGACCTATGTATGTGTGTGTATCACTCAGGTGCTATGGAGGAGCTGCACAGTTTGGACCCGCGCCGGCAGGAGTTGCTGGAGGCCAGATTTCTGGGTGGAGTCAGTGGAAACACAGTGGGCAGCACTGGCAGTGCTAGCGGAGGAACCAAAGTTAGTAGCCGAGTTTATCACTGGACTGTTATTGTGGTAATGTGTTGTGTTATACTGTATATGTGTTGCAGACAATGGTCGTGTCTAAAGAGAAGGTAGCGTGTTCGTATGAAAGGCACCATTATGCCTCGTGTTTGATCTAGAACAAATTCAAGGACAGTTTAGAGCTCACCAAGCAAATATTGACTAATGCCTATTGACTACTATTGTTTTAACTGGTTCTTCAGACACCATTTTTATTCACCAATCTGTGCACACAGCCTTGTGGGATATAATAGACCGAGGGTTTTCATCCAGGGGTCCGTCGATTTAATGTTCGATTACACAAACTTTTGTTGAATTAATACATGGGTAAAAAATAACATCACAAAGTCGAATTTAAATATAAGCACCCTTAAAAAAAGAACATAAAATCATACTGGCGAAACGTCACTGTGTTTGTGCTCTGGAGAACGTCAGATGTTTCTATTTATTAAAACAATTTTTTTGTTTTTGCAGCAGTGAGAAATGTAACCAATAACAGTCATATCTGTTGATCTCTTGAATGCAGTGGCCAATCAGAGATGTTTAATTTAGTCAGAATCCAGTCACCGCTCAAAACGCATTAACTCATTCACAAACAAAGACGTAAATAATCTATTCATTATGCAGTGTAGACTACTTTATTGATTTTAATGGAACTTTGTGAGATTGCAAACTGAGATGAGTGACAGCTTTTTCAGTGATTGTAAAGGGAGCGGTATTTGCACTCTTTCGTGGCTATATGTAATCCATTGAAGATTTATTTATATATATATGCTGCTAAGAGGAGAGACGGCCAATTACACACTGCAAAATATCAGAAGTGACATCTACATAATAACACTAATTATAATGAACTCACTAATAGCAATTGACATGGTGATAACTAGAGCGGGACAAAAAATTGCATGTCAAAATAGATACGCGTGATGTAAATGCAGACTGATAGATTAATAGAAACATATCTGTATCGATCACTGATCTAGATAAATGACTGGATCTAAACCGCCTCCAGAAGTGTTCGAGCGGCTATTTTACTCTTCCCTAGAGGGCATCATTGATTTACAGCCAAAACATTGACCTAAAACCACCCGATTTGCAGCGTATCGGTCGCAAAGGAGTTAGATATAGGCTACATGTAAATGAATTGTTACTTCAGATGTTATCTGTAATGTTTATGGTCTTTTCGGAACGGATAAATCAATATATGGAAATTGTTAAAGTAGGTGTGTCTACTGCACACTTCCAACACAGGTAACCGACCTAACACAAACATATACTTCTTTTGTTTGGTTAAGAATTAACATGGTAGTAAAGCGCACCGGTGATCATCTTTAGCTTCAGCTCATGCAGCTCAAAACAGCAATGCAGGACTGACACATTACATATCATTATAATGAGAACAGTATTGTAATAAAACATTGTAAATTTCATTATTTTATTTGTAAGGCAATAATTTTTTTTATCTTATTTTTTTGGCCATATTTTTTACAACTTGCACAGGTTAAAACTAGGCTGTACTGTATATGTTTCTTTTATGTTGAAGTGCTTGGGACATGCTTTTTAATGTTGAGACTTTTGTTTTTGTAATCAGGCTCTCAAAAATGATATAAAAATTTGGATTTAGATTTATCGCACAATATATCGGTTTTCCGGTTTCAAATATAAAGAATTATCGTATCAGGCCAAATGTTCATATCTGCGCATCCCTATCTGGATGCAGGCGTGGCTCCTTTCCTCTGGATTCTGCTTGATAAGGCAGCATTTTAAATGTTCATGGAAGAGACTCATGTCTTCCTACTTTCGTAATGATGAGCTTTTTGAAGAAATGACATTCTGAACGTGAGGTTCATGTCAGGTTACAGTGGACTTCACACTGAAACACACAATTCTCTTTCGCTGTTTGATGTGTTCTTGCTTGTACAACTGTCCTCTCCTTTGAGTTGTCAAATCATTAATTCATAACACCTGTTGCATGAATACCTCACATTCATCTGCCTTTACTCTCAGCTGGCTCATTGATTCATGTAAATGTGTTTCTCCTGTGCAGACCTTGACAAACAACGAATGTTCCAATCACAGTTTTGGTAGTCTGGGCTCCTCCAGTGATAAAGAGTCAGAGGTAAGTAGTGCTTTTTTTTTATTTATTTTTTTATGTATGATCGTAATCTTTAAACCAAATACCTGTTATATATTGTGGCATATTTCCACAAAAAAATATTAATTGGGAAACAATTAGTCCTGGATGTTACAAGACAATACACATCATGATTCATTACAGTTAGCGATAGACTGATGTTATTGTTGATATTTTATACCTTTAAGATTAACAGCATTAGCCAATAACTTATTGGCCAATTAAAATGATAGTTGAGCCAAAAATGTTAATTCTGTCATTTACTCACCGTCATGTCATTTCAAACTCACAAGACTTTCATTCATCTTAAGAACTTAAAATGAAGATAATTGTAAAGAAACCTGAGAGATTTCTGTCCCTTCAGTAAAAGTCTGTAACCAAACCTGACATTTCAGAAAGTTCATAAAGGCATTGTAAAAGTAATCCATGTGAATCGAGCGGTCTTCTGAAGAGAGACATGCTTTATATGATGAACAGATTAAATTTAGGCTTTTATTTAGATATAAACATTCATCAACTCGCATACATTGAGCACAGATTTATTTTCATCAGTAGCATCAAATATAGTAAACAGAAGCTCAAACGTGCTTGCTTAATGTACAAGAACCAATGGCGTTTGTTCTCATGTCAAGCAAGTACGGTTGAGCTTCTGTTTACCATATGTGATGATGATGATGATGATGAAATTAAATCTGTTCATCACAAAGTGACTGGGTCTCTTCAGAAGACTTGGAGTAACATTACTTTTACAATGTCTTAGAAAGTCCACTGCACTTACCTTTTTATCCTTCAATGGAGGAACCGAAATCTCTCCGGTTTCATTAAAAATATTATATTTGTGTTGCGTGCCGTATATTATTTATATACAAAAGGGTTTGGAAGGACGTGAGGGTGAGTAAATTGTCTTTACTTTTTAGAGAAGTTGGTCATTTGGCCTAGTCCAGGGTTTCTCAAACTCGGTCCTGGAGGGCCACTGTCCTGCACAGTTTAGCTCCAACCCTGATCAAACACACCTAGCTGTGAGTTTCTAGTGATCCTGAAGACATTGATTAGCTTGCTCAGGTGTGTTTGATCAGGGTTGGAGCTAAACTGTGCAGGACAGTGGCCCTCCAGGACCGAGTTTGAGAAACCCTGGCCTAGTCAGAAAGGCCAATTGATGGCCGTTTTCTGCTTTCGAATCTTTTATTAGTGAATTTTGAGTAAGTATTTGTTAAATAAGTGTTCATTGGCATTCAAGAGTAACGCTTATGAACATGGCTTTTATTCTTGGTAATAGACCTTATTCAGGGGGTTGACGTCATATAGAATGAAACGGATGAAAATAAGACTGTGAGGGATAGACTAATGGGGCTTTTCCACTACACAGTACCAGCTCGCCTCGCCTCGACTCGACTCGCCTTGCCTTTGTTTGGTTTTCCACTGTGTAAAAGAGTTACCTGTACCTGCTTCCAGGTACTTTTTTTCGTATCACCTCCGGCGAGGTTCTGAGCGAGCTGAGGCGATACTAAAATGTGACGTGAAAACACGGCAGACTGCTGATTGGTCAGAGAGAATCGTCACTATTCACTGCGTCATCATTGCACGCGCCAGACGGAGTATCCTGAATAAAAAAACAGCAAAAACAAAAACAGCATACACTCGATTTCCTCCATTGTCCTGTGTGTGTGGGTAGCGGGTGTGTGTCGCGTAGAAGATTAAGTCACGGCAGTTTCCTGCGGCGTCGCTATGATGACCAGGTACTATTGTGGCTATCTGCAATGGAAAACGGAGCGAAAAGCGAGGCGAGTCGAGTTGAGCTGGTACTGGTAATGGAAAAGCGCCATAAGTCTTTATAATGGCAAGCACTGTATATGGGTCCTTCTGTACTTCTATCCAACACGGCCTTGTTTTCATTCAGGTCAAAAAGGTATATTCCCAATAAAGAAGGACTCCATCCTGTTTTGAAGTTACTCATCTTTGGTGAACACCTCAGAAAATACTTATTCAAAGTACTCGCGCACAAAATATTGTCTCTCTTCATTCATCATAGCAACTAGATCATGAGAATCAGCCTTCAGGATGCTAATTTCCATGTAGGCATTTGTGCTGTTGGAGTCTTCTCGCCAGTCAAGACGTGTGGCGCTGCTCCTGTAATCGGTGAAGCTCGCCACTCTAGAAGTTTATCTGTGATTTGTATCTGTACAGCTTTTATCCAAAAGGACTGTGAATGACAAAGAAATAAATAGATGATCAGTAAACCGTTAATTGATGCAGTGAAGCATTTGCTCCAAACTGAGATCTGTAATGGATATGCTTTTCTAAACTGTTCACGGTTGAGTCCTGATGAAAGCTGTTGTTAATAACTCTGTTCATAGTTCAGCAGATGGTGCAGAGACGTTCTGCTGTGTTTTCTTTGAATCAAAGCGTTACAGAGAAATTGATGCGCACGTGTGTGTGTGTGTGTGTGTGACTCAGGCCGATGGGAAATGTTCCCTGTAATGAAGCTCTAGTTCTGTGTGTGCTGAGGGTTGAGCTTCTGCCTCATAGAGGATGCTGTGTCACTGTGTATGTGTGTGTGTGTGTGTGTGTGTGTGTGTTTAGGTTTTGTAGCAGACTCAAGCTGGGTTGGCATCTGTCATAACCCCCAATAGTTAAACCATCAGCAGGCAAAGCACTACACATGTACACACACACACACACTCTCACTCACACACACACAGCATCATAGTAAGATGAATTGTCCTCCCCTCCCCCTGCACAACACACCTGCTGTGACATAAATCAGAGCAAGAGGAGGAGGAAGCCAATGAAGCGAGTTATGAAGGGAGAGAAAGTGAACTGGGAGGTTGAGAATAAACTTCTCTTGTGGCTGTGAGCTGCTTATTATGCCAGATGTCAGACACCTAGATACTGTAGACACACACACACACACCTGTCTCACACACATGCTCTCACTGCATTAGAGCTGACGCACACACACACACACACACCACTGTCAGACTTTCACTCACATTGCAACATACTCCCAACACGGCACCAAAACCTCCATTAAGGCCCCACCTCAGACTATATACACTAGATTACCCATAATCCCCTGAACACTAATCACAGCCTCCAACACCTGCAGCCTGAAGCACATGACTCATTTAATGCAGGGTGATTTGCATATTCATGATGGATTTGAATATATGTATCACGGATTATATTTTCAGTGACAGGAATGAAGATTATGTAATCTTTATATTTCAGAACATTTCATGCGCAGAAGTGTCTATCAAACGAAGACAGACAGAGAAGAGAGTGCATGGATTGTTCTCTGGTTGAAGGATTTTTTTTTTTTTTTTGATGCATTGAATGAAATTTGCCTTTGTTTCTCTGTAGGCTCTTCTAATTTGAGCTTTAGTAATTGCATTGCAGTGATGGTGAGCGTGCTTCTGTACGTTCTTGTTCTGAGCTGGTGGCCATTGTGACCCAGAAGTGCCAGTTGTGAGCGTGCAGAACATCAATATGAGGCTGTGCAGCTCGTTAGGGCCACCGTGACATTCTGTCATTGTCACTGAGGGCTAATTATAAACACCAGCTTCAGCTCCTGACCCACTCGCATCTGAAACACACTCTCCTCCTCCTCCTTTTACTTATACTTATTATTTTCTTTATCATTTTCCTTTTTATTTCTTCCTTTTCCTTATACTTTCCGCTTTTGTTTTCCTTTTCTTTTCATTATCTCATTTCCTTTTTCTTTTATCCGATTTTCTCGTTATCATGTTCCTCTTCCTAATATTTTCTTCTTTTGCTTCTTTTCCTTCTCATTTTCACATTATCATTATGATTTTCCTTGCATTTCGGTCTTTTTGTTTTCCTTTCGCTTTCATTTTTTTTCATTTCCTCTTTTCCATTTCCTGTTCTTTCGCTCATTTATTTCCCCCTTTCCTTCCCATTTCTTTTTCCTTATTCTATTTTCTCATCTTTATTTTGTTCTTTTCCTCTCCTCTTTTGTTTTCCTTTTCCTTTTATTCTCTAATTTCCTTTTCCCTTTCCGTCCTTTTCCCTTTTCCTATCCTTTATAGGAAAATAAAGGTTTCCTATCCTTTTCCTACCCATATATATATAATGTTTGTTTCCGTTCATTTCTGTCCTTTCCTATTTTTCTTTTTTCTTTTCCTCTCCTCTCATTCTCTCTTCCTCTTTCTTTGTTGCAGGGATCAGATGGGAAAAGAGGAAGCTCTCCTGCGTATTCAGTAAGTCTCTCTGTCCCAGTCATGTGAGAATTGATTCGAGACATAACTGATGCTTTTGGAGGCTCTCGGTTCAGTCAAATCAACAGTCCTCTCGTTGCAGGGATATGACGTGGTTTCCAAAAGTGCAGTGGTCTAGCCCACATGAGAGTTTATCATTTCTACAATAACCTCGAATTAAGCTTAGATTGTGAAATTAACATGATGAAGCCATGTATAATATACAGGGCGGAGTTTAACCACATCTATTTTGGAAACTCTCTTTCTCTCCGTCTCTCAGCTATAAAGAGATTAGCATTTTAATCAACATACAGATGAGGCAGCGTTTCTTTTTATATATTAAGTGCGTGTGTAGGACACCGTTTATCTCTTAATAGCGTTACATCGGTGTGTGTGTGGGTTCTCATCTGTTGCTGGAGTTTGGTGGCAGATGTGGAGGTTTCAGTCCAAGCCAGTGAGCAAGAACCGCTCTCTGATCAGAATGCAAAGATGCCCTTGGCAGCTCACCCCTCTTTGTCTGTGCTGAAAAGAGCAGGATATTTCTGCATCCTATCCCTGGTGAGGGAGAAAATAGACTGTGATTATTGGTCCAGGCCCTGGATTATGCACTCTCACATTAGAGATATTCTTAGAGTCATTTAGACTCGAGAGTCATTAAATACTGTTCGGAGACACACAATGTGTCTCTTTTTACCATGAGCTGATACTCAAAGATTGTACGATTTGCTCTCAGGAGACTATGAATTTAAATGTGGTGCTCAGTGCTTTGCTGAGGCCAGCGTTATCGTGCATCGAGTGCAAAAGAAGACCTGAATAAATTCATAACAAATGGCGTATGAATGTAATATCTCTCATTTATAGACTCCTGAAAAGAAGCACTCTGAATCATCACGGGGCAGGAAGAGGAAAGCTGCTGACAACCAATCAGAAAGCAGTCAGGGTAAATGCTTGTGTGTGTCTCTCTCTCTCTCTCTCTCTCTGTCTCTCTCTCTCTCTGTCTCTCGCTCTCTCTGTCTCGCTCTCTCGCTCTCTCCTCTCTCTCTCTCTCTACATGTGTGTGTTTTCTAGTATGTTCTTTACATGTAGCTCAATATGCTTATTCATGTCTTTTTTTTCCCTCTAATAGGGAAGACCGTCATTCGGGGACCGAAAATTAGTGATTATTTTGATGTGAGTATCTGCCAGTAATTTGAGGGAAACGTATGATACATCTTTGGCATTGGCTTAATGAGAGCGGAACTGACATAAAGTCATTGCAACTTGGACAATATTGTTTTAACCCTCTGATGCTGTTCAGTCATTTTAGACTGAAAAATGTCCTTCTTTTTCGTAATGGTACGAAACTTGGTAAACGTGTTGGCACTTGATATGTGAACACAACACAACAATCACTGACATGATTATAAGGTTAAATGGTCCTGAAAAAAAAGTCACACTTGTACTGACTTGACCGCATTGGAAACGAATGGGAAGAGAATTTCATCTAGTGGAAATGTTCGGTACTGCACTTTTTATTTGTTTTAGATCTCAACCTCAAATTTGAAACACAACTGGTTTAGATTTATGGCTTTGATTTCCTCACAGTTTTAGAGTAAATATGTTTTGGAAAATAGTATTATGACTCAATTTCCATAATAAACTTAAATTTCCATAACTTTTTTTTTCAACTATAATCTGCCAAATCTCTTTTTTTTTAAAGAGACCAAACTAAAGAAGTGATTAACTGGTAATAAATTGATGAAATGAAAACTATTTCTATTAGTGGATAAATAAATAAATAAAACTATTTTATAAATATGAATTATCATAAAATGTACCTAAAAATTCAAAATAGTAAATAAAAAACATTATGAACTAAAATGTAGTACATTCATTTCATTGAAAAAAAAAAAAAAAATCAGACATTTTTGACCACCTTGCGAGCAGCAAACAGAGGGTTAAAAATGTGAACGCATTTGTAGAATTTTTTTACATATTTTCAAGCAAAACTGAAAATTTGGAACAAAATAATGTAGGGTAGACCTGATTTTTTTTTTATTTATATTTGTGATTTGATTGGATTGTGAAAAATATTATTATTATTAAAATACAATTAATATTATTTTACCACCCAAGCGGTATTGTTACATCAAAAGTCATTTTAGAGGTGGAGAAACGTTTCATTAATGAAAGGTTTTTCATTTCTTTAGAATAACAAACTGATGAGTCAGACAAAGTAAGAACAACAATTTATTATTAGTCAAATTACATTTATTGAAAATGAAATAAATGGTGTCAGTTTTAATTTGATTCTGTCTTTTGTATGTGTAGTAATGTATAATTTTTGTGCTACCAACATAAAGTGGCATTGCAAAAAATATTTCAAACTTTTCAAACAAGGTTTCCCGAACTCACTCCCTGTCTGCCATGGGTCTGATCCAAATTAGAGCCAGTTTTGCTATATTGGGAGCAAAAATTGAACACTATGTCCAAGCTGCTCTGTTCCATGCAGTGAAAGCATACAATGACCAGTGGCTTTCCACCCCACACCCCCTCCCCCCCAAAAAAACAACCTTGTGCAATAAATTTCAAGTCTTCTGAATATCTTGCCTTCTGCCGCAGATCTCAAATCTCATTGATATTATGCACATTAAAACCTCATGTGTTGACGATGCACATGAGATCGAAGGTTTGTGCACATTTTTTTTTCTCCACTTCCTCTTCATATGGTGTTAAGTGGAGTGGTGTCTTGATGTGCTTACATAGATCATGATTTCAAGCGACATGATTTGTTTATTTCCTTCTTTCTGTAGTTTCAGGGTGGTAATGGGTCCAGTCCAGTAAGAGGTTTACCGCCTGTCATCCGTTCACCCCAGAACTCACATTCCCACTCTGCACCTGGATCCAGCGTACGTCACACACACACACTCTCTGACCCTGTTTACACCTGGTATTAAGAGCTGTCTCGACTGATCTGATCACAGGCTGACAGACGGCTGTTTTTCCCAGTAGTAACATGCGTCTGTGAACACTTGTGATCAGATTTCAAAAGGCGGATCTCTGATTTCACCATTATGTTATAGTGCTGTTTGAGAAGAACATTGATGCTGCGACAGGGGTGTGCGATATCACGATTTTTTTTTAATCTGCTTTAAGAAATATTGTGGTATCGTGCTACAGCGCACATTCTATCAGTTGCAGTTCTGGTGCCTCCGTCTCAACAACACGACGTACATTCACATCACATGTTAACAAAAGAGTATAGTTACACTCACGGGACACTGCAATTCACAAAAGTTCATTATTTGTATGTGCTTTGCAGGTTAAACATTTCATTCGCATGCTGATGCGCTGTTCTAACCGTAAAACAGTAAAAAATAGCAATAAAAGCCTGTCAAACAGCGCCTGGTTACTGGACTAAGTTATCTTTAGAGTCTTATTGCGCTAATACTGTCAAATACACACAAGGTTTACATAAACACAGTTGGTTATGTCTAAAGTAAACGCAAACATTTGAGAGTAATGTGGACGTGTGTCTTAAAGTGACAGTAGCCTTATAGTTAGCATGCTGCTGCTTGTCCTGAACCCTTGTGCATCAATTAAAAAAAGTTACACACAGGTCCATAGTGGACAAAAATGTCTATGTTAAAAAACTGTCATAAACATTTGAAGCTTGGGTGCACAGACTTAAGTTTGGTCTCATTTTAAAGAAGACCCGTGGCAGGTTATTGTTGAAGTAAAAAGAAAAGAAAAAGTAAAACCAAAACCAAAAGTTATAGAGGTTTAAGTTTATGAAAATGATTCATGAACATTATTTTATATAAAATTAATATTTTATGAAACAGGTTGAACTCTAAAACTGCTAGAAAATCAAAGCCATAAATCTAAGCAAGTTGTGTTCCAAATTTGAGGTTGATATCTCAAAAGATGAGCTTTCAGTAAGATCTTGTTTGGCCGCAGTACCAAATTTTCCCCGTTAGATGCCAGCAAAACTCCACTGGTCACACAGTGGTTGGATTTGTGATTTGCAGTCGAGTTTTTCTCTCTCAAATATTACAAGCATACACACGCAAAACATTTTTTATTACACACATACAAACCACACTCTGACATCCATACCAACACACCCACACAATTATCGCTTCATAATTTATCCAATTGCCTCTATAATATGCCAAAGTAGAAAACAGGAATAAAGCGAGTATTTGCTTTGTAGGCCAAACCTGAAAAAAATGGCACCATCTGGTAAATAAAAAATAGTAAAAATTTCAATTTCGAAGCCTGGCCAACAGAATAAAAGCCTCTTAACAAATATTGCATCATTTTATAGTTAAATGGCCCTGGGATTAAAAATTGCATGTTTAATGGCTTTCAATTTTTGTCCAAAAGCTGCTGAGATTGCTGAGAACTATTCTGTGTACCTAGTGCAAAAAAAGATTTGAAGGAAATGGGGGTGAAATAGTAAAATTCCAATAAAAATACACACCTGTGCCAACACTTATGCAGTTGGCATTTACACGGGCAAAATTATCAAAAAAATAACACTGAAAAAGACAGAAATGTCCATAAGGATGCGCACGGGTTGAGGGACAGTTCACCCACAAATGAAAATTCTGTCATTATTCCAAACCTGTATTAATTTCTTTCTTGTGCTGAACACAAAAGAAGATATTTTTGAAGAATGTGGCTCACCAAACAGTTGCTGGTCCCCACTGACTTTCATAGTAGGAGAAAAATATACCATGGAAGTCACTGGAGACCAGCAACTGTTTGGTGAGCCACATTCTTCAAAGTAACGTTCATTTTCAACAGAAGAAAGAAACTTATTTAAGTTTGAAACAACTTGAGGGAGTAAATGATGACAGAATTTACATTTTGGGGAAACTATCCCTTTAATGTTAATAAAACAACAAAACGCAGAGAAAACTTTTGACTGAGAACTTTAATAGTAGCTTTAATAAGAATTAATCAGTGTATAATTTATACAGTAAAGTTGTGTTTTATACGTTTTATATGTCACATAGTGTTTTATTTTTATCATTTTTCATTTAATTTGTACAATTTTCATTTAATTTCTTGAATGCTATTATTAAATACACAAACAACGCTTTATTTTTTCAGCTACAGTACATTTCATTTGTATGTTGTGTATGTGTAATGTGTAATGTGTATCTTTGTTCTTATTTTTTAATAACAAAGAAAATGACAAATGTTTTTATCTTCGCCACTTTGGCCTAAATGTCTGCCATTATTTTATTGTGTTACCTTGTAAGGCTATGTCTTTAAAATAGGGACATTAGTTTGGCTGTAATGCTCAGTCACTTGCAAAATAGTAAAACCAACATGAAAAAGAATCGTGATAAAATTGTGAATCGTGATTTTCCTGAAGAAAATCGTGATGTGATATTTTTGCCATATCGCCCATCCCTATGCTGCAAACACATCTGAAAAATAGCGGTGGACGCAGTGTGAGCTATGGCAGGAAAATAAAAGCATGCAAGTCTCTGTTAAACTTCACAACCTTCACTGAAAGAGCGCATGCATGTCAAACAGACCGAGCACAATAGAAAGGGAATGCCATAATTCTGACTAAAATACACATTTTGCATCCAAAAGTGTAAACATCTCAAATCTCTTCTCCCATTTTCAGTGCGAAGATTGTGTTGCGCCCGATTGCAGCAATATTGACACAGCGGTATTTAGTAGACTAAATAAAACAATTCAGATGACTAAATATGACTAAAACTAAATGGCATTTTAAGCCAAAAGACTATGACTAAAAACTAAATCAAAATTTGCTGTCAAATTGAACACTGCATCCGTGATGTGTAAGTGTAAACTGGGCCTCGCTCTGACTCTGTTCATTTCACTAATTGTGTATCATAATCAATCACGACTCACACACATACATGTCACAACACTTGTATAGTTTCAGCTCAGCCACGATACAAACTGTCTACTTGTGCCTCTCATTACTATGCAGTTTAATCAAATAATGTACAATCTTGTGTTTGATCAGACCCGGCAAAGCAGCTCGTCTCCCACCAGCCTGTGTTTTGGGGACTCTGTGATTTCTTCTAGACTGATGGCAGTCAAGAGTATTCAGGTGGGACTGTCATAATGCACTTGCACTCAAGAAACCAGAATCTCATTAGCTATCATCTTAGAATAAAACTGTAGATTACAACAATCAATTAATCTGATGATTTTGAACTGAGTTTGACACTCTCCTTGTTAAACAAGTATGGTTACTTTTGAAAAGAGGGGTGAAAGCTTCATTAAGGGCAAAAAGTGTTGATTGTGGTAGAAATGAGAGTAAAAATAGTTCAATAAATGTTGAAACATTTTATTTCGCCTTTTTTTGGAATTTTTTTTTTTTTTTTTTCTGGGATGATAAAATAATAAAATCTAAACATAAAAGGCATTTTAAAAAGTAGAACAAATAAGTGACTAATGTGTGGTCAATTTTCCTTGACTGTTTTATGTCTGATCTTCATATATCAGAAATAAATAAAAAAGTGAAATCTGTTCTGATACAAATGAACCTTGCAGCTTAGAATTACTGTTGTTGAAGAAACACATTTATAAAACAACATAAAAATGTGTAGTTGTCTTGAATTTTGTTTGTTTGTATTCTGTTCTTCTGCAGACTGACCTGACGGTGGTAAAACTGGCCACTATAGAGAGCAATAAGAACCTGGACCTGGAGAAGAAGGAGGGCAGGATAGACGATCTGCTGCGGGTGAGAGCGAGAGAGAGAGAGAAAAAGATGGGATGGGAAGGAGTAACATGAGACAAAATAATTAATCTCATCAAAAATTATGTATCAAATTGTTTTTGTGACGTTATGAGAAATCAGCTTAGCTAAAGTAGTTCAGCTTAGCAGAGTCAGATTTTTTTCTTAATGCATTTTCTCTTCCTCTTCTCCACAGGCAAACTGTGATCTTAGACGACAAATTGATGAACAACAAAAGCTTCTAGAAAAATACAAAGAACGTTTAAACAAGTGCATCACCATGAGCAAGAAACTTCTGATTGAGAAGGTGAAGAATCCTTGTGATATTTAAGAAATCAGTGTTGTAGCATTCTAACAATGACCCAGTGCTGGCCTGTTATTACATGTCAATTATTCAATATGTGTGTGTGTATTTAAATTTGCATGTCTTATTACCTCAATATCTAAAATGATTGTGTGTAACCTACAGGGTTGCTGTGTAATGGCATCGTTTAACCAAAAGCTTCAAAGTTAAATAGTTTGAAAATGGTACAAAGAGTAAGAAGTGGTTCAGATCTTTATAAAAGTGTGTGTATTTGTCCAGAGCACACAGGAGAAGCAGGCGTGTCGGGAGAAGAGCATGCAGGATCGACTGCGTTTGGGTCATTTTACCACTGTGAGACACGGAGCCTCGTTTACAGAGCAGTGGACAGACGGATATGCCTTCCAGAACCTCGTCAAGTAAGACACTTACTGAAGTTTGACAGCATAAGCACATAATCTAATACTAATAGGTGATCTGTGCTCTGATAACTTGACTTGTAAAAAGAAGTATACTTTGGGCTAAAGTGCCCCAGTTTTGTCTGTCTTCACTCACATTTTCACCCATCTCTATAGTAAATGCTTGTTCACACCAGGGACGAAAACTACAACTTAAGTTTTTATAATTGGTCTTATTCATTGGGAAAAGGAATACACCAAAACTTTAAAGATAACAACACAGAGGAAAAAACATGGTTGGAATTTTTGAAAAAAATTCCAGCTGATGAACCATAAGAAAATTGACAGCCAATCAGAATCCACCTGACTTAGTATTGGTTCACTTCAGAATTAAAATTTCCTGATAATTTACTCACCTCCACGTCATCCAAGATGTTCATGTTTTTCTGTCTTCAGTCGAAAAGAAATTCATGTTTTGAGGAAAACATTCCAGGATTTTTCTTCATATCGTGACTTCAATGGGGTCCAACTGATGAAGATGAAGGTCCAAATGTGAGTTTCAGTGCAGCTTCAAAGTCTCTACGCGATCCCAGCCGAGGAATAATAGTCTAGACAAACCATCGGCCATTTAAAAAAAAAAAATGTACAAAAATTCTTTAACCACAAATGCTCGTCTTGCATTAGCTCTGCGATGCGCCACGCTTTACGTAATCACGTTGAAAGGTCACTTGGGTTCTGGTTCAAAAAGGTAGGGTAGGGTGGAAAAAAAACAGGTTCACTTTGTAAACACTAGGTTGGTACTTCCGCCTGCGTCACACGTGATCGTTCGACGTGATTACGTAATGTGTGGCACATCACAGCTAGTGCAAGACGAGCATTTGTGGTTAAAAAGTATATATATATTTGTTTTGTTTTTTAGAAAATGACAGATTGTTTCACTAGATAAGACTCTTATTGCTCGGCTGGGATCGTAGAGACTTTGAAGCTGCACTGACACTGACATTTGGACCTTCAACCTGTTGGACCGCATTGAAGTCACTATATGGAGAGAAATCCTGGAATGTTTTCCTCAAAAACCTTCATTTCTTTCGACTGAAGAAAGAAAAACATGAACATATTGGATGATGTGGGGGAGAGTAAATTATCAATAAATGAATTCTTAAGTGAACTAATCCTTTAAAGAGCTTGAGCATTTCAAACCACAAACAGCACAACTGTTACAAAGAAACAGAACATTATCGTCCGTTCGTGTGGACGCAAATATAGTTGTTATAGTTATCTCTATTGTTATCGTTCTTCGTGTGAACGGGCCTCAGGTCTCTTGTAGATCTGTCCATCCATTACAGATTTCACTTGATTACAGAATTTAAGTTGTACTATTGCCTATATGAAAATGTTTTTATTGACTTTTGTATGCAGACAGCAGGAATGGATCATTCAACAACGTGAAGAAATCGAAAGACAGAGGAAATTGTTAGCTAAGAGGAAACCACCAGCATCCAGCAGCTCACAGTCGCCCAGCACCAACTCTGAGCCGAAACAACGAAAGACCAAGGCTGTGAACGGTTCTGACAATGACCCCTTCCTCAAACCCAGCCTTCCACAGCTGTGAGTGATGCAATACAACCTCTGTTATCCACACACACACACAACGGCCTTCCATGTTTTACATGCTTCACTAACATTCACACGAACTAGTCGCTGATTTGATTTTCTAGAAATGATCCTTAAGCAGATGTACCAAGAATAAGTCAAAAGTTTGGACACACTTGACTAACATATTTCTGAAGATCTCTTTTGATCTAAATGATTCTGTTAAAATGCTTGAAAATTGTTTTGTTGATAATTATTAAAATCTGAATTATTTTAAAATCAACAGCAGTATTGTTTATAGTTTGAAAAATGGCAGGACATGATTTATTAGGAGCCAAATGTAAGTTTGAAGACATTTCTTTCCACAATATGAAAAATAGCCTGTTAAGTGGGCAGTGTGGCGAGATCTCATAAGCTTCTTCAGAATCGTGTGATTTGTTTCAAACTCATTTGACAGTCAGAGCATCCTAACCCAGTGCATGTAAGGAGGGGCTTTTTTTTAAGTCCTGTTCCTCTGATGTTCCTGCAGGCTAACATTAGCTGAGTACCACGAGCAGGAGGAGATCTTCAAACTGAGACTCGGCCATCTCAAAAAGGTCAGTGGCTCCTGTATGATTCAGATCCTCCTGCATTTCAGAGCAGGTTCAAACTGGGGCTGTCAAAATTAATGTTAATGCATACGATTCATTTTTTTCAATTTAATGTGTTAAAAATATTTAACGCAGTTGAGGCAGCATCTGTTTTTTGTGTCATCCATTAGCTAGCATTTAGCGCGCTCTTATTCATGCAAATGTGTCAGATCATGTGCCGTAAATTGTTATTCAATTGCTGGATATTTCTAGCCTGGGTGCCAGCCCGAACCCCGCCCACAAAATTTTTTGGTCGGGAAGTTCGGTCTGGACTCGCTCCGTTGAGGAGCTATTATGCCCGAACAAAAATTGTTCGGACCAATCAAATTGTCAGGGCGGGCTTTATACGATGATGGACAGATGAGCAACGGTAACGTAATCATCCACGTCACCAAAGAGCGCTTGATTTGAATTAGTTTACAACAAAGACGACTGCTGCTGGAGAATTGAGATTTCACGAGTTCACATTTACAAATAAGTCAGATAGAATAAATGCGTATATAAGATTTCACACAAATAAGTCGATAGAATAAATGCGTATATGACGTGCTGTCCGAGGAGAGGGCTGTGGGCTCGGTAGCCATACTCCCCCCGTATTCCTGGTTGTGAGAGAACAAGACAAGAGTGAGGATTCGGGGTGGTGGAGGGATGCTGAAAAACTGTCAAGGAGTGTTAGGTAAGTTTACAGAGTGAATATGCTTCCTCATGCTGATAGATAGGGTAACGTTAGACATGGTATTGTTTGATGACAAGTTGATATTGGATTGATTATTTGTACGTGCTCCTCCCGAACTTTGTTTATTAAAAATCATGTGTAGATTCCGCCATCGCGTCTGTTATAGAAGATATTCACAGCGCATTCATTTTAAAAGAGGAACAGAGAGCCGCGACATTTTGTTGGTTGAAAATATGAATGAAGAACATGCGTCATTTACTCCGTTGCTCTGATTGGTTGTAGGTCTATCCAATTGAGTGCAGAGTTTTTTTTTTTCCTGGTTCGGTTGAGACACACCCCATAATCAAATCTCTATGGAGCAGTCTCAGACTCACATTCTGACTAGAATCTGAGTATGACGACGTCAGGCTAGGATATTTCCGACCTGTTAGATCAAATATTTAAAATAGACTGTATGTTGTTTCTACACTAATTTGGAGATTAAAAGTGAAATATAAAATATATTAAAAACTTTATGTGCGCTTAAGCGCAATTAATTACCAAAACAATTTAGATTAATACATTTTTGTATTCGATAGCACTAGTTAAAACATTTTAAAAAGAAAAGATGCTGCCTGTCTTTGTTTCTGCATTGTAAAATATAGACATTAGTCATCTTTTAATGTGTAATTATGAAGGTGCCAGAATTCATTCATTTACTTGAGATCTGGGGCTGGTAAGATTGTTAATGTTTTTGAAAGAAGTCTCTAATGCTCACCAGGGCTGCATTTATTTGATCAAAATAAAATAACAATAATATGGGGAAGTGTTATTACTGTTTAAAATAACTGTTTTCTGTTTGGATATATTTTAAAATGTAATTTATTCCTGTGATCAAAGCTGAATTTTCAGCATCACGTCTTTATCATTCTAGCATGTTGATTTTCTGCTCAAGAAACATTTGACAATCTTATGGAAACAAAATGACACACATGACTTTCTTTTTTTGTGTGTATTTGTGTGTTTGTAGGAGGAGGCAGAGATTCAGGCAGAGCTGGAGAGGTTGGAGAGGGTGCGAAATCTTCACATCCGAGAGTTGAAAAGAATAAACAATGAGGACAGCTCACAGTATGTACCGACACTGATGACATCAGCCTCTGATCTCGTATTTCCTTCCATTTTGTGTCTTTTGAAGTGGACATTGACTCCTCGTATTAACAGCAGTTTCATGAGTTCACTGCCTGTAAAGGGCCCGTTTCCTACACTTTTGTTGCATTTTCTAAAATGTTGTCCATTTATTTATTGGTTTTCCATGATTATTTTCCACCAACCCTTCCTTTTTCTCCTGTTTCTCTCTGTTGTTGTTGTTGTTTTTAAAAACCTTTCTTAGATTCAAGGACCATCCCACCCTGAACGAACGCTATCTGCTGTTACATCTGCTCGGTCGGGGTGGTTTCAGTGAGGTCTACAAGGTATCTTTACCCCCTCATTTATAACAGAGCCTGATTCATGCTGACCTTTGAGAAAGAAACGGATCATTTGAATTCATCATTCTGCTCTTCAGGCGTTTGACTTAATTGAGCAACGGTACGCTGCTGTGAAGATTCATCAGCTCAACAAAAACTGGAGAGAGGAGAAGAAAGAAAATTACCACAAGTACGTTCCTCCTCTTTGATGCTGTTCTTGTTAAATACATCAGTGGCATGCTGTGCATCACCGCAAGAAATGAAGTGGATTTCAGATTGTGAATTATGCACTTTAACTTTACAGACAGGCTTGACATGATTAATTTGATGGAAAGGAAAATACATCTCTCCAAAACATTCTCAGTCGACAAAACGATGCAGAAAACATCTGCTGTGAAACGACATTTAACGGACTGTACGTCTACAGCCTCATTTTCGTTCAGATATGCCATATTTAAGCTGCATTTAACCCAAATCATTCCTTTAAGGATTGCTTTATTTTTAGAGCCAATTATCTCTTATTTTGTATGTGCGATTGATATGTGGCAGGCTCATATTGGGGTGTGGGGACACATGTAAGGGTGTTTCTCCATGCCTATTGGTATTCTGTGCAGAACTTGAAATGTCTGGAAATTTAGTCCGTCTGTCTCTCATGACGCTGATCGCCTGGGTCTCACCTCTGTTGCCCATGGTAACCCGTGCCTCTCTTCTCCGCAGACACGCCTGTCGGGAATACCGAATACATAAACAGTTGGATCATCCCAGAATAGTTAAACTGTACGATTACTTTTCACTGGACACAGACACGTGAGTTCCAGCCATGCAAATTTCACCAGTCAACTATCAAAACGCATCAGTGAGGTTGGACCCAAGTTACATTAGGTTGTCTGTTTCCTGCAGGTTTTGTACGGTTTTGGAATACTGTGAAGGAAACGACCTGGATTTCTACTTGAAACAGCACAAGCTGATGTCCGAGAAAGAGGCTCGCTCTATCGTCATGCAGATCGTTAATGCTTTACGATACCTGAACGAGATCAAGCCACCCATAATTCACTATGACCTCAAACCTGGTGAACACACATTCTCTGTCTTTCGCTCTCTAACACTCAGATATGCTTGACTTTCTGCCTGTATGTCACGTGACCCTTCAGAAATCATTCTAATATAGCTAATTTGATGCTCAAGAAACATTTCTTATCGATGTTGAAAACCTTTATCGTATATTTTTTAAATAATTCGCATCTATGTTCTTGTTTTTTATCTTTGTGTGGTTGTGTACAGGGAATATTTTACTGGTAGACGGAACTGCATGTGGAGAGATTAAGATCACAGATTTCGGACTGTCTAAAATCATGGACGACGACAACTACGGAGTCGATGGAATGGACCTGACATCACAAGGGGCAGGCACTTACTGGTAACGCTCGCAAATACACTCATATTCCGGCTTTTGCCTTTTAAAGTATGTAGCTCAGTTGTGTCTTGTTGTGGCTGTAAGGTACCTCCCCCCTGAGTGTTTTGTGGTGGGTAAAGAGCCTCCAAAGATCTCCAATAAGGTGGACGTCTGGTCCGTCGGGGTCATATTTTTCCAGTGCCTCTATGGAAGAAAGGTGAGGAGCAATTCTCGGAATAAATGGGAATATTATCAGCACCATTTACAAGTTACAGAGTAATAGGGGGAATACCTGTAATTTTCCATCTGTAGAACTAGGTCATGTTATTACAAGCTAGCATAACCATGCAAATTTGATTTTGTTTTTCTAGCCATTTGGCCATAACCAGTCCCAGCAGGACATCCTGCAGGAGAACACCATCCTGAAAGCCACAGAGGTCCAGTTCCCTTCCAAACCTGTTGCCAGCAACGAAGCCAAGGTAATCAGTAATATAATAATCAGTAAATTAATAATGATTGAAGGTTTATGGGTGTTTGACATACTATAATAGTATGACAGCAGTTTCCAACTTTTTAACCAATGAATTTCCTTTTCCAGTCTTTTGTGAGAAGGATTATTTTGTTGAAATAGATTTTACACATAATTTGTATATCCTTTTTTTAAATGCCCATGGAGTTATGAGATTTTATTAATCACTATTATTATTTTTTGCCTATTTTATTGCTTGTATTGTCTTATTTGAGGCCCCCTAGAGAACCCCGGCCACCTGTTTGAGAACCACTGATCTAGAACTATTCTAAACAATTTTTATAAATTATTATGCTTGCAGTTGTTATTAGCTGACATTAACTGAGAGACACTATTGAATATTAGTGCTTTTAATAATTAGTCTACACTGAAAGGTGATTTTAAAAATGGTGAGAAATGGTTAGCAGTTACAGCACCTAAAGTATTGATGAAATGTCCATGTCTCTTGTTACTTGGCAATTATCCACATGCAGTTGTGCTAGATTAGTAAAGCCCCATTCACCAGCCCCACCAGGGGCTTTGTCACTACAGGGTCTAAAATGGCCGTTCCAAGTGTTTTTGCTCCAATAGTTTTTGGTAGACTGCACATGTCTCTTTAAAAATGTGATCCCAAATTAGATATATTGATGGTAAAACTGAGATTTGACTTGGAATTAGTTTTCTAAAAAAAGTAATATTCTGCTTTTGGAGAGTTTTGCTATATAAACAGTGCTTTAAATCATAACCCTCTATCAGAATACTATTTAAACTCATTCTGCCGAAAAACTTCGAAACGTCATTCAAATCATACAAATAATATTTTTTTTTGCCCCAATAATGAACATTATAATATGAACTTTATCATCACTGAACCGCTCATTGCATCATATAATCAACAAGAATGATCAATGTATGAATCAAACTCACTGAGACTGCCAAAATTATATTTATATTATATCCATGTGTTTGGTTTCAGATATCATATAAATCATATATAACTGTGAAATTGCTCGTAAATTCTCTGTTCTGTCTTATCTGCATTCAAGATAGGTGAAGTTTGAGCTCCACTGACACATTGGATGTCGCTCACGAAAGTCGTCGTTCTTTTGCATAAAATTATATGTTTCTCAACATTGTGTCTCTGGACTTGCCTTCATCCTGTCACACACAGTCACTGTCACCCATTCAGCCGGAATTCACCATTTCTCCTATGAAATTGAACGAGATCAAATGTTGCTTTTTCGCTGTGTGTTGCTGCTATATACACCGATGATGAGCCAAAACATTATGACCACCTGCTTAATATGCTGTTGGTCTTCCGTGTGTTGTCAAAAGATCTCTGAATGTGTCCTGTGATATCTGGCACCAAGACTTAAGCAGCAGATCCTTCAAGTCCTGTATGCTGTGGAACTGCAGTGGATCGGACTTGTTGGTCCAGCACATCCTACAGATGCTCAGATTGACAGATTGAGATTTGGGGAATTTGGAAGCCGGTTCAACACCTTGAACTCTTCATCATGTTCCTCAAACCATTCCTGAACAGTGTGTGCAGTGTGGCAGAGTGCATTATCCTGTGGAAAGAGCCACTTCCACCAGGCAATACCATTGCCAGGAAGGGGTGTACTTAGTTTGCAACAATCTTTAGGTAGGTGGCATGTGTCCACATGAATGGCCGTTTCCCAGCAGGACATTGCCCAGAGCATCACACTCCCTCCACTGGTTTGTCATTGTCCCACACTGCATCCTGGTGCATTACTCCCCCAGGTAAACGGCACACATGTACACGGCCGTCCGAGTGATGTAAAAGTCCAGTACTGATGCTCGTGTGCCCATATGTAGGTGCTTTTGATGGTGGACAGGGGTCATCATAGGCTCTCTGACATCTACACAGCCTCAAACGCAGCGTGTGTTGTGACACATTCCTCCCATATAACCATCATTAAGACTTATGCCACAGTAGACTTTCAGTCGGTTCGGACCAGACGGGATAGCCTCGATGAGCCTTGGGCGTCCAACACTCTGTCGCCGGTTTGTGGTTTGTCCCTTCTTGGACACTGTTGGTAAATCCTCACCACTGCTGACCAGGAGCAACTCACAAGCCTTGCCGTTTCAGAGACACTCTGACCCAGTCGCCTTGCCATAACAATCTGGCCCTTGTCTGATCTTTTCTCCTGCATCCGACACGTCGATTACGTGAACTGATTGATTTCTTACCATCTAATCTACCCAGACCTTAATATGTGGCCTTGTTGATATTCGCTTCATCTCTGACTGATCATAATGTTTTGGCTCATCAGTGTATGTTTCCAGACTATTGCCCCAATTCTAAAATATAATTTCTAAAAATAAATGTATCATACAAGCCAAGGGGAGCAGTCAGCCAGTGCAGCCAAAGGTTTAGTGATCATTTTACACAACTGAATGAATTCAAGGCACATAGTCATTACAAAATACTTTTACCGTAAGCAAGTCTCTTTTGAACTTCACTAAATGAACGAGTGTGTGCCTCCATGTCACTCAAAACAGCAGCAGATCCCTAGCTACAGTATTCTGGCAAATTATTTGCCAGTATAATAGCATACATAGTTAGAATGTGATATGTTAACAGTTGAAATTTAGGCCCTGTTTACACTAGTGCATTTTTGTTTTAAAACGCATAACTTTTGCTACGGTTATGCCTGCCGTCCACACTACTTTTTCATTTTCGAACCTCGAATGCGATACTTACGAAAACGCTGCAGACCCTGTTTTAGTTTGAAAACTGTGGGGTTGTGTTTCAGTGTCAACGCACCAAAACGGAGACTTTTGAAAACGAAGGCATGCCTGCCCACATTACGCTAGCAGAACACGGCAATAACAGACCAGGGCTGCGTTTCGCAAAAGCATTGTAAGCCTAAGTTGATCGTAGAACAATTGCCACTAATGGTTTCTGCGATCAATTAGGCTATCGATGCTTATGTGAAACGCAGCCCGGCGCTGTCTCTCTTAACGGCTCAGTAACATACCAGCCTCGACAACCGTGTAAACGCCGTTTTAAAGCAAAAAGCAAAAAAAAACCACACCTTTGTAAACACATTGTAGATTTTTCAGACCATATTTAACATCTAATAAGAGTTTGGAAAAAATTATAATAAAAAAATGATGGAAAACGTGTGGGATCTAAATAAACAAAAACAAGAGTTTTCACTGTTCATCATAAATTGCTGAGCTATGTGACATACTAGCCTGTTTGAGAAACCATTAATTGCTATTGTGGCAAAATATAATAATGTTATATTAATCAGCATGTTTTCACATTATTTTGTACAAAAAGTCATGGTGTCCTTGAGTTTTTGCGTATGTAATCAATGGCATGTTACTGTTTTGTGTAGGCCTTCATCCGCCGGTGTCTAGCCTACAGGAAAGAGGACCGGTTTGATGTGCACCAGCTGGGCAGCGACTCCTACCTGCTGCCTCACATAAGACGGGCCAGTTCGTCAGGAACCCTGCCCCCAAACTCAGCCTCCTATTGACAACTTGCACTGAGCGCTCTCGACTGACAAGCCCGACTGGCCAGCGTCTGATCTCCCTACCCGAGAGCAGGGCTGGGAACGTTTCCAGGCAGCCATAAGGAAAAGAAGCTGGCTTCCCTCAGCTTGAGGAAGTTTGTGATGAATTATTGTGCTTTTGCAGCAGCGAGATTTGGGTTTACTAAGAAAAGTGTTTCGGAAGCAAATGAAGAAAAATAAAGCATGAATATTTAGACATCTAGAGAATGTCACAATAAAGTCATTGAAGAAAAATAATGCCTTCTAAGGACTCAATAGGGCACAGCTACTGTCATTTGGTTTTTCCCCATGGTTGCCTCCAAGTTCAAAGAGGAGAGTCCTGGAAAACCACTATCAATTCCCATGGTCTCGGCTGGGTTTCAGTAAATTAAGGATTTCTTTGAAGAGCATACATTCAGAGTTACTGTAACTGGCGTGCAAAGGTTTCATTTTTCACTCTGTAGTAATGTTATGTGGTACAGACAACAGTGTTAGCTTTCCTTGCTTTGTTCAACTAGCTATGAGAATGTAATTCTAGCATACAGAGAGGCTACTGGCACACTAGGCCCAGGCAGCAAACTAATGTTTAATGCACAAAATAACCAAATGTAGATGAATGGCAATGTACAGAATCCTATGCAGGACAAAATAAAAGAATCCCCTCTGGAGAATTCATGTATATTTGTTGTACAGGACCTTAATTTCAGATATTAACTTTCAGCAGATTCATCCTGCACAGAGGTTTAACATTTTGCCCTTTTTTTTCTTTTCTTTTTTTTTTTTTTTTCTTGTAAATTTGGTTTCCTGGTGTGTTTTTTGATTTTGCTGCTTTGATGTTGCTCTTCTTCAAACCGCTGTATAATGTACTTTGGGTATAAATTGTACAGTCCTGTTAAAAGAATTTCAAATAAATGCCAGGAAGCTCCATTTACTGCATTGTATTTGGTTTAGTGATGTGAATTGCTGTTCTGACAACAGTCTGTAGCGCCACCCACTGGCCTTCTAAAGGAAAGCTCTGTGCATGTGTCAAGTCAGAGTTAATCGAATGCAAAATACATGCTGGCAATGGCATTTTATTTCTGTAAATTTGAAATTATTTTCTGTGAGGTAGGATAAGCCACACCTGTACCTATTTTAAAATGTCCATCAGATATGGAGAGGAAAGGTGTTTTTGTGCTAAAGATGTTTTTGCATATAATTTATAAATATGCAGGTATGTCAAATGTGTTGGTGACTTAACATAAAAATGATTTATAAAAAAAAAAAGAAAAAAAAATCATGCCGTAGGGCACCACTGTGTGTATGTAGGGCTCGTCCACACGTCACAATTTATCATTCATGTTCTTATGGTATTGGATGAAAGGGGCTTGTTGTTCTAATAGAAAGTGCCATTAATAAAAAAAATCCATATTTTGATGGATTTTACAAAGCATTATGCAAAGCAAAGAAAATCAGCATTGACTGAGCCTTAAGAAAAAAGTATGATCAGACTTGCATAACTTGTGGCTGATTTTTAACCATAAACCAGCCCCACATTAGTTTTATTTATTTTTTACAGATTATGAGTCTAACTCCCAGTTTCACAGACAAGGTTTAAGACTAGTCCTAGATTAAAATGCATGTTTGAGCTGTTTTAACTGAAAGCAACTTGCACTGATATATCTTAGAAAAAAAGATTGAAAAAAACGTGCATCTTGAGACAAAACAATTAGCCTGGGTGCCAGCCCGAACCCCGCCCACAAAATTTTTTGGTCGGGAAGTTCGGTCTGGACTCGCTCCGTTGAGGAGCTATTATGCCCGAACAAAAATTGTTCGGACCAATCAAATTGTCAGGGCGGGCTTTATACGATGATGGACAGATGAGCAACGGTAACGTAATCATCCACGTCACCAAAGAGCGCTTGATTTGAATTAGTTTACAACAAAGACGACTGCTGCTGGAGAATTGAGATTTCACGAGTTCACATTTACAAATAAGTCAGATAGAATAAATGCGTATATAAGATTTCACACAAATAAGTCGATAGAATAAATGCGTATATGACGTGCTGTCCGAGGAGAGGGCTGTGGGCTCGGTAGCCATACTCCCCCCGTATTCCTGGTTGTGAGAGAACAAGACAAGAGTGAGGATTCGGGGTGGTGGAGGGATGCTGAAAAACTGTCAAGGAGTGTTAGGTAAGTTTACAGAGTGAATATGCTTCCTCATGCTGATAGATAGGGTAACGTTAGACATGGTATTGTTTGATGACAAGTTGATATTGGATTGATTATTTGTACGTGCTCCTCTCGAACTTTGTTTATTAAAAATCATGTGTAGATTCCGCCATCGCGTCTGTTATAGAAGATATTCACAGCGCATTCATTTTAAAAGAGGAACAGAGAGCCGCGACATTTTGTTGGTTGAAAATATGAATGAAGAACATGCGTCATTTACTCCGTTGCTCTGATTGGTTGTAGGTCTATCCAATTGAGTGCAGAGGTTTTTTTTTTCCTGGTTCGGTTGAGACACACCCCATAATCAAATCTCTATGGAGCAGTCTCAGACTCACATTCTGACTAGAATCTGAGTATGACGACGTCAGGCTACAAAACAATGGCACTGACATATTTTGAGGCACGTTTATAAAAGCTATTTAAATGTCCTAATTGGACTAAGGCCTAATCCTGGCTTAAACTAACCTCTGTTTGTGAAACTAGGCCAAAACAAATTAGTCAAAAAATTGCTTGGACTGTACCACATGATAGAGACCTTACCAGATACTAGATACACTCTTAAAAAAATAAAGGTTTCAAAGGGGTGTTTAGAGGTAGCTCACCCTGAGCTCATGACAATTTCATGAAACGTTTGTATTCTATAAACAATACAAATGATTAAACATTTTAATCAGTACACACAGTTAAAAGGACATTTTTGATATTCACAAAAGTTATAATATCCTTGTCCTAGTGTCTCTTTTTTGGTTCTATTTCGTTACCGACCATCAGAGGCAGTGATTCACAATGGATGTTATCTCTTGCTCATGTACAGCACTACCTGGGAAGCTGGATGTGAAATCGCATACTTCCCTACTATATAGTAGCCAAAAAACAGTATGTGACAAAAGTAGTATGTCTGAATTCACAATAGGCCTACTCATAAGAGTAGGCAAAACCACCAGATGACCTACTACTTACGGCGAGATTCTGAAGTGTGCATACGATGGACACTTTACTATCCCATGAGGCGACAGGAGAGGATTCGTGAATGAAGGTAAAGAAACACAACTGATGCTGGTATATAGGTCACATGATGATGACAACATGGCGAATGTAGTATGTCCTGATTACATTCATACTACACACACTCATACTATATAGAGCGTTTTAGCGGTCATAAATAAATTATTTATTCAAAATAAATACTTAAGAGATTATGCGATTTCGAACGCAGCCACAGTCTACATAATAGTAACAGTCATCACATTACCTGGAATGTCATGCGGATCTCCCCTATTTAACCCATTGATAGCCAGCAAACTGTCCCTTCAATCTTCCTGCATACGTGCAAAGATGGCAGGTAAAAAAAAAAAAAAAACTTAATTCAGAATACCTCGGATTCCGTCTTTCACAAACATTCGCATAATGCGGACTGAAAGACAAATATTGTCCCACTGGATACTTCAAGTGCACCAGTGGATGGGATGCTCCTAGTGGCACCAAATTGGCCCAGAAGACCATGGTTCCCAATGTTATTTAGGCTTCTCAGTGGGTAATCTTGGAGCCTTCCTGGAGACAGGACCTTCTCCTTGAGCTACAGGGACAGATTTGGCACCCGAACCCACATCAACTGCAGCTCCGTGTCTCAGAGGAGTAGGAAATAACTATTGAGGACTTGTGATCTAGATTACAATCCTGAGTTCTAGAGCACCCTCCACCAGGAATATCTATGCTTGTAGGTGGAAGCTTTTCACTAATTTGTGTAGACTGGGAGGGAAGATCCCAGAGCATTGCTCGGCCATTGCGCCCCACTCAGACTGTTAGAGTAAGGCTACTCATGGGGCCTTAGGCTCAACAGTGTTCTGTGTAAGTGATCTTACAATCAGACTATGTAGCACTGCAACCTAAAGTGGCTTTAAATGAAGACAGCATGCCTCAAAGCCATAACGTCAGCTAAGCGTGTTGGTGAGCTCCATGCATTGTCAATCAGTATCTTGAATGCTCTGGAATGTGGATGAAACAATGGTTCCCTTGTGGCCCAACCCCTCACTTCTCCACTCGACATTGTTTAGGAACCAAGGAATTGAGTTGGTAGCACTTAATCCTCCTATGTCAGACACATGAGACGGCAATCAAATTGAATGACAATGCCCAGTGCTAGCCCTTTTGGCTATCTGAAAGCCACAGAGAAATACAACAGTCAGACCAACTCTTCCACTGCTATTGAAGGCCCAAAAAAATGTCAGCCTGAGCTGTCAAATGAGAGGTTGTCTCACTGAGTGGTGGAAGTCATCACCTGCTTACAAGGTCAACCTTACCTCACCAGCAGGCATAAGGTGCCGTTCAGTAAGAAGTATTTCCACATATAGGCAGCATTGAGGTGTTTCCATCTAACTGACATTTTTGCAGCTGCTAATTGGTCATCTACTGATATATTCTTCAGATACTACAGGGTTATCATAAACCCAAAAGCAGAATGTTTAAAGCAGAGTCCACTGAAAATTCAACTTGACTGGACAAACTATAAAATAAGAACATGAAGAGAAAGTCACTAATTTAATTGAAGATGACCGTTTTTTTTTTTAAATGCTTACGCACTAAAAGTGGTACTTGAGGCCCATTTAGCCAAACCATTCACTCATATACCTAGTGTGACCCGGGGTGTCAACTAGTCTCTCCCCTGTGAAGACCTCCTTCCCTTCACCTCTGATAAACGTTGTCAAAATATTTCCGGTTCGCATGGACACGCGGAAGTGATAAAAAAAATTATGTATTATGAATTTATAAGGACAGACAGGTAGTTTGTTGAGGTCAATTTGTAGAGAAAGACTACACGCCTGCGCACATATATATTCAAACGAGAATACCTATAGACTAAACACGTAATACGAATATGCATGCCGTCATCGTGATATAACTGTTATCATTGGAGAAAAACGTTATTTTTTTATTTTTTTATTATTCAACGCCTGAACCTTGGAACCCATTTCAAGGTTTGCGTTCTCAATCCGCTAGGCACTGTTGTCATGCGAATGAGCAGGTCAGAGCGCATTTAGGGTTTTCTGTTAGAACGGTGTCGTGTAAGCGGCCCCCAAGTCAAGTCAACTAATGATCTTTGCAACGGAAGTGAATCGATCAAAACTAACTTTAGCTGGACAATAACTTTATTCTAGAGCTGCTGTAAAGCCAAAACAATGTTACTTTAATTTCCTATTATCACTGTAAAGCTGCTTTGAAACAGTCTATATTGTTAAAAGCACTATATACATGAAGGTGACTTGACTTGACTAACTTTTAGCCTCCACACACATATTTATGAGATTTTATAGTTTGGACCTTCCTTCCAGCAGTCTCTTGAGTCCTGAGCTGTGCCCGGACAGGTTTTACACCAGGGCAGGCATTAGTCAGTGTGGCGCAGTGTGCATTTTGTTCCCCAAAGTTTCGTCATTTGACGCAGCATGAGTTCCCTTGAAAGGAAACGTATCAGGTTATGAATGTAACCATTGTTCCCTAAGAAGGGACACTATTGTGTGCCGGCTTACCTTTGCAGCTTCCATGGTGCGCCGTCACACGCTACATCACAACGCAATGCCAATCAGGATTGGACTAGTTTCACACGTGCTTCAGTCGCTGTCGTCATTCGACTCAGGGAACAATGGTTACATTCCATAACCTGAGACGTTTGCCGGTTGTTTAGTAATTGTTTGTGGCAATTTCGGTATCCATACAGTCGGATTAATGCAGTTCACGTGGGTCCCGGCTAAAAAAATATGGAAATCCATGTAAATACAGAAAAATCACATCCCTGTTAGACACAGGCAAATTGTTATAATTTAGGAATTAGACAATCGTGCAACTCTTTTGCACACACAGATAACAATCATGTCACCTCACTAAATATAGGCTATAATAACCATCTTCTTTTATGATTGACAGCTACATCAGACTGGTCTCTGTGTTGTATAGGACCTTAAAAACATGTGCATGTTATTCTAGAAACCTCTGTCCTAAAGTTATGATGTAATGTGCCCTGAAGGACGTACTGAAAGAGGGTGGGTCCATACCCTGTTGCCAGGTTCTCGGATGTCAAGACATTTAAATGACTCAGCCACATGGACACGGGACAGGAAGAACAGCAGACAACAGGGGACTTCATAATCTTCTCCTGCTTGGGATCATCCTCAGAGCCAGACTCAGTGCTCCCTCTTTGGAATCTGCAAGATAAAATAAAGAATTCAAGAAGATTCAGTCAGATTTAATGTTTTGTTGAATCAGACAGGCAATCGCCAGGCAATTTACATTTGAATAAAGAGGCCAGAGTAGGAAATCTCCAGAATGTCTCATTGATCAAAACTTTTCCTCAGCTCCTGACAGCATTTCACTCTCCTTCCAACCCTGAACAGGCCACTTTCACTGAGATCTACAAACACATTTTACAAATAAAATCTCTGCATAGAATGAGAATGAGAAACACAGTCAAACACATATGAGAGAGTAAATATGAAAAAGTGAGTTTACAAAAAGTTTGCAAAGCTTTCTATCAAGTGTGCATTTTAATAGCTAAGAGTGTATCGATGGGAAACATTACATTTATTGTAGTGTTTCTCCATATTCTCTAAATACAGCAATGCACACTCACTGAAGCAATGCACACTCACCTAAGTATTTTTATTATTTCCAATGTTTAAGGAGACAAGCAGCCTTTGTCATGGTACAGAATGACAAAGAACTTCTTACAAAATGGAGAACACCATAAATAGAACAAACAATTAATCAGTGATCTCACATGTGAGTATTGTTGGTTCTGTTTGGTGTTCTCTGTTTTGTAGGAAGTTGTACATTAAAATTACTTGAGTGTGCCGTTACACTCTTTATAAAGTGTTTCTCCATTTAAAACCACTTTACAAGGCTGTTGTTTAATTACAGTGCTTGAACAATGAAAATAAGACAAGTATGCTGATAAATTTCATGAACACAACTTTATGAAGTTATGGACAGTCAGTATTTGTGAATTGTTAATAATGTGCTGTGTGTGTATTGCATGGCCAGAGAACCCATAGAGTTCGCATTATTACCCCAGTCCACCACTGAAAGCGCCTACAACGGGCATGTGAGCGTTAAAACTGAACCATGGAGCAATGGAAGAAAGTTGCCTTGTCTGAAGAATCATGTTTTCTTTCAGATCACGAGCATGGCCTGGCGTGTGTGCATTGTTTACCTGGGAAAGAGATTGTTGCCGGATGCATTGTGGGAAGAAGGCAGGCCGGAGGAGGCAGTGCTGGGAAATCTTGGGTCATGGCATTCATGGATGCTACTTTGACACATGCCACCAACCTAAATATTGTTGCAGACCATTCACCCCCTTCATCACCCCTAATGTTGTGGCTGATCATTATGTTTACGAGTTGTGGGCAAAAAAAATATTTTTTTCGATATAATGTATATAATAATAACATTAGACCTATAATATATCAAATAATAACATTAAAATATTACATATCAGTCATTTTATTTCCACCACACTGAACAATTGGTCCCGATTTTATCAAAGAAATAATGCATTAAAAGGGTAAAGTGTTAGCCTAATAAATCGCACTGTATAGCCTATGCCAGGATCGGCCACTATGCCCAGCTGCAAAGTCATAATGAATTGAATGCAGTGCCACGTTTGAACTTACAACCTTTATGTTACCAATTCAGATGTCTCACCACCATCCATCAATCCCCCTCCTATAGTGTGAAATGAATGTTTACCATCGGACTTATAAAGCGGATGGTGTTAATTCTCCAGTGTTTCTATTTCCATTACAGTTCTGCACACACCTGATGGACTTTTGAGCTTGTGAATTACTGACCAGCAGACTGTCGACCTTAATAAGAGATCAATTACAGACTCACACTCTTGACCAAACAAATTACTCCTGAGGCCTGAAAATGTAAACATCATATCGCAGAGCGTAACAATTGCTTGAAGAAATGATGATGCTTTTCAAAGAAGTCCCGTTTCAATAATAAATCTTACTTTACATAACTGATTAGGCATGGATAATGATGCAGTAATCATTATGAATGATTGCTGAATGACTAATCAGTCAATTATGGTTAACAGTATAATTTATCAGGACTACACAAGACACCCAAATGCAGAGGTTAAAGGATTAACGTTATAGCCTACTGATTACACTGCGTTGGAGAGAGTGATTTAGGAAGGGACAAATAAAGGAGAGAACGACAGGGACAGCATATTTTTGTCAGTGTCATCATTGTTTCGTTTGCAGGGTTCAGCACAAGGTGTCTGTCAGTGTTTATCAGGTGCAGGCAGCGACAGAGAAAACGAAAGGACTGGCAGCTGCAGATTGGACCACTTGAGGGCGCTGAAGAGATTGGCTGTTTCTGAAATGCAATAAGAGCTTATGGTTTGCTGCATACTGCGCAGTGCACAATGATGCCTGCTGTATTTTTAATAGTAAGCGCCATTATTCCACTATAAACGTTGTAAATAGTATAGAATTTATGTCACATGACATCTCATTATGTCACATGACATATGTCACATGACAAGCTCACTAAAGCTTCTGTAATTCAGGGAGTGGCTTTCAGTTATTACAGATTTTCACCTACTGGCTTTTATTATAAAACATTAAGTCAAGTAAAATTGCAAAAGGACCAAATCTCTGTATGTAATGACATACACCATTGGCATAAATCCACTGGCAGTGTACATAGGATATAACTTCAAGTTTACATAGTATAAAAAAAGCTTTTATTTTAAGTGTAAAAATGAATAGGCCTACCTAAATAGGAACCTATTAGTATAACCAATGTACACAAATAATAAAAAAATTTTTAGATTCTAAGTATTGCAATTGATTCTAAGGGAAACATTCAACAGAAGTCCTCAAAGGCACTTCAAAGAATATCAAGATACTTTTAGGTTATTGTAAAAACAGACATAAATTGTAAAGAGGCACTCTATTTTGGTTTGGGTGGTTATCTTATGAAATGGCAAAAGCGCATTTGTGTGAAAGCTGCCTTGTAGAGGTGTCAAGACAGAGCAGACGGCTGGTATTTCTCAGTCTACTGCCCATAGTCTGCACAACACACCTCAGGTGTGTGTGTGTGTGTGTGTGTGTGTGTGTGTGTGTGTGTGTGTGTGTGCGTAAAGGAACAGAGCCAAGCTTATTCTTTCCAATGCGGCTCTAAGTTTAACAACGCTTGTAATCGGAATTGATGGGTGAAGAAGAGCTCTGCTAAGACTGAAGGTAATGTAAGAGCTTCTTTGGCTGCTTTCCACAAGGTTCCACATGGCTTATCCATTTGACATTATGGGGAAATAACATTTACAGGTGTACCAGCAGTATTTCAAACAGAAAGAGAACAAAATTGAGTTTCGTTGTGTTTAATTAAAGGGATATCACCCAAAAATTTAAATTCTGTCATCATTTAGCCTACTCACCCCCTTGTCGTTACAAACCCGTAAGACTTTCGTTCATCTTCGGAACACAAATGAAGATATTTTTAATAAAATCTGAGCCATTTCTGTTCCTCCATTGACAGCTACGCAACTACCACTTTGACTTATTGTCAAAGCTGGAAGCTCAGGCATGATTGCTTGACGTGCGAAAACCAGTGAGGTTCATTCTTGTGTTACGCAGGACGTTTGAGCTTTAGCAATAACCAATGAGGTTCCTTCTCGTGTTACGCAGGACGTTTGAGCTTCAGCAAGAACCAATGAGGTTCATTCTCGTGTTACGCAGCACGTTTGAGCTTCAGCAAGAACCAATGAGGTTCATTCTCGTGTTACGCAGCACGTTTGAGCATCAGCAATAACCAATGAGGTTCATTCTTGTGTTACGCAGCATGTTTGAGCTTCAGCAAGAACCAATGAGGTTCATTCTTGTGTTACGCAGCATGTTTGAGCTTCAGCAAGAACCAATGAGGTTCATTCTCGTGTTACGCAGCACGTTTGAGCTTCAGCAAGAACCAATGAGGTTCATTCTCGTGTTACGCAGGACGTTTGAGCTTTAGCAATAACCAATGAGGTTCATTCTCGTGTTACGCAGCACGTTTGAGCTTTAGCAATAACCAATGAGGTTCATTCTCGTGTTACGCAGCACGTTTGAGCTTTAGCAATAACCAATGAGGTTCATTCTCGTGTTACGCAGCACGTTTGAGCTTTAGCAATAACCAATGAGGTTCATTCTCGTGTTACGCAGCATGTTTGAGCTTCAGCAAGAACCAATAAGGTTCATTCTCGTGTTACGCAGCACGTTTGAGCTTTAGCAATAACCAATGAGGTTCATTCTCATGTTACGCAGCACGTTTGAGCTTTAGCAAGAACCAATGAGGTTCATTCTCGTGTTACGCAGCACGTTTGAGCATCAGCAATAACCAATGAGGTTCATTCTCGTGTTACGCAGCACGTTTGAGCATCAGCAATAACCAATGAGGTTCATTCTTGTGTTACGCAGCATGTTTGAGCTTCAGCAAGAACCAATGAGGTTCATTCTCGTGTTACGCAGGACGTTTGAGCTTTAGCAATAACCAATGAGGTTCATTCTCGTGTTACGCAGCACGTTTGAGCTTTAGCAATAACCAATGAGGTTCATTCTCGTGTTACGCAGCACGTTTGAGCTTTAGCAATAACCAATGAGGTTCATTCTCGTGTTACGCAGCATGTTTGAGCTTCAGCAAGAACCAATAAGGTTCATTCTCGTGTTACGCAGCACGTTTGAGCTTTAGCAAGAACCAATGAGGTTCATTCTTGTGTTACGCAGCATGTTTGAGCTTTAGCAAGAACCAATGAGGTTCATTCTCGTGTTACGCAGCACGTTTGAGCTTTAGCAAGAACCAATGAGGTTCATTCTCGTGTTACGCAGCACGTTTGAGCATCAGCAATAACCAATGAGGTTCATTCTTGTGTTACGCAGCATGTTTGAGCTTCAGCAAGAACCAATGAGGTTCATTCTTGTGTTACGCAGCATGTTTGAGCTTCAGCAAGAACCAATGAGGTTCATTCTCGTGTTACGCAGCATGTTTGAGCTTCAGCAAGAACCAATGAGGTTCATTCTCGTGTTACGCAGGACGTTTGAGCTTTAGCAATAACCAATGAGGTTCATTCTCGTGTTACGCAGCACGTTTGAGCTTTAGCAATAACCAATGAGGTTCATTCTCGTGTTACGCAGCACGTTTGAGCTTTAGCAATAACCAATGAGGTTCATTCTCGTGTTACGCAGCATGTTTGAGCTTCAGCAAGAACCAATAAGGTTCATTCTCGTGTTACGCAGCACGTTTGAGCTTTAGCAATAACCAATGAGGTTCATTCTCATGTTACGCAGCACGTTTGAGCTTTAGCAAGAACCAATGAGGTTCATTCTTGTGTTACGCAGCACGTTTGAGCTTTAGCAAGAACCAATGAGGTTCATTCTCATGTTACGCAGCACGTTTGAGCTTTAGCAATAACCAATGAGGTTCATTCTCGTGTTACGCAGCACGTTTGAGCTGTAGCAAGAACCAATTAGGTTCATTCTCGTGTTACGCAGCACGTTTGAGCATCAGCAATAACCAATGAGGTTCATTCTTGTGTTACGCAGCATGTTTGAGCTTCAGCAAGAACCAATGAGGTTCATTCTTGTGTTACGCAGCACGTTTGAGCTTTAGCAAGAACCAATGAGGTTCATTCTTGTGTTACGCAGCACGTTTGAGCTTTAGCAAGAACCAATGAGGTTCATTCTCATGTTACGCAGCACGTTTGAGCTTTAGCAATAACCAATGAGGTTCATTCTCGTGTTACGCAGCACGTTTGAGCTGTAGCAAGAACCAATGAGGTTCATTCTCGTGTTACGCAGCACGTTTGAGCATCAGCAATAACCAATGAGGTTCATTCTTGTGTTACGCAGCATGTTTGAGCTTCAGCAAGAACCAATGAGGTTCATTCTTGTGTTACGCAGCATGTTTGAGCTTCAGCAAGAACCAATGAGGTTCATTCTCGTGTTACGCAGCACGTTTGAGCATCAGCAAGAACCAATGAGGTTCATTCTCGTGTTACGCAGCACGTTTGAGCATCAGCAAGAACCAATGAGGTTCATTCTCGTGTTACGCAGCACGTTTGAGCATCAGCAATAACCAATGAGGTTCATTCTTGTGTTACGCAGCATGTTTGAGCTTCAGCAAGAACCAATGAGGTTCATTCTCGTGTTACGCAGGACGTTTGAGCTTTAGCAATAACCAATGAGGTTCATTCTCGTGTTACGCAGCACGTTTGAGCTTTAGCAATAACCAATGAGGTTCATTCTCGTGTTACGCAGCACGTTTGAGCTTTAGCAATAACCAATGAGGTTCATTCTCGTGTTACGCAGCATGTTTGAGCATCAGCAAGAACCAATAAGGTTCATTCTCGTGTTACGCAGCACGTTTGAGCTTTAGCAATAACCAATGAGGTTCATTCTCATGTTACGCAGCACGTTTGAGCTTTAGCAATAACCAATGAGGTTCATTCTCATGTTACGCAGCACGTTTGAGCTTTAGCAATAACCAATGAGGTTCATTCTCATGTTACGCAGCACGTTTGAGCTTTAGCAATAACCAATGAGGTTAATTCTCGTGTTACGCAGCACGTTTGAGCTTTAGCAAGAACCAATGAGGTTCATTCTCGTGTTACGCAGCACGTTTGAGCTTTAGAAAGAACCAATGAGGTTCATTCTCGTGTTACGCAGCACGTTTGAGCTTTAGCAAGAACCAATGAGGTTCATTCTTGTGTTACGTAGCACGTTTGAGCTTGTAAGGCTCGGCTCGATTGGCCCAATGGCATCCGGTCAGCGGGTGAAGGTCTTTGCGTGTTACTTTCTTTCCTCGTGGCAAAGTAATTTGATTAAATGAAATACATTGTGATTAGAAAGTACATGACGCTGAGAGCCTCGGCCGCTCTCAGCATCACAGGCTGATCTGAGGTACAGAATCGCGCTGAGTCTCTTGTTGCATTTCATTATATAGACAGAAACTTCTTTTCACATGGAAACATTTTCTAACAATGAGAATTTGCATTCGGAGTTAACACCTTTCGAGAGAAGGAGGCCATCTGCCTGGAAGACCCGCCCTCCTTTGTGTCCCAGTTATATCTAAACTCTTAAAAACCTTATTACCTTTTGGTTTACTTCTTTGGGAATGAGACCTTTGTACCAGCCGCACTGAGACATTTCAAATGATACCAAACATTTGTAATACTGTATGATAATTATTCACATTAAACCATATAGATTTTTGGGTGAATTTCAGGTGATCTCAGCATGATCGAAAGAGGGAATGGGGGGTCAAGGGAAAAAGATTTAGATTAGGATTGCTTAGGTGAGACTTGCGTCTCGAATGATGGTGCTAGTTTCACAAGAGAGAGTTCAAATGTTAATTTCCAGAGAGGTCCTTTGTCTTCTCAGGGAGTGTATGCTCCTCAACCAGACTGTCCAGCATTTTCCAATTTCTCCAAGTCTTACAAGATTCTGCAAGAACCAACGAGGTTCATTCTCGTGTTACGCAGCACGTTTGAGCTTCTGCAAGAACCAATGAGGTTTGTTCACGAGCAGGTTCGGTTGAGCTTCTCTTTATGTTCGCTGATCCATGTTTAAATGTGAATAAAGGCATAAATTAAATCTGTTTATCATATAAAGTGATCATGTCTCTTCGGAAAATTTGGACTAAACCGCTAAATTCATATGGATTAGTTTTACGATCTCTTTATGAATTTTTATAAGCAACAAATAAGTGGTAGTTGTGTAGTAGCTGCCAATGGAGGGACAGAAATCGCTCATATTTTATTAAAAATATCTTCATTTGTGTTACAAAGATGAACAAAAGTCTGGAATGACATGAGAGTAAATGATGTCCGAAATTTCCTTTTTGGGCAAACAATCACTTTAATTTTATACACACATAGCCTACCATTACTCTTTAAAAATAAACACACTTAATTTTTCATATTATTTTATGTCTATATATCATTATCTTGTTACCTGGATAACATTAATTAGGTTACATGGAAACTAGTTTGAATTGGTTCCAGTGTTTCCATAACAAATCTGAGAGCTTCATCTATATATTTTCTTGTCTTGTCTTTCTAGTCTTGTCTCCACCTGTTCTCGTTAGTCTCTATGGTTTCCAATCAGTTAAGTCTTGTCAGCTGTTCCTTGTTTAGCCTGCTTGTGTATTAATACTCCCTGTTCTGTTCTATCCCTTGTCGGTTATTGTTTGTGTCAAGTGCACACTGTCTCGTACATTGGCTTGTTATCACGTTTGGAATAAATCCTCTTGATATTTGAATCTGCATTATCATCGTCTTCATTTGGGAACCTAGCGTTACATATACAGTGCAATGCATAAGTTAATACACCCATGCTAAAGTTGACTAAAAAGAGGAATAAAAAATCATATTTTGGAAATTGACCTTAATGCCTTAATTTAAAAAATTAGGAAAAATCCGACCTTTAAGGACACCAATTTTCTTTGTGAATGAATAATGTATCGTAAATAAATAAATGTTCTTCCTTAAAATACATGGTGCATAAGTTAGTACACCCCTTGATTGAGAGCAATGCAAATCAAACTAGCTATTAGGCTAACTGAAATAAAACCATGCCAATCTCTAGGTATGGTGAAGGCTATGTGATGATGTGGGGCTATTTTAATTCCAAAGGCCAAGGGAACTTTATCAGGATGCATAGTATCCTGGATCCATGAGGTAACTGGCCTTTAAAAATAAAAATCTGCCTGCCTCTATGGGAATTTAACATAGGGGTGTACTAACTTATGCACCATGTATTTTAAGGAAGAACATTTATTTATTTACGATACATTATTCATTCACAAAGAAAATTGGTGTCCTTAAAAGTTGGATTTTTCCTAATTTTTTTAATTAAGGCATTAAGTTCAATTTCCAAAATATGATTTTTTATTCCTCTTTTTAGTCAACTTTAGCATGGGTGTATTATCTTATGCATTGCACTGTATATGATTATATTGTCTATTATAGATAAGTGAATAGTTCTTCTATGGCATCAGTGTGAAAAAACCCTTTTGGAACCTTTATTTTTAAGAGTGCAATGCTGTTTGTTTTCCCCCCCCATGTCTCTTCATTGGCAATACCAGAAAATGCAGTTTCAGTCAGCAGGGTGAACCCCATCTTGAGACGAAAAAACAGAAATATACCTTTCTCCTGCATTACCCCGACCCAGATAAAAGCCAGCAGAACGCTGAAACTGTCTCCCCACAGGCCTCCTTTGCTAATGAAAGAGAGCAAGGCCTGATGGCTTTAATAATAAACATCTTTAAAGAGGTAAATAATGAGCAAACCTTCTCCCACAGAGGGCTGTAAACACTTCACTGCTGAGATCACTCAGTAAAACTCCTGCCCAGGGTTAATAATGTGAGAAGTGAAGAGTGACAGAGGAGATTGAGGAAAGAGCGGCTGGATATAAGATGAGATGCTGAGTTTCTTTTCTCCATCCTTTGGCAAAACACTTTCACTTACGGCAGAGAGCTTTCTTGAAAAGCTGGCTGAAATCTGCCACGAGAAGCTTTTTGAATAAGGTAATGGTGCGTTTTGTAGTGATTGCATTTCGATTAGTGAGTTGCATTAAACACTGCAGCTGCGTCTCAACATTACATCCAATGGCTGTGAAATTCGCAGATAATCCCTGTGAAATGAGCTGGAACATGGAAATTCAGAAGCTTATGCAGTCTAATGAGTGGAACGGCTTTTTATCTGTTACAACGAATGATGACCTCGCCACCACTGGACCATGTCTGTGAAGGGACTGATCCAATGACACTCCTGTTTTCTTCATCAGAGAAAACCATAATAACACAGAACACTGCATTTTATGCCTTAATAAACACAAAACAAATCAACATTTTTAAAGCTGAGTGTTTATTTGCATTGGCGACAGTGAACAGCAATATTGCACATATACTGCAGGCCATTTAAAATGCACATCTTTTGGCTAGTAAACACTCAGGGCCTTTAATGTAGAGATCTTTAGCTTTACATCTACAGTGCAGACTGAAGTAAGCATATAGCGTACACAAAATATTAGCACAGTTTGTTGATTCAGGAATGTGTTAGTGTGTTTGGCCGATACCGAAGAAATTAAACCTAATTACTAATACTACAAATAGCAGCTATTAAAATACATTTCCCTTTCTGGAATGTTATGTTGCTGTGCTTCTCTCTTAACCAAATAAATACTAGACTTTATTGTTAGCATTCTTCCTTTTTTTAAGTGTCTTAATTGGTTGGAAACCATTCACTGCAATTTTTTTAGACTAAGTTAGATACACTATATAGCCAAAGGCACTGATGTTGGGAATGGCAAGGTGGTTTAGTGGGGTTCACGTCTGGGATTTTTGTAGACCCATCAAAGTCTTTGTAAACCATATTTAAATGGACCCTGTTTTTGGCACCAACATTTCTCAAGAATGTCATTGTGATGTAGCATTAAAACGTCTTCACTGGAATTACCGGAATAACCAAACCCATTAACCCTTAAATGCATGAATGTTTCGCCAATCATTATTACATATTCAGGTCTTTAGTGACCCGGATCTATATATCACAATCACACGGATGGATCTCTAACTGCCGCAATAATATAAAACTTTGTTGATATTTTAATAATTACAGAAGAATAAATGAAAGCATATCTTGTTAACTTTTGGAACTTGGAAGGGTTCAATTTGAGCGGATGCTTCTTACAATCATCACTGTCCTCGTCAGAGCTCATTTCCCGGTACATTCAGCATCTGGCTTCAGCAAAACTATCATTTTCAACATCTTCAGAATCAAACATTTGATCGCTGACAGCTTCTTCACCAGGTCCACCATCAAGTGACCATGACACTAATATTTGATTGGGTATTCAGTAAATCGCTGAGCCATTTCAGAATAAAGGTGAATTGCACTTATTGAGACATCAGAGATTCAACTGTTGCACCGAAAAAAACAAAAAATACTTACACTATTACAGACTTTGGGTCACTAGCGACCCTATACTTTTTTTTTTGTTATATTGTTTATAATGAATAGATACTAAGAAGGTTGATGTCTAACGAATGACGTCCCGGGTCGCTAAAGACTCGAGGTGTGCCTTTAAGGGTTAATTAGAATCCACATACTTTTGGCCATATAGTGTAGTGTGTTACATATATGTAGACTGACAATGAAATATAATTTTTGTTCCATGTCTTTGGTTAATAAATTAATTCAATCTCTTATGCACTGTTTTAAACCATATAGATAAATATTGTCTCTCAAAATACAAATGAAAATACTTAGGGAATAAACAGAGGAGTAATCTCTATCACACAACTATTCTTGTGATATAAATAATATCTCATCAAATATCCCTATTTAATTACCACTATTCAAACATTTCTTACTGTAAACCATATGTTTGTCACAAACAATCACTATTTGCACAAAGAGTCACACAGCGTGTCTATACAGTGCTTAGTACAATGGTACACGGTGGTATCGTCATTACATAACAGCTAAGAAATTACAGTATGCATTTGACTGTTTAATGACTTGGATGGTCCAGGTGGCTATTAGATGGTGATATATTACAGTGTATTCTAATCTAAAACTCTTATTTTTATTGAGAATTTAGACCAGTTCTGGATTTTAAATAAATGCTCCTGGTTCAAAAGTTATGCACTATTTCCACAGAACAACATTTATTAGATTCATCCCTCAGTTTGTACATAAACACTTCCAATAGAAGTCTGTAGGGCAAGACATACAGGTTTTAAAGCACAAATCTGAACCTATTATTATTATTTTTGTTAATGTGCTTATCATAATTATTCTGAACAAAACTGCGTAAAATCGTAATTGTGAGTATATTTTTAATGCAGTGTGGTATTATGACCCTGATGTAATGCCTTGCTCCTTATATTTCCATGGTAAAAGCTATAGTGTAAGCACAATTTTTTTGGACAATTGATGGACAAATTATTTCTGAATTCTGTGGTAATCAACCTTGAACATTCCTTGTTGTGCAGTTTATCGTGAGTATGATAGTTCCAGTTAAACGAAAGAACAGAACACAACAGACAGACAACTGGGAGAAGTGAAGAGGAGAAGACATATAATGTCATTCTGGTCCTTCATTATGAAATTATAGCTCAAAGAGCTCCTCACCCTAACATTCTGGAATGTTCAATTTCCCAGCGGAACATTCTAGAACATCTGCGGGTTTCATTATTTTAGAGCACTTCACTGGTCTAATACTCTGGAATGCAATACTTCAGAATGTCTTCTCCATTTCCCATATTCCTAGAGAATCTACTAACGTCTACTGGATTTCCACCCTGCGCGCTCTATAAATCCTGCGCCAGTCTTTCTATCTCGTCTATCAGGAAGTCGATGTCAGACCTGGTTACGGCCGCGTTGGAGACGACCATCCTGAAGAAGTTGACCTTCTCACCCTGAGGCTGGTAGCCCACCATTGTTGTCCCACACTCCATCATCATTGCCTTGATCTTGGGGGCAACCTAGATAGAAATCACAAGACGGAAGTGTAATACTTCTACAGTATTATGAATTAATGAATACTTGTATTTTGTAGTACTTGTTATTTTTTGTATTTTGTTGTACAGTATTATGGTAGCCATGCTAAATAAAGTGAGTTCTTTGTGGTGAAATATGTAGCGTACCGGCCAAAAGTTTGGAATAATGACTTTTTTATGTTTTTGAAAGAAGTCTTATGCTCACCAAGGCTGCATTTATTTGATTAAAATTACAGTAAAAACAGCAATATTGTGAAATATTATTACAATTTCAAATAAGAGAAGGCTCATGTGACACTGAATACTGGAGTAATGGGTGATGAAAATTCAGCTTAGCCTTCACAGGAAAAAAAAAATATTTTAAAATATATTTCACAGTACTGATGTTTTACTGTAATTTTCATGAAACAAATGCATCCCTGGTGAGCAGAAGAGACTTCTTTCAAAAATTTTAAAAATCGTAATTATTCCAAACTTTTGGCCAGAAGTGTACACATTTGTATCGTATCAGTTAGTGTATAAAGTGAGGAAAATAAGTATTTGAACACCCTGCTATTTTGCCAGTTCTCCCACTTAGAAATCATGGAGGGGTCTGAAATTGTCATCGTAGGAGCATGTCCACTGTGAGAGACATAATCTAAAAAAAAAAAAAATCCAGAAATCACAATGTATGATTTTTTAACTATTTATTTGTATGATACAGCTGCAAATAAGTATTTGAACACCTGAGAAAATCAATGTTAATATTTGGTACAGTAGCCTTTGTTTGAAATTACAGAGGTCAAACGTTTCCTGTAGTTTTTCACCAGGTTTGCACACACTGCAGGAGGGATTTTGGCCCACTCCTCCACACAGATCTTCTCTAGATCAGTCAGGTTTCTGGGCTGTCGCTGAGAAACACGGAGTTTGAGCTCCCTCCAAAGATTCTCTATTGGGTTAAGGTCTGGAGACTGGCTAGGCCACGCCAGAACCTTGATATGCTTCTTACAGAGCCACTCCTTGGTTATCCTGGCTGTGTGCTTCGGGTCATTGTCATGTCGGAAGACCCAGCCTCGACCCATCTTCAATGCTCTAACTGAGGGAAGGAGGTTGTTCCCCAAAATCTCGCAATACATGGCCCCGGTCATCCTCTCCTTAATACAGTGCAGTCGCCCTGTCCCATGTGCAGAAAAACACCCCCAAAGCATGATGCTACCACCCCCATGCTTCACAGTAGGGATGGTGTTCTTGGGATTGTACTCATCATTCTTCTTCCTCCAAACACGTTTAGTGGAATTATGACCAAAAAGTTCTATTTTGGTCTCATCTGACCACATGACTTTCTCCCATGACTCCTCTGGATCATCCAAATGGTCATTGGCAAACTTAAGACGGGCCTTGACATGTGCTGGTTTAAGCAGGGGAACCTTCCGTGCCATGCATGATTTCAAACCATGACGTCTTAGTGTATTACCAACAGTAACCTTGGAAACGGTGGTCCCAGCTCTTTTCAGGTCATTGACCAGCTCCTCCCGTGTAGTTCTGGGCTGATTTCTCACCTTTCTTAGGATCATTGAGAGCCCACGAGGTGAGATCTTGCATGGAGCCCCAGTCCGAGGGAGATTGACAGTCATGTTTAGCTTCTTCCATTTTCTAATGATTGCTCCAACAGTGGACCTTTTTTCACCAAGCTGCTTGGCAATTTCCCCGTAGCCCTTTCCAGCCTTGTGGAGGTGTACAATTTTGTCTCTAGTGTCTTTGGACAGCTCCTTGGTCTTGGCCATGTTAGTAGTTGGATTCTTACTGATTGTATGGGGTGGACAGGTGTCTTTATGCAGCTAACGACCTCAAACAGGTGCATCTAATTTAGGATAATAAATGGAGTGGAGGTGGACATTTTAAAGGCAGACTAACAGGTCTTTGAGGGTCAGAATTCTAGCTGATAGACAGGTGTTCAAATACTTATTTGCAGCTGTATCATACAAATAAATAGTTAAAAAATCATACATTGTGATTTCTGGAATTTTTTTTTTTAGATTGTGTCTCTCACAGTGGACATGCACCTACGATGACAATTTCAGACCCCTCCGTGATTTCCAAGTGGGAGAACTTGCAAAATAGCAGGGTGTTCAAATACTTATTTTCCTCACTGTATAAGAGTAGGAGTGAGTCTTTGAGTATCACTTCACCTTATGAAGCCGTTGTCTCTTCTCCTCTCCATCTGGCAGGAGTCGCAGGCTTGGAGGAATGTACCAGAAACACACATTGGTGTGCTGGGGCTAAGAAACAGACAGAAAGACAGCACATAGCATTTAAGAAAACGGGACATATTCTAAGCAGCAGGGACGATTCTAGGATTTCAATATTAGGTGGCCCCAAATGACGGTATGGTATTAAAAGAACATTTTTAATATTGTTTGAATACTAGGGTAGGCATGATACAATACAGTAGGTTCTGCACTACTTATCAAGTCAATACCTGAATATTGAATTAATTTCTAATCATTTTAAATAACCAGCTAATGTTCATTGAGAATATAGACAAACTTTATATTACTGTAATTGTCAATATTGTCAATATGTGGGTACATATTTTTTTTTTAACACATTTATCCCCGGTTTCACAGACAAGGCTTAAGCCCAGACTAAAATGCATGTTTGAACTGTTAACTGAAAGCAACATGCACTGACATATCTTAAAATATGTCAGTGTCATTGTTTTGTCTCAAGATGAACAACAGTAATGTTTTTATTTCTAAGGCATGTTTATAAAAGCTACTTAAATGAACTAAGGCCTAATCCTGGCTTAATCTAAGACCTGTCTGTGAAACCGGTCCATAATGTTTTAAACACTATATTTATATATTTTTTTAACTCTACATTTGTGCAGTAAAATTAACTTTAAAGAATATCTACATATATCATTTTCATTCATGGAGATAACATGGAAAATGTGCCATGCTTTAGTGGAGGATTTCTGTCACCTGGTGGAAAACAAACACTTTTAACATCCTGAAATTACTACTATAACCAGTAGATGGCAGCAGATGACCACTCGTGAGCTCATGTGCCATTTCAACTCCCTTTTATAGTTTTTTTAAGCATGTTTTGCTTTTGGATTTATAATAAAATGAATATTATAACAAATTTTAGCAATTTTATGGCACTGAAGTATGAAGTAACGCGCTGACTAAAATATGGGGATGAGCTGAAGCCTGCCACCGGTTTCATATGAGTTTTAAAGGGGACTGAGGTGATCATGAATTAGTGTACATATTACGGAGTTAATCACAAATTTTTAGGGGTGTTGGGTGAAAATTTAGGGTAGTATTCTTTGAACAAATTATACCTTTGTGAATCATAATAAACACCTGCTACATTCTTTGATTCTGTGCAATGCGAGTGTTCATTTTCAACATCTCTAAGGTCTGAAATGTACTAGTCTACACAAGCACATGGACGTAAACACTTTGAGCAAAACAAATGCCATATTAAGTATTGTTGCATTCTGAAATGTGTCAGAATGCAAGTATGTGCTGCATTCTCAGCATTGCCATGAGGGGCAGTGTAGTGATGTAAACTTCAACAGTCTTCTTCTGTGGTCAGTTTTCTGAATAGTACTATAATATGTTATTATGAACAGTGGTAAACTCATTTGTGTTTTCACTCACCTCCCCTTGAAACACCATCTCATATCCTTCTCGGTTCTTGATCTTGTGGTAGAGATACTCAGACAGCTCCAAACATCTGTCAATGTGTCTCTCAAAGCCAATAGTGCCCTGTTAAAGACCAAAGATCCATTACAGGACAGCTGATATTCTGTCCATTCATCATCCATCCATCCATCCATCCAACCATTCACCTATCCATCCATCCAATCTATCTATCGATCCACCCACCAATTCATCCATTCAACCGTTCATTCATTCAACCATCCCTCCACCCATTCATCCATCATTCATCCAGCCGTTCATCTATCCATCAAGTCAAGTCACCTTCATTTATATAGCGCTTTTAACAATAAAGATAGTTTCAAAGCAGATTTACAGTGATAATAGGAAATGAAAGTAACAGAGATTGTTTTGGCTTCACAGCAGCTCTAGAATAAAGTTATTGTCCAGCTAAAGTTTGTTTTTGATTGATTCACTTCCGTTGCAAAGATCATTTAGGGGCCGCTTACACGACACCATTTCAACCGAAAGCAGAAAACCTTCAACGCGTTCTGGCCACTCATCCGCACGACCATCCATCCATCCCTCCATCCATCCCTCCCTCCATCCATCCAACCAACCGTTCATCCATCCAACCATCTATGCATCATACATCTATCTACCCATTAATTAATCATCCGTTGAACCATTTATCCATTCATTCATTCATTCATTCGTTCATTCGTTCATTAATCCATCATCAATCCACTCATTCATCCATCCAGGATCCATTCATTAATCCATCCAATCGTTCATCCATCCACTCATTTGTTCATCAATTCATTGAAGGGGTGGAATCTGAAATCCACTGCTGCCTCAATGTATATGTAATAAGTGATTATAATCAAGGTATTAATCAAAAATGTTCTAAATATCAAATGCGCTGAATGACTTCTCTAGGCTTATGAGATTTTACTTTGTTATAGAAGTTACCAGTGTGATTACTGAAATGTTCTTTTCATGTATTCTCTAATGTCTGAATTAAATATCTGAGAGGTGACTGAAGGGTCTGGCCCGTGTCAGGAATGCAGTAACAGTGCTTGCTCATTTAGGCCAGAAATGGCTTAAAAATGGCGTTTCAGGCTTCCCGAAATGAATTATGGACTCGTTTTTGTGTTTGAGAAAGGGCTTCAACATGTCAATACATACATCTGCTTTTCTAGGGTACCCTGACAACTATGGTCACAGGGGTCATTGAAGTCTATAGTTTGAGGGATAATTTCTTTGTTAAAGCCTTACTTTCCATTTAGATTAAAGTGTCCTCTCCTTGAGAGAAAGAACATGTTATCTTGATGTTGTGAGAAAACTCTCCTATTTATAGTTAGAGCCCACCAAATCCAACCTTGAAGAAGCTGTGTTTCTGTGTGTGTGTTAGTATTCTTGTTTACAGGTTAAGGAACAAGTGGCATTATTGGAGATTGACTGACTTGGTTTGAAACTGTGCTGAAAATTTCTCTGTTTATCTATTTCTTAGCCATTCAGAATCATTCAACCTGAAGCAATGACGTAGCTTAGACCTTGGTGAAGGGTATAACTGCTGTGATCTTTGTAACTGTAAGAGGGGTGGCCTATACAAAATCCTTGAAGTCTTGTACTTCTGCTGATGAAACTGCAAAATATCCTCAGTAAAACTTTTCTTTAATTTATTATAATTCTGACTCTTGTCATAAATTGACTGCACTTCTGACTCCGGGTCTTAATTAATCATATCTGGTCCTTGGGTCTTTGACTGCAAATCCCCTAACACACCATCAATCCATTTGTTTGATTCATTCATGAGTAACACATTATCAGACACTGAGGTTCTGATCTCATGAATGTGCACACACACCTTTGACTTCCACATGAGCCAGAATTTGAAGATGTCTACATGACGGCCACACTGTATGGCCTTGTCCCCCGTGTCATAGGTGACATCATACTGTTTATCCGGCTGAAAGAGATATCCAGCACACATGGAGTTGCAGCCCTGTAGTAGACCCTGTTAAACACACACACATGAACACAGTGAGATAGCATGAGCACTTAACAGAGATTAACATAATCACATGTAAAAATGTCCCGTCTATCGCTCTTTTACTTTCTTGTCTTCGGAACATTTTGTTTCTAGTCAGTTTTCTTTGTATTCTATCATTGAATTTTACTCCGTTCTATTAGTATTTAGACTCATTCATTCGGCCGCCCCCATTTCTGTCACCTTACCTTCTCTCGGACCAGAATGGCGGAGCACTGTAGTGGGACACCCATCATCTTGTGTGGGTTCCATGTGACAGAGTTAGCTCTGCAGAAACAACACTAATCAGAACACTGTGCTGGCACACAGTTTAGTTGGTTGTAGAGGCAAGAACATAGTAGAGCATGTCTTTAAAGGGGTGGTATAATGCCATTTTCACAAGACGTAAAATATGTCTTTGATGTCCCCAGAGTGTGTATGTGAAGTTTTAGCTCAAAATACCCCACAGATATTTTTATATAGCATGTTAAATTTGTCACTTTTTGATGGTGAGCAAAAACGCACAGTTCTGTGTCTGTTCCTTTAAATGCAAATGAGCTGCTGCTTGAGGCACAGGGGGCGGAGCTTCAAGAGCTTGCACTCACACAGACATGCACTGAAAATTTCAAAAACTTTTATGCCTTTTATGTTCAAACCGGAGTCAGAAGGATGGAAAGATTCAAGAAGAAGTGACAACATGAAGAAAGCAACGGGACATTTCTTAATGGTTATTGATGAATTTATGAAGAAGATATTTTGAAGAATATTTGTAACCAAACAGTTGTGGGGCACCAATGACTTCCATAGTATTTTTCTTCCATATTATGGAAGTCAATGGTGCCCCACAACTGTTTGGTTACAAATATTCTTCAAAATATCTTCTTTTATGTTCAGGAGAAGAAAGAAAATCATACAAGTTTGAAACAACTTGAGGGTGAATAAATGATGACATAATTTGTATTTTTGGTTGAACTATCCCTTTAAGTGCAAACTGAATGTAATGTTTTTGGACACTTAATTGCATGTTAATTGTAATTAAATGTAAAAGTAAAAAAAAAAAAGAAAAAAAGAAATGCAATTAGCATTTGACAAGCTTTTATGGTAAACAAAAATATACTTTATTGTCATTTCTACTATAATTTGATGTCATGTATTTAAATATATTTAACATTTGTAATGATTAAGTTGCAATCTAGTACATGATGTTATGGACCAGTGGACTAACAGGAGGCTTTATAGGTGACTTCCTTCATATTTGTAGTATGGATTATTTGGTTGTTGATGGTCTGACAAAGACTATGATTGTACCTGCTGTGTTAAGTGTATATTAAAATGGTTTACATCGTTTTCCAAAGATATGTGACATGTTTAGCTTTTAATTTGAGTTGCTGTATGTCACAAAGTTATCGTGCAAAAATATGCAGTGTACCGTGGACGACACATCGGAACGCTATCTGGTTAAAATATATTAACCTTAAATGTAATATTGAATAACAAACTACAGTTAAAATTAGTCAACACATCAGTGTACTTCTTTAAAGAATCACAAATAATTATTAAAACATAATTATTTAAAATGTACTATACAATATTAGTGAATGTAATATAATACTAATGAAGCAAGCTCATAAGGTTTATAACATGTTTCTCCACTTTTTTTGAGATCATCTCAATGCCACTGGTGCTTATGTATGATACCTCTCAATGCCGTCAAGCTTGTGTCTATGTTTCCTGGACATCAGCAAACCTCCACCCCACGCTCCCTTAAAAACACACCATCAGTTCCAAAAAAACGTATTCACAGCATTCAATACGTCTGTTTAAGAGAGTGAAGAAATAATCACAAACGTACATCCACATGAAGCCACAAGTTGTATTTTTCACAGATGTCAGCGATCTCATTGATTGGATCAAAGGCTCCATACACTGTAGATCCAGCTGTGGCGTTCACAAACATCGGCACAAACCCCTGGACAGCACACACACAACAAAGCCATTTCACCAGATAAACCAACTTCACATACACAATCGAAATCAAAGTTGCAGTGCTCAGAACTAATTGCATGGTAATTGCAATTAAATGAAAGTGTTATAGTTTAAATTCATATTAAATTTCATTAAGTTTTTTGACCCATCTTCAGTAGGACTTAAGTATTACACACTACAGTTAAAATTAATATCAAGCACTTTACATATGCTTTAGTATGCAAGTCAACAGATCAAAAGAAGTGTTCTTCTAATTAAAGCATGACAAAAGTTTCTAAAAAAATATTTGAAAAGTATTTTAAATTAAAAACTATGTGCACTTTTTAAGAAGCATAGTCATGAAAGTGTACTCTTTTTTTAAGTACACATAAGTGGCCTTTTATTTCATTAGTATTATCTGCAAGAACAGTTTTTAAGATTTAAAGTAAACTACAAGTGCATATTCACTACAATCAAGCACACTTCTTTTTCACAAGTATAGGCTTCCAGAAGTGCTGTAAACATGATAATGAAATGACAGTACATCACAGACACTGTCAGTGGGACTTAACTTGTAATAAACATTCCACGAATCAGTCATTACATTATACATTAGTGACGCAATGTCAAATGATTATTGCAGTGAGAATGATTATCGCCTCTTAAAGGGATAGTTCACTTTGAAATTAATTTTTGATATGTTTTAGCTTACCTCAAGGGCATCCAAGATGTAGGTGTCTTTGTTTCCGCAGTAGTTTCAATTTTAATATTTTTAGGTCAAACCGTTCTTGTCTGTCAGTCATATAATGCATGTCGATGGTCACTGGCTCAAAACACAAGCACAGAGTCCAAATTAAAACAATTCCCCATCGTCCAAATGAAACAATTCCCCATCATAAGTACACATTGATGGCCTAAGACACGAAACGAGCGGTTTGTGTGAGAAAACGAATAGTATTTATATCGTTGTTATCGCTTGAAAACAGCACACGTCCAAATGATCTGAGGGCGCGGGCGGGTATAGATATATACATAGATGTCGCCTTGGCTACTGCAGTTCATTGGAACGAAACCGTAGCCAAGCGACATCTAGTGCAAATATCTATACCCGCCCACTGGCGGGTATAGATGTATACACTAGATGTCGCCTTCGCTACTGCAGTTCATTGGAACGAAACCGTAGCCAAGGCGACATCTATGTATATATCTATACCCGCCCGCGCCGTCAGATCATTTGGACGTGTGCTGTTTTCAAGCGATAACAACGATATAAATACTATTCGTTTTCTCACACAAACCGCTCGTTTCGTGTCTTAGGCCATCAATGTGTACTTATGATGGGGAATTGTTTCATTTGGACGATGGGGAATTGTTTTAATTTGGACTCTGTGCTTGTGTTTTGAGACAGTGACCATAGACCTGCATTATATGACTGACAGACAAGAACGGTTTGACCTAAAAATATCAAAATTGAAACTACTGCGGAAACAAAGACACCTACATCTTGGATGCCCTTGAGGTAAGCTAAAACATATCAAAAATTAATTTCAAAGTGAACTATCCCTTTAACACGACAAGTAGCTTAGAGAGCTCAATGTCTTTAGTGAGGCTGACAGAGAGGTGTGTTTGAAGAGTTTATTCATGTGAACAGGACACTCACCTTCTGTTTGGCGTCAATGACTTTGGCCTCCAGATCAGCCGGAATGACTCTACCTCTAACAAAGAGACACAAATGTAACACACACTCTTGCTGATGAGAGGATCCACAAACACACAACACAGACACACTTACCTTTCATCTGTTCTCAGCAAGATCAGATTCTCTGTGCCAAAACCCAGCACTGCACTGGCCTTCTTTATAGAGTAGTGACTCTGGGAAAAATATAGTAACAGACTTGTAAGTGCATGATATTTTGTACATTAAATATATACTTCATCAAAAAACATGTCATGCCAAACTTGTGTGACTTTCATTCTTCTGTGGGACCCATAAGTAGATCTTCTGCAGAATATCCTGGCGCCTCTATTGCATTCAATGAAAGTGAATAGAAATGAGGTCTGTCGAGCTTCAAAACTGACAAACACGACCCATGAAAAGCACTATCCAGCATAGCCCTCACATCTCATTTGCATTTGCACACATTTAAATATGGTGCAAGACACATCACACCAGGTTGGACATCAATGATGATCTGTCAAGGAACCGAGAACGTTTGATGTCATTGATATCTTAATGTGTGGACATGAGATGTGAGAGCCGCGGCAAATGAGCTTTACAGAGAGCGATGGCTACACTTTTGGTCTTTTGATCTCACAAAATGCCAGTTTATGGTTTCAGAAGGCTTACTATCAGTGGTTGTGTCAGATTTTCTCATTGTCCATTTTGATGGAGAGGGTCGTAAAAATTCCATCATAATGTATTATTACCCGTCATTTTAATTTTCATATTTTAATTATAATAAGACATTTAAAAGCTTTCGCAACGTTTTCATTCACATTTTCATTTTTAATCATGAATTTACAGGATGAGCATATAAAATAGATTATGCATTTAGTTATTTATGAAGAGAACAGATTACCAGTCGACTGCGCATCGTTTTTCATGTCCAACACCACGCAAAGCAGATTAATGTTTGTTTGTTTTTTCCGCAGTGACAGCCACTAAAACACGACCTTTGTGCCTGAACAGGCAAATATGAAAAACACAATATTGCAAAATCCAATTACGATTAAAATTTGAACAAAACACATACAAAATGAACTGAACTTCTGTATCTGCCTGAACTCAAAGCTTCCTCCTGGTCCGCATGGTGACTGCTAAACTGACCGGTGACTGATAAATGTTGGCTGTTTCCGAAATCGCCCCTATACCCTCCTTCACTATCCCCTACATTAGTCCACTAATAAAGTTCACTTGAGTGAATGAAGCCAATGCAGCCGCTTTTGCATAGTTTGTCCTTGCTGTTTAATAATTATTTGAAACTGAGCAAATTAGCAGCTCCAGTAGTAATGAAAAGATTTATCTTGATATCTGTAATGGAAATGGTGTATAAACCTTAATTAAACAATTGAAGAATCAATTAAAAATAAATGTATAGCTGTATGATATTACGCTGTAGCCACATTGGACCAGTGGTTTGGAAAATGTAAGGATGATTTATCTGTGGGCGCCATCTTCTGGTCAGACGCAGGAATTCTGGGCATTATGGGTATTCTCTAGCGTTGAGCAGATATGTAGTAGATTCCACATTCGACCACTCCAGACACGTCGATGTGCCGCCACTCACAGTAAGAATAAATGATGCCACAACAATGCGCAGCTTCTGGTTGTGAAACCGCCAAGATTTAAATTCCCGAAGGCTAACCTTTCACAGGTAAGAATGTTTTGGTTTGTGTTTTTATATGTATTTACTCAATATTACAGGTTTTTAAACTATGGTAACTTTTTAATGTTGTGTTAGCTGACGCCTTCATCTTGTTGTATTGTGTTCGTTTAGCAAAATCATATGCTAAAGTCTATTGAAGATATACACTCACCTAAAGGATTATTAGGAACACCTGTTCAATTTCTCATTTATGCAATTATCTAATCAACCAATCACATGGCAGTTGCTTCAATGCATTTAGGGGTGTGGTCCTGGTCAAGACAATCTCCTGAACTCCAAACTGAATGTCAGAATGGGAAAGAAAGGTGATTTAAGCAATTTTGAGCGTGGCATGGTTGTTGGTGCCAGACGGGCTGGTCTGAGTATTTCACAATCTGCTCAGTTACTGGGATTTTCACGCACAACCATTTCTTGGGTTTACAAAGAATGGTGTGAAAAGGGAAAAACATCCAGTATGCGGCAGTCCTGTGGGCGAAATGCCTTGTTGATGCTAGAGGTCAGAGGAGAATGGGCCGACTGATTCAAGCTGATAGAAGAGCAACTTTGACTGAAATAACCACTCGTTACAACCGAGTAGGGCTGTAGTCAAGACCACCTTTGTCGAGTCCAAGACAAGTCCAAGACCAGGACTAGTCGAGTCCAAGTCAAGACCGAGTCCAAAGAGGTTCGAGTCCGAGTCAAGACCGAGTCCAAAAAGGTTCGAGTCCGAGTCAAGACCGAGTCCAGGACAGGAAAAAAAAAAGTCTGCTAAAAAAATATAGGCTATAGCCTATAGAAATTAAATCACTATGTAATAATGAAATAATGAATAATTTTAATTTTATTTAAAATAATTGACAAATTCAAAGAACAAAATTTTTTTTTTTTTAAATTATATAGGCCTAAAGGAGCACACACATTCGTTTCGACTGTCTGACTCTGATCAGCCTCACATTCTGTTCCTGTCAATCATACACGCGATGTCAACCAATTAAACTGCATGAGGGAAGGCCGAGCCAACTCACAGACACACACACACACACTAGAGATGCGGATAAACCGCGGATCGGGCGGATGATGTGACGAAAAATAATATTTTAATTAAATTCAGGCGGGTGGCGGCTGAAGCAATCAAATGAAAAAAGTTTGCCACTAAGCAAACCTGCAAGTTATGAGCTGGGTTATTTTGTTTCGATATTAACTATATTTTAAAACAGCCAGTCATTGGAGCCTAACGTTACCACTCGTGGAATAGGCAAAGAAAGAAAGGTACGAAAAAAAGTCGGAAACCTTTGCCCATTAATTAGATGTGCAAGGCAAGCAGGCTAGTTTTCGGGGTGTTATGGACAATCAAAAATGTGAATATTCACGTTGCACTAGCGGTGGACTTTCAGCGAGTTTATTTAAACATTTATTTTTTAAAGAGCCGTTTGTGAGTCAAAAGAGCCGCCTCTTTTCAGTGAGCTGATCAAACGAGCCCGTTCACGAAAAAGAGCCGGCTCTTTTCAGTGAGCTGAGTGAAACGAGCCGGCTCACGAAAAAGACCCGAAATGCCCATAGTTAGTAAGTGGCCAGTGTTTCACTTTCCCTCCAATAATATTTTGTTTTAATATCGCGGCGACGTATGTGTGATTACTGGAAACATAATAAAGACTCCTGGACTCGAGACCAAAAGCCATATTTGGCAAGACCAGTGGCCGAGACCGAGACAAGTCCGAGTCCGAATACCAGCGAGTCCGAGACAAGTCCGAGACCATAGAAAAACGGTCTCGAGTCCGGACTCGAGTCCAAGACCGGACTCGAGTACTACAGCCCTACAACCGAGGTATGCAGCAAAGCATTTGTGAAGCCACACCACGCACAACCTTGAGGCGGATGGGCTACAACAGCAGAAGACCCCACCGGGTACCACTCATCTCCACTACAAATAGGAAAAAGAGGCTACAATTTGCACGAGCTCACCAAAATTTGACAGTTGAAGACTGGAAAAATGTTGCCTGGTCTGATGAGTCTCGATTTCTGTTGAGACATTCAGATGGTAGAGTCAGAATTTGGCGTAAACAGAATGAGAACATGGATCCATCATGCCTTGTTACCACTGTGCAGGCTGGTGGTGGTGGTGTAATGGTGTGGGGGATGTTTTCTTGGCACACTTTAGGCCCCTTAGTGCCAATTGGGCATCGGTTAAATGCCACGGCCTACCTGAGCATTGTTTCTGACCATGTCCATCCCTTTATGACCACCATGTACCCATCCTCTGATGGCTACTTCCAGCAGGATAATGCACCATGTCACAAAGCTCGAATCATTTCAAATTGGTTTCTTGAACATGACAATGAGTTCACTGTACTAAAATGGCCCCCACAGTCACCAGATCTCAACCCAATAGAGCATCTTTGGGATGTGGTGGAACGGGAGCTTCGTGCCCTGGATGTGCATCCCACAAATCTCCATCAACTGCAAGATGCTATCCTATCAGTATGGGCCAACATTTCTAAAGAATGCTTTCAGCACCTTGTTGAATCAATGCCACGTAGAATTAAGGCAGTTCTGAAGGCGAAAGGGGGTCAAACACAGTATTAGTATGGTGTTCCTAATAATCCTTTAGGTGAGTGTAGATATTCATTCATGTGTCTGACTACGGTTGCAGATGCTCAGTCAACTTGATCTCGAGTGTTCATGGACTGTTCCAATATGGCGGACGGTTTAAGTGTAACGGCCCATTGAAACAGCTGCTAATGAGGCATCTATGTATTTATATGGTGGAGCGTACATCGGTTGTACACATGTTATTGCAGTGCATTGTGGGATTGAATGAGTGCACTTGATATAGTACTCCACTATGGTTTCGGACACCACTACAAATGGCTGCCCCCTCAATTGGTGCCCTATTTAAAGGTATAGGGGGCAAATTTGGATGCACCTGTTGTCTGACGTTTGTCCTTCATCCTCCACCGCATCCGCATCAGTCCCTCATTTTTCACCTCTTTTATCAAAACCATCACAACTCTTTGGCCGTTTGAACTGAGATCAAAGACGAGACAAGATAATAACTAATTAATATGCGCACTCGCCACCAACTGGACAGGGGTTGGAATTACACCCCTGTAAGAACAAGTTACAATAGATCACCCTCAGTGTAATATGTCAAAATAATTGACGGCCTTCAGATTTGTCCGTCAATGCTAAAAATACAAATATTTGGTTACACTGCTTACAATAAATGGCACAAGTTGTATGGACTACTTTTCTAGGGTGCTTATTTTATCAGTTTTGGAGCTCACTGCTTCACTATGGAAAAGAGAAACCAGGATATTCTGCAAAACTTTTAGGCTCTCAAACCCATAATAATTTCATCAGTCAGTAAAGCCAGTATGTGTTCTGCACATCAACACTGTGTTAAGTGAAAATACTATCTAAACAAAATAGTTTCTTTTAACTTTGACTTTGAAGATAGTTTATAGCTTTTAGATAAACTGAACAAAATGATTTTAACCCGAAATCACAATTTTCGATTAGACCAATGTAAAACTGCAATAAGTGACATGGTCGTTCCCCTTTTTTCAGTGCACACCCATTTAACTACACACAGAGATAGAGAGACAAAAAGGGAGAGAGAACAGAGAGAGAGAGAGAGAGTGAATGACCTACATGCTCTGAGGTGAACAGCACCAGTCTGGGAACCGCTGCCATGCCTTTGATTTTAACCTCAGGATAGTGTTTATACCGCGCCACCATCACGCTGTACATGTTTGAGATCGCTCCTCCTGCAGGAACAAACATTTTGCTACATTTAACTGATGAGTAGGTCTGTAATCAACATTGTGTACTTATAATCTCAAGAACAGACAGATACATTTACATGTGTCTTAAATTGAATAACAAATGATTTAGTCGATATTATCAGAATTATTCTGTGACTGAATTTTATTGGGTCAAATTTAAATTTGTGCATGCATGCGTTCATAATTGTCTGCAAAAATTTGTTTTAACATGGCAGCCAAATGTAGACGGGCTCCTCCATCCAGTCTTGGCTTCTCATAAGGTTTCCTTTCATATCTCATTCAGAAAAAGACATTTAGGCCTAAATTTAAGATTCATGTATTTGAATTGCATTTAAAATTGACGCAGTTTTAACAATTTAATTTAATTTATGAATTCTTCATTATTCTGTGGATTAAAAGGCCATACCTGGTGAGAAAATTCCATCGCCCTCTCCATTTGGCCAGCCAATAATCTCTCGCATTTTCTTCAGGGTGAGCTGTTCCATCAGTACAAACACTGGTGCAATCTCATATGTGAACCTGTAAACACACATACACACACACATTAATGAGTGTCTTGACGGCAGGAGGTAGCCTAATTCACTAACTGTACTGTATTTATGTAAGTCTGTTCAATCCATCACAGAATCATTCTGAGGCATCTTCAGCCTTTTAGCACCAGTCAATAATCCTCCGCGGTGATTAGCAATGATGAGCAGCTCATTAGTACATGCAAATGTCAGGTGCTCAAGCAGTTCTGTCTAATCAATATAAACAGTACTGACATATAATTTACTGACAGCAGGAACATGTGCAAACATGAAAGGTGAAGTCAAATACTAGGGCAGACCGGGGCTAGTTGTCACATGGGGAAATCATTATCGTAAATACTAGTTTCCTAATTAAAAAATAGGACATGAACGCCTTCTCAAGTCAAAACTGTAATGCGATGAGCTCGTAATCACAACTTCAGAAGTAGGAAGAACGACATTTCCGATAGCACGTGAAGGCAGCATTAGTAACAGTGAGGTTTAGTGTCAAAAGTGCAATTCTCTAGCAGAGATAATTTGGCATTTTTTGTGCCATCTCCATATAAAATTGCTGTTTTAAAGGTAGATTATATATGTCAGCATTAATGTGTTAATGCTGCTTGAACAGACTTTCGTGCTTAAACGGACAAAAACTGTCAAAATTCGCATTTTGTCGAGCTAAAAAGTGTTAAATGAACATAAAGAGTTGTGAGAAAATAGGATGTGTGTCAGATCTGTGCCATGTGCGTCTTAAAGTGACAGCAGCCTAATAAACCGGCATGTCATGTCATTAATGTTATCAAAGAACAAAAGGTGTTTCTCAATAAACAAGTACGCAAAGTTCGGATTTGAGTCGTTGGTAATTCGGACTTGCCAGTAATTCTACAAATGGAACAGCAGTGTTCTTGATAGCGTCACTCAGCTCTCTCTGACTACTCCGGTTTCCTAATTTTAGGTAACAATAAAATTGTTAAATATGTTATAAAACACCACTCAGCCCCTTTTCGTTTTCTTTAAAAAAAAAAAAAAATTAAACATATTAATAGTCACACAAATGTGGTTCAGGCTGCATGTATATTAATAACAAAACGAAATATAAAACACAACCCTGCCTCTTTTCGTTTACATTTTAAAAATATTAAACATATTAACATGTTGGTCAGGCAATATGTGCATATGTACTCACTGTAATAAAATTAAATGTCATAAAACACAACCCTGTCTCTTTTTGTTAAATGTCAGTTTTAATGATCAATAATAGCCATTACAAAAGTATAAGTAAAAGGTATAAGAATATATATATTCTTATACAATAAAAAATAAAGAAAACAATTCAGTCAAACGTACAAATTCAGAGCTCTAGTAGGCTACAATGCTAGAGTTAAATAGCCTAAATATATAAAGTTATGAAACTTCACTTTGCCCACAAATTATAGATTCATGAGACCAAAGATCGGCTGTTTGATATACACAAGACAAATTATATCTCATGTTTAACCACTACAGACACATCAGAGCCAGTGGCAAATGTCAGAAGGACCAAGGCTGTTTTCGGCGGGGTTAATGAACTCCAAAAACTTCAGTTCAATTTTACAAATAGTTGCTATCTTTATAAATAAAACACAGATTTGAGCTTTAAACAACTACATTCTTGCCTGAAATACTCTTAAAACTACATTTCGTGACACATTAACAGTCGTATTTTTAAATTACGCGGGTTTTCCCCTCTGCTATTGACGCTTTTGCTGGTTGGTGCGAAATGCATTCTGGGATACATGGCTAACTCAAGCCTGCACAAGTCACCTCTCGATGTATCCTCGGTAAAAGGGGCGGATCAAGAACACATCCGGGGATTTGAACTGTACTTGGCTAGATGTGAACTTTGAATTTGAACAGTTCTTAGGCAGCGACTGATGACGTTTCACAAGAACCACAAGAACACAAGTACAGACAAGAACGCATATTGAGAAACGGCCAAAGAGAAAATCACTCACTGCTCTTGATGGAATAACTTTTGTAGCTTTTAATAAGGATTAATCTAAATTTAATTAATAATTCATGCAGTGAAGAATTTATGCAGTGTTTGATTATTCGATTTCTGTATATTTACCTGACCAACCTGATAATCTTAAAGCACTGTTTACAAGGTCAGAAACTGATGAAAACAATAACTTTTTTGTCATATTTTTTAAAACTATGTTGAAAAAACGATAGCTTTGAATTACTGTAATGTTGAATGGTTATAATTAATGGCTAAAATTGAGAGAAAAAAAAAATCCATTTAATAGAGACATCAGTAGCAGACTGGTATCAGTGATACTGGCCTTCATTCATAGTGCTTAGTAAAAAGATGCCATTACACAAACATTTAAAATATACTATATTTATGTTGTTTCTACATAATTTTGGAGATTAAATGTGAAAGTATTACAATATAAAAATATATAAAAAACTTTAATGTTAGGTGTGATTAACTGCAGTGTTTTTAACATTTATTGTAATGTTATTTTTAATAGACTGACAGCACTACATTATATATACAGTATATATATATATATATATATATATATACACACACACATTTCCACAAGTATTTTATGAACTGAAATTTTTCAATATCTGTTTTAAACCAAATTTTAAGGACTGATAAAAGAAGCAAACCGTGTATCTATCCCTGGAATAAAACCTTCTGTTCATTTGCTGCTTTTATAAAACTATTAGTTCAATCATAAAACTGACTGTTGGCCATTATAGGCATTAGGAGTGTCACACAATACAGCCCCTTAAAATCCACAGGATCAGTAATTTGGGGAAGAGGGAAGTACATCTGAGGATGAGGAGTAAATATTTTATTGGCACATAGTCTTCGAGCTCAAACATGAATTGGGGCTCAGGTCAGGAGGCAGACAGACTGGCTAAATCGACCGTCTGCTAGCTGTCTCACGTCACCAAGGTCAGATAAATCCAAACACAGATACTCTTTTACCTAGATATCATCATATAGAGATTTAATGGATGTTCAACAAATAAAAAGCATATATAATACGGATGAACAAATGATAAAGCTCGGGTTGCTGAATATTCGATCCCTTACTTCAAAAGCACTTATTGTTAATGATATGATCACAGATTATAATCTTATATATTATATAATTATGATCGATTGCTCCTGTCTGCCTCGCTGCCTGCTGTGAGTGTGTTTGCCTCGGTGCTGTAAGCTCCGTCTTAGCCTCGTATTTCTTTGTTTTGAACCATCATTTACTACAATTTGTAGTTGTTTATACTAAATACAGCTTACCCAACATCTCAGATTGACATCGCTAGCATCCGTTACTACTAACACAACACGCTAATTCGCTACTGCTAGCCTGTTAACGCGCCACCCGTGCGCTCAGCTGTTTTATTTATTTATTTTTTCTCTCGCGCGCTCGCGCCTTTGAGTTCATAAAAGCTCAGGTAAGTAATAATCAGTCAACAAACACGGTGAGTAATGTCTTGTCCTGTTATTGTCACCTGCACTTCATGTCACATGTTTAGCATAGACTTCTCTGTTGGCAATGTAGGATTTATATGTGATAAATGTAAGGAGACAGTTAGGCTGACAGAGAAGATTTCAGAATTAGAGACACGCATCCAAACTTTAATTGAGGATAGTAAGAGTGCTAGAGCTTTAGATACTATTTTGGATGCGCCTAGCATAGTGAACTCTTTACATGATTCGGTTCCAGCTGAAGTAGTGCCTGAGCAGCCGGGCAAATGGGTGACAGTGAGGGATCGCTCTAGTCGCGGATCAAAAAACCACTCTTCCGTTCCGATTACCACAACAAATCGATTTGCCCCGCTCAGTGAAACACCCACTGAGAATTCTGTTGATTGTGCCCTAGTAATTGGTGATTCGATCACACGGAACGTGAAAATAGAGACACCAGCGAACATAGTCACATGTTTGCCGGGAGCCAGAGCGCCTGACATCAAAGCAAATTTAAAAGTGCTGGCTAATGCTAATCGTAAATTCTCTAAGATCATTATTCATGTCGGCACTAATGATGTTCGACTCCGCCAGTCGGAGATCACCAAAATTAATATTAAAGAGGTGTGTGAACTTGCAAGTACGATGTCAGGCACTGTAATTTGCTCTGGCCCCCTTCCTGTTCGCAGGAGTGATGAGATAGTTAGTAGATTGTGTTCACTGAATCGCTGGCTGTCTGAGTGGTGTCCGTGTAATAATATAGAATTCATAGACAATTGGAAAAGTTTTTGGGGCAAACCTGACCTGTTGAAAAGAGATGGTATTCATCCCTCCTGGGATGGTGCTGCTCTTCTATCTAGTAATATGGCTCATAGTCTTAGAGCTCAAACATGACAAATTGGGCACCAGGTCAGGAAGCAGACAGACTGGCTAAACCAACCGTCTGCTAGCGGCCTCGCGTCACCCAGGTCAGATAAATCCCATCACATAGAGCCTCTTTCACCTAGCTATCATCATATAGAGACTGTGTCTGTTCCCCGATTTTGGAAATCCAAAAAATGTTTAAACCTATCTAAGGTTAAAAATTTAATTGATGTTCAACAAATAAAAAACAGCTATAATACAGATGAGCAAATGATAAAGCTTGGGTTGCTGAATATTCGATCGCTTACTTCAAAAGCACTCATTGTTAATGATATGATTTCAGATAATAACCTAGATGTGCTGTGTTTGACAGAAACCTGGCTAAAACCAAACGATTACATTACTTTAAATGAGTCCACCCCGCAAGATTACTGTTATAAACATGAACCCCGTCTGAAACGCAAAGGGGGTGGTGTTGCTGTAATTTATAGTAATATTTTCAAAACCACTAAGAAATCAAGTTTCGAATATAATTCTTTTGAAGTGTTAGTGCTTAATGTAAAAATATATAGTAAAAATGATAAATCACGTTTGAGATTTGTGCTGGCTACTGTATACAGGCCACCAGGGCACCATACAGACTTTATCAAAGAATTTGCGGACTTTCTATCAGAGTTAGTATTGGCTGCAGATAAAGTACTAATTGTTGGTGATTTTAATATACACATCGATAATGAAAAAGATGCATTGGGATTGGCATTTAAAGACATTGTAAACTCAATTGGAGTTAGACAACACGTGTCAGGACCTACTCATCGTCGTAATCATACTCTAGATCTAATAATATCACATGGAATAGATGTTGATGCCGTTGAAATTCTGCAGCAGAGCGATGACATCTCAGATCATTATCTAGTCTCGTGTAAATTACATTTAGCCAAGGCTGCAAAGCCGACTCCGTGTTACAAATATGTTAGACCTATCACTTCTGCTACTAAAGATTGCTTTATTAATAATCTTCCTGATCAGTTTCATCATTTTAGCATCCCGGATAGCTTAGAAAAACTTGATATTGCAACAGAAACTTTTAACTCTCTCTTTTCCAGCACTTTAGACACAGTTGCTCCTTTGCGCTTAAAGAAGATTAAAGAAAATAATCCAACGCCGTGGTACAACGAGCACACTCGGGCCCTTAAGAGAGCAGCCAGAAAAATGGAGCGCAACTGGAAGAAAACAAAATTAGAGGTATTTCGCATTTCATGGAAAGAGAGCTCGATTGCTTACAGAGAGGCTTTAAAAGCTGCTAGATCTGCTTATTTTTCAAACCTATTAGAAGAAAATAAACATAATCCTAGGTATTTATTTGAAACAGTGGCTAAACTAACGAAAAAGAAAGCTTCAAACACAGAAGGTTCCAAGCAGCACAGCAGTAATGACTTTATGAACTTCTTCACTTATAAGATTGATAATATCAGGGATAAAATTATAACTATGCAACCGTCTACTACAGTATCGCATCAGGCAGTGCATTGTAGTCTCCCTGAGGAAAAATTTGATTCATTCATTGCTATAGGAGAGGAAGAATTTACTAAACTCGTTAAATCATCTAAATCTACAACATGTATGTTAGACCCTATACCGACTAAGCTACTGAAAGAGATGCTTCCAGAGGTCATAGATCCTCTTCTTAATATCATTAATTCCTCTTTGTCTCTAGGATACGTACCAAAAAACTTTAAGCTGGCTATGATTAAACCGCTTGTTAAAAAAATGCAACTTGATCCTTCAGAATTAGTCAATTACAGGCCGATCTCGAATCTACCCTTTCTGTCAAAGATACTAGAAAAGGCAGTATCTTCACAACTATGTTCCTTTCTAGAAAGAAATGATATCTGCGAGGATTTTCAGTCCGGATTTAGACCATACCATAGTACTGAGACTGCTCTCGTTAGAGTAACAAATGATTTGCTCTTATCATCCGATCATGGTTGTGTCTCTCTATTAGTGTTACTCGATCTTAGTGCTGCGTTTGACACCATTGACCACGACATTCTTTTAAATAGACTAGAAAACTATGTTGGCATTAGTGGAATTGCACTAGCATGGTTTAAATCATACTTATCTGACCGTTATCAGTTTGTAGCAGTAAATGAAGAGATGTCTTATCAATCACAAGTTCAGTATGGCGTACCACAGGGCTCAGTACTAGGACCGCTGCTGTTCACTCTGTACATGCTGCCATTAGGAGATATTATTAGGAAACATGGAATTAGCTTCCACTGTTATGCCGACGATACTCAGCTCTATATTTCTTCAAAACCTAACGAAACTTACCAATTCACTAAATTAACAGAATGCATAGCTGATATAAAAAACTGGATGACTCGTAATTTCCTACTTCTAAATTCTGAAAAAACAGAGATTCTAATTATTGGACAAAAAACTTCCTCACGTAATAACCTAGAATACTGTCTAACACTTGATGGCTGCTCTGTTAAGTCTTCGTCGTCGGTTAGGAACCTGGGTGTGCTCTTTGATACCAATCTTTCATTTGAAAGTCACGTGTCTAGTATCTGTAAAACCGCATTTTTCCATCTTAAAAATATATCTAAATTACGTCATATGCTCTCATTGACAAATGCGGAACAATTAGTCCATGCGTTCATGACCTCAAGGCTAGATTATTGTAATGCTCTACTGGGTGGTTGCCCTGCACGCTTAATAAACAAACTACAGCTGGTCCAAAACGCAGCAGCTCGAGTTCTTACCAGAACCAGGAAGTATGACCATATTAGCCCGGTTCTGTCAAAACTGCACTGGCTCCCTATTAAACATCGCATCAATTTTAAAATATTGCTGATTACTTACAAAGCACTAAATGGTTTAGCTCCGCGGTACTTGAGCGAGCTCTTAACGCATTATACTCCTTCACGTCTATTGCGATCTCAAAATTCCGGCCAGTTGATAATACCTAGAATATCTAAATCGACTGCTGGCGGTAGATCCTTTTCCTATTTAGCACCAAAACTTTGGAACAGCCTTCCTACCATTGTCCGGGAAGCAGACACACTCTGTCAGTTCAAATCTAGATTAAAGACACATCTCTTTGACATAGCGTTCACATAATACATTATAGACTTCTATAATTCAATATTAGGCTGCATAGATTAGGTCAGCTGGAACCGGGAACACTTCCCATAAATCCTGATGTACTTGTTACATCATGAGAAGAATGGCATCTACGCTAATTTTAGTGTCTTTGTTTATCCCAAGGTTTTCCCGCAGCCTGCCGGATCCAGGCCGTTTCCAGATCTGATGAAGGACCTTCGCCTGGACCCGATGTCAATGCAGTGCTGAAGGGCCAACTAGTCTCTCCCTATGGAGGATCCCTTTCCCACTCTACAGATAACGCGTCGTCGGGAAAACTCAATTTGCGTATCTACCCCGAATTGATAAAATAAAATAAAATTCTGAATCAAAACTATAAGGAAACACCAGTAATTTGTTTAGGTTTGGTTTGTAGGGAATTCCAAACCTGCACACATATATTCAAACGCACATAACTATAGAACTCGTTCTTAATGTGCATCTGAACGCCATCAGCGTTTCTCACAGGTTCGCGTTTAAAGTCTGTGTAGAGAGAATGGTGTCGTCTTGGCGGCCCTAATTTAAAAACAAATGATCGTTGCGACGGAAGCGAATCAATCAAAACTAACTTTAGCTGGAAAATAACTTTATTAAAGAACCGCTATAAAGCCAAAACAATCTTACGTTATATTATACATTTATCTCTGTGAAGCTGCTTTGAGACAATCTACATTGTTAAAAGCGCTATATAAATGAAGATGACTTGACTTGACTATAACCTAGATGTTCTGTGTTTGACAGAAACCTGGCTAAAACCAGACGATTACATTACTTTAAATTAGTCCACCCCGCAAAATTATTGTTATAAACATGAACCTCGTCTGAAAGGCAAAGGGGGAGGTGTTGCTGTAATTTATAGTAATATCTTCAGAATTACTGAGAAGTCTAGTTTTAAATATAATTCTTTTGAAGTGTTGGTGCTTAATGTAACACTATCTAATGTAAATGATACGTTTGAGATTTGTGCTGGCTACTGTATACAGGCCACCAGGGCACCATACAGACTTTATCAAAGAATTTGCTAATTTTCTATCACCGTTAGTACTGGCTGCAGATAAAGTCCTAATTGTTGGTGATTTTAATATATATGTGGATAACGATAAAAAGATGCATTGGGATTAGCATTAAAATACATTCTTAACTCTACTGGAGTTAGACAACACGTGTCAGGACTTACTCATTGTCGTAATCATACTCTAGATCTAATATTATCACATGGAATCAATGTTGATGCCGTTGAAATTCTGCAGCAGAGCGATGACATCTCAGATCATTATCTAGTCTCGTGTAAATTTCATTTAGCCAAGGCTACAAAGCCGACTCAGTGATAGAGATATGTTAGACCTATCACTTCTACTACTAAAGATTGCTTTATTAATAATATTCCTGATCAGTTTCATCATCTCAGCATCCCGGATAGCTTAGAAGAACTCGATATTGCGACAGAAACTTTTAACTCTTTCTTTTCCAGCACTTTAGACACAGTTGCTACTTTGCGCTTAAAGAAGATTAAAGAAAATAGTCCAACGCCGTGGTAAAACGAGCACACTCGGGCCCTTAAGAGAGCAGCCAGAAAAATGGAGCGCAACTGGAAGAAAACAAAACTAGAGTATTTTCGCATTTCATGGAAAGAGAGCACGATTGCGTACAGAGAGGACTTAAAAACTATTTTTCAACCCTATTAGAAGAAATAAACAAAACCCTAGGTATTTATTTGAAACAGTCGCTAAATTAACGAAAAATAAAGCTCCAACACCGGACGTTTCCAAACAGCACAGCAGTAATGACTTTATGAACTTATTTACTTACAAGATTGATAATATCAGGGAGAAATTTATAACTATGCAACCATGTACTACAGTATTGCATCAGAGGGAAAAATTCGATTCATTCATTGCTATAGGAGAGAAGGAATTGTCTAAACTCGTTAAATCATCTAAATCGACAACATGTATGTTATACCCTATACTGACTAAACTATTGAAAGAGATGCTTCCAGATGTCATAGATCCTCTTCTTAATATTATTAATTAAACTTGATCCTACAGAATTAGTTGAATAGTTAGTAGAATTACAGGCCGATCTCGAATCTACCTTTTCTGTCAAAGATACTAGAAAAGGCGGTATCCTCACAACTATGTTCCTTTCTAGAAAGGTTTTCAGTCAGGATTTAGACTGTATCATAGTACTGAGACAGCTCTCATTAGAGTCACAAATGATTTGCTCTTATCATCCGATCGTGGTTGTATCTCTCTATTAGTGTTACTCGATCTTAGTGCTGCATTTGATACTATTGACCACAACATTATTTTAAATAGACTCGAAAATTATGTTGGCATTAGTGGAATTGCAATAGCATGGTTTAAATCATACTTCTCTGACCGTTATCAGTTTGTAGCATTAAATGAAGAGATGTCTTATCAATCAAAAGTTCAGTATGGTGTACCACAAGGCTCAGTATTAGGACCGTTGCTGTTCACTCTGTACATGCTACCATTGGGAGATATCATTAGGAAGCATGGCATTAGTTTTCACTGTTATGCTGATGATACTCAGCTCTATATTTCTTCACGCCCAGACGAAATTTAACAATTCACAAAATTAACGGAATGCATAGCTGATATAAAAAACTGGATGACTAGTAATTTCATTATTGGACAAAAAACGTCCTCACGTAATAACCTAGAATACTGTCTAACACTTGATGGCTGCTCTGTCAAACCTTCGTTGTCGGTTAGGAACCTGGGTGTGCTCTTTGATACCAATCTTTCATTTGAAAGTCACGTTTCTAGTATCTGTAAAACCGCATTTTCATGCGTTCATGACCTCAAGGCTAGATTATTGTAATGCTCTTATGGGTGGTTGCCCTGCATGCTTACTAAATAAACTACAGCTGGTCCAAAACGCAGCAGCTTGAGTTCTTACCAGAACCAGGAAGTATGACCATATTAGCCCGGTTCTATCAACACTGCATTGGATCCCTATTAAACACTATACATTTTTTAATATAGCTGATTACTTACAAAGCACTAAATGCTTTAGCTCCGCAGTACTTGAGCGAGCTCTTAACGCATTATAGTCCTTCACGTCTATTACGATCTCAAAATTCCGGCCAGTTGATAATACCTAGAATATCAAAATCGACTGCTGGCGGTAGATCCTTCTCCTATTTAGCACCAAAACTCTGGAACAGTCTTCCTAACGTTGTCCGGGAAGCAGACACACTCTGTCAGTTCAAATCTAGACTAAAAACACATCTCTTTGATCTAGCATACACATAACACATTATAAACTTCTATAATTCAATGTTAGGCTGCATAGATCAGGTCAGCCGGAACCGGGAACACTCCCCATGAATCCTGATGTACTCGTTACATCATAAGAAGAATGGCGTCTACCATTAGTCTCTCTGTTTATCTCGAGGTTTACCACAGTCTGCCGGATCCAGGATCCAGCAAACTAACTTTAGATGGACAATAACTTTATTCTAGAGCTGCTGTAAAGCCAAATCAATCTCTGTTACTTTAATTTCCTATTATCACTGTAAAGCTGCTTTGAAACAGTCCATATTGTTAAAAGCGCTGTATAAATGAAGGTGACTTGACTTGAGTTGACTATTGATCAAAGGAGAATTTGGGCATGGACTGTGAAAGACATCATTAAATCTCTGACCCTCAGAGGTCAAACAAGGCCAGGGTATTCACTGCTGTTGTCCTCCCATCAATGAAGAACATCCCAGTGGACCAATAAAAATACTCAGAGAGTAGAATTAAACTTCCTTTTAGTTTTGTAATCTGACAATAGAGTCATTAGACCATTCCAGCCATCCATGTCATTTGACTGTCAAATATTTCTCACAAATACCAGTCTGCTTTAGGATGAGTGGAGGAATGGATGGATGGTTAGATAGATGGATGAGTGTAAGGGATGATGGGGGTGTGTATTGTGTCGGAGGCTCAGCTGGCACTGTGTGTAAATTAGCCTTGACCAATAAGGTGTTACTCTACATTCTGGAAGTTTCCATCTGCACGCTGTCTCAAAACACTCCGTCACATATCACTGGAGCTTTTCTGCTGAAAACTATTATGTTTTCAGCACACTCAGGTAAGTGCCAATCACAGGACAAATTTCATTCCAGTCTCCAGTAGAGCAACATTACTCTTTATATGCTTTTCCTAAGCTTTAGGCATAGTTTAAATGTATGTTTTTGATTCTCTGTAAATGAAATGCTGCATCAGCACAGTCATGTTTTCTGTCAGCTGTGCATGATGTAAAGATGACTTTATGTTTAAACACTGAATATGCACTGTCACTGATGTCAATTTGAATGTTCAACGTTCAAACTGCAATCTGTTTTTAAACATAGTTCTTTTAAAAAAAAAAAAGCAGATCTAAAGTTAATGGTCGAATTTTTAATACACAGGGTTAAGGCTTCATAACAAGCCCTATTTAGATTAGTTTGGGGAATATACGTGCAGTTCTGTCTTGCAAGCACTGTAAAACTTCATAGCCAGTGTAAATACAGTCTTACATGGTCACATTGCTAAAGAGGCTAATTTGGTCAAATTAATTTACTCCCTCAAATGAAATCCTTCCATGGATTTTTAGTTTGTATCGCATTCTCATCGGTTGTCATGGTTATTCATTAGTTCATTGATTATCTGTCACCTGTTTCCTTTCAGCTCATTATCTTGTGTGTATATATTGCCCTCAGTTCTCTCAGTTTTTTCCTAGTGGCCGTTTCACCTCGGGTGTGCATTTTTTTTCAATAATTCAATGGACCGGAGTCAATTATTCAGTTTATACTACGGTTACCACACCTCAAGACATTGTTCAGATGATGTTTTTCAAGGCATTTGTCAGGTTTTTGTCCTTAAAATGCTCATGTGTATAGGACTAATTTCTTACACATCTAATCCCTCGCCTCCATTACTACTCTAAAATGACGTTTTGGAATTAGCAACGGAGACTTGAGCCATTGATAGCAGACGAGAAAGAGAGAGAGAGATATTAAACGTGTGAATTACCAAAGTCTGTGTGTCTCTTAACAGTGTTCGGGATCAGCGTCTCTACTAATAGTGAATCTGTACGTTTATCTGCTTCAAGAACAGCGCCGTTATTACCTCGCTAGTGAGAAATGTCATGTAGCTTTGCTAAAGTTGCTAAACGGTTTTACTGATAAAATATTAGTTTGTGTGTGCGTATTGAGTGGGAAAGAGAGCGGGAGAAAGAGAGAATGTGCTGTCCGTACATAATAAAATGTAATTTTGTGGCAAAAAACATGGAAATAATTTGTGGTTTTTATCCTGTTGTTTACTATATTTATTTGCTGGATCAGTTTCGCTGTGGGTTTTGTTTCTTTTGCTGTTGTTGTCTGTAAGGACCTTTGAAATAACTGAAATAATTTGGCGAAGTGATATGGAACTGTAATGCGGTCAAGACCTGCATACCTTAGAACATTCGTCAACCAATCAGAGTCAAGCATTCAACAGTCCCGCAGTATAATGAATGTTTATGCTGCTAAAGATCCGTCATCTCGCCTTGCCTCGTCATAATCTTCCTCGAAACGTTACAAAATCACAAGTGAATGGAAGGAAGCTGGAACTCACATGTTAGTGTTGGCAGTGGAGGTTAGCCACTCTCCAGCTAAGCCAATGATGTCTAGACCTGAAGACAACTGGTTAAAAAACCTTGGGTGACCTGCAGGGAAAGAGAAAGGAGGAGAGAATATGATACTGACGCTTTTTTTCTCCTATTCAACAGGACTGAAAGAGCACGTCACCTGTCCGGACTCCGTATTTGAGCGTGTCCCTGCAGTCCACCAGGATCTGCTCCAGGCTCTCGGGCTGATCACACAGCTCTAAGTTGAAGCCCTCCATGCCCTCCAGCAGCTGGTGCGGATGATGGAAGTCCAGCACTTTTGTGGATCTGTCGAAGGTCTTCCGCACATAGTTAGTGAGGATCTCCACCACCTCCAGCAGGAACTGCATGGTGTACTCCTCTCCATTTTTAGCAGGAAGCAGATCTGTGACACATTTCGTTACACACTTTTATCAGTCAAATTGCTGTTCTACACAAATGTTGGTTACACTTTATTTTAAGGTGTCCTTGTTACAGTGTAATTAAGGAGTAATAATAATGAACTACTATAGGGTTAGGGTTTAGTTTAGGGTTAGTTGCATGTAATTATGCATAAGACAAGACACTAAAATAAAGTGTTACCAAATGTTTTTGTTTTCTTGTTATATGTAATTATATGTTATTGTTTGTCATGTATAATATGTCATTTATATATATTTTTGTATTATGAGTGCAAAGCAGAATATTTTAAATGAAAATAATGTTACATGAATGTCATAAAGGTAATTCATGCAAAGCATTGACATAAATGTAAATCATGGTGACATTTTTGTCAAATCTTCTGGCAGAAAGATATTTTACAAATCATTTAAGGAAGAAATACACAAACTCTATAAACAGATCAAGTTTAAGAAAAATCTACTCGTACTACAACAATGAGAACTTGTGAATTTACTTTTGGTTTGACAAACTATATATAGACCCATGCTTTGATGTAACACTCTCTGCTTTTAAACCATGGACTTTCATTTTTGAACCTTTTTTTTATTTATTCTTAAACACAAATAACTTTATTTAAAATAAACATTTTCTTCTTAATATATAAGTATCCAAATGCAAATTTTATTTTCTATGTTTTTATACTATGAAGAGTTATGGAATAACCAGAAAATAGTTATTTTAAAAAGCAAAAAAGAAACTTAATCTTTGAATTTTCTGCGCATAATGGTGATTATACTATATACCAGCATCTTTTGTGGGTTAAGTTTAAAAAAGTGAGGCTATGTAAGCTTCAGGTTGCCTAATAACTGTACTAGGATTCTGCAGAAAAAAAAAAATTAATGTATACATTTATTTGTCGGCTTGATAATTGACAGAACGCTATTATTATGCTGTTTGTCAAACCAAAGGCAAAATTGTGGTGCGAGAAAATATTGGTATGTTTTTAACTCTTTGTTTTATTACAAGTCTGCTTCTGTTTCTTCTCTCTAACGGTCTGGAAATAAAGTTGAGTCTCTCACCTCTCGCGTACAGATTGGAGAAGTCAGTCTCTGTGCGCCTGAAGCCAGACTCTCGCTCGTTGTCCCGTGTTAAAATGCTCTTGGGCTGCTGATCGTTAAAAAACCCGACAATTCGGCTCTTGTCCTCAACATTATTGTTCTTCTGCAAAAACCCTACATTATTACACACAGAGGAAGACTGAAATGAGCGACCCCCGTTCCCAAACATTGCAGCAGATAATTGAACACAAATGAATTCTCTTCGAGATCGGAGCAGTTGGGCTGTACTGTCCGACTCATGTGTATTTATGGCACAGGTTATCAAGGGGGAGGTCACCACTGATGACATCAGAATAACAGTGATTTAGATGCCCAATGAACCTTCATCGTCATCATCATCATCACCACAGAGAAGCAGAAATGAGCGCAGACTAACTGGTGATGTCAGGGACCACCGCAGCTTATAAATGCTAAAACAAATAAAAATGATTTATTTTTCTATAGGTTAGGCTTTAACAGTATAGGCTACTTTATAGCAAAAAAAAAAAAAAAAAAAAAAAGATCTATGTGATAGCAGATTTTAAGATCTCATCACATTGCATTAATTATAGAGGAATTCGATTTATCACAACGTCAGATTATGTCTTTAACAACAGAAGCTCTTTCCATCCGCATGAACGACACTGCAGATTGTTTCATTCTGTCTTCTGCTGCAGCTTCCTCATTCTCCTCATCTTCATCTTCAGCTCAATATGGGATCATTCAAGCGGTGCTTATGAACACTCTTCTTTCTCCACGGCAGTGAGAGCGACATGAAAGTAGGCTATGCCAAATCAACCTATGGTAAAACAGCGTAATATTTCATTTAAATCGTTTTTCAGATAGGATGAAATTGAATCCATGTTATTGTAATTTGATAGGAAGTGTTATTTATATTTGACAATTTATATTTAGGTCTACATATTCCATTCGTCTGTAATGAAACACAACCATAAACCGATTTATTATAGCACGACTAATTCATGGAAGACCATTTCTTTTGAAAGCATATGTTATCTCGGCAAAACAGAGGCTTGACGAATTGCCATTTAATAGATTTCCATTGAGAATAAATTCTCTTGGGACACAGGGTGATTTACCGGCTCACCTCTTAAAACAATCGCAAAGAAAGCTATTCTTTAACCCTTTCGAAGGAATTTTCTCTTTAAATCATGTGATTATGTTTAAGCAAATCAACATTAAGCAAATTCTCTAATATTCAGAATGTTGTGTTTTTTCCCCATCGGTAGGTTATTTAGTCTGCAGAGCATCTTCGGTGTTTCGGATGATCAGCATGAGTCACACACTCACCCCTTTAAATTTGGCTTTAAAAGGAAACGCATTTGCAGGCTTCTGCTCCATTCATGCTACATAATTGAGGTAGGCTAATTGAGGTGCTGTTGACTGCCACTTGGGTGACAGAGCTGAAACCACCAAAAGGGGGCGCTAGATGACACGTCTGCTCATTAAAAAGCAATTAATAGACATAATGCAAATAATGCAATAGTTTAGGTGGTATATATTTTTTTTTTTACTGGCACAGTATTTCAAGCATATACCAAACAGGTCCATCTTAGTCACTGATTTGTTTATAAAGGAGTAAAAAAAAAAAAAAATCAAATGTTTTCAACTTACCGCATATCTTCATTCCAAGTTTCCTTGTACATCCATGAGCGACTCCACTCCAGTCATAGTCTACGGGGAGAAAACGGCGGAACCTCTAAAAACCATCTTCCGAAATTTACCCAAGCGGTAAATGCGCCATCATTTATGCTACTAATATGAAATTAATGTGGGCAGCTAAACATAATTCACCAGGCTAGATCAGGACAAGAGCCTCCATCTGGTCCCGCCCCGCCCCTGCGGCCCAAACCCTGAGTTCAGCCCCATTTACCAGCGCGTTATCTCTGTCGGACCACACACTCCCGTCTCATTCTCCTCACAATGGCGAACTCCTCTATTCCTCTCAGGAGCATTCAAACGATTTCAACTGCGATTCTGATGTAAATAATTGCCATTGGTATAAAAGTGGCATGTAGGGGAAAAAAAGGATTATTTGAAATCTGACGAAATTATATATTTCTAAATGTAATCTTCACAAATGTCCAAAACAATAAATAAATAAATAATGGCCGATATATTTTAACCACTTTATGAACATATTATTTTGAAAAGTTTGACAGACTTAAACATTTCAAGTTCAAGAGGATAATTCTATTGAATGAATATAGAGATCATTTTTCGGTTTTGAAAATGATAAAAAAGCCCTAATAAATAAATAAATAAATATGTGAGATAAAATATACTTTATACTATAGTATACTAACCCTGACCCTAACCCTATACTTTATAGAATATTATTAAAATATATAGCCTATAATTGAAGACTTCTAAGTCCGTCTGACATTTTTCTTTTAAATTGGCATTTTTATGTTTTAATGTTACTCTTATCAGTGAACGTTTTTGAAAATAAAAGGCATTTCAATAACTGACTAATAACCATTTTATTGTCATTAAATTACCGAACCTGAACATAGGACTCAGAGGCTTATTTACCGTAGCATAGCCTACACGAAGTCACAATATGCCGTGACTAATTTTTGAAGAGCCGTTTCTGTCGCTGTCATGAACTTGGCGCCTCCGCCATCACACTGAAGCGAGCAGCGAGACATTAGTGCTGATTTACACTGCCTACAATTACAGATGCACTTCATACAATTACACACTTCTACTGACGACAGACTCGCTCCTGTTTTTCCCTTGTAGACCGAGATGACAAAAAATATATAATTCAATACTGACGCTATAGAATTGTCCTGTATTCATAATGATGATGATAATAATAATAATAATAATAATAAGTAATTTCAATGATAAATAATTGTAAATAATACATTTAAAATAGCCTAATATAATAATAATAATAATAATAATAATACATGACAGCAATACCTGTTCTAGCAAGGCAAAAATATATTTAAAACGGATAATGATGGATAAGAGTTGTGTTTTCTAATTGCTGTGAGCAGGTGTGTTTACTGTTTACTGTAAAGGCCATCAGCAGTGCTGATAGCAGCATCGGTCTGTCTGTCTGACTGTCTGACTGTCTGTCTGACTGTCTGTCTGTCTGTCTGTCTGTCTGTCTGTCTGCATGCCTGTCTGTCTGTCTGACTGCCTGTCTGTCTGTCTGTCTGTCTGTCTGACTGCCTGCTTGTCTGTCTGTCTGCCTGTCTGCCTGCCTGTCTGTCTGACTGTCTGACTGTCTGTCTGTATGTATGTATGTATGTCTGTCTGACTGTCTGTCTGCCGGTCTGTCTGACTGTCTGTGTGTCTGTCTGACTGCCTGTCTGACTGTCTGTCTGACTGCCTGCATGCCTGTCTGTCTGTCTGTCTGTCAGTCTGACTGCCTGTCTGTCTGTCTGACTGCCTGTCTGTCTGTCTGTCTGTCTGTCTGCCTGCCTGCCTGTCTGTCTGTCTGTTTGTCTGTCTGTCTGACTGCCTGCCTGCCTGCCTGCCTGCATGCCTGTCTGTCTGTCTGCCTGTCTGTCTGTCTGTCTGTCTGTTTGTCTGTCTGTCTGACTGCCTGCATGCCTGTCTGTCTGACTGTCTGTCTGTCTGTCTGCATGCCTGTCTGTCTGTCTGACTGCCTGTCTGTCTGTCTGTATGTATGTCTGTCTGACTGTCTGTCTGTCTGCCTGTCTGTCTGTCTGACTGTCTGTGTGTCTGTCTGACTGCCTGTCTGACTGTCTGTCTGTCTGTCTGTTTGTCTGTCTGCATGCCTGTCTGTCTGTCTGACTGCCTGCATGCCTGTCTGTCTGAATGCTTGTCTGTCTGTCTGCATGTCTGTCTGTCTGTCTGCCGGTCTGTCTGTCTGTCTGACTGTCTGTCTGTCTGCCGGTCTGTCTGTCTGTCTGTCTGACTGCCTGACTGCCTGACTTCCTGTCTGTCTGACTGCCTGTCTGTCTGTCTGACTGTCTGTCTGTCTGTCTGCCGGTCTGTCTGTCTGTCTGTCTGACTGCCTGTCTGCATGCCTGTCTGTCTGTCTGTCTGACTGCCTGTCTGCCGGCCTGTCTGTCTGTCTGTCTGTCTGTCTGTCTGCCGGTCTGTCTTTCTGTCTGACTGTCTGCCGGACTGTCTGTCTGTCTGCCTGCCTGTCTGTCTGTCTGTTTGTCTGACTGCCTGTCTTGCAGTCTGTCTATCTGCCTGTCTATCTGACTGTCTGCCTGTCTGTCTGACTGCCTGTCTGACGCTCAATGCTGCGGTGATTTGTTGGTCCTGACGCGTAGCGAATAGCGCCGTTTTCCCGCCTCGCCGACAAGATTAATGACGTTGGCCACAAAGCAAATAGCCGGAGTGAAATAGCGGTTTAAGGTGATGGACCTACTTGAGGAAGGTGGCCGTAAATCTGTCGAGTTGGGATCCGGATCGCCGCCAGAGGAGGAAGAGGAGGAAGAGGAGGGTGCCGACGCAGCCATCACCACAAGTGTTCAAGTCCTCAATCACTTTCACAGAAACCGCTCCTGTTTCAGCAGACAACACAAGTCAAGCTGACTCTATAGGGGAGATTCATGAGGAATGCAGCAACACCTGCAGAAGCAATGCTTCTTTATATCATTATTACATTCAAGCAGATTTTACATCTTATAGCCCAAAAGAAAACATCGTTGGTTTCAAATAGCCTGTCTGTGGCACTTTATTGTTTTCTATAGACATTTCAAACACTTTAAGTTCTTAAGGTAGTAACAATAGCAGAAGTTCTCCTGGAAATAGAGACCTGGAAAAAGTAAAGTGCATTAGAACAGAACCTTAACAAAGACCCATTTCAGCATGAAGGATTCTTTCAAATGAAACTATTAAAATCATTGAACCCTGAATGAATCCTCTTTTCTAACAGTCTACACACACAGGTTGCCGAGCCCTTAATTAGTTTTTTTTTTTAAGCTATAACTTCGCTAAATAAGTCAGATAAGCCAAGAACAAACAAACACGTGATAATGATGTTTTGTTTGTTTACTGAGAATGCAACTAAAATAAAAGTTCTTTATTGGAATCTGAGATTCCACGAAGAAACTTCAACATCCACGGAACCTTTCCGTTCCACAAAAGGTTCTTTATAGTGGGAAGGGGTTCTTTAGATTTGGTTCTTTTAAGAACAGTTCACTTAAGGTTCTTTTGGAAAACAAAATGGTTATTCTATATAATCACTGCAAGACCCGCGTTTGCGACCTTTATTTGGAAGTGTGGATCAGTAGGCTAGATGTCAGATCCGTTTAAGACGTCTGCATTGAAATAATCCCTGTGAACTGAAACAGCTCTGCAAGTTTCTTTCTCAGAAATGGATTTGGCTCATCATCATGCCAATAATAGGAATCACACATTGTCATGATTAATAGCCCAAACACGCAAGTATTGATTAAGAAATGGTGCACATTGATTTCTCAATTCAGATGACGAATGGATGATTGAAATTGATGACTGTTGGAAGATTAATAGAAACCTGATTTTATGTCCTTATGCAATATAGATTGCCATTATTAGGTTAAAATATAGGCAATATATTTTTTTCCAGAGAACTCCCCAGACATAATACACAGTTTTACCGATTGAAGGCACTGAGATTTACTGAACGCATGACTGTGTGAAGCACCTGTTAGATGGATAATTTACGGTTTTACTTGACATGATCAACAGACACATTTGAAAGTGAAGGAAGCCGCTTACCTGGTGAAGGAATCTAAAGAGAATCGCAACAGTGTCCAAAACCTCCGCGCAAGTGAATGTGCTCGCGCCTCACTCCTCCAGAATCAGCTGAACCCTCACTGGAGGATCGCGATGACCTTTCCGAGGCAGTGTTTGACTCGCTGCTGCTGTTTATGCGCAGACGCACGGCTGGGAATCCTCGAACCTGCACAACATCACACTGCCTCTGAAACACATCTCGTGGCATGCGCGTTACGACAGCTCTGGCACGCGTTCCCGCAGGACTTTGCGCTTAAATGAGAAAGCAAGTCACGAACAAACACTTTTCAAGTTGAACACAACAGCCACACACAACACATTATTCCTGTTCAGAGGAGTCTGTGTCGTTCTGACCTTGGAAGATCAAGGACGACAGTGTTTGCAGAACACTAAATGTCATATGTGTTTCAGCACCTGTTTTTGAACTGGTTGCAGTCCATAGGCTACTTTAGCATTGAGCTCGGAGATTTATATGTTTATGGGACAAGCCGTCCTCTTAACCTTGAAAAGACAAGCTCATGTCTCAGAAGTTTTAGTCCTGGATGTTGGCAACGAAATGAAACGCTTTTCAGACTGATGTTGAAGAAGGATTCCACATGGTGGCAGCAAGCGTTCAATTACCGGAGTTACACTCCCGCGGTTCACTCACATATTCGTAGTTTTACATTTTTTTTTTTTCACCAAGGAACCAGATTAGATTTCCTTAAGCATTATTTTCCCTATCTGTATGTGATTTGACACGCAGGAATGGAGTGTATAGGAATAAAACTGATCATGTTTGCATGATGTGAGTATCTGTGCAGGTTTCAGCAGCTGGACAGCTCCTTCTCTTCGTCACTCACATCTGTACAGCGACTCCAACAAAACACAACATTCATTTCTTCACTGCTTCCTCAACTTCAATGAAGAATCACTTTCCGTCGAACTCTGGCTGGTTCCTCAGAAAGCCATGCTGGAGTTTCGGGTTCTACAGTATATTTAAACATTCTTTCTTGATAAGACAAACACTTATTGGTCATTTTAAAACCTTATATTTTAACAGCGTAACTATGTGTTTGCTATCAAACATTTTTCCGTAGACTGTGGACACTGGCGTCATTACAAAATGACGTATACTTTTAATGTTGTCTGTTTTGATTTTGCAGGTCTATGGATGTGATTAAACGTTATTTTGAGAGAGAGAGAGAGAGGAACTGTAGGCCAATGGATCATAACTAGCGCTGCTGAGAGAGAATGTCCCACAAGTCGCCGCAAGATGGCGCTGGTATATTAGTAGCTGTCCGCAAAGCTCATTCGTCATTTGCACCTGCTTCTTCTATGCAAATGTTATGTCATCATTTAAATATAAAAAACCCTGAGACACACTAATCATGTATCAAGCAAAAAACATCAATCAATCAAACAAATAAAGAAATATATAGATTTTAAGTTATGTTTGTATAGCATAAAGAGTGTTCTTTACTTTAGACTTTTTTTCAATGTGCTCAAGTGCTCACAGGCTTCAGGAAACTACTGATAATGATAATCCCTGCAGAAATGGCAGTGTAAAGATTAAAGATTGTGTAGCCTAAAAAGAATGTTCAGTTATGTCCACTGAAAAATGTAATAAATAAAAAAATCTAATTTTATATATATATATATGTGTGTGTGTGTATAAGTATTACATTAATAATTTTGTTGGTTTCTTGTGTACTTTCCGAAGGCAACTTGTTTTATTTTTTCAGTTTCAGTCTAGTATAGCAGTTTATTAAGTTTATTATTTACAGATAACTAATTTTTCTCATAGCACTGCACATTGCCTATAGCAGATTGTTACTTTTTTAAAGCACAAAAACGCTATATTTTAGAGGAAGGATGCTGCTTGGTCAATTAGCTTAATAACATATTTAAAAAAAAAAATTCAGGCATATGTAGTAACCATTTTCGAAATGCAATTACGCAGTCAAGTCACAATCTAGCACAGCATCTCGTATCTCAGTGCCTAACAGAATGTGTTGTTTTGAAGAACAGAAAAAGAAAGTAAAAGAAAAAAGCACGGGACGTCGAGTTAGATGTAGAAATGCATTTAATCTCTTGACGCAAAGTGTCACTCCAGTCCGTTCTCCAGACATAAGTGATGCTCTTAAACACCCCAAACAACCTTTGATGCTCAGCTAGGCCTGGGTGTATTCTTTTATTTATTTATTTCCCCCCCACACACATTTAATACTCTAAAATAAACAAGCACATGTTAGATTTGAAGTATGCATGCTTAAGTATGTGTGTCTAAAAGGCTGATTCTGCCAGACTCTCAACAGACTCACATCAAAGGAAGATCAGAGTGTGGCATTCAGATCAGGTCACGCTGAGGCTTAAACACACACTCCCTGCAGCAAACACACATGTGCTGTTGTGATAGCCTGACCATATCTCACTCTCTGAAGGAGAGGAACGGCCCGTTCTGCCCCGTGGGAACTCAGTTTGCTGGAGCAGGGGCACGCTGAGACATGTTACTCCTAACCTGAAACAGCACTGGGTGCAGATCCTTCAGGGTTTCACTTCATAATGGGACATTAAAGCAATGAAAAAGAGATGACAGCAAATATATTTTCTATTTTTTATTTGCTGCAAAAGAAAAGTTTCCATGACTTTCCAAAAGACAGATTGATTGTGTTGGTCAGAAGAGAGAAAGATGTCAAATTTGTCATCACTCCCTCAGTCGTTGTATTAGAAACATCACATGCAGCGTTTTTACGTTTTTTTTCTGTCGTTTACTGACAAAGTAATACAACACAATATAGTGTTATATATGTGTATATATATATATATATATATATATATATATATAGCCTATATATATATATATATATATATATATATATATATTTTTTTTTTTTAAATATATATATATATAAATTTACTTTACTAGATTTTCAATGTTGATAACTGTGTGAATGCATCATCACCGTCTGTGAAAAGGGTCCATTATAAATTCTGCTTTCTTTTGTTTCATATTGGAAATGTGTGAATTTAGTAACGACATGATTAACTGACCATTATAACCAAATACAGTTATTTCTATGGGCTTCTCATGGTGTTTTCAAGGGATGGTTCACCCCGAAATGAAAATTCTGTCATCATTTACTCACCTGTTTCAAACCTGTATGAATTTCTTTCTTCTGCTGAACACAAAAGAAGATATTTTGAAAAATATGGGTAACCAGACTTCCATACAATAAAAAAAAAAAACTATGCAAGTCAATGGGTCCATCAACTGTTTAGTTACCCATATTCTTCCATTCTGTTCTGTTCATTTCCCACATTTAATACTCTAAAGTAAACAAGCACATGTTAGATTGAACCGAATTTTCATTTTTGGGTGAACTATTCCTTTAAGGCCAAACTTACTGAACATGTATTTCTGTGTGTCACTCTGGAAAGAAAGTACTTGATACAAGCGTGAATGAATGTGAAGAGACAACTAAGAATGTCTGAATCACTTGTCCTCTTGTTTTGCATGTACAACAACGACAATAAATTATATGTACAATAAGTATTCATTATAATAGAAGTAAAAAAAAAAAGTTGCTGCCTTAAATTTTTAAGTACAATCAACTCGGATGTTTAAGTCATTTCAACTTAAAATACATTAAACTGACTTAAAAAATTGCTTAACTTATTTTGATGAGTTAGAGCAATGTAAAAACACATGTTGTCACAACTTGTTGATTATATAATTTTGTTAACATATAATTCAGTGTAAAATAACTGTTTTAGCAAAAAAGTTTAAAGCTATTTATTTATAATTTAAGGTAATAAAAAAAAAATAGGGCTTTTCTTCTTTAAATAATTTAGAATGTGGTTATAAAATATTTAGTGCAATCATGCTTATGAATGAAGATCCAGAAAATGATTACGTTTAACTAAACTGGCATAGACACAAGATTTCTCTGATTACATAAACAAAATGCATTAAAATACTTTTTATAAGTAGTACTGTGAGTTTGGAAAGAAGTGGTTTTAAGAGAAAACATAATAATAATAAAAATAATACCCCCCCCCCCCCCTTTCCACATTTGAGGAACACATTACAAACACCCAAGTGTCAGAAACTCAAACACAATCTTCACCAATAACCTTTCAGTGTGTGTCCTCAATGAGAAAGCAGTTTTATGAATCCAAATCAAATTTGATTTCATAGTGCGTTTAATAAACAAAAATGAGTGGGATATTAAAACCTTTTACAATTTATGCAGAACTGGAACGATTTGCAATTGAAATCATTAAAGCAGCCTGGCACTGGTTAAGGTGTTGCTGTATTTGCACTTAAATCTGAAGAGACAAATATACTGTTGAAAACATTTGAGTTATAGCTAGATCCTCTAAACACAGGTAAGTGGGCAAACACTGGACAAGCGTTTAGTGCCAGGATTTGACCAACGGAGGCGCTGTTGCTGGAGAAGCGTGCCAAAAAGCCCCTTCCAAATATCATTAATAAACGCTTCCTTCATATATTCCAATCTGACTTAGTTTAAGAAAACTGTACGAAAAACCTCATTAATGACCAAATGGGCTTTCCGTGCAACTCTTTCTCCATGCAAAACTGTCAGTACAGTTCAGACATATAATTAATTATTACCATCATTCTCCTTATATTTAGAGTTAACTGCCAGAAACGCATTGAGATTGAGGTTAAAATGGACTTGATTTGATATCATTGTGTGTGAGCACATCAAAATCTGTTATTGCAGTGCATCTGAATATGCAGTATCTAGATGGAGCAGATCTGTGCGGCACAGAAATGATATTCTATTTTATAATTAATACCATAGATGGTATTAAATGAACTTTAGATGACACGATAGCAACACAGTTCGTCACGTACGTTTTTGATTGATGAGATTTCGATGCAGCGCAAAACACTTGAAGAGCGTTTCTTTGATAGCTGGAGGGCTTGTGTGTGTATTTTACACATCAAACACTGACAGCATCTGCAAAATGCTCACGTGTGACATGAAAAACAGAAAAATACAGCTGACGTCAGTTAATGTTTGCTTTATTGTCATTTTTGCTAACTTAAAATCCTGACGCCGTCCTTCGAACTCTACGCATCCTAATAACTGATAAATCTCACAGTGCTCGATTCTCAATCACAGACGCCCGACAGAGTTTCACCGTTTCTCTGTCAGGCGTTTCATACACACTCACACGCTATAAAACTTTGACATCCATTTAACTTGCATTTTTCCTCTTCAAAAAATAAATCTATGCACTTTTAATGACAACTCCACCTCGCCGTCTTATGTTTCGATGGCACGTACAAGTCATTGTCTTTATTTTCACACAATAATTTGGGAAGTTTAACAGATGGTTTTTAATAGCATGCTAGAACACCCCACAAGGAGCGAAAAACTGACACTTTCATTCAACAAAAGCTATCAATATATTTACAGGATAAAGAAATCTTCCACCGAAGACAGAGATCTTGACACAAGTTAAAACTTGTAGCTCAGGGACGGGACACATTATCCAGGGTTCCTTTAGGAACGACTTGAAAATGATATTTACAAGTCCGAGAAAAGGTGAACCTTTTTAATGAAAAAATAAAGTTTTTCGCTTCATTTAGGATCCTGAAGATCGTATTGCACTAGTCTACGTTCATCCGGGTCAACTACACGGGTCTCAGGTCTTCTCTTTTCACGTAATCAGTCTTTTCGTGACTTTTGCTCTTCTTGTTCTGGTGCGTCTTCACGTGTTTGGCCAAATGGTCGCTCCTCATGAACCTCTTGCAGCAGTCCGGACACACGAAGCGTTTTTCCCCCGTGTGAGTCCTCAGGTGCCTCTGCAACTCATCCGATCTGGTGAAGCTCTTCCCGCAGAAGAGCCAGTTACACACGAAGGGTCTCTCTCCCGAGTGCCAGCGCAGGTGCGCCTTCAGGTGGGACGTTTTCCCGTATACTTTCCCGCATCCGGGGATGTGACAGATGTGCTGCTTCTTCTTCCCGGGCTCGTCGCTGGAGCTGGACGACTGACAGTTGGGACACCGGCATCTCCGGCAGCGCCGGGCCGTGGCCAAGGGGGATTTGGTGTGGAGGAGGGCCGCGATCTGGGTCTGGTACTGCGCAAAGTCCGTGTGTCCCAACACCAAACCCCTCTGGATCGGGAAGCGGTGGGGACCGAGGGGCGACGGGTGGCTGACGTGGTTTCCCTGCTGAAGGCTCCACCACGGTATATCCTCGCCCGGGTTTGGAGAGAGCTGTCTCGGCTGCTGATGGACCAGGCCCGAGTGTCCCGGGACGAAACCGGGGATGGAGGGTGGGATGGGGGCCGGCGCCGCGTAGCTGACGGCGGGAACGTAGGTCGGCGGACAGCTCGACTGTAACGACTGCATCGAACACGGCAACATCTTAACCGGAGAGAAATCATACGGATACGTGGGATCGGCCGGAGGGGTCAACGGGAGCTCATGGTGGGAGGCGTAGGAGCCCTGCAGGTGAGATTTGGAGGATAGTCCAAAGGAGGTATTGCCGGAAAGCGCGGATTGGGGATTCGCCTCGTTACTCCACGGGTGGAAAATCCGTGACGGCGACCCGAGGGTCGTGTCGTAGGGAACTTGAATAAAGTCCGTGTGGGCGGATCCGTGATGATGACCGATCCGGTTACACGTCGCCGCTAAAAGTGCCAGAGGAGAGTGTTTGCTGTTTTCCGGCGAGGAGTTTGGAGTGCGATCCTGGATCGTGAGAAAGAGCCATGTTAAATATTTACACATGACGCATGGTAAGAAAGAAAAAAAAAAACACTTTTGGGGGAAAGATTCCTACAAAATTCTCATGCAAACGTACTTTATTTCACAGGGTTTATGAAGGAATTGAAGCAATATGCAGATACAATTTCAAAAGGAGCCAATGAAATTCAATTTGCATAACTTTAGCTGCATTGGTGAAATATGTTTAGAATCGATTTCAAGTTACCATTTGACTGGTTTAGCATTAAATTTAGGATTAATGGCTAAATTAGTTACACTTACAATGAGTTTGACTTGTTGGCTTGCTCCAAAAATCACAGGCTACGATAAAAAAATTATAATAAAAAAAACACTAAATTGAAGTTTAATTGCATTCAAAATGAACAGTAGCAAGTTTATTGCACTTTTTGTAGCACTGAATTTAGAGATGATTAAAATCGAACTGTAAATTCTGTAAAGTAAGAACTTTTACAGTAAGAACGGTTAAATCGAACTGAAAACTCTATTTAATCAAATTCTAAAAAGGATGAACTAATTAAACTCATGGAAAAGGCATTCTCGTATTTTGCTTAATGATCAATCTGAAATCGTTTGAATAATAGTTCGCGGGATAAAGTAATAATGTGTCGTTGTCAGCAGTAGTTTGCGTAGTTCAGAGACACCCAGATAAGTCGAATAAGCATCGTTTCTCCGCGTTATGCCAGCGACAGAAAGCTTTAATTTTCAACAATATCTGAAAGTTTTGACGAACCTGCAGAAATGCCTGTAGTGTGTCGTTCCTCAGCACAGCCACAGCTGCCATGGCAACACTTCCTCGAGTTCCTCAAGCTTCTCGATTTAAAGCAGCCAAATTCAGTTGTTCAAAAATAAAAAAGACTTGAGCGTGCAGTGCGTGTTGTGCGCGGTGGCGTCGCGTCCTCTCCTCCAGCTATCCCTGGACTATCTGAGGGAGTGAAGGATCACTTCTTTGGATTTGATAAGGACTTTGGTGGGCCGCCAGCCAGTCAGGAGTGAGATTTATGACTTTGAAGTTCGCCGCTGCCCAATCATCAAAGAAGAGCGGCTCTTTGAGAGGGGGAAGCAAATCCTCTGAATCCACACAAAGCTCCTATGGTGTGTTTGTTGGTCTGGATAAAAGGGCTGATTATTAGTGGGGGATGGGACGGGTGGGGATAAAGGCGGGACAATTAATGAAGTAATCACTATGTGGGAAATGTATATACACAAATAATTGGATTTTCTTGATCAAAGACCCCCTCGCCGCCTGGAGACCCCCGCTATTGGATGCCGGAGTCACCCGATCCCCCTTTCTGTAATTAAGGATTTGTTGTGCGACTATGCGACTGTGTGTTATCTCCAGAGATCTCACGCGGGCTTATGAGATAACTTCAAGAGGAAGGAACCATTTGACTCAGTATAAAGTTCACACATAGTTTAACATTTAATTTACGACTAATGGCTAAATTAGTTACACTTACAATGAGGTTGACTCCAAAAATCACAGTGAACATGCCATATCAGTCAGTTATTATTCCCACAATGTAGATAAGTTTGCAGTGGTGTCTTTCAAAATAGAATTGTTCAAATAGAATCTAGTGATTTAACAATTAGAAATTGCAAGTCGTCATGCATGTGAGAAAATGCAAGATTAGGGTCCAATTCTCACTTTTAACTACGACGTTGCCTCACTAAACTCATAATTACTGCTCATTAATAGGTAAGTTGTAGTTAATAGTTAAGTTTAGGTATAGGGATTAAGGGATGTAAAATACGGTCATGCAGAATAAGGCATTAATATGTGCTTTAGAAGTACTAATAAACAGTCAATATCCTAGTAATATGATGAGAAACTAGTTAATAGTGAGCATTAGACCCTAAACTAAAGTGTTACCTAACATTTTAATTGAATTACAAATAACCCAACATGAAATATGTGGTAACACTTAATAAGGTTTCATTAGTTAACATGCACTAATAAGGAACTGCACTTCTACAGCTTTATTAATAGTTGTCAATGTTAATTTTAAGATTTACTGATACATTATTAATATCAAAAGTTGTATTTGTTAACATTAGTTAATGCACTGTGAAGTTACATGAACAAACAATGAAACGCTGGATTTTTAATTGTTAACAAAGATGAACAAATACAGTAACAAATGTGTTGCTCATGGTTACTTCATGTTAGTTAATACATTCACCAATGTTAACAAATGAAACCTTATTGTAAAGTGTGTCTTAAACACATGATTTTCCCACAGAGGTTTTTTAACAAATAATAAAAAAATAAGACTGGGTTGTCAACAGGACGGCTCTCAAATCACATGCACTAATTGATTGTGACTAAAGAACAAAAGGAACAAGCGCTTATTGTTCTCGTAGTTGAAAAGACAAATCATTTAGTAAAGAACAGTCCCACACCACCCTGTGCAAGTCAACGTCGACCCATCAAGGTGTGGAGATGACACGATGAGGATGATGATGATGATGATGTCTTAGTTGTGTGATTTGCAGGCTGGCGAGAGGAGGAGATCCAGTCTGAACGTTTTCCAGTTCTCCTCCCTCTTCTCCGCCCCGAACCAGTCAAGCTTTCAATGCAACCCAGTCTCCGGCACACGTGACGCCTCCACAAATATTACAGGAATCGAGCATCGTAAACGAGTGCTCACGTGAAAATTGCTTCAAAGTTTAGCAGTTTCTAAGTTTTGCGGGCGAGTAAACTGTCACATCAGTGAGCGCAGCTTCAATGTGAGCATGAGACTAAATAAAAACAAGACAAGCAAACTCCCACAGAGAGATGCCTCTAATCTATGACTTTTTAAACTGTCCCTTTCCAGCAGTTTGGAGTGCTTGATGTTGAAGCAGATCAGCTCTTTTGATGGGATTAAGGTTTCTCACACAGTAACGGGGGAAGGAGGGGGAATCCCACAGGGAGGAGGGCTCAGTTTTCCTGAAGTCCTTAGAGAATCGCAAGGGGACACAATTCTGTTTATTCTTCTTAACAGTCACTGTTTCAACTAAATATCTCTCTTTACATAAGAGCATATTCCTGAGTCCTGAGACAGCTTAATAACGGCCACACGTTTTGGCAACCTTAATTCAGGTTATGCGGTGCATGCAAAGAGTTTTAAAAGTAGCAGCACACGATAAATGACAAAAGTGCAAACTTGATTTTGTTGACTTTATTTCTCAGACAAATTAGGATACAAAACAGCTGGTGAGATTGGATTGAGAACACCAACCCAAACGCACATGCCATTCACAGACGTGTGAACTGTACTGTATAGTTGGAATGAATACCAGAAAAGGGAGTTTTATATCAACACAACAGTGAGCAATGCAGGATGCACACACTTTGCTTTATGGTCAGTCGCTCATAAACAGCTCAGACCAAACTGTCTTAAAAAAGAAAGAAATAAAAGCAGCACAGTGAGTCAGCCGTCGCTCATCTAATCATGTTGTTTGGCAACAAATTATTGTAAATATTAACAGTTCAACAGGCTGCCTTTGAGAGTCCTTATATAATTAACCATTTCTAAGAAAACTGATAAATAGCACATTTGCCTTTCATAATAAATACGCAAATCCAAATACTGAGAAAATAATGCATACATAAATAATCGTTCCTCATTATTTTATATGTACAGCACATTTCGTAGCAAAACACTGGAAAAGGCGATCTGTGAAAGAAGAAAGAAAGAAAGAAAGAAAGAAAGAAAGAAAGAAAGAAAGAAAGAGGGAGATTAGTTTTAGCAGTTACATAAAACATAAATGCACGCATTTAATCCTGTAAAGCTTGATATTAAATAATAGTGCGATAAATCTAATTTTATAAAATGGAATCGAATCTTTATACAATATATATATATATATATATAAAAAAAAAAAAGTTTTCACATGTGTTTGTTGTTGAGCATTATATTGCTCACTGGTCATTTTAGTTAACAAATTTAACAAGTAATTCTTTGATTACTTGATACAAATATGAAGAGGAAGATTTATAGAATTATGCTTTACGGTCTTTTACTTGATAAAAAGTATATACTAACAATCAGATGACAGAAAGCATGTAGAAGATTGTGTGCAACAGGTTTTTTCATGTTAATAATTTAGTGACCAAAGAAACAGTAGGCTTTAAAGGGTTAATGGGAGATCATACGTAAATATTGTAAAATATCAGGAGTTCTCTGGTGACACGCAACTTTAAGTGACGTCTTCGGTCAAGATCACGGCGCTGTCTGCGGGTTTTTGATAAAACTGTCAACAGTCAGTTTTTCTTCACATAGGTCTTCTTCGGACAGGTCAGAGGCGTGTCTAGCTTTTCATGTTCTTTGGACAGACAGCAGAAGAAAATAAGGAAAAAAAAGTCTCAAAAAGAAAAAAGGGTCTCCACATCTGTCTCACACACAAGAGCAGGAGAGATGGAAAGGCAGAGAAATGCTCGGGGCTACCGGGTACGAGAGCCTCTGTAATGGTGTCTCGTATGAGAAAACATCTGTGAATTTCCTCAGTGATCTACAACAAAGTCCAACTCAGAGTAGTCACTCAGCGGGCCTTTGAAGTTTCTCCCTGACAGAAAGCTGCCATTGTGTTCTGCCCTCGACGCGGTGTAGCCTGACTCTGCTCTTGCTAATTTCCAACATTTTCCCCTGAAACCTGATACTGTTGCCTGTGCTCGGGCTGCGCGTTTAAAAGGAGCGGTGCGCTGACGGGCCTCGGGTCAGGAGATGAGGGAGAGGTCGTCCCTTAACCAGCCGCTCGCCGCTGTGTGTGGCATCGCAACTCTGACCCGCTCGGTTCCCGCGGTAATTGTTGGGGTCACGTCTGGCTTCCTCGAGCGGGATCAGAGGTTTCGGATTATACGGAGGGGCTGAACATATAGTTCATGGATATTTACTAATTTTAGATTCAGTCTGACGGGGTTTGAAGTTCTGTGCAGATGTTTGTCCTTGCGGCTCTTTTTGTTTGCCGAATTAATCAAACACTTGGTTTTTTGAGTGCAGAGAGCGAGATGATTAACATTCAGATTTCACTATACACTCATACCAACAAACAATTTTGACGGCAAATGAATATTAAACAATGGTAGGCCAAATGGAATTAAAGATCATGTTTAAACCATTGAAGGATGGAAAATAAAGCTGCAAAATCCACAAATCCCAGAGGACAAAGTATTGCTCACAGATCAAGAGACTTAAAGGCAGGGTAGGTAATTTCAGAGTTAGCTTTGAAAGCATGAGATCCCACCCTCCCTTCAGAGCGTCTCCAAAGCCACACCTTTAAAACACATGAACGTTCACAGCAGAGTCTATCACGAGAGGCGGCGTTCAACTACCTCATGTCTCAAAGCACATACCATTACAATAATAATAAACGTAAACAACTTAAAAAGAGCTGTAGTTGTACCACCTGACTGCTGCAGATTCATTTCGCTGTTGATAGTGTTTACACAGAACCGCGTAAATCTGAGTCTGAGGACGTGAACAGCTCCAGGTAGAACATCAAGGGTTGCTGGTTGTTTTGGTTCAGGAGGAACTGTAAAAGACGGCTGCGGTTTCGTTTGTGGCTCTCGGTGACTGACGTCTGTCTAACTCTGCAAAGCATGAAACGCTCTGATGACGTGTGATGTCTGCGAGAGCCGGTGTGTGGAGGTGTGGAAATACACATGTTGACAGGCAGGGAGGAAATCGTATCGTATTGGACGAACATATTTTGGTCATGTGACTTCCACAGAAGATATATACATGTTTTAATGTTTAGACCACTTCTATTATTGATTGCTATTGGATGTGAAGAGAGTTTCAACCAGAATAACACAAAGTTTTTATGAAAAATATTGCCTAACCTACCTTTAATTGAGTTCCTAGCTGTGCTTAAGAATCAACTTTATCTCAATGTTTCTCCTGAAATGCATATATGAAAATGCATATAGACTCAAATGTGTCAATAGTCAATAATGCATACAATAATAGAGCTATAAAGTAAATGTAGAAGGCAGCTCAGATCATCTGGTCTTGGAAGAATTTGATATTTTACAAATATTTTAATTGGTGAATCAGGAGACTTAAAGGGTTCACCCAAAAATGAAAATTCTGTCAGTAATTACTCACCCTCATGTTGTTCCAACCCCGTAAGACTTTCGTTCATCTTCGGAACACAAATTAAGATATTTTTGATGAAATCTGAGAGCTGATCTCACTCCTTCATAAGCTGCTAGGTAATTTCATTCTGCCAGCCCAGAAAAGTTAGTAAAGACATCGTTAAAATAGTCCAAGTGACTACAGTGGCTCAACCTTAAGTTTATCAAGCGACGAGAAGACTTTTTGTGTGCAGAAAAAACTAAAATAACGACTTTATTCATTTTCTTCCGGGTGGGCCTCTGACGAGAGTTCACGAGAGCACAATGACACATGCACGAGAACTGAGAAGGGGACGCAGATGGGTCTCGATGTAGTGTTTAAAATGGTTCTAAAGTGTGCATTTCCTGGATGTCCGAATCGTGAGAAACCAACGAGAAAACGTAAAAGTGCCTTACCAATGCCGCAAAATGAATGGCTTACCTTTCACACTTTCCCATCAAATGATCGTGAGCGTCATCTTCTCAGTTCTCGCGCATGCGTCGTGGCGTGTTCGCCTTTTTCTTTACGGCCCACACAGAATAAAATCAATAGTTGAATAAAGTCGTTATTTTAGTTTTTTCTGCACACAAAAAGTCTTCTCGTCGCTTGATAAACGTAAGGTTGAGCCACTTTAGTCACTTGGAGTATTTTAACGATGTCTTAACTAACTTTTCTGGGCCGGCAGAATGAAATTACCTAGCAGCCTATGAAGGAGTGAGACAACTCTCAGATTTCATCAAAAATATCTTAATTTGTGTTCGGAAGATGAACGAAAGTCTTACGGGGTTGGAACAACATGAGGGTGAGTAATTAATGACAGAAGTTTCATTTTTGGGTGAACTAACCCTTTAAGCAATATACTTCATTTGATTTTCATTTCATCTAAGTCACGATTGAGATACTAAAGAGATCAAGTTTAGTTTAGCATTTTTGTGCATTTAGGCTGTGTGTCCACCAAAGTGATTTTAGCCAGCTGAAAACGGCTAGCTGGGGGCGTTTCAGCCGCACATTTCAGGGTTTTTTCAGTTGAGACTTTTATAAGGAAAATCTGCAGAAGTGTATCTGATTTCACAGATAGCTTATTTCTGATTATAAAATGTTGACAGAATGTAAAGTGCTTGGTCTGGCCCTTGTTTTAAGTGACTTTGTTCCATTGTTGTTGTCATCTGTTGATGTTGTACAAGCAGGATGTGGTGGTTGGTCGCTTTGGTATTTGTCCCACCCCTCCTCCACTGTGATTGGACGGCTGGGTAAAAAGTGACAGTGATGAGCTCTGATTTTTATTCAAAGTCTCGTTGCATTGCTGCCTTTTGTTCCCATAGAAAGAATTAAAAAAATATGCTGGCCTCAGAAAAAAAAAAATGCTTTGGTGGACACACACAGCCTTAGGTTAGCATTTTAGTGGTTATATTGAAGTGATTATATTATATCCTATTAGTTATCCAACCCAGGGTAGGCTATTACAGTTAAGTATAGGTTAGTATAGGTTAGTATAAGTTAGCTAAAACGAAACCTCACAACATAAAAAAAATGGTTTGGTACTCAAAACAAAAATACCAGTAACTGAAATAAAATATAATTTTAACAAAACTTAAACTTTTATTTCATTTAGTTGCCAAGGAAACATTTCTTAATTGCATTTAGTTTAACTTGATGCACTTACATAACTAAAACTAAACAAAATGACTTAAAGGGTTAGTTCACCCAAAAATTAAAATTCTGTCAGTAATTACTCACCCTCATGTTGTTCCAACCGCGTAAGACCTTCGTTCATCTTCGGAACACAAATTAAGATATTTTTGATGAAATCTGAGCCATGTTTCACTCCTCCATAGGCTTCCAGTGTGACCGAAACTTGCTGGCCCAGAAAAGTTATTAAAGAGATCGTTAATATAGTCCAAGTGACTCCAGTGGCTCAATCTTAAGTATATCAAGCGACGAGAATACTTTTTGTGCGCAAAAACAAACAAAAATAACGACTTTATTCCACTATTCATTTCCTTCTCTCTGGATGTCTAGTTGGTTTGCGTAGTGTTTTTGCGCAGCGCGTCTGTGTTACACGTCACCACGTAGGCTCACTATTGGCCGACGCCGGTCATGTGTGTTTTGCGTGATGACGTGCAACACAGACGCGCAGCGCAAACACACTACGAGGCCCAGAGAGAAGGAAATGAAAAGTGGAATAAAGTCGTTATTTTTGTTTGTTTTTGCGCACAAAAAGTATTCTCGTCGCATGATGAACTTAATGTAGTGCCACTGTAGTTACTTGGACTATTTTAACGATGTTTTAATAACTATTCTGGGCCGGTGAGTTTCGGTCACACTGGAAGCCTATGGAGGAGTCAAAATTCTGTCAGATTTCATCAAAAATATCTTAATTTGTGTTCCGAAGTTGAACGAAAGACTTACATGGTTGGAACAACATGAGGGTGAGTAATTACTGACAGAATTTTCATTTTTGGGTGAACTAACCCTTTAACCTTTAAGTAAAATTAAAATGAAAACCAATTCAAAATATTAATAAAAACTACAATATTATCTATAAATAATATAATAACATCTATGATACTAAAATAATACCGATCCAACCCCTTTTTCTTCACAGTACCGCTCAAAAGTTTGGAAACATTAAGGTTTATTAATGTTTTTGAAAGAAGTCTCTTAAGGCTGAATTTACTTGATTAAAAATACAGTAAAAACAGTAATACTATGAAATATTATAACAATTTAAATGAATTGGTTTCTGTTGTACTATATTTATAAATGTAATTTAATCCTGTATTCGAAATCCATTACTCCAGTCTTCAGTTTCACATGATCCTTCAGAAATCAAACTTTTGACCGGTACTCTGTCCTAAAAGATTTTTTATTTATTTATATGATGCCAGAATTTAAATTCTGATAAACAGGAAAAGCTTAGCATAGAGAATCTAAGGCTTCAAGCTGAAATAGGTCAATTGCTTTCCACAGGTCAAGAGATGAGGCACAAGAATCAGTGATCACTCTTTCCATCACTGATTTGTTGTTTTTCCTGCTGAATGTACACAGGTCCTGGCCAGCTCTCTCAGCGCTCGCCCTCCTTGCGTTTGCTCAGTGGCAGCTGCGAGCACCATCTGGGAGGGCTTCAGCAAGGCCAAACAAAACAGGTTACACCTTCGGCCATGCCAAGTGCTGTAGCCTATTCCTGGTCTGCAGAAACAACAGGGGCTAATCGCAATTTCATGCTCTGATTTTCCCCAGACCTCAATCCAAGCCCCGCAGGAAAAGAAACTTTAGCTCATTTTCAGGAGATATGGGCTGCACGCGCTTCCATATGGCTGTGCGCGGGACAGTGTTCAGCTCATACCCCATGATTACAGAATTCAGCATTTTCACGTTTCTCCAACACTTTTCACTTGTCTCTATACTTAATGATTGTACTATCAGTGTCTAAAAGTAGATTTGCATACATTACAGGAGAAATCTGTCTTGTCACGTCAAATTACATATTGTGTTTGATAGCATTCTCTCTTTTTTTATATATATAAAATGGACAACTATGCTTATTTTCCAGCTAGAATTTTATTTATCCTACATACACACAAATAAATTATATTTTAACCATTTTCTACATAATTGCACAAAATTACAGCTTGTTTATTAAAGAATAAAAATATATTTTCATAGTATTTTTTTTTTACATTGAGTCTCCTTGTTAAACAAGTAACTCTGCTGGTCTGTTTGATGGTCTGACTGCCAATTAGTGTAAAATCTGATATAAGTAATTTACACATACACTACACCTTTAATTGATCAAATGTGACAGTAAAGACATTTATAATGTCACACATTTTTTTTTAATTGTGCCACTGTTTTCACATAAATATGAAGCAGCACACCTTTTCAACCTTTATAATGATCAGACATGTTTGTTGATCATCAAATCATCATTAGAATGATTTCTGAAGGATCATGTGACACTGAAGACTGGAGTAATGATGCTGAAAATACAGCTTTGATCACAGGAATAAATTCCATTTTAAAATATATTCACTTAGAAAACAGCTATTTTATATTGCAATAATATTTCACAATATTACTGTATTTTTGATCAAATAAATGCAGCCTTGGAGAGCATAAAAGACTTCAAAAACATATTTTTTTATTACTGACCCCAAACTTATGAACAGTAACGTAACAAATATTTAAATGGTTTATCTTTAATGTTTGCCTGTTTAGATTATCATAGTTTTAACTATAAAACAGTTTTTTCTATGCATTTTCAATGCAGCAAAAATAAACAATGAAGCCACAGTGAAAAGCTCTCAAAACAGTTTTAGAAAAAAGTTGGAAATCTGATTTTTTTTTAAAGAATCAAGTCGTCCCAGGACATAAAACAGCCTGTAGTTGAGGAACCGGAAATCGATTGTCAAAGTATAGACTGGTTTGGTAAACCTTAAATCTTTCAGACACAGTTGAGCTAATAGCTCGGTTACTACAGAGAGACAGATGACGAACATTGGCAAGATTTGGGCACATTCAAGTCCAAATGCAGCGGGGTAAAATCTCCCACTTTTATCCCTTCGGTATTCACTCAGTGCTCATGCAAATGTGGGTAATTCAGCGGGGCATAGAAAGCCCTCAACAAATTGCAGGTGTTAGGAAGCCGAAACAAAGGCCACTACAAGCCCTAATGGCATCCACCATCATTAGCAAGTCTTTGATGTGCGTACTCCACTCACTCTTTTATCTCCTTCTCCCCCTCTCAGCCCTTCTCTTTCTACATCTTACGCTACAGCTCGCTCTCTCCTTCTGTCTTTCTCCTCGTAACCCTCTCTCTTTCCGCGGTTCTTCATTAAATCAGTCTTTAGGGAGGGCGCCCACCCCTGTACCCGACATCTGTTTGGCTCTTATGCCTGTCTGTCTGTCACACATCAGTCAGCGTAAAAGTGTCGCGGTGCTAATCTGAAAATATCCTAAAGTACCTGTTTATTCGGAGAGGCGGCAAGCAAAGACGGCAAAATAAAGTGTTTACTTTCGTTCCCGGCTTTATTATCCCAGGCCGTGATTAGGAGGTGCAGCTCGCGGGAAGCGTTTACTAGCGAATGAACATATATGGGAGTGCGGGAGTGTGTGTTCTTGTGTATCAATGGCAGGTTACCTGCTTTACATCCCAGCAGGTTTGAAAGAGAGGCTTTGGAAACACTGCTATTCAAAACTCTTCCTTTGAACTCTAGAGGATATAGAGACAGGACAATGCTAGTCTATTTGTGCTCCCCCTTTGAAGTCCACCCTGTCTATTAGTATGAGAGAGTGTGCTGTCTGACAATAAATACTCCTCTATCTAAAGATTACGGCTGCAGAATATCTGAAAGGTGCCACATTGCTCTGCATACTTGGGAAAGAAAACACACGGTCTAGAACAAACAGTTAAAACCGAGGGGGGAAACTCTTCGGCGGAGTGCGGACCACATTAAAAGAGATCGTCAGGCGCTCCAGATGCGGAGGGCGCTTTAATGAGCGCAAAGAATAGGCAGTCCTGGTTTTATGGAGAGTTATTGAGATATTAAAGAGCACAGGTGCAGGGCCAACATTGAGCTTCTGACACGAGATCAGCTTTGCTTGTCACTAAAAGAATTGTGCTGGACAACCAGAGTTCCACATACTTTGCGCCATATCTTCGGTTTGATACTGTCTCGGTTGAAGAATGTCGGTATGAAGAACAGTCCCCGCCGTGAAGGCAAACTTCAGAGGGTTCTCGCAAGCACAAAAACTAGAGAGCTTGTTCAAAATTGATTTCCATGGCAAAACAGGGCCAAAATAATCTAGGGAACAAGATCTCTCTTAATGGATTCGATGTTCTTTAAAGAGGCACTCGCGGGTGTTAGAGTGACCTATTTCAGCCGGCGCTTTTCAGAGGAACTAAATATTCTCCGACGGGGAATAATGCTCGCAGAATATTCTCATTACCGCCTCATCCGAGCGCGAGAAAACTGGACACGGCCAGCTATGATTAGAACTAGAGCTAGTCAGTGTGCACACACTGACACACAAACACTGACAAGCACACATTCACAGAACTTTGTGATGATTATGTATGTTGTCTCTGTCTGCTGGCTCAAGCATTACTGTCATTCGAAATTAGGCCTCGAGTAAATTTGGTAATCGGTTCATTTTAATTCAGTGTTTTAGAAGGAAGTTGCATGGAAGTTGAGTATTAAATCGACACTTTCGGTTAAACATTCAAATGAATTCTAAAACCAAAATCTGACTAGATTGTGAGACATGGAGGCCATTTATGAACAAGGAGGTTCTTTATTCACTGTAATACATGGGAAAGCACTCGTGTCCACAACGCCTTCACAGAAGTGTGCATAATGTGCCTGCTTGAAAATCACTCACAGTAATATTTGTCTTTAAAATGTTTTCCAAATATGTCACAAACTTGGCATACATTTAAAGATCAAAACTTCTGAAAGCCTCTTGAGCCTACACACTGTCAGAAAAAAAGCACAAAAGCTTATTTACTGGGACGGTACCCTTTCAAAAGCTAAAGAGTGACCTTAAAGGCACATATTGGTACCAAAAGCGTATATAGGCTACAGAATTATTATCTAAATGGTAAATATTGGAACATTTTTGAAGGGTACCGTCCCAGTGACAGTGACAGAGTTTACCCATCTAACCTCAAAATCACAGTAAAGACTTACTAGTTCAGTGGGAAACTGCATTATGATGCATGTAAAAGGAAAGAGATGAGAACCTAATAAGAGGTAGCACTTTATTTTACAGCCCCGGTTCGGATGGACACACTATATACTTATTGTTGCAATTACAATAACTGGGTAATAACTAGGTACTAGTCCTGAACTTACCCCTAAACCTAACCTTAACCCATGAGGTTACCTTATATTACTCAGTAGTTTCTTGGTAAGTACACTGTAATTACATTGAAAGAGCAAGTACTGTAAAATAAAGTGCAACCAAACACAGAGGAGTTTTGCTCACCTCTGTCAGAATGAAAACGGATGTCAGCTAGATACAAATGAGGAAACTAATTGTAAAAATGAACAGAGGAAACTGGACAACACTAAACAAAGATCATGAAAATTTAGATAACTGGAAAACCAATTTCTACATACTCTTCTATAACGAAAACAACAAAGTACGCACCACTTTGAATATGCACGGACCATGAAATAAAGTGCAAATTTAGATCAGCTGTTCTCAAATTCATCTCTTCCGGACGAGCATGTTTCCCAGCATCTGAGAGCATTGTTTCATTACCATTATTTGACTCTAATTATTAATATGGGATATGTGTAAACTTGCGTAAAATACAAGAACAAATTCATCCACTTTTTTATAGTGACAGAAATTTACTGAACAAATGCCAAATTGGCTTCTTACCAAAACGCCACACATCAGATGATGCATCCACTCAGAGGATTGTAATTGATTAACAAATCAACCGAAATTTTCCTCTGCTTCATCGATTTCAAAGAAAAAAAGCCTTCATAGTGTTTGGCATGAGAGTCTCTAAATCAAAATGCCTGACAGCAGTTCTGAAGGAAAACCCCCATCAAATCAATATAACTTCTGTTACAATTGGCTACAAACACACAGATCTCCTCACTATATGCATCAATGAACCGATGAGAACCCGATCCAGAACAGACTCAACAAACATGACGTGCCGTAAACGGACAAAAAAAGATTGTGCCATTACTGACCTTAAATATCAAACCACCAGAATCATTTTGATATGAAATCTACCTGCAACATGCAAGTGTGGCTATAAGATATGTGAATTCTTGCTGTTTGAATATGTGTGCAATATTAATTAATTAAATTTCATTCTTTGAAAATATTGGAAATGTAACCTTGCCAATTCCAATAAGGCAAGCATGCTAATAAGGCTGTTTCTGACCCGAAAGCAGTTGAAAGAGAGAGCCAGAAAGATATAGAGAGAGTTTGAGAGAATAAGATCTGTCTACATCTTCACTAAAGATCAGATTTTCTTCTGGGCCCTGAGGGGTCAACAACTTCAGATGAACCAAATGATATGCAAATTTCATTAAACAGCGCCACAAATTGGCTTGTGTGTGCTGTGCGGCCCTTCTCATCTGAGAGAGAGATTTGTCCAGAATTTCTCATCCAGAATCTTATTTACACCAACATCACGGCAGGTCCGCGAATGTTGTGTTAAAAAAAAAAAAAAAAGATTTAGAGAAAAAGTAAAAAAAAAAAAAAAAAAAAAAAACATGTTTAAAGAACAAAGTGGAAAACAATTTGAAATGCAAGGCATTCATAACAGTCTTATCTTGCTCTCTTCATGTCTTTTTGTCTCTGTTTCTGTGAGAGGGGGGATCAAAAGCAAAAAATCACTTTTCATGTGCTAATGTTATCTGCCTCCTTGAGGAGAATTCAAATTAATGATTGTATCATTATTGGTTTGATAAACTGTGTTTAATGAAAGAACTATATCAAGGATGTGAATCAAAAATAAGAAAGACATTGTAGAGTATTCCTCTAACTTTCCATAACCATGAGAGGCTTTGAAATGCAGATATTGCCTGACGCCATGAGATAAGGTCAAATCTATCTCTGAGTGTGCAGGGCTGCCCTAAACATCACACAATATTCAAAAGGGCAGTTCAATATTTGGTTCAAAGGGCCTTAAATATGTAGGTTTAGACAATAAGGACCATCATAAAAAACTTTTAAAAAAACTTTATAAATGTATTCTCTAATCTTTGATTGTTTATAATTCAAAAGATAATAAATTTTCTTTGGTGAATTATTTTTCTCCCAAAATAATTCATTTGTACTCATGTATTATTTAATAATAGTGTCAGGTATGGGTGTGATGAAAGTAGCGAGGACTCAGGTGCAGAGTTAATGGGCTATTAATGATAATAAAATAAACCAAACCAAAAACTACCCCGAGGGGGAAAACAAGACAGACTTGACTTGAACAACTAGACTTGGCTTAACTTGACTTGACTTGTCAGAACCACACAGCAGGGAAACACACGGTGTACATACGACGACGAACCAGCACAGGACTGAAAACACAAGGAGAATAAATAGGGAGAGCAAACAAAGCAGGTAACGAGGGAGGACAGGTGGGGCAAATAATCAATAATCAGGTAACAAGAAGGGCGGGGCAAGACAAATAATCAATAATCAGGTAACAAGAAGGGCGGGGCAAGACAAAATGACAGGAGAGCACATGGCAAACACATGACAAGCCATGTGCTCACACCAAACATGACTAGAACACAAGCACATGGCCAGTGAAACAAATCACAAGCCATGTGCTCACACAAAACGAGACATGAACACTCAGCTAATGAGAACACTCATAAGCCACGTGTTCACACAAAACATGACAACATGAAAGCACACAGCTAGTGTAAAACACAAGCTGTGTGCTACACAGTAAGAGACAAAACATGTCATGAAAGCACGCGGCCGGTGTAAACACGACAGAAGAGCGTACGGTCTGAGCGAACAAGACAGGAGACAGGAGACAAGAAGACAGGAGACAAGATGAGCAAAAGCTCATCCTGTGCGCTCATGACAGAATACAAACACGCGTAGCATGAATGTCCGAATCCCCACACAGAACCGAAACCAATCTAGACTGGTGTGCCGGGATCCAAACACCACGCCCCGCACATGTAACAAGGCATACAGACAAGAGAGCGCACGGCTCGAGAATGCTCGAAGCCGCACGCCCACACAAAGACATGACAAAACAGGAGTTCAGGAGCTCTGTCACAAAACCAAGACATAAACTAGACAGAAGTGACAGAACCCATGACAAATACAGTGGCCTCACAAATAATTTCGACACCGAAATCACACTTAAAAATGTCTGAATGACTTTGCAATAGATATAAAATAACAAAGAAAGTGTCAACAACTGCTTTTCTCTTCACTACCTTACCATAAATTTTGCTCAATGCATTTTAATCAACTGGGGTTTTGGTGATTTACATTAGTGGATGTATGAAGTCAGTTCTTCTGAAGGTCACACATACCCCTTTACCACCAGAAGGGTTCACGTTCTGCAGCCATAGCCTGTTCTCGACCAGGCTGGAGTCTGTCGCGAACCGGTTTAGTTTTTTCCGGAGACTTGAGGAACGAACACTGACATAATGGTGCTCTGTGTTGTTTACCTGGCTTTTGTAACATGTATAGTCTGTTTTGGTTTCGTTTTCATTTTTTCCCTGATTCTTCCAGCCCAGCTCAAAGTTTCCTGTGCCCCCGCTGGTTCCGCCCAGCTCGAAGTCTCCTGTGTCTCCAGAGTACCGACCCAGCCTTCCTCTACCGCCTCCTCTTCCAAGTTCAGCCAGCTCCTTGGCCATGCTTTCGCTGGTTCCATTCAGCCCCTCGGTTCCTCATCTGACACCACTCTATTGTGTGGATTTGCCTCAGGTCTTCTGTTCTCCAGCTCCGCCCAGTCAAGAGCATCCCCTGTCTTCGTCTCCAGCCGTCGATCCATTCACTCCACCTCTGCCCATCGACCTGTCGGCTCTGCCTTGGCTCCTCCCTCTCTCGGCTCCACCTGGGACCATCGTCCTTAGTCCTCTGGCACCTTTGCTCCACCTCAGATGCTCATCACTGCGGCTCCACCTCAGTCTCCAAGACCATCGGTTTCGCCCGGTCTTGATGGCTCTTCTTCTGCGCCCTGGGCTCCACATCCAACTCGCATAAACTGCCGGTACTCTCATCTGTCCTTTTCAGATATAAATTAAAACATAACTCATTGATTCACTCTCTCAAGCTGGGTCTCTCTAGTGTGCACATAAAGAGCAATATAGTGGAATGTTATTAGATTGCTCAACAATGCGCTAGCATTTCGCTAACCTGTTAACCTGTCATCTGTACTTGCCGTCTTTTTTATCTTGCATGCTCGCACCTTTTACAAATCCATCAAAACTGTGGTGAGTTGGATCAGTCAAAAAACACGGTGAGTAATGTCATCTTCTCCTGTTATTGTCACTTGCACTGCCTAGCACATGTATAGCACAGCCTTCTCTGTCAACGGCGAGGGTTTCACTTGTGATAAATGCAGGGAGATAGTCAGGCTGACGGAGAAGATATCAGAATTAGAAACACGCATCCAAACTTTAATCAAGGACAGTAAGAATGCAAGGGCTTTAGATACTGTTTTGGATGCGACCAGCTTAGCAAACCCTGTACATTGTTCGGTTCTGGCTGTAGAGCAGGGCAACTGAACATCAAACAGGTTCTCCCCACTCAGTGACACACCCACTGAGAATCCTGTTGAATGTGCCCTAGTTATTGGCGATTCTATTACACGGAACGTGAAAATAGAGACACCAGCCACCATAGTCACATGTTTGCCGGGAGCCAGAGCGCCTGACTTCAAAGCAAATTTAAAAGTGCTGGCTAATGCTAATCGTAAATTCTCAAAGATTATTATTCACATCAGCACTAATTATGTCCGACTTCGCCATTCAGAGATCACTAAAATTACATTATATAACATTAAAGAGGTGTGTGATCTCACAAGTACGATGTCAGACACTGTATTATGCTCTGGCCCCCTCCCTGTACACCGGAGTGATGAGATACTTAGCAGCCTGTCCCCAATTAATGGCTGGCTATCAAAGTGGTGTCCGCAGAATAATATAGGGTTCATGGACCAATTAATGGCTGGCTGTCAAAGTGGTGTCCGCAGAATAATATAGGGTTCATGGACCAATTAATGGCTGGCTGTCAAACTGGTGTCCGCAGAATAATATAGGGTTCATGGACAATTGGAAAAGTTTTTGGGGCAGACCTGACCTGTTAAAAAGAGATGGTATTCATCTCTCCTGGGGTCTTAAGAGTTGGACCTTGAATAACTGGGGCCCAAGTCAGGAAGCAGACAGACTGACTAAACAGCCCATCAGCTAGCTGTCTCACATCACAGAAATCAGTTAAATCCAAACACAGAGACTCTTTTACATGCTACCCTTGAGAGATATCATTAGGAAGCATGGCGTTAGCTTTTACTGTTATGCTGATGATGCTCAGCTCTATATATCCTCGCGCCCCTACGAAACTTGCCAATTCTCAAAATTAACAGAATGCATTCTGAATTTCTGAAATTCTCAATTCTGAAAAAACAGAGATTCTGATTATTGGACCAAAAAACCCCACACGTAGTAACCTAGAATACTGTCTAACACTTGATAGCTGCTCTCTCTGAAGTCTTCGTCGTCGGTTAGGAACCTGGGTGTGCTCTTTGATACCAATCTTTCATTTGAAAGCCACATTTCTAGCATTTGTAAAACCGCATTCTTCCATTCATCTAAATTACGTCATATGCTCTCAATGACAAATGCAGAACAGTTAGTTCATGTGTTCATGACCTCAACTAGATTGAGCTAGATTATTGAAATGCTCTACTGGGTGGTTGCCCTGCATGCTTAATAAACAAACTCCAGCTGGTCCATAACACCTGATGTACTCTATGCTAATATTAGTCTCTGTTTATCCTGAGGTTTACTGTAGTCAGCCGGACCCGGGCCATATCCAGATCAGATGAAATACCTGCGCCTAGACACGACCACAACGCAGCCCTGTAGTGTCAGCAGAGACTGTGTCAACTAAACAAAAGTTTTTTTTTTTTCACGACAAACAGTTTTTTCCTCTGTATCAAAATGTTATTAAAATGATTACCATTGACCATCACCATTTTCACAGATCCACGTTTTTCAAAAACTTGAAACCTACTTCAAAGTTTGCGTTCTCTGGCCACCAAAACGCTGTTGTCGTGTAAATGAACGGCCAGAACGTATTAAGAGTTTCTGTTTTTAGTTGAAAACGGTGTCATTTAAGCGGCCCACATAAGTCAATAACTAATGATTTTTTCAACCGAAATGAATCAATCAAAAACTTATTTAAGCTGGACAATGACTTTCTTCTAGAACTGATGTACATCCAAAACAATCTTTGTTGCATTTATTTCCTATTATCACTGTGAAGCTGCTTTGAAACAATCTGTATTGTAAAAAGAGCTATTTAAATGAAGGTGACTTGACTTGACTTAAAATGTCACTTGCTTTGATAAATCAATGGAATTCATCTATTTTTTAAAGTGTGTCTTTAGTGTCCAAGTACTTTTTGGGGCCACTGTATGTATATGGGTAGAAAGTCAATAGAAAGTCAGTCAAAAAATAACTGCTGTTGTGTCCTGAGTGACTATTATGACACCACAGGATGCCAACGTCTCCAAAATCAGTGAGCTCTGTCATTAAATTCTTCATTCATTCATGCCATGTGACATCTGCACTGTTTGTCATGTGTATTAGAGCAAAACGTGTCTGATCTGACAGTCTGCCACAGAAAACAAGACTACAATCACAAAAAGAGGTGGAAAAAAAAGAGCACGGAAATAAAGAGACAAAGCAGTCTGTGAGTGATTTGTTGTTTCTCTGAAGAGCAGTTTTGCTATATTTTTTAGTAGTACTCATTCACTGACACTAGTCCTGTGCCAAGGTCTGTTACAATTGTCAAAAATACCACCTTTCTTCTGTGGCCAGGTAATAATTCATCTTTGTAAAAAAAAAAAAAAAGTTCAGGTCTAAAGTCAGACTGGATGAGCCAAGCCAAATTAATTACGCAATAAATTATGTGAAGTTGTGCTATATTGTGATCATATTCAAGGCTAAAAGGGTCTGAAAGCAATCGTAGTATCACCTACCTATTTTCTCAATATAAAACATTTATATTTAACTTAAACATTGTTGTACTGAGCAAATGTATAATGTTTCAGACATTCATGATGATTATTTTCAGTACACTAACCAAATACTGGTACAAGAATATTATTAAATAAATAAATATGACTAATTTTAATAAACACTGGTGGCTGTTATCCTATTTCTGTTGCTATCTTTTAAAAAAGCAATAAGCTACTTGATGCCGAGCATGATTGAACCACGCTTCACGCTCATCAACACCCTTTAAAGACCCCATAAACGTCCGTCCGAAAACATTTTAATTTACTGGGATGGCATATTTTCTACTGAACAGGATGTTTGGGCTGGACAAATCAAAGGTCTTGTCCTAAAATAAGGTTATTATTATTAATTTAATTGGGTTGGGACACAAGTTGAAAGAGAAGAAAAGAAAAAGTTGAAAAGAAGTGTGCATAATTGTAATGAATGTACTTCAAATCTTAAAAGAATAATAATAAAAAAAACTGTACATGCAGATAATATTAATTAAATAAAATGGCACTTAAGTGCACTTAAAGAGAGTACAAAGTGTTGCAGTGTATAGAATGTGTACTTTTTTCACAAGGGTGTAGATGGCCTCAAAGCTAACAGCGATGCTTTCATGTCATCTTTAATCATGGTAAAATCATTGTAAAGAACAACCTGCAATGACTTATTGTCATTGCTTTTAAAGGAATAGTTCATTCAAAAATGAAAATTCTGTCATCATTTACTCACCCTCATGTCATTCCAAAACCTGTATGAAATTCTATATTTTGAGTAATGCAACCAAAAAGGAGACCATTGACTTCCATTGTATAGACAAATAATAATAATCTTTTTTTGGTGAACTATCCCTTTAAATACTTAGAATCATGATGTAACAAGTATCTAAGCCAATAAGTTGGTAATGTGTGTTTAATGGTGTACAGATGCAGTGGTCTGCAGTCTGTGGAGCTCTTACCAGCTGTCAGCGCGAGTCTAAAGAGGTGGGCGGAGCACAGCTCATCTGGATGAGATAGTGGGAGGGGCAGTAGAGTTTGGGGAGGGGCCAGATAAAACGTCCTCCTCAGGAACCGACTCTATTGTGGACAGTAGTTGATAATATTCATCCTCTCCATCCAGGAGCTTGATTTGCCTGAGAAATGAGAGAGAAACATGATAAGAGCCGCAGACACCTGAAGTCAAACAGCGTACGCTGTAAAAAATTATGCTTTATGTAATATCTAAATTAACTGGATCTATCAAGTCAAAATTATTCATTAATATAACTGAATTAACTGAACAAAAGTCATTTTTAAGAGTGAGATAAAGTAGTTTCTGGAGCTAAGTTATGGCTCCAACATTGACATTTTTTAAATCATTGTCAAGTTTTTACAGTAAAATGTATTAATTATATACTGGTGGAAATGTACAAATGTACTGGTGGACAATTTTCAGCCCTGCCTTGTATCACATAATAAGAAGGAGGGTATATTTTAGGTGCTATACTGTACTGGTTGTTATTTCCTTTAAAAACACATCCGAGATTGCACTTAGGCTGTGCTTTTATGGGGTTGATAAGAAAATTGTGTTTTTGTTTTATGAAGCTGTTTTAGAATATATTGTTAGGCGTGGTATAACTGAATGGTCTGGGAATCATACTGTGAAGTTGATACACTGATACAGAGCTCCACATTGTAAATTAAATGAGTTTAAGAATTCATTTATGGGTGTATCAGTACATATTTAAATAGTAATTCAACTTGATTGAATGTTTAAAAAAAAAAAAAAAAATTTTTATTGCTTCCTCAGTAGTTCAATGAAATTATTCTATGGTGAGGAAAATTAAGTGCAACACTTGAGCATAATCTCTCAACCAATATGAGATCATAAAATCTGTATGCATAATAATTATAGAAAAATTCGCAAAATACTGTTAAAATTAGTTTTTAAAAACATTCTAAAAATAGCAAGACATGTCAAATTCCCTAATTACATTGTAAACTAAATTGGCTGCATGTCTCGTTTCCATTACAAGATACTTTAATGACCTTTCAACTGTTACTCTTTCTCTTTCTTTTTCATGTCAGTCAGTTGCATTTGTTTCTGAAACACCTAAAAATTACGGGCGCTAAAATTAATAAAACATATTGCCATTTATTATTCCATTAGCTACTCTTTAACTGTGGAAAAAATACTAAAGTAACGAACTAAGAACAAGAAAGGTTTTTCGCAGGGGTTAAAAATATGAAATAAATAAAAGAAAACGCGAGAAACGGTTAATCCTTTAATAAAGAGCGCTGATATACAGCCTGCTCGAGGTATTAGAGGAACCAGGCTTAACTTCACAGACTGTGAGGTCACATATCTCACAATTAATACATGCATTCTTATATCACGTCTTCTCTCCTCCCAAAAATAATACACATAAAAAGGCTTCTTAAATAGCTCGCATTTTCAGCTGCAAATTTGCATGAGAAGCAAACAGAGCTGTGGTCTTCTCGGCTCCCCTCCTGAGCTGGTGGGGTGTTTAGATACGAAGAAGGAAAGCTGTTATTTACCCCAGTTTTCTGGGTTTCCTCTTGCTCCCCTGATAATCCAGACTTCTCTGCAGAGAGGACACAGAACCAGCGCACGCAAACACACGCAGACAAACACACACACACACACACGCGCTCGGAGTTAGAAAAGCTTCAGAAAAGACAAGCGCGAAAGCAAGGAACATGCGCGAGAGAATCATTAATTTTTAATTCAAAGTGATTTTGTGTTGAATGTGTGCAGATGCTGATAATATCAGAAGTCACAGCATAATTTTTCTTGATCAAAGCGCGTGGGGCTGAGGCTGATGAGGCAGGCATCTTGCTCGGCTTTGATAAACCACATCAATTATTCACCGTGAAGGGAGACATCCTCACATGAAAGCAACAGATAAAGCGCCAAAGCACATGGTGGAGACAACAGAACGGCAGAGCGGCGTGGGGGTGGGGGCTCGGGGGTCTGGCACAGGTAGCTTTAATTGTATTATCATCTGGAAACAAAGTTAGACAAAGGCTTCCATGAAAGGCTTTGAACTCACGTTGAGATGGTTGTAATAAAGACTGTCTTCCGGGCTGTTCAGGAGCTTGGGCTGCTGTCCTCTACGCCGAGGGGATCGGTGATGCAGCTTCACCGTTGGACCTGCGGGACATACACACACACACACACACACACACAAAAACGGGACGGATCAGTGACACGTCTCCCATTGTGTCGCCCTGAAGGAATTGTATAAGCAGAGCAGCACAAATAAAGCTGACAGCTGCAACATAAATACATCACATGCACACGCTTAACAATAGTACAAGGCGAGATTTTTACATTTTGGAAGGAAATGTGAGTGGTGTCCATGCAAAAGTTGTCATTGCAATACTGAGGGCGTTGTTATGCGGTTGCAAAAATGATCTGACTGATAATTAGGCCCTGTTTACAGCTGGTATTATGATGCGTTTTGGTCGATCGGATCACAAGCAGACGAGGGAGACACATTCCCGTTCACACCTGGTGTTTTAATCCGTCTCTTTTGTCCACTTTCATTCACTTCTGTCCTGATTTCTTCGAGGGGAGGGTCTATGGGAGGGTAAATGTATGTGTTTTTTCAGATCTTTTCGATATAATGGACAAAATAAGCTTGTGTAATTTACATATGAACGCACACGGAGACGACAGAAAACACATGGAGAGCATCAGCTTTAGTTTCTGCTCACGAACTGAGTGTGTGTTAGAAATCAGGAATGGTGAGAGAACATTGTGTTTGTTATGTTTTTCATCTTCAGCCGACAAAGATTAAATCTCGTCTGGCTAGAGCTCTTCCCATAATGTTACTCATTAGATCAGTAGACGGAGAGTAGATGGTCCTTTGTGTCTGTTTGAACACATTCGATCACATGACTACGAAAGCAATCTGGTTGAATGTGTTTTCAACTACATCTGGAAGTGCTTGAAAGTGGACAAGCTCCAAAACATTTTAGACACCATTTACTCCTGTATTTATCGTCGTCCACTTGTGATCCGATCGACCAAAACGCATCTTAATACCAGGAGTAAACAGGGCCTTAATGCCCCGATAAACTTAAAGCGGAATCAAAGAACGAACTGATGTGACGTAATTTCGAACAAAATCAAACTTTGTTTGTTTGTTCGATAACAGATAACGCTGCTCACGTATTTATTTACCCCTAAATGACGAACGGAAAAGAACTTCGGAGTGAGTATATCGGGGCATTTAGTCAATAGGCTTCTCAAATATAAGTCTATAACATGTTATACATTACTACATGTACTTACTATAGTAATAACAGTGAATTATGCATAATTACAAGTAACTAACCCTAAACCAAACCCGGTAACACTTTAATTTACAGTGTCCTTGTTACGTTACATGTACTTACCATAGTAATGACAATAAATTATGCATAATTACATGCAACTAACCATCAACCAAATCCTAATCCTACCCTAACCATATAGTAAGTACATGTAGTTGCTTAATATTACTCAGTACTTAAATATATAATTACACTGTAACACTGACAACTTAAAATAAAGTGTAACCCCAAACCCTAACTGTAACTCTATAGTAAGTACATGTAGTTAATTAAAATGACTAATTACTTATTTAAGTACAATATAACTATGTCACCTTAAAATAAAGGGTAACCAGATTTTTTTCCTCATCCATTTTATCCACTAGGAGAAAATCTGAAATATGATAGTTTAGAAAAATATTGTATAACCCTTCCACAACAAACCATATGATTTGAGGTGTGACGTATGACTGTAACACAAACGATGTGGTATTTTGGCTGCATTTATTTGATCAAATACAGTAAAAACAGAAATGTTGTGAAATATTATTACAATTTAAAATATAAAATTATTTAAAATCATTACTCGAGTCGTCAGTGTCACATGATTCTTCAGAAACATTCTAATATCCTGACTTGCTGCTCAAGAAACATTTATTATTATTACCAATGATGAAAACAGTTAAAATAAATAAGTAAAATAACAGTTAAATATATATTTATACAGTTTTGTATAAACTTGTAAACCGCTTTTCTAATAATTCATGTCATCACATAAGAGTTCAAGTAGTTTTAAATATGCAGTGTGTACTTTTCACAATCAAACACGAGGGCCAACTATCTGATCCTTCAAAATTCTATCGGATTACAATTATCGTAGATCAAACAGCAAGTCAGGAAGAGGAGAGAGAGAGAGAGAGAGAGAGAGAGTCTTGCTTCCTCGTGTTCACTCGTAACCTTTCAGATCTACAAACATGACAAAATGAGCAGAAATCCAGGACACCTTTCTACGCCAGCATGTATATTTAATATCTGGGCCTGTTTCATCTCGACGAGGCAGAGCTTCTCTACTCATCATCTTTCCAGATCCACTGTAAATCGTCTCTAAAACAGGGTTCAGTGATGTACTCGTTCTGCAGAACGCTCCGGAACAGAATGGCGTGATGGCTTTGAACAGACCGAAGAACATCTCTATCCTTCTAACACTTCAAAGCACTGAAGTTCAGTCTTTCTCTCGCTGGGTGTAATTCAGCTTTGCATAGATTTGACTTTCTGCGGCTTCAGAAATGTTTAAAGAGCGGGTGATGTGCTCTACTGCTGTACATCGATGCACTTGTTAATAATGACTGCACAGTTCTGGTCCACAAGTTCTCCAAATGGGTCAAGAGCGCTCAGTGTCACAAGAAGCTACTGCTTTAAACTTTAAATTCAATTTTTCTTTCTGCAAAAGTTGACTTTTCCCATCAAGGACCTGCAACCTTCCCACATAACAGAACTGCTCAGCAAGTCATTTCATGATTGTAAATCAAAATTCTGTTTGGACAGAAACTCTATGAGCGGAGATCAAACAGAGAGAGCATAACTGTTTAGAATAAAAATAAGAGATGAAAAATTTAAAAAACACATTTATGAACATATTTGTTCTGACAGCAATTCAGTAATTTCATCCAGATGCTAAACACACAGAGGAATATTCCCTACCACCAATAATATGGAATCAAATACTGGGAAAATTGATTCATAAAAATATATATTAATATTGAAACAATTAATTCATAAATTAAATATAGAAGCAATAATTACGGGTAAGCTAAATCAGAAATTTGTTAACAAAAAATTAAATCATAATTGACCGTGTTTCCTTTATTAACATGTGCCAGGTCTAACTGTGAACAATGCATCGGTTCACATTTGCACACACAGCGTATACTGTAGCACAAACAGTAAAACAATGGCACTAGCAATCAAACGGTTAACACAAATGTTATGTTTATTTTTACAATCTCTTTATGAACTTTTTGATTAGTCAAAGTGGTAGTTGCGTAGCTGTCAATGGAGGGACAGAAATCTTCATTGGTCATTTTTGGGTTGAACTAAAGGGTTTCGAATGAAGATTCATGTAAAAACCTGAAATGTGATAACGTGCAACTGAACTTGCATGTCAAGTGAATGCAGTTAAACCACTGAGAGAGCCAGACAGACAGAGAGAGAGAGAGAGCAATGCCTTTCAGTTGGATACTCTCCTAACACAGCCTTTAAGTAGTTTGACCTTGAGCTATTAGTGATATGTAAGTCCCACTACCACACACATGTGGGTTAGTGCCTGATCCTCCCCCTTTGTCTGGGAAATCAGCATCATTTGATCCAGAGCTCTCCCCCAGGGCTGCTGCTCTTCCTCTGATAGGCCAGCATCACACAAGCAGTCAAAAGCCATCTAAACGCTCTTCATCCCGCCTAGGGCCTGTGTACCACACTTCTGGAGCACAGAATCACACCCCAGACAAAGACGGGACAACACTCCATAAAATCAGGATAAAATGTAACCTTTTTTCTTAGAAAAACATTACAAAGAAATGTTTATTGAACTGGCCAGATCTTATATAAAAAAAAATGAAGCATGGGATTTATCTGAACCTTCTAATAATCAGGCAGTCACTTTATTCAAGCATAGAAACAGATGTCCGTGCTAACGTAAATAAATTGAAAACATTTAGCTAATTTTGAGAGAGAGACTCAGCATGTAAGGAAGAGACCATTTCTTGCACAGTTTGCATCTAGAAGTGGCTCTAAGTGCACTGAGAAAGGCCAGTTTCAGGCTATCCATGCAATATCGGGAGACAAATAATTGTGATATATCGATATATGTCTGTACCAACAAAAACCTATGGTGCAATCTATTAGCTATTCGTAAAGTTAAACCCCATGGCGCATGACAAAGCAAACAAAACCGTAAGACTTGTGAGCAATTATTTTGTCATACTTTTGTCAAGAAAAGATTAGAAAATATATTGGATGAGAATAATTAAAAAAATGTTTACTTCCTTGAATTTAATTATGTACTTCTTTCTTAAGAACTTAAGAATCTTTCAAACAATACTTCAATACTAAAAGCAAGAGCTGCTGCACAGTCTTCAACAATACTCACTGTAGTCAACTAGTCACTGGTGTACCTCAGGTTTTGGTGCTTGGACCTCTCCTCTTCTCAATAAACATGACATTATTGGGACTAGTCAGGCACACAAGCCTTGAATGACAATCCATACTCCACCATCACACATGATTCAGATGCTTTTTGGACAACTGTGAAGGACCAGGTACTGTCAATCAATCATTCCACCAAAACATGAGTTTTAAACTTTGTCACTCATGACCCCCAAAAAACCTTCCTGTACAGCAACAATAGAGTATGGCGGTAGCAATGCCAAGATCATGGGTCTGATTCTCTGATGAACTGAACGCAATGCAAGTCACTTTGGATAAAAGAGTCTTCCAACAGGGGTGGATCTAGAAAATAATTTATAGGGTGGCAAGGGGGTGGCATGAGGGCTTTGAGGGGTGGCAACACCAAAGCAAGCAAGCAAGCATTCAATCATCTATACTTAATCTATTCTATGTCATCTATACTTCATCTATACTATATGATTAAAACCAAAATACAGCCGCAAGCAGCAATCATCAGAGTCCCAGCACCAATGGCCCATGTGAATGACTAGCAGTTAGAAAAGTCAATTTTGAATCTTGACTTAAAGTTAAAGTTTGATGAAACAGGCAACAGTAACACACAGGTGTCAAAAGTGGAATCTAAAGAAATCACTCCCTCTTACTGTTAGATTAAAAGAGAAGTAAAAACAAAACCTGTACAAAAATGTTTACTTTTGTAGGAAATGTGATCATGTTTATGGTGTAGGCCTATGTGTGTGGACACATATTCAACATTTAAATTGAGAGGAATATCATGTCATAGGAAATCACAGGGCAATCTCAAATGAATGTGAAGATATTATTTGCAGCTCAAAACCTTCAAACCCTTTATCTGAAGCATTTATTTTTAAAGAACCCTTTTCGTTTTTATCATACATTTCTATAATAAGTGCAGCCTAACCTTATGCTTGCAGTTTAAGGGCCCTATTTTAACGATCTGAAACGCAAGTATAAAACGCGAAACGCAAGTAACTTTGTGGGCGGATCTCGGCGCTGTTGCTATTATATACAGGCGGGATAAATGACTCTTGCGCCCGACGCAAATCTAAAATGGGTTGGTCTGAAGTAGCTATATTACTCATAGGTGTGGCTTGGGCGTAACGTGAAATAAACCAATCAGAGCATCATCTCACATTCACATCACCTTTAAAAGCAGGCGCGCTTGTTCCATGGCGGATTGCTATTATAACGGCGGATTGCTATTATAACGGCGGATTTGCCAGGCTCACACCAGGAGCGGTTCACAGCCGAGGAGACCGACGTTTTCGTCAGGGCCGTAAAACACAGAGAAGTGACATTGTATGGGGATGGGGAGCCCGATCTCACGGGAAAACGTACAAATTCTACGAGGTGGCTTATTCGTACGAATTCATACGACCTGACTCGTACGAATATAGTACATATTTTACGAATTGGCCAATTCGTATGAATTCATACGAATGACCTACCCCTGACCCCGCCCCTAAACCTACCCATCACGTGGGTTTAGACAAATCGTACAAATTCGTACGAGCGAGGTCGTACGAATTAGCCAACTTTTTATCATTTGTACGAATTCGTACGAATTGGTCGTGAGATAGCGTTGGGATGGGAGAAACCTACCCAAATTAGCTTCGGTTAAACAGGCGTATAATAATTTGGGTAAATGTGTAAGCTAGATTTATGCCTATTTTTTCACATCTTCATGGACACCACAATGATTTCCCTCACGTGGAATATTTTTCCTTGTAATTATGTATGGTTTGCAAAAATGGCAACTGCTGCGTCTGTGTGTAGATGAGAGAAGCAAAGTGTATGCGCGTTGTGCACATGCTACACTATGGCCAAGCATGCGCTCTTAAAATAGCATCTGAACGCGCCACTGAAAACACGCCACTGACTTTAGACTAGGTTTTTCCTGGTCAGTGGCGGAATTGTTTTCTGGAACTGCAAAATAGCACCAGGGAACGTTTGCGCCGGAACACGCCTCCTCTTTTCGCTGAACCGCCCCCGGGAGTGCAAGTTCATTCCCTAATTTACCGCCGTGCGTCTGCCGAGGGAAATGTCCGCTTTGCGTCGGGTGCAAAATAGGAATGATACATGCTTCAGTGTACAAAGTCAATTGCTCTGGGTGCAAGATAGGGCCCTATGTGTTTTTTATATTATTATTATTCATACGACAACAGTAAAACAGTGTCTTTATAGAATTTTTATAATATAACATCTTGAAAAAGACAAATAAAATGGTCTCTTCATTTTAAATGGACAGCGATTTATTTTATGTCTGGCAACTTGGAAAATATGTTTTATTGGTGTATATTAAAGTGACATAATCTTTTAATGATCTATACGCATTTTGCATATTTCTATGTATACTAATTATATAAAAACTGTATTGTCAGTACACCATAGTGATACAAATGTATCTATCTATCTATCTTGACCTTCAAATTATTTTAAATATTAAGAAAAGACCTTGTCGGGCTAGGCTGAGTATTATTTATTTAAGTCACTGGATGGCAAGAAACAATTTACAAGCCATTGCATGTTTCTTATTGTGCATGTTTGTGCTGGGAGGGACATCAATCTCTGAAGATTTGCACAAATATAATCCTTTATTCAGGACTTATTGATTTGTCTTATAGACTGTTGGGTGGAAAAGAGAGAGAGAAAAAAAAAAGCAGTAATAAAATAAACCACTAAGGGGTTGAGTTTTATTTTGTACCATTTGCCTTGCACTTCATAAATGTTTGTATTTGATAGATAAAAAGGCTGAGAATTCTTCTCGGAGAGAGGTTTTAATTTGACAAGACTCAGGCCGCCTGTTAAAAAGCACCTCTAAATCCCTTGGAAATCAGAACGAGCTTCAGAAACTACATAAAAGAGATGCTAAAAGGGTTTTTAGTCGTATAAACGCGGGAGGCGTATTGATTCCCGTCGCTCACGTGCGTGATCACCTGACACGTCTCGGGCCGGGCCGAGCCGTCGGGGTTTGTTTGTACAGATGGAGGAGAAGGGCTGGATTGTAAGGCAAAATCATCAGCAGTGCTCTTTGATGTCTAAATGAAGCATGTGCAGACCAGACCATACACACACACACACACACACACACACACACACACACTGCTGAACAGAGATGCTGAGAAACAACACACACACACACACACACACACACATGCACGCACACACGCACAAACACACAGATAAAAGCACACAGAGACAACACTAAACCACATACCTATATACACACAAAAACCCCATACACACACTAACACAGGTCTGTCCTCTATAAGAGTGCATACAGACTGCATTCTTGAACCCTCCCAAACAAAGCTACTGAACAAAACTAAAGTGAGACACTCGGGAGGATTTCCAGGCCAATCTGGACCTATTCTGACATCAGGCTCTCAGTAACGTCTGATGATTGGAATCGAAACAGGCTTGTTAAAATCTAATCCCAAGTGCTTAAATTCACAAAGAACACACACACACACACAGACACACACACACACACACGCACGCATGTACACAGTAGTGAAAATCATAGATGCAATTATATTTTTATTAAAATTTAAAAAACATAAAAAAACAAATTAAATTTAGCACAAAAAGTATGCATTCTCAGATTTGTACTTTACAAACTTACACTAGCATTCAAAAGTTTGAGGTAAGATAAAACATTTTTAAACTCTTATGCTCTCCAAGCCTGCATTTATTTAGACTAAAAAACAGCAATATTGTGAAATAGTATTACAATTTAAAGTAACTGTTTTCTATTTTATATGATCCTTCAGAAATCATTATGATGATTTGATGCTCAAAAAACATTACTGATTGTTATCAATGTTGAAAAACAGTTTTTGCTGCTTAATATTTTGTAGAGACCATTAAAAATATCTCTCTCTCTTTCTCTCTCTCTCTCTCTCTATATATATATACACACACACACGTAACACACATCTATCCCTATAGTGTCTGTGGTCACAGGAAATCTGACTTTGATAAGAAGAGTCTTTAACTCAAACAGTCACACCTCAGGAGGATGAAGGGAAATCCACGCAACTCATCACCAAGACTTAAACCATAATACCATGGATGCTAATATGCTAATAGATGGGACAGTATAAGTAGTATCATGTTAAAGTCTCAGTCTGTTACTGTCCCGTGTGAAAGTACATCCTGTTAAACTCTGTTAAAGTTACTCTGTTTCTCACTGACATTAAGAGGATTTCAAAAGTTGGCAGCAGGTTAACTAAACTTTCCCACGATACAGTGCTCTGCCTAATCTCACCTACTGAAAACAGGTGGACAAATGAAGAGCAGTGTTTAGCGAGAGGTGGAAAGCATCTAATCAAAGTAGCTAACTACTAAGAGAAATAAGGTTTAAATGATAGAATTATCAGATTATGATTCAACAACATCTTAATTTGTACTACTGAAATAGAAACTTGAAATATTAATGGATTAATGAATCAGACTTCCTAATGCTTGCGCAAAATAATGCAATAAAACAGCGATTTAAAGTTTTGTCATGCTATATTGCTAGTGCTATTTAAAGCTCTTATGAAATCAGCTGTAAGATCTATTGATTTTTCACAGGTGTTTTACCTGTATTTTGAATTACGCATTGCCTTTTGCTGTGTTTTAGGGTTAAAGGAAATGTCTGTAACTGTAACATATAATGTCCTGGCAGATTACCACTACCCTATTCTGTTTTTCTATGCATTTTCTTTCTTACAATGAACCAACTAGGTAACAAGGGAAGCATTTAAAAAGAGATTCAGTTCTCAAATGATTCATGTGCTAGTCAGGGGTGTAACGGTTCAAATTACTCGTGGTTTGGTTTTTGTCACAGTTAAGGTACGGTTTTGTATGTGCTCCCAAAAGAACTACTGTCAATAAATAATCAAACTACAAGCAACAGCACACATAAATACAATAAAATAAACAGTGCTCCTCAGGTTATTTAGGTACATCTGTAAATATGTAGTAAATAACACTGCGTATAATATTCACTGTAAATTAAATAAAGATTCATCATTATTAAAGTTTCAAAAGCTATTCAGTCAAGAGCAGTGAGTGATTTGTCTTGTGTTGTTTGATTAAGGCGAGACACTACAGGTGAATAGGGTAAATAATAGATATCACCATGAAACTTCCTCTGTTGATTACTTACACAAGTATATATAAAAAAATGTCTTACAAGTTTTAGAAATGTGTATGTTTAATTATGCAAATTAGGCATTATCTCATTAAATATGCACGATTTTGCTTATATTTTCGGTATATTTGCCAGGTGCAAAATCCTTTTTTCATTTTGTTTACACACAAGATGAAAAAAAAATTCAGAGGGATTTCAGGATATATGCATTCATTACCAAGGAAATCAAAATATACTGTCCATAGCCTTAAAATATCGATTTTCGCCATATTTTTTTAATTAAAATGTCACATAAATCAGGCCAGGAATGATTTATTAACAAATCCCTCTGAAAATATCTTCAGAATACTGCTAAGTGCATAACTGGACAGTTAGGTGTACATAGGCTGAGATGTTTGTACTGGAGAATGACAAAAAAGTCATTTTGAGAAAACGGCAGTTAAAGATTTAAACAGCTCTAAATGAGATTTCGTCGTTAGCTTTAAATCCCCCTTTGGACATTCACGATTGGTTACTGATAGAAAAGGAAATACCCATATTTGGGTTACATAGCGTTGTGCAGGAGACTCAGAGCTTTACAGCGATACCGGTCACGACAGACTTCAGTAAACAGACGGATCTCGGCATGTCGTGTTGGAATGCTAACTTCTTGGTGAATTCGTGAGAAACTTACTGCCGCAAGTAAACAAAATGTAATAAAATAAACATCTTAATGTATATTTTCAGCGTTTTCTTTATAGCAGCTTGAAAGAACACATATTAAAGGAGTAAACTAGCCCAAAATCTCAAAACTGACCACTCCATGAAAAATCTATGTTTTTGCCTGCCGTGTATCGCCTTAACATTAAAAACACAGCCAGGAGGAATATTAGTCTGCTGTCACTTTAAGAATAATGCACTGATCCAATACACTGATACACGTGTTCTTTCTCGTCTGTTTGTGTTCACTTAAGACATACTATGTTTGCTTTGATGCTCCCCAAAATGGGTATGTTGAAAATGTTTGTGTGAATTTGTCCATTCAAGCGCAAGATTTAAAAGAGATCTCAATATTTGCACGCTGTCTGAGATATGGCTTTCTGTGTGCCATGTCTCAGACAGCGTGCAAATATTGAGTTCTCTTTCACGTCTTCTTGCGACTGATTGGAAAGGCTTAAATGAGTTTAAACACAGATAGCAATGTGTGCTATTCAGGTCCCACATGCGCTCGTGTGCTATCAACACCCGGGTGATGACGGCATAAATGACTGCTCATATACGGCACTCGCATTGAACAAAGTAAGAGTGACTGGAGAACGATAGGGTTTGATTTTTACTGAGAACCGCTACACCCCTAATGCCAGACGCGTACTGTGCTTTAACAGTCAGCACAGTAAAACCTTCTCTGAGATGTTTCTCTGAAGACATTTTTCATCTTTATTGATTCAAGTTTATGTGCAAATTCACTTCAATAATGAATTTCAAGACAATCACTTTGGACGAATCCCCTGCTGTGAGCAATGTTCCCATTAATATGCAGAATCCACAGGTTTATTTGTGAGATTAAAGCTTTTTCTAAAGTCTGTTGCTTATTCATTACGGTGTGCTACTAACTCCTGCGTGTCTGTCAGAACAGATGGCCACTTTAATAAATAGCTGTTATAGAAAAAAACCTCAACAAACTGTTGGATCCCACAAACTAGCCACAATATTTCAGACAAAACAAACAGTAATAAACTTTATGTGGCTCACTGAGTTCAAGTGCTCAAATTACAACCACCCAGTATTGGAGCATTTCTTATAAAGACTTTAACAGTGTTTGGCAATAAAAGTTAATTTATCTTTTATCGTTTATTTGTTGAATATCTGCTTGTTACCCTATTGACGGGCTGCACTGAATATTTATATATTCCTGATCAAGAGCGGTGGACATGACTAGTAATTATACAGGGCTATCTTAAGAATGAAAAAAAAAACATTCAGACAATCCACCAACTAGCTGATTATGAACATTTGTAGTTTTGCCAAGTTAGTAGGAAGCAGGGGAGTGATGTTGCATGAACGAGCCTGAGAGAGAGAGAGAGAGAGAGAGAGAGAGAGAGAGAGAGAGACTCTGTCTGGCTGGTCTCCAGATAGTCGGTGTGACAGAGATGATTACTATGGTGGTGACAATAATGGACCCAAAATATAAATTCCAGATCTGTGTTGGTCTTGCATGACATGACGTGTTCCCTGCGGCCGAACCAATCAACAGAGCAGCCAATTACACACAGTCAATGACTTCAGCCCTGCACAGGCAGCCTGTGTCTGTCAAGTGATATGATCCACAGGAACAATGTCATAAGATGTTCAAAGATTTAAAGGGGTGGTTGATTATGATTTCACTTTTCTAACTTTAGCTACTGTGTAATGTCGCTGTTTGAGCATAAACAACATCTGCAAAGTTACACTGCTCAAAGTTCAAAGCAAAGGGTGATATTTTCTTTTACAGAAATTACTTTTTAAGGACTACAACAAATGGCTGGTAGGGACTACAATGAGCTTCTTCACACTAACCCTAACATTTACATAAATCCCACCCCCGGGAACACGATTTAGATTATCATGACAGAATATGCAAATCAATGACTAGAAGATCGTTAGTCTCTCCACCTTTGTCCAACTCCGGTTTAAAGGGATATTTCACTTTGAAATTAATTTTTGATATGTTTTAGCTTACCTCAAGGGCATCCAAGATGTAGGTGTCTTTGTTTCCGCAGTAGTTTCAATTGTGATATTTTTAGGTCAAACCGTTCTTGTCTGTCAGTCATATAGTGCAGGTCTATGGTCACTGGCTCAAAACACAAGCACAGAGTCCAAATTAAAACAATTCCCCACGTCCAAATGAAACAATTCCCCATCATAAGTACACATTGATGGCCTAAGACACGAAACGAGCGGTTTGTGTGAGAAAACGAACAGTATTTATATCGTTGTTATCTCTTGAACACAGCACACGTCCAAATGATCTGAGGGCGCGGGCGGGTATATATATATAAATAGATGTCGCCTTGGCTACTGCAGTTCATTGGAACGAAACCGTAGCCAAGCGACATCTAGTGTATACATCTATACCCGCCCGTGGGCGGTTATAGATGTATACACTAGATGTCGCCTTCGCTACTGCAGTTCATTGTAACGAAACCGTAGCCAAGTAATCCATAATGTCTTGCATTATGGGTGTTGAAGATGTCTTGAAGATGTTTGCATTTTGCCCCTCTTAGGACATCTATGTATATATCTATACCCGCCCGCGCTGTCAGATCATTTGGACGTGTGCTGTGTTCAAGAGATAACAACGATATACTGTTCGTTTTCTCACACAAACTGCTCGTTTCGTGTCTTAGGCCATCAATGTGTACTTACGATGGGGAATTGTTTAATTTGGACTCTGTGCTTGTGTTTTGAGACAGTGACCATAGACCTGCATTATATGACTGACAGACAAGAACGGTTTGACCTAAAAATATCAAAATTGAAACTACTGCGGAAACAAAGACACCTACATCTTGGATGCCCTTGAGGTAAGCTAAAACATATCAAAAATTTATTTCAAAGTGAACTATCCCTTTAAACATAAAAGTCAGAACAGTTTCTGAAATATTCAGTGCGTGTGTGTGAGATAATCGGACCTGCTAACAAACACACACACACACACACACGCTCCACCCTCTGTGCCGGGAGCAGCAGCTCATTTGCATTTAAAGGGACACACACAAAAACAGCGCGTTTTTGCTCACCCTCAAAAAGTGACAATTTTAAAATGCTATAAAAATATCTGTGGGGTATTTTTAGCTAAAACTTCACATACACACATGGGGACATCAGAGACATGTTTTACATCTTGTGAAAAGTGCATTATAGGACCCCTTTAACAAATATTGCTTGGTACTCTCATTGTAATGTACACTGGCCCACAAAAGTATTTGGACACTCAAGTCAGTTAAAAATGTAATTGCATCAGATATAAAACATTAAAGCAAGTGAGAACAACGGCTTTTCTCTTCATTAACTTCACTTCATATTTTTTTGTTCAGTATCTTTTAATCAGCGTGTTTTGATGGTTTTTAGTGGATGTATGAAGTCAAATCTCTAGTTCACACAGCTGTAGCAGAGGAACCACAGGTCTAATGAACACATTAACCATCCACTACCAGTGTGTCAAGCAAATGTGCTTGTGATATCTTTTAAACGATACTTCATTGTGTTTTTCCTGTGACCTAGTTTTCCCCAGTCTGTTTAATTAGATAAGTCATTCACCTGTACCCTGTTAATTTACTAATTAAGTTCCTTTGTCTGCTCTGTACTTAAACCCTCATTTCTCTCTTAGGGGGTGTTTACACATCACCATTTTCAACTAAAAACGTAAAGAATTTTATGCGTTTTAGCCGTTCGTTTACACAACAACGGCATTTTGGGTGCCTGGAAACACAAAGTTTTGAAAACTGGTTTCAAATTCCACGTTTTTGAAACCAGTCTCCTTGTAAACAACAAAAATCTCTGACGAAAATGACGTCATGCACATGCTTATTACATGTTCAGTCTATAGTGTTTCATCGCCATCTAATGGTCTGGAAGCAGAATACAGTGTATTTATCATTTTTGCAAATCAGTCTGAATGGGGATTGTTTTGACAATGGTGTCATCTGTACGCGGAAAACTCAAAGGAAAAGCGTATCCCTTTTAAGCATATCGTTGTCGTGTAAACGTACCCTTAGTCTCTGTCCGTTCTCGTTAATGTTTTTGTGGTTTTCTCCATCGTTTCTCCTGGTTCCTTAGTGTTTGTGATTAAAGTCTGTTTACCGGAATTATTCCTCGTCGTAAAAGTTTCTAATACACCACGTTACGTAACAGAAGAAAGGACCCACTGAAAAGAGCATGGCCTCACCTGCTGTACTGCTGTTATGCCTTGAGCAGGAGCAGCAAAGCCTCGAGGCCCACACCAGCGGATTTCTCTATCTGGCGAGCCTAACGGACTTCCCAGATCGCTCCCTGTGAGCTTTCTTTTTTGCAAGCCTTAACGAGCACACAAAGGCTCGCCTGCCCGGTGTGGGTCCTCGGGGTCCACATTCGCCGAGTTTGGTCCCAGTTCTTGCTGTTTTAATGTTCTTGCTTTTTGTTATGTTATATGTTAAATTATGGAATCTGGAAGGTATTTAGAGGAGCTTAAAGACATTTTTTAGGTTAACTCAATGGACTTTTTTGGAAAGATTATTCCCAATTGCCCCCCTGTTTCTCAAACATCTCCTGTATCTCCAGTGCTACATGTCTCTCCAAAATGCCCGCCCAGCCTCCCTCTCCCACCTCCTCAATCAACTAGTTCCTCAACCCCGCCTCCGCTGATGTCATTCAGTCCCTCTGCAGCTCTCACATTCTGTGAAGACCTGCCCAGTGTCTTCAGGCCTCCAGCTCCATCCAGCACAGAGGATCCCCTGTCTCCGCCTCCAGCCTCTGTGTCCATCGCTTCACTTCGGCCTGTTGACACACCGGCTCCGCTCTGGCTCCTCCCTCCCTCGGCTCCACCGGAAACCATCGGCCATACGGCTTCTCTGGGCTCCATTGTCCATCCGGCTCCACCTTGGTCAGCCGTCGACCTGCCTGCACCTTTGGCTCCGTCTTCCTCCCCGCTCCGCCTCTGTCCTCAATCCCACCGGCTCAACCTCTGTCCTCTGGTTCACCGGTTCCACCTCCGACGCTCATCATCGTGGCTCCACCTCAGTCTCCAGGGCCACCGGTTTCGCGTGGGCTCATTGGCCTCTCATCTCCACCTGTGTCTCCCTCTTCGACAGCTGCATCTCCGTCGGTCGTCCCCAGGGTATCTTCCTGTCCTGGCTGGTTCCTGGCTGAACATCTGGCTCCTCACTGACTCCTCCCACCATCCTCTCCTCCATGGACTGTTTTTGCCTTGGACTCTTTTTGTTTTTTTGTCAGCTCCACGGCCTCCTCCAGAGCCCCCTCCCTCCTCAGTTGGACTATTACTACTTTTTGGGAGGGGACGTACTGTAACATGTATGGTCTGTCTTCTATGTTTTCATTTTGTTTTTGGTTTAGTCCAGTGACCTAGTTTTCTCCAGTCTGTTTAATTAGTTATGTCATTCACCTGTACCCTGTTAATTTACCAATTAAGTTCCTTTGTCTGCTCTGTATACTTAAACCCTCAGTTCTCTCTTAGTCTCTGTCCGTTCTCGATAATGTGTTTGTGGTTTTCTCCTGCATTTTTCCTGGTTCCTTGTGAGAGTTTCTAATACACCACGTAACAATATACATACAGTGGGTACGGAAAGTATTCAGACCCCCTTAAATTTTTAACTTTTTGTTATATTGCAGCCATTTGCTAAAATCATTTAAGGTATTTTTTTTCTTCTCATTATTGTACACACAGCACCCCACATTGACAGAAAAACACAGAATTGTTGACATTTTTGCACATTTATTAAAAAAGAAAAACTGAAATTAAAATATCACATGGTCCTAAGTACGGGTGACCCCGAATAGTTGAAGATTCGATGCTTCGATATGAGGAGCCTGATTCGACTACCGATCTCACGGTCGAATCTTCGCAGAGGTGTTATGAAACGAGGACCATGCCACTTTGGCTATATGAGGGCGCTTAATGTCTGATTTCACATAGAACTAGCTTTTATGTCAATACGTTAATATTCAGCCTATTATGATAATGCTGTATATAAAAATGTGCAAAGAAAGAAGCTTTTAATAAATATTTTTTAACGTGTGTGAATAAATCCAAACACCCCGTGACAGATTTAAGTTTCACTTTCAATCCGTGACCGACAGAGAAGCGTCTTCGCGGCAAGGATTTAAATCTTTAACAATGTCTGGGATAAGAAAATCTAAAGTGTGGATGTACACCATTAGAAAGGATATTCTCCAAGGCTGGATTTAGCATTAGGAAAACCATGATCGCACTTCTGCCGGCCAACGTTTCACGCATAGACTGGGTTTCACGTTAGAATGTATTTTATCCGCGAGCACAATTTGAAAAGACTCCAACGGACACAGACAGAGTGAAAGACTGGATTTGTTCTCTTGATCAGGTAGGGTACTAGTGATTTCAAAACTTTTCAGCCGATTCTAATTTGATTTTTGGATGCTGTGAACATTTTTAGCTAAAAAGACTGCCTCTCCAGTTTAGCATTTATTGTTGTTTCTGCATTTAAAAAGACAAAGTTTAAAATTCTGGCTACTATCGTTAGTTTAATAATTTCTTTATTTTTATTTTATTTATAAATCTGTCAGGGTTATCTAATCTAACTATTTGTGGCTTGTGTTTTGAATATATGTTCCTCTGCACTTTAGGCATTTTGCACACATTTGCTCATCTTGTGACTTGATTCTGATTTATTTCGTTTTGTGTTTTTATTTATGAGAAAGGTATAATCTGTTCTAATTTAATTTAGTAATTTTTTTTTTTTTTTTTTTGGTGCATCGATGTTGTGCTGTAGGCTGGCCTGCTTGCACAGGTAATTTAGCCGATTTAATTTGATTTGCATGTGAAATGCAAATCCTGTCTGCACTGTGGCCTTTCTTGAGTTATTTATGTTATTTCTTAGTTTTATTGATCCAAAATGTTTATCTTTGTGTGATTTTCTGTACATCGCGGCTTTGAAACGTTTAAGCCCCGCCCCCAGCCCCACCCCCACCCCCATACACATGATTCGACTATTAGTCGACTATAGGCAAGACATGACGATTCTGATTCGACTATGAAAATCCATAGTCGGGGACAGCCCTAGTCCTAAGTATTCAGACCCTTTGCTGTGACACTCATATATTTAACTCAGGTGCTGTCCATTTCTTCTGATCATCCTTGAGATGGTTCTACACCTTCATTTGAGTCCAGCTGTGTTTGATTATACTAATTGGACTTGATTAGGAAAGCCACACACCTGTCTATATAAGACCTTACAGCTCACAGTGCATGTCAGAGCAAATGAGAATCATGAGGTCAAAGGAACTGCCTGAAGAGCTCAGAGACAGAATTGTGGCAAGGCACAGATCTGGCCAAGGTTACAAAAAAAATTCTGCTGCACTTAAGGTTCCTAAGAGCACAGTGGCCTCCATAATCCTTAAATGGAAGACGTTTCGGACGACCAGAACCCTTCCTAGAGCTGGCCGTCCGGCCAAACTGAGCTATCGGGGGAGAAGAGCCTTGGTGAGAGAGGTAAAGAAGAACCCAAAGATCACTGTGGCTGAGCTCCAGAGATGCAGTCGGGAGATGGGAGAAAGTTGTAGTAAGTCAACCATCACTGCAGCCATCCACCAGTCGGGGCTTTATGGCAGAGTGGCCCGACGGAAGCCTCTCCTCAGTGCAAGACACATGAAAGCACACCTGAAGGACTCCAAGATGGTGATAAATAAGATTCTCTGGTCTGATGAGACCAAGATAGAACTTTTTGGCCTTAATTCTAAGCAGTATGTGTGGAGAAAACCAGGCACTGCTCATCACCTGTCCAATACAGTCTCAACAGTGAAGCATGGTGGTGGCAGCATCATGCTGTGGGGGTGTTTTTCAGCTGCAGGGACAGGACGACTGGTTGCAATCGAGGGAAAGATGAATGCGGCCAAGTACAGGGATATCCTGGACGAAAACCTTCTCCAGAGTGCTCTGGACCTCAGACTGGGCCGAAGGTTCACCTTCCAACAAGACAATGACCCTAAGCACACAGCTAAAATAACGAAGGAGTGGCTTCACAACAACTCTGTGACTGTTCTTGAATGGCCCAGCCAGAGCCCTGACTTAAACCCAATTGAGCATCTCTGGAGAGACCTGAAAATGGCTGTCCACCAACGTTTACCATCCAACCTGACAGAACTGGAGAGGATCTGCAAGGAGGAATGGCAGAGAATACCCAAATCCAGGTGTGAAAAACTTGTTGCATCTTTCCCAAAAAGACTCATGGCTGTATTAGATCAAAAGGGTACTTCTACTAAATACTGAGCAAAGGGTCTGAATACTTAGGACCATGTGATATTTCAGGTTTTCCTTTTTAATAAATGTGCAAAAATGTCAACAATTCTGTGTTTTTCTGTCAATATGGGGTGCTGTGTGTACAATAATGAGGAAAAAAAAGAACTTAAATGATTTTAGCAAATGGCTGCAATATAACAAAGAGTGAAAAATTTAAGGGGTTCTGAATACTTTCCGTACCCACTGTATATGCAAATAATATACATATATGCAAATAATATATATTTAATGGCCTATGATTCATTAATAATGTTAGCAAGTTCTACCATAAAATCTCATTATTTTGATATGATGGCATGGTTTCGTCTAGATCAGAGTTACTTATGTAACAGTTTCAGAACAAATCAAAGAGAAGATTTTGGCTTCAGCCCAAACCAAGATTACATTTATTTGGAGACAAACTACCTAAAGGAAATGTGCACTTCCTGAACTTAATCCACCAAAGTGAGTGAAGGCACACTAACTAGGGTTGACACTATCTGTTAGTGTGCACACAGTAATTTGTTTTGTTACTCATTTGTGCTAATCCTGTAAAACTTTTGATCTTGTACTCGATGATGCATTCAAATGACATGTTCAGAGGTGTGTTTCACAGCCAACACACTGAGTAAAGCCCAGATCAGACTATTCTAACACTCCCACTCCCCAGAACCCTTCAGGCCAATGTGCAGGCCTGCCATCCACACGCAAATAAATTGGAGAAGGCAGCATAAAGTGTTTCTTTCTAGAATTTTCTTCATGCCTTTCAAGGACACTTATGTATGTGGAATAACACATCATTGTCTTTATATGTCCATACTTCATAAGTGCAAGATAGTTCTCTTCTGTTGCTCCCTCTTCTAAAAAGGATCAGACTTCATGGTATATGAAAGCTGAGCTCCTTATGTTAACCCGCTTTATAAAGATTATGCTTTTGGTAAACATACATGTCAGTAGTGAGAAAACAAGAAAGGTAAAGTATTATGCAGAGGGGCTGAAAGAGAGAGAGACCTTAACTTTCGATCTCTACTTTGAAGGAATTTCCCGGTTATTTCCAAACTAACTGTCTATTCTTCACTTGCTGTCGATTAGGACAGAAAACAATTTCAACTAGTTCTTTAAAAGAAACAAACATAAAACAAGTATGAGAAGTATACTTTAGCATACCTTTAAAAAAGTACTTATCACGGAAATAATATATACTTTAAAATAATATAATTAAGTGTGATCTGAATGTAATGATTTCAGACACTTAAAGGTGCTATAAGCGATGTCACACGTTTTTTAGGCCAAAACATTTTTTGTCACATACAGCACACATCTCCTCACTATCCGCTAGCTGCCTGTCCCCTGAACACACTGTAAAAAAAAAACGTGATATCTGTAGACAGCCCAGGCTCCACAAACAGCAAGAAAAACAAACTGGCCCAGCCTGGACCACGAAACATAACAAACAGTGTTCCAGCCAATAACCGACAAGAATGATTTGAATGGTGTGGGGAGTGGAGGAGAGAGAAGCATGAAGAGGGAAGTTAGCTAGAGGAGAGATGTCATAGACAATGACAACGATTAACGTTAAAAATTTCTATTCTTGAGAATTTTGATATGGCCGACACACGCCCATAGACGATTTCCGATGAACAAATAACAAAGAAGAGGGAAAAGTAACGCGCGAAGTCCCGAATTTACATCGGAAAAGCGTTCAAAAGGTGGGGAGAACTCCGCCGGCAGAAAGGCGTCCAATCCGAAATTCAGGTGGCTCTGTTTTTGCTGGACAGGTGGGTAAATCCAGTTTGGTTTTTCTAAATGGTTCATGACTGTTTCAGAAAGCACGGAAGGGAGGGGGAGGAGACGGGATGAGGAGGAGGGGGGGTCGAGCTAGCCTCCGTTTTGTTTGACTATACTTTTAACGTCAACAAGAAGTGACGTCACCCAACATCGCTTAGAGCATCTTTAATTGCATGTTATTTGCAATTAAATGCAAATTTAGTTTAGTTTACGTTTATATTTAATGCAGTTAGCTAAACCAAAAGTGCTTTTTCGACCCAGTTAAGTAAGACTTAAGTACATCATTTTATGTAATTTCAAAATGACTTCAACTGTCTTTGAAATATGTTTAAAATTTACTTCTGAATGTACTGACAAGCATTTACGGTAAACGAATATATACTTTAATAACATTTCTATTGAAACTTGTATGTCAAGTTCAGTTTTATCCGAAACATATGAGTGTGAATCTGAATCTAGCAATGTTTGATTACGTTGGTTGTTGTACGTATCGGGGCGGTTCGGAAATGAAATGTCTGGTGAGTGGCACTAAAAGGTTAATGTATTATGTTTGAAAATAGTGTACCACGTATCTGACCGATAGTGTTAACAAAAGCAAACATGAAATAAAAATGCATTTTCTGAAGCAACTATGCCATTTTGTCTTGCTTCTATAAGTCTTTGAGCTCTTTCATCGTGACTCGTGTTTCACATCGCAAGTGCAGTGCTGTACCACGTGAGCTACCGAGCAACTTTACTGTGTAAGAGAAGCCATACATATAAAGCTGGTGATTCAAACATCAAAATGTATTAGTTTACAAATCATGCACTATAGTAGAAGTGTTATGAGGTCAAAACAAGGAACTGTGCAAGGAACTGCACAAAAATAAGTCTTTATTAATTGATAATCTGCTCTTTTATTCATAATTTGTTGGCAAAAATGCAGATAGATGCACATTTTACAATGAGCAGGCTGGCTTTTGTACGTTAGTCAACACACCAAAATAAGTGTCCTTTTTAAGCATTACAAAAGAATATTAAAACAATGATTTAAAATGTACTTTGGTTACACTTTATTTTGATGGTCCACTTTAGATATTCTACTAACTATAAGTAACTTTGCAACTACAGTACATGTCAACTAGCAGTCATTAGAATATTAATACACTGTAGTAGACTGTCAGTAGACTGTTAGGTTAGGGTTCGGGTTAGTATAATAAGTTGGCATGCAGTTGAAAAGTTACTTATAGTCAGTAGAATGTCTGTTGGGGACCATCACTATAAAGTGTTAGCAGATATTAATCAGACTGTACAGTAATACTCCAATGACTGCTAGCTGACATGCAGATGCAAAGTTACTTATAGTTAGTAGAATGTCTAAAGTGGACCATCAAAATAAAGTGTAACCTGTACCTTAATCTAATACTTTTAATTTGAAATTATTACAAAAACAATCATGAAAGTGAACCTTCTTTAAGTACACTTAAATGGCTTTTTATTTTATTAATATTATGTGACCCTGGACCACAAAACCAGTCACATGGGTACATTTTTTGCATTTGAAATTTACAAATCACATGTAAGCTGAATAAATAAGCTTTCAATTGATGTATGGTTTGTTAGGATATGACAATATTTGGCGGAAATACAACTATTTGTAAATCTGGAATCTGAGGTTGCCAAAAAAATTTAAACATTGGGAAAATCGCCTTTAAAGTTGTCCATTTATGATTCGCGATTGTGCTGCATTCACTCACAAAAATAAATATTTTATATATTTACGGTAGGAAATTTACAAAATATCTTCATGGAACATGATCTTTACTTAATCAATAATATTGACCCATACAATGTATTGTTGGCTATTGCCACAAATATACCTGTGCTACTTGTGACTGGTTTTGCTTATGTAATCTGCATGGACAGTTTTTCTTTAAAAAGGGAGTTGAAGTAAACTACAAAAGTGGATTCAGTACAATCACACTTTTTTTGCAGCAACAAAAAGTTTGAAATGCAAAACTATGGCACTTAATCATTGCACACACGAGTATGACACTAATCGTTTAGCAACCTTGTTATCCGCAAAAAAAAAGTACACCCAGATATTATCGCTTGCTTTCTGCTTGAGGATACCAGGGAAGGACGAGATGCAACGTGATGCAGTGTGCAACTGAGTACATAGTACAGAATACTCCATCCCATAATGTAGTGCACTCACCCTGTTCTTTCCGAATGCCTGTTATTTCCGAGCCCTACACTCTTTCTCTCACAGTAGAGGGAGAGAGCGCTTGTAGCAGGGAGAAAGGCATAGGCACGATCACTTCTAAATGAAATGAACTGCAAATGTCATGAATGAGCCAGAAGCTGCCATTTTTAACACCCTCTGGACTTACTATTTATTCTGCCAGAAATTCAGGAATATTTACACAAAACTTTGTGTAAACTTTGTGTTTATTGTAAACACAGTAAAACATCTTTTTTTTTTGTGACATCACAATCAACATGTCTGTGGCCGTCCAAATCAAAATCCAATTTTCGAAATGGTAACTGGATGCTACTTGCTGTAATAACCTATATGTTTGCACATTTCTAACTGTTGTTATTTCTGTTTTGATTCTGAAATTAACGAATAATCTACTACAGATTTCTGGACCAATACATCACATAGACAAAACAATAAAACATATATTTTTTGTGACGTCACAATCAACATGTCTAAAACAAACAAAGTGGCACCCATGGCTATCATATGACGTAAAATGATGAATTTGTGTTTATACAGTAGTTTTGACAAAAAGGTATTTTTTTTATAATAAAAATAAATTTGTCAGTCTATCTCTTAAAAAAAAAAAAAAAGGTTATGATTTGTGATATTTGGCTAATGTAATGCATTTTAGTGTTTAAGGTACTAAACAAATCTGCAGTCCTTTTTTTATAAACTAAGGGATGAATCAAAATTATTGTCTGTGGCAGTGGAAACAATGCTGTCCATAAACATTAAGGGGTTAGATCTGCTAAAAATGGAAATTCTGTCATCATTCACTCACCTTCATATTGTTTCAAATCCATTTAACATTTGTTCACCTTTGAAACACGAATCAAGATATTTTAATGAAACCTGAGAGACTTCTGTCCCTCCACTGGAAGTCTATTCCACCAAAACAATGAGACTTCAAAAGTTCAAAAAGACACTGAAAAAGTAAAACCATATGAATCGAGCGGTTTAATGAAGTCTAACATAGAGACATAGAGAACAGATTTAATCTATGCTTTTATCCACGTTAAACATTGATCAACACGCATACATAGAGCACATGAAATACTGAAAACTGTTTGACAAGCAAAAACCAATGATGCTTGTTCTTGGGAATCACACAGTCACGTTTGATCAATGTGGCTTGTTCTCGCATTTATGATGATTGTGTACGGATCATTTTTATGATTTCTTCATGAACTTTTTGTAAGTGTCAAAAAAATCTCTCAGTTTTCATTCATTATATTTGTTGACTGCATTAGTTATCATTAACTAACAGTGAAAAATACATCCAAAGTATTTATATATCATAGTTATTGTTAATTTTAACTTAAAATCAAAAGTTAATATTGTTTCACTGACATTAACTAACAAAGTTAATTTTTATAAACAAATTTTAACAAAGATAAACACTATAACAAATATATTGCTCATTATTAGTTAACGTTAGTTAATACATTAACTAATGTTAACTAATGGAACTTTATTGTAAAGTGTTTCCAAATCTTCCATATAAAACGAAAGTCTTACGGGTTTGGAATGACATGAGGGTGAATAAATGACAGAAATCATTTTTTTGGCTTAAGTAACCATTTAAGATGTGAATAATCCAGCAGGCTCTAGTGTGTGTACTGAATCTAGAGTTAAAATCATAGAGCATGTGAAAAGGTGATGATTTTCTGTCCAGTCAGAAGCACACACCACATTCTGACACAGCCGGGATCAGATCAGAGACTCAGCAGCACTTAACGCCCAATAAAGATGGCAGAAGAGTGTTTGGGTCTCAGAGTAACACACTGGCCATGACCTCCCGAACATTTGATAAGGAGGGGTTAGACAGGGATAATGTGTGTGTGTGTGTGTGTGTGTGTGTGTGTGTCTCTAGGGTGACAGCAGCAGGATGAGAGGCAGGAAGTGAGCAGAACTCCAGACATCTGGCACTGCCGTCTCCCCTGACACACACACACACACACACTCTGATCTCCTCCGATCAAAGTCTGCCCTGCTTACTCTTCCACAACACACACATCCACACAGCATCCACACACACTTACACGTGTTCTCCTCACAGACAGAATCAAGTCTTTAGCTTAGCCAACAGCTCCTCTGATGAAGGCATCAAACTGTGATCTAAAACTAGTCTGTGTGTGTGTGTGTGTGCTGTATCTCAGGGCAGTCCAGTCAGCAGTTCTGTTTTTTGCATACTCAAGGTGAGGTAATTTGACTTAAACTGCTTTAAACAGCGAGAAAGAGTCATGCTGAGAGATCTTTATCCTCCAGCACCACATGAATGTGAATACAGTGAGTGACTAGAGCTGGACAGTGTTGGTCATCAACTAAATTAACGCTAGTGAAAACTACTGTAGCACTAGCAGTGGCGAGGCTGGAAATCTCCAAGTGTGTGGATACTTGTGAATTAGGGTGAACCCCTATTCTGTGCCTCTATCCAATAATATTATTTAGAATGATGTCATTGTGGGTTTTTTGAATGAATGAACAATTTCAGTTAGGGTGACATCATCACACTTGAAAAGATACATTTATACTAAATATAAATAGTTGGATCCCTGAGAAGGGAACGAGGCGCTGCGTCTGAAGCACATGTGGAGCTAATCCAATCCCGATTGGCGGAAAGATTTGATGGAAATATGAAAGTATGCGTCCTTTAGATTTATCTCGACAGACCTGATTTGAGTCACGATAAGAGGAATCGTCAATATTTTGAACCTGTATCTCGGGGTATCAACGGGGTGACGTTGCACCAATCAGGATGGGGATAGGTGCACATGTGCTTCAGACGCAGTTCACTCTCGTCTCGTCACTAAACGGCTGTTATAAATTGAACAAAACTTCACAGGTTTCATATTCTCAATTTCAAATTTTAAGGCGCAGTGAGTCCCTAGCTATTTTATATCCTCAATATCAAAACAAAACGAGTCCCCTGTGGTGAAAATCCAGCTTGTAATGTTGTTTATAAGTCTATGTGGTGTTTTTAATATGCTTTAAGACAATATGCGTTTAAGACATCATGTCATATTAATGTATTGTCATAATTATAAACAAACTGCGCAAATAGTTATATCATTTTTGGCACTTTGTTTATCTTCTAGTTATTTATCTAGAGCATCTAATTAATCAGAAGTCGCATTGCAAAATAAGGTGAATATTATTGCTTAATTCATCAAATTAGCAGGCTCCTTTTGAATCTAAATTTTTGGCTGAAACAATAATCCAACACTCTTCACGCTCTCATGTAACTTTTGGATTCATTTTAGCATTGGTTTGTAAACTGGTTTATTTTAATAATTCAATCAAACTTATTGCTTATCTATCATTCAACCGAACTTCAAGAAGTACATGGCATTTTTCCTGTCTTCTGTTTTGTAGTCAAATAAATCCTGGAAAACCGCTCTTTATCTTTGATTTTCATTCCATTACTTTTCAAGACTTTTCAAGTAGTTCAAGTTTAATATTGAATTCCCTTGTTTGAAACCCTTTTAGTTTTGCTGCCAGATACAACATACCTCCAGAAAACCAATCATTTATGCAAAACCGTATTAATAATAATCATTAAAATGAATGATTGAGTCACATACAATCAGAAGTGTGTTTGTGAGTCTGTGTGAGAATATGATGAGAATGTCATCTCCAGTGTGTGTGTGTGTGTGTTCAGACAGACAGGATGAGTGGGGTCACCTGTTCTCAGTCTCACAGAGTTAGCGTGGCTGTCTAACCCAGGCATGCTGTGGTGATCTGACAGTAATCCGAAGCCACTGCAGTGCGGAGTGTGTGTTACATTATCTGTCTTAATCCGGTAATCCGCGGACACACAGCTAATCTCAATCCCACCCCCGCACACACCTTCCTCAGTAATCACTCTAATGATGGACCCCGGCAACTGATCCCAGCAGCGCCGCCCCTGATTGACACACCTTCCCTCTCTCTGTGTATACACAAACACACACACATACACACGCACGCTGGCACGCACGCACACACATCAGGTTTCCATGTTTTATGGGGACTTTCCATAGACCTAATTTTTATACTGTACAAACTGTATATATTCTCTCTCCTCACACTAACCCTACCCATCACACAAAGCTTTCTGCATTTTTACATTTTTGAAAACCATCACTTAGTCTGATTTATAAAGCCAAAAAATCAAAAAATGTCCCCACAAGGACAAGGATTTCAGATATTGCCATTTTAGTGGGGACATTTTGTCCTCATAACGTAAGGTTTACCAGGACACACACACACACACACACCTCCCAGGCAGCTCTCATTAATGAAATTCACAGCCCAGGGCGAAACACAAAGCAAACATATGTTCAGCAAATATGTGTGTTTTGGTCTCTGTGTCACTGTAACTGGGAGTGTTTAATAGAGTCACTGGTGTGTGTGAGTCTTTGATGTGATTGGTGTGTTTTGTTACCAAAAAAAAAAAAAAAAAAAAAATTCTTTACAAAGACACACACCTCTCAGCAGAACATTTGTGCTGCTCATTCCGGTCAAGCTTCAAAAAGCACCATAAAGTAGTCCATTTGACTCGTGATCTATATAATAGATTTGTGTGATGAACTGAAATTTAAGCCGTTATTCACTAAAAATCTTCTTTGCTGTAGCTCTCAGATCTCTTTCATCCACACCGAAAAAGATGTTCAATTGTATTAAATGTGCACTTGTAGTGTACTTCTTAAAAGTATATTAACTGAAGTCCTACTCTAGTGTTTCCAAAAAGCACTCTAAAGTTCAGCTAATTGTGTTTAATACAAATTTAAACTATTTTCATTTAATTGCAAATAACATCAAGCAACCAAGTCAGAAAATATATAAGTATATTACTTGAGTACTCTTGTTAAAAGAATGCTAGAGTGTACTTTTTCACAAGGGATTCTCCTCAGTACTCAAACTTTGATTTCAGTAATTATCTCGCGTGTGACGATTGGTCATGCTTTCATTTTATAAAAAAAAAAAAAAAAAAGGCAGCTTGGAGGTTTTTCAAAATTTCTTTCTTTTTGTAAGGAATAAAGTCGGTTTAGAACAACATGAGGGTGAATAAATGTGGAATAATTTGTATATCTGTGTTTTTTTGGTCAGTGTAAATGTGCGCGCATTTGTGACTATGGGAATGTTGCAGACACACACATGTGAATGTGTGTGTGTGTGTGTGTGGACTCACCTCGCCCCTGCAGCCCGTCTCTCTCTCTGCTGTCACTCAGTTTGTCTGTCTTCAGCACAGACGCGTCACGGGAGCTGACAGACACAACCTGAAAAGAAAACGCACACACAAACACACACCCACGTCAACAGAAAACACATCAAGAAACAAAGCGCACAAATACAAACAAGCGCATCATAATGAATAAAACAGCAGCAGTCTTTTGTGTGAATGAATTGAAGTGATTTAATAAGAGCAGGCTGGTTTTGAGCATCCATTAACACACAATGTTTTTGCAACAGTAAGTGCTAATGCACTGGTACCCGAGTGCTCTCTCTCTCTCTCTCTCTCTCTCTTGTCACGCTCATTGTAATGCAGGAAATAACGGAGGCCGTCCTCGCAGACTTCCACACACATTTAATTTTATCTTTGAATAAAAGAGCTATAGGAAAGAATTAATCTGCTTAACATTTCTAAGTACACCCTCCAAAGGAGCGGGCTGTTTTAATCTTACATATGCTCAGCAGAGTTACTGGCAAAAACTGTACGTTTTCTTCATCTCATCCTTTCAACATCAAATGGCGAGCAGCAAAAATTGGATCAGACTTCAAAGCTCGGCGATGTGCTCCAAGTCACAGAGTGGCTCTACTATTTCACATATTGAATTCGAGTAGGATATCAAAGTCCTAGCAAAGAACCTCAGGTCTTTACTGGAAAAAAGGGGCTCCAACATCTGTAGAGAGAGCAGCGAAAAGACAAATCACCTCAGGGAGAAGTCAGCGTTTACTCTCTACCACGCTTTTCCAGCCTTTTGATTCACTCCTTCTCTCTCTACCTCCCTGGGTTCCTCTCTCTCTCAGTGGAGAATGAATTCTCTATGAGGGAACTGTCTCTTTTGTCTCAAGGACCGCGCTGTTTGATCTGAGGGTTGCTCTGTGTAATATTCAGTGCAGTGAGGTGACAGTAGAGTTCAGATTAACATGAGCCGTATCAGACGTGCAATTAAAGGAATAGTTCACTCAAAAATGAGATTTCAAACCAGTATATTTTGAGGATGGTCATGCTGCACTATTCCACACAATAAAATAGTAAACCAGTGACCAAGGGCAAAAGGACAAGAAGCACCATAGAAGCAGGGGAAACCTTTATGGTGCTTTTTTTGAGTAGCCCGGAAAAGAGCAACATGGCAGATCTGCAAAACGTCTCTTTTTATGTCCCACGGAAGAAACAAAATTATACAGGAGAGTGAGTAAACGCTATTCCTTTAAATTCTGGAATGATCATATCTGACCTTTTCATCTGAGATGAGATGGGTGGAAGATCTTCTTTCAGGTGTGGATTGTCTGAGGACAAAAATAATCACAAAACAATCAGAATTACTGTATTCCTCATTCATTTCTACAATTATGAGAATTTTACAATACAAGATGATTCTTTTATTTCTACAGCACTTTTATTGTGAGTGTTCTGTGTTTCTACATTGTCTGCTGGATTACATCTCCTTCAAACCATTGTAAACCTCTGTTCTGCAATCACTGTGTGGCACTGAGAGGAAGTCCAATCAAGTCTAGTCTCATTCTATGAACAGCGGACCAGAAGAAAGGCCCAGAACATTATGAGGAACAGCTCATGTTCTCCACCAGGTCCAACTGCGTCCTCGCATTACTTTTATTCTGGTCCTGGTTGTTATTCATAGCAGTTTCTGTGTTTCTTATGAGGAAAAAACCCTTTAAGTCCCCCTGTGGTGAAAATCAAGTTTTTAATGTTGTTTATATGTCTATGTTGTGTTTTTAATATGCTTTAAGACAAACCGTGTACGAATTCATATGTCAGCATTGCTGAGTATTTTCTCCTTAAAACTGCAGTGAACCAAAGACAGTCTCAAAAACACAGTTTGAAATTGCTGGTGTTTTTGACGTCACAAACTACCTTGTAACCAATCAGATCAACGTGTGATCGTCAACGAGTGGATCTCTGATCTGCTGTGAGTGAGTGGAGGCGGGAATCATTTGCATATTCATAGAACCGTGTATACTAAATGAGGCAAGGGTGTAGAGTTACATTCAAGCGAGAAAAAACTTTTCAATTTGTCATTTTTGTGATCAAAGACGAGTTTTAAGGGATACAATTATTGACTACAGGGGGACTTTAAATGTCTCATGTTTCAGAAGAGATACCAACAATGCCTCAGTGTGCTCAGATTCGCCAAGACATTCTGCCAAAGTCAATGTAAACTCAGTTATTTTGAATGAACCAAAATGAAAAACTTAAAGTTCCCTATCTGTCAGTCACTTCGATGGGGTGTCTTGATTGTTACGCCATACCAGTCCACCCAGACTTGGTTTTCGGAGCTCATGCTCCTTGCCACAGCCCTTCCCTGGCTCTCAGGGCACAATCTGGCATCCGCGCCCATACCTCTGAAACCTCCATGTCTGGCCCTTGGATGAGACGCAGAAGACTAGAGTGATAGAGACCATTACTCAGGCTAAATCCCCCCTATACGAGGTGGGCCTAAAGAGTCTTTTTCGCTAACTGGTGTGCTTCCCGAGGGAAATACCCAGAGAGATGTGCAGTCGGGTCAGTGCTTTTCTTCCTGCAGGAGAGGTTGGAGGACCGGCTGTGTCTCCTTCCACCTTGAAAGGGTATGTGGCTGCTATAGAGACACATGATGTGCATGGATGGTTAATCTTTAGGGAAGCACGACCAGATAATCAAGTTCCTCAGAGGTACCAGGTGGATAAATGCGGGATGAGGCAGACTCAGCCATGTTGTAGCTGTGTCCAGTATGTGCCCTGCATGTTTACTTGAACCGTACACAGAGCTTCAGAAGCTCGGAGCAACTCTTTGTCTGTTTAGGGGGACAGCAGAAGGGAAAGGTTGTCTCAAAACAGAGGATGGCCCAGTGGATTGTGGATACAATTGTCTTGGCATACCAGGCTCAAAGCATGCCGTATCCCTTAGGATTGTGTGCACACTTCACGAGAAATATTGCATCCTCCTGGGCTCTAGCAAACGGCACCTCTCTAACAGACATCTGTAGAGCAGCAGGCTGGGCAACACCCAATACCTTCCAGAGATTTTATAATCTCCAGGTTGAGACAGTTTTGTCCCATTTGCTATTGGGTACGAACAGGTAAGTTACGGACAACAAGTCCACCCCCCCCCCAGGTGATAATGTGCGCTTTTTTGTCCATGTGAGTTCCCCGGACTGGCGAACCCTGGACGCGAGTTTTCCCTCAGCACTTTGACAGTTGATTTCGGTGAGCTAATGGTCAGGCCCAGTACTCGTGATATACAGATGGTGGACAACCAAAATGCCTATTACCGCCGCGCCAGCTGCCGCGGCGAAATCACCGCGGCGAAAATAAACCAGCCGCATTTCAAAGTCGTTCCCGAAATGACCGCCAGGTGGCGCAAAGGGACATTGTGCAAAACAGCAGCAATTGCCGCATTTTAAAATGTAAGTGGGTTAAATAAAAAACCCTAAGCCTAATAGGCATATTTTTCATACAGGCTATATAAATAGGCCTATTAGGCTACAACAGGATAGAACCAAAGATAGAATACATTTTAGAACTGAAAAAATAGAATCAAAAGTTAAAAATAGAGGCGATATTAGGAGCAATGACGCGGAATATTTTTACTATTCTATTGAGGAATTAGATAAATGAAGAGCTCTCGTGAGCGATACAATTAGCATAGTAATTTATAGTGATTTCAAAAGCAGTCCTTAAAAAAAAAATACATGGAGTAGTGTGGCATAATTTTTGAGAGATTACTCGGAACGCGTTTTAGTTAAGATCCTGGTTTCAATGCCCTTAATCTATATAGGCTAGGCTACTGCTTTAAAAAAAAATGTCACAACGCGTTTTGAGATTGTTTTGAATTAAACATTGAAGTTTAAAATGTAGTGTTTTGGCACACCAGGCCGAGTGGCGTTACGCATTGTTCAAAAATCAGGTTTTATTCTGGCATGTTGAATTGGCGTTAGATTTTTTTTTTTTTTAGATTTATTAGATTTAGATTTTAGATTTCGTTAGATTTATTTTTCTCATAACAGCTAAAATAACTAATATAGGCTATGCCTTGTCTTAATATGACCTACTTAATATAGGCAATAGGCATATAATAGCCTATATAATAAATTAGCAAAACTTGGCCACTAAATATTTAATTTTCAATTATTTTAATTATCACAATTAAAGTTTTAATTTTATTAAATTGAACAAGCGCAACAATCAGCATTTAATCAAATATTCTAAAAGATGTATTAATAATAATAATGTTATTTCGTTTTTTCGACATGTGTGCGTGCAAAAAGCAAGATGTGTATTTGTAAATCCGGTGATGCGTGCATTGATTTTTATCAATAAACTAGTGTTTTCTGACAGTGTCGACTGCAAAGATGAAGTTGACGATCGCCATATTTGTAGTGAACGCACCTAGAGAGAAATGCACATAAAGACATAATCAGAGAGTAGCCTTTTTCATTTCGTTTTGAATTATTTCGTTTGAAGACATTTCAAGCTTTGTGTATTTGATGTATTTATCATGTCTGTGTGAGGCATACGCTGAGTTTCGTTAAGTTAGGATGAGATGCGCTCCAACTGACGTGCAATGCAAGTGACCGCGCGGGCGCCTCCATGATTAGTGTCTGTTATATTTGCTTCTCTTACTTATTTAAATCCAGGCAATTGGTTGATAAAAAATTGATTAAAATTAAGATACAATTTATAGAAAACGAAATTCACTTAAAAGAAAGGTTTTCTACTAACCAAAACTTAATGAAGTGGTCAAAATCATGTCTGACCCACTCCATATCCATTTCTCGATATAATGCATCCTATCTTACTCGTGCTGTTCACTTTTCATATTCAACATAGATGGAAAAAAATAACATTATAATATTTTAACAAATATGATACTAAATTAGATTAGTTAATGGCTACAACAGTAGGCTATAGTAGGCCTATAGGCTTTTTTTTTAGAATAGAATTTTGCTGTGCACTTTTAATTATTTAATTAATAATTTAATTTATTATTAGTGTCAGCTGGGAAGGAAATATAGAGACCAGACCTCTTGGAACTTTAATTGAATACATATAGCGTTGGTAAAGCATACTGAAATTAGCAAAGCAAAGTAGCCTAAATAAGACTGTAAGCCCTTTGCTTTTTTACGTAGCCTATAAAGGACTCTTATAGCCGACTTTGTGTTAATTTAATTTGTAGAGGATTTTTTTAACTCAAACATTAACACTGAAATAAATTAAACTAAATTATTGTAAATTTTTTGGCACACCACGACGAGTGGCGCTATGCATTGTTCTAAAGCCAGGTTTTATTCTGGCATGTTGAATTAGTGTTCGACAAACGCGGCGGCGCGTTCATTTGAATGAAGAGCGTTTGAGCGAACACACACTGGAACGTTAGGCCATGTCGTGGCCGAGTGGTTGAACTTACGTCACGATCATTTAGATGACACGGGTTCGAATCCCGAGCTAACTTGGACTACTGATATTTTTAAATTAGCCTATTAATGCATTTTATAGTCTATTGTTGATGCAGAGAGATTTGTCTAGTTCTAAAACATAGTTTTTTGCTTATAGCCTATTTACAAAATAAAATCACCATGCATTTCCATTTTACACTAAGGAACAAATATTATCCAATGACTTTACTTCTGTAGCCTATAATAATTCCAATCGTAATTTCAAAAGCAGTTCTGTTAATATATATATATATATATATATATATATATATATATATAGCCTATGACGTTTAAACGACAAACAATAAAATCAGAACCAGTATTCTGTTGCGTTCCAGTGGCAGTAATGCATCCACGGCTTTTCAAAATGTCACAAAGCGTTTTGAGATTGTTTTGAATGAAATATTGAAGTTTATAATTAAGTGTTTTGGCACACCACGACGAGTGGCGAACTCTTTGTTTTGTTTTGCAAACTAGCCTGTGGGGGGTTTGGAGAAGGCAATAGTTGCTTATCGTGGGGGTGCAGGACAGAGGTGTTAATGTTCCGTCTTTCATATGGAGAGTGTCGGAGCCAGCCTGATGAGCAGGCAAAGGCAACATTCTTTTAAGGATTAATTTCAAAATCTCCAAAAGTCCATAGCCTATGTACAGTAGGCCCTATATCTTATTAAATTATATATTGTAGTTTTATTGATTGTATTTAAAGGTTTTCCACACACAATTTCAATTTAGCATACAGAGCTCTTTAATTCGCGACCCACCTCGTTTTATTGTAAGGTGTATTCAGCAAGGCATTATCTATGAAGGAACAAAAGCTATTTGTTACAGTTTTTTCTTTCGTGATTTGTGTGGATGACACACAGCGACATATACAGTATTATCAGCTGTATTATTAATGCTTAATTTCGAGAAAGACCCGCCGCGCGCAGTGAGGGAGACCAAACTTAGTAAAAAAATATCCAGCGCGAGAGAGGCAAAGAAAAACGCCTGTTCTTAATTTGTTGCTTTGAACTTTTTTCGTTTTGTACCGTTTTAATTTTTTAATTTAGCTGGAATTTCTTTGACAATAGACATTTAAAATGTTGCAAGAATAAGATTGTGTTTCTTATTTTGCATCACAAAGGGAATAAACTCTATCGATGCAACCCTGTTTAAATAAATAAACTGTCCCGACACTTTATTCATACCTTGAAATGTGCGATGGGTTTTCAAACTTAATTAATTTTCTTTTTCTTTTACATTTTCATTGTTTATTTTTTAATTGAAAGTAATACTGTATTGAAAGTATTTTTCTGATTTGTTCGATCTGTTTTGAAAAACAGAATTGAATTCTCGTGAATGATTCACACACACAAAAAAAAATAATTTAGCAGATTAAAGACGAGCTTCATCATCTTCATTTTCTGGTGCAATCGGCTGACTGTCTTCCTTCATCAGATTCATCAGTGTCGTCTTTGCAGCGGCACAACTGGAATGTTGCAAATGTATGTTGTAATGTACAATTGATAATTAAACAAGATGATTGGCTTTAATAAACAGATGCATATTTAAGCATCAAGAACGGAAAAAACATAAACACTGCCAGCTACACTGAGATTCGATCTCAGATCGTTTGAAGCTCCGAGAGGCTATTGTTAATGCCCTTTTCAGGTCAGCCTGTATACTTGGGATAGGTGCTCCATATGTAGCGATTCATTGATGGTAATCCCATATGATGTATTGTCCACGATACAGTTTCCCTAACGGTAAACCCGTTTCTTCCCTATAGGCCGAGCTCTGTCTGTGTAGACAATCGCTGCGTTTGTAGTAGTTCCTCCTTTTTCAGGTAGGACCTACCGCACGGACCTCTTTCCATGTGTGGTACTTCCCAGTTGGTAAGTCCATGTGATGTATTCTCCATGTATTAACCTCTCTTAGGGCAGGATGTGGTCTCTGTGGTGTTCTTCCTCCTATCCAGGAGAAAGAGCGCTTCTCCAGTGCTAATTCTGGTCTGCACAGCTGTGAGAGAAAAGGTCAAAAAGATTGGCTAAAGTGACCTATTCCCATGGAAAGTACTGTCCTCTCAGTCCCTGTGTGGTCTTACATGGGCCGTTAGGTTGGTTACAATGTTGAGAGTGCGCTTATTACCCATAAATCATTAGTTCATGTTTTTTTACATTTTTATATTGAAAGTAGTAAAAAAGAAAAAAACTGTGCATTTTTATTTACCAAAAAAACTCAAACCAACAAGAATTTTGGTTTAAGACTTTTCATTTAGGGGTTGAAAATGAATAAACAGCTTGAATATTCAATCTGTCCATGCGGACGGGAATGAAACGCCTCTTTCAGTTGATTGGTCAACCAAAGATTAAACCGTGCCGTCATCAGCTGTTCCTCAGTTCCTCAAAGAACAATAGTTATATGCTGTTTCTATTGTACGGATTCCTAAAGTGTTTATTGCAACTATATTTCATCTCTTTCTCATCAAACAACCAGCCTAACGAATGGCTTGACACAAACCGTACTGCGCCAGGCAGGGCCGGTGTTCTGACGACGCGTGTCTATAGGTGAACTAGGGCGGCAAGAAAGAGAGAGATTTGGAATGATTGCACTTATAACAAGAAGTTATCGCCACATTAGTTATTCTAAATCTAAATGAACTTTCCTTCATTATAGTAATGCCACTCCCGTCCGCCTGCACCCACCACACCCGAAGCGACAAAAGACAATAGAACCCATTATAACCAGTGATGTTGTCTACACTGAATGCGGCACGACATGACAAATCCCCAACAGAAAACTGATGCCTCGTTCTACTTATGACGTATTCCAAGCACTTGTGATACTTCTCATTGGAAGGACAAATTTTTGCAACGTTAACTTTGTCGCGTCCAGTGTAGACACTGTGTTTGAGTGGCAAAACACCCTGAAGCACATCCAAAAATATCAAAACAAATAAAACCATCCAGACATAAAAACAAAAGATTACAACTTTTACTGCTTTTAACTGCATTTTATTAGGTCAAATGTTGTTTGGACCCCAACGTTCTTCAACATATCTATTGTTTTCCGCAGATATAATTCAGGCTTGAAGTTACATGAGGAGTAAGTTAAAGGAGCCATATGTAAGATTGTGGCCAAAACTGGTACTGCAATCACTTTCAAATTACTGTAGAGCAGTGTATGCCGAAACACTACTGACTTCGTGATTGGTAGATAGGTGGCCAAAACACAAGATGACAACATCAACATCAGTTGAGGGCTGCAACTTCACTTTTTAAATGACAATATCCTGGCCGGACTACTGTTGTCAGTGATATAAGTATTTGAAATGAACATGATTTCTTAATGTCTAGTGACATATCAGGGCCATTTTATGATTAATTGAAATACATTTCTTACATACAGCTCCTTTAAAACAAAATGTCCCATTTCGTCTACTTTCTGAGATAATGCCTCTGAGAAAAGACTCAGAAGTAAATTTCACATATGTCTCCACTAGGGGTTCAAAAGAGATCTTAATAATGTGCTGAAATTGGCCAAAATAAAATAAAAAAGCCTGTAATCAAAAGTAAGAAATCTCAAAATGACCTGAAACATTCTAAGATCAATTATCCCAGTTCTTTTTTTAATAGTTTGTCAAAAAAAAATTAAGTAAATTATTTGTGTATATTTGTTCTCTCTAAGGACTTTTAGGACATAACACCTGATATAAAGTTGATGCTCAAATAAAACGTACAGATAACTCTCATGTCCAACCGCGTTCAGTGCATTAACATCACAAAATTTGTTGATGAATGCAGTTGCAGTTGTTCCAGACATGTGACCCAAAGATGAATTGATGATGAATTGGAAAAGAAAAATCCCTTGTGTGAATAGCTTCATAACTTCATAAATAGATGATCTTCTGAGTACATGTGACAACATCAATGACATAATCATCATGTTTCTCCGAGGCACCATCTGTGACATAACTATTTATTGCAATAACTCTGATGTGCATTGGAACATGTATGATTTAACTGCACAGACACACACACACACACACACACACTGACGTCAGCTGGTGCTCGAACGGCGTGATAACATTCCTGTCAGCTAATGAGCATGTAGGTAAGTTTATGAACTTTACAAGGGAAAATTGGGCCAGTTGATGTCAAAATAAATCTATAACGTTCCTCTCCAGCTCTGATGAAACAGAATAGCAAAGTGTGAGGTTTGAAGTTTCACCACTGAGACTTCTGATATAAACAAGCATTGAGAATCCCCTCTGATAGGCCAACTGGCTGGAGGATACACACACACACACACAAACATATACACACCCACCCACCCAAAATACTGGGAGGGTGGATGAAAACTTTGGATTTTTTAAAAAAAAACAAGTTATTACGATATGATTGTCAGCTATCTTTGTGCTACACAAATCTGAAAAAATTATAAAAATCTGTGCGCAAAAAATAGGGCACAACTCAGAGATCTCATTTTAACTGAGATCAAGGTAAAAAGCGTCTTTGACAAAAAAATAAAACAAATAATAATATTGTCAAAGCTATGGAGTGGTTAGTGCACATGCTTTGACACTTGAGATGTTAGGCCACAAATATGATAGGGCACAACTCAGAGATCTTATTTTAACTGAGATCAAGGTAAAAAGCGTCTTTAACAAAAAAATAATAAAATAATAAAAATATTGTCAAAGCTATGGAGTGGTTAGTGCACTTGCTTTGACACTTGAGATGTTGTGCTCATGTGGGCAATACACTGTTGAGTGCAGTTTGTGTCATGTCTGAAAAAACAAAACCGCACAAACCACAACCACAACACCCCCCCCCCCCCCCCCACACACACACACACACAAAACAATAACTGTGGTGCTTATATGGGCAATGCATGGTAGAGTGCAGTTTATGTCTTGTAAAAAATAAATAAAAATAAATAATTGAAACCAAAAACAAAACACAAACCAACACAAAACTCAACAGAAAAAAAGTGCACAGTTGCATGGTTGAGTCCAATTTATGGAAGCATGTTTCCAGACAAGAATAAAATATTTTAAAAGATAATTGTGATTTTGAATCTCACAATTGCGAGTTTATTTCTGACTTTATTTCTCGGTTATAAAGTCAGAATTGTGAGATATAAACTTGCAATTGCAGGATATAAACACAATTGTGAGAAATACATTTTTCTCACAATTGCGAGTATATATCTCACAATTCTGACTTTATAACTTGCAATTGCAACTTTATATCAAGCAATTCTGAGATAAAAAGTCAGAATTGCGAGATGCAAACTCGCAAAAGTCAGAATTGTGAGATAAAAAGTCACAATTACCTTCAATTGCTTCCATACCATTTTGTGTCATGTGGCACAAACCACAACAACAACACAGAAAAACAAACCAAAAAAAAGTAATAATAATAATTAAATCCGTGTTTTTTGTGCATGTTTTTATTTTATTTTTGGCAAATCAAATCCAAAATGAATAAAAAAATATAAAAAAAACGTTTTAATTATTTTTTATAATGAGATGATGACTATTGATAGTTTGACTATTCAGAATTCTGTTGTACATGTACTTGCATTCAATAACACTGATCACCAGTTTATTTTTAACACCGCAACATTCTGTGAGAAACTGTGTGTGTGTGTGTGTGTGTGTGTGTGTGAGCGTGTGGATTGTCGCTCAATAGTTGGAATGTGAATGAATACAATGCTTGCATCTATGGGAACCTACTGTATAGAGCAAACAGATCCCTAAACACAAAAACATGAAAAAAATATACTATGATAACATACAAAGGAAACAAATACAATGAACACACCCTCACTTACCCTGTTTGTCGACTCTGTTTGTAGTCTTTCCTGACTCTGTAGCCTCTGTATGCTGTAACACATATAATTGCCAAACAATGATTAAAATAACATAATATCAGAAACCAATTTTCTAGTATTATTGTTTATACAGTAGGGGAAAATCATAAGTCTGATCACTTAGAAAAATAACAGCACACATATTTAAGGAATCTGTAGTGCAAATGGTGTAAGCAAGATAAATACATAGAGTTGGTTTGTTCAAATCACTACTAAGTTTGAGCAATAATGTTTGAAAACCCCATTAATAATGTTTTTTTTTTAAATGTCCTAAATTAGTATGACTAATAACGTATATTGCTTGGTTGTATCAAATGTAATGTAACAGTTTATTACTTGCATTCAAGCAGCTTTGATTTTGACTCTGTTACATACATTCAGATTAATTGATTCCTTTGATCAGACACTAAGTGAATGTTTAGGATAAAAAACACAATGAGCTCTGAGTGAGTAATTAGTACTTTATCACACACACAAGTGTGTAAATCTCAGAACAGATGAAAGCAGCTGCTATAAAATGCTAAAGTAGTCATTTATTCCACTTTCAATGAGACGCCCAATTAAAAAAACTCACAAAAAGTATGCTTTAATCAGAGCAGAGGGTGCGAACACAACCATGTGAACTCACACACAGTGTGGTACAGTCTGACATGTGTTGATGGGACAACACTGACCTCCATAGTATTTCGTTTTTTCATACTATGGAAGTCAATAGGGACCATCAACTGTTTGGTTACCAACATTCTTCAAAATATCTTCTGTTCAACAGATGAAAGAAATTCATACAGATTTGGAACATCTTGAGGGTGAGTAAATTATTTCATTTTTGGGTAAACTATCCCTTTAAGTGTTGTTTTAAACAGCCATAAGATATCATATATAATTATATGACACATTTGCTTTGAATCTTTTATTGTATATCAACAAAGCCATATTGCATTGTTTCAGATGTAAATGGGTTACCAGTCAACTTAAAACTAGCTCACACTGAAATTAACATTGGCCTCACTGGGAACACTCATACAGTATATGAACAACCTCTCCTAACCACTCATATGATGTTGTGAGACACTGCAGATTTTAAATAAAAAACGAAAAATGATATAAGACTTATAATACATTAGAACTATGGAACTATACTCCATTATAACTTAAGTGGATATAACATGGTGTTCATCATGTTATAAATCTTAAAAGTTATAACCACAAATAGATAAGTATTATATAATGTAGTTGTTACGATTATTTGTAAGATGATACAACATAGTTTTAATTAAAAACTTTTTTTTTATATAAGCTATTATGTATGGAAGCTTGTTCTCGCCACTGAATGAAACAATTTAAAAGATAACTGCAACTTTTTATCTCACAATTCTGACTTTTTTTCCCCCTCAGAATTGCAAGTTTATATCACAATTCTTGACTTTAAACCTCGTAATTACCTTTTTTATTTTTTATTCAGTGGCGGAAACAAGCTTTAATTATTATGCATACATTATAATGGCTTAAAATACCCTTAAATGCATTATAAACACAGGCTTCATAAAATGGCAATAATTTATAAAGCCTTTATATATAATGCATTAGTATTTTAATGCATTAATTATGTCTTGTAATGTATGGTCTCATCAATAATTATAACCACAGTAGTAAAACATTATAATACTTATCTATTCATTGAACACACCCTTAGAAAGTATAATGCAATAAAACACATGACACATACCCAATTTTGGCTGTAACAATTAAGGAATCTGCTAATATTATAAAGCATTTTAACTTTGGTTACAATTATTTAGAGAAAAAAAAAAAAGATATAATGCATTTTCTGCATTGTACAAAGACTTTAAGTAGTGTTACTAATGCAATTTTTAATATTGCCATTTAATAAATTCAGCTTGGGTTGTACAAGATCAGAACAGAATTGTCACAGAAACTTCCCTACACTGAAAAAAAGGTAACATGCACATTTCTACATTTGACCTAAAACCTTAATTTTAGGTGTCTAGTTCATTTACTAGTCAAGCAATTGGTTAAACTTAAACTTATTTTAGGGTGCCCTTGTTACAGTATAATTATACAAAAAAAACTGAGTTACATTACTTAACCACATCTACTGGTTACACTTTATTTTACAGTGTAATTAAATATTTAAGGTCTGTGTAATATTAATTAACTACATGTACTTACGATAAAGTTAGGGTTAGGATTAGGGTTTGGTTGATGGTTAGGTGCATGTAATTATGCATAATTTATAGTTACTACTATAGTATGTAACGTGTAACAAGGACACATTAAAATAAAGTGTTAACCATTTACTTTACAATTACTACTACAATATACTACCACTACATATATATATATATATATATATAAAATTACGATTAGGGTTTGGTTTAGGGTTAGTTGATTGTAATTATACATAATTGTTTACAATAGTATTAGTATAGTAATACCATGTTATTACTATAGTAAGTACATGTAAGATAACGGACACTTTAAAAAAAAAAAAAAACATTAGTATAGCTGAATGAACTTAAATTTATACCAACAAAACTCTATTTTATGGGTTAAAAAAGGTAAAAAATAGCTCTTTAAGGTAACAAATACAGTTTACCACTTGAAAAAAATATGCAAAAATTCATAGTGTATGGATATCGTATGTATATAGAAAACGTTCCCCCACTGAAAGCCTCTTTTTTTTTTCATTCTGCTTACTGTGCTCAGCATATTCTCTGCATATGGATCTCGAACGTTTGAAAGACGAGTGTTTATTTTAGAAATGCTAATGTGGCCCACCTCAAAGTGGATACACACACCTCTACACAGCTCTGAACATGTGCCGTACACCGAGCCACCTGCACCAGTGGACATACTGTGAGCACAGAGCGAGCGAGAGAGAGAGTGAGAGAGAGAGAGAGAGAGAGAGAGACGTCTGCCAAAAAGGGGAACTGAAGTACTCCAGAAGAGGAGAGGAGAACAATAGCATCACTCCTCCCTCTCCTTCCTCCCCCTGGACCCCTGCCTCAGAAGACGAGAGAGAGTGGCGATGGAAACGCACCCCGAGAAGGTTAATACGCCCGCTTTGATCTCCGGCAGGCCACACCGAGGAAGAATTCATTTACATTTCAGATGAAAAGGGTGACAGTATAAAAAGCCATCTTGTTTCTGGTATGTGAGAGTCTGTAATGGGCCGGGAATGTGAGAGAGGAAGTGGCAGGGAACCCCCAACACCCCCCATCTCTCTCTCTCTCTCTCTCTCTCTCACACACTGGGAAACAGATGAAAGCAAAGAGAAAATGCAGCTTTCTACTGAAACATGGGGACCCAATGCTGTGACCCAAACTTTCAAAAGAGACGCTGGCTCCACACATTATTAATTTAGCAGCTCTGTTTCATGGGATTGTTTGTTGAGATCAAAAAAGGTACTTTGTGAAAATGCTGAAAATTATGATTGGAGAGGTTGGTTGGAAAGATCTGGAAAGACAGAAAGAAGGAGCAGTCTAAGCTCTTGTCTCATTCACTAAACTTATTTACATGTTTACTACTGCTGCTACTTATTTTTCTCTCTTATTTTTTCCAAACACGCAAGTTAACTTTTTGATTTTTTTTTTATGTTTTTGAAAGACTAGAAATAGAATTTTCACAGAGAATAGAGAATTTTCATTTGCCTGTATTTAGTGTCACATGATCTTTCATTAAATCATTTTAATATGTTGATTTTTTTGCTCAAAACACATTTATTATTATTATTACTACTGTTAAAAACAGCTGTGCTGCTTAATCTTTTTTTCATGATTATTTGATGAATAGACAGTTTAAAGGAACAGTACTTTTGCCACATTATAAATGTTTTTACTATCACTTTTTATCAATTTAATGCATCCTTGCTGAAAAAAATTGTATACAAAAGGATAAAATCTTAATGGCCCCAAAGGGGTCCTTTCATACTTTTTGTATAATTTAAAATACGTTTAATAATATTAAATAATAGCAATCACTACTTAGTTTGGTATGACCATTTTACACCCTCTCTATGACTCTTATAATTAAACTGGTCATGTTTTTGTTGCTATGCTATTATGAACTAACAAAGAGAGCTCCACTGTGTTTGTTACATGTATGATCTGTGTTTCCCCCCTTCATTGTGTTTTTGGTTCAGTCCTGTTTCCTAGTGTTCCATAATTGTTCTAATTAATGATTGTTCTGATCACCTCATCAGTCTTTGTCCGTTATCGTCAATGTAAGTGTGAGTGTTTGGTGTTTCCCCTGAGAGTTTGGTTATTAAATGTCATTTCTACGTATTCCTCGTCTCCATGAGCTTTGTCCTACATGTAATGTGACGGAATAACGGACCCTCAAAGTGAGTAAAATAATGGACTCACCGGCGGTCCAACTGCTCTGCTTGGAGCAGGAGAAGCTTTCCCTCGAGTCTCACACCTGTGCATTCCTTGACCTGGCGTGGCTTACCTCCTTCCCTGACAGATCGCTGAGCGTCTTTTTCCCCTACAAGCCTCAACGCGGAGACGAAGGCATGCCTGCCCGGTGTGGGACCTCGGGGACATTTCGCAGAGTATGTGGAGTGGGTGTTGGTGAATTGTGGCTCGGCATACACCATCGGCCCCACTGAGGATGACATCACCACCAGCCCCACTCCATCACCACCAGAGACCAGCCATCCACCACCAGCGAGTGATGCGACGGAGAAGTTGCACGTGCCCACCGCAGACTGTGGAGACCAGCCTGCTGTGATAGACAAGCCCGTACCGAGGATAAGGATGGAGAGTGTCATCGCCACAGAGCCCGGACCACAAACGGAGTCTGACCAGGTGCGTGAGCCGGCAACATCGTGCGTCGCAGAGGGAGTGCTTGTGGAGCTCGAGGGCTGGGAGGAGAGCCCCGTTCACACCACTACTGCTGTGGATGAGATGTCAGTGGCCTCTGGCATATATTATGAGGAACTGAAAGACATTTTTGAGGACAATTTAATGGACTTTTTTGGAGAAATTATTCCCAGTCCCCCTGTATCCCAGTACCTCCAGCGCCCCCTGTCTCTCCAACGCCCCCTGTATCTCCAGAGTTCCCAGTATCTCCAGCACCCCCTGTATCTCCAGAATGCCCACCCAGCCTGCCTCTCCCGCCTCCTCAATCAGCCAGTTCCTCAGCCCTGCCTCTGCCTCTGCTGCTGTCCTTCAACCCCTCTGCAGCTCCCATATGTTGAAGACCTGCCCAGTGTCTTCAGGCCACTAGCCCCACCTAGCCTGGAGGATCCCCTGTCTCCGCCTCCAGCCTCTGTGCCCCCTGCTCCACCTCGGTCTGTCGACACTTCGGCTCCACCTTGGCTCCTCCCTCCCTCGGCTACACCGGAAATCATCTCCGGGCTCCCTTGTCCTTCCAGCTCCGCCTTGGTCAGCCGTCGGCCTGCCTACACCTACGGCTCCTTCTGGCTGCGCCCTCCCCCCAGCTGCGCCTCAGTCCCACCGGCTCAGCCTCTGCCCTCAGTATTTCCGGCTCCACCTTGGATGCTCGTCACCACGGCTTCTCTTCGGTTTCCAGGAACATCGGCTTGCGCGTGTGCTCATCGACTCATCAGCTCCATCAGGGTCTACATCTATGGCTGCTTCTCCGTTGATCGTCCCTAGGGTCTCGTCCTGGCTGGTCTCTGGCATTTCATCTGGCTCCTCCTGCTCCTTGCTCCCCACCGGCTCCTTCTGCCCTGGACTTTGTTATTTGTTAGCCCCACGCCCTCCTACAGAATCGTAGGAGGGCTCCCTCGCCCTGGTCTCCATCGCCCTCGTCTCCATGAGCTTTGTCCTACACGTAACGTGACAGTGTTCACAGTAATAACTTTTAAACTGTCTCATCCATTAATAATAGCCTCTTTGTAAAGCTGCGGTAACTTGACAGATTCAGAAATGATTCACCTGTTGAAAGATCACCCTGTATTACTGATATCTGACAAATATACAGATATATACACTGATCAGCCACAATATTAAAGGGGTCATATAATGGTACATGCACTTTTACAAGTTGATTGCACTGAAATGTCTGTTGGCAGTGCCTGTACACAACCATCCTATCATGATAAAAATCCATCCAGTGGTTTTGTTTTAATCTCCTTATATGTTTGACCATCTCTGAAATCAAGCCGTTCGATATTGTGACGTCATAAGATCGTACGCCCCTCCCGCTATTGTGATTGACAGCCGTGTTTCAACACAAGACCCGCCCTGAGCAAGCTGTGACAGCCGTTGTCATAGTAGTCCGCCATTGTTGATATGCTAGAGTAGAATGGCGTCTAAGCGATTGTGGTGTTCTGTTCTTAGATGTAATAAGGAACACAGCAGTCATTTGGATGTTCCTAAATCCGAGCCGTTGAAGAAGCAGTGGCTGAGTTTTGTTTTTGAAGCCATATGCCCAAAGGATTGATGCGGGGATTCCCTCACGGGGATTCCCCACGATCGTCTGTGCTTTCATGTTTGCGCGAATCATTTCACACCAGACAGCTTCACAAACGAGAAAAAACGGATCGGTACCAACGTGTTCCTGCTGAACCTCCAGAAGATGTGAGTGTAATGTTTTATTAACCTTTATATTAGTATTTATATTAATCTTTGCGAAATTTGCAAACCTTGCTGCAGGCTTCACGATGAATGCGTCTAAGGTTTACACTCAGGGTACATTACGGCATGTTTTCTATGTACGACGTTCTCAATATAATTCATAATCCCACGTTTATAACGAATAACACGTGGTTATTGTGTTAGATACGGTCAGAGAATGTCTAATACGGTGTACCCACAGAACAGAGGGGCGGGGTGAGCAAAGCTCATTATCATTTAAAGACACATGCACTGAAACGGCGTGCTGAAAACAGAGCTGTTTTTGACCAGGTAAAATTAGTGTTTTCTTACAATACTAATGAGAATTTTTAATTAAAGTATATTACAAACTTTTAATTTAGACCCTAAAGAATCATATTAGCTTGTACAAAAATGGCATTATATGACCCCTTTAAAACCACCTGCCTAATATCGTATAGGTCCCCCTCGTGCAGCTAAAACAACAAGACCTCTGAACGTGTCCTGTGGTATCTGGCACCAAGACATTAGATCCTTTAATTCCTGCAAATTGCAAGTTGTGGCCTCCATGGATTGGATTTGTTGGTCCAGTACATCCCATAGATGATGAATGAACCTTGGGCGCCCATGACCCTGACGCTGGTTCACCGGTTGTCCTTCCTTGCACCACTTTTGGTAGGTACTAACCACTGCACACCGGGAATAACCGACAAATCCTGCCGTTTTGGAGAGTCACTTACCCATCACTATTTGGACCTTGTCAAAGGCTCTCAGATCTTTTCTCTTGCCCTTTCTTACTGCTTCCAACACGTGAATTTTAAGAAATGACTGTTCGCTTGCTGTCTAATATATCCCACCCTTGACAGGAGCCACTGTAACACTTCACAAGTCAGTAGTTTTAATGTGTGGACGATAAGTATAGATATATAAGGGTCTACAAATATGACTATTTTAATGACTAAAGAATGTAATTTTATTTATTTATTTTGTAGTGTTATTCTAGTTTGATTTTCATAATTTCTATTTTACTTTATTTTGCACTTTTTCATGGTGTGCAGCTAATATGCAAATAGGTTTACAAATGAGTGTTACTTTTCATTCTAATAAATCGGACTACCCTGAAGTTGAGAGAAAAAAAAGTATAGAGAAGAAATTCTCCAGGAAATATTTCCACAACTTTGTGACATGAATTGTATTGGGTTGAACAGAGGTGTGTACCTGACTGGATCTGCACAGCAGCCTGCTCGCGCTCTTTCTTTATCAGCTTCAGATTCTGACGGGCCATGTGACCCCTCCAGGCTGAACAGAGACAGAAGGAAAGAGATAACGGGAATAAAACACAGAAAATTAGTTACTGGTAAACAATTTCTAGCGACCATAGCAATGTAATACAAATCAGATTTTTTTCTGTTGACCTAGTTCAACAAGTAGTTCAGATATTTACTTACAACATTTTCCCTGGATAAGGATTCATATACAGTATATGAAAAAGTAATTTTTAGTAACACTGTAGTATATTTATAGTGATGTTTTTGATCCATTGAACATTCATTTATCATAATATGATATACACTACTGTTCAAAAGTTCGAAGATTTTTAAAGAAATTAATACTTTAAATCAGCATTAAAGGGGATTAATTATGCCCCTTTTCACAAGATGTAATATACGTCTCTGCTGTCCCCAGAATGTGTCTGAAGTTTCAGCTCAAAATTCCCCACAGACAATTTATTATAACTTGTCAAATTTGCCCCTATTTGGGTGTGAGCAAAAACACGCCGTTTTTGTGTGTGTCCCTTTAAATGCAAATTAGCTGCCGCTCCTGCCCCCTTTCCAGGAGAAGGCGGAGCCTTTCCAGCTTTACATACTCTGGCAGCAACAAAACTGGAGAATCTCACGCAGCCAAAATGTCAGAAATGTTAAAAAGGGAACCATTTCCCGAATTCTGAATCTCTGTCCCACCTGTACCTTGTTACCATCATCAGCCACCAAATTCAAGAACCTGTACTTACAATTGTACCTTGAAAAATCTTGTATCTTTCTAGTGCATTACTGAGTGTTGTTTCCACTGGTGTTTTATGTGTATGACCTTGCTTCTCCTGTGTTTACCCCTTTATTTGCCTTTTGTTTGGACTTTGTATGCCTGGTTGGACTGTCTTGCTGGATTGAACCCTTACATATCTTACGACCCTGTCCTTGTATTTGCCCAATAAATCCTCTGCACATGAACCCCGCTGTGCATCCCAAGTCTTCTGTGATAAAATCATAAGTGACTCCTTTGAAAAACATACAAATATTGTACCGACCACAAACTTTTGAAAGGTAGTGTATGTAATTAAATTATAAATGCAACTTTTATTGCAATTATATTGTCCTTGAAAATGCAACCAATGTTTTCTTACTGCTGAGCCCTGCACATAGATCTGTCATCAGAAGTGTTATTTTGTAATGAGTTTGAGTTATAAGAACCTGACTGAATGATAATTGCCCCGTGGTTTCGTTTCTGTCTTTCTCTGCGGTACCGCCGAGCCCCCAGCCAGCCCTTGGTGTAGGCCTGAATCAACACCACTCGAGCGATCACTTCCCGCAACATCAGATTGAGCTGCTCCACGTGATAGTACTTCAGAAACACCTGCAAACACACGTACACACATCTATTCAGACGCAGGGAAGCATACTTGTACCTCACAATGAACACTCTACCTTCATGAGTCTGTCCGAATATAATCGCAATCAATGGGTTCGGGATGAAAGAGGACACAAGAATGTGAGGAAAGAAACCATGACCTGGAAGTATTGGTCTGACAGGCAATGCACTAAAAGAGAAAGCTAGATTTGTTTTCTGTGCTATTAAAGGTAAATTACATTACATGTATATCTAGTAAAAATGTCACTTAACCTTCTCTGAGACACAAAGTCAGACACGTGTACAGCTTGTTTAGTTAGTTGGACAATGTCTAGAGCTCTTCCTGCCTGATCCACAGCTCTAAGTATATATTGTTAGGAGCACAATAAAAGGGGAATACCTGTCCTACACTGTAAAAAAGGAATTTTCAAAGTTGTACAAGTTTTGTTTAATCATGTTTAATTCAATGTGTTACATGCAGATTCTTTGTCATTTTTGAGTGAAAAAATATATTTTTTAAAGTAACTTTTAAATCACAAACTCTACCTTAGTCTTGCCCAGGACCCAGTGTTCCAGCTTGGCTTTCTGCAGTATAATAATGGCGTTCTCTTTTCTGCCTTCTGGCATCTGATGGGCACGAAAGGCCAGATAGTAATACCTACAAGAAAACAAGATGATCAGACGCAAATTACACCAGTCAAAAAAGTACAGTGTTAAACAAACTTCAATCCCCAGCTCAAACTTTCTTTCAACTTGACTGATCATACTGTACTGGGGAAATATGTAACGGTAATTGTTTTGATGCTTTCTTCTATACAAGTTTAATGTGCAAGTAGGAATTAAGTCATAAGGTTTGAACATTGCTCTGTCTGCTTGCAGAAAGCGGTAGTTTGGAAACAATGGCTATGTTCAGAATATCATTGAAGTATCACATGAAGTATGTGTGCTGTGCACAGTACGCAACATTTCCACCAACTTTTACTACTACATTTGCCAAAATTTGCAGCATACAAACAGAGCACACTGCACTCAAGGAGGTCTACTGTAGATAATACTAGGAGAATCAGATGCAGTAATAAGTATGAACACTATTAAGTAATCTTTGCTCATGGTGGCTACAGGCACTCAGTTATGTGGCCAGGGTGTTTATATGTGTCATTTAAAAATTGCTTGCATATTTTCATTTTAAAGGTGCTCTAAGTGATGTTGGGTGACGGAGGCTAGCTAGACCCTCCCTACTCCTCATCCGCGCACTAACCCCACCCCAAATCCTTCTTGTCGGTTATTGGCTGGAACAGTTTGTTATGTTTCGTGGTACGGGTTAGCCCAGTTTGTTTTTTCTTGCCATTTGTGGAGCCTGGGCTGTCTACAGAGACCGCGTTTTGGGGACAGTGTGTTCAGGGGACAGGCAGCTAGCGGATGGTGAGGAGATGTTTGCTGTATGCGACAAAAAGAAATGTTTTGGCCTAAAAAACGCGTGACATCGCTTAGAGCACATTTAATCTAATATCTTACTTGTATATAATTAAATAGAGTGCTGCAGCGATGCCAATTTTGTAAGCCAACCTGGAAGTTAGCATCACCTTGAATCCCTCTAGGATTTTTCCATTGGCTTTTGGATAATTAATAAGCTCTTTGACCAAAAGTTCATGTTTCTTACATGTTTTGTTCATCATGATAATCTTCACAAATGAACACAACTTCTAATAATTTTGAAGCCTAAACACAATCGCCAGAAGTAAACAGCTAAACGTAGGCTATAAAAAAAAAAACACCACGGTCACATGACTTCAGCGTCACCATCATGAAGCTTCCAACAACTCTTTCAATCTTTATTTAAAAAACATACATTTTCCCTGAAAGTTTGGTTACAATAGTTTGCAAGACTGCGTTTATAAACACAAGCAGACTAGTGAGTAGATGAGGTTATCTGTTCGATGTCATGATTATTGGGTTAACGTCCTGACAACCTTTATAGTTATTTCAAGACAAGTAAAAGCTTCAGGATGATGTAACAGGGAGAGCTAAAATGCTAACTTAATATATTTAGTTAAATGGGCAACGATTAATCGCGATTAATCGCATTCAAAATAAAAGTTGGTGTTTACATAATATATGTGTGTGTACTGTGTATAATTATTTTGTATATATAAATACACACACATGCATGTATATATTTAAGAAAAATGTGTTATTTGTATACAAAATATTAATATTTATGGCTAATCTAAATTATATATAAATATATACAGTATATACATGCAAATATTTCTTAAATATATACATGCATGTGTGTGTATTTATATATACAAAATAATTATACACAGTACACACACATATATTATGTAAACACAAACTTTTATTTTGAATGCGATTAATCGCGATTAATCGTTGCCCATTTAACTAAATATATTTAATATTTTATAGTTTATTTTATTAAATGTTAACTTGACACCATTCACCAAATTAAGTATCACATACTTAACATAGCAACTCATTATTTTTGCAATTCCGTTCACTAGTGGAGCAGAAATAACACACCTCTGATAAAAGAGCATGCTGAGACTATCTTTCTAGATCTCACTATGATAGCATCTTTCTGCTGCTGCTGCAAAAAAAAAAACACAGAGAGGTAAAGCGTCACCTGATTCTCTGATAAAACTATAAATATGGGGCTTTTGTAGCTTTGTTGTTATTGTCTGGGGGCCTTCAGTTATACTTCTGAATACACCTTGCCTATAAATAAACTGGCACGAATCTCATAAATGAGTCTCATCGAAACATCTGAAGCTGGCGGTTGATCCTGGGTATTTATTTACTCTGAAGAGGAAGATTTCAGCCTTTGTGTTTGAGAAAGAAAACTGCCTTTGATTCCACTTGAACTGTGCTCTTTCATAATTATGCTCCTGATAGCTGTTGTGTCTCTGGTAGAAATTACGAAAAAAGGCTCTCCTTCACGACATCAGAGAAGGTTTTCCAGGAGAGATCCATTTGAATCCATTTCTTCATATAGAAGCTGTTATTTTTACAAAGTCAGTATGGATCAGACAGGAAGAGCTCTAGACTTTGTACGACTAAGGACATGCAATCGGAACGGTCACAGAGTATTTCTTTTTCATGCGAACTGGTCGGGTAAGTCTGGGGAAAATACGGATAATCAGGACACTTCTGTGATCAAAAGGACGACAGAAAAAAAAAAAAAAAAGCCTTGCATTTGAACGGCTCCTCTGAGTGTGGAGAAATTGTCTGGGATGTTTATGTAAAAGAGATGACCTACATGTCCACCATCTCACGGCCCACGAGAGAAAGAGATGGATGGGTTGAAAGAAAACGCAAAAAAGCGAAAAGTTTATGGAAAATGAAGTGCGATTCCCTAAGCCTCGGAAAAGTAAATTTGGACCATGAATTTCCTCCGCGCTGAGAAACTTTCAGCGGATTCACTCCGCCCCTTCAAAGTACCATTTCACCACTAATTACTCAACCAGAGTCTAATTTAGCATCACTTGTATTCTCAAAGGCTTAATCACCTATTATTGATAAGATTATGGTCTTCTTTCAGCACTATCAAAATATATAGATAATAAACCTGCGACGTGAGTTTCCCAGGAGCTTTAGGAAGCACTAGAGGAGAAGGTATATTCAATATGCGCTCATGGAGCTTTGATCTCTCTTAACTGTCTGTCTGTCTTTCTTCCTTCTTTTTATGAAGCCCAAGAGCTCCAGCTAATTAAATCTAATAACATTCCTGTAGTCCAACAGGAACACCCGGAATAATGTCATTTTGACTGCATAACTGATGAAGCCTGGACTCGGAGTCAGAATGTTTTTTTCTTGGCAGGATAACATAATCATTATGACCACCGTTATTAACATAACCTCTGTAAAATGGAGCAGGAGAGATTCTGCATGGTTTCTTCTTGACTCAAGTCTATAATATTATGAACTCTAGAGTTTCTCCTTCAATATGTCTAATTGATTTTATTGTCCTCCAGGTGAAAATCATAAGTCCAGTCACTTAACAACACACATAAGTTACATGCCAACGTTTACTATTCAGGGCTAAAGGGACAGTTTATCCAAAATGGAAATTCTGTCATTCTGTCGTTCCAAACCCGTAAGACCTTCGTTCATCTTTGGAACACAAATTAAGACATTTTTAATATTCTCTCATCATTTTAGCCCATCCTTTGGAAGTCCAACCAAAATTTTCAAGCTTCAAAAAGTTAATAAAGATGATATGATAATCCATATGAACCGAGTGGTTTATTCCAAGACTTCTGAGGAGACACTATTGCTTTATATGATGAACAGATTTAATTTAAGGCTTTTATTCACATTTAATCATTGATCAGCACATGTACATAGAGCTCAATATGGTAAAACATGCCAAATGAAAGAATAAAAAAAAGTCTTAATTTGTGTTCTGACGATGAATGAAAGTCTTAAAGTCCCCCTGTAGTAATTAATTTTATCCCTTAAACCTCATATTTGATCACCAAAATGACATTTAAAAAAAAATATTATGTGCAAAATATTTCTTCATGCCTTAAAATAGCTTGTATATAATTCGACACCCTTGTCTCATTTAGTATACGCAGTTCTATGAATATGCTAATTAGCTCCGCCTCCACTCCCTCACACCAGCTCAGAGATCCACTCGCTTTCTCAACTTACTGAGGTAAACACTGCACAATGGTATCGTTCTTCACAACCTCTTACACAACTATAATTAATATGATTAGCCTTTTGCTTTACTATGTTATCAAACAGCTAACAATGTGTTGCTAATGTTACACAAACTATGTTCCCGTTCGCCATCTCAGTTTTACTTTTAACAATCATCAGAAATGCTTTGAACAACTCAGAACGTCAGTGGAGAAAGGCATATAGTTCATCATAACATCGTAATATACATTATACACCCGCTATATTGCTAAATCTACTCGATTTTTCATATCAACAGAAAAATATATCGGATAACCTTGCATCTCTCAGGACTCCCCTGTTAGTTTGCTGTTATTGATATGCTAAAGCCCTCCGGCACGATGACATGATTGATTACAAGGTAGCTTGAGACGTCAGAAACACCAGCGATTTCAAAGCGTGTCTTTGGTTCACTGCAGTTTTAAGGAGAAAATACTCAGCAATGGTGGTGACTTATGAATTTGTACATGGTTTGTTTTAAAGCATATTAAAAACACCACATAGACATATAAACAACATTAAAAGCTTGATTTTCACCACAGGGGGACTTTAAGGTTTTTAAACTTCAGATCCCTAACCCTAAATATGAGCAACATCACTAATTAAATGAACCACAAAAAAAAAATCCCATTTTAAGTAGATCTTGTAACATAAGCTAATGAAGTGCATAAAAAATTTAACTCAACAGTATTCTCCCTGTGAATTGTCAGTCGTGTTGTGTCATTCCTAATCTCTCTCCTCCCGCTCTCATTAGCAGCTTGTTTTGTGTGATCTTCTTTTTTTCTCAGGCCCTGTGGGACAAGCACAACACTCATTCTGTGAGCGTTATGTTACTCTGTGGATGTTTTCTACCTGTTAACAAACTCCTCGATGAGTATCCGGTGAGAATAACCCTGCCGGCGGATGTTGACAGTCTCTAGGATGCCGGTGTAACGCAGCTGAACCATTACACGCTCCTTATTGAATCGCAGAGCCTGGCGGTCATCATTGGGTTTGATACAGCGGACGAAATGAGGTGTGCCGACCACCATCTTAGACAGCAGGTCCATGAGAGAGTACTGAAAAAGAAGATTTTCGTGTTTTATGGGGACTTTCTATAGACATAATGATTTTTATATAGTGCAAATGGTATATTCTATCCCCTAACCATGACTCTACCCTTACACACAACCCTCACAGAAAACTTTCAAAAAACATAATTTAGTATGATTTAGAAGCTGTAGTCCTCATGGGGACCAAAAATGTCCCTACAAGGACAAAGACTTCTGGTATTGCCACCCAAAATTTTTAATTCTGTCAGTAATTACTCACCCTCATGTCGTTCCAAACCTGTAAGATTTTCGTTTATCTTCGGTACACAAATTAAGAACTTTTTGAACTTTTTGATTTCTGTTCCTCCATTGACAGCTACGCAACTACCACTTTGACACTTCAAAAACTTCATGAAAGAGATCGTAAAACTAATCCATTGAGCAGTTTAGTCCAAATTTCGAGACTCGATCGCTTTATATGATAAACAGATTGAATTTAGGCTTATTCACACATCAACATTGATCGGCGGACATAAACAGAAGCTCAAGCGAACCTATTTGATGCGCGAGAACAAACCTCATTGGTTCTTGCTGAAGCTCAAACGTGATGCAAAACACAAGAATTGTCATGATTCCTTTCTTGCTTTAACCCTTGTCTTGTGTGGACTTTTATGTTATTTCCTGTTTTGCGCCATGTTCTTCTACTTCTTCTTCTTCTTCTTTTGGGTTGGCAAACCATCTTATGGTTCATATTGTGCCACCTACTGGGATGGAGTGTATAATAATAATAATAAATTGCTCCATGTTTTGTAGTCTTTTGTAGTTTTTCTTGTTGATTAGTTCCTGATTGTTCCCAGGTGTGTCTTGTTTGCCTATCACCCCTTGTGTATACATACCTCAGTGTTTATCATGTTCTTGGTCTGGTGTTGTCCTACGTGGATGTTATGTGTGCTCTGTTTCTGAACAAGTTCTGGTTATCTCTTGTTTGGAATCTTCTGTTTGTTGCCTGGATTTACTTTTGTTGCTTTGTTTCAATAAAATAGTCCCTGCATTTGGATCCTCCACTGTCATTTCTGAACAGCCTCATAACAAGAATGAACATCATTGGTTCTTGCAGAAGCTCAAACCGTGGTAACACGAGACCGTGTAACCGTGTAACCGTGTAACACAAACCGTGTAACACGAGAATTAACCTCATTGGTTCTCACACGTCAGGCAAACATGCTTTGACTAAAGGGCTCAATTCATAAGGTTTAGTTTTAAGGTGCGACAAGCGTCAAATGGTGCTTTTCCATGGTGCGGCTCACTTTTGGGGTACGGCTCACTGTGTACAGTATCTAGTACAGTACCTAGGCTCAAAGCGAGCCGTACCGATACTAAAATGTGACGTGTAAAACACTGCAGATCACTGATTGGCAAGAGAGAATCGTCACTACCAGCGTCACTGAAATTTGTGACACGAGACACCAAACCCGCTAGATTTAAATAGCCAGCGACAGCCACCGCAGTATCATTTGTTCGCACAACTTTTTTAAACGACTTGCTTTAAACGACACGTCGCACGCAACTTGAAAAAAGAAATGGCCGTATCGTGGTCAGTAGACGAGGCGCAGACGTTCCTCTCGTTGGTAGCCGATGAGCAGCAGTAGAGGCGCCGCAACTATAATGATCAGTCTATAATCCCACCCACTTTGAAGCGGTACTAAACTGCAGTGGAAGAGCAAACCGAGCCAAAGTAAAGTGAGTCGAGCCGTGCTACGAAGTGGAAAAGCGCCTATAGTTGTAGTTGCGTAGCTGTCAATCAAGGGACAGAAATCTCTCAGACTTCATCAAAAAGATCTACATTTGTGTCTCGAACATGAACGAAAGTCTTACGGGTTTGGAACGACGTGAGGGTGAGCAATGGATGACAGAACTTTAACTTTTGGGTGAACTATCCCTTTAAAACGGAACGATAAAATACAAAACTGAAAAATGTGATGTGCAGAGGATTCACCCTGAAATAAGACGCCACTGTCTGTCTCCTCATGTTAGTGGTTTCCTCAGGGTGACGCATCATTTCCATTGTGTCCACCTAAACACACATAAACACACTTACTGTAGCTTAGCCTGCATGCACACATCACCAATATACAAGTACACAGAACTGGTCACATAGAACAACATCCACTTTAGCACTAGGATGTTAAAATAAGGTTTCCTTAAAGTCTGGTCAGGCATAGGATGAGGAGATGGAGAGGTGGCTCTAAAAGCAGCCATATAACGTTACTTATAAACAAAAACACAGGAGATAATCCAACATCTTGATCCAAGCAACGATCCCTGAGCACGATCGGTTTAATACTGCAAAGATGTCCTTTGAAAATGAACTTCACACTTTCAACTGTTCCTAACAAGGACAAGATATGATGTGTATAACAGCCAGCCAGCTACAACAGACCTCATGAATTTATGAAGGTGATGCATAATTTAGAGCAGGTCTATACCAGCAAAGTGTGTCTTAATATTCTATTTCATCTGAGTGCGTGGAGGCAGGTGTGTGTGATCTTTGTGAAAAACGGCTGAGAAACTGAAGGGTTGGACATGAACCCTGGCTGAGAGACAATCGAACTAACCCAGTGTTTTAATAAGACATCTGTCCCACTTCTGCTTACATGCAGGGCTTTTTACAAGAGCATCTCATCTGTGACTGAAGCAGTTTAAAAGTATCTGCAATATTAACCGGAACCAATTAATTGGGTTCTGCGCGCTGGTGTCTAATTATATTTCTCTGATACAGCAGGTAGTCTGCAGGACTGTTTTAATCTTACCCGCAGAACGGGGGAAAAGGGAGAAATAATTATCCGGGGTGTTCCTTCATGGGAACAGTAGCCCAGAACTAAAGTTTAGCGTGAAGCAGACTGGCCAAATCCAGCTTTAAGAAGTCCTCAATCTGCACTAGATCTAAAGAAATGCAAACTTCATCTAGGCCTGTCACAATCATTCATTTTGTGCTGATGATTAATTGTAATACAATACAATTTAATTCTGTTTAATCCGGGGTTTTTATATCTCAATTACAGTGCAAGCCCAATACATTTTTTTTTTTTTTACTTGAAATAATTTATAATATAATAATCATAAAAATCATAATACAATTGGTGCATATGATACATTTTAATGCAGTTAAAAGAATATAATATAATATAATAACCAAACTGGACAAGATATTGCGTATTTGACGGCATTTCTTTCAGCCTAAAATTCCCTTACTTGAATAAAATGTGATTGAAATTTAAACAGCACAATTATTGTGGTCTAAAATAATTAGGATTAGATCAAATAACCCCACTCAGATAATTAATCAATGAATCGAGGCAGGCCTGACATGGTAGAGCGACGGACACTCGTATCTCCCAATAATAAAACCATCTCTGTTTAGTCTTGTCATAGACACGCATAATTCCCAGTCTGAGGATGTGAACAGCTCCGGACAGAACGTCCTCGTGTTGTCATCTCAAGAAGACTATGGTAATTATGACATGGCATGAATGCAGCATATGTTTCTATCGCTAGTCTATTGCAGGTGATAGGTGGTCTATCGGGGGAAGGAAAAATCTAATTTCATAGAGCATTTGATTGGACCAAAATCTATACTGCAAGTTAAGAGTAATTTATATTGTTCCACTTTTCAAAAAAAAATCAAATAATAATAATTAAAATGCATCTAAAAGTGAATTTTGTAATATTTTAGGTGTACATTAGCTGTTTTCAAAGCTAAAGACATGACCTAAAAGCTTCAAAATTTTTTATTTAAAAAAAGATTATGATTGTTAAAACCTTCATTAACATTATAAGTGGACTTATAGGGATAGGATGTGACCCCTTTAGAGCTGCTTCTCAAAAAATTGATTCATAGTCTCAGGATTATTTTAAATAAAACTAATTATAGTTTTTAGATAGATTTTCGTCCATTGGCTCAAAGAAAAACAAAACAAAATGAAAATAAAGTAGTGGAAATTACATCAGAAAATATGAAGACGGATATGAAGAAATTCTTACCTTTAGCAGGTATTTAGGAGACTGAGAGGGGACAGGATAGTTCAGACAGATAATAGATCAAAAGTACAGAACAGTGAAGAACAGGGTCTTTTTCAATGAAAACACACAAGAGTTCAGAGGTTCTGGAGCAAATGCACTGGCAAAATAATTACATCACAATGAATAATATATTCATTCAGATTTTGTAGTTGATGCTCCCCTGATGAAGTAACTGCTACAGACCATAAACACTTCACATCTTTAACACAAAAATATATATATTAAAGTCTAATATCATGACTAAGCTTTGATTTAACAACAAACCTGCAAGTTTATTGAAAAGATAAAACTGTCCAAAAATAGGAAAAGGAACTAAAATATGTGTTGTGTAAATCCTTTTAATCTGAATTGATCAAATATAAAAACAGGATACTTTTATGCTGAACATCTGAATATAAAGAAGACAATGTAATAGTCACAGAGCAGCTCAGACCTTACTCCTCCCGCTGCTCAGCTGTGGAGGCAGAGATCTGGACGCTGCTGTCACTCTTGCCCTGGATGTGGCCAGGTTACCTGTTCAGCAAAGAGGAAACACAGAGCAGTGACACGTCAATCTTCCCTCTCTGAAGCATGAATGAATAAAACAATACAATATAGTAGAGTAGTGCCCAAAGAATGCATGTTTGAACCCTGGAGGAGATCAACCCAAAGACAGGACTAGAAGACTGTGATCTTGCTCAAGATTGCTCTTCCCTTATGGACAGTCAAAAATCCCACAGATAGCCAGTTATCAAACTGTTATTGCTTTCATCATCATAATTCATAATTAAAAAAAAAAATTCTTCCTTTTTTTCTGATGGAATACTACTAAAATTGCACATTTTTCAATAACAGTAAAGGCCCCGACATACTCACGGTGAAGATCTTTCTCGTGCTTTTCTCTCAATAACAAAATAAACACAACTACAGTACTGAGAAAACAGTAGTTAAGAAATCCACTGATCATGTCGATGTGGATTTGCAATTCGGCACTCCATTAAAATCATGTCACATTTATTTATATACCAATAGATCGTTTAAAAGCAAGCAGCTTTACAGAATTTAACCTGGAAAAAGAGTGTCAGTGTCTCTTTCAGAATTACGACAACATTTTCTACTATAAAGCAGCTCTCCAGTGTGTTCATGCTTTTTCTCATGGACATCCGACATCGAGGGACTGAACAGAAGACATGAACCGGCGAAGGTTTCCACGTCAAAGAAGACAGAGCTTCACAGAACACCTATCATCTAATCGCCACGGACCAATGGTAGTCCGAAGGTGTTTAGCAGCCAAACTTTATTGGAAAGTTCGCTTTAAGGCAAGTTGTTTCGAATTCCCTAAATGAATACAAAACAAACTTTATTTTGCTCGAAATGACGTTACACCAGTTGGTTCTTCGATTTTGCTTCAAGTTATCGGTGCCTTAACTTTTATGGCTTTGGTCCCTGCAGTGTACCCTTGTGAAGAGCACTTAATTGTATTGAATGTGCACTTGTAGTGTAGCCTACTTAAAAAAGTAAGTACATTTAAGACAAGTACTTGCAGATTGTCACGTGTGTGGCTGTAGTAAATGCACGACGCATGAGATTCAGAGAAATAAACAGTCTTAAATAATAAATCCAGGGAGAAACTCAGGAGAACACAACCACGTCAGTCAGATGGACTCTGGGTGGTCCTCGGCCAATGAAAGCTGCTATGGAGTCCAGACCTTCTGCCGTCAGTCTGAAGGTCTGGCAACGCAAGACTAAAATATTTTAAATGTGCTTCATTCCATGTGTTTAAAATACATAACATACAAGTTTCATTTAGTTTAGTTTCATACACTGTTCGTTCGTTGGCCAGAGGAGAACTGCCCCCCCCCCCCCCCCCCGACTGAGCCTGGTTTCTGTCTCCTGATGGAGTTTTGCTTCCTTTTGGCTTGCTTAGTTGGGGACACTTAATATTCAACAATATTATTGATCTGCATTGACACCATTTTATGAGAACTGAACTGAGCTGGACGATGACATCACTGTTTTCTCCAGAACGGCTGTATAGATAAATGAACTTAATAATTTACAACAAAAAACAACCATTACTAAACTTATTTAAGCTGGACTATGACACTATTTTCTTCTAGATCTGCTGTACAGCCGAAACAAACTTTGTTGCATTATTTTCCTGTTATCAAAGCTGCTTTGAAACAACCCCTATTGTAAAAAGCGCTATACACTATAAAATTAATATCCACAAATTTTTTGGGGTTATTTTTTTCAGTATTTGGGTAGTTTTTGTGTTACCCAGCACCTGGGTCAGATGTAACAACCCAGTGTTTGGGTAGTTTTCTAGTGTTACCCAGATCTTGGGTCAGACATAACAACCCAGGGATTGTGCACGTCTTCGGTAAAATACAGGTTTGTGCACATTCTATTTTATCCATTCATTCGTTATTGTGCTGTATATTGTTTCATTTTATACAAAGCAACATATATACAGGGGCGCGATGTGAATCCCCTACACGAGTGTCGCATGACTCGCGTCAGTCTTTTCGCGTGATGGAAACGCCTGATGCTAAGCATAAATAAAAGTGATTTTATAAAAAATTATACAGAATATAAACAGGCTACGTATGATGTTAAAATATGTTCTCAGACCATAAATGCTTGTTAGTATATTTGGCAGTACAATTTAACCATATTTTCAAAGACAATGGAATTATTAAAATTACAAATAAATATCTACTTAAGTCCTACTTAAATGAGTGCTAAAGTTTAGTTTATTTAATGTACATTTAAATTATAATACATTTTCATTTAATTCTAAATAACATTCCATTGAGTGTTCGCACTTAGGCATATGCTTTTAAAGTATAGTATTTTCATAATAATTACTCTTTTAAAAGAATGCAAAAGTGTACTTTTTCACAAGGATAGCTTCTTGTAATAAAAACATCTTATTTCATGACAATAACAATAAAATTGACAAATGACTTAAACACAGTCATAAACTTTCATTATTATAATGGGTCGTTCTAATAAAGCTGCAGCCTTCAAAACACAACACAAGAGTCTTTGCCTTTCTGGACCTGCAAAGTGCGACCACATTGTAGACCTGAAATAACCTTCAATTACCCTGTAATTTAACTACATCAGTGTTTAAAAATAAATAAATACAAAGTTCTCTCATGAAACTCTAGATGGCGCTGGCTGATAACTCAATCCGTTAGTGATCACATTGTTATCTACATAGCACAGCTGATTGGTTGCTGTTGCATCAGCAGCCAATGAGCTTGCTGCTCAACATTCACTTGGCATTGTTTGCTTTTAGCAGCCTGCAGGGCGCTTTCAGAAACCCTCCACCTTCCCCAGCTCCACCTGTATAGATCTGCTACGGGGGTTATTTCATGTATGTTATAAGTGAAGCAGCAGCATGTCTTACATGCTCACAGCAGCAATAATCAACTGATACATTAACATTACCCATTAACTCACTATACTTGCTCTGCAGCAGCATAGCAAATCTATTCCGCCAACACCAAATACATTAACATTATCCATTACCATGACAATCTCTCAGAGAGTTGTCATGACAGAAATAGATAAAAAAAAATACTCCTTTAAGTGCACCTTTAACAGACAGCCTCAGAGGAGCTGTGTTGACCTTGTGACCTATGCACAGTCTAATATCCAAGTGCTGAAAGTGTTCAGGATCAGAGTGAGGCATCACTGTCTATCATCTCTCTTTCTCCCTATCGTTAATACACTCTCTTTCTGCTTCCTCTTAAACACGCACACACACGTCTTTGGGATATGAAACCCCACTGTTGCATATGCAGCACCGTCTGAGCTTTTCAAAAGTTTCTGCACAAGATGTCCAAATGTTTTCCCTGGCTGGGTCTTCAGAGACTAAACTCTGATTAATGGTACTGAAGGAGCCTTTGAAGCCGGATTGGTGACATCAAAGTGCTAATCCATGGGTGGCAGGAGTTTTATAATGAGTGGGAAGCATTTTAGCACGTTTCAAAGGCTCCGGCGCATGAATAAACAATGGCAGCACAGATGTGCCACACACCTTTAGAAAAATACCCACCGCAGAAACAGCGAGCGGATCGCAACTGTAGCTGCAGCGCTTTAGTGTGTGTGTGTGTGTCTGAAGGAATCTAGGGAAATGAAACATCTGTTGTTCTTGTAGTCTGCGCCCCAGTAATACAGCAGATGACAGATTAGAAAGGGTCACAGGCTGAAACAAACAAACAAACAATAAGTCAAGAAAACAATTATCGTTGTTCTTCCCATCGCCACACTTGTTTCGTAATGACCGTCTCGTGTGAATGAGCGCGCATGGTTCACTGCGTTCAGAGCAGATCATGTTTAATTGCTCTATTTGTTAGGGATTAATTGAGTTGTTTCAGATCTAACCATAGCTCAGGAATCCCACGCTCCTTCCAATGGGATTACAAGTGTAGGCTGCTGGTTAATGTTGTCTCTGCTGTAGTCAAAACACTGACACAGCACTGGGAACTGGCTCCCTGCGTAACGCTTTTCCACTTTTCCGCTGGTGCTGGATCTGGTGCTCGGTCTCATCCCGTGTATTTCCAAAAGAAAAAAACTACTCAAATCATTATCAAAAACTCTGTCTGCACATGAATAAACTGATGCTATTGTTTCATGCTGCACATCTACTCCAGCAAAAAAAAATTTTCCCTGTTCATTTGAAATAAAAGTATCTTTTATGAATACAGTTTTATTCATTAGATATTTGCTTAACATAATTGACCATTATATCAAAAGCGGCTTGTGATAGTGAATTTAGAATGCATAGTTGATGACTAGTAATCCAATGTTACTAGTCTAGGATTACTACTAGACTAGTAATCCAACCACTTAATTCTGAAAAAACAGAGATTCTAATTATTGGACCAAAAAGAGATGCATTTTTAAAAGTTGAGATGCGCGGGATGCTGCAAAACAGGCGAGACGTAAGCGCAATGGTCATACATGTCCGTCTAGCACGTGTTTACATAAAAAAGAAAAAAGAAAAGGAAAAGTAGTGCATTGGAATGGAAAACCGCGTTCTTTGTGAACTGACCCTAACACTTGATGGCTGCTCTGTCAAGTCTTCGTCTTTCATTTGAATTCCACATTTCTATCATCTGTAAAGCCGCATTTTTCCATCTTTAAAATATATGTAAATCATGACATGCTTTCAATGACAAATGCAGAAAAGCTAGTTCAAGTGTTCATGACCTCAAGGCTAGATTATTGTAATTATCTACTTGGTGGTTGCCCTGCACGCTTAATAAACAAACTCCAGCTAATATTCAACAATATCATTGATCTGTCTGTACTGACGCTGTTGAATGAGAACTAAATTAAACACATTAAACCTGCTAAATAGTTTTCTGCTAAATGTACACCAGCTATTCACACAAGCAACGGCTTACTGTCTTTTTATGGTTAAAGAGACACTCTTTATAATCAGAATAAGAAATAAGAATCCTCTCATCATTTACATCATTCACCATTATGCCGTCCCAGATGTATATGACTTACTTTATTCAGATGAACACAAAAAATGATTTTTAGAAAAATAATCCATCTTTGTGAGTCCAGATAATCCCAGTGCACATTAACCCAAAAGTGGGTTATTAACCCAAAACCACACAAAATTAACGCAGCGGTAATCCATACGACACCAGTTGATCAATCAATGAAGCAAAACGCTGTGTGTGTAGGAAAAATACTTATATTTTAAACTTTTTAAAGTATTAACCATTGCTTCTAGCCAAGTATCAAACACAGTTCTTGCTCAGCGTAAACATATACGTGTTCATCTGAAGAAAGAAAGTCGTACATCTGGAACGGCATGTGTATGAGTAAATGATAAAAGAATTAAAAAAATTGGTTGGAGTATCCCTTCAAGATGTCATTCACATATTAGCACCAAAATACTGGTAAACTCTGTGATGCCAATCATCAAACATAACCTTTAAAGTCACAGCGCAACAGAAGTAGCGACAGATCTTTTCTTGCGAGTTGTGACTTACATCCAAGTAAAACAGATTATCAAAGACGAAAAATATTTTGTGTGGGGACTTGGTTCTGTCCATCAGATTTTGACTGGATGGACGCAATACTGAATGTGAGCTTGCTGAACAACTTTAAAAAAAAGAACCATACATGTGAATGAATTTTTCACGATAAGATAACATGCTTTTTTGAGGAAATATAATTTCTAGGTCCTGATCACACATGATCTCTAAATGGTAAAACTATGCTTATTTTCCGAGAAAGGCTGTATATGAAAGGTGACTATAGTCAGTCGTCAGCATTATTTATTTTTGTTGGTGGAAGAGGGGTAAAAGAGACACTATAACTGGGATCATTGAGCGAGTCTCAGGTACTGCTGGTCTAATTGCCGTGATAAAGTGTCTGTCAGGTCACATGACATCATGCTAAACACAAATGAAAGAACTTCTGTTTTCGCTCAGCCTGTCATTTTTCCTAACCACTCTCTTTCTCTTCCTAGTCCTGTCTGTCTGTCTGAGACGCTCTCCTCCTCCCTCTCTCTCATCTCTCAGTGCAGATTATTAAAGGACATTTGTCAAAATGAATTAGTGCAAGTGGAACAAGCATGCAATGCATAAGTGCATTTTCACGCTTTTCACACACACATCATGGTCTGATGAAGGGGATCTACCCTGAAGTCAGCTTATAGCGCACCTACGCACACTGACACACACACATAGTGTCCGTGTCTTGCACACACACACACAGTGGAGAGAAGCAGTGTCTGTGTATGCATGTAAATTAATCACATAATGACTTCTTGATTTCTTGACACCTCCACCTAATATTTCATTGTAAATTCCCAACATTCCCAATATTCAGTGTTAAACGAACACAGGGTTTTCAATGGTCGTTTTCTAAACTATTTCCCCCAACTCCAATTAACTCTATGAGCTTAACCCTGAAGCACAACATCATTTCAACCCCGTCACAGTAAGTTTTCAATTCATATACTTAGAATTTGAATAGATAACCGAGTAGGGCTGTAGTCAAGACCACCTTTGTCGAGTCCAAGACAAGTCCAAGACCAGGACTAGTCGAGTCCAAGTCAAGACCGAGTCCAAAGAGGTTCGAGTCCGAGTCAAGACCAAGTCCAAAGAGGTTCGAGTCCGAGTCAAGACCGAGTCCAGGACAGGAAAAAAAAAAGTCTGCTAAAAAAATATAGGCTATAGCCTATAGAAATTAAATCACTATGTAATAATGAAATAATGAATAATTTTAATTTTATTTAAAATAATTGACAAATTCAAAAAAAAAAAAAAAAAAAAAAATTATATAGGCCTAAAGGAGCACACACATTCGTTTCGACTGTCTTGACTCTGATCAGCCTCACATTCTGTTCCTGTCAATCATACACGCGATGTCAACCAATTAAACTGCATGAGGAAAGGCCGAGCCAACTCACAGACACACACACACACACACACACTAGAGATGCGGATAAACCGCGGATCGGGCGAATGACGTGACGAAAAATAATATTTTAATTAAATTCAGGCGGGTGGCGGCTGAAGCAATCAAATGAAAAAAGTTTGCCACTAAGCAAACCTGCAAGTTATGAGCTGGGTTATTTTGTTTCGATATTAGCTATATTTTAAAACAGCCAGTCATTGGAGCCTAACGTTACCACTCGTGGAATAGGCAAAGAAAGAAAGGTAAGAAAAAAGTCGGAAACCTTTGCCCATTAATTAGATGTGCAAGGCAAGCAGGCTAGTTTTCGGGGTGTTATGGACAATCAAAAATGTGAATATTCACGTTGCACTAGCGGTGGACTTTCAGCGAGTTTATTTAAACATTTATTTTTTAAAGAGCCGTTTGTGAGTCAAAAGAGCCGGCTCTTTTCAGTGAGCTGATCAAACGAGCCCGTTCACGAAAAAGAGCCGGCTCTTTTCAGTGAGCTGAGTGAAACGAGCCGGCTCACGAAAAAGACCCGAAATGCCCATAGTTATTAAGTGGCCAGTGTTTCACTTTCCCTCCAATAATATTTTGTTTTAATATCGCGGCGACGTATGTGTGATTACTGGGAACATAATAAAGACTCCTGGACTCGGTCGAGACCAAAAGCCATATTTGGCAAGACCAGTGGCCGAGACCGAGACAAGTCCGAGTCCGAATACCAGCGAGTCCGAGACAAGTCCGAGACCATAGAAAAACGGTCTCGAGTCCGGACTCGAGTCCAAGACCGGACTCGAGTACTACAGCCCTATTATTCTAGTAGAATCACTCCTGTTTGTGTGCCTTGTAACAAATCACACATTATAAATGAAAAACGAATAGCCTTTCATGTTTTGTGCAAACAAAAAATATTTTAGGTTTGAAATTGCACAATTGCTAACAGCACACCTTACTAATATCTCCACAAAACATGAAATAAGTACATGAAAAAAAGAAACATGAACCAAAAAACCTGAACCGACATTCAACCAACATCTGTCTATAGAGCGTACAAACACTCTGTCTTGAGTGAACGCAAGCATCTCGCTAATAGAGCGGTGCAGGTGTGACAACACTTTGTAGGCCAAAACGCAGAAGCGAGTTGCATTTTAGCACTTTCGTTTCCATCGTTCCACAGTCAATGGGTTTTTTTCAAATGGGATTTTGGTTAAATAGCTGAAATAAGGTCTGTGGTGAACACAAGCTCAAGACACTTTCACGTTTTATTCTATAAAATAAAATACATCAGTATTACCCCACTCGTGATTTTTTTAAGCTGTTACGTGTCTTGAAAAAGGCGGTTGCTAACAAGTGGCTGAATGGGACTAAAGAGGCTATTGAGGAGATTAAACGCCATCAGGCCAAACATGTAAGCTCAGTTCGCTTTTACAGCATCTTTATGCTTATAATTGTGCTCTTATAAACTATTCTAACCCAACCGTTCTGGGAAAATGTTTTTAGATAAAAACTGAAAGAGTTGTCGGAAGCTTAGTGACGTTGAAATCATGGGACAGTGGTGTAGTTCGTTTATAGCCTACCTTTAGCTTTTTACTTCTGGCGATTGCATTTAGGCTTCAAAGTTCATAAAAGTAGTGTTCATCTGTGATAATTATCTTGATGGACAAAACGTGCAAGTATGATAAACTTTTGTTGATCACGAGCTTGTTTTTTGCGATAATTCAAAAGCCTATGGGAAAATTCAATTTCTATCTTTTTTCTTGAGGGAAATTTAGTGTAATGCTAACTGCCGGTTGACCTACAAAGTTCACTACTCTATAGTGAACCCATGGGCGTCGGAAACATTGTATGTGGGTGGGACAAGACCCACCCATTTTTTAAGACCAATGATATTGGACCCACTCACTTTTACCGTCTCTAATTCAGCACATCTGTTCACTTTTCAGAGCACCGTCAGTCAAATCCATTCCACTTGAGGAATGCCCTAATAAATTAAACTCCATTCCGTGTTTTCACGTCTGAATTTCTTTTCCCACGTATCGCGTCAGCCATGGTCTCATAACGGCTAAACACACTCTGGCTCTGCGTAAAACAGTAGCCGAGCCCCAAACTCACTCTATAGGTTTAGCTAGAATGAGATTGACGGATCTGGGGTGCGTTTCCCGCGCTGCTTAACTACAATAGTATGATGTAGGCTATCATTGAAGAAATCAACTAGCTAGTCACGACTGTTTCCGAAACCGTATTGTCGCAAACTGGTCGTTCAACCACGTTGGTTAATCATGTCACGCAGGTGATGGAGTAATAACTCATTTTAATGAATCTGTTTGAGATCGAATTAATGCTAGATGTTTTGCTATAAATTACAGACATGGCATCTGAGGACTATCTCTTATTTTTCTCAGTTATTTAGCTTTATTTCCAGGTTCAATCATAGGCTCGTTCTTACGTACTAGCGCACGTTCACACATGTGCAGTCTTCAAAAACGGTGCTTAAAATCTCTTGACGAACTAAAAGACAAATTATATTTGTATGTATTCTAAATAAAATGTATAGATTGTACTGAATGTCAGCTTGCTTATTTGGCTCAAAATAATGATGTATGAAGTCCACGTGTCATGCAAACAAGAAACTCTGCTTCTAACCACAGGTCGAGAGCTGTTGTTCCAAACACACAACTCTGCGATGCTGTTTGCGAATGTTCGTTAGAACGATCGTGTCGGGAAACACTGACTCTTTGAACTATGCTGATAACGACGGAACTTGCGAACATAGTTGGCTAACAATGCTTTTGGGAAACGCACCCCAGAGCGGATCGCTCTCAATGTTTTGGTGGTACCTGGGAGGCTCAGCGTTTACAGTTTTGGAGGTGATAAACCCATGAATGGCATATAATAGTAGTCAATGTACAATAAACTGGGTTTAGATAATGTATTTTAACATAAGAAAATCATACTGATATATTGAGCTGATATATTTTTAATATATAATTCGTTTCATTAATATTGCGCTTTTCTCAGCACACAAAGGACTTGACAATAGAAGGCATATTTGCGCCATATTGCGCCAGAACGCCCACCACACACCAGCTTATTGGTGGAGAGGAGATAGAGTGATAGAGCCAATCAGTATATATGGGGATGATTAGGAGGCCATGGACAGAGACCATTGGGCAAGTTTGGTCAGGATGCTGGGGTTACACCCTTACTCTTTTTTTCAAAGGACATCCTAGGATTTTAATGACCACAGAGAATCAGGACCTCAGTTTAATGTCTCATCCGAAGGAAGACAAAGCTAAATGTGACATATATTACAATGGGTTTGTGAATAATGTTTTTAGACCTCGCTGTCAATTTTCCTGTAAAGTTGAATGGCTATAATTAAGAAATTTTATTATATTTAATTGTGTTTGAATTTAATTAATTATAATTACGCAATAAAATAAAAAATAAAATAAATAGTAGAGGTGTCTGTATCAGTATTGCTATCAGTAATAGAGGCCTTCATCCATATTACTTTAGTATAAAGATGTCATTTAACATATTTAAAATATTAAATATTTAAAATAATGTCTTTATGCTATTTCTACATTAATTTGGAGATTTCATGTGAAAATATATATTTGGTTAAACATTTTAATGTTTTTAATTTAATTTTTACATAAACATATATGATTGATTAGTTATTTTTTAATGAATCAACAACCCTAATATAATGTGAGGCTGTTTTTTTTCTTCTATATAACCCATTAAAATGTAATAGTGATGAATGGAGACATGCTAATTGACAGATATTCTAATACAATTACATTTAATGATTTATTTTAATACCACTATTGTGGTAAAAATTCACTCAAACAATAGGATTTCATAAATAACTAACTCGAATATATTTAGCAAAATTATGTTTTATGTCTATTTACAAAATACATTCAATATTAACTTTGGGGAAAACATTATTACAATAATTTAAACTGTGAAGAAGAAAAAAACCTTTCAGCACATGAGTACGTTTCTACAGAGAGAACACAGAAACCAAAAGAGAGGTCAGGACATGAATGAAAGGAAATCGTGTGTTCGTGTGTGCGTGCGTGTGTGTGCGTGTGCGTGTGTGTACACACTTCCCATCAGGTCAATCTGTCTGTTAACTCACAGGCCTGTGAAAAAGGATGACACCCAGCATCTCTCCTCACATGTGCTTCTGACACAAGCTGCCGAATGAGAGACAGGGAAAAAAGAGAAAGAAAGCCCTGTGCATTCACTTTGAAAATTAAGCCCAGCAAGATTCTCACAGAGAACAGCGGCCCAAGCTGCCACTTGTGTTGCCTTTCTATTGACCAGAATAGTCAATGTGCCCTGGATTATAAAGCAATCCCTGCTTCGGTATGACACCTTTCATCCTAGCGCATGTGTGTGAAGCTGTCGGCACAGGGGACAATCAAAGTTGTCAGACAGCAGTCTCTACACGAGCTGACTTCTGCTGAGGAAAGCGCCTTCGTATCTCCTGGCTTTTCCTTGTACTTCATCTCTTATTCAGACGCTCTCTGCTCTTTTAAATAAATATGAAATATTCCTGAAACTCAGCACGGTAAAAAGGCAAATGTGATCGTTCCAGTCGGAGATGCCCTGCCCACATCTTGACCGGAGGCGGTTTGAGAGTCACGTTCGTTCTGTCCACTTTAAAGGGCTTTGGGTTCTTCTATGTGGGTCACTTTAACCAGGAGATGGTCTGCTGGGCCAGTTTAGTGTGACTAAGACGCAATATCACAGTTGGAAAAGCAGCAAGGGATTTTGTCGGCCTAACACAGCGCTGCCCTAAGGTCAAGCTAATGTTGAAAGAGTGGCAAACCTATTTGAAAGACTGTAATACTTGTGAGAGTACAACACCGAAAAGGATCTCTGATCGAGGATCATATACGCTACAATGAATACAACGAAGTAACTACTGAAAATAAAGGCCCTGATATACTAACGGAAACATTTTTTCGTTTTTCGCTTAGGAGAAAACTTTATCGACCTGTGGTGAACATTGAGCTTTTAACGTTGTTCATATGTCTGTGGTGTTTTTAAAAAGCTTTAAGACAAAACGGTCAAATTCATAAGTCGACACCATTGCTGAGTATTTTCTCCTTAAAACTGCAGTGAACCAAAGACAGTCTCAAAAACACGCTTTGAAATCGCTGGTGTTTCTGACGTCACAAACTACCTTGTAACCAATCAGATCAACGTGTGATTGTCAACGAGTGGATCTCTGAGCTGGTGTGAGTGAGTAGAGGCGGGGCTCATTTACATATTCATAGAACCGCGTATACTAAATGAGGCAAGGGTGTCGAGTTACATTCAAGCAATTTTAGAGCATGAATAAAAACTTTCAAGGAAAAAACATTTAAATATGTCATTTTGATGATCAAAGATGAGTTTTATGGGACTTTAAGACATGATCTAGAAAAAACTTGAGGAGAATCTGGGCATTTGGAACATGCAAATTTATTAGTCTAAACATTGGTTGTTGTTGTGAGAAGTGATTGATCAGCATTGAAAACCTTGCGTGAACAAATAAGATTTGAAAGTTAAAGATATTTCCACAAATAGCCTTAAATCAAGATAATGGTTCAACTGATAAATATTGTTTTGCTGAAAAATTATAATCATTATTATTTATCACAATTTTTTTTACATTTCATCAGAAGATAAAGATAATCTCGACTCATACAGAGCAAACCCTGTGTTTTACCTCATCTATTTTCCTGATAAATTTCCTAATTAATGAAAATCGCTTGCTACACCTGTAGATTACATTTAATAGATTATACTTTCATGAAAACATTTGAAGATGTTTTTTGAATGATGTAATTTTACATGTTTTTCACTGCATTCACATCATTTTGAGCCACAGTTGCAGCCAACCTGTGGTGTTTCAAAGGCTTCAATTCAGTGAATCATTTTGTAAATGGTTAAATTTATTAAAAGTTTTTAAAAGCTTTGTTTCATCCTTCACTACTAATTGCTGATTAATTTTAAAAACAATAAGATACTGTTCATTTCAAAATGATACGATAATCCAGAAAGACTAAAAGAACAATAATACAAATAACAGCTTTGCATGAAAGTACAAAGACAACAACCGACAAAGACTGAACTGAAACACTGGGCTATAAATACACTGAGTAAACGAGGAAGTAAATAAGACACGGATGAACAAAATAAGTAACAAAGGGAACAAGATGAGAACATACTTAGAAACCAAGGTAAACAAGACACACAGGGAATAAACAAAAATGGAAACGGGAATGAATCAGAGTACAAGATTATCAAAATAAGTGTCTTCTGGATGGCAACACAACATATAATACGTAACAGTCACATTCTGGAAGAAACAAAGTCATACAGGTGTGGAATGACATGATGCTAATACAATTATGATTGTGTGGGTTTAATTATAATGAACTATCCCTTTAATGGTACTAAGGCTCAACAAGAACCTGAAAAAAACATCCTGTATGTTTCACTGGAATCTGCAATCTAACATAAAGAAATGTAAAAGACCTTTCAAATACAACTGCACAAATCTAATCACATTCAGACCTCACAGAGTTGAACTGTAGGCTTAAACCTGCAAATCTCAATACGCCAGTCTGACTCGACTCATTCGCTCCATATGTACAAACTGCTCAACAATACATTCTGCACTCTGCAATTTCCTATACAGCAAAAACACCAGCAGTTCCTCTCCAGAGACCACGAGAACGGCCATCTCTAGCTGACAGTAACCAGAACACCATACGGTTCTCTTCTAACACACAGATGTCCTATGCAAATCCACTGCACAGAGGAGCACACACATGCAGTGTGGCCACAGGCCTGCAGTAAAAGCCCCGTGGAGTTTTCTAGAACAGGGCCAAGCCAAACATCCCAAACCTACAAATACACACAAGAGCTCTGGCTTTAGGGGAACTTGTTCATGCAAATATAATCCATTTCCTCTAAGAAAACAGCAGCAGATGGGTGGACTGCGGGCTGACCCCAGACCCAAACCAGACCTCAAGATCGTGGCCTTATGTTGGACGCCAGGGTTTATTCTGCAGCTTCAGAGGTTTAAAGAGACATATAACCTCTGTAGAACTTATTTCAAAGCTGAATGTTAATACAGCACTGAGAAGTTCATGGCACTCAATCTCAGAGTTACAGATCTCTCTGAAATGTTAAACGTCCTAAGGATCTGAGTAAACTAGAATAGTCTGTACTCTTCAGGGTAACTTGTAGGCTTTTCACACTATGTTTGACCTTGGGTCATTTTTAACTACTGGGTAAGCAATGTTTAACACTCGAAATTCTGAATGGGTGTTATGACTGTCTTTAACAATAGATTTCGATGTTTTTGTAACCTGGTTAAAACCAGACCATTCTCAGTAGTAACTGAGTTATGGCCTGGCAAAGCTTCATTAATAACTCATTTCCAAAGGGCGTCACCAACGGACGTCGCTCAAATGCCTCTGGGCGCAATTGACCCTTCGCTAAGCCACGCCCGAAAACCACCACAGGCCAATCGTGGCTTAGCAACCGTAACTAGGCGCGGGAGGTCTGGCAAGCTTTCGAGCGAGTCAGGGAAATATGCCGCGTTGTGCGTATGGATTGTGCAAATCTGATACCCGGTATCCTAAAAGTTTGGACGGGGTGGTGGATTTTGTTCCCTTCCCGAAACCTAAAACCCAAGGGGAGAAATGCCGGGCGTAATCTTCATTTATATAGCGCTTTTAACAATGTAGATTGTTCTAAAGCAGCTTTACATTGATAATAGGAAATTAAAAGTAAAGTGTTTTGGCTTTATAGCAGCTCTAGAATAAAGTTATTGTCCAGCTCGTGGATCAAGCAGTGTGATTAAAGGCAAGACGGAGGCTCACTGACATAATTTAACGTTACTTAAAAATATAGTTCAGCATTTTGTTAATCGACGGCCAAACTAGTAACGTTACCCCAATCCGATCGCGACTCTCCCGGTGTTAGTTCTAGTAAAAGTAAAAGGTAGTTGTAAAAGGAGGGAACAACACGGGGCTTGCCGGAGATCTCCAAGGAAAAGGTTGGTATGCAAACTTAATCAGTTCATAACAGTAACGTTAAGTTAGTCCGACGTGTGAGCAGTAACGTTAGCCTGGCGCGCTAAAAATACAAGCGGGAGAATGTTATCATTGCAAAGTGGTCAGGCTAATGTCGTGTGTTTATTCCACAATACATATGGATAAGCTGTTTGTTTAATAAATATTAGAATATTTTAAAATTTCAGTTACCCTGCTGGGCATGCACATAGCTGTTCCTCAAATTTGTGTTTCCCATTTGAATGGTCAGCGTATGAGGCGGCTGCTGCTTGCGCTGGGACCTAACGCTTTAACTACAATTTTGATGAAATTATTCTCTAATCGTTTGCATATTATGTCGTGGATATAGCCCTCGAATGCATACTGCAGTATTGCACTCTCATATTTTCACCTGTTCGGCAAAAATGACTAATTATCTCCTTAGGAATGTCTGAAACCAGTGCATTCATAAAGTAATAGACGTGCCAGGCGCAAAAGCTTGACAGGCGTAGCAACAGTAACTAAGGAGGGCGGGGCTTAGCGAAGGGTCAATTGGATAGACCTAAAACCAATCAGAGCGATCGTAATCGTGTAAAGCCATATGCTGCGTCAGTAGTTACACTACGCCATAAAAGTATGTACTCTTTTTGTGAAGAAAAGGTATTTACTTTTGAATGTGTAGCAAAAAAGTAGGCAAGCTTTGGGACATACTACTTCGTCATCTTTATCGGACGGATCTGTCGCGTGCATCCTGTCACGTAAACTGCCCTGTCAATCATCTTGTCACAGTTAAAATCCTCTATTAAATCTAATTTAATTTCCTACCGTTTCGGAGAGAAATGTAGTAGCACGTTCATCTGCCAGTGGGTCTTTCATGGAGACTGTCCTCATTAGTTTGCAATTTGAATATAATAATGCATTTAAAAGTTGATGCGCTTCACCAACGGACGTCGCTCAAATGCCTCTGGGCGCAATTGGATAGACCTAAAACCAATCAGAGCGATCGTCATCGTGTAAAGCCCGCCTCAACGTTTCTGATTGGTGCCGTGATTTCGACGGATTAGAAATGGGCTTGAATGAGCTCTTTGCCAGACTACTTGCAGAGCAAATCTAAATTTGCCGGAAGTTGTCTGGGTTTTCCCAGGCTAATGTTTTTGTGGTTTTAAACATGCAATAGCGAGTGGCCGTTGATACCGTTTTCTATGCAGTGACATTAGCCAATCATAACAGTGGGCGTTTACTGACAAGCCTTAAAAACATCTCGATTGCGTATGCAACCCTCGTTCCCTGAAGGAGGGAACGTTCGACGTAGTCGACGTCGGCTGAATGGGATCACGCTTAGGGAGCCTGTCATCTTCGAGTACTATTGAAACGAGCCAATGTAATTGGTGTGCGTTATTCGCATCACACACTCCGCCCCCGCGGCACGGCATAAATACGGAAGTGGATGCACACGCTAGGTGCTTTTTTCGCTGAGGAGCCGAGCATAACTCGGAGTCAGCGGTGGTCCAGCGATAGTGGCGAAGGGACTAGGTCTCCATTCCCTCCTTCAGGGAACGAGGGTTGCATACGCAACCGAGACGTTCCCTTTCAGTCGTTCACGTTTGACGTAGTCGACGTCGACTGAATGGGATCCCCCATCGAAAATGCCACTAGCTGCCACCTTCCAGTGCCTAGACAAAAGCCTCCTGACCCCCAAAATTTGGGGACAGGGCTTAGGCCAGGGAAGTCACTGCTGTTCCACATGACCACTGGGGAAGCGTGCCCTGTCAATGGAAGGAAGGGACGTTGCGGAAGCCACATCCTGCCCAAAGGGAAGTAACATGTGGAAAATACACATATGGACTGGGCGGATGACCGGACAGTACAGCATATGCAATGTCACTGGGGTGGCTCCAGCCTATGACAGGGGGAGACTCAACCGAACAGTGACGGCAGAGCCTGGGCTCGCCGCAGGGAGCCGTATCGTGGAAGAATACACATATGGGACCCACTGTAGGGATCACAACATATGGACCCAGCCTAACACAGGTTCAACCAGTGCATACGAGTGATAGGCTTTGCTTCGGACGTTCCGCCACGTCTGTTGCCGAAGGGTATGGAGGAAATCGACAGGGTTCGGCTAATAAGGGGAACTCTACTGGAGCAAGAATTGCGCACGTATCCAGTCCATAGGAGGGGAATGGCGCAGCAAGCCAACACTTCGAACCGGACTTACAGTGAACTGGCTTCTTGTGAAGGGAGCCCACAGAAAGTAGCGGTTCGACACATAGGCTAGTTCTCTAGCTAGTGTGATAGGTGTCTCCCAGCCTGTGTCAACGCCTAGGAGGGAGCAATACTCTCACTTAAGAGGAGCTCACCACTCAGGTGGGCATGTGCACCTTGCGAAAACTTTTCTCACCAAGATGAAGGCAACCACATGTAGTGGGCTAACCTCTGCTTGGAAACAACCTTCCCTTCTGCTGGTCTCCATAACAGACAAGAGTTGATCTGAGGTCCAGGCTTTGCATTCTGAGCACGTATAACCGCAATGGAGCGGACGGACCGAGAAAAGCCAGGGCTGGGTCTGCCTTCTCTGGGGCAGCGCTTGAAGGCTCACCACCTGGTCCCGTAGGAGAGGTAGGAACCTTGGGCACATATCCAGGCCTGGGTCTCAGATTTTATGAGAGTTAGCAGGCCTGAATTCCAGGCACGATTCGTTGACCGAAAATGCGTGTAAGTCCCTACCCTCTGGATAGAGACCAAGCATGCAGGAGTTTCTGACAAGCAAACTGTTTCTCTAAAAGCAGTATTTTTAACTCACTGCCTGCAGGGCTCAAGGGAGTGCAGTGCAGTAACACCAGAGATAAGTCCCCAGAGAGAGTAAAGAAAGGCGGATTCAGTCTCCTTGCTCCCCTCAGGAACCTGATGATCAAGTCGTGCTTCCACAGATTTGTATCCATTGCATCATGATGTGCGTCAATATAGAGGCAACAACATTTTGAGGTGGAGGAGACACCCCTCACTCCAACTCTCCAAGGTCTAAACGTGGGTGCCATCATGCCCCAATCCTTGAGAATGTGCTCAGGAAGGGCTGTGTAGAGGAGAGGTCTGGTTGGGCCAACAAGGGGCAACTAGCAAGACCTGGGGACGAGTCCGGAGGGGCAACAGACGTAACTGTGCGGCCCCGAAGTGGTCCCAAACAGCTGTACCACCTGGGGACGGAGTCTCTACTCTCCCTGGGCCACAGGCTGTCGTGAGGCTTGTCAGCGGCAAAATTGAGCAGGCCATCAGTAATAAGTGAAATGAAGCGACCTTAGAAGCTTCTGACTCCGAGGAGGAGGTGGCTGGCGAGTTGCAACATGCGAGGGGAGCGTAGCTCAACGGTCGCAATGTTGTCTTTTCAGACCAGTACATGCTCGCTGAGCAGTGGTGTCTCAAAGCGAAGTGAATTGCAAGCAACTCGAGGCAATGGATGCCAATGCAGTCGGAGGGCCGCACAGACCTCTGTTACTGCATGCCCTTTAAACGTGGCCCCTCAGCCGGTATTAATGGACACTCGTTCTAGGAGCCATTGGCCCCGGAGAAACAAAAGGTCTGTTTACGGGCTGAGGGTTTGGCGACAGGCCAGGGTGTTTATCACACGGAGTGTGCCGCTCTGCCACAGCCACCTTGGGACTCGGCAGTGAAGCCAGTGCTGAAGCGGTCTTCATATGGAGGAAGCCGTGTGGCTGCGTCTGCCATATGCCCCAGGAGCCTCTGAAAAAGTTTCAGTGGGACCCTTTCTCACTTCTTGAATAGCACTGACCTGACACACCTCCTTCTAAGAGATGCACTGGACTGAGATCATCTCCATACTAGAAAAGAGATCCTCAACCCTTGAGCGAGTTTACTCTTTCCCAGTTGACCTGAAGACCCAACTGGCTAAGGAGCACTTGAAGTGTAGGACCTTGTACTGATACTTCGTACCTTCGAACGCAAGAACACAGGAGGCCTGTGGAGCGGAAGGATAGAGATCTGAAGTACATGTCTTTCAGGTCGAACGCTGCAGACCAACCTCAGGGGCGGAGCATTTGGAAATGCATCTCTGTGTTTAGCAACTGAACGGAGGCTTTCGAAAAAGGGCCCGTTTCAGTAGACACAGGTCCAAGACGATCGTAACCCACCACATATTTAGGTACAATGAAGTACGGGCTTATGGAAGCCAGTCTCCATATCGGCTGGAGGGAGCGGCTACATCGCGTCCTTAGCCAGTAGGACTGTGACGTGCACACACAGGACAGGAGCACTGCTCAACACCTAGGTATGATGAATATCACTGAGCCTGGGCGGAAGCCAAGCAAAATTAATCGCAAGCCGAGTCTGACGGTACAATTTTGGGCCAGCAAGAACCGGTTGGGAAGCATTTTAGGCTTCCACAAAACCGGGCCAGGGGACCACAGACGTACCCGAGGTGGGGCAGCGAAGTGGAGAACAGGGACCCAGCTTGAGAGGCCCGAACGCGGCCCGAAGCGGGGTCTGAGTGTGCAATGCAACACTTACCTGACTCCAGTAAGTGGCAGGGGATGCGAGAGAAGGCAGATGACCGGGTCCTCGAACCGCACCCAGCTGCCGGCTGGCGAATAAGAGGGGGCTGAAGGGTGCAAGCCTTTGCAGGGACACACCGCCAGACTAACCCTCTTGGGGCCGAGGAACAGAGAAATTGCTCTTTCTTTGAGGATGTGGGTACCGCTGGCCCCGCTTTTCTGGGAGCCAGCGGCAGAACAGACACACACATAAAACAAAAAACTGGAGTGGATTGGTGACCATCTCCTAAGAGCATTCCTCCATCCCTGGGTGGCCCGCTCAGGAACACTTTCGCTGTCACTTGCCACCTGGCTTGGCAGCGCCTGAAGCTGGCGGGGCGCCCCTTCTGTGGCCGGCTCCACGCTGAGACCTGGGTGGAGGCTGCTGTGGCAGTCCAGAGGGAGCGGAGGCGGCTGCAGACGGGCGCCCTCGGCGACAAGCAGGCGGAGGATCTTCTGCCGGCGAGCAGGTGGAGGCAGCAGCAGGCCGCCGGGGCAGGATGTGCCGGATGGCCTCCGTCTGCTTCTGGGAGGCAGAGAACTGCTGGGCAAAGTTCTCTACCGCTTCGGCGAATAACCCAACCTGTGAAATGGGAGAGTCCAAGAATCGAACCTTGTCCGCTTCTCTCATGTCAGCCAGGTTGAGCCAGAGATGGTGCTCCTGGACCACAAGGGTGGACATCGCCAGACCGATCGCGCGAGCTGCAACCTTCGTACCCCGGAGGGCAAGGTCGGTTGCAGTGCGGAGCTCACCCATGAGCTCACAGTCTGGGCTACCCCCGTGCATGTTCATGAGTGCCTGGGCCTGGTGGACCTGAAGCAATGCCATGGCTTGCAGTGAGGAAGCGGCTTGCCCACAGGCTTTGTAAGCCTTGCCCGTCAGAACGGACGAAAACTTACAGGCCTTAGAGGGGAGATCCCCACGAGGATCCCCCTTCCACGAGGACACAGCTGGACACAGCTGCATCGCAACAGACCGCTCTACTGGAGGGATCGCCTCGTAACCCTTCGCCGCTCCACCATCAAGGGTAGTGAGGGGGGAGGAGCTACTCAGACGATTTCTGGCAGAGAAAGATGCCGTCCATGTCTTTGTCAACTCCTCATGCACTTCAGGAAAGAAAGGTACCGGAGCGGCGGGCTGAGAACCAGACCGACCCGCTCCGAGAAACCAATCATCCAACCGAGACGGTTCGGGACACGGTGGTTCGTTCCACTCGAGCCCTACCGCCTCAGTGGCCTTTTTAAGCATAGCTGCCATCTCTGGATCCGGCTCGGACAACGCTGGTCTCCCAGAGGGAGGCAGCACAGCCAAGCCGTCATCTCCAGAGGCCAGCTCAACGAGAACATGACTCATTCACAAGAGCTGCTTCAGCGTGCTTTAAGCCCAGACACGTGATGCAACTCTCGTGACTGTCAGAGGGGGACAGAGACCTACCACACCCAGAAATGCACGGATGGAATGGCATTTTGAAAAAGACGCAAACGCACCCGTGTTGCTCTTTTAGAAAATGGGACCCGTCACCAGTGTCAGAGCACACAGGGAATGACCGCGGCAACACTTATTTCAGCGAACTGAAACAGTGAAGCACTCACTTTTCCGCCCTCAACCAACCGTCAACACACACACAAATAGAAATTTGCTTGCTGTTAAAACAGCAGTTGAGAGCTCAAAGCTCGCGACCATCGCTGCACTGCACTGTAGAAACCACCAGCACCGGGAGAGTCTTTCTAGAAGAACACCGACACACTCACTCATTGTATACAACAGTACTTTTCAGAGACATCAAAGACGATCGGCTCCGAAGCAAAAAGCAACTAGTGCGTGCATCCACTTCCGTATTTTTCGTACTTCCGGGGGCGGAGTGTGTGATGCGAATCACGCACGCCAATTACATTGGCTCGTTTCAATAGTACTCGAAGATGACAGGCTCCCTAAGCGTGATCCCATTCAGTCGACGTCGACTACGTCGAACGTGAACGACCGAAAGGGAACTGATCATTTCAGACAGAGGGGCAGAATAAAGATACTGTATGTCATTTAAAACTTGGATGTCATGTATTCAAATATTTTTAATTACACATTTGTAATGATGAAGTTGCAATTTAGTACATTTAAAATATATTAAATGTATTATAAAATATCAAACTACAGTTAACATTATAATGAAGTAGGCTGCTTTACACGTGCATTAGTATGTTCAAGTAAATAAGTGTACTTTTTTTAAAGCACAACAAAAAGATTATTAAAACTGTAATGATTTAAAATGTACTTTAAAGTAATTTTTTAATCTGACAATATTACAAAGTGCACTTTTTAAAACTGTGTTAAGAAGTGTAGCCATGAACAGTCATGAAGGTGTTTAAGCACACTTAAATGGACTTTTAAACATTAATATTATATTATCTGTAGTTTTTTTAATCAAACTTTAAGTTTAACCTAAATTGATGCATCAATACCATTAATATGTAAATAAAAAGGGTTTACAATCGTACCATGTGAAATTGTAAAACAAAAACAAAAAAAACAACATAAGAATATGGTTATCCATCTGTAAATCGCCTATTATTGAAATGAAAACATTAAGAATTCTAATTATAAAACGGACCTCTACAGCATTTTCACAAATATCATTTATTCAGCACAGGTCTTATGATCATGCTAAGATTTTACAGCATGTACATATGCTACAAACATCACTGACATAAACAGCATGCATAAACATGATCTGTGGCAGAAATGTGTTTGAATCATCAAGCCTGACCCCTAGTGGCCCCAGCTCACTCTGCACTCATGAGGCACATGTACTTCACCAATGACAAAGATTAAATCAGGGTCTGCCAGAAGTTTAGAGATAACAGCAAAAACAGAGAACAATGAAAATATGTGCAAATTAAACCCACCAGGTATTTTACCCAGCGGATTAATATTATTATGTTATTTAAGTATAAGGAAGATTATGGCTACAATATAAAATAAAAATAAAGGTTCAGTCATTCTTTGTAGCATATTAATCAAAAACCCATTTCTTATAGAAAAAAAAAAAAAAAAAAATTCTGCATAGGGATCTTGAGTTTGTTGAGAATTACAAAAGTTGAAAGTGAATTTCTGGGTGTCTACGTTCATGTGAATGAATTGTTCTTATATTTATACATCTAATTTATATTAAAAGGTAGTGTACACTACCATTCAAGATTTAAATGTTATTGGGTTTGGTAGTCTCTGCTCACTAAAAATAACAGAGACCACTGTAATATGCTAATTAACTTGCTCAAGAAATATTTCTTATTTTTGTCACAGTTGAAAACAGTTGGATTGCTTAATATTTTCGTGGAAACAGTGATACATTAAAGTTCAAAAGAACAACATTTATTTAAAATAGAAATATTTTGTAACATTATAAATGTCTACTGACACTTGTGATCAATTGAATGCATTATTGCTGAATAAAAGTATTAATTTCTTTAAAATGTCTATCTTACTGACCACAATCTTACCTTTTTTGATGTGGGTTTACATTTAGGCAATGTTAAATATCATGGTCATTATTGCTCAATATAAATATATATATTTTTTTTTTACTTTCTACATCAGGAAGCACAAACATAACTTCAAAAATTCCCTGAATTAGTAAATCGTCCTTATACTTTTTTCATATTCTTTCAAAAATCTATGATCTGGGATGTGAAATGGAAAGCAACCATTAACTTATCTCTCTCTCTACACACACACACACACACCTCAAAATTGACCAATGAAATTATCCTATCCGTTTAGCGAATTAACCAACACTTTATCGTAAGCTCAACACATTAATTTAAAAACACTCCGGTTCTTCAAATCCCTGAGTTTTTCACCGTGTTTCCACTATACACACTCATTAACAGGTAGCCGTAGGCAGCGGCCAGCTACATAATGGCTTAACTGCAGAGATGTATGAAAATACACATCTTATAATTACCCAGCATGCTCCTATTCACACCTCACTAAGTCTAGTGACCGTCTAGCAACTCTTGGCTTTATTAAGCACCTGCCTGGCAGAACGATAGCAGAGGAAAAGCAGTTTACTGGGCTAAATAGCTGCTTTTCTTCCTCTGGGTATTTGAAAATCTTATCGCTGGAATATCCCAAACTCCAGTAGATAGCAGAGAACCAGCGGGAGCCTAGCGGACAGCTTAGAGGAAATGAAAACACATCCATCCACAGCTCTATCCTTCCAGTCTATCCCACTATTCTTCTGCCTGGAGATCAGCCACTCCAGAGATAATGGGGGGAGAGATTTGTATTTATAAAGAGAGAGAGAGAGAGAGAGAAACAGAGAAACAGAGAAAGAGAGAGACACACAAAAAGTGGCGAGAGTATATGAATTCAGCTGACTTATTTGAGTTTGAACATTTACACGCTACGTTCACGCAATCATGCTCTGCATCAGACCAGACATTTTGAAAATGGTACTGAATTTCCATAAACTCAATATTCGCACAAACACACGATATAGGAGGTATACTTTTCACCCAAAGGGTACAAATTGGTGTGCCATTGTATTTTAAAGCAATGTTTAGAGAGAGAATTGATATATATATATATATATATATATATATGATAAAGTACTGTTGAACATTATATTTTAACGAAGAAAGAAAAGCAGCTGTTTCAGTGTAGATGAACCAAAACTGAGATTTTTGAAAACGAAGGCGTGGCTGCCCACTTTCGCGCCCTGATTGGGTCTTCTGGATCATTGCATACCCTTCCCTGATTCGTAACCTCGACAACAGTGTAAACAATAACATGGAAACAGACCTGCAAGCTTTGCTGACTTCGTTGTCCTTTTTAGCAGCCATTGTACAGTTAAACTGCATTTTATAATACTGCAGCTGCCTACATGCGCAGGAGGAACGCTATTATTAGAACAATCGGCAACAGATCTCATTTTAAGCGGCATAAGCCCTACATGGAACGCGCATGCCCAGTGTGCATGCATGGTCATGTGACATGCGTTTTCGGTCGTGTAGTGTGGATGGAGATCTTTTCTGAAACGCAGTGGAAACTCCAGTATGGCCGAGGATCGTTTTCACTTTATAACACCATGTTAAGACGGAAACGTACTAGTGTGGACATATCCTCAGTAATGTGACCTCAGTAATGTGTGTAAGGCCCTGTTTACCTGGTATTAAGATGCGTTTTGGTTAATCAGATCACAAGTGGACATCACTTAATAAAGGTGTGAATGGGGTCTAAAACGCTTTGAGCTTGACCACTTTCGACCACTTCCAGATGTAGTTGAAAACACATTCGGCCGGATTGCTTTCGTAGTGTAAACACTCATGTGATCGAATGTGTTCAAACAGCCACAAAACACCGTCTGGTCTCCGTCTACTGATCTAATGAGTAACATTAGGGGAAGAGCTCTAGACAGACGGGATTTAAACTTTGTCGGCTGAAGACCCAAGTTTGGTTTGAAGATACAAAACTTACCAAGCACAATGTTCTCTCACCATTCCTGACACACACACTCACAGCGTTCGGCTGGTCTTGTGTCCATCAGAGCAGAAATGAAAGTTGATGCTCACCGTATGTTTTTCTGTCATCTCCGGACGTGTTTCTTATGTAAATTGAGTGAGCTTATTTTGTCCATTATATCGAAAGATCTGAAAAAACCCATACATTTACCCTCCCATAGACCCTCCCCTCGAAGAAATCAGGACAGAAGTGGTTTAAAGTGGACAAAAGAGACGGATTAAAACACCAGGTGTAAAGAGGAATGTCTCTCCCTCGTCTACTTGTGAGCCGATTGACCAAAACACATCTTAATACCAGCTGTAAACAGGGCCATAATGACAAAAAGAATCAATCTTATTACAACAGGTGTCTGGGCTGAAGTGTGAACATCATCACTTTCAAAAAACTGCTTTATGTTTTACAACAAACATTCACACCAACCAATCTTAACATTTTACAATCCACCATCAGGAATTTTAATGTAGGCCAGCAATACCTATCACCCATTGGCCCTGACATGACCCGGTGACCCGATTACTAATTTTTCCAATAAAATGACACTCTGCTCCAACCTCCTAGATGCTCTTTGGCACCACAGTATTTGACCCGACAATCGAGTCTGATTGGCTAGAGAGGCGAGAGAAGGGACACCGCAGACGTGACATGAACAGCTCACGGGATGAATGTCTGAATGATTCTGGTACCTGTTTTAGTCAGAGGACTGGAAAACAGCTGCTGCAGAAGTTTGTTCTCTGACGTTCTCAGAACCACCACGATGTCTGCAGGAAGAGTGTCACGGTTCTTCTCCAGGAAACCACTGACATTATACAACACCTGACAGAGAAACACAGTTATTTCAATAAACAGAATCGTTACACATCTTTACATGCGATTTGTTAAAGAAATGAATACTTTTATTCAGCAATGATGCATTTAATAGATGAAAAATAACAGTAAAAAGACATGTATAATGTTACAAAATATTTATATTTAAAACAAATGCTGTTCTTTTGAACTTTGTATTTATGAAAGCATTCTCAAAAAATGTATTATGTTTCCCTAATAATTTTAAGCAGCACACCTGTTTTCAACATTGATAATAATAAGGAATCAGCATATTAGAAATGATTTCTGAAGGATCATGTGAAATTGAAGCCTGGAGTGATAATGCTGAAAATTTAGCTTTGCCATCACTAGAGTAAATTAAACTAGTAATAAATTGTAAGAATATTATCATTTTTGACTAAATAAATGCAGCCTTGTTGAACACAAGAGACTTCCTTCAAAAACATCTTATTTAGTTTCTAGTCTGTCTTCATTGTCACTGTTTTGCCTGTGTTCATACTGTAGGTTGTCATGGTTTCTAATTAGTCCACACCTGTTCCCTGTTCTGTTGATGAACTTTCCTCTGTGTATTTAAGCCTTCAGTCTTCCTCAGTTCATTGTCTTGTGTTAAAATGTATGGATTGTGTTGAATTCTTGCTCTTTGTGTTTATTAAATATTGTTTCATTGTTCGTGGATTAAGCTACAGCAACCCATGACACCTATATTATCTATATTGTTTTACATATATTATATCTAAAAATATAATATATGCATTAATAACTGCATTAATAATTATTACAATCAACCTAAGCTATGAATTTGATTTAACTTATTACTGCATTATATATAATATTTTAGTAAAACAGCATCTAAAAGTGAGTGAGATTTTATGAAATCAAGCTCTTTACCTTGCCCGCATAATGCTGGATCCCAAAGCAAAGCTCCACACGCTTGGGTGTCCAGAAGTACTTGTTTCTCAGGTTATCCTGAAACTTATCTTTATTACAAACACTGAAGGTGAGTGGAGAATCTTATCAAACTGACACATCTTCAGCATTCATCAGAACATGGTACAAAACAGTTATCAAAATAACTGGAATAGTTAAAGTCATCTCACGGACATATCTCATACATGAAAAAACACAATGAGAACTTTTCAATTAATACTGGCTTGCTATAGCATTATTATTTAAAAAGAATGTATATTGAACATCATATGTGACCCTGGACCACAAAACCAGTCACATGGATACATTTTTTAAAATTGAGGTTTATACATCATATGAAAGCTGAATAAATAAGATTTCCATTAATGTATGGTTTGTTAGGATAGATATGACAATATTTGGCCGAGATACAACTATTGAAAATCTGGAATCTGAGGGGGCAAACAAATCTAAACATTGAGAAAATCTCCTTTAAAGTTGTCCATTTATGTTCGCGGTTGTGCTGCATTCACTCACAAAAATAAATGTTTTATATATTAACGGTAGGAAATGTACAAAATGTCTTCATGGAACATGATCTTTACTTAATAGCCTTATGATTTTTGACATAAAAAGAAAAATCGATCATTTTGACCCATACAATGTACAATACAAATATACATACAAATATACCCGTGCTACATGTGACTGGTTTTGTGATCCAGGGTCACATATAAGTAACTTTACATGAACGAGTACTAATGCGTCATTTACAGCAATGATGAAACGCTAAGCAGAAAGTCTTACCAACGAGTGTTTGGTCAGTGGCCTGTGGGAAACGACTCTCCTCGTCCAGCAGAGACAGTAAACCCATGGGCTTCTGAAGAAACATGTCCAGAATGGGCCTGTTGTCCTCGTACTCCACAAGACTGGCATCTACACCCTCACTCTGATACTCGATCTGAACAAACACACACACTATTTCATAACAAACGTATTCTGTACCTTAACATCAACAAGAACATGTAGAGATGTTAAAAGATCATCTTATCAACAATGTATTTGCTACAAATATTAACAATCTAATTCTAAAGTTTTATATATTACCTATATTTGTGCATAAGATGGAGGGCCAATCATGAAATAATGATATACAATTTTAATATACAAATGTAATCTGAAATTAAAATATACGTGAATAAAGGATAGTACATGCAGAATTCATTATATCATCATAGATTGTGTGTGAAACAAAGTAAAACAAAACTTGTGCCCTTAAATTGTGGAAAAAAGTGTATATATATATATAAAGTGTGAACTAATTGTAATGTTAAATGCAACTGAATAAGTTTATTAAGTACATCTTTAAATGTAATTTCATAACTACACCCATTGTCTTTGAAAGTGTACTGCTGAATGTACTGACAAGCATTTATGGTAAACTAAAATATATTTTAATGCCATTTATATAAAAACTTGTGTTTTATGTATTAATTTTGTAATTACACATTTGTAATGATGCAGTACATTGAAAATCTATTAAATATAAATGTAATATTGCATAACACACTCGATTAAAATAATAAAGTACTTTGCATTTGTTTTATTATGTTAGTCAACTCATCAAGTGTACTTAATTAAGTCATGAAAAAAGATTATTAAAACAAAATGTACGACGTGAAAGTAAAACTTTTAATTTGATATTACCAAATGCACTTTTTAAAAGTGTACATAATTGTGTTAAAGTCCCCCTGTAGTCAATCATTTTATCCCATAAAACTCATCTTTGATCACCAAAATGACATATTTAAATGTTTTTTCCCTGAAAAAAAAAAATCTTCATGCCTTAAAATAGCTTGAATGTAACTCGACACCCTTGCGTCATTTAGTATACGTGGTTCTATGAATATGCAAATTAGCCCCGCCTCCACTCACTTACACCAGCTCAGAGATCCACTCGTTGACAATCACACGTTGATCTGATTGGTTACAAGGTAGTTTGTGACGTCAGAAACACCAGCGATTTCAAACCGTGTTTTTGAGACTGTCTTTGGTTCACTGCAGTTTGAAGGAGAAAATACTCAGCAATGGTGTCGACTTATGAATTTACACATGGTTTGTCTTAAAGCATTTTAAGAACACCACAGACATATAAACAACATTAAAAGCTTGATTTTCACCACAGGAGGACTTTAAGAAAAAGCTATTCAAAGTGTAAGTGCACTTAAGTGGCTTTTATATTATTTGCAAGTACAATTTTTAAAAACATATTTCAAAGATTTTAAGTACACTACATTAAGGGACAGTCGTTTGAGGCCACATATGACACGAGAGGGATATGACTAATTCATAAGTCATAAGTATAGACTGAACAATGGTTCTAGAGGCACAGAGTTTCTACTGAGGAGAAAATATTATTATACAGATCTATTCAAGGACAAATATTGGTGGGTTTAGGATTAACTTGAGCTAACATTCACCTGCTTAAAGGTCTTTGTGCACAGAGAAAGTCTTACCTGTTCCAGGGCAAAGATGTGTTGATTGAAGTAGAACTGGATCTGTTCGTTAGCGATGTTGATACACAGCTGCTCAAATGAGTTCTTCTTGAAGTTTTCGAAACCAAAGATGTCCAAAATCCCCACGTTCATTCCACTCTCAGCCGTACTTCAAAGACACACAGAGCCAAACATTAGCTGACCGTCACAACACATTAAGGCCTTAACCACGCTAATGACCCAAACAACTAAATATTTTACAACCTGTCAACCAAGAAAACACAGAAACAAAGACCTTTAAAACACAGGTCTGCTTCAGCATGTCATTTCAATTTACAAAGAGCTGGTGCACTCGTCTCCGAACATTCAGCCAATCGTGATCTCCTCCAGACTCCTCAGACAGCAACCAGAGGTCACCTTCTGCTCCCGCTAACAGGTTATTAGTGGCAATAATGTTGAATGCGCTGCTGATTGGAGTGGAAATGGGAGAATTTGGATTGTGTGTATCGAGGTGGAAGACGTGAGTTTCTCTGACAAGCCCGTGGCTGAGGTCTGACAGGATTCGCTCGGATCAATGAAAGGCTCTTCCACTCTCTCTGAAGTCTTTTTAATCATCTGCATATTATTTTTTTCAATGTAACTCTGTATCAAAAATTTATACAACCCTCTTTTTTATAGCTCTTTTCTTCTTTTGCTGTGGATATTAATATTCTGAGCTGGTCAGACTAGAGGTCATCGCTGGAGATGATGCTTTCGCATGTAAACGCATCCGTAACGGAGAGATTCAAGGAGGGAGACTGGGATGAAAGTTTAGAAATTACCTTTAAATTATCGTTAAATTAACTTGATATAAAAGTCAATCCACAAAGATGAGCTCAATAGTATATAGCTGAAAAAGCCTCTCTTAACCAGGCTGGGAAGACTTTTTTTCTACCAGCAGGTAAAAGGTTGTTATATATTTATCTATTGGTTTGGCTGGTGACTATCTTAAATGACCACTCAAGTGTCACTCACATGAGATCACAGCAATAGCAAATCACAACTATACAACCATCCAGTCAATTGCACACAAACAAAATCAAGCCCAGCCTTATGTTTGTTCTTGTCCGAGAAGCCGTTTAACTGGGATATATCAAAATAGGGAAGAAAAGACTATCGCAACTTCCATTTCATGCCGACTTTACAGTGTACTGTATCTTCGCCGATTGTCAGCCTGCATTGTATTGTTACAATGTCGGAAGAATATGTAAATGAACATTGTTTTCTCTTTCTCTGTCTTACCTGGACCAAGAAATTCATGTATATTTGTCCGCCCACGGACATTTGGAACGACAGAGGGTTATTAACAGAACAGTTATTGTAAGGGTAGGTTTTAGTACTGAAAAGTGTTTTGTACTTTGTCTACTCCCAACAGCATTATGGTAAAAATGAAACAATATGGCAACAGCTTTCTTACCTGTATGCAAAGACATTTTACTTCTGGCGGAACTGACAAAACGGCAGTTTCTTTTGAAATTTTCCCCCTCGATTTGGTATAAAACACTGTGTTCATGGTCATCCAGTTTGAAAGGCTGACTACAAATACAGATGTTTTTTTAGATTTCCCCGTCGCAGCGTTCTCTCTATATTTACGATACTTTGCAGCCTTAGCCACTGCCTACAATGCGCTGGATCCTTCACTGGAAAGCCAAAGTAACTCACTCCCACTAAATGTTTACTCTTTGAATTCTTGCACCCGGGAACAATTCAGGTCAACACCATACGGAACCCAAAAATATGAGATGGGAGGAATAGTAATAAGTCAATGTTTTTGCTTTCTCAAAAGCAAATGTTTTGCGTTCCCTGAGAAACTTTGTGTTCGCTTGTAAAACCTTTGCGTTCCCTCGAGAAACTTTACGTTCGCTTGCAAAAGCTTTGCATTCGTTCGCTTGCAAAACCTTTGCGTTCCCTCGAGAAACTTTACATTCGCTCGCAAAACCTTTGCGTTCCCTTGAGAAACTTTACGTTCGCTAGCAAAACCTTTGCGTTCCCTTGAGAAACTTTACGTTCGCTTGCAAAACCTTTGCGTTCCCTCGAGAAACTTTACGTTCGCTCGCAAAACCTTTGCGTTCCCTTGAGAAACTTTGTTCGCTCGCAAAACCTTTGCGTTCCCTCGAGAAACTTTGTTCGCTCGCAAAACCTTTGCGTTCCCTTGAGAAACTTTGTTCGCTCGCAAAACCTTTGCGTTCCCTCGAGAAACTTTACGTTCACTCACAAAACCTTTGCGTTCCCTCGAGAAACTTTACGTTCGCTCGCAAAACCTTTGTGTTCCCTGGAGAAACTTTACGTTCGCTCGCAAAACCTTTGTGTTCCCTCGAGAAACTTTACGTTCGCTCGCAAAACCTTTGCGTTCCCTTGAGAAACTTTGTTCGCTCGCAAAACCTTTGCGTTCCCTCGAGAAACTTTACGTTCACTCACAAAACCTTTGCGTTCCCTTGAGAAACTTTACGTTCGCTTGCAAAACCTTTGTGTTCCCTCGAGAAACTTTACGTTCGCTCGCAAAACCTTTGCGTTCCCTTGAGAAACTTTGTTCGCTCGCAAAACCTTTGCGTTCCCTTGAGAAACTTTACGTTCGCTCGCAAAACCTTTGCGTTCCCTTGAGAAACTTTACGTTCGCTCGCAAAACCTTTGCGTTCCCTTGAGAAACTTTGTTCGCTCGCAAAACCTTTGCGTTCCCTCAAGAAACTTTACGTTCGCTTACAAAACCTTTGCGTTCCCCCGAGAAACTTTACGTACGTTTACTCGGAAAACCTTTGCGTTCCCTCGAGAAACTTTACTTCCGCTCGCAAAACCTTTGCGTTCCCCCGAGAAACTTTACGTACGCTCGCAAAACCTTTGCGTTCCGCCTAGAAACTTTGCGTTCATTCGTGAAACCTTTGTGTTCCCCCCGAGAATATTGGCGTCCGCTTGCAAATGTTTCATGTTCCTCACGAGAAACTTGCCGTTCCCCGAAAAACTTGGCGTTCCCCCTAAAAACGTTACATTCACTCGCAAAACCTTTGAGGTCCCCCGAGAAACTTTGAGTTCGCTTGCAAATGTTTTGCGTTTCCCGTAGAAACTTGCCATTCCCCGAGAAACTTTGCGTTCCCCTAAGAAACGCTCGCAAAACCTTTGTGTTCCCACAATAAACTTTACATTCGCTTCTCGGGGGAACACAAAACGTTGAGTGAGAGGACGCAAAGCATTGACAAATAAGTATATCCTACTAAAGCACAAGGGTATCAATAGCAGACTGGTGGGAGTGACACCAGGCACCAGTTTTTTTCTACCTATTAGTTTTTTTTAGTTAGGTAGCACCGATTTCAAAACAATTTTCACCTTTCTACTGCATAGGCAGCCAAGTTTTATTTAAAGCCCATTTTGCCAGTGCTTAAGAACTCCTTTAAGTACACTTTTAAAAACAGCCATGAAAGTGTACTATTTTTAAGTACACTGAAATGGCCTTTTATTTAATTAATATTATATTATCTGAAAGTACAGTTTTTAACAATATACATTTAAGATTTGAAAAACACAACATAAGTTTTTCACAAGGGTGGTGACAGTATTTTCATTTCATGAAATTCATCATGAAATTTCAAATTGATCTAAGCTGTGTCAGTGAATTACTAAAAGGCTTTGTAAAATGGTAGGCTTTGGTATATTTTAACATTAAACTGAAGGATGCAACCATGATGATGGTGATAATATTTTGCCGTACCAGATGTTAGTGTCAGGCTGTAGCAGAGCATTAATGCGGTTCACAATCCAGCTGAAGAGACGTCCATAAAGGGCTTTAGACATGGCATCTCTCACATCAGTGGCCTTGTCCACAGTATTGGTGCGAATGATGGTTTCTCCACGAGTTACCACACAGTGGGAGGTCAACGCTTCCTGAAGCTCCTCAGAGCCGATACTGAGCAGAGCGGCCGCTGTCCACAGCACATACAGAGAGAAGGACATCAGGAATGGATCTGTAACTCTTGCTTTTTGTCTGCCAATTTATTACTGACAACATTTGTAAGATTTATGTCATGAGGAAAATGTGGGTTCCGTAAATGCAAACCTAGAAATTAACATTCATGAAAATAATCAGGCACTTACCATCATCTAAGGCCTCAGAGTTGGGCACCTCACTCTTGTCGCTCTGATGTTGGGAGCTGGTGGATGTAAACTCAATATTTCCTGTATTTAAAATGGCTGCTAGAATTTTGTACACAGAATTCACTTCCTGTATATAAAGATAGAAAATATTTTATATTGAAGTATGAAAAAACATGGAAGAAAGCCTGACTAACAAAATTGTTTCTCAAAGGGATTGTTCAACCATAAAATAAAAAATAAAATCCTTCTTTATGTCATTTCAAACCTATGACCTTTCTTCTGTGGAACATAAAAGGGAGATATTCTGAGGAAGGTTAGGATTTGAAACAAATTTGGACCCCATCCAAATCCAAACAAATTTGGACCCCATTGACAAAAAAACTAATTTACATTTTTTTAAATCTTCTTTATGTTCCACAGAAGAAATAAATGAATACATGTTTGGAACGACATGAGAGACATGATTCATTTAGGGAACAATCCCTTTAATAATTATTGCATAATTGCATATGATTAAGAAATATACACCAGGATTTCAGCTGTACCTCCTCAGTAAATCCTATGATACGGAAACAGTCCTGAATGGCACCAAATTGCTCCTTGTACAGTTTGCTAGAGATGATGTCCTGCATTACTTTACCATTAAAACAATCAATGTATCTGAAAGACCAAAAAAGCAACATGTGTGATATGTTAACTAGATTCAGAATTACACATCTTTTTAAGCACTGAGTTTGTTACAAATAAACGTTAGAACCTGGGGGCAGTTTTGTTGGGTAGCCTGTATTTCTTGAGGTTGTCTTGGTGGTAAAGACCAGCATAGATATAGTAAAATATGTGGAAGTTTTTCTCGCCCCTGCAAAAGAAAATGTGAGATGTGAAGAAAAATATATGTAAGCAAAAATGTGGGAAAGAATTGTTAAAAAGTTTAAAGTCAACATGAGCAGTCTTGAGGGGAATGATTCAGCCCCACACATTAAAATTCCAAAGAAAAACGTCTTTCTATTATTTTGGTTGATGTCACCTGTCAAAGACCACTTTTCACCATCCCATCAATTCCCTATGGGTAAAATCAAGTCCTTCCCTACATGTTTATCTAGTTAATAGTATGTTTCACTCAGAAATATTTCACATTACAGAAGTAAAAAGGGTTGCAAACAGTGTTCAATGTTGACTTTAACGTTCTGATGGCCAAAGGTCTATGCAAAGTGGTTTCTCACATAGCCTGTTTGATGACTCTGGATTTTTCCAGAAGATATTCAGAGATCTTAGCACCCATCACCGCCCCTGTGGGTGTAAACTTCATCTCCAGGTACTTTCCAAAGCGGCTTGAGTTATCATTAATGGCCGTGCACGCATTACCAAACGCCTCCACCAGGGGATTCACTTGAAGAATCTTCTCACGAAGTGTACGATTATTAGCCTTGAAATAGAAAACAACAAATGATGTTTGAAGAGCCTGACCCAGATACTGCTAATTTTACAGCCATATTGATTACATCACTAGAGGGAAAACCATCAAGAATCCCATAATCAAACATGAAAGATCGGTTACTGAAATATTTCTTTGAAGCATATGAGTATTTATGAATTGATTTAGGTAGTGTATCAAAGTTGTGAGTACCTTGCCCAGAAATGTGAGATGTTGGACGATGAGGTGAGCACTCTCCGTTTTACCAGCTCCACTTTCTCCACTAATGATTATGCACTTCACAGACAAAAACAATGAAAACATTTAAACACAATGTACAGAGCTAGCACATGGATAGATTAACATACCCAGCAGCACCAATAAGAGTATGTTTGTTTGTTATTCCCCCAAAATGGAACAAAATCTCATTTACACCACATAATGTTATAACACAGTAACTTGTGATGTGGTAAAAAAAAAAAAAAAAGATATATATATATATATCACCTATATCATTATTGTTAAAATACAAAACCAATTTTGTGCTGCATGTACAATAGCTACCAATCAAAAGTTTAGGGTTAGTAAGAATTGGGGTTTTTTTATGCTTTTGAAAGAAGTCTCTTATACTCACCAAGGCTGCTGTAATATCTTGAAATAGTATTACAATTTAAAGTAACTGTTTTCTACTTTAATATATTATAAAATGTAATTTATTCCTGTGATCAAAACTGAATTTTCAGCATCATTACTCCAGTCTTCAGTGTGACACGATCCTTCAGAAATCATTCTAATATGATGATTTGCTGCTCAAGAAAATGTTCTTATGAGTACAATTTCCAATGTAAAAAAAAACACTAAATATGTTTGAGGAAACCGTGATGGATTTTTCAGGATTCTTTGATGAGTAGAAAGTTGTAAAGAACATAATGTATTTGAAATAAAAAATATTTTGTAATTCTGGACCAATTTTATGCATCCTTGCTAAATAAAAGTATTAATTTCTCTATCTCTCAAACAAACAAAGACATTTTTTGAAAATGTATTAAACATATCAAATCTTACTGACCCCACATTTTTTAATTACATTGTTAGCCAACATATTAAACTACTGTAAAAAAAAAAAAAACCTGTTTAAAAAGAGACCATGAGTGAAATACACAAGCGTATTCAAAAAACAAAGACAGCCTACTGTGTTAGTGAACTATTGACGCTTGTTTCCGCCACAGAATAAAACATTTTAAAAGATAATTGCGTCTTTTTATCTCACAATTGCAACCTTTTTTCTCATAATGTTTTGTGAGAAATTACTTTTTTATCTCAGAATTGTGTGATAAAAAGTCACAATTGCATTATATAAATACAATTGCTGTTATAAAGTCAGAATTGTGAGATATAAACTCTCGCAATTCTGACTTTATTTCTCAGATGTAAAGTCGCAATTATTTTTTAAAATGTTTTATTCTGTGGCTTCCTATAGTGAACCATGTACTGTATATGTACAATATGTTTTATAACTGACAGTGCAGACACACCTGGTCTTTGGAGAGGGTGACCATGCTCTGATAGGCTGCATCGGCAGTGGCAAAGATGTGCGGGGGGTTAGTGGAGCGTTTCATCCCATGATAGAGCTTTGAGAACTGAGAACAGACACATTTTCAGACAGGAAACTACCTCTTAGTTCACTCTCTACAAGGAAGCTTTGATTTAGAAAGCCAACTTAAAGTGGATGCCACATGAATTACACATTTGATCAAAAAAGGTATGCATTAGACACTAATTATGCCTTATTACACAGCCTGATGTTGCTCATCTCACCTGTGGAGAGTAGATGCTCAGGCCCTGGAAGGGGTTAAGGGCTATGAGGATATCACCAACATACGTGTAGATCTGCAGATCCTGATACCGCTTCTGAAGATGTGTAATGATTGTTTCCTATAAAAGAGAGATGCTGGAGATGGAAATGTTTCTTTGTTGTTTATACTACCACAGACTCACTGAATTCACATTATTTGAGCAGACAATTTAGTATTAGTTTGTAATTGAATTTCATTACATTTTAACATCAAATATGAAACGGAGTATCTATTTACACCAAGTGCAAATACCCAGCCTTGTTGGTAGAAGCTATTTTTACTTTCATGATATCAGGCATTTTTATTCTTCTTTGAAATAACATGCACTGATCATGCTCAATAAGTCCAGGAACTGTAAATAAGATTTCGATACATTTTGATTTCATGTTGACTCTAGATCTATACGATTAAGAAAGCGAAAGCCTTTGCTTAAATTCCAGCTAGATCCTCTAAATACCTCATCTAAAACCTCCAGGTTCACCAAATCATCATCAGGACAGATCTCAATGATCAGGGTTTTCCGTGTGTTGATCCGCTCATGCCTATAAAAGACAATACAGCAGTGTTACAGCCTCAGTAAATATTACAACAAAGATCTATTCAATCATAAACAATTTTGTAAAAATATGTTTTATTGTTGTGGGAGGTTGCCAGGGTGTTGCTATGCAATTTCTAGGGTGTTCTGTTGGGTTGTGGTGTTCTAGGTCAGGGGTGTCCAATCCTGCACCTGGAGGGTCCTGTCCTGCAGAGTTAAGCTCCAACATTAATTAAACACACCTGAACCAGCTAATCAAGCTCTTAGTAGGCACTATAAGAAACATTTAGGCAGGTGTCGAGACAAGCTGGAGCCAAACTCTGCAGGACTTGAAACCTTCAATGTACGCTATCATTCAAAAGTTCTTTAAATCTTGAAATGTGTACTAAAAACAGGAATTTTGTGAAATACTCTTACAATTTAAAGGGGACCTATTATGCCTGTTTTTACAATATGTAATACCGGTCTCAGGTGACCCAGAATGTGGATGTGAAGTTTCAGCTCAAAATATCCCACAGATAATTTATTAATTATACTATGTTGTAAATGCCCATTTTTAGTGAAAGAAAAAACATGCAGTTTTCAATGCATGCATCTTTAAATGCAAATGAGCTGCTGTGCTCCGCCCCCTCATCCAGAAGAGGGCGGAGCCTTTACAGCTTGTGCCTCAGATACTCTGCTAACTAACAAAACACCTGTTTGGGTTTGATTATCATCTCTATCGCAGTCACACTCAAGTGACATTGCAGTTCTTCATCATCATGAAAGATAATATTTGCATGTGCTTTAAAGCCATCTCAGTCTAAATTTCTGAAAAATGTTTTCTGAGTGCACACATCCGAATCACATGCACAGAAAGCTGCCTTTCAGACGACGCATCCTGTGAGTATTAAACTAAGCTCCCTTTCATGTATTATTCCGCTTAAACTATCAAATACACACAAAATTATGTCAAAAACACACAAAGTTCACATAAACAGTCGGTTATTTTCGTGAACTTAAACAGCAGGGAAAGAAATCACATGTGTTTATTAGATTTGTGTATTAAAGAGAAAGCAGGGTAATGTACAATACGTAGCTACTGCTGTATATGCTGTTAATATGAACCAAACAACAAAAAGACTGAAAATCACTCACTGCTCTTGATTGAATAACTTTAGTAGCTTTAATAAGAATACATTTCTTACTTGAATGCTGCTGTTAAATGCTCTGGCGAGGAGATAAATATGGCCGACTGTGTATAGAGCTCACTAAAGGGGAGGAGCTAAGCTAATAAGGCAGATTTCATCGCCAGTCTAAATGGCTAATTTTGAACTCATTGCAAAATAACACACAGAATGGATGGATTTTTTACCACATTAGGGTGGTTGTGTATACACACTACGGACACATTATTATGTTCAAAAACAATATAAAAGTGATTTTAGCATAATAGGTGTTTTCTAATATTGTAATATATTTTAAAATGTCATTTTTCCTGCGATGCAAAGCTGAATGTTCAGCATCAGCGAAACATAATCCTTCAGAAATCATTCTAATATGCTGATTTGCTGCTCAAGATATTTTCTTATTATTATCAATATTGAATATGTGACATTTCAATGAATAGAAAGCTCAAAACAACATAATTTATTTGAAATATAAATCTTTCTTTATTGTCACTTTTGATCAACTGAATCAAGTGAAAAAAAAATCCACTGGCCACAAACTTTTGAACGGTAATGTAAGTCTATGGGAATTTTTGCCCATTTTATCATCCGCCTGGTAAATTTTCTGATAAAATGTAATGGCACATCATTGAGGTATCATTCATGTTCATAGCACAAATGGTGTAAAACTAGTTAGTTACATGAAAGGTTAATACTTAGGGGCAGATTTACTGACCGCTTACACCAGCACAAACCCTTTTTTGCCATTAAAAAGACTACTGTCATCAAAGACACGCAGTGAAAAATTAGCGCTGAAAAGGCGTGGACACATTTATTTTTGCGGCTGACCTTAATGCATATGCATTTGTAGGAGTTTCCCTTTCAGATGCAAAACGTATGAGATTTAAATGAATCATGCAAGGTGATTTACTAAGGTTTACTGGTGTTTGTGGTATTATTTAATGGCCAAAAAAAGCGTGTCTTAAACGCTAATTTGCCCTGTTCACTAAATCTGGCCCTTAGTGTTCAAATCCCTAACCCTTTATATAGGAACAGTAGTTGTGATGCTTACCTTAGCAAACACCAAAAAACGAAACATTTCTGCAATATCAGGGTCTATGCGGGTCTTTTCTCTGGGGTTTAAAGGCTATTACAGCGTGTCATGAATGCACTTCATCAGGGTTTGACCCTCTATTGTATTTCTGACCTTTAGATCATGTGAAAGCAGCTGCTCTTTTCACAGCTCTTAAAACCCATCGGGCCCCGGGGACATGACAGCGTACAGACACAATAACACTGCGCTTTATGTGTGCGAGAAACAGACAGACTGAGTGTGTGTGGCGCTGTCTCTGTGTGTGTATCAGTGTTCCCTCACTCTGTAATCACTTCACTGATATTTGCCATCAGTGACTAAACAGAGAGAGCACAGCCAAGCTCATAATCTCATTACGTCTCTCTCACTGTCACTATCAGGCCAGCAGATTATACGTGGCCTGGGGAACGAGGGGATACAATCTGGCAACCCAGTGACTGTTTATTCACTATCAATCGCAGACGTACCAAGTTAACCCCTACTTTCTCAAAACAAGTTAACATTGTCTTTATAGACACTCCAGAACAAGAGTACTGTGGAAATGAAGGAACGTTGTCAAATCCTCTTTATCTCATTGAGTTCATCAGGGTTAGATTAATTCAGGACAGTGAGTCCTCATTTAACCCTGAATCGGAGAGATAGTTAGAGGGTTAAGAGCGCTAATCTAACACGCTAGTAGTAGGATTCAGATGTATCTTTGTCCAGTAAATCTCCCAAGCAACAAAACCTCAACATAACCCTAAATGCACAAATGAACTGAAAAAAGTGAAACGACGGTGTTATTTATTTAAAGTGCATTTTTATACCGGCCGTATATAAAATCGTGGTTTCAGTTAGTATAAAAGCTAATAACACTCACCATAGAAAAAAGTTTAAAGAAACAGTTGATGTGCAACTAGCTTTTTTTAGAACATAAGAGAAATTATGATGCATTTTTTAAAAAGACATCAAAATAAATGTTATTTCAAAGTTAACTGAACTTAAATTACTAAAAAAAAAATATATATATATATTTTTTTTTAATAAGCAAAAATTCTACTTAGTTTTTGTTTATGGTGAAACTAAGTATATTATGTTATATTATATTTATTATTATATTATATTATATTATATTATATTATATTATATTATATTATATTATATTATATTATATTATATTATATTATATTATTGAGCAACATTAATTACAATTTTGGCATATGTCTATTAGAAAATATACTGATTAAGTATAGTATATGCTCTTTATAATATTTTTACTTTGTATGAATGTTTTTGTCTTTGGGAAAAGGAATATTTTTGATTATTATTAAATAAAAATTTAAAATCTGAACCGAACCTAATAAATAAATATAATTTGAGAAAAACTAAATTTGGCTGTAACAAAAGAGTCTCAAATTTTAAGTTGGTCCAAGTTATCTTTTTTTCTGAGCGTATAAAAGTTTTGTCTAATTAATACTTTTATTTAGCGAGGATGCATTCAGTTGATCAAAAGTGACAGTAAAGACATTAAGGCCTGGTTTCACAGACAAGGTTTAGATTAAGCCAGGATTAGGCCTTCGTTCAATTACGACATTTAAGTAGCTTTTATTAATGTGCCTTAAAAAAAAAAAAAAACATTACTGGTGCGCATCTCAAGACAAAACAATGGCACTGACATGTTTTAAGATATGTCAATGCAAGTTGTTTTCAGTTAAGACAGCTCAAACATGCATTTTAGTCTGGGACTAGGCTTAAACCTCGTCTGTGAAACCGGGGATAATGTTACAAAATATTTATAATTAAATGCTGTTCTTTTGAACTTTCTATTCTTCAAAAGAATCCTGAAAAAATGTATCACGGTTTCCACAAAAATATGAAGCAGCGCAACTGTTTTCAACATTGATAATAGTAAGAAATGTTTCTTGAGCATCAAATCATCATATTAGGATCATGTGACACTGAAGACTGGAGTAATGATGCTGAAAATTCAGCTTTGAATTTGATATTTTAAATTGTAAAATATCACAGTATTACTGTTTACTGTATTTTTGATCAAATAAATGCTGCCTCGGTGTACATGAGAGAAACATTCACTTTTGAACGGTCGCAATGCAATAATTTTTTGTTTTGGCAAAGCAAATAAACAACAAATATAGGCCTCATCTATAATCATGCTGTTTTTCTTGTGAAAGCTTTTGAATACAGTACACAGAAACATTCTACACTGTTAAATACTTATATTTGATATTCAGCAATGGGCACTTTTAAACAAATCTAAAGCTAATATAACTCAACCACTGGGAGTACTATAGGCAGGGCACACTCCCCTCCACAAGATCTGCAGGTTTCGAGGGGTCTAAATGAGTATTTTGGATGAGAAGCCAGTGGAAACGCTTTCATTATGTTTCCCTGTATCATCTACAGTACAACAGCATCAGAGATATCCGTTTGACTTAATAGAAGCTGTCAGTGTGATGCTGCATCTAATGCTTCTGGCTCTCAGGATAAACCTGAGGAGTTTCATTCCTCCACAGATAACACTGCCATCTGCTGGAAAGAGGAAGCCCTCAACACACAGATGATAGATGACAAAGTAATATAAAAAACTCTGATTCGTATATTTCTAGACTGTCACAACAGCAAGTCTCACTGTCTCATATTAACACGTGATAAATCCACTAGGACAGCTCTGCATCTGCAGAAGACAGTGATGGATGCAAGACAAGCTCCTCACAATGGTCAAGGCTGCCAGATCTTTGCTCTGACCCTGAGAGGAATCAAAAACACCTCAAACCGTTTCAAAACGACAATCTATGACTGGCAGGCTATTATAAAACCAGTGGTGATGTTTAACGCTCTGCCTTTTTTTAAACGTGCCGCTATCCGTTTCTCTGTGGCTCCTGAACACATCGATCTGGTTTCAGAGAAGAGCTGAGAGGTCATCTAACACAGTGCTGTTGGTGTACCTGGTGGTCCTGGTCCTGCTGCCCACGTCTTGTTGCTCGCGGATGAGGACTGACAGCTGATGCCGGAGAGACGTGTCTTTCCCATGAGCCTGTTTAATGAACGGATGCTCCAGCAGATGCATCACTGATGGACGCGTCTCAAAATCTTTGATCAAACACCTGCAGAAATGAGAGGAGACTAATATGTGAAAACAGAAAGAAAGAGAGCAGAGAAACAAGCAAACATAGAGCGTTCCATATAAATGAACATGAAACATGAGTAACACAGGATAAAAAGATCCTGTAAAATCCCGTAAAGGCCCTGTCAGGAAGGTACGGCATGTCACCTGTACATCCTCATTCAGCTCCAGTCTCCGATACGCCTCACAGAAAGCTCTCGGAGGTCTGAACTGAACATCTGACCGGCCGCCTCGCTCGGTCTTGCTCTCTCGTCACCATGTGTTCAGTGCAAACACTCTTATCATGTGTCCTCAGGGTTGCGTCTGTTGTTCTGGACTGCACAGTGGCCTGGCGACCATGGCTTATGGCATTATTATTTTCCATTTCAAACAGGATTTATTTCATTTGTAGCTGTACCTTTGTGAAAAAAAGTGTTCTTAATTGTATTGAATGTGCACTTAATAGTGTAAATCAAATCTTAAAAGTATATTTTTCAAAAACTGTAGCCTACTTGCAAATAATATGATATTAAATTAAAGACCACTTACATAAATGTACATACATTTTATTAAAGTTAATATATTTTAAATGTCCTAAATTGCAACTCTTTCTTCCAAGTTTGAATGGAAATTTTATTAAAATAGGCCTATATTTTAGTTCAACTTAAATGCTTTTTACAAAACTGTATCCATATTTCAAAGACAATAGAAGCAATTATAAAATTAGATATAAAGATTTACTTAAGTCTTGCTCAAAAGTACTCTAAAGTTCAGCTAATTGTATTTAATATACATTTAACCTATAATACATTTTAATTTAATTGCAATTAACAAAGTCAAGTATACATTCAGTTCGCACATAAGTAGTATGCACTTTTTAAAGGTTTAGTTCACCCTAAAATGAAAATGAAGTCATCATTTACTCACTCTGGAGTTGTTCTAATGCAGTATATCTGTTCTTTCTTTTTTGGACCAAAAAAGTTGAAATTTAAAAAAATGTCCCGTTTTTTTTTGCGCTCGTCCATACAGTATAATGGCAGTGATAGCGACCAGCATCAAGCTTTTTAAAAAAATATGCAAAAGTATCACAGAATGATCCCATGTGTCATTTATTCCAAGTGTTCTGGGGTATATGACAGGGTTTGGTGAAAAACAAACAGAAATGTAATGTTTTATTTAACGCTAATCTTGACCTTGGCCGCTGTGCACGACTGCGCGTTCATGAGACTCCCCGGTTCACTCCGACTCGACCAGAGAAACACACAAGTTGTGAGGAATCAAGATAAAACGTGACATGTAATACAACAACAAGAAATCCCCCCCCCAAAAAATAACATTTTGCTATTCACTGCCATTATATGGACAAGCGCGAGCCGGGCATTTAAAAAAAGAAATCCTCCTTTTGTGGTCTGGAAAAAGAAAGAAGGTTATAGGGTATTACAACAATACCAGGGTGCGTAAATGATGACTTCATTTTCATTTTAGGGTGAACTATCCCTTTAAGTATATGATTTATTTAGGCACTCTTTTTTAGAAAATATGCTAAAGTGCACTTTGTTTTCACAAGGGGAAAAGTGATTAGCAAAATGTCTTTCCCCATATTCTTCTAAAAGAATGCCTTTCTCCTCATCTGTCCAGTTTGGATTTCTTTTCTTGGTTTCCTTATTTTCCAGTGTCGGTCTAAATCTCAGTGTCCTGCTTTCCTCTCGACTGGAACTGCTGCTGGGCTGAGACCAGCTCTTGTAGATTGGGCCGAGGGGTCTGTCATTAGCACACGGCATGACTGAGGGTCTGAACAGCAGGCGCTCTGATAGCAGAGGAGAAGACATTCAGCTGCACAATTACACACGCATTCAGAACAACAGTGTGAGCTTATACACACAGGCGGAGAACAAACAGCCGGCACCTTGTGATAACACAGTGTGCCCAGACACTTACTGTAGCACCACACACACACACACACACTGACAGGATTTATGCAGCAGAATTATTTCTGATCTAATGTTCCTAAAAACCCAGTTTTTAGTGTGATGTCTATAAAAAGCTTCATCTGGGTTGAAGAACATTTATTGTGCCAAACACAAATGCTGAGTGGTGTATTGCATTTTTTTTTTGTGCGAACTGTGTATTTTTCATGTATTTAATTAATGATCACATCATAATTAGACAAACAGATTCACACAAACGAATATCAGTTTGTTTAATAATGACACTGGAGCATGTTGTGGACACTAAAGCCTCTTCAACTTACTAAATACTCCTCAAGACAGAAACAATGGACTCTCTGCATGCCTACTGCCTATAGGTGTTTCTAATAAAATCTCAGAAAACACAATGCAAGCTTCTGGTATCCTTTCCATGCAATCTGTTGGCAATCACATCATTTACTAAATGGCACAAGCTGATTCTGCAGCCAAGTGAGCTTGCTTGCTCAACATTTACATAGTTGGTTTCACTTTAAGACTATAAGTAACGTTGCACTTACATCTCTGCTAACTCTCATTATAGTTTTTGTAGAGAATTTGTAGACTGGTAGGGTTAGGGTTAGAATAAGGTTTACTTAAGCCCCTTTCACTTTTACTTAAGCCCATAATCTGTCCTGGGATTTGTCCTGGGATCGTTTGATTTTGATTCATTCACACCAAATTTAGTGATTTTCCGGAATCTGTGAGTGCGTTCACACACATCCCGTAAAGATCTCGTAAAGACACGTGACGTCAGGATGTGACGTGTAACGTACGCGTTGAAAACATGTACAGCTGCATCGCGCACCGTTCCACAAAGCTGGCGAACGATCTCAGCTTCAGCGCGGATAGGAAGGAGCTCCCTGGTCTCTGCTTCATTCCAGTTTGCAAACATTTTTTCATTCTTTCTTTGTTGATGACGAACACAAACTTTCTTCTAAGAGCAACAGAGTCGCGCGATGGCACGTGCGTCATCACTACGACACACACCTTACGGCATTGGTCCTGGCTTTTGATCACACAGGGCGCGTTCCGGGACTGATCCCGGGCAATGTTACTAGGTCCCCATCCCGGCATCAATCCCGGGACGTGTTTGCATTCACACAGAAGGCACTCTAGCAATTTTACGGCAATTTCCCAGGATCAACGCGCTGTGTGAAAGGGGCTTTATAGTCAGTAGAATGTCTGTTGAGGACCATCACAATAAAGAGTTATCAGATATTAAGCATACTCTAATGACTTCTAGTTGACATGTAGTTCCAAAGTTACTTATAGCCAACAGAATGTTCAAAAGGGACCATCAAAATAAAGTGTTACCAAAAAGTCTGGTTCAGAGTTTGAGATAAGCTTCCTCTGAACCCCTCCGCCTCTCCAGCTCCACCTGTCTAGATCTGCAACAGGATTTATGTACGTCTATTCATGCAGCAGCATATCTTACATGCTCACAGCAGAGTCCATACTTGCTCTGTGTGGAGGGTGCATAGCAGATCTAGTCCTCCAATACCAAACACATTAACATTAGCTATGTTTCCATCCCAAAAGTTGCTAATTTAACCTATGCGCAAACTTGGAATATTGCATAAAAAATTGCAAATAAAGCACCCTTTCCACACCATGTGTTCAAGAGAAGAAAATAACACATTTTTGTTAACTTGGTAAACCTTTTGGTAAATTGCGAAATATCTGTAATTAAAATGGAAGTTGCTGGAAGAATCTGGGAAGAAACTGTGTCTCTTTTCTCCTACATCATAAATGACTTGCATCTCAGAGCGCACAGAGGAAACACATTTAGATGCCTGGTGTTCGAGAACGCAATCATGTGAGACGCTACTGCCATTTAGATGATAGACTCAAACCAACATTTGAGAGGCTGTGCAATGATCCGCTGGTTAGTACAATTATCCAATCACATCCACTGTTGAGGAAAAGTCACGTGAGTTTTTATTGTTGCGCATTGAGGGATTTATTATGTGTTTCAAACGTAGTTTATGTGCATGTCGATTTATCGGATAAAATTCGGTCTTTTATGCACAATTATATAATTTATGCACATCTTGGGGTTTCCATCCAACATTTTTTTATGCAACATCCAAAAATGCGCATAAAAAAAGGCAGATGGAAACTTTAGTCATATCAATTAGCATGTTGAAACTATTCAGAGAGTTGTCATAATTGAACTGTCGATCACAACTAATTACTATTAAAATATAGTTTATTACAGTATATTTTTAACTACAGTAAACTTAACATTTCAGGGTTACACTTTATTTTAAGGCTTCATTGTTACAGTGTAATTATACATTTAAGAACTGAGTAATATTAATTAACAACATGTACTTACTATAGAGTTAAGGTAGGACTAGAATTTGGTTGAGGGTTAGTTGCATGTAATTATGCATAATTTACCGTTATTACTATGGTAAGTACGTGAAACATAATAGTAACAAGGACACTGTAAAATAAAGTGTTACCCATTTCAGTATATTAAATGAATCATATATTCTTAATAATGAGTTCCAAAAGCTTTAAATACCTTTAGCGTGAAGGTGAATTGCATCAATATTGCTTTGCCTTGCTGTGTGATACTTCCCCAAGACCACAAAATTATATTTCTATTTCTAAAAGTCTATTCAAAATAACATATGTATTTATTAAATGTTTTTCTCATCTTAAAGTCTGCATGAAAGTTGCAGCTGACTTCACTTCTGTTTTATGTATTTCCCAGAGAAATGGCTGATCAAACAAGAAAAAATCAGTTTTTTAAATGATATAGACCAGCGGTTCCCATTCCCAACGTTTTTATCCTCGATGCCCCCCTCCTTACATATAAAATAACCCGAGGAAGTGAAGAGAGAAACTTCCACAGGTATACTACAGTACTGAGCCTTCAAAACCTTTCAAAACCGATGTTGCCCTGGAATAACCTGCAGTTAAGTGCCTTGCTCAAGGGCACAATGGTGATAGTTAATGGCTCAACCACCGTGGTCCCAGAAAGAACATCCAACCTTGAGTTTTAACCACAACACCAAACCATCCATTTGTGTGGAAAATTGTACACATAGAGTAGACACTCATGAGCACTTAAAGAGCAGTCAGGATAAAATCTCACCAGCACACAGATACATGCACAAACACACTTTATGAATATGACTCCGTCTGTGCTTTTAATTCATCAGGAGCGGCCAGCAGACCCGCCACACTGACAAATGAACAACTAACACAAATAAATGAGTCAATTAGCATTCACAGCCCTCCTGCTGTGCACACAACATCCCTCTCTCTGATGTTTTCATTCTCAATAATGAAATAATAATCATTGCTCTTATACACACAGAGCTGGGCCTCTTTTATTTACAGTCTCTCTGACAGGAATTAGACCGTATATCTGAGAAGTTCTCTGCATGTTTTGCTCATACAGAAATAGCCAGCATTTGCCTTGTCAAGTGAAATTACTAGAGACAGAATAGCGGTAAATAACCACAAAATGTATTTAGAATTTCAGAATGTCATTGCATTAGATATCAAAAATATCAAGAGGCGTTTGATAATACTAATTTGATCATATAAAGATAATACTAAAACAAAACATTTCACAAAAAAGCTGTCAGTATCACTCTGATCATATCTGGTCTTTCTGTGCTTTTTGTGTCAGATCTTGGTTTGGTTGTTCTTTTGGTCTTGTTTCCCTCCTCCTGTTCAATCTGTTTTGGCTCCTCCTCCTCGTTTGCTCATTCATCTTCTTGTTTCGCTGATTATTTGTCACCTCCTTCCCTTTATATTCCCTTTGTTAATCTTGTTCTGGTTTGTTATGCGTGTCTTCTCCTGTCTCCTGGTCTGTCAGTTGACTAGCACTATTTTCTTGTAACACTAGCACTAAATCTGCATTGTGACCTTTTATTCAAACAATTCACAAAAATTGAACCGTTCATTAAAGTAAACAATTGAAAATGGGGGAAAATCTCATTGTCAAATGTTTTTCTCTAATACACACTGGCCACAATTAACACCGGCCTTTTATTATTTTGCCAAGATAAGCGATCTGAGTCTTCTCCTATAATGCCTGATGAGTTTGGAGATCAGAGATCATTCCTCCATACAGAATCTCTCCAGACCCTTCAGATTCCCAGATCCATGTTGATACACTCTCCTCTTCGGTTCTCTATAGGATTCAATTCAGGGAACTGAGATAGTCGCGGAAGAACTGAAGCTTAATTTTGTGCTATTTTTGTGTTGATTTTGATGTTTGTTTTGGATCATTGTCCTGATGAAAGATCCACCCACAGCCCATTATAAGATTTCCAGCAGAGACTGTCAAGATTTAGATTTTTTATCTGTTGGTATTTTAAATGGCATCTGAAATAATAAATTAAGTGCAATGTAGTGTTGTCAAAAATCTAGATTTTTCGATACATATCGATACTGAAATATCTGAAACGCTTCCAATAATCATTTCCCGCAAAATAGATACACGATAAAAGCTGTGCTTTCTCTCTCTCTCTCATCTCTCCGACAGCGAGTTACACACAAACCTGCTCTCACTCACTCGTTTAATTTGATCCAGATGAAAATTGTTGGTGTTACAGGGCTTGAATTTCGGCGTGGGATTTCGCATATTGAGCATAATTTTACTAATTCCCACAAATGTTATGCTCACACCCAAAGTGCGCGCACATAAAGCCAACTCTCAGTACAAAATTTTGTTCTTTTTCGCTGCTTAAACAGTCAAATACGCACAAAATAATGTCAACATGCCGGTCTTGTCGAGTATTACAGTATAATAGATCAGTGCATCAGGTCTTAAAGTGACAGCAGCCTAATAATCCTGCTGCCAAATTTTGAGATAATTTAAAAAACATCCATATGGCCGTTTTCCCCCATGGTCTCGATGTCAAAATTGTGGCCAGTGAAAATGCTGAGTGCTAGTAACTTTGAAAAAGCACTAGCCACAGTAGCTGGTGAGCAAAAAAGTTAATTTCAAGCCCTGTATATTGTTTTGAAACCCTGACAAACACAAATTTTGTGTTTCCTAATTTTTAAATAATATTTAAATTATTTGCACACTTGAATTATCAATAACCTTAATTGATATGTTAAGTATACTGAAGTAAATTTTTTTGATAGGGTACAATTTGATTTTTTAGGCAGATAAATACATGTTAAATGTCTGCACTTATCTTTCTTGGTGCTGATTAATGACTAGTCTGACTACTACTGGCTAGAATAAATAATAAACATGGTTCATCAATCAGTATTTTTTACATGTAATACTTAAAAATCTAAATAAATAAAAAAAGAATGAAAATGAGTGCTTATACTTTTACTGGATACATATTTTATCAGGGTATGTGGATTTGTGTTCTTTGTCCACCACTGCTAGACCAAGGAAAAAATAAAACCCAATACTAGTGAGAAAACACATCAGAGTGAGAGTTTCCTCTGTACAGGGACAGAATGATAAAGCTGTTGTACTCACTGAGCAATGAAGTGGCTAAAACTCCTGCACCAGTGCTCAGGGTGGCGTAGGGTAGGCGATGGGTTCCTGCAGATAAAACACACAAAGACACAACAGGCTTGAATGAGACAGAAGCAAACGTATTGGACTGACCTCATTTAGTGATGGTAAATAAATTACTAATCTAAAGGGACAACTGTGTTTGTTCAGAACAAATGTCTGTTCGCATTCACCTCCTTACACAAAGAAAACCAGAAAACACAAACACATCATTCAGGTACAGACCTGTGCCAAAGAAAAGCTATTCAGAACAGCTTCTCTAGTATAAAAGGCTAGAAATCAAATACTTTTACCTCTCTACTGTCCTGCACTAAAATCAATATGTTCTTTCAACTTTTTCTTTATGCCGTCACTATCAAAAATCTCCCAGAACTTTCATACAATAATTGCAGATTTCAGGTTATAAATGCAGCATATTGTTGCTATGTGTTATTATTCTGACAATGTTTGGTTTAGCACTGATGTTCAGGAAGCAGTGTTATTTTAGTATCATTGATATACTATTAAAGTTTGTTTGTTTTTGTAAATATCTTGAATAGGATTTTAATTTTATATTTTATATTTTCTGTTTTCTTTTTAATTTTAGCTCAAGTTTTAATAATCGTGTTGTTTTTATTAGTTCATTTTTTTTAACATGCCTATGTTTTTATTAAGCTTCATGCCGCAATGCATGCTGGGAGCCACCATATTATAAAACTCATGGCTCCCAGCATGCATTGTGTCACCGTTGTTGAGATTCATATGCTGATTCTTGATGTCTGTGTGTGTCTAAAAAAAAAATCCTACAATGTATTTAAAAATCATAATTCAGAATGTCTGATCTGTTGCAAGAAAGTATTGTTGGAGAATATAGTCTGTTGATAACAAATCACCACTTCTGGTCAGGGATAAGATTAGTGAATTATTCTATTTTATGATGCTGAAAACTACATCACCTGATCACCTTTGTGTCTGGCACGCTTTGCAACAAATGATGTGTTTTGGTAAACACTGTTACAAAGACCACAAACTCACATAAAGAGCCAAGAGTCAAACTCCCCAACTAAAGGAAACACTGATCATCATAATGGTGACCAAACATTTGTTCATTCTAATTCTAAACCTCTGTTAATTGTCAAAAATAACTTCTGTAGATGAATGACAGAAATAAAGTCAATCTGGTTAGTAATAAGTGAAGCTAGTAATGCTGTTTGTTGAGTTGTTTAACCATCCTCTGCTGAGATTTTAAGAGATTTAAGGCTGGTTTCACAGACAAGGCTTAAGCCTAGTCCCAGACTAAAATGCATGTTTGAGCTGTCTTAACTGAAAACAACTTGCACTGATATATCTTAAAATACGTCAGTGCCATTGTTTTGTCTTGAGATGTACATCAGTAATGTTTTTTTTTTTTTCTAAACCACGTTTAAAAAGCTACTTAAATATCCCGATTTAACTAAGGCCTAATCCTGGCTTAATCTAAGCCCTGTCTGTGAAACCGGGCTTTAATATCTTCTTTCCTAAAGTGATTCTGCTTGTTACCAGCAAGTGTTCATTACTAATGTTTGATCATCATCTAATTAATCACTTAATTATCTCATTAACTTTAACTCTGACTCAGAGTTACTTTAACAATCTTTAGAGTGGGACCATATGTACTCTGAGCAGAGTTAATTTAACTCTGGGGATTTTGCTGTGTATATACTAATGAGCCCTACCCAACCTTTTGTTTTGACTTTTTTCCATATATGTTTGAGTGACAATAATGACTGAATATGTCGAACCCCACAACCCATCAGCACTTCAGTTTTGAGTTTTTGCTGCAGAGAAGCAGTTAAGCGAGTCTTCAGCTTTTCAGCAGAGCGGGTCGTATCTCAGATGAGCTGCTGTATATCAGTGAGGTGGAGTTGTAAGTGTTTAAGTCTTTAAGACACAGAGTGTGGGCCAGGGACGCGTCGGCCTGCTGCTGGATGACAAACGAGTGTCTGGCAGGCAACATCTGTCCGCAGTGCTGCCGAGTTATGAGAGCGAATAATCCCTCTGTCAGCTACACTCAGACAGAGCCATCTATTAACTCATACACACACTTTCACATGCCCATTTATTAGCACACACACACTCACAGGCTCATTTATTAACACACAAGCAGATCTGAGTAGCTGTGAGGCCTCAAACTCAGGGACAGTTTTAGGCCATCTAAGAAAACATCATTTTTAAGGGCAGCATGTGTCTTCCTGAACAACATACATTCCAGCCTTAGGATGTTCTTTGACTTATTGGAGACATTTTTACACTAAAAAGGTATATTTGTTTAAATCCATTCACTCAATCCCATGTGAAATTGAAGTGTGCTTAATTATATTGAATGCACACTTGTAGTGTTCTTCAAATCTTATATGTAATTTGAAAAAGATCTGTACCTCCAGATAAAATAATATTAATGAAATAAAAGGACACTTAAGTGCATTTAAAAAAAAGAGTACACTTTCATCACTGTTTCTTAAACTTAAGTACACTTTTAAAAAGTGCACTTTGTAATAATGTCAAAAAGTTGTATAATTTTTTTGTGATGCTTTAAATAAGTATTATTTATACAACACTTATTTTGATGTGTTTATTCACTTGCAAACGTTTTTAATGGAGTTTTAATTGTAGTGTGTTATTCAAAATTTAAAACATTAATACATACAAAGTTAATACATTTTAAATGTGCTAAATTGCGACTTCATCATTACAAATGTGTATCTGCAAATATATTTAAATACATAAATGCCTGTCAGTACATTCAGCAGTAAACTTTAACTATAAAGACAACAGAATAAATGATTAAATGACATAAAGTCCTACTTAAGTGGGTCAAAAAAGCACTCTAAAGTTCAGCTAAATGCTTTTAATATAAATTTTACAATTAATATGCAATTAAATGTCCAAAAACATTACATTCAGTTCGCACTTAAGTATTTTCATTTCGTGCCTTTTCAGACCTGTAGATTGTTTGCTTGTTCCGACTTAATTTGTTACAATGTTGCATTTTCTTCTTGGTTCGGTTCGCTTTCACAGGCAACATTTCAAAGCGTACCAAAATGTGTTCATTCAAGTCACATGTGAGTAAAACTGTCCACTTATTAGTCAGAGATCACCTGTTCACGTTCCTCTGTGTCATCTATCAAGATGGATTGACGAGTTCGATCCGCGTGCTTATTGTGGCTTTATCTGTAGCTGTGGTAAAACATGCAAACACTTATACAAATGTAGCCTTGATTCCTGTTCTGGCTGCTAAATTATATATAATTAAGTATTTAAAATGTATATATACTGTACATAATAATACATATATACAGTTGTGGTCGGAATTATTGGCATCCTTGGTAAATATGAATCAAAGAAGCATGTAAAAATAAATCTGCATTGATAATCCTTTTGTTTATTTAAAAAAAAAAAAAACACACAAAATTACAACCTTACATTGAAGTAAAAGAATTGGAAATGTCGGGAAAATCTCTTTCAATAATTTTTTTTCTTCAAAACACAATGACCACAATTATTGCCACCGTTTTATTCAATATTTTTTCAACCTCCTTTTCCCAAGATAACAGCTCTTCTCCTATAATGCCTGATGAGTTTGGAGATCAGAGACCATTCCTCCATTCAGAATCTCTCCAGATCCATGTTGGTGCTTCTTCTCTTCAGCTCAGCCCTCTCATTTTCTATAGGATTCAGCTCAGGGAACTGTGACAGTCGTGGCAGAAGCTTCATTTTGTGCTCAGTGATCCATTTTTGTGTTGATGTTTGTTTTGGATCATTGTCCTGATGGAAGATCCAAACACAGCCCATTATAAGATTTCTAGCAGAGGCAGTCAGGTTTTGATTTTATATCTGTTGGTATTTGATAGAATCCATGATGCCATGTATCTAAACAAGATGTCCAGGACCCAGCTCATTAAAGATACAGCAGTATATTTAACCACGGGCATGGGGTACTTTTCATCATGTGTGCACCAAACCCACCAGATGGCCACAATAGGTGTTTTTTTGTTTCATCTGACCATAAAACCCAAAGTCCCATTTGAAGTTCCAGTCTTGTCTGAAAACTGAATATGCTGGAGTTTGTTTTTGGAGGAGGGAGGAGATTTTTCTTGAAACCCTCCAGAACAACATGTGGAGATGTAGGCTTTAGGCTTTCTGACCCCAAGACTCAACTAATCTCTGCAGTTCTCCATCTGTGATCCTTGGAGAGTCTTTGGCCACTCAAACTCTCCTCTTGGCCATGCATTAAGACAATATAGACACACGTCCTCTTCCTGGCAGATCCGTAACATCTTTAGTTGATTGGAACTTCTTAATTATTGCCCTGATGGTGGAAATGCGGATTTTCAATTCTTTAGCTATTTTCTTACATCCACTTTCTATTGTGTGATGCTCAACAATCTTTGTTGCTATACTATATTCCGTGGTTTTACTCATTATAATGGATTATAAAGAGAATTTGGTCTTCGTGTTTCCTCATATTTAGATTCCTGTGAAACTAGAAGTCATGGCTGGACAAATTCATCACCCTGGTGTGATAAAAAATTAAAAAATGAATGATGGTTAGATTTTTGTGAATTTCAATGAATGAAACATGGGATAAACAATTTTAAAAGGATAAACAATGCAGATTTATTTTTACAGCCATCTTTGATCATATTTACCAAGGGTGCCAATAATTCTGACCTGAACTGTATATAGATACTGCTGCATAATGGGAAATAACACATTTCCCATTATGAATTGATACTGCTTGTTCCGTTGGGTCGGATTGCATTCTCACCTCAATCAAGCCACTTCAGAGTTCGTTTTCATTTGGGCCGAGACCACCTCGTTCAGGCAATCTTGGAGCGATTGTTTTGGTGCAGATCCAAGCTCGATTGTCAAGTTCATATATGCCTAAATGAACCAAACTATGCGAGAAAATGCAACAGGTTCCGAAACAAACGAGCCAGGTGTGTACTTACAGTATTACTTCCGTAATAAGTGCTAATAAGTAAAATAATATGTAAAAAACAAAATCCTCATTCAATGTGACAAAACAATCCTGTCCAAAGATCATGGAAAAGTCATTAAAAGACACAACAGAACCCTATCTATGGTGGTTATGGACCAGGAACCAGGTAAAATTTCTTTTACTTTTGACCTTGATGAATGAAGCTTCTAAAGTCCGAAGTAACACCATGTTTTTGAGTCTGAAGTAATACCATTTTGTAAGAATCCACACAGATGACAACAAAATAAATGGGCCAATACTGATTTTCCAGTAAAAGCTCTGCAACAAGGACAGGAAGAGGAACAGAAATATGATTAAATTCACAATTCATCCCTGTCTGCAGTGTCTTATTGCTTGATGGGCTGTTTTTAGGCAAGTATGAATGTGGCGCTCTCATCTTTATATTTAGATTCCCTCTACTTCTGCTTTGTCACATGTGGTTGCAGGACGGCAGACGAAGATGACGATATATTTCCAACACAAAGGTTTAATGGTAATAATATAAATGATAGCAGGACAGGCAGCAACACACACTATACACAACGTAGATCGGACAAAGACTGAACTTAAATGCAAACACAGATGACGGTGATTAACTGAACACAGGTGATACAGATGAACTGATAGTGACAATGAAGATGACACGTGACATGTGATGACAGGCAGACAAGTCAAACAAAACACAACTGTGACATGCTTCAAGATCTCCTTTTATTTTCTCTCAATGACTCTTAATCTAATTTTGGCTTGACTGAAGTCTCAAACAGACGTAAAGAGCAGTATAGGTCGAAGGACAGACACACTACTTAAAAACACATCTTCTCTGTCTTTCATCAGAACCTATCACCAAGAACAAAGCATTAGGCATATAAACCAACCCCCGTTAAACACAGTTTTTTTCCACAGTAATCTGTCATTCTGCGCTGCTCTAAGTCACTGGGTGCTTTGATAGATATTCAGACAGGCCGTCGTCTCTGAAGAACACATCAAAGGAAAATAACCGACTCCTTCAATGCAAAATATAATGCGTGCCTGCAGCCACACACTCGCCTTGATGTTGCAGTGCTGTAGAGAGCTGCTTATACATAACAAAGTCAAGGCAACGTCGCTGATGGCGCTCCTATTGTGCTGGGTAAATTCTGCCGTGGTGTTCACCCTCATTGGGTGTTTGTGAGCACACGCAAACAGGATGTAAACACGCTGGGTTTATTCTAATCTGGCCGCGGAGCCACTAAACTCTGACTGGGAAACAGTCACGCTGTCAGCCATGTTGCTCACAACATCAGTTTGTTACGCTGTAGATGACAAGCTAGACACAAACAGAGGGAGGGGAGGAGGGATATATTAATATACATAAGTGTGAATCTCATAAAACCTGTCAGGAACATGTCTAGGTCATATTTCAACCCCAAAAAAAACAAAAACAAAACTGAGTAAACCTGTTAGAGAAGTGTGAAGCTTGTTCCCGCCACTGAATAAAAAATAAAAAAGGTAATTGCGACTTTTTATCTCACTATTCTGACTTTCTCGCAATTGCGAGTTTACATTTCGCAATTCTCACTTTTTTTCTTTTTTTTAATACGAATTATAAAGTCAGAATTGCAAGATATAAACTCAGTCGTTCTTTCTCTCAGAATTGGACTTTATAATTTGCAATTGCAAGTTTGTGATATGTATTCAGTTTTCAGTTTTCAAAAAAATCTCAGTTTTCTTGTCGCTAACATTTTGACAGGGAAAAGACTAAATCTAAATGGAATCAGTACATAAAATGCTTAATAGTAAAGATGGACGAGAAACAGCGAGTGTGCATTGCCATTGTGGCTATTTATCTGCTGAGAAATCGCAAGCGCCAGTCTGGGTTCACAAAATCATTCAGGCTCATAGTCAGCACGACGAATACCCTTTCTGCATGTACTATAAATGTTGACTTACAGTCATCTAATGTCACTGCAGTAGTTAAAATCAGCCTCAGATGGACACACAAACATGACTCCAACACAAGCTCTGTGGCCGCACTGGTTTCTGATGATATATGGCATGGCAGACATTTTGTCAATACTAATCTGCCACGTACAAAAGACTCCACAATATCTCAACCTCCCAGTGGCCTGGCCATACTGATAAAATAATTTGTAGGCGATTGGAAATGAAGGCAAAGTCCAGCTAAACACAGAAACTAGACTTACAATCTTAAAGAGTGATGTACTGCATATTGTCTTTTTTACGTTTCCATACATGCACACGTTACACTGCCATTGATTTGCCACTGTGGTAAAAATAGACAAAATCGCTTAGACTAATGTGAATTTCCATGCTGTTCATGTCCAGGTTGTTTTATACTTGTTAGTAATGGTTAAGCTGGTTAAGAGGTATGCTAGTGACTAATGAGGTCTATAATACATGGAGAAAGCTATCCATTAACATTCACATTCATCTCAGTGGCAGTTGGCAGGACTCCCGGAGTAAGGAACAGTACATAACAGTATGTAACGGAAGTCTGTTACCTGAGCTGATGAAAAAGCTATGTGACTACCCTTGTGAAAAAGTAATCCACTTAAGAATGTGCACTTGTAGTGTACAGTACTTCAAATCTTAAAAGTACATTAAAAGTACTCCCAGATTAACTGGGAGAGCAGACATATCAGGAATAAAGGAGCTAGAGACACAGTACTATCTCGATATGAAAGCTGATTAGTTAATTTGGACAAACACAACGACACCATTGAGAACAAAGGAAAGACAGAAAGAACAGTTAAAAAAAGACAATAACAGTGATAGTCAGCGTGTGAGAAAGAGCCCACCTAGAAAGTTCTGGTGTAACATCATGGACAAAAAATACCATGTACTTGCGGATAATATAATGTTAATAAAATAGGTCACTTAAGTACGCTTTCAAGACTATGTTTCTTACACTTAAAAACATTTTTAAAAAGTGCACTTTGTAATGTCGAATTAAAAGTTTTACTTTAAAGTGCAATTTAAATCATTGTTTTAATAGTTAAAGAAGTACACTTATTTGAATGTTTTGCTGACTAACATACTAACTGCACATGTATTATACATTTTAACTTTGTTTTTCAAAACTACATTTAAAGTTAATATACTTTAAATGTGATAGATTGCAACTCCATTACAAATGTGTAATTGCAGATATATGACAAGTTTCGGTAGAAATAAATGCTTGTCAGTACTTTCACTTATATTTCAAAGACAACAGAAGTGATTATGAAATTATATCTAAAGATGTACTAAAGTCCTACTTAAGTGGGTCAAAAAAGCACTCGACAGTTCATCTAATTGCATTTATAATGAATTGAAACTATATTACATTTTCAGTTAACATGCAATTAAGTGTCAAAAACACTTCATTTCGCACTTAAGAATATTCAATATGTTAAGTAACTATGTAAGTTTCAGGAACAAGCACTCTTTTTTGTCAGGGAAAATATAAAATGTTGCTTCCCAAAAATGTATCTTGTCAGAATAAATGTCTACTTTTGAATAGGAAGCATTTCTGTATCTTAAACAGTACAGTGTGGCGCTAGCAACGCTAAGGTCATGGGTTCGATTCGCAGGAAATGCTTGAACCGATCAAATGCAAACCTTGAATGGAATGGAATTTACTTTGGATAAAAGCATCTGCCATAAAATGTATGCATAAAATGTAAATGTAATGGTGTCAATGGAGAAAGATGGTTTTTTTTAGTGGTATAGGTGTAGTACAGCAGCATCTCTTTGCAGGGGTTAACTGGACCATGCCTACCAGTCAAACCTGAACCCCTCTTGGGGACACCAGAACACAAGATTCCCATTCTGCGGACAAGCGTCCAAAACACAATAGTATCTTGTAGATAATAGATCCACTAGATCTTGGTTTCAAAGTGACTTCTGCATGAGCTGTGCTACAACTCTATTGACAATAAACATTTCAGCTAATCAAATTAAAATCTTTCATGGCTAATCATGAGCCTTTAACTCTATTAAGTGCATGGGATTAAATACGCACAGTCCACTTTACACCACAGCCAACTCAGACTTAGAAGATTTTCAGTAAATATAAATGATTTACCCTTAATTAAAAACCCAGGAATCCTTGTATGTCAGTGAGAAAAACACTTTAGCTTGAGCTCAAATAATCATATTCAGGTTGGATATTGTGCAGGCTTGTGTATGAGCAGCTACAGTATTCAGTTCCCTCTGATGGCCTTCATCAAGAGTCAAACATCTCGCACTGAAAGGCTCTGATCGCTCCACGCCCCCTCGTAATCTCTCCGTCTGAGAGTGGGAACGCCGTCCCGGACAGATGACATGTTAACAGAATCATTTCACGCCCCAGTACACACACGAACACTGATTTATTCACCCGCTGCCGTGCTAAAGGTCCCACGCATCTGATTTATGCGCCATGGCCCAAATATCTAATTTGAAAAGAATAAAGAAAAAGAAAGGTAGAGGCAAGAGATAGAGGGAGAGAGACAGCTGGGTGAAAAAGCAGAGGGAGCACATCATTTTAAAGCACGTCATGATGGTGTAGATACTCTACATGATTATTGCACCGAGGCATAAACCATATGACAAATGGGCCTGCAAAGGCAAAAGCACAGTATTCTAACATTATCATTTCTCATATCCAGCATTCATAATCGAAACCTCCAGCGGCATTAAGGCACAGCCACAACACTGGTACAAACACACAAATCTTCAAATTCTCAGTATTTCATTCAACGGTGCACTTTCACTCGAAAATTTACCTTTTTCCATTACAAATTATATTATCAGCATAACAAGAAAATGCTGAAGTGAAAAATTAGAAAGAATGTCTTCGTACAATGTAAAAAAAAAGTTAATACAACTATTGGAGTACGTTTTACGCGAAAATACTATTTCAGTATTCAAAATTTGATCTTCAATTCAATGTGTTACTTAAAGAAATTTACTAGCAATTTATGAGTGAAAATGGTCTCAAAGTAAATCCTGCACCAACTTTTCTCCCCTTTGGCTTTAATGACAGCATCAGTGGAGCGCATATGAACAAAATCTGATGATGTTATCCAGCATGTTTTGTAAAAAAAACAAATTTGATTCTTCAAGTATTGTTGAAAACATTCGGCTATCTCTCAAGTGAACATAATGTGCAGTAAGCAGTATGCTAGTATTCTCTTTCTCTGTAAAACTGAGCTAAGCGCTGTAGTGTCAGTGTCATAAAGGCAATGTCCCGACAGCGAGCGGCCCATCCCCTGCAGGCCTGGAGCAGGGCAGATAACATGAGCGTCAGCCTCATCGAGAAGACAATGGGGAAGGGGGGGTGGCTAATCACAAATTAAAATTGCAATCAAAGGACATAACCAATGCATTCTGGGTGATAATGGTGTGATCATAGAAATGGCAGAAGGTCAGATTGTCACCAAAGCTTATCATTTATCATTAATCAGAATATTATGACACATGTCCCAATTCTGTGACAGTAAAACAGTCAAGCTACATGAGCGTGAACGGGGATATAGCAAGGCATGACGAAGAGCACAGTGGAATATTCAATGGAATAAAGCACTAATATGACAGTTCACTCTTTAAAGGGGACATATTATGCCCCTTTTCACAAGATGTAATATAAATCTCTGCTGTCGCCAGAATGTGTCTGTGAAATTTCAGCTCAAAATACCCCCAGATCATTTATTATAGCTTGTCAAATTTGCCCCTTTTTTGGTGTGAGCAAAAACCGTTTTGTGTGTGTCTCTTTAAATGCAAATGAGCTGCTTCTCCCGCCCCCGTTCAGAAGATGGCCGATCCTTTACATGAGCTTCGGATACTCGACAATAACAAAACATGCAAATCTCACTCATCCAAAATCTAACCCGTAGCGAGTGCAGCCTTACAGAGAGAGTCAGGAAGAGGTTAAACTTTTAGACGTACCTGGATGTTTCTGAATGGTTAGCGGATACATTTATTTAGTTGTTGTGGAGTTACATTGATTCATCTCATCGACTTGTCAATGTCAAAACATCACACACTATGGTAAGTCTTTTGAGGACATAACATAGTCATAATTTAAAAGAAACGACATGAGTGCAAAAGGCAAGTTGTTGGTGTCTTACTGACACTACTTCAGCTTGAAACTGCAGTGAATATATGGACGTTTTAGCAAACATTTTGGTTGAAAAATATTTTTACAATATTTCATATTTCAGTTCCAAACAAAACCAACATGTTTCTCTAACTTTGAGTTTACCCTCCTATTTAAGTGGTTTTAATTGGTTTTAATTTCTGCAATCTGCTGACAGTGAATCCCCTTTCACAGAGATTCCGGAAAATACACTGATAATGTGTCCCGGGATCTTTGATTTTGGTTCATTCACACTGCCAGTGATTTTCAGGAATCTGTGCATACGTTCACACACATCCCGTAAAGACACGTAACATCAGGATGTGACGTGTAATGTCTCCACATCGTCTTAAGTTTTCTTATGATCTGCGATTCCTCTCTCTAGAAACCACGCTTGTGTATTTCTTTCTGATTCAATCATAAACTAGCGCAGCTTCAGCGTCATCACTACGAAACACACCTTACGGCATTGATCCTGCCTTTTGTTCACACGGGGAGCGTTCCGGGACTGATCAATCAGGGATCAATCCCGGAGAGTGTTTGCGTTCACACAGAAGGCACTCTAGCAATTATATGGCAATTTTCTGGGATCAACGCTCTGTGTCAGAGTGTCAATGTGCATGAGAACGCTGGGGCCTTTCCTATCGGTCTCTCTCTCTTTCACGCTACTCTTATTCCTATTTTCCACTTTTCCTCAATCTCCCCTGTCTATCTCCACTTCCATCTGTTCCTCCCTCTATGTCCTCACGTTTGCCGTGTGAGTATAGCTCCCCCTGGTGTCTCTTACCGTGGTATTTTGAAGAGTGCTTTGACCGGGTGCATCTCTGCCAGCGGTGGGTCTCCGTCGGCCAGCTCTATGGCAGTGATGCCCAGAGACCACACATCACAGCGGGCATCATACGAGTAGTCATACTGCTGTTCACACGCTATCACCTGCACACAGACAAACACAGAGGCATCACACACACAAACCATGATGCTCACTCTGCACAAATAAGATTACTGTATTTCTCAGAATAGATGGAGAAAAAGACCCTAGTGATCTCAGATGTGTCTCCTCTTCAGAAGACATCTCAACTGTGCTCAGATTTGTCAAGACACTAATTACAAGTCAGCAAGCTTAATATGAACTCAAAAACTGATTTAATTCTTATTGTGAGTTATGCAATCTACATTCATTTTATACTCTTCTATACATTAATATTCTACTTCTGCTGCATGTCAACTATTGATTGATTTGTGAATATTTTTATATCCCCAGAGGAATTTTAGCATAAATATCCAACGCTATCTCACGACCAATTTGTACGAATTCGTAGGACCTGACTCTTACGATTTGTCTAAACCCCAGTGATGGGTTGGTTTAGTGGCGGGGTCAGGATTAGGTCATTCGTACGAATTCATACGAATTGGGCAACTCGTAAAATATGTACGATTTAGCAAACATCATACAAATTCGTATGAGTGAGATCGTATAAATTTGTACGAATTGCCGTGATATCGGGTTGGAAATATCTGATGCCTACACTAAACATAATTGAGAACTTTTTAAAATTGAATGGCCTCCAATTCTTACTATAGTTAATTTACGTATAGACCTTCGTCAGGTTAGATGCCAAATAAAATTTTACGCAGATGAAAACGAGGCTGTAAGGGATAGTCTTTCATTCTTTACAATGGCATGCACACTAGAAAAGTCCAAAATCATGTATTTCCACAACTCACAACTTTCAAAACTGTATTTCTTCTTTTCCAGAAAAGACTGCTGAACTGGTGTGCTGTTAAACAACAGTACAATCCATTGAACACACTGTCCTTCTATCCGTCACAGCCTCGTTTTCACTCCTGTCAGAAGGTCAATATGGTGCGCTGACTATGGTCTACTATAGGGATTCATATCATTTCGTTATTATACGGTTCAAAATGCAAAATGCATTTACCCAGCATATCCATGTGGATTTAGCTAAACCATTTTCTAAATTAAACTAATTTTATTTCAGCTCCAGTTAACCAGTATTTGTGATGTTTAATCATTACTGGACTGTAATAATCACAGTAATTACTTTATGTTGTTTTCCAGCATTAAATCAGTTTGTCAGAAACACTGTAGCCAATCGGCATATTGCTGAGCGTTTCATTTAGACTATATTTTAATTGGCCCTGAGGGGCCTCCCCCACTGGCCCCATCACCTCTCTTTCTTTCACTCTCACAGCGGCGCTCAGCTATTAACCTTCACACGACCCCCCCCCCCCCCCCCCCCCCCCCCCCACACACACACCAAACTCAGTGACAGCTCACTAATACATACACAAAAACACACTCAGCATTAAAATGCAGATTCTTTAACAAAGCTGCATGAATCTACTCACAGGTTAAAGAAGCCCAGATTGTTACAGTCAGTACAGTAAATAAAACTATACACAAAAGTATAAGAAATAAAATATATATATATATTGAATAGCAGATGTATTTGATTTACAGATTGTTGTGATTTACAGAAAATCATGATGTTAATGTATAAAATATCTAAATATCTTTAAAGTCGCATTTAGTAGATTTAGAGGTAGGTGAAAATTACATATACATTTTGTGATGATATAAACAATAAAACAGTTGGGATTTGCAATATCATTGAGTATAAACACATTGAGTATAAGTGGGTATGTATGTGGGTAAAGCTGAATCTATCAATATACTGTATACAAATGTATATACTGTATTACTGTATAGAGATGTGCCTTCTTAACAATTAATTCATTATTAAACATTCATTTTCACACGATTCCTTGCACTATAGTTTTTACTATAGTGCATGATTTATTTTGACATTTGTATGACATGTGGTTTGAAATCGCTGGTGTTTCTGACGTCACAAACTACCTTGTAACCAATCAGATCAACGTGTGATCGTCAACGAGTGGATCTCTGAGCTGCTGTGAGTGAGTGGAGGCGGGGTTCATTTGCATATTCAAAGAACTGCGTATACTTAATGAGGCAAGGGTGTAGAGTTACATTCAAGCTATTTTAAGGCATGAAAAAACTATTTCAAGACATATTTTAAATATGTCATTCTGGTAATCAAAGGTGAGTTTTAAGGGATACAATTATTGAGTACAGGTCAAAATGATTGACTTTAAGATGATCAAACCAGTTTTTTGAATAATCAACTTTGGGCTGGAAATATTCCTTCCTATAACTTCAACTTGATGATTGTATCAGAAAGTGAAGTAATTAATATTTTATGGGATGTATGACCTAATTCTCTTTAATAATTGTATTTATTTTTGTAATTATTTAATTGTATTGTGCATACACATACAGTAGCCTTGTGTGCTCACTTTTATAATATGAAATATGCGCCGGAATAACATGACACCATTTTCTTTGTTTCATCATAGACAGCTAAAGATTGTAAACTGTGGTTGATGTGTTTAGATAAAGAATCTGTGATGAACTGTACAATAAATCACAACAATCCTGTGCTATGGGTCCTGCCATTTACACAGGCTACAGTGGAGCGCATTTTACGCTGCTATTTGAAGCTTATGCTTTTTGAACGTAGTAGTGTGATATTATAACAGAAGGCCTATTATAACAGAATTTTCATTTCTGGGTAAACTCTCCCTTTAACAATAAAATGTTTTTTACTGGAACATAGGAAGAGATGGATGTTGACTGGCTAGATTTAGAAATAAAAGTGGTATTTTTTGTAACAGGACAGACCTCAGGAGCCATCCAGAAAGGAGTTCCCACTGATGTGTTTCGGCGTAGACGGGCACTTGTCAACTGAGCAGAGACTCCTGCAAGAGATCAGAGACAACATGTGTCAGAATCGTACTTTATAAGGTTATATTTTCCCTTCATAAGTTTTTTTTTTCCCCTTCATGAGGTTCATTTTTCCCTTAATTTTTTTGTTTTTTTGTGAACATCTGTGATAATACACATAACTGTACAATTATTTCTCAGGTAGGACCAAATAACACTCCGAAGGATTCAGACATTTAGGAGGTGGCAAATAATCTGACGTGACATTAGCATTCATCAGCATTACGTGATGAGGGCATTTTGCTTCCCGGCAGGGGCCACTTCTTTCTCACATCCACACGGGACAAACACGCCTCAGGCAGACGAGAATCAATGGCCCCACACACACACACACACACTTTCCATGCCAAACACCATTTAACCCCATTCACATGATGTGTGAGGATGCGTTTGATAAGCACACAGACGCCAGAACGGCTCCTCCTCCATTTAGCAGCATTTCATTTGCTGACAACTCATGGTAGAGCATTAGCATTTTATTATGTCTACAATACCGTATTGTTCCAAATATAAGATGATGTTTTTGTTTTTCTCAGAAATCTGAACAAAAAGTGTTTATTTTTAATCTCATCGCTGGTACATTTTAACAGTATTTACCATACTTTCAATACAAAAAATAAAATATGAAAAATATTCAGTATGAAAATTATTTTCACATAAAAGCATTTTTTTTTAATCAAAAAGCCTTTTCCCAAAAGGTACATCTTGAAAAAGGGGCGGTCATCTTATAATCAGGGTCGTCATATATTTGGAACAATATGGTAAAAATATATGATGTGTATCTGTATAATACTAATAATTTATGTCATGTATGGTCAACAAATTAATTGTGAATAAACCGAGGCAGTAAATCAAATATATTTGATGTTTTACACTCAGCACTCAAGACCAACTAAACTGGTTCAGCAACCAGTTCAAACAACCAGTAAAAGTCAGTTATTGGTTAGCATAAAAAGTAGCTATGGTTTTAAAAAAGCTACTGAAATAAAAGGCCACATAAGTGTACTTAAGGAGAGTACACTTTCATATATTCTTTTGAAGAATATATCATATTTCCGTTATTTTCCAGCTAATGTTCATAATAGACATTATTACTGCCCATCAAGAACATGTTAAAGCCATCTTGGAATATAAACTGGTCCAAATTGGTGTAATTTGTCGTGTAATGTCGTGATATATATTTATTACATGGCTTGGTTGAATTCCAATGTATAATGCGGTCTGTTATTTCTTGATAACAGACCGCTGCGAAGTATAACACACCTTTGCCATGAAAAACAGAGCGTTGCTATGGACGCGGAACGGACTATTTTCTTATATATATATATATATATATATATATAATGTTTATGACCATAAAAACATTTGTTGTTTGATTTTTACTTTGGTTTAAATGTCTTTTCACTGTACCGTTAAAATAGCAGAATGACAAAAAATACAAAAACTTTGTCATTATTTACTCTCATGTCATTCTAAACTAGTATGTGGTCCATTTTGAAGCTTGACAAAACATGGTCACTGTGTAGATTGTTGGAGTATGGAAAGGAGAATGTATATAAAACTTCAAAATAAAACTCTCTTTCTATAGTAAAATCCACCTCTCTCTGCAGAGAAACAGCAGTAGCCATTACCAAAGTCCACCACTTTGACTCCACCGTCTGTGGTGAGGAGGATGTTGTTGCCCTTCACGTCACGGTGGATTATTCTGTTGTCGTGAAGATGCTGGAGACCCTGAGAAAAAAGCCAGAGAAACTTTTAGCCAGTTGAAGTCAGTTAGTTGAGCCTGAAGGCCAGACTGCCTCTGATCAGCTGGACACTGTCTCGCCTCACTATCATGACCCAAAATAACTACTCTGGCACGGTCAGAGCGCTGAGGCAGCGTTCCCTGTGCTGGGGTGAGCAGATTACTTCAGTGTGTGTGTGTGTGTGTGTGTGTGTGTGTGTGTGTCTCACCAGAAGCGCTCCACACAGGATGTAGGAGATGATGGGCTCCTCAAGACGTTTTCCCCTCATCAGCAAACCCTTTATCAGTTCCGTTACTGAACCCCCATTACACAACTAACAGAGAGAAACACCAGACAGAGAGGGAAAGTAATGAGGAAAAGGAGAGAGAGAGAGAGAGAAATAGATTAATGCAGTAATAGAGAAAAGGGCAACCAAACAACAGGAGCTAAATTAGTAAGACTTCAGCACTTTTTATGATTCATAGGCTAACGAAACACACCACACTGTGTTTTTATTCATCTTGGCAGTGTATTTGTTAAACCAGCTATGAAATATCATGCATGCACATGCTAAATAACAAAATAAAAAGAATAAAAAAAACAGCTTTTATTCAGCTATACGTCATTACAAACATATTACTTTCTTTCTTTTGTAGAACACAAAATAAAATATTTATAGTAATGTCTGTGCTGCACTTTTCCATACAGTGAAAACATGCAGCTCGCGAGCTCCAGTCTGTGTCAGGAAGAGTTCAAAATCGTACCCTTCTCCATAGCTTTAAATAGGTTTCAGGTTTAAATTCAGTCTGTCTGCTGCACGCTTCAATGAGATTTGGAGGCTAACAAATGATTTTAAGTAAATAACTTCCATTTTAGACCTTTCCACTAAATATTTCCACTAATAAAACATTCACTTGGAATGTCGTGAACAAAGCATATGGGCTACATTTGGTCCCACTTTATATTAAATGCCTTAATTTGTGTAACATTTAAATTTCCATTTTACAATTTTAAAATTGTGTAAAATGTATTTACTCCAAAAAATGTATTTACTCATAATTGTGTTGCAAAACACATGTGCTGCAATTGTATTTACTATATGTATTTCATGAAGGGTTTTTAAAAAATATAAGTACAATGTAAAAAGATGTATATGTATAGAATAAGAGCGTTGTATCAAATAATGAATTTGAATGCTAGTACATAACAGTTAACCCTAGCCTAATGTATCATAATTGATACGCAAATTTGGACATTAAAATTATCCTCTAATTTACCTCTAAATTATCAACCTGATAAAAACTTGTTTATCAATTATCAACTGCAGAAAAAAACATGTTATACCAATCTACTACATGCCTTCTGTCATCTGACCGACAGTTTATACTTTTTGGGGGAAATAAAAGGCCTTTAGTGTAATTATAAATATGTCCACCTTCAGGTCGTTGTACATGTCTTCTGTACTGTGAAAACTTGTCTGTGAAATCTTCACTGGTTTCTATAAACTAAATGTAAAATTAACTTTAATATTGTTAGTAATATTTCAAAATGAACACTTACTGGACCGAAGTAACTTAAAAGATGTTAATGTATGTAAAATGTATGCTCTAAATGAATAGTGCTCAAAAACAGCTGTTGAAATTGTGGTGAAGGCTTGGACCCGGAAACTGTAATATCAGAAAGATGCCTTTACAAGCGGACACTAACAAGTACCATAATAATAACTACCACTTTACAAGGGGATGCAACTTTCATGGAAATCTCCTAGGCCATGTTTACTCCTGGTATTAAGATGCGTTTTAGTCGATCGGATCACAAGTGGACGCTAAATACAGGTGTGAATGGGGTCTAAAACGTTTGAGCTTGTCCACTTTCGACCACTTCCAGAGGTAGTCGAAAACACATTCGACCGGATTGCTTTCGTAGTGTAAACATTCATGTGATCGAATGTGTTCAAACAGCCACAAAACTCTCCATCTACTGATCTAATGAGTAACATTATGGGAAGAGCTCTAGACAGACGGGATTCAATCTTTGTCGGCTGAAGACGAAAAATGTACCAAACACAATGTTCTCTCACCATTCCTGATTTCTAACACACACTCACAGCGTATGGCTGGTCTTTGCGACTGACAGAGCAGAAACTATGAGAGCTGATGCTCTCTGTATGTTTTCTGTTTCTCTGTATCATATGTAAATTGAGTGAGCTTATTTTGTCCATTAGATCGAAAGATTTGGAAAAAAACACACCCATAGACCCTCCCCTCGAAGAAATCAGGACAGAAGTGGATGAAAGTGGACAAAAGAGACGGATTAAAACACCAGGTGTAAACGGGAATGTGTCTCCCTCGTCTACTTGCTCAGATCGAACAAAACGCATCTTAAACCAGCTGTAAACAGGGCCCTAGAAACTATTTCCTGTGGACTATGTAATGCAAATCCAAACTCTGAAAAAGAAATGTACCTCCAAAACAAGCCAAAGCTGCCCTCCAGAGAGCTCATCTGCTTTGTAGAACATGCCAAAGAACTTCACCACATTGGGATGGTTGGACAGCGAGCGCAGGATGTTGTACTCCGCTTCAATTTCCTCATCCACATCCTGACACAACCATTAGCACAGCCGCATTAATCATATATGTAAGTAAGCAAAATAACGCCCTGGTTTGTGGGGGTTCTGTATCATTTGCATTTGTTGTGTGTCATGACATGGTGTTCTTATGGGATTCTATGACAAACTACATGGACATCTGTCCTTAATTGAAGCTAGAAATTGCTGCAGATTCAAAAAAGCTCCCATATACAAAAGACAATTTTTCAGAATAGATGATGACAATGAAAAAGGTGTCAATAACGCTCCCAAGCTTTCGTGCATGTGCTTGTATGACCAGCAGGGTGTTCGATGGGTACAGTAAGGGCAGCCATGCATGAACTGTGCAGCAGGGGGTTATGGGGGATCAAGCAGCACTAATGACACCACACAACATGGGGAATATCAGGGTTAGGCATACAAATACAACATCCTGGCTAGGTTTCCAAAAATCAATAGCGCTATAGGGAAGAACATCTACTTACTCTGTTAGTGTGACTGGGATTCTGAGACAAGCCAGAGGACAAGAGGAGAAGAAATGCCTTTAAAGATTTTTCTGTTTTTCTGTTTTTGTTTGATGTTCAAATCATTGTAAATATGGAGTCTTACATCCTAAAATAAATTCATTTGACTGTAGATAGCACAGGTAAAGGTTACATATATTCACAGTACATTTTCAGCACACTTTTTTCAGATACATTACTGAAATAGTAATGCCACACTGCCCCCTTTTGAATCTATTGGGTCTAGTCTATAAAAATGAAGGTTTAAGACTCTCAGAAGAAAAGCCCAAGGAAAGCAGAGTACATGGAAGTAACAGTTTCCTTGTGCTCACATCATGAAGAGGACATGATTGCAATATACTGAACACAGATGACACAGCTGAATAAAATCTCAGAAAGCCCCAAAATGACTCACATTAATGGGATCCAAAATTTTCACTGCTGCTAGACTTCCATCTTTCTTATTGACGACTTTGTAGACCTTGCCATAGGTTCCTTTCCCAATTGTTTCCATGATGTCCCAATCAGAAGATGGATCCGCCAGCGACTCTAAACCGATCATGCTTGACTTGTAGGGATACAGTCCATAGAGAGACCTCCTGAACATTACAAGCAACAGTAATTCAAAGCATAGATTTAATTACATTTCTTCACACAGGTCTTTATACATGTAGGTACGGTTACATTTACCATTATTTGGTGAATTTTCATGGTCGAAATCAAGTCATTTTAATAGTAATTCATATAATTTCACAACAAGTTCAAGTTGGTCACACAAATTTGCCATGTTGACCAACAGAAATCTGCTTGCTTCATTAATGACAATGGACTTTTGTCCTTACTGCACCTTTATGCTGAATGTAAATGTAATAGTGCACTACAAAATTAAAATTCTGTCTCCATTTTCTCACCCTCATGTCATTCCAACCCTGTATGATTTTTATTTCTCCATGGAACACAAAATGAGAAATTTAGCATATAGTTTACACATTTAATGTTCACTGTTCTTTTTCAAACAATGAAAGTGACAAGACGTAAGACAATTGGCTACAAAAATGACAAATTGTGTGTAATGTTTCAACTCTTCAGAAGCCATAACATGGAAAGATTGAAATTCATTAGTCAACAATCTTCCCCTCTGCTGCAGGGCTCAGATCTCATTAACGCTCACATACAGTATACTGAAATATATCACACATCAAAACGTGTCACACAAGGTTTGACATCAGTTTGCAAAACATGTGCCTTGCAACCACATGCAAATTTGAATATACATATGTATAATTGTACAAAAGGAAAAATGCATTTGAGGAAAATCAGAGGGAAGATTTAACCCCTTAACGCCTGAATTTATAAAGCTGTATATAAAAAAAAAAATTCTGTGTGTTTTTGACTTTAGGTAGATGGTAAATAATGTTGAGATTATCAATTTCACTTTTGCACAACAAATAAATAGAAATTTTGGTATGTTGCAAATTTGCGACAACAGGCATTTAGGGTAATTTTGGTATGTTGCAAATTTGCGACAGTGGGCATTTAGGGTATTTTTTTACAAAATGGAAAAATTAATAAAACACATTTTCCCATCTCAGGAATGTAGATTTTATTCATGGCACAAAGTTGTTAGAACTTATAAACTTTATACTTATAAACTTTGACAAATTAATGAATCTTGACAACAGCAAGAAACAAAACACTCTCCTACTCCCTAACATTGACAGTAGTTTTTATACATTCCATGTTACACTCTGTTTAACTCTTTCCTTGTTTCTCCAGTGCATACATTATATATTCTTATAGTGTTATATCCTAACATTCTATTTTTTGTGAAAAAAAAAAAAAAAAATTTTTTGGCTGAAACCATCTAAATACAGCATTATTATAATATGTAGCCATTAGCCCAATCCAGCCGTTATGGCCCAATGTCGCAAATTTGCTACAAACAGAAATCTACAAAGTACGTAAAAAATATTCGTCACATGAAGTCTATATGAATAACATAGCTATAGAAGCAATCAATAAGCTGGTACATATTTTTATCTTAGCACAACTTAACTCATTTTGGGAAATTTCTCCACATTTGCGCACTTGATATGCGGATTTTGCAAAACAAAATATTAGCTTCGGTGAACCGGATGTAGTTCCCACTCCGACCGCTCCTACGATAAACCAGTGCGTGCAAAATGTTCCTAGGTATGTATCGAATGTGCACAAACAGGCATTGGGGGAAAACACACGCTATCTCGCCTGCAGTCTGAATGGAAGGGGTTTGTTGCAAATTCGCGACAGTAGGCGTTAAGGGGTTAAAGTAAAAAATGACCAGATTTCAGTCTTTTCCTCACACAAAGCTTTTTTTCCATTCCTCACACAAAGCTCTTTGTCATTTTTGTAGCTTGACAGCCTGACAGCGAGAACATCCTGCCCATCATTGCTCTTGTATTTTGTGGGGAGGAAAATCATTCAGGCTTCGGAACATATATGTGGGTATAAGAATATATGATAACAGAATTATTATTATTTTTTTGTCTGAACAATCCTTTTAAATGCTTCATGTGCTTGTTTTGTTTTTGTGGTCACTACAATTCTCATTCTTTCATTTGTGTTGTCTCGTCATTTTTGTTAACGTTACTATTGTTTTATGCATCCAAACTTTTCACAGTTAGTGTACATGAAGACACATTTTGGAAGTATGGTCCTACGTGAACACTAGGTAAATCTAATTAAAATGTGTCTCCTTAAGGTATACAGGCTAAGGGGTCACATCAGGTTAGAGAACGCTTGATAACACATGGCTAATTATGATAATCACACGAGGATTTTTAAAACAACAAAATCAAAAAACGATGCTATTATCTTTTACTTAATGTTTGAGAAATACAAGAAGCCATTACAGAAAATCTATCTCTCTCAATAAATTGCATTAAATACCAGATTTAGAGTTGCCATCATATGTCCTCTGCATAAAAAGAGAATGCTCTAAAAATATATCACATAGAGGGAAGCATTTACAACAAACAAAAAGGACCTAAGCCTGAGCCTTGTGGTACACCATTAGTGTTAGGGGTATGAGTCCTCAGTTACACAAAAACAGTGGTAATGATCTGACAGACAGGATCAATACACACGTATCCACAAACAAATCAAGAACCATGTTCATAATCGGCTTTAGTTCACTTCTCTAGAGTAACCTGTGTGAGCCATTAGGGCAGACAGTTTAAAAAGAACATCACAATTACAATAGTATAAGTACTTACATGGAGAACAAGACCTTTCTTTGACTCATCCCCTTAACAACAAACACTCAATAACCCACAAATATTCTCAGGGGTACAAAATGTCATCATAGCGCTCCAGCCAGGAAAAAAAAAAGTAAAAGAAAAAAAGGTCTATAATTATTTTCTATGCAAGAGAGCTGCGTGTTTCGCTAGCGTCTAGGAGTATGTGTTGATGGATTCAGATACTACTTTCCCATCACTGCGCTCTAAGAAGTCACAATCAGCTCTCCGTGATTGGATTTAACAGAGATTAACTCCGTCATGTAGCTCAGGACTACCACTCTCTCATTTATCATTTAGAGTCGAGATGTCCAAAACTTTCCCTCCTGATTACATTCCTGAGCGTAATCTAGAGAGGTATGGAGAGAGATACCACAGACCTGGGGACCGATGTCTGTCCTCACTACAGGGTGATGATAAACGAGGCACAAACACGCTCTGATTTCCAGCTTAGTTTAAAACAGTGGAATGATTTGAGTACTGAAATACTGACTATAAATGGTAAAGCATAACGACAAATTCTAAAATAGTATATAGTACAGACGTGCTTATTTTTAATTAATGTGCCAATATCAACATTATGGTTACTGTTAAGTTTAATTATGACAACTCATCAAAAATAATGTAATGGTCGATAATACAGACCCTTTCCAAAAAATTTGAATATCATGGAAAAGTTTATTTATTTCCATAATTCCATTCAAAACATTAAACTTCCATAGATTATAGATTCAGGGCCCACAACTTAAACGATTAGTATTTCGTTTAACTTAAACTTAAAGTATTTAGGAAATCCTGTTTTCGTGGGTTTTATGAGCTGGAAGCCCAAATTATGTACAAATAAACAACTAAATACTTGAAATCGTTTAAATTGTGGGATTAAGTTGTTAATCTATGGAAGTTTAACGTTTTGAATGGAATTATGGAAATAAATAAACTTTTCCATGATATTCAAATTTTTTGGAAAGGGTCTGTAAATGGTCTTCTGCTCATGTAATGATTGTCACTAATCTTTCAACCATCATTCATTCGCAATAAAAGGCTAAAACTGAAACACCTAGACCGACACACTGCGGAAGATGGTTTTACTTTTGCATGCTTGCATTTCATATTCACCTCTACGAGATTTTTTAAATAAATGATAATGGCTCTACTGAGTCTAATATATCAGATCAATGTGATGAATTTTGCCAGTCATGCAGACTCCTGAGGGAGGGAAGCGTTTATTTTGAGGTCACGTTGAAGTGGAAAAGGTAAATGGTGTTCTGCCCGTGGGGGCTCTGAGCCTTGCACACACAGAATTATGAATAGCATGAGAGATTAGACCGATGGATGCTTTGACTGTGCCGTGTGAGATGGATATTTCATACCCTCATCTATTTTCTGGAGAGGTAGAGAGCACAGCTGAATTTTGACTGATGTCCTTTTTTTTTTTTTTTTTTTTAGAAGGAAACACATTTTCCAGACCACCCAAGGAAAACAGAAAATACTATAATACTTTGAATACTTGTGCACCATTCAATGTGAAATTGAAAATGCCTTTTAAATCAGAAGTTACATTTTCTTAATTTGAAATGAATCTGAACTGAGGTATAGTAAACGGGCTGCAGAATAGTAATTCAATTGTGAACTGACGGAAGTACATTTCTCATTGTGTATAACTTGTTATCATCATACGGTATATGGTTATATGGTTTTTATTCTAGAAAAATATGATAATCAATGCATTTATATAAACAGTTTATGTGATAAAACAGTTTAATTAATTAAGATGCTTTGTATTTGTATAGTATTATAGAAAAACAGTACATGTGACTTGACTTCGCTCATATATCTCCATTAGATTTAATAAATTGTTATTTTTAAGTGGAAGGGCACTTATTTTTCAAGAATGCTTTAATTTACCCCAAAGTCAATTTAATTTCATTATTATTTACCTCAATTCAAATTCCAATTCCAATTCACACTCATGAATTGAAAGAAAGACAATTCTTAAATTCTGAATTTTGTTTTACACTGTTATGCATATTACAGTGCAACAGAAAAAAGGTGTTTAATTGAATCCCACATTCCATAATTCCTTAAATGCAGCTTTGAAGTTTTATCTAAAAATGATTGTGAGTTTAACGGTAAAAGACGCTACGGTGAAATACTGTTTATTGATTAACAAAGTTTCCGCACTATATACTGTAAATAACTGTGATAGTAGAGTACATTTAATGTAATTCTACAGTAAAATACCGTTAAATTTACAGTTTTTGGAAGTGAAAAAGAACAAGTCATTGTATAATTTACAGTTAAAAAACGTAAATTGACATTCCCACAATTCCCTGCATGACACTTCACATTTGATGTATTTTTGTTGAAATAACTGTTTCTTCAATATTTTTCTTAGTTTTTTCTAATCAGTCTCAGTACAATAGGTTTTTATGTTACATTTAATGTTGTTAAAATTTCATCCGTGTTCCCATGATGGTGTTTAGTGTTTGTGTGAATGACACTGCAGTTTCTATATATTAATACTTTCTTGTTGAAGAGCTGCTTGTGATGAGCTTTGATTCATCATGTGACTCACCACTGTGATTGGTTGTTGTCAGTGTATTACAATGGTACAAAACAAATATTAGTACTTCAATAGGTTGGTAAATTAACATTATATCAGATAATGAAATAAGTATTTTTACTGTACATTTAAGTTAGGTCTGTAAAACCTAAAATGCTGCTACCGTATTTTTTTACGGTACATTTCTTGCAACCAAAGCTGCCGTTTTTTTTTTACCGTAAATTTAACCGTTTTTTTTTTTGTTTTTTTTTCAGTGTAGAAAAGATTTAGGTCTAACCAAACAGACAGCAGCCTCCAGCATTGAGAATGTGTAAGTCACCTGCTGTTTGTCTCTGCTGTGTGTAAGACAGCATGGATGGTTTATTAATGCTGCCCAAATGTGCTTTGAGTCACTGAAGTATCTGTCAGTGTAGTGGAGTTGAATAGGTGTCATCTGATCTGCTCTTTTCCATATTAACTTTCACCGTCTCTCACACTCTCTTGCCTCTACACACCTCACCCCCCACACATGGAGAGACAGGTACACTTATAGAAAAGCCACAACTCAGTTCAACTAATATATTCTACAGATCATTAAATTACAGAGTATCAATACTTATATTTCATATTTAAAGATCACAAGTTTTCAATTTTCAAAGACTGAAGAAACATAAAATCCATCACCAGTTCTACTCATATATGACACTGCAGACTTAACAACTGTCCAATCATGCAAAACTTTGTTACATAACCATAAATGTAACTGTCCCCTCAGATACGACATTCAAATCCAGTACAAAAGAGCACCGATATGAAGATCATAAAACAAGCAATTCCAACAAGTTTTCTCTTTTAGAAACTTTGGCAAATGTATATATAGGATATTACCTTGATGATAGCTTAAAATGTTTTAATTATGAGTAATAAATATGATTTTTTTTTTAAATACATAAAAAAATTAACAAAGAACATACCTCAATTTGATGGACCTTCCTAACAAGTTGCTGAAATGTATGTGAGGGTTTGTCATTGCTACAAGCCCAAATCATCCTAATCAGCCTCTATGAATTATTCATTAGGTTGTAATGTGTAATATGATCTTGTTTTAAATATTCATTAGCCAGATGGATCTTTTCATAAAAGAGCTTTATATGGAAGACAGTAAGTTATACAATACAGTTATACAGGCGCACATGGGTGGGAGGGAATTGTTTATGAATTGTGTGTCAGTCATGTGACTCGAATAACTCCCATAATGTTTTGATATGCAGACGCACTTACATTTACGGATTATGTGTTCACATGTAACAGGGGATGGCGTGTGATTATTTTAATATCAAAGGATTGTTAAACTATGAGCCACAAACTAGAAGATAGATCCTATTCATTGTTTCTATAAAGCTCAATCGAACAGGTTCATTTAAACCATAATGGACACAGAAAACAAACAATAACGTGCTTAAAGGTATAAAGAGAAAAATGTGTTAGTTCCAGTGAAAAACGCAATATCTTTGTGTGCCAGCTCTGAGACGGTAATGACAGTGTCTCTGCAGTCATAAACAGAGACTGTGTTGCTATGGCTCATATTCTCATGGGAATAGGAGACCAGTGAAGCAGGACCTGAGTGAAAACAACAAGCAAGCACAATAGTTCAGTGAAGGCTAACAGAGAGCTGTCTCTCATTCTCTGCTAGTGCACGTGCCAGTTTAACATCTGTCCAACACACACAGATCACATTCACAATACACAGCCGTAACAGTCAATCAACCCTTTTGAAGCTTACTGTATCATATTTGGTACACACATTTCTGAGGCCTCATGATTGAAAAACTTTTCTGAAAAACCTGTTGTACACAATCTTCTTCATGCCTTCTGTCACCTGAGTAAAAGTAAAAGGCCTTGTGAAAAAGTCCCCCCTCCAGCTCCCAGGTACACGGGTAAAATATAAGGTGTGTGTAACACGTGTCCTTGTTACACGTACAGTAGTTACTATAGTATTAACTCTAAATTATGCATAATTACATGCAACCAACCCTAAACCAAACTGTAATCCTAACCCTAACTTTATAGTAAGTACATGTAGTTAATTATTATTACTCAGTACTTAAATGGATAATTACACTGTAACACCTTAAAATAAAGGTAACCTTTATATTTTTAACAATTTCTACATAAGCACCAACTGGACTAAAGCAACCTACTTCAACTTACATACACCCTCACACAACTGTATAGAGAGATCATCAGTATAGAGAGAAAGAAAATACTAAATAAAAATAAGTTATTACTTCAATAAACAGAATAGCCTTAATTTACTTGATTATCCAAACATCATATTTTTTAATGGTGTTAAAATGTGAGTATCAATATACATCAGGCTTCTGAGGAACGGTTACTTATTTGTACTTTTATTTTAAAACTAAACATTTAAATATCATCTTATCAAGAAACAGCGAGATACAGAGTGATAACTAATATTTATATGCATTTTAAGTACACATAAATATCTCATTGATTTAGATTACAAGCTATCAGAATTTCATCTTATTTTTTGGCCATATAAATATCAGCATCTGCACCAAATTGGATGCTTTTGTTCAGTTTTTGTCTCTGAATAGTGTTTTTCGTTCTCAAGAATGAGCTCCATAATCTATATCATACTATATGAGCCATAAAAGCCTGATGCATCAAATATAATACAGAACATAAAACACACTATGCAATCTTCTTTTTAGAGTTTCTTTTATATTTTCTCTAAAGGTACAATAAACTACTCCATTAAAAAAAAATCTGAATATTACTTCATATGCTAGGCTTTACGTGGTTGACTTGAGCAATAACTTTCAGTGTCATTGAAATATATTTTAAATGAAGATTATAAAGAAGCCAGAAGTTTATTACTTTTCCAGAGCACCATAGCAATCACTGAGCACTGCCATAGCAACCACTTGCTGTGCACTCAAAACACTCACTAACAACACCTTAGCAACCGCATTAAAACACCGGCCTGGCACTCTCTCTCTCTCGGTGTGGTAAAGCGTGGCAGACACCACACGCAGAGTTTGATGGGTTTACATTACATGCCACCCCCACACTGCAACACAACGACACCACCACAAAACCCAGAAATCAACTCGGAGGAATACTGAGCATAACTTTCAGTTCAGCGGTTTAACAGACAGCGCTGGCGTCTAGAGAAGCGTGACAGAACTGGTCAGGTGAGCGTGTAAGTGAAGTTAGAGTGAAGCATAGACAGAGGGAAGGAAGGTCTTACAAGATAATCTTATTTTCTAACCTCCCCTCACACACACACTGACCGAGACCTGACTTCATTCAGGGCAGATGGTCACACTCCTGTCCGCTGTAATCCTGTTAAGGGAATGTGACAGACTGTGTCTACCAGTAAAACGCTGGATTTAGAAGCAGGACCACTGAAAGATCGACCCGTACTGAGACCAAGAGCGCATATGAGCCATCACATCTTTCCTATATTAACGCTAACACTGCACAAAGCTTGATTAACACATGTATTATGCCTTTCTTAAGGCCTGTTTACAAAGGAAGATAACTATAAGAAAGATAACTATAAAGTAGCAATAATCATTCAATAAAAAATGTGTTTTTTTAATCGGCCATCATTTACTAATTCATTCCCTGATTTTAAAGGGGATATATCATGAAAATCTGACTTTTTCCATGTTAAAGTGCTATAATCGGGTCCCCGGTGCATCTAACAATCCAGAAAACATGAAAACTGACAACCCAGTAACTTTGTTTTGGTGAGCCTTTCTCTGCAAGTATGTCAAAAAAATAAACCAATCAGATTTCGCCCCCCTCCTGACGTAGGAAGGGGATCTTATTATAATATTTCCGCCCCTTAATCTGCACGTTTCCACCCATGGCGCCGCCATTTGGTTTCCGCAAGGGATAACAGAGTAACCAGTTCTAACGCAATGGCAAAAGTTCGAGCAAAGCATGCAAACTGTTATGTCTTCACTGCACAGACAAGCACTGCACACTATTAGATCAACAAATGTCACCGCTGTCTTATAAAGACCTCAGGGAACTGTGTCAACGTGTGTAAAAGTTAAACATGACCATACACGTAGATGAGATGAATCAATGTAACATTAACTCCACAACAACTAAATAAATGTATCCACCAACCATTCCGAAACGTCCAGGTGCGTCTAAGTTCTTCCTGAGTCTCTCTGTAAGGCTGCACTACGGGTTATTTCTGAAATTTGGCTGAAATTCGCGTGTTTTGTTATTGTCGAGTATCCGAAGCTCATGTATCGGATCTGCTGTCTTGTCTTCTGAACGGGGGCGGGAACAGCAGCTCATTTGCATTTAAAGGGACACACACGCGTTTTTACTCACACCCAAAAAGGGGCAAATTAGATTTAGGGACCATAGATTTATATTACATCTTGTGAAAAGGGGCATAATATGTCACCTTTTAGTAAATTGGCCGTACAATATAATAATTCGTTCCCTCTTTTTACGAAATCGTGGTCATGATATAATAATTTGTTCCCTTGTTTCAATAAATCGTGGACATGATATAATAATTTATTCCCTTGTTTTACTAAATCGTGCACATGATATAATAGTTCATTCCCTTGTTTTACTAAATCGTGTGCATGATAGGCTAATAAATTATTCCCTTAATTTAGTAAATCATGGCCATTATTTTTTTTTCCCCTTGATTTGATTTACGAAGGGAACGACTAATAGTAATATAGATACAACCTTGTCCTATTCAACATCCACACAAATTATATGACATATAGTATACTGTATCATACCGTTCTATTGACGTGTATTTTTGAAGTGTGTATCCATGTAGCCTATGCTTTCACGACTAAATTTGCTATGATCCCACTAGCTGAAAGAACTTGTTCACTGCATGATAGTTTGTGTAGCCTTAACCATGTACATTACTTTAACACATATAAATTACAATAATTTGCTTTAAAGTAAAATGTAAAAAAAAAAAATATATATATATATATATATATAGCACATCTCATGATATAGCTGAAACAATAAATGGTCAAATTAAATAATAATAACAATAATTACTGTGTGTTTGTAGTTAGCCTGCTGAACTCTACCACTAAACAGGTAGACCAGCAACTAGCAACAAAAGTGATTTTATTTTATTTTATTTTATTTTATTTTATTTTATTTTATTTTATTTTATTTTATTTTATTTTATTTTATTTTATTTTATTTTATTTTATTTTATTTTATTTTATTTTATTTTATCAGTTACAACCAAGGATGTAACAGACATTTCTGATCAGGCATTACACTCAGCCCGAGGCTGAAGAAAATATCTCTTGATTTTGTTGGTTGATGTAAAGCGATGCTAGCTAGATGTGATTACCAATGCCAATGCAAACCAGAGAATTGGAAGCAACCACTGACATGCAAGTTTCTGGTACAGTGCAGAGATGGATGTTCTTCAGTTTTGTGTGTGATGCATATTAAACATCAGCACAGTGAAGAACCCCAGTCTCTCTCTCACCATATCCTGCCATGGAGATGATACAACTCTGGCTTCCGTGTTTCCTCAGAGTTATCCAGCCCGCTGGGCACAGCGTAAACACACACACACATCTTAGGGTTAGTTAACCTCCCAAGTCAAAGTTACACACACACACACACACACACACACACACACACACATCATGATGCACTCATCAGACCGTACATCTCACTTCTAAAGACATTATCAATGTAGTCCTTGACACACAGTTTGAATTATAAGCATCATGTCAGTCAAGAGTAATTTCTATGTACCTCCCCATTCGAGAGTAATAAACTAAATTTTGTCAAGCTGAGCCAATATAGGAGGAAAATGTATTTTTAACCAGAGAACATTTTAGGTAAGTTTGAGTAATATGCCAAATGAGACTCAAACAGAAACACAGTGACCCCAAAATAGTATTTGGAGACGTAAAAATGTCTAAATGGCATCAAGGGGAAATTATTACATATCTAATGCAATAAAAATGTAGATATATTTACATGTAAATTAGATAAATACTTTTGGTGCATCTTATATATTTTTTTAATTTAAGTTATATTTCCTAATCAAAAATGTAAGATACATTACTTTTGAAGACTATTATATATATATATATATATAATAAATATGAAGCAATATTATGAGTTGTCCCTTAAAGTTGTCAGAAGTCATATGAATTCAATAAAAACTCATCCTCTAAGATGCTTAAGACGATGCATTTTTTTTTTTTTTTTTTCTTACCTGCTTTGGACCGCATCGGTTCTTCCATTGGCATTTCCTGTAAGGACATTGAATAATTAGACTCAACAAAAGCGTATGTTCGGTGTACACTAGCTCAGGTTTTCTAGAGGCTGTTCTGTAGACTCTCAAATAACCCATCCCAGCTCACTGGATCTCTCAGCACATCACCTACAGTCATGTCTCTATCACTTTGTGGCCTTGTACTGCGCTAATGGCTTTGTCTTTCCATTCAAATTATTTTTTGACCAGCTAAAACAATCATTAAAGAAGACCTACCTGCCATGGCTGGTTTCTGACATATCCGATGTGATTTTCAAACCTTCCTAGCTCTCCTGAGGTTAATAATTCACTAGAATTTGATAAGTTCCTGTGTGAGCGTTTCAGAGAGGAAGTGCACACATGACCAATCCCAGCACACACCTGACAGCTCAAGCACGGTGCAATATAATACACACTCTATACTTACAAAAAGCTGTATGATGATTTCAATAATATTAAAAACACTGTAAAAAGCATTTTAAATGTGATACAGAACCTGGACTCTTAATTGTCAGGAAATTAAGGTCAAAATGCAAAAACAACTCAATGGTCCTAATAATAATAATAACCTACTTCAGATAATATTGATACCTACTGCAGATGCGGCATCAACATATTATGCATCCATCAGAAAGCATTTTTGGATAAAACCTGCATAAACAGAAACTTCCAGTCCAAACAAATCCAGTTTGCCAAACTAATACACCATGATGTCATGCAAAATGTAGGCGGTGTATTGGTCAGTGTGTCATCCAGGCAGCTATTGTGTTGCCAACCCACTTTCCATTCAGAGCACAAACATGTTTACAGGGGTTTGGTTTCTGGGCCGCAGCACGACATCATTGAAGATTGCGCCATTAGACAACAGTAAAATGGTAGACATTTAGAAAAGTGTGAAACTAATGCAGTGAATCTACTGCTGTTTTGAATGTGTGATCAGTTATGACACATAAGAGAAATTTGTTTAGCTTTTGCAAACAATAAATCAGAAAACACACTGTCACAGAGTTCATATTATCTGCTGTAACTAATTGGTACAGAAAAGGTCATTATGTTCTCTCTCGGCCTAGATAAACCCGAGTCTCTAGTCGCCACAATTAACCCTCGTGAGAAAAGACAAGACTCTCATTAATATGATGTGGTCAGTTACCAAACAACAGCAAAATTAACTTCTGCTACATTTGCAGATGAGACATTTTAATGTGCCCCTATTATGGTATTTTAAAGTCGCCATGAAATCAATATGTAACTTTTTTGGCTTTTAGAATGAACATGTTAGCCTTAAAGGGATAGTTCACCCAAAAAATGAAATTTTTGTCATCATTTACTCACCCTCATGTTGTTACAAACCTGTATGAGTTCTTCTGTTGAACTCAAAAAATATATATTTTAAAGGGACTGTGTGTAGGAATTTCTCCCATCTAGTGGTGAAATTGTATTTTGCATTCAAACGAATAATGCTCTCCAGCGCCTCACTTTTTCAAATGCGCGTTGCATCTACGGTAGCCGTTATGTACTAAAAAGCTATGACAGTATGTCTTATAATAGCACTTCGAGTTTTTCTTCGGGTGAACAGGTTTGTTATTTAAAACAAACTGAAACTTGAAACAACGAAAAAAAGAATGTTACAGTATGAATTACTGACTGTGAAAAACATGAACTATGGTAATTAGTAGTAATGCCTTCTTTACTCGTTATATTTTTTGAAGTACGTGCATTGTTAGATATCATCATCATCAGAGCCTTCTCTAACCTTACTTTACTCAATAGCTGCATGGGCGTCAGTTTGGTTTGAAATGTGCTGGGTACAGAGACCCATTCGGAAGTGCATTTTCAGAAGTGCTGGGTACAACGACGCATTTTTCTTTTTCGCAGGTCATGTTTTGAAATACGATGTCCTGTAGCTAAGATTACTAATGAAAATAAATCAAAATGTATACAAAAATGTGATGATGTCCGACTCGTTTTATGAAGAAGAAAGCCTTAAGTTTTCAAAAAGCATTAGACATATGACCCACTATTCTGCTTCAGAAACCATGTTGACAATATGACATGACGCGGTTTAATGTACCTAAACAATGATTACCAAATTTCTCTCTCATATTGCTCCTCATAACCACTGAAAACGGTTAAAAAAATCGAACCTAAAGTCAAATTATTATGGATGTTATATGACACTAAGCGTTTCAGCTTCACATTTTCAGCAGAGCAGCTGTGGGTTGACTCCACACGGTTCTCATGGGCTTTATACTAACGTGAACAAGCTTTACGTGGTTTAATGTACCCAAACAATGAGCACCAAATTTCTCTCTCATATTGCTACTCAAACCACTGAAAACTGTCACAAAATCGAACCCAAAGTCTAATAATTATGGACGTTATCTGAAAAAAGTGGTGGGTACAAAATGACTCATGACGAAATCTGGTGGGTACGCGTTACGAATTAGTCTGATCATTGGCATAGGTATTTGTACACCATTGAGGGCATATTTATTAATAAAAATATTGATTTTAGATAATAAAATACCTAAAAAGCTACACATAGTCCCTTTAAAGAATGTTGGTAATGAAACAGGTGACAGTAGCCATTGACTTCCATAGTAGGGAAAAAATACTATGGAAGTCAATGGCTACCATCAAGTGTCTGGTTTTATACATTTGTATACATTAATAGCACATTTGTATAATGAAAAGGAAGTAATCAATTCTTAGTTAGAAGTCTCTTATTGGTATGATTGAAGCTCTCCATAAAACAAGCCCAACAATTTAGTAAAAAAAACACCTATTATGACACTTCACATTTAATGGTATAAGATGATTTGTTAGGCTAATTGCATTTAATAGATTACTCCTTAAATAAATAAAAATAAATAAAAAAACAATATTGGTTTTGTAAAAGTTATTTTTAATGCATGTTTTGGCAGAGTTTCCGTTACATTTACACCACTCTGACCAGGTGTCTGTGGCGTTTCTAGTGCTTTGAAACAGTGAATCATTTTGCGAAACAATTGGTTTATTGATTCAAAAACTCGAAAAGCTTGGAACGCATCTGTAAAAATCTGATTGGAATCGCATTTCAAACCACCTCCAAATATGGTTTGAATCAGAATGGAAAAACTATGATTTTATGTTTTTGTCCAGAATTTCAAAAACCCATCTGGATAAAATCTGGATATGCAACACACTTGGTTGTGTTGTGAGCATTTGCAGCACACGTGTTTTCAAACAGATGGAGATGTTTTCTTAATTTGCTGGTGGTTTCTTCAGTTGCAGCGTGTTGATCTTTGTGCTGTTTGCTGCACGTTTCTGTATTTGGATGCATTGTAAATATTTGCATTCACTGTTTTTATTTATTTTGAGGAATATCTGATTTTGTGCAAGTGAGATGATTAAATGTCACGAGCGTAGCGAGACCCGTGAGTAGGAAGTTCTCCGTGCCCGGAGCTACCTGTTTGATCCTGCCAGTAGCATATGCTTGTCTCAAAGATTAAGCCATGCAGATCTAAGTGCACACGAATTGCTCATTAAATCAGTTATGGTTCCTTTGATCGCTCCAACCGCTACTTGGATAACTCCAATTCCAGAGCTAATACATGCAAACTAGTGCCGAAACGACCACCCTAGGTCAGGGACGAGTGCATTTATGAGATCCAAAACCCATCCGGGGCGGCTCCGGACACTTTTGTGACTCTAGATAACCTCAGGCTGATCAAGCACCCTCATTCGAATGTCTGCCCTATCAACTATCAGCGACTACCATGGTGACCACGGCTAATGGGGAATCAGGGTTCGATTCCGGAGAGTGAGCCTGAGAAATGGCTCCCACATGCAAGGAAGGCAGCAGGCATGTAAATAACCCATTTCCAACAGAGTTAGTGACAAAAAAAATAACAACACAGGTCTCTTTCAAGGCCCTGTACTTGGAATGAGCGTATCCTAAACCCATGGGTGAGGACCCGTTAGAGTCTTGTGGCAGCAGCCGGTGTAATTTCAGCTCCAATAGCGTATACTAAAGTTGCTGAAGTTAAAAAGCACGTAGTTGGATTTCGGGAGTGGGCTGGTGGTCTTGACGTAATATGAGCCACCGCCTGTCCTGGACCCTGCATCCCGGCACCCCCCGGATGCCCTTAGCTGGGTGTCTGGTCACCTCGGGGCCCGGAGCGTTTACTTTGGAAAAAATGTGAGTGTTCAAAGCAGGCGGCTTTTCGCCACTTAACACCACAGCTAGGAATAATGGAATATGAGTCTGGTTCTATTTAGTGGGTTTCTGGAACCTGGGGGCCATGATTAATGGGGAGGCATTCATATTGCGCTGCTAGAGGTGAAATTCTTGGACCGGCACAAGACGAAAATCTGCAAAGGTTGAAGCAATCATTGTTAAATGGGACAGTCTAGCATCCTCTATGTAGGATTGCTAACAACCTGTCTAAATATGTTCACCATGGTCCATTTATTAAGAGTATAAACTATCTATAAAATAGCATCTTAGATATGTCAAAATTTTTACCTTTTTTTTTTTTTTTTTTTACTTTAGTATAATTAGATAATAGAGTAAGTTGAAACCCAATACTTAAAAAAAGGCCAAACATCACCAATAGAGGATCATATTTCACAGATAAATCAATAGGCTTTGGTCGATTATTCAGCTTTTGCAATTAGTTAAAATAGAGTTATACATATTCTGAAGAATTAATAAAACAAGGAAATCACTTCAGCTTTTGAAAATGTCTTTTTAATAAACTTTGAGCCAACTGAATAGACCAATTTCCTTCAGGTTTTCTGTCCTCTGAAATCATAAATAGGCCAACTGCTACACTGACTGGTACTGTGGTTTTATTAACATAAATTTAACGATTTGATTGCTAAGCTTGCAATTTGATTACAATATAGATTCAGTTCTATTCATTTGGATATAACAGATAGTACAGTACAAATACATTTTTCTCAAGGAAAGAAAAATCTCACAACTAATTCTGTAAATTACACAGGGAACCCAGTCAGCTGGTACATTACTATAACATTAAAGGTTTAAGTTAACTTTAATTTGTAAACACTTGCATTTTGTGCAGATTTTATAATTACAATGTTTTAAAATAACTTTTTAATAAGAGTAAAAATAAGCATATGTAATGTTGTGCTTTTTTTTTTTTTTTTTACAAAAATGCTTCTATCTAGAGTTCATTTGTCCAGCTAACTATGGAGTTTATGATCATTGAATGGCTTTCCTGAGGTAAATGTGATGTTACGTGATATATTGTTTACAAGCTGTTTTATTGACATCTTTCCGAGGTTGAAATTGATCGATTACATGAGACATGATACATTCAGTAAGCTGTATGGTTTCCTTTAACATACCTTCTGATGTTCATTCATGTTTATTTCGTGCTCTAAGTAACTAGTAGTAAAGAAGAGGAAGAGATGATTGGTTCATGTGCAGCTTGAACTGAGGTGCTATACAGCAATCTGTCACAACACATTAAAAAGCAATAAAACCACATTTATTGTTTGAATTTCGCAGTACGACAGAAAGGTCTCAGATTTCATCAAAAAGATCTTCATTTATGTTCCGAAGATGAACAAAAGTCTTACAGGTTTGGAAAGACATGAGGGTGAGTAAATGATGACAAGTTTCATTTTTGGATGAACTATCCCTTTAACTAAACTATATCTCACCCTAAAACTTGTTGCCACGTCATCTGTGAACAGTAAATCCTGCTTTCTTTGATTTGATTGGCCATCTCAATCCGACATTTAAAGTGGAGGAGCCTAAAAACTGTCAGATGAGATATGTTGTCAGGCTATATGCTAGTGTAAAAAAGGGAGATATGGCGGGTGTGATTTACCTGAGTCTGTGCACTGTGTGCAGCATCTCTCTACATGCAGGTGTGAGTTTAATTACTTCAAAAACAGTGACGTTACCATCTAGTTGCGGAGCAATAGAACGTAGCAATTCAGTAGCGATTTATTTCGAACGCGGTTGCCCAGCCCTGTTTGTTTGAACATCATTACGTTGTGCGTCAAGTTCAAGGGTTACTCTTTTGCCGTAAATCGATGCGTACGGCCGTCTGCCAGAAGCTAGTTATTTTAGTCTATAAAGTTTTAAATATGGATATTTTTCTTACACGAACGCATCGCTTCACTTCAGAAGGCCTTTATTAACCCCTGGAGAGCAGTGTCGAGCACTTTAATCACAAATAGATGCGCTTTAATGTACTTCCAAAGACAGACAGCCATTCACTCCCATTATAAAGCTCGGAAGACCTAGGACATTTTTTAATATAACTCTTGACTGTATTCGTCTGAAAGAAGAATATCATATACACCTAGGATGGCTTCAGGGTGAGTAAATCATGGGCTAATTTTCATTTTTGGGTGAACTATCCCTTTAATATAGAACAGTGATTAAACCGACTGGAACTACCTGTGCATTACCTGTCTGAACGCACACATTCCAGCCAATCAGAATAAAGTATTCTGACATACCATCGTATATGAACAATCTTTGCATAGCCAGGTGGTGAGAGCAGAAATTGTAATATGTGGATAGTACAAACGTAACAATTTTTGGATTATAACGGTCAACAAAAAAAACAAAAACAAAGGCATTTCAGAGCATCTGTATATTTTATTCACATATGTTACATTTTGCATTAAATGTCATTAAAAGTCACCCTTTCAGAGATGACATCATAAAGTCTGAATCAGCACCTACAGTAATGTACTGTATTACTGCCTGCCTGACAAGCATTCACCGCAGGAGAACACACCAGCATTATCCACCCATCACACTTAGCACAACTGTCTGTCTATACAAAGTGGGGAAGGAGAGAAATAAGAACTCTCTCAAAGGGGGGGAAAAAAACAGCAGCATGCAAGAAATCAAGATAAAATAATGAAAAGAAGCTAACTTCAAGTGCACTGAAAACATCCTCCATCCAGCATGACATGATTGCAGCAATGATAATCAACACTTACCAATCAAACTGATCAATACAAACCAAACATGCTTTTTTTTCTGGTACGAGAGTGTCTGAATATGTGTGTGGGGGGTGCTTGACGGTCTTCAGTAAGAAACAAAGCAAGCAAATTACCCTCAATATAGCTGGACGTTACACGTCCCTGTAACTGCTCTAAATATAATTTTCACAAGGGCTCCACTGATGTTATTTTGATTGACACTACATTGAGAGCTCTTGAAATTACTTTCAACAACTCTCAATGTGGTGTCACACAAGGCGAATTATTATAATGTTTAAACTGGGAACATTTTGTGTTAATCTGATCTTAATTTTTGATCTTAATTTTTAAGGGGGAAATGATGAAAGGAGGAAGTACTCGAACTAAATCACCTGCTAACAGAGGAGCTGCTTAAAATAAAGAAACTGTGTGCTATACCATACATGTCCATCACTGGACCGGGCTGTAATATTACATTTGATGTGATCCAGTTTAACGCATTTTCAAATAATTAACATGTGCATACATAATGCCCTTTCCAAATGAACAGATTACACAATCAAAGATGGTCCGAGGACAGAGCTTTGAGGAACACCGCATTTATCAGCCTGGAAAACTAGCCTTCGCTAAATGTCTATTTGTATAAAGCACCAAATTATTATTATTTTTTTTATCCTCTTTCTTTTTGATAACATTAAAACATCTTTTTTTATTATTTTTTTATTTGGTCTGATTCTTTTTGCACAAAGGAGATACACACAATCTGGCCAAGTTCAAACACTTTAGATCAGGAATTCAATATCTGAGTGGTGTGTGCATCAAAATAATATCACAATAATACATAAATATTGTCTTTAAACGGGAAAAAAAAAAACCTTCACAACCCGCAAAATCTTAGAGGAGGAGAAATTAGACTCTGGCATCCAGTTGCGACAAAACTCAAAGTCAAGAAAAATTATTACTAAGAGCTTTCTTAACTTTAGAGGTTTGTTTCCAACTGATCACCGAGCCTGTAGATACATAAGCCCAGCAGGACATAAGCCCTCTGTCTCTGAGCATCTACATTATCTCATCTATTTAAGTTGTGTGATGAGGCTCTTTGAAACAGCTCAGTGTATTTGAAAACACTGCCCCCTGTGGACCATCTGACACCAGTCTAGGCATTATCATGTAATTAGAATATGGGAAAGACAATCAAGACCTTGAGAGACAATTAACTTGGTGGGTATGCGGTCAGATTTTTGGCCTATAGTGAGGTAATAAACTATTTCACTATTTCACCCTTAATCAAAAATAATAAATGATATTTTGCATTAAAAACTAAGCTTATTTTTTTAGAACCAGTATTTTCTCTCTTTTTTTTTTTTTTTGCATTGCAATTGCATTGCATTACTTTCCTGACAATTCAAGCACATCTGACCACTCTTTACAATAAAGCCAAAACACCATTGAGAAACAAGAAAAAAACATTAAGATACATTACATTAATGAGAAATGTTTGACTGTGACGAAAATGATGCAGAAAATAATTATCTACATAAGCTTCATTTTCTTAATGCAAAAAATATTTTGGTAAAACTTGAGGCCTTTATGAACAATGCATTATAAAAGTACTTATAATGTACGTTATAATGGATTTGATCTTTTCATAAATAATTGTAAACAAAGTTAAAATGCATTATAATATTTACAAATTCATTGTTACATCTGAAATTTGTTTGTCTTGTTTTAATGCATGTGTTTACATTTTTTAAAGGTGTAACAGTGAATACATAAGTATTATAATGTATTGCAACTGTGGTTACAATTATTGATGAGAACAAACAATGTATTATAAGGTGCATTACAAGGCATAATTAAAGCATTACAATAATACTTATTAAATCGTTTTATAATGCATAATATTTAAAGGCTTTAAGTAAAGTTTTACCACTTGTTCTTTTCTAATATTTATTATTTTCAAAAGGCCTTGGGTGAGATAACCTTAATGGCAAGGGAAAAAGCCAAAGACCATAAAGACTTGTCCTGTCTCCAGCCATATAATGTGCCAAGAAATGCTGTACAAGGTTACAGGGGAATTTTTTTTTTTCTATAATAAACTCAACAGACCAGCCAACCACCATCAAACACAGAGCCTTCATTAGAAAAAAGAAAAAGAAAAAGAAAAAAAAGATGAAAATTGTAAAAAATATTTTTTTTTTTACAAAGGTATAATTTAGGTTTTTTTAAACAATGAATAGCAGCACTTTTTAAATATTAAAATCTTTTATCTGAGACTACAAAACAAAAACAAACAAAATAAAATACCTGAGGATGACTGCAACTACACCTCGACTCGGAGACAACTCGTGCTTTAGCTCTAATCTGTTCATATTTTGTCTCATACACTGCTTTTCAACTCAGTCACTCTTATGAGATGTGTTTAAACTCAAATAGCATGACATGACTACACACATCGCACTGGTCATGGGGTGGTGGGGGGATATGTTGAGAGTCTTGGTACCTTTAGCATTCAAGGTTTTGATATTAATTCTGATATCTGTACATGATTTGTTTCAACGTTGGTCAGAATAGTTTTTTTTTTTTTTTTTTTTCAAGAATCTCTCATCTTAGTTTTCCAAATATTACAGAACGGGAGCATTTTTTTCCACTTGTGCGTCTAACAGGATTGACACAGATTCACTCAATGTGCTTTCACTGTGAGCTTGCTGGGACAAAAAAAATTCTCCCCTAAAAATCCACACGAAAAATTACTTTTAAACACACACGCACACACACGCTGTTAGTCATTAGGCTTGATTGTACACTAAACTTCACATGAACCCAGGCTGTGGCCAACTCAATGCAGGTTTCCATTAAATTACACGACAGAAATCCTCAGAGGATGACATAGAGGCTTGCGCCGACATCATGTGACCTGTCCTCTCCAGGATGTGGGCTGTACAGTTAAAGTCCATTGTAGTGGGGACCCCAGCGCTTGTTGATGTGGTCGAAGGTGTGTGACACCCACTGCTGCTCCAGGACGCGATATCTCTCCTCACATAAATACAGAGGCTTCCCTCGACTACAGAACAGAAAAGATCAGGATGTTACAGCAGGAAAGGTAAACCGTTTTCTCTACAAAAGACATGAACACTTCAAAAAAGGTTTAGGCAGGGCTTTAAACTCACATAAAAGACTACTTGAGCAGGGCCAGAAATAAACAGAGGCTTGGGGCAAAAATGTCACCAAAATAAACAAAAATGCCCCCCAAATTAAAAAAAAGGGGGCTAAAAAAAGCTCCAGTACAATTAAACGAATTATATTTACAGCAATCGCTGTGAGCGAAAATTTTTGACTTTGAGGCATTACATATTACTCACGTTGCATCGGATTCCTTTGTACATGTTTTTTACGCAGCATTTTGCAGCATTATAATAAACTACATGTTTCTGTTGAGCTTATGAATTTAATGGCCAATCAGATTAATCACATCTGTTCTCATTTTGTTCAGTGCACATGTCCTCTGAATGAATTCTGCACTCTGTGAATTTTCTCATAAACAACAAAGAGCAGATGCAATGCAAATAAGAGATTCGTTTTGCTTCAGTGATTGAGTGAACGAGAATTTTTGTACACAATCCAGTTTTATGTATTTTCAAATAATTAACATGTGCATACATGATGCCTTTTCCAAAGTAACATATGTGACCCTGGATCACAAAACCAGTCACAAGTCGCACGGGTATATTGGTGGCAATAGCCAACAATACATTTTATGGGTCAAAATGATCGATTTTTCTTTAATGCCAAAAATCATTAGGCTATTGAGTAAAGATCATGTTCCATGAAGATATTTTGTAAATTTCCTACCGTAAATATATAAAACATTTATTTTTGTGAGTGAATGCAGCACAACCGCGAACATAAATGGACAACTTTAAAGGATATTTTCTCAATGTTTCGATTTTTTTGCCCCCTCAGATTCCAGATTTTCAATAGTTGTATCCCGGCCAAATATTGTCATATCTATCCTAACAAACCATACATCAATTGAAAGCTTACTTATTCAGCTTGCAGATTATGTATACATCTCAATTACAAAAAATTTACCCAAATGACTGGTTTTGTGGTCCAGGGTCACATATTACACAATCAAAGATGGTCCAAGGACAGAGCTTTGAGGAACACCACATTTATCAGACTGGAAAAACTTGCTGAACTGAAGTCATGGACTACTTTTGAGTGTTCTTTGCTCCATTTCTGTATTTTCCTTATGTGGCAATGCAGAAATAAGCTATTTTCTGTGATTGTGAGGGTACTTCAGATTCTTTAGCCACTATAGTGAATAACTGGAAAAATAACAAAATGCAGTAAATGGCAAAATAATTTGCACTACAAACCAGTGTGTTTATGATTACAATAATAAATTAAAATAATATGATAAACAATAGTTTGCAATATAAACATAACGGACAGTTTTTGTACAGCTAAAATAACTGGAAGCGGATGAGAACAGAAGCCTCGACACAGTCAAGTTATAATAGCCGTGCCCACTCTTACGTTAAGAATAAGGTTTGTTTTTCATGATACTAAAATAACCAATGCAAAGTTTTGATTTCGAATGCATAAAAGCAATAAACTATTCAAAAACAGTTCTTAGCTTGTTTTGTCTTTCTAGCCAGAATATGAAACTTTTTTCTTATTTATTCTATTAATTTACATATTTATAATCACCAATAATCACCAATAATGATTTATTAAATTTAAGATTTTAGATTTAAGTTATAATTTATATACTTTTTGTAGACTATTTACATTATGCAAAACTTGTAAACATTTCAATTGTTTTGTTTTTGAAAGAAGTCTCTTATGTTCACCAAGGCTGCATTTATTTAATCAAAAAAGAAAACAAGCAATACTGTGAAATGCCATTACAATTTAAAATAATTGTTTTTCTATTTTAATACAATTAAAAATTATTTATTTATTGATGTGATGTAAAGCTGAATTTTCAGCTTCAGTGTCACATGATTGTTCAGAAATCATTCATGCTGATTTGCTGCACAAGAAACATGTATTAGTATTATTATCAATGTTTTTTCTGCTTAACATTTTTGTGGAAACAATGATGCCGATAGATAGAAATAAACACTTTTATTCATCAAGGACGCATTAAATTGATTAACAGTGAGAGTGAAGACTTTTTATAATGTTCCCAAGATTTCTATTTAATAAATGCTTTAATAAATTCAAAAAATATTTTATTAAATGAAAATAAATGCTGTTTATTGAACTTTCCATTTATCATCTAAGAGTCCTGAAAATATTGAGCAGCACAACTGTTTTCAACACTAATAATGATAAAAAAAAGTGTTTCTTGAGTACCAAATCATAAAATATAATAATATAAAAATAAAAATATTAGAATGATTTCTGGAGGATCATGTGGACTGGAGTAATGATGCATATTAAAATGTATGAAAATAGAAAACAATTATTTTTGTTTGTAATAATATTTTTGAATAAATAAATGCAGCCTTGGTGAGCAGAAGATAAAAACATTAAAAAAAAAAAGTAATGTTCCAAACTTTTGACAGGTATTAAACACAAGTAAACAAACACAAATGCCATGTCAGATGCTACTTCTGTTCTACCTTTGCAGTGTAAAGATGGCTTTTGTTGATGTTAATAAGTCTATAGTATATAATAGCCTATTTTGTTTTAATAGTATAGTACTATTAGTAAATGTTAGTATTTGACATGAAAGACAACACAGATCAAATAAATATGTTAAATCTTAAAATTGCCCTTACAAATAATGATAAAACAACCCTGAAAATCAATTCCAGGGGCCAGATAATGGAAAATGAAATTTTAGACCCTGCTACTGAGACCCTCAGAATGAAATCTAGATGCAATATCTGTCCATCAGAGCAGCGAGAGGTTTACCGTAGGTCTCTGTCCTCCTCTCCATGAGCGTCCAGATACACAGACCCCCACAGACAGAAGCGATGCCCTCGGATGATAATGATGACCGAGGCGTTCACCAGGAGGAAGATACTAGTCGCTGCTCCGCAGTGCTGGGAGTGCTTTGGATTAAAAAAAAATACATATATAATTATAATCAGCACCATCAGTGTTTGGACCATTCAAACTGAGCTTTCGCCGTTTGCTCCACACTCACCAGCACACACTCACACACGCCCTGCTGTTTACAGCAGTGCCCCTTCAGACAGACGAAGGCGCCGCACACCAGGCAGAGCGCGGGGTCTTTGGGGGTTTTCCCACAGCTGGTGCAGGACTTCCTGTGGTAGAACTGGAAGATGGTGTTGTAATTGTCTGGGAGGTGCAGGAGGCGAGGGGCGGCCCACTGCGGATCCTGAACCAACAGAGACTGAAGAGAGACCAGATTTCATTAAAGGTGCTGTATGTAACTTTTCCACTCTACTAGGCTTGGCACGATAGTCGGCGTTACCGGTGTTACACGGTGTTCAGTCGCAACACCGGTTTCATCACTTGCCCACCGCAGCACCGCAAAATTTTTTTTTTAAAGCAATTACGAAGTATCCGGATTTTCTGTCACCAGTTGACTAGCATTGTATGATCACGCTCAACCATTCAAGCGCGACAAAACAAGAGACCGCGCTGTAAGTCCTGCCTATTACACACACGTGCGCACACACGGAAAAGACGCGCGTCAGTATCGAGTTCTCTTTTCGGCCTTGAACAAAACATAACACACACACAAATTATGCCAAAATGTCCGTTTTGTTGTTGTGTTTTTCATGAATAATAACGAACCCACCATTCAAAACACTGTGGTTGAATCCGAAATCGCGCCCTATACCCTCAAATCGGGCGTTATTGTTCTCAACATGATCTCAAGCAGTGAAAAATAGAGGACACTGACAACGCGCTGAAATACAGGACCGAGCAGGTAATATTTAATATGAAACAAAGTCTCAACTTTCAAATTTGGTCAGTCAAACAAAAATAAAATAGGCCTACCTATTTTTGGCTCTTTAATGTCTTGTGACAGATTGTCTCAGTTAAAGCCAAGTTCAAACTCTTCTGACTGCTTTGTCGCACAAAAATGGTGGAATTTGATTGGTCAGATCGCATGTCAATCAAACTCAATACGAATGATGAATTGATGCCATGTAAAAAAAAAAAAAAATACATCACTCTAACACCCCCCACCCCCACGATGAAACCGGTAATACCGGTGTTGTCACGATTCGATTAACCGGTGGGAGAATATTATCACCGTCACATCTCTACACTCTACCAAAGCATAAAAATACCATAATATGTTTGCAGATATTTAGGAAACATGCTAAGTTCACATACTCGTTTCTCTGACAAACACTTCTACAGCCAGTTATTTTACTTTGAAATGTGCGTTTCCAGGCTGGAATGTTTGTTATTGTTGGTCTGTGATACTGCACGTTGCCAATTTTCATTGTCCATTGCGCTCGTTTCTGTTGCGCGTGCTCAAACTGGCAACCCATGTGAGTGCCATCCAGTCTGAGGAGCAGGAGTAACGGTGATCTCCGATATTATGAATTCGACTGCAGTACCTATTTCGACCACTAGTTGTCATTCTTACATACTGCACCTTTAAAGCTATGGATCTTGCAGGATGTTTTAATGGTACACAGACCTCTTATATTTCAAAAGACCAAGGCAAATTTTATGACCGCTTTAATTTGTATTTGAATCTCAAAGATGATGTTATTGAAGCTGGTTACGCTTGGTTAGGTCACAGTGGTTAACGGTAATAAAAAAAAAAACCAATTGGTTAAAACACTGACGTTAGCAACATATTAAATAAAACAGGGTTACAAAAAAAAAAAAAAAAATCAAGACACAAACAGACACTGACCACAGACTGTTGGGACGGTGTATTGGACAGAGCGATGACCTCTGAACACCACTGGCTAATCAGATCGAAAGCGCTGAAGTTCCAGTCCAGACACGCGGCGCTGCTCATGGATCCACTGGACTGAACAGAACCAGTCAAACTCAGACACCCGGTCAGCAGAGAAAACTCCTCCTCCACCTGTGACGAGAGACAGCCGTGAGTCTATCAACTGTGCTGAATGAGAGCCAGCATGTGTGTGAGAACCTATTTAACCATATTCTGGGAAGTGAGCTTTGAAAAACAGTATAAAAATAAAATAAATATATATTTACAGTTAGGTTATGGTATTTATAGCTAGCTGTAGAAGTCTATGTAATGTCCCCATCTAGAGAGTGATGTAAATGTGTGTGTGTGTGTGTGTACCTGGCATCCGGGTAAGCTGTCTCCATACAAGTGGTGTTGCAGTAAACAGGACAGTCTCAGGAAGGGCAGACAGAACTGCTGTAGGGTGAACTCAATGGACTGAGGAGACCACACACTGGAGCTCAACTACACAGAGAAGACATCATTAATCACAGCTCATTCCCTGGTGATAACACAAGATCTTCCTCAGAGATGATTTGCTTTGAAAGAACAAGCTTTAGGCTCATATAACAGTGAGCTGCAGATTCCTACATAATAGATAATTACTCATCTATGGCTAATTTTCATGAAGCTGTGTTTTCTAAATAAAAATTCTATGTATAGATGATACACTGTTGTTCAAATTTTTTGGTTTTCACAAAAAAACTAAGCAGAACAACAGTTTTCTACATCGATACTAATCAGAAATGTTTCTTGAGCATCAAATCAGCATATTAGAATGATTTCTGAAGGATCATGTGACACTGAAGACTGGAGTAATGATGCTGCCTTGTCAAAACAACAAGAGAAGAAAGTGAATAGATGTAATGTCCCATGACACATTTGCAAGATGTGTTCAACAATGGGTCCTTGGATACTTGTTTACACTTTTCTAAAAAGGATCTGAACCTGCTGTTCTCTGAACTACATATTCTCATTATTACTACTGATGCTGAATTTGTAGATTAATGACTTCAATGATAATTTTTGTCTAATAAATTTGCATAATGGTAGTATAGTCAGACTTGTAACCCGCACTAACTTGGATGGGTTAAATGCAGAGGACACATTCTGAGTACTTGGCCTTCACATGTCACTTTCACTGAAGTGCTGTTGAAGAGGACTCACCACAAATGCCTCCTCAGAGTTGGTGTCATACACATCTTTGGCCTTCGTCAGCTCGGAGATCACGTGACCCAGGAGCGACTCCCATGATTTGTCAGAGTTTGGCGTGTTCTGTGTATTGAAATAGCATTGAAAAAAGTGCTTTTTACTCCCTCCAGACTGGAATCACTGTCATTGTTCTACCTGGATTGAAATACTGTATATTGGCTGTGTTTCAAAACCAAGTGAGCTGACTATCTAGACAACATTATTGGCCATCACAAATGGATTAAATGCAGCAATAATACCCAATACTGCAGTCTAGGAAGGAACTTGCTCGGTTTTGAAACACACTGTGTGTTGTTTTAAACGTAGTCAGCAATTTGCAAAAGCAATAGAAGTTTCAGACAGAGAGAGACGTGAATTAAAGCAGTCTGACTGATGACATGAAACTTCACCTTAGTCCATTTATTTCTCATACAGCCCATCTACACCAAAAATAGACATTTAATGGAATGCAGAACCATTGCTAATGATCTCTTCTGTGCTAATGAAAACCTCGCTCTGGGTTTTCTGAAGATTACTGCCATCACCCCTTAAACAGGATTGAGGGCCAAGAACACATTATTTCTCTTAATAAAATTTGCTTATCGTAAGGGTCTTAAAGATAGTTCACCCAAAAATGCAAATTCTGTCATCATTTACTCACCCTCATATCATTCCAAACCCGTAAGACTTTCGTTCATCTTCGGTATATAAATGAAGATCTTTTGAATGAAATCTGAGAGATTTCTGTTCCTCTATATGACGCTTCAAAAAGTCCACAGAGAGATCGTAAAACTAATCCATACGAATTGAGCGGTTCAGTCCAAATTTTCTGAAGAGACTCGATCGCTTTATATGATGAACAGATTTAATTTAGGCTTTTATTCACATATAAACATTCATCAACGGAGTAAACGGAAGCTTTTCTCAATTTCTCATCTTCTACTGTTATTTTAGTGTTTCAACATAACATAACCTGATACAAATGTTGTACTTTCAGACTTTTGTGCAATGATAAACTATGATGAACTGCAATAGAAGTCTTTTTTTTCCAAAATCATAAAGGGACATTTGGTCTGTCATTTTGTTTGACGGGCACACCAGCCCTTGAAAAGCGGTAGGCGTGGTAATCAATCATGAAAGTCAATTGGCTGGCGTATGCCTAAGAAAGCTTTTTGATTGCCGTTTGGCTGAGATGGTTGTGATGTTAGGCTCATTGGTCGCACCTTCTTGGCAGCTCCTGTGTTGCTCCAGGCGAGTCTCTCCTCACGGCTGAATCTGATGGACAGAGCGGCCAGAGCCTGTGTGAACTGCAGACTGTACAACACCTTCACCACACACGTGAAGTGCTCTGCACACAAACACAACACACACAACATGCTTATCATCAACACAAGATGTAGTATCTTATGCTTAAACAACATGAAATTAAAACAGATTTTCACTTTAATAAATGTTTGTGGTCATACTGTGCATTATTCATCTAAATATAATGACTCAAGATTATGATGAAAGAAAAACATTTTATTTCACTCATATACCATAAGATTATGACTGTTGCACATTCTAGGTAAATATTTCATCACTTAAAAGGTTAGTTCACCCAAAAATAAATGTCTATTTTATAAAATATCTTCATTTGTGTTCCAAAGATGAACGAAAGTCTAACTGGTTTGGAACGACATGAGGTTGAGTAATTGAACTATCCCATTAAAGCCTTCCCTGGGAATTGAACCCATGACCTTGCTGTTGCCTTGCTCTACTGTTCAAGCAACAGGAACGCTAATGTAATTTATTTATACAAATGTTCAAATTCTTTGTGTAAATTTAAGAACTTAATGTTTCTAACCCACGCCACAATGTTAGGTTAACAAATCTAATTTACCTGAAAAAGTGGTATTAAATCTTGTGTTATCTTAGCCACTGTTAATGAAACATATGTGCTATATGACATAGTGACATATAGCAAAAATGAAATTTCTGTCATTAATCGCCCTCATGTCGCTCCAAACCCGTAAGACTTTCGTTCATCTTCGGAACACAAATGAAGAACTTTTTGATTAAATCTGAGAGATTTCTGTCCCTCCATTTAAAGCTATGCAACTACCACTTTGACGCATCAAAAAGTTCATAAAGAGATCATAAAACTAATCCATATGAGCGGTTCAGTCCAAATTTTCTGAAGAGACTCGATCGCTTTATGATGAACATATTTAATTAGGCTTTTATTCACTTAAAAACATTCATCAACTCATCAGCTCAAGCATGTTCACTTGAGGTGCGAGAACCAAAAGTTTGGGGATATATATATATATACAGATATATATATATATATATATATATATATATACAGTGCTATGCATAAGTTTAGGCAACCATGCTAAAGTTGACTAAAAAGAGGAATAAAAAATCATATTTTGCAAATTTAACTTAATGCCTTATTTTAAAAAATTAGGAAAAATCCAACCTTTAAGGACACCAATTTTCTTTGTGAATGAATAATGTATCGTAAATAAATAAATGTTCTTCCTTAAAAAACAGGGTGCATAAGTTTGGGCACCACTATGTTAAATTCCCATAGAGGCAGGCAGATTTTTATTTTTAAGTATTTTTTTTTTTTTTTTTTTAGGATACTATGCATCCTGATAAAGTTCCCTTGGCCTTTGGAATTAAAATAGCCCCACATCATCACATAGCCTTCACAACATAGTGGTGCCCAAACTTATGCACCCTGTTTTTTAAGGAAGAACATTTATTTATTTACGATACATTATTCATTCACAAAGAAAATTGGTGTCCTTAAAGGTTGGATTTTTCCTAATTTTTTAAAATAAGGCATTAAGTTAAATTTGCAAAATATGATTTTTTATTCCTCTTTTTAGTCAACTTTAGCATGGTTGCCTAAACTTATGCATAGCACTGTATATATATATATATATATATATATATATATATATATATACATACACATATATATATATATATATATATATATATATATATATATATATATATATATATATATATATATATATATATATATATATATATATATTATATCTTAAATATACCTTTAAATTAACTGTTTCCTATTTTGATATACAGTTTTTAAATTTGAAACATTTTAAAATGTTATTTATTCCTGTGATCAAAGCTGAATTTTCAGCATCATTACTCGTCTTCAGTGTCACATGATCCTTCAGAAATCATTCTAATATGATGACTTGATGCTCAAGAAACATTTATTGTTATTATCAATGTTGAAAACGGTTGTGCTTTGAACGGTAGTGTACATTGAAAATGCATCGTTCAATACATTTCCAGTGGACAAGAATGAAGATATGAAAATTAAATGTGACCTGAGACCTTGAGACAATAGGACAATTTAAACTGGACTGGACTTCTGTTCCTCACAAATTATGTTCATAATTAATTACAGTAGACAGCATATTTGTAAAGTCTATGGATAAAAGTGGGGCAATAACTACAATATCATTCTATCAATTCTAAAAACTTTTACTTCGGTCCCCCCAAACTGTAAAAATGTCAGTTGCATCCTTCAATAAAAGCATCTGTTCCAATACAAGATGCACAGAGAGACACCCACTCAAACAGCTCTATAGACGGCAGAGCTTTCAAGAGAATCATGGGTCTTTTGTTAAGACACAAAAATCAATCATGTGACTGTGTACAGAAAAAGGACATCTGATTTTTTTTTTTTGGAGAGGGTAATTAGCCCTTGTTCATGTAGCAGGTGTTAAGACCGGTTGTGAGATGAAAAGCCACACACTCGCACACACAGACAACAACACTCCATTAACAACCTCACCAGAGACAGTCATCACACACACACACACACGTTTCTTTGTGACAGCACTAAACTACTCTCTAACACATGCACAGCCTGTTTCGGTTCTAATACGAGCTTTGTCTTGTGTCTTCACACTGATGGACCCGAATCGATCCTCTGCTCACAATGACAAAACACATGATGCTTATTTGAGTCAATCAATAATTAGTGATTAACCAAGACAGTCCTGGCCCATCTAAAGACTAAACTCACATGTGAAGGGTAGGGTGTGTGAGGGGAAAGAGGAAGATGTTTTCTTAAGTGCAGTACATCTACTGTAGCAGAGAGAATCATGGTAATTTGCTCTCATGTGTTTTCTGCTGGTTGGCCTTGTGCATCGCAACTGTCAACATTTTAGGAGTGTGTGAGTGGAGTTTCAGATAAAAATGCATAGAAGCACTTTGCAGGAGGGAATAAAACGATATGATAAAAACAAAACTTTAAAAATCTGTTCAAATAACTGCATTTGTTTTTTGTTCCTTACCGTTGTTGCCTCTAGCTTGCTCATTGGGGCATTAAAGAATTATGTGCTGACCTTCTAGAAGCTCCCTGTTTAAACTACATATATAAATATTTCCATTAATACTTTTCGATTACGACTTACTCTCGCCAACATTTAAATATCTTAATAGAACAATACCAACCAATATTTAAAGGGGTCATGAATTGAGAAATCAAATTTTCCTTGAGCTTTTGACATATGAGAGGTCATTATACTATAAGAATATCCTGTAAGTTTCAGAACTGAAAACTTCCTTGTTAGTCCAAAAACAGCTTTTATTGTAACCAAGCCCAGATAACAACTTATTGCGGAATGTGTCAATCTATAGATAGGTGAAAGACCACCTATAAACGCCTACTTCATCATTGCAACTTTGGCCCCGCCCACTGGAAGAAGAGCAATACAGGATCACTGGACTAAAAATAACATTACCCTTTAAAGGATCCTAATGCTAGGAATGTGGTTATTTATTTTCAACGATGTGAATGTCTCAGTTCAGCATTATTTATTTGTATTCTGTACATTTCACTGTGGATTATTTTGTAAATCAGTTGCAATTTCGGCGCAGGTTTTGCAAACAGACTTTTACGATATGGACTCGACAGTAATGCCAAAACATGTAAGTAACCATGTTGATTCTAATGCCTGATCTGTGACCAGTGATTTGTGATAGGTAATGATTAATGTACAGTCTGATGTTCTTCGTCTATGTGTCAGTAAATCAAACCTAAACTGTCAACTTCACATTGTTTCTCTTAGTTCAGGGTTTCTCAAACTCGGTCCTGGAGGGCCACTGTCCTGCACAGTTTAGTGCCAACCCTGATCAAACACACCTAGCTGTGAGTTTCTAGTGATCCTGAAGACATTTGATTAGCTTGCTCAGGTGTGTTTGATCAGGGTTGGAGCTAAACTGTGCAGGACAGTGGCCCTCCAGGACCGAGTTTGAGAAACCCTGTCTTAGTAGGATATAATCTGTTATTTAAACTGTGATTAAATTATATATAAAAAGCGATCAAAGAACACTTCCTTTACAATTGCTAGAGCTGTCAATCAAACAGTGCAAGTTTATCAGTGACTGAGTTCTGGACTCGTGCCAAAACTCCCGTAAAAATCAACGAATCTCTTAATTACATCGTGTTTGTACTGATTGTTATGATGAAAACATTTGTTAGTGTGCATTCATAGAATTGCAAAGACAAGATCACTGCATTCATGCGCTCAACATGTCTGCGATCGGCTTCAATGCTCATCACTGCAACCTAATCTAAATATAATTGTATAGATCTAAATATAATGCTATAATCAACACTTTTCACGATTAGTAAATTAAGTAAAGATTAGTAAGAGAGCTATAATAGTAAAAACGAGCTAAACGTTTTTGAGAAAGATCCACATGCAAAACTTATTTCAAACGCAAAGGTGTTAGCCAATCACAGCAGAGGGCGTTTACACTGAAGTCTCTCAGTAGACACGCCCTTTCAAACAGAGCGTTCAAATCAGAGAAAAATGCCTTTTATTTCTAAATTATGACAATTTGAAAATGTAAAAATCATATTAACATTATAAGTGCACCCCAGGAAACAATACAGTTCATGACCCCTTTAAATCTCTTAACTGCCTTTGAATCCTCACACGCGTGTCCAAATCACTGTGGCAATTGTGCTAGACAACACTATTAATACAATATAGCTAGATCTAAATCTGGAGGATCACTTGTATCATCATTATACATAGTTTAAATTGCTATATTTAATTGATCTATATAAATAAAGTTCAGACGGAAACTTTTGGTTGTTGCATTTAACTGGTTTTGTAAAAGCATGAAGCTGGTACTTTAAATCAGAATTGATTGGTAGAAATGCCTTAATTCTAGATTTACGTACAGGTCAGGGTGTAAGACTGATCGTTTTTAATTAAATGTTTTCCTTTTTAAATCACATTTTTATCATTAACTGCTAATCTGTCAGGCTTATTTGATAAATTAGTCATTAAGAAGGTCTTTCGCCATAATTTACTGTCTGGTATAAACATGAACAGAATTTGTGATTTCATGTTACTTTGTGTGTTTGTGTGTGCGTGTTACCTTTGCGTAAAGGCTGAGGCATGGTGAGGATGAAGATGATGAGGAGGGACGGGACATCTCTGAAGAGCATGGGCACCTCAGGACGTTCATCATCACAGAACCTGCACACAAAACACAGAATCACACAACAGCACAACACTAAATGCTGTAGAGAAACACACAAAACACATGATATAAACATCAAATACACACAGAATTTTTAACTTGGGTGCATGAAACTATGTGATCTACAGACGACACTATCTTGCACACACAACAGCACAACTTAAATTATGTAAAAACAGGACCATCACTGTGGGCGAATATTCATGAAGCTGCAAATCCTTTCAATACAATGTTACTGTAAATGTACAGTAGGTGGGCAGGTTACATATAAAAACCCAAGACCGCAATTCAAAAATAAAAGAAAACAGAACAGCAAATATTTATTTATTCACTTATATTCAAAACTATTTGAGTGTGTGGGACTGAGTGCTGTCCATTAGAGCAGAAATCTGAACCGAGCTTTTGTGCATATTGGCCCTAAATGGTGTTTGGACACTACTGCAAACACTCAAATAATTCACTCAAACACAATGACATTCAATGACTTTACTGTCCAAACACAACTCTCAGATAATCTTTTTTTCTGTTTGACAAGTGATTGCGGGCAGGCAGAAACAGGGACAGCAGAGGCTTTATTCTAATTGCTGTATTAATAGCTCAGCGAATGTGCCCGCGGGTTCTAGTGACAGAGTTTTCCTTCACAAGCCCCAAACAAGGCATTTATAAATACATCTGCGTCCCCTCGGAGCCGGAGTCCAGCCCGGCTAACGGTCCTGAGAGACGCGCGGGTGAAAACCCTGTGTTACCGCCCGAACGCAGGAGAAATGAGGCCACTTAGCCAGCCGAGAGTGTTAAGTGCCTTTTAAACAGGAGACGTGATGAGCAGTAACCTCCACACAGCCATAAACCCTCGAAATAAACCGCAGCACTCAAGACATGTAGTGCTGCACACCATCATTTGCGAGATGCTGCAGTTATTGGTATCTATGGAAACCCCATTTGCTCTAATGTCTCTCTCTCTCTCTCTCTTTCAAAAAGATCCAGCAGCAACACCATAAAAGCCAGTGAGTAACAATAATACTTCTTTCAGCTAATTTTGTCATGCTCTAAAAAAACATTTATAGGAGCGAAACTCTTGTGTGTATGTAACGTTATCAATATTCAGTCAAGTTTGAGTCTTTTTGACTGATTAAATATAATAAATAGTCATTTGTTTGTGAATCAGACCTCACTGGTCTGATTCACACCTTATTTATTTAAATAAAAAAAAATGATTAAATTCAGCACAGTAAATGCTAATGTAATGTATTATTGACATAATTGTACTTTACAAGTCACACACTCTGGGATTGCTGTGAAATTTTATGCAAAATTTAAATAACGTTGTCTTTTATAATATATTTTAAAATGTAAATTATTCCTGTGATCAAAATTGAATTTAGCATCATTACTCCAGTGTCACATGATCCTTCAGAAATCATTCTAATATGCTGATTTGATACTAAAAAAAACAGTTCTTACTACTTTTATCATCAATTAAAACATTATCATCAATGTTGAAATGATTAGAACGATTCATTTATATTCTTTGATGAAAAGAAAGTTCACAAAAACAGCATTCATTTGAAATAGAAATCTTTTGTAACATTATAAATGATCAATTTAATGCATCCTTGCTGAATAACAGTCCAATAATTTGAACGGTAGCATATGTAGGAAGGCTTCAATTATTTTACTGGCAATGCATCATGGGAGTAAGCGCTCGCACAAGCTCTTTTGTCAAAATTCCATAATTACAGTAAATTCTCTGATTGCTGGATCTCTCTGTAGGATTATGGGTAGTGCAGTTCTACAGTGTGAGTTCAGAAATGTAACATGATTTCATAAAAAGGATTGATCTCTGATCAGGATCAGTTCAGGAGATGTGTGTGTGTGTGTGTGTGTGTGTACTCACTCAGGCTCTCTGCTGTGCGTGGTCTGTGTGAGTCTGGTCCAGGGGTTGTATGCTGAATCTATGCTGTAGAGACGCATGTGCATGGCCAGCACATGAAACAGCTGATCTGAAACAGACAGAACACACACACACAAGTGTTAGTGTGTGTAACATGATAAATGGAGTTTGCGTAAAGCCTCTAGGTGTGTAGGAGGAAGTGACAGACATTAGACCTCATGAAAACTTGTCCTTTTTCCCACAGATCAATGCCTTTAACACATGCTGGACAGAGGCATTGAAAGGCATTGTTAAAAAGCACATGTGTTAAAGGCATTGAACCCACCGGACACTCTCAAAGCCTGATGAACCTGCAACTTTACCTCAGATTACAACACAAACTCTGACAGTATTTGTCCAAATGACTGAGGTTTCAAGGATGATGATGACAAGAAGAACATGTGGCTATGTTTGTAATCTCATACAACTTGTACCATTTCTGCAGTATTTATACTGCATATAGACTACCGTTTTTTTTTAAGCTTGGGGTCTGTAAGCTTTAGTAAACCATTTATTTGATGAAATATATTATTTATTTGAAGCAATACAATTGATATTTAAAATAACTGTTTTCTAACGTTAAATATTTGAAAGTGTAATTTATTCCTGTGATCAAAGCTGAATTTTCAGCATCATTACTCCAGTCTTCAGTGTCACATGTTCATTCAGAAATCATTCTAATATACTGATTTGGTGCTAAAAAACAAAAACAAAAAAAAACAATTATTTTTATTATCAATGTTGAAAACAGGTGTGCTGGTTAATATCTTTGTGGAAACTGTGATACATTTTTTTTATATGTTATCATTCTATTCCCAACATGCCTAAGATGACTGAAGGTTATGTCCGCATACACTCATCAACCACTCTAAAAATGGAAGTTCATTAACCTACTTCTGTGAGCAGGACATCTAGTGTAGGTGAACAGTTTGTGACTGCAACGTCATGTGATTTAGACAGTAACATAAGGGACATTTACACTATTTCAGCCTTTAATTACTATTTTTTCTCCAGTGAATGCAACAAAAGAAGTGGCATCTCTCTCAGACTCAATAAAACACCAGTATCATTCAAGAAGCTGGCTTATCTACAGACTCATGACAGAGCAATAGCACCACCTACAGGCGATCACCAAGTTATGAATAACTTATCAGCTCACCATCTTCATAACACCTTTGGGAGTCTCAAAAACAGTCTAAGAATTTTTTTTTTTTTTTTAAACATGCTAAAACACATTTCAGGCTAGCTCTTCCAATAGTAAAACTATCATAAATGACTCTTAAAGACAGGGTTCTAGTCGCTCTATTGCACAGTCCTTGCATACATTTTTAGGGTCCGTCTCCTTCACTAATGTCTCAGACAACTAGCAATACGTTTAGGTGTAAAAAAATCTGTTTGCATTTTGTTCCATTGCAAAAATGTTTGTGAATGCCCTCTAAACCTCAGACATGATGGCACAAGGAAATATGAGAGATCTTCAGATATCTATTCCATTCCTCCATCCTCGTTTCTACCCATTTCCCAATCACTTCATCATGAAGCCTGACAGCTGAAACTGAGATCTCTGCGTCGCTCTATTTCTCGTTCACATCTGTCTCTCCACCGCCTATCCTCACACACACACACACACACACACTCTCCGGCTCCATATTGATCTTGTGTCTCCACACACCTGTGATTATAGTGTGCACACTCGGCCCTCTTCAGACGCCATCAATCACACACAGACACGAAACACGAGAGAGAGAGAGACTTAGATGTTCAACTGGCAAAAGTGAATGCGATCTACACTAACACAGAGAAACATTTTACATCAAATGACACTCAAATTCTCCAGAATACAACCCAGAATCACTCTGACTAAACTAGAGGACATCGGACAGCAGTGGAATAGAACAGAGTCATTATCTAAGGCACGTACTAACGAGCCACTTTCATCTGAACAAATCAATAACCTTAACTTTTAAACTTCGTCATGTAAATTGTTCTGGACAGTTCTATGGACATTTTTGGACAAGTGTGATATTTCTTTTTATACCATGGTCTGTCTGAATACTTGATTCTGATTGGCTGGCAGGTGTGCGTTCAAACTGCTTATAACAAGGCTCTGTGGAATACTTGCTTCTGATTGGTCAATCTCGCCATCCGGCGGTATGTTATTCCCAGAAAACAACCGCTGAAAACAGATAACGCAGGCTCATCCGGGTTACTGAAGTCAGCAGTGCTACACGCTTGCTAGGAACGTTTTTTTCCTCGTGGAAGTTTTACGTTGGGTGCGCTAATAAAATATTAAAACTCAGTCAAATCAACATTTTGTGTACAGTTATTTAATTATGTCATCAGGTATCGCGGATTCGCTCTCTCTTGTTTCATACAAACGCAGCTGCTGCCATTTTGTGAATATTGTTTTGAACACTGTAAAAGATAACAAACAGGTACGATTTTAAAACGGTTTCATAGATCAATATCTCCTATCTTCATAATTATGCAAAATGCTGTTTTCATCAAAGAATCCTGAAAAAAAAAAATTTGTACACCACTGTTTTCAACATTAATAATAAACAGAAATGTTTCTTGAGCATCAAATCAGCATATTATAATGATTTCTGAAAGATCATGTGACACTGAAGACTGGAGTAATGATGCTGAAAATTCAGCTTACATTTTATAATATATTCAAATAAAAAAGTTATTTAAAATTGTAATAGCATTTCACAATCTTACTGTGTTGTTGTATATTTAATCAAATAAATGCAGCCTTGGTGAACATAAGAGACTAAAAAAATCGTTGGAACGGCAGTGTGTGCGTGTAAGAATATAGGCCTATAAATATAATAACTGTAGTAATTAATTGTTATATTGGAATTACTCCATAGTGACAGATGCTCTTTTTTTTACATTCGAGACTCTGAGGAACTCTACCAAAACATTGGCTTGATTTTACTTGAAGTGTGCAAACACTAAGAAAATACAAGTATCAGATTGAGACTCAGTATCGGGTCAATGTTCAATGACTCGGATCGATTGAAAACCTGATCGGGACATCCCTTAGACCCCTAACAACCACTCGCAACACTAGCAATATGGCGGCGAGATCTGCACAGCCACTCAACATTCTCTTTCTTTGTCCATACTTCCCATTTTCTTAGTCTCAGCACATTAGAGCTTAGCAAGAGAACGAGTAAATCTGGCCCTCTCTATGGATGTGTTTAATGTAGCTCAGAAAATGGCTGTTTTGCTGGAGTGTGAAATCTCTCCAGCTGCACTTGATTGTCAGGATTTTTTCATAACAGCTCAAAGTCTGCACACACACTCATTTATACAGAGCCAGTGTGTGGATGTGTGTCGACTGACTGATCTTGACTGCGAAAAATCCAACAACAGCAGTCTCGACATTCTCCTTACATCCAGTCCATCAGCATACAAATATATCATCCATAGTCCATCATCCCAGAAGAATGCCATTCCTGAACAATTAGAACAGTCCGTTCCCATTTGAATCACGGACAGCAGAGTCCACTTGGGAAATTTCATTTGCGTTGGCGTTGTGTAGTGGTTAAGGTTCAAGGCTGGTAACTGGCAAGGTTGAATCCCCTTAAGGCCCTATCAATGAACTCTTTGTATCCTTGAACACTAAATTGAAGACAGTGAACTTCAGATTACTCCAGATAATTAAAGTGAAATAAGTTCAGGACCAGTGGCTGACACATTCAAGGTCAAAGTCATATGTAAAGAGCAGTGTGCCTGACATACACAAAACTGCCGTAATTAAATGAATACATTTACTCAATTCACAAAAGAATTTAAAAGTGAGCATGTTTATTTTCCGTTATCAATGCTGACGTGGTTTTGGGAACTGACAACATCTGTCAAGTGGGCACTGTTAGATTCAGAAAAATCCCCAAATGACCCAGCCTGGCACAAAATACTTTAAAGAAATATGACATTAAGAGTGTGTTCACAATTCGCATGTTTGGTTCGATTAAAACGAACTATTGTGCAATGGCTTTGTTGGTACCAAACAAACAGGCCGAGACCGACCAAACCAAATGCAGGATGTAATGTCACAAGATGCAATCTTAAAAATTTATGGATGCACCGATATGAACATTTTGGCCAATACCGATAACCGATAATTCTGTATATTTGAAAGCCGATAACCGATATATTGGCCGATAAATCTAAATCCAAATTTTTCTATAATTTTTGAGAGCCTGATAACAAAAACAAGTCTCACCATGCCTCAAGCACACAATTATAATGTTCTCATTATAATTTTATGTAGTCTATATGACAGACTTGCGCTGCACATGTCGCACTTTACTGTATTTTCCTTTTTTGAAGCGATTTCAATCATACATCATGGGGAACAGTGTGCATCTGAAGTGTCTCAGCTGAAGTAAATAATACATTAATATATCGGCTAAATTTTCTTATTGGCCCAATAACGATAACTTTAAAAATGAACATGTATCGACCAATACCGATATGGTGGCCGATATATCAAGCATACCTGATTCTTCTCATCATTGTTGCAATATTGTCCATTACAGTTCGGTACAGGCATTAGAAGCGTTATCTCCTTGCAGCAGATGTGTTAGTGTGTGCAACGGAGGAATTCCTGCCGCTAATTTGACATTTTAAGAGCTCTTTATGAGTTCTCAACTGGTAAAAAATACCACTATATGTGGTGCATTGAGCGCACAACACTGTTTTGGATGTTCAGTAAGGTCCGTTGCAAAATATAAATCATAAAGGCTTGTGAGTCCAATCAGGATGTGAACATATAATTTTGCCTTTTATCTTTAGGTTTGGTGTTTAAAAAAAAAAAAAAAAAGTCAGTGTGAATGCTAATCGAAATAGGACTAAATGTATTATTTTCTTCTTTTTTTTGGGACCGAACCAGAAGAACCAAGAGAACCACAATTGTGAACACACCCTAACTCTGCATTACTCCCTAACAAAGCTGTTAGTATTCTCTGGAAATGTTGACATTTTGTCACTCAAATTGTACACTGATAATCTATAAATGTAAAAAAAAGAAGAAATCCAACAAATGTTAAACTCAGAAAACAAAAAGAGAGGGAAAAAAGAGAGAAACTCACTGAGACAGGAGCGTTTGGCGGCAGCACTGGCCCCCCCACTGCACAGATCCCCCCCACGATGAACCAACTCTAACTCCAGATTAGTCCTGAGAGAGAGAGAGAGAGAGAGAGAGAGAGAGAGAGAGAGAGAGAGAGAGAGAGAGAGAGAGAGAGAGAGAGAGAGAGAGAGAGAGAGAGAGAGAGAGAGAGAGAGAGAGAGAGAGAGAGAGAGACACACAACATGTGGACTAGAGCAGCTCTGAGGGAAACTGGACCTATCCTTTTACAATGCCTTATAAAACCTTGAAATGCATTTCAAAGCAAGCTAAAGAATGACCAACACAAATAAAAGAATGGAACATAGAAAAGACAGCAAGAAAGAATGAGAGAGTAAGACAATAGAACAAATGAAATAAGGGGAAAAAAAACAAATGAACCAAAGCACATGGTAACAAAAGAATGAACAGGAGAACAAACAAACAGTCAAAGAAACAACAAATGGGAAGAACAGGCTAACTAAACACTGAACAATACAAACAAACAAAACAAACTAAGAAAGAATGGAACATGGGAAAGAAAGTACAAACATACAAAACAAATAATATATACAATATCCATGGGTTCCCCTTTTTCGACACTGCTGAATATAAAAAACAGTATATTCTTCCTCAAGGAAACACTGATCATATTGAAGAACAATCACAACTAAAATGATGCCATTTACACAATACATTTTTTAGAATATAAACAGTGTCATGACATCAGAACATCTGTAATGCAAGACACGCACACTTTATGCTGTACTGAACTTCCCTCTAATGCCAAACATAATGAGAACACTGAAGATTAGATAAAAAAAAAACACTGACCCATAAAATCCACTGTGCAATTTAGGAAAAACTGTGCAATTTATGTCTTAAATAGATGCTCTTTCTCACCTGGCCACGGAGTACATGAACAGGAAGTCGTTGTCAGGTGACCCTGGGTTCTTCCCATAATCCATGTATTTTTTCTGTGTGGTGTTTTTAATGTCCTTTATAACGGATTCCATCTCTTTACTCAGGTTGGACTCCGCCTGTGAGGAAGGAAAAACAAGTCATGACATGCAAGTCTATGACACTGGCTTGAGATTTTGTGTTATGAGATGTCAAACCCCAACACTATTTGTTGGGGCATGAAAGATCACATGGAGGTGAATGCCACACCAGTCCGTTCTCTGAATCAGGATGGAGGGATGAGATGAACAGAACAGAAAAGAGGGGAGGGGAGAGCGCTCTAATAAATACCAGTATGGGATCTCTCTGCTTTACGCTGGCGCTTACTGGGAAAATGCCCAGCTGCTCCTGAAGGTCCTCCACTTCCTTCACCAGTGTGGACAGGCTCTTGTTACTGGGAGTGTGCCAGGCGCCCGTCTCCATCCCACGCCCAGGACGACAGGGCAAAACACTGTTGGCGAACTGACGACACAGTGGACAGGTGAACTCACCCTTATCCACAGAAAACCCCTGAAGAACCTGATCATTCTGAGGAATAAACAAATACGGTTAGGTTTAAAGCAGACTACTTTATAAAAAACAAACAAACAGACATAACACTTATAGTATCCCATATATCCTCTTATAGAGACAGACTTTTGACTATTAGTAGTGGTGCACGATATATCGGCCGCCGATATAATATCGGCCCGATATGGTCATTTTTTTACACATCGGTATCGTTCCAATGTCAAAATATGGCCGATGTGAACAGGCCGATATTTAATGTGTGAAGCTGAAGAGGTTGATGTGAGAGAAATACACATTTCATACAGATGACATAAGCAGAGAACAGTCTGTTTTCTTTCATTTTGAATTGTTCTGTTTAAAAATAGAAGTTTCAAGCTTTCTATATATGTCTCAGGTCTGTGAGGCAGGTAGGTTTCGGTTCATTTATGAGACGCGCTCCAGGTTCACGCGCCGTCGCCTCTGTCCTGATTAAATATTTTCTAGTATATTTACTTTTTATTTATTAAATCCAATTCAATTCGTTGATGAAACATTGATCAAAATTAAGATACAATTAGGTTTCGGTTCATTTATGAGACGCGCTCCAGGTTCACGCGCCGTCGCCTCTGTCCTGATTAAATATTTTCTAGTATATTTACTTTTTATTTATTAAATCCAATTCAATTCGTTGATGAAACATTGATCAAAATTAAGATACAATTAGGTTTCGGTTCATTTATGAGACGCGCTCCAGGTTCACGCGCCGTCGCCTCTGTCCTGATTAAATATTTTCTAGTATATTTACTTTTTATTTATTAAATCCAATGCAATTCGTTGATGAAACATTGATCAAAATTAAGATACAATTAATACAAAACGAAATTAAATTTAAAGACAGGCTTTGTGCTTTCTGCTTGAGGTCTCTGTGAAAGTTTTAAAGCAGTTTTTAAGTGCCGAGAGCGCTCACGTCCGTAACATTGTTAATGCAGTCCAGTGCGACTTATGTTTTTTTCCTCCTCATGACACATTTTTGACTGATTGTTTTTTGACTTGTAGATATTTGAATATATTGCTTGATATATGATACCCATTCGAATTAGATTTTTCTCAAAAGTGACAGCGCGTGTGATTTGTGGATTCTGATAAGCGCGAGTGGAGAAACAGGCGTTTATTTATTCATTCTCAGTGTTGAGAAACGTAGCCTTCATGTGTTATTGTGTTAATAATAACTAAAGTAGCCTACCTAATTATGTTACATATTTATTTTGTATGAAAACTATCGCGTTCGTTACTTATGGATTAAAAAAGTAGGCTACCGGTGCTGCGCGAGCTCTCTCTCACAAACACGGACGCGCGCACATAGAGAGAGAAGATAATTGTAAAATGAAAACGGGCTAAGTTTAAATTTTGTTCTTGCTTGTTTGTTTTTTTCTGTCAAAATGTCAGAAAGCATTTTGTATTATCCATCCGTGTTTTTAAAATTCGTTAAATGACGGACGTTTTACTGTTAACACAGCCCATATGTCGGATTCGCCTACTTGTTATTATTTTTAGAATAAGTGATTCGTTATGCTATTATTGGACTCCTGTCTATTCATTGTCAACTGTTTTCTATAAATATGTTTGTATTGGCTAACATTTATTCAGCTGCGTGTCCTGTTTAAAATGTGCACTGTTCAAACGCAAAGACAGCACGTCACAAGAAGCCCTTTTCCCTGTGGTATTTTTTAGAATAATATTTGGATATTGGAATAATAAATGCACTATAAGGCGCACCGGATTATAAGGCGCACCTTCAATGAATGGCCTATTTTAGAACTGTTTTCATATATAGGGCGCACCGGATTATAAGGCGCATATAGAATAGAAGATACTGCAGTCAAATGTTTGACTGGGTTTGCGTTATGCAGTGGTCACCAACCTTTTCAAGCCTAAGATCACATCCAAAGTCCAAATGTAAACCAAGATACCTTGTTTATACTCGACGCGTCCGCATGAGCGCGAAGTTAATAAAAAAAATAATATCCGTCTGCTCAGGCAGATTCGGCTTAACAGCGCGCGCGCCTCTGAATCCGAAGATGCATGACTTTGAGCCGAATCTGCCCGAGCAGACGGATATTAGTAGTACATCTCATCACACCGGCACCCAGTTTGCGCGTCTAAATCAGTTGTATGGTCTGGTGTTCAGTCTAAAACAAAACAGTTGCGTCAAGTATAAATGCCTGGTCTGTTTGGGGAGTTGCGCGCGCAGTCAGCGGAGGCTCGCGCTCCGGTGTCAGGCGAAAGTAAACAAGGTTTAAGTCAGCGGTTGTTTAACAGACGTTAACATAAGGCGCCAGATCCATATATAAGGCGCTCCGGATTATAAGGCGCACTGTCGTTTTTTGAAAAAAATAAAGGCTTTTAAGTGCGCCTTATAGTGCGGAAAATACGGTAGCCTATCTTAATTGTACACATGTTCCTGTTTTTTTTTGTTTTTTTTACTGTTTTCTAAGGGTTTCTTAATTTTAGACAAGTTGACCAGCACACATTATATGCAATGTGTGTATGTGTGACATATTTTGCACACAGGTAAAGGTGCCCAATATCAGTCATTTCTAAAGTAAAAAAAATGTGTTTTGGAAAATAGCTCTTTATTTGATAATCATTCAAATTTGTTTTCTATACAGAGATATCGACATCGGTAAATATCGGTATCGGCCATAACAGCAATATTAATATCGGTTATCGGTATCGGCCACAATTTTCACATCGGTGCATCCCTAACTATTAGCGTAAAAGTCTGGTCCACATTGTAGCTTAAGATGTGTTCACACTTGTAGTTCGGACCAAAAAACCTGAAAACATGCAGTCCTGGTGCACTTAGCGTTCACATTGGCATTTTGATACCGAACCTAAAGGCATTGGGATTTGTTCATAACCCGAATGGTTGGATTTCATTATGGTTCTGATGTCTGTACCGAACTGTGATGGGCAACATCAAGACTATGATGAGAAAAAACGGGTATGCTTGAGCACTCTGTCCTTTTTAGGGTTGCATCTTGTGTGCATCTCATGTCGCGTTTTTGGTTTGTTTACATGTCTTTGGTCCGTGTTGCATTCATATTTCATTCGAACCGCCCATCTTTTCAGCATCTCGGTCCACTTGTTTGGTGCGCACCAGGATTCGGATGGCAGCGTTCACACTTAGGGTGTATTTACACCTGTCTTGTTTGGATCGATTGAATCGAACTTAAGTTCGTTTCCCCCCTTGGTGCGGATCTTTTCGGCAGGTGTGAATACATCAGTCGTACTCGGGTGCGGACCAAACAACGGTACCGAGACCCAGTTGAAGAGGTGGATCATCTGATTTGCTGATCTGAGAGACCTAGATGGTTTATGTATATGAAGGAGATGTACTAAGGATGGTGGGGCCAAGTTATGCAATGCTTTATACAGAACAGAACTACACAGACAACCAATGAAGTGAGGCTAAAACTGGTGTTACAAGCTGCTTTTTACCTTTTAAAACGCATTTTGAAACGATTGAAGATGGTTTAACAGTGCTTGGCTAACACCCACATATAGTGAGGTACAATAATGTAGTCTTACAGAAATAAAAGCATTAATCATCCTTTCAAAATCAAAGTTCTTCATTACAGATTTACAGAAAGGGGCTAACTCACCCAAGTCAAAAGAGTTTTGAGTGTCAGGGGCCGCAAACCAGATTATTTCAGTTTTACTTTCATTAAGATTCAGAAAATGTTGTGACATCCAAGATTTAACTTCTTGTAAACAATCTCAATAATGACTCAAAAGAACTTTTGTCCTGTTTACGCAGAGGTACAGTGAGGAAAATAAGTATTTGAACACCCTGCTATTTTGCAAGTTCTCCCACTTAGAAATCATGGAGGGGTCTGAAATTGTCATCGTAGGTGCATGTCCACTGTGAGAGACATAATCTAAAAAAAAAATCCAGAAATCACAATGTATGATTTTTTAACTATTTATTTGTATGATACAGCTGCAAATAAGTATTTGAACACCTGTCTATCAGCTAGAATTCTGACCCTCAAAGACCTGTTAGTCTGCCTTTAAAATGTCCACCTCCACTTCATTTATTATCCTAAATTAGATGCACCTGTTTGAGGTCGTTAGCTGCATAAAGACACCTGTCCACCCCATACAATCAGTAAGAATCCAACTACTAACATGGCCAAGACCAAAGAACTGTCCAAAGACACTAGAGACAAAATTGTACACCTCCACAAGGCTGGAAAGGGCTACGGGGAAATTGCCAAGCAGCTTGGTGAAAAAAGGTTGGAGCAATCATTAGAAAATGGAAGAAGCTAAACATGACTGTCAATCTCCCTCGGACTGGGGCTCCATGCAAGATCTCACCTCGTGGGGTCTCAATGATCCTAAGAAAGGTGAGAAATCAGCCCAGAACTACACGGGAGGAGCTGGTCAATGACCTGAAAAGAGCTGGGACCACCGTTTCCAAGGTTACTGTTGGTAATACACTAAGACGTCATGGTTTGAAATCATGCATGGCACGGAAGGTTCCCCTGCTTAAACCAGCACATGTCAAGGCCCGTCTTAAGTTTGCCAATGAGCATTTGGATGATCCAGAGGAGTCATGGGAGAAAGTCATGTGGTCAGATGAGACCAAAATAGAACTTTTTGGTCATAATTCCACTAAACGTGTTTGGAGGAAGAAGAATGATGAGTACCATCCCAAGAACACCATCCCTACTGTGAAGCATGGGGGTGGTAGCATCATGCTTTGGGGGTGTTTTTCTGCACATGGGACAGGGCGACTGCACTGTATTAAGGAGAGGATGACCGGGGCCATGTATTGTGAGATTTTGGGGAACAACCTCCTTCCCTCAGTTAGAGCATTGAAGATGGGTCGAGGCTGGGTCTTCCAACATGACAATGACCCGAAGCACACAGCCAGGATAACCAAGGAGTGGCTCTGTAAGAAGCATATCAAGGTTCTGGCGTGGCCTAGCCAGTCTCCAGACCTAAACCCAATAGAGAATCTTTGGAGGGAGCTCAAACTCCGTGTTTCTCAGCGACAGTCCAGAAACCTGACTGATCTAGATTAGATCTGTGTGGAGGAGTGGGCCAAAATCCCTCCTGCAGTGTGTGCAAACCTGGTGAAAAACTACAGGAAACGTTTGATCTCTGTAATTGCAAACAAAGGCTACTGTACCAAATATTAACATTGATTTTCTCAGGTGTTCAAATACTTATTTGCAGCTGTATCATACAAATAAATAGTAAAAAAAATCATACATTGTGATTTCTGGATTTTTTTTTTTGATTATGTCTCTCACAGTGGACATGCACCTACGATGACAATTTCAGACCCCTCCATGATTTCTAAGTGGGAGAACTTGCAAAATAGCAGGGTGTTCAAATACTTATTTTCCTCACTGTAAATGCACCTGAGTGTCAACTGCGTAACAATGAAAGGATACTCCATGCTTATGAAAAACAGAACCTAAGGCATATATAATGACAACAAAATTGGGCCAAGAATGGATCCTTGTGGAACCCCACTAGACAAGACAATGGGGCCATTTTAGAATAATGTTGACCAAAATGAACTGAAAAACATCCTATTAAAAAGGAAGGATTTGAACCAATTGAGTGCCATGCCCCGAATTCCCACTGTCTTTTCTAGGCGGGAGACTAGGATATTGTGATCAATGCTATCAATCCCTGCACTAAGATCTAGTAAAACTAAAACTACTGAGCTGCCAGAATCAAATCGCAATCAAGATATCATTTAGAACTTTCAACAAGGCCGTTTCTGTACTATGATTCAATCTAAACCCTAACTGAAGATTTTCTGCAGTTTTGAACTAGAAAAGTCTGCAGTTGGTTTAATTTGATAAATTTCAGCATATTTTGATAAAAAGGGCAGTTTAGAAATAGGCCTGTAATTAGATAAAACATTTGGATCCAAATTTGTTTTCTTCAAAAGAGGCTGTACAATAGCATGCTTAAAATCTATTGGAACTACTGCTGTTTTGAAACTTCTATTAATTAAAGTCAATATACTAGGACCAATAATATCAAAAGTATGCTTAAGTAATCTAGATGGAATAACATCACGGCCACAATTTGTAGGTTTTAACTGCCCAACTACCTCAGCTAAAGAATGAAAATACATTTTATCAAATACAGCAGAGGTGAAACAAGTAACCATGGGATCATATGAACCAGGTACAACTTGAGACCTAATATCATCAATTTTCTGCACAAAAAAAAAAAATCAGCAGATCATCACATCTGATGGTGGAGAAAACAGGACACGCAGTAGTGGGATTTAGCACTGAATTGATAGTATTGAATAAAATATTAGGAGTACTGTGGTACCTTAAGATTAGATCAGCAAAACTTAGTTGACTTAACTGCATTCTGGTAGGTACTGTAGATAAAGACTAAAGTAGTACATCATATGACACTTGTAATTTATCCTTCTTACACCCACACTCCGCTTTCCTACAAGCACGCCTCAAGCCCCGAGTAACCTCATTTTGCCAAGGTTCTGGATTGGCCTTAACACTCTTAACCCTCAGAGGAGCAATTGAATTTGGGATAGAAGAACATACAGAATTAAAAGTATCAAGTGAAACATTCACATCTGAATGCAAAGGGCTCTCCAAAGTAAAATTGATATCAGATTCAATGAATGCATTTTTAAAATGCTCAATAGTGACTGCATTTAAGTTCCGGACCTGGCGAATTGGAAATTAGGTATTACGAATGACACACAGGAGACTTACAGTACAAGTAACAGCCATATGATCAGAGAGAGCTAAATTGTGAATTTGAACATCCCCAACAGAGTGACCATAAGTTAGTATTAAGTCCAAGGTATGTCCATTGAACATGAGTGGGTCCAGAAACGTGTTGTGTGAGGTTAAGAGTCAATCATATCCAAAAAAATGTTTTGGACAACAAACATGCACATTGAAATCTCCCACAATTAAAAATGAATCATATTTTAAACAAATCTCACCTACAGAGTCTGAAACCTCCTGTATAAAATCCTTATTATATTTAGGAGGCCGATATATATTTGCACAAACAATAGGTTCTGTAGTGCAGTTCAAAACTGGTAAAAACTCTGGTGTGAAGAAACCGACAATTGAAAGTGTTCTTAAAAATAGATGCCAAACCACCTCCACGACCAGAAGCCCGAGGGGAATTCAGAAAACCGCAGATTGGAGGGAGCAACTCCGAAAACGGGGATAAGTCACCATTATTTAGCCAAGTCTCCATCAAACATAAAATATCCAGGCTCTGAGCATTAAAAAAGTCACTTAAAATAAATGTTTTGTTTGCGAGAGATCGCACATTTATTAAAGCAAACCTTCAGTGGACCTTCAGTTCAGTAGAGGCCACCATATCCAATTCGCGGCACAGAGATCGTAGATTTAGCGAAATCGCTCTCCGTCTGCGAAGCACGGGAGGCCAGCGCATCAGAATAACGAAGTCTGAGACAGATGTAATCCACTTGTATGGCTTCCAAATATTTTACACATTTTCGTTCACTTGCAAAAAGGGTAGTGTGAAAGCAAACCACACCCAAGAAAATAATAATAATAATAATAATAATAATAATAATATCAACACTGTATTTGGTCCAGAACAAAGCAAGTGAACTAGCGGTCTTTCCTGGTGTGTGAATACACCCTTATTCAAATGAGTCGCACTAACAGAGCAATCACACCAGAGTTCGTTTTAATCGAACCAAACATGCCAAGTGTGAACACACTCTTATTCTGTTATTATGGTTGAAATGGGGTTCTGGGTGGTTGTTAGGGTGTTGTTAGGAGGTTGCTTACTGGTCCAAGTCAAAATAACCCTGTGATATTCTAGTCACTAGTCTAGATATGGCTTGGTTTCGTGTCTTAATAGACAAGTTTCATTCCAAGGATTTTTTTTTTAGAGCATCAAAATTTTCACAGATATCAGTCATGTAAATGCTAATTATTGATAAAACTTCAGTGCATAAATTCTGTTGATATTTCACGTTGCAAAAAACATGTCCAAAAAGGGGGATTTAATGCAAATAAATAAGGTGTCACATGACAGAATTCCACATGCATCCTTATGTCATTCCCATTATATCAAAATGATCAATATTATCAGTGTTTTATTGTCCCATGAAAACATTTAGCATTAATGTGCTTCATCACATAAAGGCAGTTACATGGAGTCTTATCAGATTCTTAATTTAAAGTCTTTGTGAAATCTGTAAGCAGTAAACTGGCTATATTTTCTCATTACTCTCATCAATTGTACAAGGATTTGGGGAGATCAGGAATGCATAGGATAAAAATTTGTGAAATACACAAAATTATGTATGGAATTGGCTCAAGGGCAGATTTTTATCTTGCGATACACCATAGCTCATGCTACAATTTGGATGAAGTCATCACACACACAATTTTATCAGATTAAAGCCAATTGGAAGAAAACAGCCTTTGTCAATAAAAGAACAGCACTGGAGCTTATGACTTTAAGGAAGCTCTTGGTATTTTTGTGTGTAATATGCATCAGTTTTGAGGGTTTGTGTGCATCTCCTGAGGCTGAGACTAAAGTGCTCATAATTCTAGAGCTAATTCTCTTGCTCTACGCGCCAATGCTCATGTCACAGATTATTAAGCAGATGCTGATGTCAGACTGCCCTTATTAGCATAAGCACAACACACCTCTCAAAGGTTCAGTTGAGAACAAACAGTGGTGGATGGACCTCTAATAACAGATCAGAGTCTGAACTAATAGCTCAAGATCTTGTCTAGAAAAAGACATTTTATATTTGTACATCATGGAAAGTATTGTTGAACATACCAACTTGTGGTTGTAAAACAAAATGAATCCTTAAAATTCATTTTTAGCAGACAAGACGGTAGATAACCTGACAGTCTTTGTGTATAACAGTCAATGAAGACAGTTCCTCCACTCTAGAGTCTGTGGTTCACAAGGCTCCGGTGCCATGGGACATTTTCATAAATGATGAATTGGGGTTTGGAATACAGCCGACAGAGAGTGTGAACGGTGAATACTGAATATGTCTCTGACAGGGGAGTCAAACGCCAGTCTTGACAGACACTAGATCAGAAGCCACTTTATATTAGACAGCTGGATGAATGATTCCAGAATCATCTGTTGGGTTAAATCATTAAAGAGCTGTTCAAATGCTAGGTGGGCTGTGAGAGTGGGGTCACTGTGCACATATACTTTCCCTAACCGTAGTTGGACTTCCTCTATAACTGTTCCAAATGCATGATAAATGGCTTGATAAGTTATAGCTCTTTAGAAGAGTGATTCTCACCCGTAAGGATTCCATGTAGGACTTGTGACAGTCTATATGAAGAGTGTGGCCGCACGTCTGCACGTATACACCCCCGTCCCAGCCAACAGACACAGACTGCAGACAGGAACTCTGGCAAATTGAGAACATGGAAAAAAGAGAAACTTCAGAACATCAGTCATGACCTAATGAGCGGCATGTTAACAACACATTCAGATTTGATGTATTATTAAACTCATACTGAACACAAAGCTTTTACTTTCACTTGGGGTTTTCCATACAACGAAAGTCAATGGGATCCAAAACACTGCCAATTCCACTGACTTAAAAGCAATATGACACATGAGAAACTGATTTTACTACGTGTCACACTGTGCCTAACAAACCTTTACTGAGGTAACAACAATGTCATTTATTGGCCTCTTGTGGTATACTGCATTATTTAAGCATGTGTAATGAGGTTGTACCTGTATGTTGTGCATAAGTGGTGGTGCATTTAAAACGCTTAAAACATTTTAGCCTCTCGAAAAAATAAAAGAAGAAAATGGATAATTGCATGCTTATGCAGTCATATTGCACTTATATGCCTGAACAAAGATGTTTCAGATTGAGTTTTATATTGTTAGTGTGTTATAGAGAGGTTATTGTGAGTTGTATGTTTATATATGGCACATACATCTTTAAAGTAGCGTTGCATAAGGGACAGTCTAACATCATTGGTCGCTCCACATGTGTCCTCGGGGTAGATGTGTTCCTCATCTGTGGTGGGCAATCGCTTTGGCATGTCACTACGACAACGGTGCCCCAACACTGAAATACATACATATACACACTCTTCAGAAATGCCATTTCATTAGTTAATTAGCTGCCATCATCACATTTATGGCACTCACCATTTGAATACTATAATGAAATACCACGTCAAAGTCAAAACTGTAACGAATGTCACGCCGATGCTTGCTGACCCTAAACTCTACCATACTGAATACTCAGCAATAATCAGAAGCCTATCAGTCCATCAAATCTCAAAGAACTGTTGATTTTCTGCAGAGAATTTCTCTACAGAGTCAGACATGACTGCTAGAAAGTTGCCATCTCGACCTTGAGGCGTTTCAAGAGTACTAAAGTCACATTTCAAACACATCAAAGACCAGTGATTATTCATAAAACACCATGTTAATTTTATCACAGCACCAGCTGAGAAGTCACAGAAGCCATTAAAACACTGTTGTTAAAACAAGTAGAGTAAAGAGGGTGAATTTAAACTCATGGGTGGTTTAATGCACAGTTAAAGAGCTCCAGTGATCTGGACCACAACCTGAACCTGCAGATGGAAAGCTGTAAAGCTACTGTACACACAGTCCTAGTGGTGATATTGAGACTTACGCAAATGAAAAAACGGCAGTGATGTTCAGTACATAGGTGTACACAACACATATAGTTTCAGCTGCTTTGAAACTATATGTATTCTGAAAAGCACTATACAAAAAATATATACATGGGTGTTGATCATTCAGTAGACAAAACTTAAAGTCCCCCTGTAGTCAATAATTGAATCCCTTAAAACTCATCGCTGATCACCGAAATGACATTTATTTTTCATTACTAGAAGCCCTGATGTTATCCATTTTAAAGTTGGCCTAAAATCCACTTCTACTAGCCATTGTTGCTGTAGACACTGCTACAATGCTGATGTTGGAGTGTGTGATACCTGATGAAGCCTGTAGCAGCACCACCAGTCCTGTGGGTCTGTCTTCAGTGGACGGGCCGCTTTGACCACAGATCACACAGTCATACAGAACTTCAGATTCCAAAGGTTCAGTCGAGCCCAAGTCCATCACTGCATCCGTTTCAGGAGACTCTATTAAACACAAAAATCAAACAAAACAAAAGTCAGATAACCTATAAAAGGAATTATAGAGAACAGAGTCGTCACAAAAAGTGGTTTCTTTCCACAACCTAGTGAGATGCCCACATATATAGCATTTTAAAGGTGCTGTATGTCATTTTTTTTTACTGTACTAAAGCATAAAAATGCCATACTATGTTTGCAGAGATTTAGGAAACATGCTAAGTTCAAATACTTGTTTCTCTACAGCCAGTTATTCTACTTTGAAATGCGCGTTTCGTGTCGGTATGTCTGTTTTTGTTTTGGTCTGAGTGATCCCGTGTGATGCCGCCCACTGCCAATTTACCCAAGAGTATTTTGACTCCCTGGGAAAATAGCTTATTGCAGCCATGAAAGACAGCAAATGAATTGGGTCAGAAATAGCAGATTCTACAAGACCTTAAAAGCATTGGCATTCATCTAAAAAGCCCTATAACCAGAGGCACATTAAAACACGAATAAATATACAGTGTAAGGCTCGTCGCATAAACATTTCTGCCATTCAAGATACTTTGTTTTGGTCAAATTCTAGGGAAGCATCACATGTTTCCCTCACAGAGAAGGCAATCCCAGAGTACACAGTGAAAAATACCAGCCCAAATTGTTTTATTCAAGATTCCTGATGAGCTAAGAGAAATGTTGATTATAAACAATTTGAATAAATAAGTATTGAAAAACAAATCTGTAATACAGCTCAATAGGTTTCAGAGAAGAGATAAAGAACATCAATTTAGATAAAGCATCAGGGATAATTTGCATAGGTGGTCCATTAGATTCAGTTTAAGTTGTGTATGTGTAGACATTGATTGTTCACCAGACACTTTAGAAAGACTGATAAAGTTTGAAGCTCCTAGTAAAAAAGTACCAAAAAGTATCATGGGACTCTTTAGATACTTCCATGATAAGGTCATTCATTACCCATGGCATCCCACTGATTCATGGTCCCACCACAGTACTTTATTGTAAGGGTTTGGCGTTTTCATTTTACATTAAAAAAAGAGAGAAGCCAAGCATAAAAGTCAGAGAAAAAGGGGGTGAAATCCAATAACTGAACATGAATTATGAGCTCAGTAGATTGGCAAAACTTAATTAGATATATAATGTGGATCTGAATTACTTTTTTGCACTCTTGTGGTTAAATTAGCAAACAGCTAATGGAGGTTCAGGCGGTCATGCATTAAAAGCAGTAACAACAGAGCTAATGTTGTGTGAAGTGATGAGGAAGCTCAAGGAATGGTTTGAAATCTGGCTTAAAATGGCTTAAACTGTCTGTAACTGTAAAAGTGTTATTAAATATAATAACAATGTTATGATACATGTTTGTTTTTTCTATTTAATGAATTTACTGATTAACATACACATATATATATATATACACATATACATATATATATATATATATATATATATATATATATATATATATATATATATATATATATACATATACATATACATATACATATATATATATATATATATATATACATATACACATATATATATATATATATATATATATATATATATACATATACATATACATATATATATATATATATATATATATATATATATATATATATATACATACACACACATACATACACATACATACACACACACACACACACACACGTGCATATGTGTGTGTGTGCGCGTGCGTGCGTGCATGTATGTATATATTGTGGCATCATGGGATAGTAAAGTGTCCATCGAATGCACACTTCAGAATCTCACTGGAGGTACAGTAGAAGGTCATCCGGGGACTTTTTGCCCACTCTTTTATGAGTTCTGTGGGTTTCGGACATACTTATTATATCACATACTGTTTTTCGCCTACTATATATTAGGAAAGTATGCGATTTCGGATGCAGCCTAAATCTTTTTCATTACTGGATGAATCAGCATTTTTGAACGAATCTCTTAAAGTCTATTATGCCCCTTTTTACAAGATGTAAAACAATTCTCTGATGTCCCCAGAGAGTGTATGTGAAGTTTTAGCTCAAAATACCCCACAGGTAATTTCTTTATAGCATGTTAAAATTGCCACTTTTTGAGGATGTGCAAAAACACACAGTTTTTGTGTCCCTTTAAATGCAAATGAGCTGCTGCCCTCTGCCCCCTTTCAAGAAGAGGGCGGAGCTTCAAGTTTTATGAAGTTTATTGTACGTCACACAAAAGATGAAGAGTCCGTTTACGCTCCAGAAAATCACTGTAAGAGCTGAATAAACACAGTACAAAAAGTGTGCATTAAAGTCTTATCCATAAACTCTCTCTCTCTTCCTTTCATTATCATCAACATACACAGCGAAGTACACAAAACACTCGTTACAACTAACAGTAAACAAATATATACAGACTTTATGCCTTTCAGGGGGTGCTAAATAAACCGGTAGACTTTATGTCCCTAAAACAACTCTGATAAACTGTAATAAAATGAGCACTCTCCCTTTCATTACTGCTGTGATCAGTAATGTTAGGCCTATCACTCCGGAGACTGTAAGCTGGATCACGAACATACAGTATTTGTACTGATCCATCCTTGGTATTTAGGTATATGGGGGTGCATTCCCTTCAAAAATAACATGTCAGGTGATGTCAGGAGTACATGAAGACTGTTATGTTCACTCTTACAAAACACCTGAGTTGCTTACGAGACATTCCTGTCTACAGCTGCTCCGGTGTCGAAACAATGGCTGAGTGTGTTTAGCTCACTCACTCAAGGCGGGTCTATGCTAAAACTGCAGTGTCAGTCAACCCTCGTGGGAGGGGCTTGTGCAAAGTGACGTCACTTTGCCCTGAATCTGTGAATGGCTTGTTCTGTGACAGTGCTTATGGTTTATGGGCTTTTTTTTTTAAAAGCACTTGGTGGATTTTTATCATTATAGGGTGGTTGTGCACACACTACCAACACATATACTGATGCTCAAACACCATATAAAAGTGAATTTTGCATAATAGGTGCCCTTTAAATTAAATGATTCAATGATAAATAAAACATTTTAACAGTCACTTGTCGCCACCTTCTGGTGTAATGATGTAATAGATACATTTATTTGATTTATTTGAAGCGTTGTTACATTCAAAGGCGATTTACTCTATGTTGATCGCTACCGTAAACATCAGCGTTTATATCCGAACAATAAACTTTTAACCAAGTACTTCTGTGATAATCTAGCCTAGAAATCTAGACGCACCCTAGCGGCAGCAATTGTAATTTGCAGCCAGTGTCGTCTGGCAACTCTCCGTTGGCTTGCGAGCTGGAAAAACCAAACTCTTGTCAGGCCAATCACATCGTGTTCAATCAGAAGTCGGTGGGCGGGCTTAACATAATGACGGCAGAGATGCAAAGGTTCCGCGTGAATTCCCTGCTACTTAAAAACAAAGAAGATGGGTCTATCGAATCGGCTTTGGCCGCGACTCTGGAGGACTTGGAGTTAAGCTTTTCTTTGAGAAAAGAACAAAGAACGGCACTGAAGTCATTCTTAAAAAAGGAAGATGTGTTCGTAGTTTTGCCGACCGGATACGGCGAAAATTTAATCTATCAACTAGCTCTGCTGGTAGGAAAACGCTCTGATTGGTTGTAGCACTTTCCTATTGCGTGCAGAGGGAATTTGAAAGACAACCGTTTAGCCCGCCCCTCGGATTGTGCCCTGCCAATGGTGTGTTCCCAGACCCAACATCTTGAGGTGGGCCTGGCTTGTCAGGCTAGTGATAATCTGAATTATTGTAAAATTTGTGAAGCTGCTTCATACCTATACATGCCAACTGCTCTCTCTGTGTCAGCGGCAGCGTGAACGCAGATTTGAATGTTTCGCTGTGATCGTACTCAAATGTTCAATAGACAAAACAGACTTGCTGTCATTTAGGAATAAGATCACAGGGTATTTGAATCGAGATCGCAATCTTTTTATGATTAATCGTGCAGCTCTACAAGTCAAGCATTGGCTTCCACCTTCCACTCTGTTTATGGAGATTCTCAGTCAACACTTATTTAATGCATTTAGTTACTTATTATAAAGAGTAATGCAAAATATTTGACATCACTTTAAAAGTAGCATGCCCAGTCATAAACACTGCTGACTCCCCTACTTTTAAAGTCTGCTATTCCATTAATTACCATTTCTAAATCATTCCTAAACATTAAAGAACGAGCAAATGGAGGCTTTGTAAATGTCAGTGTGTGTTTGGATTGATTTATAGCTTAAGGTGCACTGACAGTGACAGGAAGTCTATGGGGAAATGAACCGTTTGTGTTAGAAAGTTAATGTGACAGTGTTTGCCTGAGGCAGCCTGCCAGGTACTGCTGCCCTCCACACACCCGTCCTAAATAAACACTATAATACGAGATACTTCAACAACTAGTCGTCACATGTGGACAATTCATGACCTTTGTACACAGTAAAAAGGTCAAAACATAAAATGTCATGATGGTGAAACTAGTTTTTGTTGATTACATTCTAATTCATTCATCCAGTAGACCTTGTTCATCAGAAAAACACACCAACTCAAGGGTTAATGCAGACAGCACATCAGTCAAGCTCTAATTATACATTAAACAAGATTAATGAACCTGAACACCAGTTCACAAACAAAGTATTTATTACAAAGCAATTATGCAGCAAATACAACTTAATTAACCCAAGAGACGTTTCCATAGCAATAAAAGCAATATGTGAACTTTGAGAGATTTATGACACAGCATTATTATCCTACGCACTATTAAACAAACCCAAAATTACTAAAATAGTTCAGTTTCAATCACTGTATTGCTGGTGGTAGCAAAATAACTTTATTTCCTTTCATAAGTCAAATTGTCAGAGTAAATGTTTATTATTATTTTATGCATAACAGAATAATTCAACATTTTATTCAATGTAATATTCAGACACACTATGAAGCAGAAATCTGTCAGCCTTAGAGTCATGATCCTCAGAATCTGCACTCAGGCACAGGAGATCTCAGTGCTGTCAAAATAAAAGCCCCACCTTGGCCCTTACCAAGAACTGAAAGTAGGGTAGGAAATTAGTTTTCTAAGCACTTTTTGTTATATTGGTTGAACCTCTCTTCACATCCTGATAGCAATCAATAAAAAACATATCTGCTGTGGAAGACAGGACCAAAACATTTTTGTCCAATCATTGCATTCAGTCTGAATGTTGACCTGCCTGTCAACATATGTCCATACCTCCGTGCACCCTCGTCACACGTCATCAGCGCGTTTCATAAGGCTATGCAGAGTTGTAGACACCAGTCACAGAGAGCCACAAACAAACAGCAGACACCTTTTACAGTTCCTCCTGACCCAAAACAAGGAGCTTATGCTGCGCTCACGCCATGTCGTAAACGTAATTATGAGATGGCAACCCGTGATGTTCTACCTGGAGCTGTTCACGTCCTCAGACTCAGACTTATGAGTTTTTATGCATAACGCGGTCAACGCTGAAATGAATCTGCAGCAGTCAGGTGGTACAACTAGAGCTCTGCAAGTTGTTTACGTTCATTGTTATCTTGTAATTTGCTTTGAGACAAGAGGTAATTTATGTGACAATTTGTAGACTCTGCTGTATGCGTTCATGTGTTTTAAAGGAGGCAAGACTTTGGAGACACTCTGAAGGGAGGATGGGATCTTATGCTTTCAAAGCTAACTTGCTATTGCTAGACTCTCCAAAATTGTCTACCCTACCTTTAAAATGGCAAATATCGGCCTTTCACACCAGGTAGTTCTAGGAAACAGGTTGGTTCCCCAACAACTAATGGTTAGGAACCTTTAGGAACATTTTCCTGGTAGCATTCGCACTGCCAGTAGGAACTCTGAAGTGACGTAAGCCGCGCTTGTTGTTGTGACCTTTATTTTTACGGCATAGCGGATCTTTATTTTGACGGCGCTGAGAATGCCAGCCAGAGCCTGAGCTCACAGCGCTCGCATTCTCCGTGTTCATTAGTTTACGATCTGTCTAACAGTCCTGTCTAATACGTTATTAGATAGAACTGTTATACATAGAAAGTAGACAGTATATGAAAGTATTAGCATATGCCGTGTGGTTGATATCCAGTATTGCTAGCTGAGCAGAAATACATAATCAGGTTTGGCTTGGTCCCCTCAAAGTTACATTGGATTTTCTCCTCAGCGTAAAGGTTAAGATGCCCATCTATCATTATAGATAGATGGACATGTTCGTAGAGTTAGTTTCTGGAGTAAATATATAGGCTATAATCTGAGTCTACACACTGGTTTTTTTTTAAATGGCGGGTGCTGGTGTTTCGCGTGCGTTTGGCCAGTCATTGTACACTAACATCACGGCTAGTTCCTAGAGTGCTGGTTTAGACCCTACTCTGAAGTAGGAGCTAAATTAGTTCCTCCAAAAGGAGTTCCTAGAACTAAAATCGCTCCTAGTTCCTGCGGTGCGAACTCACCAAAATCTGGGTACTTCCACCAATAGTTCTAGGAACTATGAAAAGGTTCCTCTGGTGCAAAAGCCCCTTAAGTCAGCCATGGCAATTATTCAACCACTAATCGTTTCAATAACGAGACATTTTGATGAATCACACATTTCCTTTAATTTCTTCAGTGTGATTCAAATAGCTGCACAGAAATTGTAATGTTTTACAATCTGGGCTGTTATTGTGGCATCAACTGTTTTTGGCTGCTTACATGTGGTGAAGATAAGCTTCTAAATTGACCAGACTATATGCCAACAGCGAGTCTGGCTTTGAGAGACTAGCTTTATTATTGGCACTCAAGTTGCATTTAATTTATTACCTCGATTTGATTTTTGATCAGACATGGACTAAAAACTCATGTCCCTCTGTAAACACCTTCCCCATTTTCACTGTCCCATCACTGTCTCTGTGCTATCTTTCTGCAGAAAGACATCCACTACTACTCTGAGATCCATTACCATATGCACAGATGCTCGAAATGCTGGCCCAAATTATCTCATTATAATTCCAGTGCAAATATCCATGATCAAAGTGACCTTTGATTTAAATCTGGAAAACAAATGAAGCCTGTACAGCAGAGCTCAAGAGAATGTTTTATTCTGACAATCCCAGACACACGCACATCTATAATATAGACACCGCTCAATGTCAGTGGGGACATCAGCCATGGGCGTCTGAAGCTAATATTTCAACCAAATCTCAAGGTCATTTTAGCATTTGCTCGTGACAAATGGTGAACAACAAAGACAATTAGTGATGCACTGATATTTCAGCAACCAAAATAAATTTAGGGTTTTGGCATAAACAGTTGAGGGCCGAAATCCTTAAAGTGATATTTAATTAGGGCTTCCCCGATGGCACGGTTTGACTGTATTTGCCTCTTTTTTTTAAACACACCACGTAGATAAGCTACAACAGCAGGGTTTGATGATAAAGACTGCCCGATGGCCCAGGCCAACGTGAAAGATGCTTGGGACATCTGGCAGAATTGTCACCAGCCCAATCATTTGCATGGTTTTAAGTCTTGCTAATTAAAACATTTGAGCAATTTTAAACCATTCAAGCCCAAGAAGACGAGAAAAAAATTCTTGCGCTTGAACTGTCAAAATGCCGTCCTGACAAGTATCCTCGTAAACAAAGTCAGTATAGTCTTAAGTGAATGTAAACAGTTGAGAAAGAAACTGCATGTGTAACAGTATATTGGATCGGTGCATTCGCTCTTAAAGTGACAGCAGCCTAATATACCCGTTGCCATCTGTGTCATTCATACAGTACGCATTTAGTGAAAAATAGCCTTGAGCCCTGAACAGGTAAACATCATAAAATACTGATTTTTCATTTTTAATCAATCTTCATTTTGATGAACCAATATCGATTCTTAAATCGATTCTATTGTGCAGAGCCGTGTTATAGTAGCCTGGAAATCCAGACCTAAATCTGAAAGATTAATGGTCTGGCATCGACTAATGAAAATCGGCCAGCTCGAGGGGCGTCACCAAGCATGCATTTGAAAATCTCACTGCACGCAATTGGATAACACTACGACCAATCACAACAAGCCCCATAAGCTTAGCTACCAGCAGAGCTAACTGGTAGATTAGACTCTTGCCGTATCCGGTCGGCAAAACAGCAAAAACGTCCTTCTTGCAAAGGATCGATTCAAACGCCGTCTTCTGTTCCTGTTTTAGGTAAAAAGCCAAGTCTAACTTGTTCATTGTAGCGGCCAAAGCCGTTTCAAACAACTGGTGTTCATCCATAGCCATCTTGCAATGTTTACTAATGACTTCGACGTCACCTTTAGCTCGCCTCTGGTCCGCCTATATCAGATAACCCGGTGTGATTGGTGCAGCTCGGATACAAGGGCATATTTAATGAGCATCATTACTCGACGCCAGAGTAAACTCGCTGAGCAAATTCAACTTGTGCTCTCGCGAGAACTCTGGATTTCCAGGGTAGTGTTATAGCTGATTCGACTTTGTTTCATAATCCAGAAAGAGATTATTTCTAAACCATCCCATGTTCAGTACATAGGCGGTCATGTGTAGGATATGATGTTGACTGTACTGAGATATTACGGTTTATATTTAAACTTCATCACTCATGTTTTAAACACTGTGTCACTGCGTTCTCCCTTTTGATCTCAGCACACAGCAGAACTGCCCTGAAGCCCAACAATATGGCCCCTGAGAATCCCCCCCCCACACATACACGCGCTTCTACTAAAAGGGCCTGAGGGATTGTGTATGGCTGCTGAACAGAGGCAATTTGAGTCACCTTCCTTCAGAGAGTAAAATTACAGCCAACAGCTCCAGCATTCAAGGATTTCTGCAAGATTACGATGTCCTCTAAACTCCATGTATTTGCTAGCAAAATGTAATGGCTAGCAATAGAGTTTAAAATGTAACTGACTAAACCGTTACTACACTGAAAGCTCGTAATTAAAAACAGAATTTTACACATAGGCTACATGTCTAAATTTCGATTTGCTTGAGATTTGATCATTCCTCATAGATGAAGCTACAATGATATTTGTTAAAATTCCTAGAGTATCATATAAATACCATAATGCACTAATCCAAATCATTATGAACACTCACCGGTGAAGCGAAAAATGTCCTTTCAAGGTGTCATGTTAAGGTCTGGGTTGATTATATGGCAAGCGAACAATCCGTTCTCGAAGTCAACGTGTGGGAGTGGACAGGAGTAAAGACTTGAGAGATTTTGACAAGAGCCAAATCGGTATGGCTAGATGAACGGGTCAGAGCATCTCTGAAACGGCAAGGCTTACGTGTTGCTCCCGGTCAGCAGTGGTGAGGACAGTGGTCTGAGGAGGGAAACTACACACCAGCGACAGGGTGTTGGGCGTCTAAGACTCATCAATGCCGTAGGGCAACAAAGGCTATACTGTCTGGTCCGAACCGAATGAAGGTCAACTGTGGCATAAGTCACAGAAAATGTGAATGATTGTTATGGGAGGAATGCGTCATAACACACAGCGCATAGCACTAATGCGTATGAGTCTACGAAGCCAGTCAGAGAGCCAACAAAGACCCCTGTCCACTCTCGAAAGCACCGTAAGCGAAGGTAGCTTGGTTCTATCAGTCCCATTTTCTTTTGCATTATGTGGACAGCTGTCTATGTGTCTGCCATTTATTCCATATGCTGCCATAATGTACTCGCACTGCACACATTGTTCAGGAATGGTTTGAGGATCATGATGAAGAGTTCAAGGTGTTGCCCTGGCCTACAAATTCCCCAGATCTCAATCTGTTTGAGCATCTGTTGGATGTGCTGAAATAAGTCCGATCCACTGCAGTTCCACCTTTCAACATACAGGACTTGAAGGATCTGCTGCTTAAGTCTTGGCACCAGATACCACCGGACACCTTCAGATGAGTTGTAGAGCCCATGCCTCGGCGGGACAGCACTGTTTTGTCGGCACACGGAGGACCAATGGCATATGTGACTCTGGACCAACTCTGTCACATGGGTCAATTTTTTTAAATTGAGATTTATACATCAATGGAAAGCTTATTTATTCAGCTTTCAGATGATGTATGGTTTGTTAGGATAGATAGGACAATATTTGTCCGAGATACAACTATTGAAAATCTGGAATCTGAGGGTGCAAAAAAATCGAAACATTGAGAAAATCGCCTTTAAAGTTGTGCATTTATGTTCGCGATTGTGCTGCATTCACTCACAAAAATAAATGTTTTATATATTTACAGTAGGAAATTTACAAAATATCTTCATGGACCATGATCTTTACTCAATAGCCTAATGATTTTTGGCATAAAAGAAAAATAGATAATTTTGACCCATACAATGTATTGTTGGCTATTGCCACAAATATACCCGTACGACTTATGACTGGATTTGTGATCCAGGGTCACATATTAGGCAGGTGGTCAATGTTTTGGCTCATCGGAATAAAAATGGAGTTTTAATCGGTATTAAAAAGGCGATGTAGTGTGTAAAATCTCAAGAGTAGCTTAGGATCTGTGGGAGTGTGAAAGGACACAAGAGTGTGAATTTCCAATTAAGGGTCAAAAAGCTATAAACCAAAAGATCTATAATGTGTACATGGTCTTACACATGGCAATGATTCAGAACCATGGCATATACGCAAGTAATGTGGTATTACCATATGACACTAAGGTACCACCACAGTTCTCTCTGTAATAGTTTTCAAATTTCAGTAGCACTTTATTTTACAGTCCTGTTCCCCCATGTACATACTATGTACTTATTATAGTAATTACAATAACTGGGTAATAACTAGGTACTAACCCTGAACCTACCGCTAAACCTAAACTTAACCCATGTAGCTCCCTTATATACTTATACCTAGGGCTGGGCGATAAAACGATAACGATAATTATTGCGATATAATTTTTCTCGATAAAACGATATCAAGAGTTCGATAATGTTTATGCGCCAAAAGCAGAACGAAACTCATTTGAACAGCGCAGCACACGGACCATTTATCCGCTCGGCTCAAAGTCCAAACGGCAGCGCAGCGCGAGCTCACTAGTGCAGATGCGTTTACTCTGATCGGTCTCGGTCACGAGATCCAGTGAGAAGCGCTTGAATTCAGCGAAGAACACAAATGTCTCAGTGATTTAAACCAGTTTAAAGGCAGATGAAACAGCGCTGACTAACAGGAGAAACAGTGCGCAGAAGGCTTTTCCGTCTACAAATTCCCATCATTTACCATGGATTTACTGTAACGTTAGCCTAGTAATATTAACTGCACCATGAAATGTGGGATATACATATTGAATTGTATTATATTTTTAATGTAGACAATGTATTAAAGGACTAATGGAATATAATTACAGTATTTAATAATATATTTAGGCTACTGTTTTTCATACAAATACCATAGAAACCATAAAGTTACATTTTGCCATGATAGTGAGGTGCTACAGGCTATGCCTGGTTTCATCTGTGGTTATCATGATCTAAATGCATGATACTGGATGACCAATGGTTAAGTTTAATAAAACTCAAAGAGTCAGAATATTACATTTTACCAAATAAAAATTAGCACATGCAGAAACTAAGAAATTAATTGTCCAATAAAGATATTTATTTTGTTAAGGAAAAATGACAAATGTTTGAATGTTCTACCTCAGATTTGTGAAATGTTTACCAGTTTGGCAAGTGTTTGTCATGATATGTTCTGACAATAACGAGTAGTTTACGACCACAATTAACGCTCTTGTTTCTACAACTTTCACTTAGGAGCAAAAATCTGCCTTTAAACTTGAAAGAAATAAAGATTTGACTTTTATCGTGATAATTATCGATATCGACTGATATAAAAAAAAAAATCATCATGACATTTTTTTTTTGCCATATCGCCCAGCCCTACTTATACCCAATACTTTCTTAGGCAAGTACACTGCAAGTGGACATACTGTAAAATAAAGTGCAACCACAATTTTAATAGGGCAGAGGCATTTAATAGATGCCATTTATACATAGTGCAAATAGTGGCAGATACTATTTGCACCTCAGTGGTTTGTACTATGAGTGTATATGATTATTTTTAAAATGGATATTGATTCTGATTGGTTGAGCTGTGTTCAAAGCCATTGTAAATTACTCTACAAACATTCACCTGTGACCTTCGCTCTGCTTCGTGCCTAACAACGCCCCTTAGCTGTTCTAAATTCACTGTAAACTACGGCGGCTTGGGGCTTTATTGCTTTAATTTATTAAAAACATATATAGATGCTGCCCCCCTAAAGCCCTCCCCTACTCCAACCCATAACCCTACCAGATGAACACTTTATTCCCACTAGTAAATATCCGTTAGGCACTTTATTTCCTGTTTTCCAAATAAAATCTTCATTTTTATTTCAATTAAATGCCTCTCCGAGCTGATATTCAGTGGGAAAAGAGAGAAGAATGAGTTCGTGAAAAAGGTTGATTCGAACCTCGGTCGATCGAGTCAAAAGCTAAGGCTACATCTCCATGCCAGTGCTCCTGTTGTGGAAAACAGAAAAGACTAATCCGATCTCAAATTCTAAATTACACACATTAAAAATAGTTTTTTGCATTTAGTTCTATGCCGTAGCTATTTCTGAATACAAGAACACATCTCATATAAACGTCGCGCACGTCTGGGCTGTTTTGAGTAACCCATAATCATGAAGAACAACAAACACTGACGGACTGAAAGATATTGCGAGAACATCGAGTTAAAACATATCCCGATTAAAAATGTATTATGTGTCTTTAGATCTGACATAAATCAGAACGAAAATCAATAATATAAACATGAAACTGATCATTTACTAATTAACAGCTAGAGAGGCTCATCAAATTCATAAAGGTCATAAAGGTCAGCAAACAACATCAGCTCATATTCAAGCTCACCAACATCCATGGCAGTCTCCATGAAGCTCTTCTGCCTTGAGGCAAACTCCGCCAGCAGCTTCTGCTGTCTCTCTCTGGCCCTCTGACGCCTGCAGATGTCAAAACACAAGTTATATACATCATTAAGTTTAATTATGAAATATTATCAAGCACTGAAATGTTGACATGATCATAATCAGATTACACTTGATGACATCCGAATTTGACCACCATTTACTTCATTACACATTTACACAGATTTTGAGGATGGGAATATATCATTCTCAGAAGTCATTAAGTCCAATGGAAATCTTCATTAGTTAGGGATGCACTGACAGAATTGATGTATATTTCATGTTATTTCATCATATTTAACCAATATGATGGCCATATCATAAAATGTAAACTATTTGTTTGTTAAATAAATACATATAATTATAAGACGATTCGTGCTACTAGTGATTACAAAGGACAATATTAAAAATGGGTAAAGGGGGACAAGAAACCGTGTCTTGCCATGTTGTGTCATGTCTATTAATTTGAACAGATTGTTTTCTATGAGTGTACACACAGCGCCACCACTCACCGTCTGTCCGCAGCGCCCAGCTACGAATCCAGAGGCTGTTCAAAGTTATGCTTTGACGACTATGTCGCGACTACTCGCATAGTTTTCCATTAAATATTTGTCCCAAATCATAAGTAATGTTCATCATAACATCACCCTAGTCTGGAAGAATGCGTATAGTGCATTTCTCAGCAAAACTTTTGACTTTCTGTGGCTTGAATAAAGTCTATATGCTTCATATAGAGAACTACAATGAAATAGATTGCTCTTTATATATGCTGGTTTCAATTTTAGGTAAAAAAAAAAAAAAAAAAAAAACCCCAAATCCTTCCAAAAGCAACTGATGACACTAAATTAAAAGCGAGGTATCACTCCAATTTGAAGACATTTGTCAACAGTGCTGAGTAAACGTGTCATCTTTCACCGGCTTCTGATTGGCCCAAATCACTTCTTACGTCAGCGCGTTCTGACCTCATACGTGCAAAATACCAATAATCTTCCTTACGCAGTCACACAGCACATATACAGATGGTGGACAACCAAAATGCCTATTACCGCCGCGCCAGCTGCCGCGGCGAAATCACCGCGGCGAAAATAAACCAGCCGCATTTCAAAGTCGTTCCCGAAATGACCGCCAGGTGGCGCAAAGGGGCATTGTGCAAAACAGCAGCAATTGCCGTATTTTAAAATGTTAGTGGGTTAAATATAAAACCCTAAGCCTAATAGGCATATGATATTTTTCATATATAAATAGGCCTATAAGGCTACAACAGAATAGAACCAAAGATAGAATCAATTTTAGAACTGAAAAAATAGAATCAAAAGTTAAAAATAGAGACGATATTAGGAGCAATGACGCGGAATATTTTTACTATTCTATTGAGGAATTAGATAAATGAAGAGCTCTCGTGAGCGATACAATTACATAGTAATTTATAGTGATTTCAAAAGCAGTCCTTAAAAAAATATATATATACATGGAGTAGTGTGGCATTATTTTTGAGAGATTACGCGGAACGCGTTAGTTAAGATCCTGGTTTCAATGCCCTTAATGTATAGGCTAGGCTACTGCTTTAAAAAAATGTCACAACGCGTTTTGAGATTGTTTTGGATTAAACATTGAAGTTTAAAATGTAGTGTTTTGGCACACCAGGCCGAGTGGCGTTAGGCATTGTTCAAAAATCAGGTTTTATTCTGGCATGTTGAACTGGCGTTAGATTTTTTTTTTTTTGTATTTATTAGATTTAGATTTTAGATTTCGTTAGATTTTTTTTCTCATAACTAAAATAGCTAAAATAACTAATATATGCCTTGTCTTAATATGACCTACTTAATATAGGCAATAGGCATATAATAGCCTATATAATAAATTAGCAAAACTTGGCCACTAAATATTTAATTTTCAATTATTTTAATTATCACAATTAAGTTTTAATTTTATTAAATTGAACAAGCGCAACAATCAGCATTTAATCAAATATTCTAAAAGATGTATTATTAATAATAATGTTATTTCAACAAAATATTTCGTTTTTTCGACAATAATGTGTGCCTGCAACAAGCAAGATGTGTATTTGTAAATCCGGTGATGCGTGCATTGATTTTTATCAATAAACTAGTGTTTTCTGACAGTGTCCACTGCAAAGATGAAGTTGACGATCGCCATATTTGTAGTGAACGCACCTAGAGAGAAATGCACATAAAGACATAATCAGAGAGTAGCCTTTTTCTTTTCGTTTTGAATTATTTCGTTTGAAGACATTTCAAGCTTTGTGTATTTGATGTATTTATCGTGTCTGTGTGAGGCATACGCTGAGTTTCGTTAAGTTAGGAGGATGAGATGCGCTCCAGCTGACGTGCAATGCAAGTGACCGCGCGGGCGCCTCCATTATTAGTGTCTGTTATATTTGCTTCTCTTACTTATTAAATCCAGGCAATTTTGATGAATTTTTTTTTAAAATTAAGATACAATTTATAGAAAACGAAATTCACTTTAAAGAAAGGTTTTCTACTAAACAAAATTTAATGAAGTGGTCAAAATCATGTCTGACCCACTCCATATCCATCTCTCGATATAATGCATCCTATCTTACTCGTGCTGTTCACTTTTCATATTCAACATAGATGGAAAAAAATAACATTATAATATTTTAACAAATATGATACTAAATGAGATTATTTAATGGCTACAACAGTAGGCCTATAGACTCTATTTGTACAAATTGCTGCACATTAATTTAATTAAATGAAACCTTGTAACGAATTCACACTGTAGGGTAGACTGTGTACAGTTGAGACACCTTAAATAACTTGCGTTCGCAGCAAGCACAAGTTGTGATTTTTGTTGTGCACTTGTATATTAGTGTCAGCTGGGAAGGAAATATATAGAGACCAGACCTCTTGGAACTTTAATTGAATACATAGCGTTGGTAAAGCATACTGAAATTACATCCCTACAAATTTATTAGGCCCTACTGAAAATAAATGTATCGAATTTAAGCAAAGTAGCCTAAATGTTAAGACTGTAAAGGCCTCATTATGCTTCTGCGTCAACTCCACGGCGTAGCTACGTCGTCACTCCTACGGCGTCGTGGCTGTTTTATGGTTCTGCGTCGGGTTGCATTGCATCGCGGTGCATTTCACCGCCAGAACGCTAGGTGGGGTGTGGTTCGCGAATCTCTTTGCTAGTTTGTTTTGGTTCCGTGCGCTGGTTCCGCGCGAGCGAAAGAGAGAGAGTGTTGTTGCCCGTCTATGGTTGTTGCAGCTGGAGCTAATCGACTTGAACAACAAATGTAAATAAACTTTTTTTCAAAACAACCATTGATCTATTAATGTGCAATGAGTAAAAAAGCACGCCAAGAACAAAGGGCAAAGGTTTAAGTATACAATAAAAAAAATAAATAAGAGTAATAGGTACAAGAAACACACAATATAAAACTGAAACACAATATAAGTTAACCGTAATATAAAACATTATCTAAGAAAATGAACTATTTACAATAGTGCACTGAATCACGAGGATGCAAATGTTCAGTCTTGCTCTCTGCTCTCATACACCAATCACAGCCCTTGCGGTCTGCGTCGCCTCGACGCGTAGTTACAATTTTTTGGAGGTGCACGTCGAGCTACGGCGGAGGGGTTGGAGAGGGGTTCGCGGCGACGCAGAGGGGTCTGCGGGGGTACGCCGTCGATTCGACGCAGAAGCATAAAACAGGCTTAAGCCCTTTGCTTTTTTACGTATAGCCTATAAAGGACTCTTATAGCCGACTTTGTGTTAATTTAATTTGTAAAGGATTTTTTTTAACTCAAACATTAACACTGAAATAAATGAAACTAAATTATTGTAAAAAAATTTGGCACACCACGACGAGTGGCGCTATGCATTGTTCTAAAGCCAGGTTTTATTCTGGCATGTTGAATTAGTGTTCGACAAACGCGGCTGCGCGTTCATTTGAATGAAGAGCGCTTCTCTCTCGTGTGAGCGAACACACACTGGAACGTTAGGCCATGTCGCAACGAGTGAATCGTGGCCGAGTGGTTGAACTTACGTAACGATCATTTAGATGACACGGGTTCGAATCCCGAACTAACTTGGACTACTGATATTTTTATATTAGCCTATTAATGCATTTTATAGTCTATTGTTGATGCAGAGAGATTTGTCTAGTTCTAAATCATAGTTTTTTGCTTATAGCCTATTTACAAAATAAAATCACCATGCATTTCCATTTTACACTAAGGAACAAATATTATACAATGACTTTACTTCTGTAGCCTATAATAATTCCAATCGTAATTTCAAAAGCAGTTCCGTAAAAAAAAAAATATATAGGCTATATATATATATATATATAGGCTATATATATATATATATATAGGCTATATATATATATATATATAGGCTATATATATATATATATATAGGCTATATATATATATGATGTTTAAACGACAAACAATAAAATCAGAACCAGTATTCTGTTGCGTTCATGGTTCCAGTGGCAGTAATGCATCCACGGCTTTTCAAAATGTCACAAAGCGTTTTGAGATTGTTTTGTATGAAATATTGAAGTTTATAATTAAGTGTTTTGGCACACCACGACGAGTGGCAAACTCTTTGTTTTGTAAACTCAGATAGCCTGTGGGGGGTTTGGAGAAGGCAATAGTTGCTTTATCGTGGGGGTGCAGGACAGAGGTGTTAATGTTCCGTCTTTCATATGGAGAGTGTCGGAGCCAGCCTGATGAGCAGGCAAAGGCAACATTCTTTTAAGGATTAATTAATCTCAAAATCTCCAAAAGTCCATAGCCTATGTACAGTAGGCCCTATATCTTATTAAATTATATATTGTAGTTTTATTGATTGTATTTAAAGGTTTTCCACACACAATTTCAATTTAGCAGATACAGAGCTCTTTAATTCGCGACCCACCTCGTTTTATTGTGAGGTGAATTCAGCAAGACATGTTGTATCTTTGAAGGAACAAAAGCTATTTTACAGTTTTTTCTTTCGTGATTTGTGTGGATGACACAGCGACATACAGTATTATCAGCTGTATGGTGTTTTTTACGCTTAAATGCTTAATTTCGAGAAAGACCCGCCGCGCGCAGTGAGGGAGACCAAACTTACTAAAAAAATATTCAGCGCGAGAGAGGTAAAGAAAAACGCCTGTTCTTAATTTATGTTGCTTTGAACTTTTTTCGTTTTGTACCGTTTTAATTTTATAATTTAGCTGCAATTTCTTTGACAATAGAAATTTAAAATGTTGCAAGAATAAGATTCTGTGTTTCTTATTTTGCATCACAAAGGGAATAAACTCTATCGATGCAACCCTGTTTAAATAAATAAACTGTCCCGACACTTTATTCATACCTTGAAATGTGCGATGGGTTTTCAAACTTAATTAATTTTCTTTTTCTTTTACATTTTCATTGTTTATTTTTTAATTGAAAGCAATACTGTATTGAAAGTATTTTTCTGATTTGTTCGATCTGTTTTGAAAAATGTCTTCCGTTGCTATGGCCGGGTATCACTGTCAGTCATCTCAATCTCGTGAATGATTCCCACACACACAAAAAAATAATTTAGCAGATTAAAGACGAGCTTCATCATCTTCATTTTCTGGTGCAATCGGCTGACAGTCTTCCTTCATCAGATTCATCAGTGTCGTCTTCGCAGCGGCTCTGGAATGTAGCAAATTTATGTTGTAATGTACAATTGATAATTAAACAAGACGATTGACTTTAATAAACAGATGCATATTTAAGCATCAAGAACGGAAAAACATAAACACTGTCGGCTACACTGAGATTCGATCTCAGATCGTTTGAAGCTCCGAGAGGCTATTGCTAATGCTTTGCCCACAGAGCTATCGTCTGAATAGCCTAGGTCTACTATTGTTTGTTCGGGATTTGAACCGATCTGAATTCGGCCACGAAACACTAATGTATTTTTACATATTTTGCTTTCGTTAATGTTAACCAATTCTGTTGTAGCATAATAGGTTTTATTTTTATTTTCTGTTTTATTCTCTGCTTTGTTTGTTTATATTTTTACATATTCAATCAGTCCTTTCGGCAGTAATAGGCATTTTGGTTGATTATTTATTAATTAATTCAATTGATAATCATAACAACATGTAAGCCTATTTAATTCTGAATATAACAAAGAATGCTTAAACCGACTAACATCGGTTAGTTGCCTACTGCAAGTCCTGAAAATGTTTTAATTTTACGATAAATTATTTTAATTTATTTCACTGTTATGTTTCAGTTAATAAATCTACAAACACATTAAAATAACACGAAGTAAATGACAAGTAACCTATTGACATAGCCTTTCTAAATTATAGAAAAACTGGGCACACAATGTTAACGTGTGTCTACTTTGTTTAAATTTAATGAATTTGAATTCGTTTAACCACAATATTTATCTTGAATTTATCTGTGGCCTCAGCTCAGATTACTGCCGCGGCAGATTACGGCATAAAGAGAATAAACTGACACTTTTCAAAGTCTGTGATTACAGCGCCACTCAGCGGTAAAAGGCAGCAAATACACATCCCAATTTTGCCGCCGCGGGAACGGCGGCGGTAAAAGTCTCATTCTGGTTGTCCACCATCTGTAGCTGTAATTTACTGGTAATGTTACAACTTCCCTTACTGATAAATTACCGGAACCAATTTACCGGTATATTTGAAAAGGTCCTGTTCACACATGATCTGTTACTGGTAATTTGACAGTAAAGACTGTATGTGTGAAAGGGGCTATTGTCTGTCTGTCCTGAATGTGCCGCATACGTCCTGAAAAGTGAAGCCAAAGCATTTCAATCTCCCCCTGGTGGCTGGCTGCAGTATGTCATAAACCTCACCCTCTCCATGTAATCAAATCAGACATGAGCCAAAAAAAAAAAAAATCTAATTACACTTCAATTATTTTTCCCCAAAGATGGTTTCTGTCAGCACCATGACAGTTAGATGTGAGGGATACTTACTTCAATGGCATCCTCTGTAAAAATCTGTATAAAGCTCCTAGATCACAATTTTTTTGACTACTGAAATTCTTCTAAAGATATTTTTGCAATGTTTCATCAGCAGAACAATCCAAAAATACATTATATTACAGTACAACACTGAAGAGATGCATGTCTATCCCTCACAGCCTCGCTTTCATTCCCGCTAAAAATCAAAGATGGCGCTGCTGTGAATAAGGTCTAATCAAGTGGAATATGACACCTTTGATAGGGAACACACACCTCTCCTCCTTGTCCATACTCTTCTTGTCTCCAGGACTGTTCTTCTTGGGTGGTACGGGTGGACACACCTTTCCACAGATTTCCTGTAGGCATCTCTTGCTGTGCCGGCTACGCGTGGCCGCTTTGGCCAAGATTCTTTCGATGGCTGTTAACCCATCTCCGTGCGCGTGATGGGCCGGATCCACCTCGGCCAACCAGCTCAGAGACAGAGAGTTCTGCTTGGCAGACAGTTTCTGGTGCAGTTTGACCAGGAGCGACAGCATGCTCTCCCGGATCTCCAGGATCTCGGTCACCAGCTGCGGGGGTGATCCGGGCGGGAGCCACCGGGAGGACGAGGACTTGGGTCGCACCGCCTGACTGGCCTCGTGGTTGCTGCGATTAATGATCTCCTGGAACTTCCTCCTGCGCTCCGCCACGAGACTGAACACTTGAGCTTCACGCAGGTTCTGAGGAGAAACCACAGACAGGGAATAAACTGGTAGAATGACAAATACACATATAGCTGCAAGGAACAATTATGAGGCCACGCACACCAATGTCACACTCATGGTTGCGTTGAGAAGATTTGTTTGGTCGCAGTCATTCAGAGTGAGTAGTTCACATGCTATTGAAGCAATAACTCCCTTGAGGGTGAGGCAGTGTGTTAAATCATTGTAATGCACAATCTGCTTTTATAATACGGCTTTAAATGCAACATGATTTACAATATTTATTTGTTTATTAATTAGTAAACATTCACTAATGTTAATAACCAGGAGTAATAGTAATAACTAGTTGATGTTTGAAGTGGTTTAAAAAGCTTGAAGTTTGCTTGAAGTACCGGTGTTACACAGTGTTATCGGCCGCAAAGGGGGCACTCGTGAGCACCCTTCTGAAACCTAAAATGGGGGACAAATGGGACACCCTACGGTCTTGTGGATTTAACGGACACGCGGCGCCCATTGTAAGTCCACAAGTCCAAGCTTTGAAATGAACGCTGTCTACAGACAAGGTAGAGTATGTTGCATGATTTCATGAAAGTATGATGTATTGTGACACCAGAAACGAAGAAAAACTAAATAATGACTATTGTAACGCTTGACGTAAAGCAAGTCAAATTTGTAGTTTTCTTAGTGTTGCTTTAAAAATGGTTTAAAGGCTGAAATGTGAGCTTAATCATAAAACTTTTTTTAAAAAAAACTGCATTATTTGAACTGTAAACTTGTTTAAATCATCATTTACAGTCATTTTACAGTTTAAGATATTATATTACCATAGAGTCAGACAGTAGCACTTTTTATTTGTGCAGGTCTTAAAACCATTCATTTGAATTAGCCACACTATCTATCTATCTATCTATCTATCTATCTATCTATCTATCTATCTATCTATCTATCTATCTATCTATCTATCTATCTATCTATCTATCTTCATGACATTTCTGACACACGATTGGCAGAACATACTCTGGAATCACAATAATAAAGAAAAATTCCTTCACACAACAACTAACCCTTACTGAACGTGTCAGTTGTCCATAGTGTTTAATTAGCATGCTAATCTCACTGAAGCAAATGAATATTTAATAATGAGCACTGAACCACTGACCGCTGTGCTCAAGACTCATATCACATGCAGTTAATGAAAACTTCCTCTTATCTCTGAGCTCATTTGAAACATTAATGAAATCACATACTATGAACACAAAGTCACAAAAGAGAAACAAACCAAGCAGGAGAATGGACAGATCAAAACACAAAAGACAAAAAAAACCAAAGAAAACCCAAAAAATAAACAAAACAAAAATGCAATCACGGAAAACAAAGATACCAGTGCTCCATTTCCTGTGCACTTATTTATAATTGGGTCAATGGCATGATGCTTGTTATGTGTATCTGGATCTATTAATTAATCTCTAAAATGTGCACTTTTCTTTTTCTGAGAACCGATAGCTTGAATATGATAAATATTTTCAAATGTTACATTAAAATTACTTAAGAGAAAAAAGTTGTCCACATATCACACACACACACACGTATATATTGTTTTTGTTTTTACATAAATTATTAAAGTCATGAATTTAAAAATGAATTGTTATCAAATGAAAAATAGGGGTTACCTTGAAAATATTGTTACTGTTACCAGTTTAAACCACTTTTTTAAAATGTAAGAAAACGTCAAGAATACGACATCGCATTTCTGAAATTTTGCACATTCATTTTAAGCTATACGTTTTCTTCCTGTTTTCATCATCTCAGATATCCTTATTTGTCACAGACCAATTGCCATTACCTCTCCCAAAAATTAGTGAAACAAGAAAACGAGCAACAGGTCTTTGAATATTGCAAAAGAATGTTTGCAAAAAAAAAAAAAAAAAAAGTGCTTCTATTTCAGACCATTCCATACATGGTTATTCAAAACATCACTCTTGAAATCATTCCCAAATCCCTCTACCTCTCTCCAATTTCCTGTCAGCCGTCTGGAACTCTGAGGATGGAGAGTGATGTCATCAAAACAACAGGATATAGAGATCAACTTTGTGTGTTCAGGCGCATTGTTGCTATTTTGAGGCGACTGAAATTGACCAACAAAAACCTGGTCTAAAGTCAATGGCGCAGTATTTTTTTTTTGTTATTTACAGATTGCATTAGTAATGTGCGCCTATATTATACGCCCAAAACACACCCATTACTCATTAAGAGAATAGGGACAACACTTTTAGACCATGCACCGGGAGCGCCGGCCATTTTTCCCGCCGTTAAACTAGCAAAAGTGGATTCGGACACGGCCTAAGTGTTCTTTAGATCATGAGCTTAGATCGTGTTAAAATAGGTCCCAAGAACTCAGAGGAGCATCTGCCTCACCTGTCCGAAGGTGGCGCTCTCAGAGCTGGTGCTGGGTGGAGTTTCTCTCTCTCTCTCCCGCTCTCTCTTTCTCTCCACCTCAGGAGCCGTCTCTGGCACTCGAACCCGCACAAAGTTGATGACGTGATGGAGGTTAGACAGCAGGCTGGTGCCCGGGAACCAGCTGTCATGGCAGTGCTCCTCGATACAGGGCTCCTGCAACAGAGTGAGGGAAAAACACCTCAGCAACGAGGAAAACACAATAGCCTGGAATACGGGAATGTGTGCTTTTAGCTGCTAGCCTGCTACACATACTGTAATCTAGTCAGAAAGAGTTCTGTTCAAACACTGGACTAACCGTGATTGAATTAGTCAAACGCTAATGGAGTTATAACAGACTTCTGACTGGTAAATGAGTCGAGTGTGTTAGGACACTACTTTGTTTCCAGGTGGACTAAAAGCCCTGTAACCCATGTAAAAACCCATGCTGAGGCCAGCCAATCAGATGCATTTTTCTGATAAAAATTGTGAATGCAATTTAAAATGCAATAAAAACAAAATCAAGGTTTGCAGCGCTGCACAATTTGTTCAAAAGTTTGTGATTATATATCAATATGGCTACATAATAATAATAATAATAATAATAATAATAATAAATTAGTTGCAATTTAGCCTAACAATTTAAGTAAAATCATTTATTACTAATATTTATGGTTTTCTTAAATTTTCAAACATCAAACCAAGAATGTATTACACCATCTTAACCATGAGATGTGACGTGATAAAAGGTATCTTTTCCATGTTAATCAGAGTTTTTTTCCTAACCAGCTGCGACGGCAATATGTGACGATTCCTTTTTTTTTTTTTTTTATGTGCGCCATCGTTGTGCTCAGGGCCTTTTGTATTTTTTTATTTTGTATTAGTATTTTTTTTACAACAAATTTATTCATTTAATATGTTGATTCATTTTATTTATAAATACATTTTTAGCCGTCATAACCTGCCATACCCAATTGACGAAGTGTGTAGGTGAATGTATGTCTACACCGAAGAAAGCCCCGTCTAAGAGCTGTACGGTTTGTGTAAAGCCATTCGCTAGTCTGGTTGTTTGATGAGAAAGAGATGAAATGTAGTTTAAGAATCCGTCCAACTGTAGCAGTGGATTAATCTGTTATTCTACTAATTATTCTGTTGTGAGAAACTGAGGAAGAACTGATGATGGCGCGGTTTGATCTTTAGTTGCAATCAGCGGAAAGTTTCATTCCCGTCCACATGAGGAGATGGAATATTCAAGCCGTTTAGTCATTTTCTACCTCTTAACATAACAAAAAAATTTGTGAGGGGGAACGAAAAAGGATACATTTTCAATTTTTTCTACTTTCAATATTTAAAAAACAAAACAATAAATTGACAAATGATACACAGATGCGAACCGTGCCCATATTTAGATGGAAAACTGCTTCTTTAGATGGGAAGCTTCTCTTTTATTGATAAGCTTTTGTTGAGCTGCTCAAGTTTAAGCCCTAGTGGGAAAAAAATATATACTAAACTGTATTGGAAAGACATTAATTGAATGCCATGTAATACATTTACATATTTATGTACTTAAAAATACCCTGCAATTGTGTACTACTTTTGGTGAACTAAACTGGTCTCCTTAAAGGTCTGCTAAATTGTAACAACTAATTTTGCACTAAACGCACTTTAATTGTGCAGAAATAGTGCTGAAGTTCAACTAAAGCTATACTTAAATATACTTGATTGTGCTAAAGTGGAACTATTGCAAGAATACTTTAGATACTTGCATTTAAAGAATGATATTATAAAGAGATCATACAATCATTGTTAATAAAAATACATTTTAGGTGTGCATTGTGCAATAAAAAAGTACTCCAAATAAAATGTAATTATAATTTTTGCTTACCTCCTCCACTTTGTCATCCTGGACCTGATTATCAAGTCCGAGCTCTATCAGGTACAGCACCATACACAACACATGTTCAGACATGTTCTGATGATCCATCCAGATCTAAACAAACAGAAACAGAAAAACAGTTATCATCACAGGTAATAAAAAAACAATGGGAAACCACTCATTTAATTCTAGTGAATGACCAGACATCTACACATAAAATGATGCCAAGCGGTAAAGTGAGTCATTAACTTAAGTTCAAGCATCTTGTAAAATTAACCACACACATAACTGCCAGCGCTTTTTGCTCTGTGATAAGTTTCACCTTATAAAGCAGTGTAAAGATGACGATATGTAGAGTTTTGCAGTGCAGCAGGCGCGCCAGTCCTCTATAGCAGGGGTGCAGGGGGGTCCTCTCCTTATAGGGCGGCCAGGGGTTCCCCGTATTAACGCCTGACTGTTTCAAACTGCGGAAGAAAAGAAAAATACTTATTAGACATTCATTAAATGATGCAAGTCATAGTTTCCATACTAACTGTAAAAATATAAAAACTCCCTTCGGAGTATTTTCAGTGTAATCCTGAAAAACAACATTAAAACACCCAAAAATGACAATTCTGTCATCATTTACTCACTCCCATGTGATTCTACATCCCACATCCCTTTCTTTTTTTTCGTGGAACACAAAAGGAGTTAGCAGATTGTTCTAGCTGCTCTTTTCATGTGATGTTGATGAATGGGGAATAGGGCTGTCGATCTCCAAAATGACAAAAAGTACCATCAATAAATCATAAAAGGACTCCATAAATTGTCTTACAATAGCTTGAGTGAGGAACTGATCCAAATTTAAAGTCATTAATATTCTGAAGAGAGTTTTTAGACAAGTGACACCAACATTTCGCATTGACGTCATGGCCTCTACTTGTCCACCTCCACGACAGCTTTTAAATTGTGCTTTTTTGACAATGGTTTTTGTAAAATCATGTTTTTTTATTATTATTTTTTAAAAAGTTAAATAGACCAAGTCTACATTCACATTTTATTACATGAAAAAGAGTGGCCAGTACATTACCAACATTCATGTTGGGGTTCAAACTCAAGTCCACTCAAAAACGAAAATTACCACATAATTTACTCACCTCAAGCCATCCTAGGTGTATATGACTTTATTATTTCGGCCAAACACAATCATAGTAATTTTTAAAAATATCCTGGCTCTTCCAAGCTTTATTATGGCAGTGAATGGTACCTTAGATTTTGAATCCCCAAAAAGTGCATCCATGCATCATAAAAGCCTTTATAAAGGCCTCCTGAAGCAAAGCCATGCGTTTTTGTAAGAAATATATTCGTATTTATAACTTAAAATAATAAACTATAATCACTGGCTTCCAAGTCTAGTTCTGGCTGAAGAGTGACCTCTGACCGGACGAATATAACCCATGACAAGGTTTTGCAATAGCAAACAGAGGTAATCGCTCAAAACAATTAGCAAACTAAAAATGTAATAAAACCTCCATTGGTCCACTTGAGAAGGATTGGCCCAAGTATAAATCATGTGAAACAATTCATTTTGGATTCAGATTGTGTTGTAGGATATAAAGTACAGTGTGGCACCCTATGTTAGTGTATGATTTCTGTGATTCACAAAATCAGAGACAAGGAACTGTAATATTAGTCTAAATGCATGCATAAACCAAATTTTACATTTAGAGTTAAAGCCACAGCGGACATGAACGCAGCTGATCAAATGCAAACAAAGTGTGTTTGAGAAATACTCTCGCTTTGCCAGACTTGAACACAGCTGCTCTGCTAAAGACGTCACTGACTGCATTTGTGTTGAAAGGAACATGGGACATAAAACATTTTGTCCTCTTGACAGGTGATCCATCATCCAGTGGCCGGACACAAGAAACTCAAGCAACATATTCACAAACTGACACTGCTAATGTCTGCTGAAAACCACTTACACGTCGTCTCTGATTAAAACGTTCACTGCTTCAACTCATGTTGATCTTGCAGCTACTGCAAAACTATCATTTAACCACGCCACTGAATTTATAGAACAGAAAACGCTTTTAAAGTCAGCGTGATATCAAAAATGACTTTTTGGCTGACATCACGTGCAGGCTATTGGTGAATGTTAATGCCCACGTTTCATGATGCAATCAGTTGATGATGGATAAGATCCCAGTTTGGGAACTGAAATTAATTTATCACTAAAAATGTTTCACTCAGAAAAACTAACAGTAAAATTAGTTTTGATTACAGTTTCATAAAATAAAATACAACAACGTTCAGTTAGCCTGTAGCAAAATCTAAATGTGTATAATGTAAATAAATACAGGATGAATTTTAATTTATATATAAAAAATATCCCATTATATCCCACAATCCTGGATAGGCAACTAAACAAAATAGCATGTTATTTCTAAAAAAAATTAATAAAAAGTAATAATTTAAATTACTTCTTAAAAATCAGTTTGAATGAATAATTATATCATAAATATTTCACTAGTTTCATTACTGGATGAATCAGTGTTTTTTTATTCAATGACAATACATTTTTAACAGTCGCTTGTCGCCACCTACTGGTGTAACGGTGTAATTGATACAATCTTTATTTGAAGCGTCAATTTACTTTCAAAAGGTGATTTACTTTGTTTCGAACACTACTGTAGACATCTAGCCTGGAAATCCAGACCTAAATCTGAAAGATTAATGGTCTGGCGTCGACTAATGTAAATCGGCCAGCGGAGGGGCGGCACCAAGCATGCATTTGAAAATCTCACTGCGCGCATTTGGATAACACTACGACCAATCACAACAATAAACCCCATAAGCTTAGCTACCAGTGGACTCTTCTTCGATTAGATTCGCCCTTCTTGCAAAGGAACGATTCGAGCGCCGATTTCTGTTCCTCTTTTAGATAAAAAGCCAAGTCTAACTCGTTCATTGTAGCGGCCAAAGCCGTTTCAAACAACTGGTATTCATCCATAGCCATCTTGCAATGTTTACTAATGACTTCGACGTTACAGCGCTGTCGTCATCTTTAGCTTGCCTCTGGCCCGCCTATATCAGATAACCCGATGTGATTGCTGCAGCTCGGATACAAGGGCATATTTAATGAGTAAACTCGCTGAGCAAATTCAACTTGTGCTCTCGCAAGAACTCTGAATTTCCAGGGTAGTAGGTATCAGTGTTTTTATCGAAACTGTTAACTTTTATCCCAGTACTTCTGTGATAATCTGAATGTTTGTAACAGAAACAGAAATAATGATACATGTGGTTGAAAAGAAACGTTTGTGAAGCCGTAAAAAAAAAAAAAAAAAGTGGTCAAGGGAAATTTTACATATCTTTTTTATATAACATGCAATAACTCAGGAAGTTTATCATCTGTGAGGAATATCTCATGATCGACGCAATGGATTATGTTGATTTCGATACACTTCGGGTTTAAGGGGAATAAAACCCTGTTTTATTCTAGCTTCATCCATTCTTTTTTAACAACACCTGAATGTGGGTAAGTAAAAAAAAAAAAGCAACAAAAAATTGAGCAAATCGAGTTTCTCCATGACATGACTCTAATTGGGAAACCCCATTTCAGGTGTACGTCCCTCCACACACACCTTCCTCAGAACAGGACAAGGAGTGACCCTGAACATAATTCCCTCTATCACACAGCGACCCTCAAACCCAAGCGCACAAAATCGAGCAATTTAAGGCTCCATGCGTGAGGAATTTTTCTTCTGTTTGGTTTCAGGATGATCAATGGCCATCTCAGTGAGGTTTCACCTCAGACTATATGTGTTTTGGAGCAATTGTTTCCCAACATTACTGTTTTAAGCAACTATATGAGTCGGATTTCATTCTTTAGGACTGCCTACATTAAGCTATGCCTTATCTAGGAACAGGAAAAGTCTGTGCTGACAAAGATTTCAGAAAGTATGCGCGTTGTTTAAACTGTGCCGCATTTGCATGCGTTTATAGACTGTACCTTAAGAAAGGAAAATGAAATGAACCAGCAGATGTTTAGTGTGCAAGTGATAAAGAGTCTGGAGGATTTCAGAGACTCACAATGCTGTGTATCGATCCATGGCCGACTGCACGTCTCTGCGGTACACGGTGCGTAGAATCACCATTATAGGGTCAAACTCTTTCTCCCAGACTTCCGCTGGAAAACACACAGAAAACGAATGTTGGGTGCGAGTTATGAAAAAGGAGAATAATTTAGAAACAGCCTCAGTCTGCCACCATGTGGAGAGAGCTGGGCAATAAACTTAATGACCATTAAATAAATCATTACACACTTATATTTCAGAAAAAGAGCAGAAAACCAGAGGAAACTCATTGTTTAAATGTTAAAACACTGTATAAATCGATATTCCACTTCTAGAATGAATGAATCGACAAAGAAAATATCCTGATGTTTAGTTTACTCCTGTTAACCACGTGTCATTAGTTAAAGCACAGCACACTTGCTCCACATTGACCAGATAATAAGACTCAATTACAGATTCCTTTTAAATGTACACAAATATGTCTAGTCATATCCTGCAAAAGAAACAAAAGCACATCTATTACTAGAGAGCAGATGCTTCTGTCCTAATGCAGAGAAAAGTGTTGAACATTACAATCATGTAGTCACATTGCCATCTGGAGGTTAAAAGAGGTACACACAGCATACCAATGCAATGTATTTATGGGAAAAAAGACAGTCAAATAAAAAATTATTCAGACACCAGATATAATTTTTTATATTTTTGTACTAGTGGGTGCAGGACACTATAGTTAATGTATGCAAGTAAGGATAGCAAAATAAAGTAAACTGTGATATATTATACCCAAAAATCCTTCATACCAGTCAAATCTATAAAAATGTGGGACCAAAAATTATTCAGACACTTTGACCTGACCATGATTTGCTGAAGTGTTTTTTCTTTAATTGCTAATGCAACTTTTTTACACCACAGACTGACCAAAATTAAGTATTGATTGGTATTATCTAATTGTGTAGTTAAATTTAACAACTGACAGATATTCAACATAATTCATTTGTGAGACAGTCTAACAGAAGGATGGCCAAAACCAGTGAAGTATCAACTGAGTTCTTGTCATATTTTATTAATAGCGAATGAACTGATAATGTGAGAAATGTTGAAGGTGTCTGAATAAATGTAGGTTTGACTGTTAATGGCGATATGATAAGTTGTGTCACCTTTCGGCGTGTACATGCCCTGTTGCATTGATCCTCCAGGCTCAAACACCGGGGCTTTAAAATCAGCTACAGCGGAAAGCATCTCCTCAAAGCTACAGCTGCCCGGCACCACACCGCTCTTAGGGTTCGGATTCTCCGGGATCTACGACCGCAGTCAAGGACAACCATCAAAACTCAACTAATATGACCAAAATATTCAAGTCCACAGAGGTCAATAATGGGATAAGTGATAGATATTTTAACATTAGACAAACAGGAGGGCCTGTGAGATTAATATAATACAATACATTTTAGAGTTACTTTTTTTTTTTTTTTTATGTATTTAGGGTTTCCATTTGATCTGGGCATTAAGAAACTGCTTTTCTTTCTTTTAAAAAACACTTAAATGATCATGTATCTTTTTGTACTGGGTTACATTATTTTTACATAGTATAATATTTTTAAAGTATACAATAAATAGTTCTTAATCAAAAATAATTAAAAAATGATTCTCAAGAACATCACAATTTGTTCTAATACTAGCAAAAGCTCAATCAAAGCAGAGCGCTTGCTGTACTTCCTGTGAGCGCAGTGTGTTTTCATGGTGAAAGGATACCAGATCTAGCAGGGAACTGTGGGTACGATCATTCATACACAACTGAGATACCATCTCCGCTCTCAAAATCTCATCATCAGACATTCCTGCAGAGAGACACAAAGACAGAATGAATTAATTGAGTTCATATCTCCATCTCTGTGAATATCTGGAAACCCACATGAGGGAAAAAAATCCACAATTCACATGCGCGCCATAGCTCACAAACCACAGCTTTGACCATTTTTTTGAGTGATTATCTTAAGGTATTGCAAAAAAATTATTTGTATTATTATTTAAGGCTGTTTAGCAATTCAAATTTGAAATCCAAATAATTACATAATGTGGCGATTAATTAATCTAATTGAATCACAAACTGCTTTACAAATTTACAAATAATTGTAAATCATTATTCTGTTAAATGAGAAAAGCATCAAACAGAAATTACAAAAAGTAGCTTTAGATAAAAAAAAATAATAATTTGATGCAAAAAATGTATTCAGCATAAATTTGACACAAATGGCCATGGTGAGTAAATGACAGATTTTTAATTTTTGGATGAACTATACCTTTAAAAGGGACAATGTGTAGGTTTTTAGGTATTTTATTATCTAAAATCAATATTTTTATTCATAAATATGTCCTCAATGGTGTACAAATACCTCTGCTAATTATCTGACTTATCCTCATAAACGAAGAATTTATTATCTTTATATACATGGGACGGGTAGGTCCACGGAGGCTTCCATGTAGTTCCGCCATCTTGAAAAACTATAATAGCAGAGAGGGACAAAAAGTACTAGGCCAACGCGTTTCCACAACGCGTTTTCGTTCAGAGCCAGCGTCACGTGACTGAAGCCAGCAGAAGCGGAGGAGCAGAGCAGTGAGAGGCGCTTGTCACTGCCCCGGCAAGTTTAAAAGGCTGCACTGTACGGTTATTTATAATGGAGGAGTCCATACATATGCTGAGTCACAGGATGAGTCGAAAAAGTCCAACATAGACCGTAAAAGGAAACGTGACCGGAGATTACAAAAACAAGGGTTAATGTCGGGATAGCTAATGCAGGAGAAAGCTTTCAAAAGAGATGCTGAAGTTGTCTGCTTTCTTCTCGACAGGTAAGTCAATGTTACGGTCTTAATTACAAGCTTTTTTTCATTGCTTGGTTGTGTACTTTATTATATAGACAGTAGAACATTTATAGTTAAAAGTTAAACAGGCTCTTTGATGAATAGCAGCTATTGAGTAAAGTAGAGAAGGCCCTAAAAACAAGGTTGTACGTTTTGTTTGTTCAAAACTGTAACATTCGTTTGTTCGTTGTGTCAAGTTTCAGTTTGTTTGAAATAACAAACCAGTTCACCCGAAGGAAAACTCGATGAAGTGCTATTATAAGACATCCTGTCATAGCTTTTTGGTACATAACGGCTACCGTAGATGCAACACGCATTTGAAAAAGCGAGGCGCTGGAGAGCATTATTTGTTGGAATGCAAAATACAATTTCACCACTAGATGGGAGAAATTCCTACACAATGTCCCTTTAATGGGCTTATATTACGGTTATATGGAACCATCCTGACTCGAGATATTGAGTGCACTGTAAACGTATGTAACCAAAAATGTGTTGTGGGCCATGACACAAAGACACCCGCTGTGGTTAAACCAATTAAAATAAAATAAAAATAGAAATTGTGGTTTTGCAATATCAATATATGGAGGTTAAATTATAATTTTTTTTAATTAAACATGGTCAAGCAACCTCCATTGGACCACTTGAGATGGCCCAGGCACAAGTCCTCTCTGTTAATAGAGAGTTCTGTTAAAGAATATGGTACTCGTATTTATAACCAAACTGTGTGAATGAAACCATATTCATTACTCTAAAACAGGGCAATTGTATAGAGAGTATGCACATGACGTCACAGTAGGCGGGAGTCGCTGCGGTTACACACATAATGCCTTAGTGCTTTAAAATTTTTAGGGCTGGGCAATATGACAAAATATAGTGATCATCCAGATTTCAATCTACCTATATTGTATTTATAAAGTTGACTAGCAGATAAAGCATTCACAGGCTTTGATTTCAGGTACATATAAATGCCAATGTCCATGGACCACTGGTTCTTTGGTAAGTTGTAAGGATCAGTCAAACCAAACTCTCGTTTTCACAGTTTCCCCTATTAAAGCCAGTCATGTAGCAGGATGTTTTGCTAATCAGTCCGACTGAGTGGGCGTTTCCTTGCGGGAAAGTGACGTCAATGCATACCATTACCATCTATACTCAAGCTGTATGAGTGTAGCCGCAGATTCACCAATTAGAAGTAACACATTCCAACTAATGATAGATCTTGTGTATGTTAGCTCTTTAATGTTATTGAGCTTCAAACATGTACCCAGGTGTATTCGGAGACTGCTCAGTATGACCAGGAAGGTGAGCGCTCCCTCCAGCATGGGTCTCTCCTGCTCTGAGTCCAGCACTGCGTTCTGATGTTGAGACGCCATCGTCAGCAAGTCCACCACCTTAAACCTGACAGAAACACAAAGCTTTTAGGAGACATCTCTAAACAATGGATGCTGGAAACAATCTGAGTGAAAACACAAACGTTGCCGTACCTCTCAAACACTGAGGAAATGAAGTAATCTGGATCCAGTCTAGATGCACACACCTGAAGACAAAAATATATATATATATATTATTATAGTCTCAGGAGGAAACATGCAGGGTCTATTAACAAAGTGCTAAATGTGAATAACAAAAGGGTAATATAGCCAGCAAATTTAGAAAGAACTGCACAAAATACATGGTTAAAAAACTGATTATAACAACTGCCCGACCCTCACTGAATGATGTACGTGATTCAGATCAAACTGTCTTCTGAAGAAAATGTGTTGTATTGTGCATCTGCTGACAACTTTTACCTCGAAGAAAATTAACCAATATAGGTTTATCTTAATATGGAAACATGGAATATTCCACACATTTAGCCATGAAAATGAGAAACGCAATCATGTTGTCCAAAAAATGAAAATGTTTTGATGATGCGAGTGACGCAATGACCTGTGCTGTCTGTCTGTAAAACAAAACCAAACAAAACAAATTTGTTTTGTCTGTCAGCAAAACAAAACCAAACAAATCTGTTTTATCTGTCTGCAAAACAAAAAGCGTTTTGTCTATCAGCAAAACAAAACCAAACAAATATGTTTAGCTGTCTGCAAAACAAAAAGCATTTTGTCTGTCTGCAAAACAAAACCAAACAAATCTGTTTATCTGTCTGCAAAACAAAAAGCATTTTGTCTGTCTGCAAAACAAAAACAAACAAATCTGTTTATCTGTCTGCAAAACAAAGCATTTTGTCTGTCTGCAAAACAAAACCAAAAAAATCTGTTTATCTGTCTGCAAAACAAAAAGCATTTTGTCTGTCTGCAAAACAAAACCAAACAAATCTGTTTATCTGTCTGCAAAACAAAAAGCATTTTGTCTGTCTGCAAAACAAAAACAAACAAATCTGTTTATCTGTCTGCAAAACAAAGCATTTTGTCTGTCTGCAAAACAAAACCAAACAAATCTGTTTATCTGTCTGCAAAACAAAAAGCATTTTGTCCGTCAGCAAAACAAAACCAAACAAATCTGTTTATCTGTCAGCAAAACAAAAAGCATTTTGTCTGTCTGCAAAACAAAACCAAACAAATCTGTTTATCTGTCTGCAAAACAAAAAGCATTTTGTCCGTCAGCAAAACAAAACCAAACAAATATGTTTATCTGTCTGCAAAACAAAAAGCGTTGTCTGTCAGCAAAACAAAACCAAACAAATCTGTTTTATCTGTCTGCAAAACAAAACCAAACAATTATGTTTATCTGTCTGCAAAACAAAGCATTTTGTCTGTCTGTCTGCAAAACAAAACCAAACAAATCTGTTTAGCTGTCTGCAAAACAAAAAGCATTTTGTCTGTCTGCAAAACAAAACCAAACAAATCTGTTTATCTGTCTGCAAAACAAAGCATTTTGTCTGTCTGCAAAACAAAACCAAACAAATCTGTTTATCTGTCTGCAAAACAAAAAGCATTTTGTCCGTCAGCAAAACAAAACCAAACAAATCTGTTTATCTGTCAGCAAAACAAAAAGCATTTTGTCTGTCTGCAAAACAAAACCAAACAAATCTGTTTATCTGTCTGCAAAACAAAAAGCATTTTGTCCGTCAGCAAAACAAAACCAAACAAATATGTTTATCTGTCTGCAAAACAAAAAGCGTTGTCTGTCAGCAAAACAAAACCAAACAAATCTGTTTTATCTGTCTGCAAAACAAAACCAAACAATTATGTTTATCTGTCTGCAAAACAAAGCATTTTGTCTGTCTGTCTGCAAAACAAAACCAAACAAATCTGTTTAGCTGTCTGCAAAACAAAAAGCATTTTGTCTGTCTGCAAAACAAAACCAAACAAATCTGTTTATCTGTCTGCAAAACAAAGCATTTTGTCTGTCTGCAAAACAAAACCAAACAAATCTGTTTATCTGTCTGCAAAACAAAAAGCATTTTGTCCGTCAGCAAAACAAAACCAAACAAATCTGTTTATCTGTCAGCAAAACAAAAAGCATTTTGTCCGTCAGCAAAACAAAACCAAACAAATATGTTTTATCTGTCTGCAAAACAAAAAAGCATTTTGTCTGTCAGCAAAACAAAACCAAACAAATATGTTTATCTGTCTGCAAAACAAAACCAAACAAAACCGTTTTGTCTGTCAGCAAAACAAAACCAAACAAATATGTTTATCTGTCTGCAAAACAAAAAGCATTTTGTCTGTCAGCAAAACAAAACCAAACAAATATGTTTATCTGTCTGCAAAACAAAACAAAAAAGCATTTTGTCCGTCAGCAAAACAAAACCAAACAAATATGTTTATCTGTCTGCAAAACAAAACAAAAAACCAAACCAAAATCATGTGTGGCAAAGAATTTTGAACCTTGGATGAACTCATACTTCAAGTCCAGAAGTATGAGGTGAGTGAGCGAGGGGTGTCGGCATGTGTTACCTGCAGGAGGTAGATGTCCGGGTCAATCATAGAGTTACAGAAGTGAGACTGGACATAGGTCATGGCCTGACCTTTAATCTGCAGCCCATTTCTCACCCACATGTTACTGTGGATCTCAGACAGGCTAGCCTGCACAAACACACACAAACACAGATCCACTTGTGGATACCATCTACTTATCACACACTGTAGAATTAACATCATAATGCTGTCACTTGACATTAAGTCACACGCCAGAAGTGAAACGCGAGACATCGGTCAAGATTTATGACAAACGGCTGCAACATTACACAACACAATGTCCTCTGCTTCAGTCGCATTAATGCACTGATGGACAAAATGAAGACCAAACAAAAGAACTATATTAGATGGGCATAGCTTATCAGAAACACTGTAATGTTATCATAAAAGTAGTACATGTGACTTGTTTGTGTTCAATTAAAAAACATTTGAATACATCGTCACAAGATCCAATGGTTTTGCATGTTGTGTTTGAATGTTTCGAAGCATAAATGAGATTAAGGAACTGTTGTGGTGGGAGGATTTTCATAATAATAACTTTATTATTATATTATATTGAATATTCATCTGTGGAAGAGTGCATAAACTGCTAAGACTATAGTCTTACAAGTTAGTCATCTAATTATTTTCTTTAGGACTGGTCATAACTTTACAGTATGACAGTTACATAAAGTAGGTTGGTCTAAAAAGTAAAACCGATTACGCCTTGACTAACTGCCAGCTGGTCAAACTAGTTCCTAAGACAATGTCTCAACATACAGTACAGTATCATGTGACTTTAGAAGACTTGAATAATACCGGATGAGTCATTTGGGTTATTTTACGTCATACTCTTAGTAGTTTCAGTCCTGGTCCAACAGTTTTAGAATATAAGATATGGAATCATAAGAGTTTGTATGATTTTTGACATGAGGATGAATAAATCTGACAGAATTTTAATGTTGGTGAGCTTTTGCTTTAATTACACACAATCAGGTGTTTCTTCTCAGTTTGTTTGTTCTTATCTTAATATTTCAAGTCATCTCCATCATGCATTACCTGTATCTGAAGAGGGTGAACCATGATCTTCATCAGCATCTCCTGATCAGGAAGCAAACTGTCCAAATCCAGACCTTGACACTTCACTCCCTGCAAAACAACAAAAATGGATCCGTTTATAATAATGTACATAAAATAAAGACTTCAAACAGACCTATTACAAGAACTAATTAACATCTGATCCTGAAGCAGCTCTGGAAGGTTTGGACTGTATCAGTGTTTCTGAGGAAATTACATCAATACATTAGATACTCTTCAATTAATTCATATCTGCATGAAGAAAGCCACCAAACTTCGTCAGTAAATCTAATATAAACAGTGCCCCAATTTTGGGAGAACCCTTAATTCGAACCAACATATCCATGAGGTCCTTAGTTAAACGTCAAACCTTCGTACTTGATGCAGAGTGAAAAAAATTGTTTTCAATATTGTGATGTGTCAATTGCACTATTATTATTACTAACTGTAGACCATACCAGTATAATGTTGTATTTTATTAAAATACCTCCACATTTAGGGCCAGATTTACTAACAGCTTGCACCAGCGCAAACCCTCTTTTGGCGTTAAAAAACTACTGTCAGGATTTACTAAAGACACGCAGTGAAAAATTAGCATTGAAAAGGCGGCTGAACTTAATGCATTATGCATTTGTAGGAGTTTCCCTTTCAGGCCCTTTTATGGGAGGAGAATATTTAAATGAATCACACCAGGTGATTTACTAAGGTTTGCACTAGAAAATTTACTGGTACTTGTGCCATTATTTAACGCCATTATTTAAAAAAAAGCTTGTCTTAAACCAGACGCTAATTTGTGCTGCTCTTGGTAGATTGCGTTGGTCATTATGGAAATGATCCGGCTGCGTCTGTGTTCTTTAATTTGTGTGTCGTCAGTAGATCACGACCAGAACTTCACACTCCCATCGGCGATTTTATGAGATTGCGCTCTCGCGCTAATTTGCCCAATTTAGTACATCTGGCTCTTAGAATTAAGCATTTGGTTTTACTTCATTAAAGAAGACACTTCTAAAATTTCATTTTGGCTGTATTAGCCAATTTAACCTGTGAATGACTGGAGTGCTTCTTGCAGCAACTTAAATTCATGCTATGTTTTAGTACAAATGAGTTCTAATTGGGGCAAAGCAGCCCAGGATTTATGTGACCCGTTAATTTACATTTAACATAGAAGTTTTGATCTAAGAGTTCACGTGTTTGCTCATTTCAGGCTTACAGTCTGTGCATTAGTGGTGGGGATTTTTCAATGACATCGTTTTTAAATAGTAGGCAACAAGTGACTGTCTTTATCAGCGAGACATTAAATTATTCACTCAACCGGTTTGTTCAACAAGTTTAGAGGAACTTAACAAAAATACAGTACAGGTTCTGAGTGTGTCGGACTGGGCTCCAAGCTCACCTTGCTGAGGAACATGGCGTAGTATCGATGGAGAGGTAAATGAAAGGTCAGCTGGTTGAGGGAAGGCTGTGACAGAGAGAGAAAGGTTTCTCACCAGTTCCACATTCATTAAGACATTTAATCAGACAGTTTAAGCATCAAGACTGTACCTCATCTACAAACCCAATGGCATCAAACCACATCTGAAGAGTTTCCAGACAGTACCGCACCACTGTCTTAGTGTACTCCTGGGTCTCCTGACAACACAAAACATGTTCAATTCAAACTTAAGCCACTAAACACTAAACGGCCAGTTCACACAGAACACATTCCTGCATTCCACTGTGCTGATTTTCTATTGTTTCTCTACATAAAAGTGTAATGAGTGATTATAATCAAGGTATTAATCAATATTTTTCCTTCTAAATATCAAATGAGTTGAATGATTTCTCTGGAGATTTTACTTTGTTATAGAAGTTCCCCGTGTGATTCCTGAAATGTTCTTTTCATGTATTCTCTAATGTCTGTATTTGATATCTGAATGCAGTAATAGTGCTTGCTCATTTAGCCCGGCTTCCAGAAATGATATAAGGACTCGTTTTGTGTTTGAGAAAGGTCTTCAATGTATTAAACACAGGGGTCCATTGAAGTCTATAGTTTAAGGGACCATTTCTCAGTTAAAGCCTTACTTTCCATTTAGACTAAAGTGTCCTCTCTTGAGAGAAAGAACGCATTATCTTGATGTTTTGAGACGACTCTCCTGTTTATAATTAGAGCCTGGCCAAATCCAACCTTAGAAAAGCTGTGTCGGTGTGTGTGTGTTAGTCTTCTTGGTTGCAGGTTAAGGAACCACTGGGATTATTGGAGATTGACTGAGTTGCTGTTCGGGACATGCTGGTGCCCGGCAACCCAAATCTGCGACCTGGAAGGTCATGACGTGCCTAACTTCAGGGTCCGAGTGTCAGCCGCATAATCGATGGAGATATGCTTCAGTCTATCTGTATATGTGTGGAAAATTACTATGTCTATCTGTTTCTTAGCCAATGAGAATCATTCAACCTGTAAGCAATGATGTAGCTTAGACCTTGGTGTAGGGTATTTGTTAGTGGGGCGGCCTACAAACTCCTGGGTGAGTCTTGAAGCTGACTTCAGCTGATGAAACTTCAAACTATCTTCAGTAAAACTTTAATTGATTATAATTCTGACTCTGGGTCTTCTTTCAAACATCTGGTCCTTGGGTCCTAAACTGTTACCCTCTAACAGGCTGCTTCTTTTCTATAGAAATGCTACAGCCCATGTAATTTCTTGAACATGTTGACATCAAAACATGCAAACTCAAGGGTTTAAACTTATTTTGAAACTTTTTGCATATTTAGAAACATATTGATGTATTCTCATGTGTTGGCATAGGTTTAAAAATTATTTCACTTTCAAATCTGATGAAATGGTGAACATAGTTTGCATTCCCAGATGAACATTATAAGCCACTATATAAAAATGCGGTTCATGGATTCTCGTCCGTGAAATGCACCATTTACGGTATTTTGCCGGTTACTTGACACGTGTGAATTGCAATTGAGGATTATTAAAATGGGGTACTCGACTAATCGGGGAATCGTGACAGCCCTACTCAATACCATTTAAAATAAGACAAAACAAGCATTAAATTAAGCTAAAACAAAACAACTAAAAATCAAGATTAGTATTAGGTTATTTTTATAATGAAAATACATATTTCAAGCTATTCAAAGGAGGGAGGACCTTCAAATATTGTTGTGGACATTATTGTAGTGGCCTTGAAGTCAAAAAGGTTGAGATCCCCTGCGTTAGATGGACATGTTTGACCGCTAAACCAGTGTCTCGCACATAACACAGCACTCGAAGACGAAGGGTTTAGGGTAAAATAAGTTCAAAACAGAGAGTCTCAAGACCTTGTGTTTTCCCCCCTTTCTACTGCCAAAATAAATTTTCTGAGAAAATTACAAACAGAAAGGTGCTGGAGTGACGCATACAGAGATGAATATAGCTCACTTTGACTTTGCAGTGTGTGAGGAGACCCCACATGGGCTGAGCACAGGCCTCCAGCTCAGCTGCAAACGCTGCATAATACGTCTGAGACTCGAACTCCACGTGCTCATTCAGCTCTCTCTTGTTCAGATTCATTCCTGACAGAGCAGAAGATACAGGGAAGAAATCAATAACATCAGAGGGAATTCTTGACTCACCGAAATCAAGTTTCAGTTGTAACATAACCTACAGTTCTGTGATTTTAATCAAAACTAAAATTAACTTTATAAAATAAATAGTCCCAGATGCTTCTTATTTCGTAGTAAGCATTTATGTTGTATTGTATTATATTGTATTCATTGCACAAAATAAAATATTTTTGTATTGTTTTCCAGTAAAAATATCAAAACATCCTTAAATCAAGAAACAATTTACTTGAGAAGCAAACAAACGTACGATATTACATCTTGTTTCTTGAAAAATTTATCAAAATTAAGAATTTCTTGTTTAAAACAAGAAAAAATATATTTGTCTGACCCTATTGGTAGATATTTCTTCTTGATTTAATCATCAACTTACATAATTCTGACATTTTTCAGAAAACAAGACACCAAGAACAATAACTATAAAGGTAACTACAGTATAATGATAACTTTATTATCTGTTTATTGTTTAAGTGCGTTTCAGTTCTGTCGCCTTGCCGATTTAAATGCACAAGCTTTTTAAAGTTTGGTGGATTCTGATTGGCTGTCAATGTTTTTTTGCCGTTCACCAGCGGGAAAAATCATTCTGAAAGGGATTCCAACTATATTGTTTCTCTATGCCATTATCGTTATAGCTGTGGTGTGGACTCTGCTATTCTTTTATATCTTTATCGTTAAAAGTTATTATCCTTTAACATCTTAGGTCATTTTGCTCCTCAAATAAATGTATCTTGACTTATTTAAAGTTTAGATATTTGTACAAAAATAGTAAGAGTTGGGCATAATTAAGCCTTTAGCTGTAACCATTTTACAATCAAGTAAACGCTAATTCATTCTCATTGTGCCATTCACGGAACAAAGAAAAAAACAGCACCACAGACTTTGAAACAAAAACAAAAGAAATGACCGCAGGATTTCCTGTCAGTTATTGACCTTGGAAGTAGGAGACGAAGCTCATCCAGAGCAGCAGCAGAGAGCGATCCTCCAGGAAGCGTTTGGCCACACTTTGGTGTGAGAGGATATTAATAAAATCACTAACTAAAGGCCAATAGGTGTTATTCTTCAGTAGAGCTTCACCACAGTTGACCACCACATGGCGATTATTCTCCTCATCTGTGACATTAAAAAACACAGATAGAAGACATTTCAAAACATTTTACACTTGCACATTCTGGAAATGTACAGTACATCTCCAGCAGAAACAGTAGGAACAGTAGCATACATTTCTTTGGTTATTTCCATTGGTTACCTTGCAGTTCGCTCTTGATAAGGCAGCTCTCCATCATGTAGAGAAGCACAGTGACCATGATGTCCAGTAAATGGCACTCCTCTGTGACGTGTCTCGCCAGCTCCTCGTTACTGAAGAGCTGAACGCTGATGTGAACGATACGGTTGGACATGGTGTCGGACTCGTGGCTCTTCATGAGGGTCTTCATGATGAAGGCGTAGTGTTGTACAAATGTTTTAGTGAACGTGATCTGTGGCACAGGAGAAGAAAGTACACATCTTGGTAAAAAACTATATTATAAAAAAAATATATATTAGAACAATGCAATTTGGTTCTTCAGAGATCATGTGCTGGTTGCACCAGCTATAAATAAGTTATATGCAACAATTCAGAACAATTTACACACTACTAAACATTTGTAAATATTTGATATATGAGATGGGAATAAGAGATGGGAGGAAAAGTATTTCGCTGCCTTTGCATTCTCTCGCAAAAGTATTATATGTCCCCGAGAAATGCTGCGATCCTTGCAAAACATTTGTGTTCCCTTGCAAAACTAAAAAAGAAACTTTGCAAACACATATATATGCTATTTATATATGATATTTACATTACTACAATGGTTCTCGATTCTGATTGGCTGAGAGCTTTTTCCAGCCATGAGACATTCTACTAGTAACACTACAGGAAACATCTGACCTTTTGTATCACACCGCTTGCAGCATTTCTCTCACATCAAGTGTCATGGCATACGAGCAAACACCATAACTCACAAAGTAGCAAATAGAGAGACAATTGGCTAAATTTACCAGAGATTTACACGTTTCAAGAAGCCAAATGATTGCTATTTCAAAAGGTCATTATTTTGTTTAACGGTGTATTAGAATAGGTTAACATGCTTTAAATAAAGAAACATGACTTTTCCACATACTGTACATTACTGCAGCACCTCTATTCCCAGTCTGTCTGAAACGCTCTGAGAGTTCTGGTTTCAAGAAAGCCCCTTCTTCTGAAAAGCTCAGAGTGCTCTGATTGGCCAGTTGACCCAGTGTGTTGTGACTGGCTAATACCACAAGTGTGTGATGGAAATGTAACGCCCTTTACCATAGTGCGAGTTTCAGCTTCCAAGGCTTCTAATGCAATTGTAAACAAATTGTTTAAAATGCAAACGATTAAGCAGATCGACCGGAACCAACATCCGCAACGCCATGAACGCTTGCCTTCCTTCTTCGTGTACACCTTTGGGCGGACATTATGCTAACTCATATTGTGACGTTTGCAGAAGCAATATCTGGACTTCATTTGATGTTTCAGGCAGTTCTGGATCAGTGTTCTCTGTTAAGATATAATAAATCCCTTTTGTGGGAGACCTTGCAGACTTTATACATCACAAACAGATACATTAGACACAAACCAGTAAAAAGCATCATGTGGCCTCTTTAAACAAACCACGGGTTCATTTTGGATCCTGCACATGTAATACGTTTAAGAGTATTAAATACCTTGTAATCCTGATCTGGCAACATGTTGAGCAAAAAAGTGACCATCTTCTGAGGAAATTCATACTTAATAGTCCAAAACAATAACTCTTCTAAAAAACATTTATGTTTCAGAGTGTCCATTATGGATGGATCTAACAAAACAGGAAAAGAGCAAGGAAATGTAATTATTGTTATTGCTTCTAAATTATTCGAAGAATAAATGCCAACAAGATTTAAGTATGATGAGATGTAATGGGGTTTACCTTTGGTACTGCTACTGAGCTTCACTCTTTTCCTCTGTCCCACACCCTGCAGCCCGTCCTGATCCTCCTGTCAAACAAATACATCAAACACCTTTCATTCGACACACTCTTCTCAACGACGAGCCCAGCTAAAACTATTCCCTTTGTCAATAAGTTCACGTTGCTAAAGCGGCCAAAATAAAGCCGTGTTCTCAACAGTAACACAATGGGCAGACACACCCTGCAGTGTTTGTTCTGACTGGTGGCTGGGTCACGTTTGAGCTATCCCAGAAGTCTGTGTGCCTACCTCTTTGCTAGAGTCCTCCAGACTGGCAGCAGCAGTAGCTCCTAAATAAAAAAGTAGTTGCCACAAACATGTAGCAAAATATTAAAACCATGTTACCATCGCATCCAAGAGTCATCAATACGCTATTCTAGAGTTGTCAAAAAGTACAGACTTCGGCACCAAGTCGGTTCTGACATTTTAAAATGTGACGCTTTGAGCGGAATCGTAAACACCTCTCATACCACTGTATAATGGTCATTGTACGCGCTCGTCGGATATGTCTGTGTGATGATCAACGCTTCAAAAACATGTTGAAAATATACATCAATGACACTCTTCGCCAAGCGCTTGCACAGATACAAAGCAGGCGTCTATCAGCGGACCGGTCCTTTCAAACGCTTCTGTTTTTTAAACACTTTCAAACAACGCTCTCGTGCGTTGATCATTGTAGCCAATCACAGACATATCCGTTGAGCGCACAATGGCCATTGGCCAATCAGAGGTGTTTACGATTCCGCTCAAAGTGTCACAATTTAAAAAATTCTGAATTTAAAAATGTAACATTTGAAAGTCAGTACTTTTTGACAACTCTTCGCTATTCAACGAAGAAAGGAGGATGAAGACACATCTCTACAGTCAAGAGACAGCGATATTACCCAGCAGACTGAGCGCTCCTGCTGAAGTGTCTGTTGCTGTCCCAGCGCCAGCTCCTCCTGCTCCTTTCTCCTCCACTGACACCAGACCCGAACTCTTCAGTGCTGACAAATACTTCTCATAGTTCCTCTTTGCATAAACATTCTCCTCTTGACCTGTGGGTGTGGGGCGATATAGAGGTGAGAACACTGACCAAAAGGGAGTTTAAAATTATTTGGGACTATTTTAAATGGCTCATATCAAGTGTGAAAAAGAACAAAAAAACATCTCCCTCTGTCCAAAAAGCCTATTATGGAAGCCAATAGCTACAAACACAGCTTGATTAAAAATTGGATTTATTAAGGCAAAAAGCAAAATACAACGCATGAAAGTCCACATTTACACAGGTCAGAAACGTGCTTGCCTAGTTAAGTAATGAGGAAGTAGGATATAGGATACAATCTTTAAAAACAGGGGATTTTTACGGTGATGCCACAGAAGATCCATTTTAGGTTCTCCGAATAACCTTTCAGCGAACAGTTCTTGTGGACTGGAAAGGTTACATGGAATTCACAACACGTTTGGCTAACAGCGCTGGTGGTAATGCGTTTAGTGACGCCACCACTCAGGATTGGTCACTTGTCTGTTGCCAGGCTGCCAGTTTCTTTGTAGGTGGCCAAGCGCGCTATTTGAGAGAAGCTATAAAATTAAAAGAAAATCTGATCATAATCTGATCATGCTCCATATCATGATCGCTATTTACATCTAATACCGTCTGTAAACTCTTGCACTATCAATACAACGACTAACCATTCGTATTATATTCCAAAGAGCAGTGGAAATGAATCCATATCCGGATCGGCACGGGATGGAACGGTTAAGCAATGAGAACGGTTTGGCCCGACGGTGGAAAAGTGACTAGATGCTATTATCCTAAAAGCAGAAAAGAAAGATACAACTCCAGTTTCTAACGTTTGAGTTAGTTAAGGGAAAGTTGCCGATTACTGAGCGTTTATCTTGTGTTAAAAACAAGTAGCTCAAGTTTATTTCAACAAGATCCCTGATCCTTTCTTACTGAGTGGCACATTAATGAAAGATGGCCAGTTAAAAAGTATATTTTGATAGGACAGAAAACCCACAACATCCAAGTTAGTTATCTCACATTGGAGGAGGACAGCCAATCATAACAAAGGTAATTAGCATATATTGGTCTTAAAGTCACAGCAGCAAAATCAGCCTTTTTAATTATAGGGTCAGAAAGAGGGTAGGAAATCGTCAGATAAATAAATTACGATAAAAAAAAAGTAGACCTCATGGACAAATTATACAACCCAATAAAAAAATACACATACATATATAATAACAACTTAAATTGCTCAACCACATTTCACACTCACCCATACTCAGTTCTTTAAAGGTCTGCTGATTGGTTAAGATCTTGGTGAGAACGGTGCGCATGGCCCCGCCCATCTTGGTGAGCTCTTCTAAGAAGGATATGTGCGGCTCCAACTGTTGCAGAACCTTCTGCAGATCTCGGTCAGCGGCCGACTCTGCAGGCACATGATAACATGTTTGTGTGCGAGAAAATAAAGCAGCATATGTTACCCCAGTGGGCACGATTCGCAGCCTCAGCTGGTACATGCCATACACATGGGACTGATATTATGCCAAAGCACAGAGAGAGCTGTTGACTTAAGCATCATTTTATTATTGCAGATTATATTATTTGTTGCTTCACAATACGTCTGGTCAGTCTAGGAGCTGAATCTACTGAAACGGCTCCAAACTAAACACTGAAAGCCCCATGAAATGAAATTGTGGCTTTTATTTCATAGCTTTGTGGCCATGTAGTGTCTTCCCATAAATTAACAGAATAGCCTGTGAAGCCATTTTATGGGGTCTTTAAAGAAGTTACAACAGCACAAGGGCATTGAGGTGTGACGTCCTCACCTGGTTCAGTGTAGCCGTCTCTCAGGTACTGAATGATCGTGATGATAAACCGCGGCAGCACCATCTCAGACATGAGCAGCAGATCCCAAGGGACTGATGGCACGTTCTCTCCTGTTTTTAACCGATGCCTACTACAAAACCTGTCACACAAGAGCATGTGAATTAGAATTGAACATGTAAGCAGAGTCATTTGCGGTTTACTATACAAAATAAATAAATCCTGTTTTCATTTTAATCAATTAAAACGTCTAACATTACAGACTTTCGTAGGGATGAAAGAAGTGCTAGAACACTAGTTGATCCATATCACCATAGAGCAGTGAACACCAACTTAAGCAGTGGTCTTGTCCATGAAGTATGTTTTCAATTAATTTCCCCCATATATATAAAACCATCTTCAGTAAGGAGTACAAAGCCATGAAAAACCAATCAGGGCAGAGGGGAATCACATCACTAAGAATCAGGGGCGGGGGAGGGACAAACATGCATTTAAGTTATTTGAATTTGGAATGAACTATAAAAATATTCAATGCCAACTTTAAGTTACGTAAACATAGTTTTAAAGCACAAAACTCTTTATTTTAAAATGTTACTTCAGTATAGAAGTATGCAAGTAGACTGGGAGTGTAGAGAGAAAGACTAGATGCTTCATGGGACTCAATGGTTGCAGTGATTGCCTTTTCTGTGGAAAGGGTGACTCTGATTGGTGGATTTCTGTTCTGGATTATGGGAAGTGTATTTCTCCTCACAAAAAACCTGGCTATTAAAGTCACATGGAAATTGAAACGACAGATCTTTTTTTTTCATATTTTGAAGTACATCCGAGAGTAACAGCCTATCGAAAAAGTAAAATGTAATTTAAATTAGGGATGCACCGATATACATTTTGGCCGATACCGATAATTCTTTACATATGAAAGCCAATAACCGATATATTGGTCGATAAATCTAAATTCAAATTTTTATATAATTTCTGAGAGTAACAAAAACAAAAGTCCCACAATTAAAAATCACGTCCCAAGAACACTATTATAATTAAATAATTTTATGTAGCCTATATGCCAGTGATTCCAATCATATTTCAAGCCATTCAAAAACATCATGGAGAACAGTGCGCATCTGTAGTGTCTCAGCTGAAGGAAATAATACATTATTTATTGGCTTTAATATATATCGGCAACATTTTCTTATCGGACCGATAACGATAACATAAAAAAATGACCATATGTCGGCCGATACCGATATGGTGACCGATATATCGTGTATACCTAATTTAAAAGACGACAAACAATTATTGTAAATATAAGCAATAAGCCCCGCAAAGCCGTGCGAAGACGCGGCGCAGAGTGCCTAAAACCCCCTTAGCTGTTCTAAATCCACTGTAAAACACTGCTTCAAGGGGCTTATTGCTTTTAGAAAACGGTTACTCCATAAAAATATTAACTTTAATATTAATTTTATTCATAAAATAAACACCAGCAACAACAAAAAATAACGTTATAACACATTTATTCCTCCGCCAAGCAATGTAGTTCCACAGAGGTCGCTAAGCAACAAACAATCACAAACGGCAGTTGCGCAGTAACACTAATGTAACGCGGTCACAGATGTGCGTTTGTGGAGTAATTTACAACGGCTTCGAACACAGCTCAACCAATCAGAATCAAGGACTGGAACTATCCGTTTTTATTATGTAATTTAGACAAAAATTATTTGTAGTGCACCTCAAACTTTGATATGAAAGTCTCAGCACTTTTATTTTTTTCAAGTCATGCAGCATGTACCAGGGCACTGAATGAGTTATTTACCTTGTCTATCTACAGTGTTGTCTCAGTACAGTACATGTCATTTACAGCACATGTAATGTCACATAGCCTATTACTGATAATCTAAAGATTAAGATAATGAGACTCACATAGATATTGATTGTGAACACAATCTCTAAACTTGGCAGTGAACGGGACTAAAAAGGCCATGGATTTCTTCTTTAAATAAGAGGTCAGATGATTAAGTTCAGTGGATAGTCACTATGAATCAGAAAGAACATGCGAGTAGTGTGATGTCAGTCTCCAGAGCAAAAGCAAAAGTGTTTCTTCACAGTAAACATCTACCAATAATAAAACGGCCTATATCCTCATTCCTGCAGAGCGAAACACTTCATGATAATTACACCCTTTACTGATCAAATACAGGGAATCTTTTGAGCTCCAGCTGACAGCAGTCACGCACAGTCCCATATCTGAATATCTGAACCTCTACACGTTGAGCTGTTGAAGTGAAGGCCCCTGTGCAGCGTGAGAGAAGCAAGGGAAGAGACCTGTCACTGACCCTGTGGGGGAGTTAAAAATAACCCAGACTGTGGCACTCTCTGTAAGGCAGTGATCCGGTGCCACCGCCCAATCCACACTGTTACCCTCCCCTGACAGCCAGCCCTTGTGTTAGTGCATGTGTATCAATCAACGCACAGCTGTGCCTAAAACCAGGAGAGTTGCCTATACTCAACATCTGAATGGAACGTACTTTTACCAGTTTTACCAGTAACCATTAGTGTGCGGTGTTAAAATAACGACAAAAATGTATATGTAATATGGCCAAAAAATGTGTTGATTCGGAACGGTTTTTACAAGGAAATACTATTATTTTAGTCTTTCTACTTGAATTTCATGTTTAATTCAATGCGCTACTTGTCATTTCTTTGTAATTATTTGTGAAATTTACAATGTAATTATATTTGAAATTTAATTTTGTAACTACATGTCAACTACCAGTCAGTAGAGTATTAGTAGAGTATTTTGTCTGATTAATATCTGCTAACACTTTATAGTGATGCTCCCCAACAGACATTCTACTGACAAAAAATAACTTTGCAATTACATGTCAACTTACTCTACTAACATGAACCCTAACACCTAACAGTCTACTAGTGATCTACTAATACTCTAATGAGTTGGTTGACAAGTTACCAACAGTCAGTAGAATGTCTAAAGAGGACCATTGAAATGAGGTGTGAACAAAAATGGCATGGTGTATAATCTGGCCATTCCTGTCACATCTTTGACACCCAAAACTTTTGATGATTTGGACCAGGCCCATGGTGCCCAAAATCACTGCTGTTTGATGCTCCAAAATGTTTCTGAAAAGCAACACACCTAATATATGACGCCAGGTTCACTAGGTTTGAGGGTGTTTTTCCCGAAATACTGCTGATTCAGGACAGCCACGTACAGCTAATGCTGAGACTCAAAACTGCTGCTATTTTGGGAATTGCCTACAGTGTCCAAAAATAATGCTGAACCAAATCACCCCTATAAATATCATGACAATAATTATGCAGATTTAGATGATTTGATGCTCACTAACTATGGATAGGTAGGCAGCAGTACACTAGGTTTGAGGTGATGCCCAAAACTGCTGCTGATTCAGGATGCAGATGATGCGATGGCCCAATCAGTGCACTACGTTGGAGGCTATGATGGCCCAAATGCTGCTGATTGCAGATGTGTCAGTGATGCAATGCCATAGGTCAATATTTCCCAATCCTATTCCTAGAGGCACAGCGACATACGTCTCCCTAATGCCCGGTATACATTGTACGATTTTGGGCTGTCCCAGACAAAACATGACCAATCGTGGCGATTTCTGTGGTCACGGCTCCTAATTGGTGGTCCTACGTCGTGCAGTGAGAGAGGTTCAAAGACGTTGTCATGGCGACCAAAGATGGCTTGCGATAATTTTTGGAAGTGTCATAAATTTAGCATGATCACCATGTGTTTGCTGCTATGATCAACGTCTACTGACCAGCCAATAAAAATGCAACATATGCTAAATTTACATGCCAAGTTGGCGTCTTTTCCCAAGCCATGACCGCATCCATATTCTCCTCTTTCGCTTCCTCTTGCTTTCAGCGCACATAAAAACCTCAAAGTGCGATTCATCTTGCTGTATTTGTTTTACACTAGCGCATGCTGATGATGTTTTATTCTTACACTAAGATTCAATAGCTGTCATCATCGCTCAGTCTACACACTTGTCGTGCCCAAGTTTATCAGATCCATGTCGTACACACTGTAATGATCTTACAGGATTGCTGAAATCACACAGTCTGTATCAGGCATTATCTGACCCTTACATTTCTTGTCTTGGAGTCTCTACTAACAAGCTGATGAGTTGTGAATCAGTTGTGTTTGATTAGGAAGAGTTTGGGAAACACTTCAGGAACAAGGTTGGGAAACACTGTTGTAGGTCAGGTCACTAGCTTTATAATATGATGCACAAAAGCCTATAATATTACCGCTAATTTAGAGCGCGCCGATGTCCAGTTATGCTATCCATGTAGCATAGGCTCACTAGATTTGAGACAATGACGCCTAATAAAATGTCTGACTCAGGATCTGCCTATATGATTCCCAAAAATGTTGTCTAGGTGTAGGCAGCTCACTAGGCTATGCTCACTACTATGATGCCCAAAAATCCTGCTTATTCGGGGTACTCCTGATGACGACATGCTGCTGAAACAGAACGCACCTAGGCCTATAATGTGATCAACGTTACGAGGTCCACATTTTTTTGCTGATTATGACTACAGAAGACGGTTTACAAGGTTTGAGACTATAGCTACTTTTCCACCGCCAGGCCGAACGGTTCAGAGAACAGTAATGGACGGTTCCAGTTGTATTTCCACTTGAGCTTGGTGAGGCACGGCATGGTTACAGATTCAAACGGTGTCGCCCGACGGTGGAAACGTGGCTTGTGACGCCCCAAAATTCTCCAGATTCAGACAGAATTCATTTAATTTGTAAGATGATATGCAAATTAAATTGTTGTCTAGGCAGTCAGCATGCTAACTGTGAAGAGTCCGATCAGTACAACTCGGCTGCTGATTTCACCGGGGTTTTTTTCTTTATTTTTTGTATCATTGATGTACTATTATAGCATTTGTTAATACTTTGCATTAAATTTTTATTTTTATATTTTCACTTTAATTTTAGTAATTTTGTGTTTCTGTGTGTTTTAATTAGTACATTTAAGTAGCTCTTAGGAAACCTGCCAGAGACTGATCCCAAAAATGCTGCTGATTTTGATTGTGCCTATAATATGATGCCCAAAACATCTGCCGACTCGGGATGCACCTATATTATGATATCTAGGTATAGGCAGCTCACTAGGTTTAATACTATGATGCCCAAGATTCCTGCTTTTTCAGACCTCTCCTATGATGGCCAACATGCAGCTGAACCAATGAACTCTACTGGGGAAAAAATTAAGACCAGGTAACGTAGACAGCTTGGACATTCAATGTCCAAAAATACTGCACATTAAAAATGTCCCGTAATTAAAATTATGCTCCCTCAAATCTGCTGCTGATTTGGGACGCGCATATGTTATGATGCCTAATAATAATAATAATAACAACAATAATAATGGCAAGATCGCAATGACACTATGATCCCCAAAAGCCCTGCTGGTTTTGGTTGCCTACCGCCTATGATTTGACATCCAAATCTGACTCGGGATGCGCCCATGCTATGACACCCCCATAAAGCTGTCCGTGTAGTCAGACTCAGCTCACTGCCAAGGGTTAGAGACACAGCCCCTGACAGTCAGTCAGATGTCCGCTCAGAGTGGCTACTGACCCGCTCTCTTTCATCACGTTCCCGTCCCCGCAGTCACAGGCCCCGCCGGCCTGACTCCGGAACATGTTAAAATCATGGCCCGTGTGATCGCTGTTATTGAAGCACTCCGCACACAGCGACATGCACGGAGAGATGCCGCAAGTCCGGCAACGGTAGGCCACGAAGTTGGCGGTCCACACCAGCCCGCAGAGGGTGGCGTTATCGTAGGATCGGACGGTCCGGCAGAACTCGTCGAAAGCGTCCCCTCCGGCCAGCAGCCATTTACACCAGTCCAGCCCCTCCGGGTCCGGGTCCGAGCCGCGCTCCGGGTCCAGCACGGCGTCCAGCAGCTCCCGCAGCTGCCGCAGCCCCGAGCTGTTGTCGGCCCGCTGGAGGTCTGCCTTCAGGTGGGCGGCGGTGGATCTCTTGTCCCGGCGCAGCAGCGACGCCGCCATCATGCTCTCCGGGTTTGTTGTGCTCACTTTATTTTGGTTGTCTTGTTGCTGTGTTCGCGAGGCATCTCGCGAGATCTTTGCTAAGCGGAGCTCTGGTGTGGCAATAAACAGAGCGCTAAAAGGGGCGGAGCTTAATTTACCTCTGAGTCATTTAACGGACGCTTTTATCCAGCGCCAGCTTTTTATTTTTATTTTTATGAAGACAGAACAAGTAACAAACATAGCATAGCATAAAAATTCCTCCACGATTATTGTTTTTTAAGGAGGAATTTATAATATATATTTGGAGACATTGAGAGGGATGAAAAGTCCCAAAGCAGTGTATTTGTACTCCTTATTAGAAGATTTTGTTTTTATAATTTGAAAAACTTCCTACTCCCCTAATTTCCTTTCTTTCTTTTTTTTTTCTCTTTCTCTTTACTTTGTCTTTAACTTACTCTTGGGAATGGTAGGCTATGTATTTTGTGATGTGATGATTGAATGTAAACTCTTGTTTTTAATGTTCTACAAATATCATAATATTTTAAACAGTAGGCTATGTTAATGACTTTTTGTGTTTTAGCAATTTCAGAGAAGACATGAGACAGTCAAATTCTAATAAAACACCTTAAAGACTGTGGATGAGTTTACATAATTTTGTTTACATAAATGTTGCCAGCAGTATAAACAAATTAACAGTGTATGAATACCTGGATAGCCTCTGTTAGCTTCGTTTTCATAATAGCCTAATAATATATTTTAATGTAAAATAGTATTTCATCTTTACTAACTTATAGAGAAATTCTGCCAATTCCCTCCAGAAACATTGGATGATTTTACAATAAAAAAAAAAAAACATGCGTAAACAGCTCTTTCTCACTTTTACAAAACGAGCATAAATCATCAATATCAATCCAGCGCTAGCAAGTTATCATAAAGGAGGCAGCAAGAGACATAACAAAGCTATACAAGAATTTAAATAAATTACAGAACACCAGTTAAAATAAAAAAATCACCTCTATCTGGTCAGATATAATATATCAATCCTATTTTAACTTGCCACTGTGTATTTTCAATTCATTAAAGTTTCTCACTGTGAAACTTTTGTTGCCACAATTGCGTCATGTGATTGGCTACCATTTACGGACCATGACTGCAGTCAGTTGTGATTACTGGAATTATTTTAGCGCGATTACTGTATCAGATTTAAATTTGGACCATTGGGACTATTGCTAGTAAATAAGAGCTTTAAAAGAATATTTTTCTTTAGTGTACAAATGTCTCAGATAAGACAAAAACGTCCAGACATTCGAATGCGTTTCAATGGAGGAAAGCGTAAGTTGAGCCGACGAGCGCCTTCTAGCGGAATCAGGAAGTTGAGCCCGATCGAGTGTTTGGTGTTTCTCGCGAGGTTTTGCAGGTGTAATATGTGTATTTCGCATTTTTCTCGCGATGCGTGGTCGTCGTTTGATTTCTATACCAGTGGGCTGGACAGGTGGCAGGGTGAGATGTTGCTTATCTGACAGAAGCATGTTGGTTACTCAGACTATTTTGGACGATTATCTTGATATATTATTACTCAACTTCACAAGTAAACGTGTTTATGACTCAGCAAAAATACTTTGTGTTTCTCTAATACTAGAATGATATCAGACCTCTTCAGACTGCAGTAACCTTACCAACGTGACAGAAAGAGAAAACACTTCAGCAAGAGCTCACCATCATGTGTTTAGTACATTTAAACTGCTGAAATATAGTCGAAAATATAGAAAATAAAGATTTTTTATTTAAATGTTACCAGAAAGAGTGATCAGAAATCCAAATATTTAGCAAATCTTTTGATAACATTTGGCACATTCATTGCTTGGACCCCTAATAATATTTTTTTAAAGAATAATTTTCAAAGAAGCAATTACAAATTTACCTTTTACAAATTACTGTATTATTTATTATTTGAATAGTATTTCTTACTTAAATATTCGCTAGACCTATAGGCGTATCACTGTCAAAAACTTAAATCACTATTTCATTTGTGTTTTTTCTGTCGTTTATTTGTCCTATTGCTCATAATTTGTTCCTTTCTTCTTATTTATATAACTGACTGTTAACTTAAATAACTGCTTAAGAAGTTTGTTGTGGTATTGAAATGATAGGCTATTATATTCAGTTTGTGAAAATGAAAATACAATTAGAAAATTAAGAATATTTGCTAAAAATGTTGTGTTCGTTCTCATATTCATTTTATTTTTGTAATGTGTTTTTGTAAAGTCATATTTTTGTTATAATACTTTTTTTTAATCGTTTGCCCTAATTTGTAATGGTTTCTATTTACTATTTGTCATAGTGTGATTCATTAATTGTATTAAAACAGTTAGGATCAGTTTGTTAACATCATAATAATCGATATAGTATTAAGAACCCACAAGAAGTGGGGAAAAAAGGTATTCTCCTCATTTTTAATTCATAGATAAGTGATATTTCATTGATATTATTGATAAGTGTCCCCCGCTGCAATAGTTGTGCTGGTGTGTTGGAGACGGGACTATGGTTTTCTCCTTCAGGGATTTTATCTTTGGATTGGACTACTCAAGGAATGTTTTTATCGACACGTCACCAGTTACAACCTCACCACCAACTGGCCTGCGAGCCCTCAATGCTTGGGTACATTGACTTGATCTGGATATCCCGGTGAGTTAGACGACACTTCCTACCTGGTCTATTCATAAATGATCAGTGCACTCAAAAACATTATTTTTTTTATGTTGTTCACTTTGTTTAAACCATTCATTTTGATTTAACACCATTGTATCAGGTTTCATGTTCAATACATCATGTTAAACTGTCTTGATACAGCTTACTCTTTGGCTTAACTCAATGTTTTCATTTTCATAGAACATGTTTCAATCAAGTAACTCCAAAATTCATTTAATCTAGTAGCTTACGTCTATGGCCGACAACAAAATATTTAAAATAAATTTGAACTTACTCCATGATTTCTAATTTCTTTAAAAAAAATTCTCTGAGAAATTACTTTTTGTATAGCATAGGGCTCGTTTTATTATGCCGTTTTCTTTCATAACTAAACTAAAAGCTAATCAAATAAAAATATAAACAATAGTAAATACATAAATCTATTTCATAATTAAGCTACATATTATAGGCCGTATAGGGGCTGGATAGTTTTTTACCAAATTAAGGTTGCCCTGTCCCAAACACTATCAACTGTTTTTTTCTCTGCGTTTGGGTTTTGCTGTGTTTGCCAGGTTGTGTTGATGAGTTGGTTCCCTGATGGCTGTAGTCAAATTGTACAGTATGTAAAACAGAAGGTTGGGTTGGGGATTTAGGGACAGTTGGAAATTGAAACCACGCTCATGACTACGCCACCCTCGGGACTCTACCCAGGGAAACAAGTTTACCCATACTTCATCTTCAGTTATGTTACATGAAAGACCTCACAGTCTGACCTTTCCCATTTCACACATTAATACGGGATGGTTTGGTAGGCTCTTTCAAGGTCAAATGAGTCCAGTGCAGTATGTTCATCTCACCTCAAGAGGTCTCTGTCACCCGCTTATAAACTCTAATATACCACAACTCAATATTCAGATAATGTAATATGTATTCAATGCATGACAATCACTGTTAGTGAACTAATGGTACAGCTCTGAGCACAAATATCTATGTTAGTCTATTCAGTTTATAAATATGAGAGTACAGAGAATTCTTCTTCTTTTCTGTAAAGTATTTGCAGTCTCTCTCTCTCTCTCTCTCTCTCTCTCTCTCTCTCTCTCTCTCTCTCTATATATATATATATATACAAGCCAAGGGTTGGACAATGAAACTGAAACACTGTTGGAGGTTTCACGCATTAATGCACGGCCTGGTGCCCAATCTTCACTGATTTTACATTCCATCAGAGCAGAGTGTGAATGTTGAATTAGCAGAGCAGAAGCACAGCTGTACATATACAGTCCACACAAAGTAATGGGAGATATATCAGAGTTCAAAAGAGGACAAATTGTTGGTGCATGTTTCGCTGGCTCATGTGTGACCAGGACAGCAAGTCTTTGTGGTGTATCAAGAGCGATGGAATCCAGTATAATGTCGGCATACCACCAACCGACAAACCTCATCCAACAGGAGGAATTGTCGACATAAGAGGAAGCTGTCTGAAAGGGGTGTCCAGGTACTAACCTGGAATTGTATCCAAAAAAAACTAAAAACCACAGCTGCCCAACTCACTGCAGAAAGAAATGTGCACATCGACTCTCCTGTTGTCACCAAAACTGTTCGTTGGGAGTCAATATTCATGATCCGACAGCTAAAGCCAAACCTTTGATCAAAATGTTGGCTTCATTGGTGCCAGTGCAAATCTTAAGATTGGGCTGTGGACCACTGGCGGATCCAGGGCCCCAGCTGAAATCTGATTGGCCCCTGAAGTGCCCCTGCCCTGTCACTCATCGCTTATCTCAGTTCAACCTGCATAAAAACACCGCTCATTCAAGGATGTGCATTTGCATTGTCGGCGCAAGAGCACACCCTAAGTGTCTAAAATGAATGTGCACAGTTCAGTTGAATGATAAAGTTTGCACTCTTTAACTTAACGCTGTTGAACCTACTTTACAAAGCCTTCTGCTAAAATATGAGCGTGCGGTTTATCTTTCGAACAGGTGTGAGTGGAAGTTCGTTAGCCTATGGCAACTTTAGGTTACAGGTGCCTTTCTTTCAGAATCATCAACAAGTAGAAAAACTTTATCTTATTTTAATTTTAAACAAAATGCCAAAGACACTCACGTGGAGGTGTGTTAAAATGTTTGGTTGAAAATCAATAGTGTTATGAATAATTCACTGAACTTTCAATCAAGACATGAGCCAGAAAGAGAACAAACAGGCAATGTCTTACAGTTACACACTGCATTGAAACTGTTAGCAGTTTCACGATAAAATTCCAGACGGTCAGTATTAGCGTTTCACATTTTAATTATCATTAAAACTGAATTTGATTATGTATGTTTTAATTCATACTGTAACACCGTGTCCTAACCAGACTCGATGCGATAAGATTCCAATCCAGCGACAAGCGGCGGAGTGACGCGGCAAGTGCACAGCACCAGAGAGTAGGCCTAATCATGACGGCAATCTCAAGAAAATGGATAAGTAGCTACATAATCAAATTCACAAATATTACACCATTTAAACATTATTAAAAATACATAGGTTATACTGAGTTACTAAAACAATCTTTGTCAAATAATACACTTGTTTGTTCACAGTTTGAACGTTCTTGTTTCTATTTGTTTAATTTCAAGATCTGAGGTGAATTATCCATTGTTGCCTTTACAGCTACAAAGCTGGAGCACTAAATGATATTCAAAGTCACATTACATGCTTTTAACATTAAATAAAGCACATAAACAAGACACAATTGTATGACCTGATAGTAGCCTATGTCCCAAAGCTTGTCTACTCTTTTGCTATAGGCTACACTCAAAAGTATGAACTTTTTCTTCACAAAAAGAGTATAGTTTTAGGGTGTAGTATAAGTAGGCGAATTAGGACGCACCACCAGACAAAGGCATCCAGCTATCACTGAAAACAAATTAATATAAAGCAGTTATAAACGTTTTGACTAATGATACATGAAGACAAATAACACACAAACACACGTTTGCAACAATATATGGTTTATTAGTGTTCCTCAAGCCATCTCAGGTATTTTTATAAGAAAAAAGTATTGATAATGTAATGCTAATCGAAATAGCATTTATCACAGTTTTGTAGCTGCCTGCTACAAAATAGTTTTTTTTTTTTTTTTTTTTTTTTTTTTGTAATATGAAGCCTCATCAGATAGTAAAATAAGTTGTATGAATCATTCACTGGCATATATATATGAATATATGTGAATATATATATATATATATATACAGTGAGGAAAATAAGTATTTGAACACCCTGCTATTTTGCAAATTCTCCCACTTGGAACTACACGGGAGGAGCTGGTCAATGACCTGAAAAGAGCTGGGACCACCGTTTCCAAGGTTACTGTTGGTAATACACTAAGACGTCATGGTTTGAAATCATGCATGGCACGGAAGGTTCTGCTTAAACCAGCACATGTCAAGGCCCGTCTTAAGTTTGCCAATGACCATTTGGATGATCCAGAGGAGTCATGGGAGAAAGTCATGTGGTCAGATGAGACCAAAATAGAACTTTTTGGTCATAATTCCACTAAACGTGTTTGGAGGAAGAAGAATGATGAGTACCATCCCAAGAACACCATCCCCACTGTGAAGCATGGGGGTGGTAGCATCATGCTTTGGGGGTGTTTTTCTGCACATGGGACAGGGCAACTGCACTGTATTAAGGAGAGGATGACCGGGGCCATGTATTGCGAGATTTTGGGGAACAACCTCAGTTAGAGCATTGAAGATGGGTCGAGGCTAGGTCTTCCAACATGACAATGACCCGAAGCACACAGCCAGGATAACCAAGGAGTGGCTCTGTAAGAAGCATATCAAGGTTCTGGCGTGGCCTAGCCAGTCTCCAGACCTAAACCCAATAGAGAATCTTTGGAGGGAGCTCAAACTCCGTGTTTCTCAGCGACAGCCCAGAAACCTGACTGATCTAGAGAAGATCTGTGTGGAGGAGTGGGCCAAAATCCCTCCTGCAGTGTGTGCAAACCTGGTGAAAAACTACAGGAAACTTTTGACCTCTGTAATTGCAAACAAAGGCTACTGTACCAAATATTAACATTGATTTTCTCAGGTGTTCAAATACTTATTTGCAGCTGTATCATACAAATAAATAGTTAAAAAATCATACATTGTGTTTTCTGGATTTTTTTTTTTTGATTATGTCTCTCACAGTGGACATGCACCTACGATGACAATTTCAGACCCCTCCATGATTTCTAAGTGGGAGAACTGGCAAAATAGCAGGGTGTTCAAATACTTATTTTCCTCACTGTATATATATATATATTATTTATTTTTTATTATTATTATTTATTTTTTAATACAGCAAAAACAGTATTAATTTACTAAATTGTTGTGTGTTGGTAACAAAGCTTAGAAGACTAAGCTAACATGTTAGCCCGTATGCACCTGTTGACTTGAACGATTAAAGTTTATAGATACTTTAGGAAAGAGAATCGACGCAAGACCATGAGAATGTTTTTTAAAGGAAGACATTTGATAGAAATGATAAAGATGAAATTAAGTTTGATCAAAAAAATGTGGGATCAAACAGTGTGAGCAGAAAGGTTTCAATAAACAATGGACAACCAAACCATTCTGGATGACCATGTGCAGCTAATGGTTTAAACATTGTACCCTGAAGGGGGGTTCTGCAGCAAGACTTGTGACAGAATGGTTTGAATGGACATGAAAGTGAAGTTGAACATCTCCCATGGCCTGCACAGTTACCAGATCTAAATATTTTTGAGCCACTTTGGGGAATTTGAGGAGCAATTCAGAAACCTCTTTCCTCCACCAGCATCACTACGTTACCTGATCGCTGTTCTGGAAGAGGAATGGCTCAAAATCCCTCTGGCCACTGTGAAGGACTTGTATCTGTCATTCCCAAGACAAACTGATGCTGTATTGGCTGCAAAAGGAGGCCCTGCACCATACTAATAAATGATTGTGGTCTAAAACCAGGTGTTTCAGTTTCATTGTCCAAACCCTGTAACTCCTCTTGTTCTGCTTTATCAGTGGTGTACTTTTTGGAGAAGCATTGGAGGTGGTAACAAATTTATGACTGTATAAGGTGTGTTGTTCAGGGAAGAAACTCAGCCAGCTGCTCAACCTCTTGTCTGTATGCAGACTCATCACCGTCCTGGATGAGGCCGATGACAGGTGTCATTTGCAAACTTCAGGAGCTTGACAGAGGGGTCAGAGGTGCAGTCATTCGTGTACAGGGAGAAGAGTTGTGTGGAGAAAACATATCCCTGAGGAGCACCAGTGCTGATAGTGAGAGATGTGAGTTTTCCTGGCCTCACTAGCAGCTGCTGCCTGTCTGTCAGGAAGCTGATGATCCACTGACAGATTGGGATGGGCATTAAGACCTGGGTCAGTTTGGCTGAGAGAAGATCAGTCATGATGGTATTAAAGACGAAAAGTAGAACAAATATAGTTTCACTCACCAAGCCTATCACTTGAAGCAAACATCCATCCCTTCTTAAATGTCCGCGCTACCGAGCGCGTTGGGCCGTTTAGTGAAACTGACTGCTGTAGCATATATATCATCTAACGGCAGATGAAGGAAAACCGTAAATCTTCATTATGAGTCCTAATCATAAATACAGTGCATGTTCACAATAACAGTTTAAATAAATAAATACAAATATTTAAACCATGTTTTACATCTGACATAAACATTTAGATCAACTATGTCATTCTCATTAATGGAGTTAAACACTTAAATTACATGAAATCATTACTGAGAAGTTAATATATATATATATATATATATATATATATATATATATTCTAATAAATATAAATATTTGTTGTGGATTTTGAACACTTTTCCTGTGGCATGCTGTGTTTTAATGTTTTAACTACAGAGAGGATTGCTTACCATGATAATAGCATATTGTCTGAGAAAATATATTCGTGCAAATGCACAATAAGGCCTATCTGTTGCCAGGAGACGCATGTGCGCACAATCTTCCGCTGACTGGGATTTATAAAGGGAATTTAGCGCTGATTCTGGCGTACACATGGTTTTATAAGTCTGAATATTTTTTGGCATACGCCATTTTTGGCTTTCAGGCCCACGTACACTTTTAGTAAGGATCCTATGCACAGTTTTATAAATGAGACCCCAGTTATGCTTGCAAACACACCCAGGTTGAATGTTCATTGGCAGAAAACGTAAATTTTGCAGTATAGTTGGTTTAAAGGAAGGGAATGGCTGGAATATTTTTGTTTTCCATGTCCATTACATTTAATCATTTAGCAGACGCTTTTGTCCAAAGCAACTTACAAATGAGGAGATGTTGTGGCAAATAAACAATAGACAATTATGAATAAGAGACAAATGGTCAATCAGTGATTAAAATGGTTTATTTCTTGCAAAAAAGGCAGAGTGCGTGCACAGAGGGGAGGCTCCCTCTCTCTTTTATATCTCTGCTACTCATAACATAGATAACATTGGACCATAGCCCAGGCTCATAGCCAATTCAACCTTACTCTACTCTACTTACTTACTCTATTAGGAAAATACATTATTTATTATAGGAAAATATCATTAATCTGAGTAATGTAATGAATAAATACAATTTCCATGACATTATCACTGTAATCAGGAATGTAAAAACAACTGCTACTCCTGTTCCTCCTCGGACAATGGAAGTTGATGTTGGAAGCGGATGTTAGCATTAAGAGACATCAGCTGCTCTACTCCTGTGTGTTAGAAGGCACCCTTCTGCAGTGGCTGACATGTATCCATGTGGCGCGCTCTGCGACCTTCACAGCTGTGCGTGTGGTGAGAAGCACTTGAAACGGTCCCAGCCACCTCTTAGCCCTCCAGCTTTTCCTCCTCAGGTCTCGTATCACCACGAAGTCACCTGGAGAGATGTTGTGCAGAGGATTCTCAGCAGCCTTCCCCTGCACTGCTTTCACCTGAACACAGACATTAGACAACAAAGACGACATTTCTTTGCAGAAATTTAACATATCATGTTCGCACAGTTCTGTGGATGGCAGCTGTTGTTTGCCCCCCTCTATTCCCACATATATCTATCCCCAGAAATTGAGCCATTTGTTTTATTGCCTTATTGACAAAATGTGTTCCATTATCAGAGCTGATTTTTCGTGGCACTACCCATCGTGGGGCTATTTTAGTGAGCAGAGCCTTTGCTACTGCTGCTACATCCTATTTGGACGTGGGGAAAGCTTCCACCCATTTTGACCACATATCAACAAACACCAAACATTGCTTGAAATCCATCATTAAATGGTGAAATGGCCCTGCTGGAGCTGGGTGAGATGCTTGGGGCATTTTTATTCCTCTTGCCACATTATGGGTGGTGCAACTAACGCATCTTTAAAAAAAAAAAATCAGCAAATGTTGTAAATCCCTTTGTGAACCATAAATCATTCAATTGTGCTACCATCCCCCCTTTTGACTGCATCAATTTAGCATAATTTGCAAAAAAAAGTCGGGATAAACAAGGCTTGCCATCTGAGCTTAATCAAACACCATTGTCAACAGTGCATCCGGACCGTCTCCAGACATTATTTTCTGCCCCTGTGCCAAAAGACTGCATGCTCTGTAAAGAAGAAGAAACATCAATGTTATCTTTGGACAGAGTGCACTCAAGGTCCTGTGTGTGCGTAGCTGCCGCCTCTCCCATTCCCTATTGAAAGAGATTTTTTATCAGAAGTGTGTGCGGCACATTTACAGACAGCAATCTTGTCAGGGAGAAGAATGGCTTCCAAAAGTGCAGAAACAAGAGAAGCATGTAGAATAGGCCATCCATCTGATTTAAAAAGGTTTCTGTGTTTCCATAATGCACCAAAGTCATGACAAAAACCAAAAGCATAACGTGAATCTGTGTAAATCGTAACACACTTGTTTGTTATGAGTTTGCATGCCTCGGTTAGGGCCACAAGCTCCGCATCTTGAGTAATTTGATGGCAAGGCGCCGGAAGCCACAATTTCAAATTCAGTCATTATAGCGTAACCAGCTTTGTTTTGACCTGTTTGTGGATCTCTAAAAGCTGAGCCATCCACGAAGAGGATATTCGCGCAGTTCTCAATAGGTGTGTCTAATAAATCAGGACGAGGAGTGCACACCTGCTCGATCCATCCATTCCTCTCCATCCTCCTTTGTTGGGAGGAGGATGGCAGGACTTAAAGTTGTACAATATTTGACAGTTATGTTTGGCCTGTCCAGGAGGATTGTATTGTATCTCAGCCAGCATGCTGTCAATAGATGAGATGTTTTCTGTTCCTGCAGGATCATGGACACGGCATGTGGGACCATTCATTTCAAGTCAGAATACCTTACAAACTCTCTGGAGGCCATCAAGCCCTTTTCAGCTGCCGCCACCACTCTCAAACAGCATGGCAACCCTGCAGCTACTGGATCAAGTTTGCTTGAAAAATATGCCACAGGTTGCAGCCTGTCTCCATGATGCTGCAGCAGAACTGAGGTCATAAACCCATTTTTCTCATCTACCATCTGAGTGAAGGGCTTTGGGAAGGGGTCGGCAGGCCCAGAGTGGGGGCCATGGACAATTCGGCCTTCATGTTTTCAAAAGCCTCATTTGCTTCAGTTGTCCACTCAAGTTTGTCACATGATTTCAAATTAGAATTGCATAATTGGAAATAAATGTTCGACAGTATGAGCACATTCCCAAAAATGACAGCATTTGTTTTTAAGTAATAGGTTTTGGTACCTCTCTTATGGCCTGGACCCTTTTCTCAGATAGAGACTTACTGTTAGGTGTTATGACATGACCTAGAAATGTAACTTGTTGTTTAACAAACTGCTTTTTTGATCAACTGACCTTGTGGCCCTCCTGCGCCAAGTGCTTCAGGAGAGCCACAGAATCAGCCACACATATGGGCTCATCGTGAGCACAAACCAAAAGATCATCCATATACTGCAATAAGGTGGTGTCAGGTGTCAGTACCAAAGGCTCTAGGCTGTGTCTAAGAGCTTCGTTATAAATAGTAGGGTACGTACTCGCTATCTCTTATTTTCTTAACAGGAAAGATTGGAGTACGCACAGGGGAATCATCGCATGGCACTATGATACCTTCCTATAATAATGATTCAATCACTGGTTTTATGCCCAGTATCGCCTCTGGTTTTAGATGATACTGTGGTTGGCATGGCCTGTAATCAGACTTTGGGGTGATTATAACTGGCTTTTCGCTGTATTTTACACTAGCCCCCACATCACACCTGTCTGTTGATTCAACTCAGTTTTTCACAAACAGGCCCAGTGAAGCCCACAACTGATTCAAGGCTTTAGACAGAGATTAATGTGGAACAGACTCTGCTAGATAAAAAGGCAGTTGTGTCTCCATTAAGCTAACTGATATAGCACACATATGTTTAGTCCAAAACATTTGACTAAGTGTCAACTTTTCTCCCCCTGCTATTTTGAACCAGTGCTCATATTCCTCATCCCATTCCCCCACGACATGTGATGTGCAATGCAGGTCAGCTGGTATCATAATCTAGTTGTCACATGGCATGGTTAGATTTTTTGCCACTTCACACATGGTTTGAGCCCAATCCGTATTTTCAATACGCCATTCATATGCCCATCGGGGCTCTCTCGACTCAATTAGAGGGGAACATATCTGCTTCTCCATCACTTTAATACCAGACGAGTCTACAACGAGTGTTCCATTTAATATACACATCAAATCTTGACCCATAAGGGGCGTAGGGCATGTTGGTGAAAAAAGGAAAGCATGTAGTAGGCATTGGCCCATCTCAGTTTCACATTGTAAACGGACAGTAAACCTGTCCATAATTTGGTGCCCTGAGGCAGAACGAGTTTTCAATGTGGTTTCAGACAATAATGGTTTGCACGGCAGATCACATGGTCGTAATGTGGATTGACAGGCCCCGCTGTCAACCATAAAGGAGACCCACATTCCCTCCACCAACAGTGGGTATCTCGGCATACATAAAAAACCCTCACTATTGTACATCATTAAACAGTCATGAGAAGAAACATAACTTATAGAGTCAGCAGTGGGAAAGCAAGCTGAGTTTTTATTGCAGAGAGCAAAGTTATCAGTGTATGTGTGTGTGTTGCAGTTTTCACTTCCCTGTTTTCTGGCAGCTGGCTGTCTGGCCGGAACCCCTCCCTCCTGCTCTCCCTCTTCTTCTCAGTTGGGGCACTTCGATGGCGTGGGTGGAAGCTTTTTTATTTAGACAATGAGAAGCCCAGTGTCCATCTTGCTTGCACCATCTGCATTTAGTGGATTTTCTGCTTGTGTGAGTGTCGTCCCCACAAATCCAGCATTCTCTTCCGCTGAAATTTCCGCTTCCTCGATTAAATTGTCCTCTTCTCCGTCCCCTTACCCTAGAGGGGCGATCTCCTGGTTTCGTTACTGCCTGCAATAGGACCAGCTGCAGATCTTTCTCTGACTTGGCATTGGCCTTCTCCTTCTTTGATGTCTGTTGTTCTTCTGCATGCAGTGCATGAGTTAAAACTGTGGATATTCGGCCATTTTTCCATTTGATGTAACTGGCCTTCACTGCTTGGGCAATTTCTGGCCTCAATCCATTCAGGAAACACCTTCGCAGGTGACATTCCCAAGTGTCCGATTCCGGCCCTCTTTCAGAGGGTTCATCCAGGCCGCTGTGTTTTTTGAATGTCTCATGCAGTCGAACATAATAGTCCTGGACGGACTCTTGTCTTTTCTGGCAACAATTGTCAATCTTTGTAGTGTGCACTTGTGGTGGGAATGCAGTTTTCATGGCTGTGGCCAGGTCTGTGACCGCCTGGCGATATGGGGCGTTGGACTCATCCTCCCAGTTTCTGTGTGCTCTCCGCCGATCTTCCTGTGGCAGGCGTCCGCTGACCTTGTGCCAGTTAGCTGCCCCCAGCTTCACTGCCAGGAGTCTGCGTAGTTCTGACACAGTGGGGCTGAATTCTTGGCAGAATACTATCAGTTCGGTGGAGAACTTGTCTCCTGAGTCATCAGGGCTCGGCAGGTGAGCCATTGCTTTCTTCATGTCGTTCACTGTCCATGGCCTGTAAACCACAGTTCATGAGTTCAGTTCCTGAAACCTTGATCATTGGAGCCAGAAGTTCTTCATCTTCTTTCCTTTGTTTCTGCCCTTGGTCTTGCTTCTGACCCTGAGATCTTGTCTGCACAGGGGTATGTCTGATGGAGGATTTGTATCTGGATTTCCCCTGGGAGCTCTGGCCTCCCCCTGAGGCTCCCTTATCGACGACTGGTGGAAGTTGGTGTGGTCTTCTTGGTGGAGAGCAGTAGAGGTCAGGGTCCACTTTTAGGGCTTGCAGCTCAGCCGTGGGATAGTGATGATATGGGAGTGGAGATGCATGTGAACAGACAGAAACATTAGATGTGTTTATAGGTGCACATGGGGCAGATGCCTCTTTTTCTTCACTTTTTGTGTTTCCCCCATCCCCAAATGGCAAATTTTTCTGCATTGACCTTTTCTCTCTTTTCTCTCCCTGTTCCACCCAACAATCAATGGTCCTCTTACAGGACACACACACATGTCTGAAACAACAACCTCTTTGTTTATCATTCCACTCTTCTACACACTCTCTAACGACCTTCAGTCTCGTAGTGTTCAGCGTTCCCTCTCTGGGGAAATCATGATGTTTTATTAGCTTATCTATGTCTCGCATACACTTGTTCCCATACAACTTTCTCATCTGGTTAAACACCGGTGTATCATATTTTTCACAGCTCCCATTTTTACTTTGAGATTTTCCCATGCTGATTACACTGTGTCTGTGGTGTTCTTTCAGCAATCAATAGACCCGATCTTTCCCTAAAATCGGACAGGAGGAGCTCTAGGACTTGGTCCCCGACCTCGAGTTTGATTACACGTCAAACTCACTACTCTACCACAGACCCAGGTCATCAGCATGGTTTCATCTCTCTATTTCCCCAATACATTTTTTTGAATAATTTATGTTTGTCTCTTACCCAGTTCTCAGTGCCACTTGAGTTATTTTACGATTCCAATGGTGTCCCTCCCGGGCCCCGGCGGTCGGCTCCTCTCCCTCAATCTATTCGGGGTAGGACTGAATCTCTCGATTTCAGGATGATCAGTCACCGTCCGCTCTCGGGTCCAAAAGGCACATCCAAGGAATCACACTTCTGACACCAAATTGTTGTGGCAAATAAACAATTCTGACTAAGAGACAAATGGTCAATCAGTGATTACAATGGTTTATTTCTTGCAAGAAAGGCACACAGTCAGTCAGCAGAATGTGAGAGTGCGCGCGTGGAGGGGATGCTCCCTTTCTCTTTTATATCTCTGCTACTCATAACATAGATAGCATAGGGCCATAGCCCAGGCTCATAGCCAATTGAACCTTTCTCTACCTTACAGTTTTTATTTTTTTATTGCTTTGGTACTATTTTCACAAGTAAGGTGCACATTTTCTAAACACTTAGTACAATACTCAAAATCACAAAGTATCTTTTTCACAAAACAAAATAACTGTTTCATCTATTCAAATGTTTCATTCACAGTAGCTGCCTGTTGGTTCTGATTAATTCGGTTCGGGAGTATAGATAAAAGCCCGCCCGCACTGACAATTGATTGGTTGGGTCCTTACATGCGCTTCGTGAGTCACACTAGCACACACACACACGCAAGGTCTCGCGCTCCCTCTCCCTGCCGTGCGCGCGCTCTTGCTCGCTCGCTCTAGATTCCGGGAGATTTTAACTAATTTGCGGGCATCAGGGAGCCGCTATCAACATGCAGGAGACTCCCGGAACTTCCGGGAGACTTGGGATGTCTGAGTTTAATACATTTGTCTATTATTTAATCTAACTGATCTTAATGGTTAATCAATGAATCATTTTGTACACCTATAGATTTCTACATAATACAGATTCTATAGATATAGTTTCTGCTTTGTTTGCAATTTCTGATACAGATAACCAAATGTAATGAATTGAATTCTTTTTACATTATAAGTGATTTTTTCTTAGATTATAACCACTATGTTCAATGTGTGTGTGTGTGTGTGTGTGTGTGTGTGTGTGTGTGTGTGTGTGGTCTGTGTGTCCTGGTAAACGTCTCAGGTTACGACTGTAACCTATGTTCCCTGAGAACAGGGAACGAGACACTACGTCAGAATGACGCTATGGGGAACGCCTCAGGCGTGACAGGTGTCTGAAATAAATATCAACTCACGTCAATCATGTTGACCGGCGACAGCCTGTGCATCATCAGCTTGAATGATGAGCGCGCGACCTGGATGTATAAAGGGGAGCCTTGCACACATGACAACATCCTATCGTCTGAAGGGACTGTTGCAGGCAGGCCCCGAGGCATGGCAGGAAGACGTAGTGTCTCGTTCCCTGTTCTCAGGGAACATAGGTTACAGTCGTAACCTGAGACGTTCCCTTTCGAAAGGGAACTCTACACTACGTCAGAATGACGCTATGGGGAACGATATACCAACGCCACCATGCTGAGGGGAGTGCATGCCCAAAGGCAGTGACAACTGTCCGAACCAGTAATTCAGAAAACACTGGAACCACTCACCCTTAGGTCACATCGGGCTGTCAGTGACAGCACTCCCTACCGGTCATCACCCAAGCTAATGAACCAAGAAACCGCCAGAACATAGTTAATGGGGGGTATATCTGGGCCAGCTCAAAGGCTTAGGACCACAGCTTCCAAAAGAAGGGGTCCCTTCAAGGGAGTGTGGCTAGGGGGCCCAAGGGACTCCCAGCCAGTCACTATTCAGGGGAGCGTGCCACCTGAAATACCACCAGGCAGGCCTGACCTGGTGTCAGTACATAAGACACCAAAGTCTGGCCACTTCCTGTCTGTCCGAAGACAGAGCCTCTGGAACTTGCCTTAGGAAGGCATCCAACCCGAGGGACTGCGAAGCAGGCAGTGAACCACTCAGCCCGGATCTCAGAGACGGGAAACCCTGGAGAGTATGACTCAGCATAGTGCTTTACAACCCTTGCCAGCGAGGGGAGTGTCTCTACTCGATCCATGGATCTACCCAGTGTTTGTGTTTCAAAACACTGAGGAGGCCTGTTGAGGGCCTAAAGGGAGCTACCTCCAGGAAGGCCTGGTAGGACCTCTAACCTGGCGACCACAATATGGGGGAGCTTGTATTCAACCACAATATGTGGGAGCTTACCTTCAGGAAGGCCGGTGAGGCCTCTGACCTGGCAACCACAACATGTGGGAGCTCATATTAGGAAGGCCGGTGAGGCCTCTAACCTGGTGACCACAGCATGTGGGAGCTCCTATCAGGAAGGCCGGTGAGGCCTCTAACCTGGCGACCACAACATGTGGGAGCTCATATCAGGAAGGCCGGTGAGGCCTCTAACCTGGTGACCACAGCATGTGGGAGCTCCTATCAGGAAGGCCGGTGAGGCCTCTAACCTGGCGACCACGTCATGTGGGAGCTCATATCAGGAAGGCCGGTGAGGCCTCTAACCTGGCGACCACAGGATGTGGGAGCTCACTTTCAGAAAGGGAATAAAGCGTACAGCGCACAACCCTTACCATAAAAAATGGAAATAGAAAGTACATGAGAGAAGGTGCATGTACTTAGTCATTCTGAACCCAAGAAGGCCTGATGAGGCCTCTAACCTGGCGACCACAGCATGTGGGAGCTCACACTCGGGAAGGCCGGTGAGGCCTGTAACACGGTGACCACAGTGTGTGGGAGCTCATCAGAATGTGGAAGTTAGCTAGAGAAAAACATCTGTCGTAATAAAGAGACGACAGGAAGTAACTAGAATGGGACCCGAAGTGAAAGACCAGGGTCTGAGCCAGAAATACAGTATGTGTGAGCCCACATTCGGGAAGGCCGGATGAGGCCTGTAACCTGACATGTAAAGCTCAAACCCAGGAAGGCCTGGTGAGGCCTGTAACCAGGGAACCACCGTACGTGGGAACCTATAATCAGGAAAGCCAGAAGAGGCCTGCAACCTGATAGACACAATACGTGGGAGTTCTCATTCAGTAAGGCCTGGTGAGGCCTGCCACCTGACATGAAAGAACTCATAACCAGGAAGGCCGCAGAGGCCTAAAGCCTGGTGACCACTAATTGTGGAAGGTTAAAACTCAGGAAGGTCGGTGAGGCCTGTGACCTAACGACCACCGCACGTGGGAGCTCAAATTCAAGAAGGCCTGGTGAGGCCTATAACTTGATAATCACAGTAAGTGGAAGCTCACAGCATGTAGGAGCTCACATTCAGGAAGGCCGGCGAGGCCTGTAACCTGACATGTGAAGACTCCTAACCAAGAAGGCCTGGTGAGGCCTATAACCTGGCGACTACAGTATGTGGGAGCTCATATACAACCACAGTATGTGGGAGCTCATACTCAGAAAGGCCTGGTGAGGCCTCTGACCTGATAACCACAGAATGTGGGAGCTCATAACCAGGAAGGCCAGATGAGGCCTGTAACCTGATGACCACAGTATGTAGGAGCTCACATTCAGGAAGGCCGGTGAGGCCTGTAACCTGACATGTGGAGGCTCTTAACCAAGAAGGCCTGGTAAGGCCTATAACCTGGCGACTATAGTATGTGGGAGCTCATATACAACCACAGCATGGGGGGGAACTCATACTCAGGAAGGCCGGTGAGGCCTCTAACCTGGCGACCACAGCATGTGGGAGCTCAAATCAGGAAGGCCTAGTGAGGCCTCTGACCTGATAACCATATAACATGGGAGCTCATATTCACCACAGTGTGTGGGAGCTCACATTCAGGAAGGCCAGTGAGGCCTGTAACCTAACATGTGGAGGCTCGTAACCAGGAAGGCCTGGTGAGACCAATAACCTGGCAACTACAGTATGTGGGAGCTCATACTCAGGAAGGCCTAGTGAGGCCTGTGACCTGACAACCACAGCATGTGGGAGCTCATATTCAACCAAAATATGTGGAAGCTCTCATTCAGGAAGGCCTGGTGAGGCCTCTGACCTGATAACCATAGAATGTGGAGGCTCATATTCAAGAAGGCCTGGTGAGGCCTAAAACTTGATAACCACAGAATGTGGGAGCTCATATTCAACCACAGTATGTGAGAGCTATACTCAGGAAGGCCTAGTGAGGCCTATGACCTGATAACCACAATATGTGGTAGCTCATATTCAAGAAGGCCTGGTGAGGCCTATAACTTGATACCCACAGTAAGTGGGAGCTCATATTCAACCAAAATATGTGGAAGCTCTCATTCAGGAAGGCCTGGTGAGGCCTCTGACCTGATAACCACAGAATGTGGGGGCTCATATTCAAGAAGGCCTGGTGAGGCCTAAAACTTGATAACCACAGAATGTGGGAGCTCATATTAAACCACAGTATGTGGGAGCTCATAATCAAGAAGGCCTGGTAAGGCCTATAACTTGATAACCACAGTAAGTGGAAGCTCACAGTATGTAGGAGCTCACATTCAGGAAGGCCGGTGAGGCCCGAAACCTGACATGTGAAAACTCCTAACCAAGAAGGCCTGGTGAGGCCTATAACCTGGCGACTGTACAACCACAGTATGAGGGAGCTCACATTCAGGAAGGCCGGCGAGGCCCGAAACCTGACATGTGAAAAACTCCTAACCAAGAAGGCCTGGTGAGGCCTATAACCTGGCGACTACAGTATGTGGGAGCTCATAACCAGGAAGGCCGGATGAGGCCTGTAACCTGATGACCACAGTATGTGGGAGCTCACATTCAGGAAGGCCGGGTGAGGCCTGCAACCTGACATGTAGAAGCCCATCACCAGGAAGGCCGGTGAGGCCTGTAACCTGGCGCCACAGTATGTGGGAGCTCATAACCAGGAAGGCCTGGCGAGGCCTGTAACGTGGCGACCACCGTGTATGGGAGCTCATATTCAGGAAGGCCTAGAAAGGCCTGTAACCTGATATCCCAGTATGTGGGAGCTCATAACCAGGAAGGCCGGATGAGGCCTGTAACCTGGCGACCACAGTATGTGGGAGCTCATAACCAGGAAGGCCTGATGAGGCCTGTAACCTGATTACCACAGTATGTGGGAGCTCACATTCAGGAAGGCCGGTGAGGCCTGTAACCTGACATGTGGAAGCTCATAACCAGGAAGGCCTGGTGAGGCCTATAACCTGGCAACTACAGTATGTGGGAGCTCATTTTCAAGAAGGCCTGGTGAGGCCTCTGACCTGATAACCACAGTATGCGGGAGCTCATATTCAACCACAGTATGTGGGAGCTCATACTCAGGAAGGCCTGGTGAGGCCTATGACCTGATAACCACAGTATGTGGGAGCTCATATTCAAGAAGGCTTGGTGAAGCCTATAACTTGATAACCACAGAATGTGGGAGCTCATATCACAGTATGTGGGAGCTCATATTCAAGAAGGCCTGGTGAGGCCTATAACTTGATAACCACAGAATGTGGGAGCTCATATTCAACCACAGTATGCATTTTCAGGAAGGCCTAGTGAGGCCTATGACCGGATAACCACATTATATGGGAGCTATATTCAAGAAGGCCTGGAGCGGCCTATAACTTGATAACCACAGTATGTGGGAGCTCATATTCAGGAAGGCCTAGTGAGGCCTATGACCTGATAACCATAATATGTGGGAGCTCATTTAACCATAGTATGTGGAAGCTCATATTCAGGAAGGCCTAGTGAGGCCTATAACCTGATAACCACATTACTCCTTGACAGTCAATTCCTGGGAGCTCACCTCAGGGAGGCCCAAGCACTGTCCGGTTGCAAAATGGGGACTGTCTGGTCAAGGAGGCCTGTTAAGACCTACTACCTGACCATCGAAAAAATCTTTAGATTTACTCCCATAACATTTTGCCCCAGACTCTAAAACAGGAGATGTGGTCTGAAAAGAAACAGAAATATGTTAATTTCACATTTTACAAAAAGACCAGAATTACACCTGCTCTTTTTGTTCACTGCTCATTTTTCAATTAAAATGCAGCCAAAAACACTGGGTAACGCGATCTGGATGATAGGCTGAATTACTAAATATCTAACTTCTTAAAAGTCAGATAATATTCCATCATTTTAATTCATAGAATTAAATGCAGCCATACTCACCAGACAATACTGTTTTAACATTTATACGTTCTCGTAATCTACACACTGCCTCGGCAAGCGCGAGAAAAGAGCCGTTAAAAAATATTTGGCTTTCATCCCTCGAGAAGAAAGTCAACAGTTGCGAGGTTGAAACATCCGACAGCGCACGGATTTTTTCTTTCTCACGCGCGCCGAGATATTTCTTAATGAACACTGCCAGCACCCTCAGGAACTGACTGTGAACGCCTCGTACCCAAACAGTATTGTTTCACAGATCGCACGCACCACAGCTCAGATGCTGAACCCTCCTCCCTCGAGAAAAGGGTCCGCGAAAGCGGAGCATTTTTAAATAAAAAACGCTCACAGTTTGCACAAGAGGCTCTCTCGAGAGCCTCCCGCGCGCTTCAGCGATATTCTCAATACAGACAAACAGTCCCTGAAGACGAAAAGATGTTGTCATGTGTGCAAGGCTCCCCTTTATACATCCAGGTCGCGCGCTCATCATTCAAGCTGATGATGCACAGGCTGTCGCCGGTCAACATGATTGACGTGAGTTGATATTTATTTCAGACACCTGTCACGCCTGAGGCGTTCCCCATAGCGTCATTCTGACGTAGTGTAGAGTTCCCTTTCGAAAGGGAACTCTACATTATGGGGACAAAATGTCTCTACAAAGATGGCAATTTCCGAAATCCTTGTGGGGACATAAACTGTAGGTCCCCATGAGGAAAACAGCTTATAAATCATACTAAGTGATGTTTGTTGAGAATGTCAAAATACTGAAAGTTTTGTGTGATGAGTATATTTAGAGGTATGGGATAGAATAGGTATACTGTTTATACAGAATAAAAAATTATGTCAATGGAAAGTCCCCATAAAACATGAAAACTTCATCACAGCTTTTGATAACATACTAGATAGATACTATTACAAACATTATGGATTCAATTTCATAAGTTAGGTAATGTAAGTATATTTTTTAATGTGGCAACTATAGCCTGTATTACTGGCTATAGCAACAAGGATTATTTTAGCAACAAGGGTGAATTGAAACATGTATCTTGCATTGTTTGCTGTTGACTTGATTGTTAAAAGTACTAAATTGAAAGAAGATCATACTGTTGTGATTCGGTGATTAAACCAAATGTTCTCAGTACATATTACAATAATCTTGTGTTTGAAACAATGATTATGTGGACTGAAATGTGTATAACTGTAATGGAAAGTTTTGAAAATGTGCACCGTACTTGTGTAAATAGTACCAAAGCGAAAATAATAATAATAATAATGTATTAGGAAAATACATGATTTCTTATTGGAAAATATCATTAATCTGAAAAATATAATGAATAAAAACAATTTCCTTGGCAGAGAGCATTAGAAGCAGTTAAACTAACAATAGGACAACAATATGTGCTGTGACCCTTCCCAGTTTAGTCTAGTCTAGTCTAGTCTATTAATGGATCAAGTGTTGCCGAAAAAGATGCGTCTTTAGCTTTTTCTTGAAAATGGCTACGGACTCAGCAGCTCTGGTTGAGTTAGGCAGGTCATTCCACCAGCAGGGAACAGTCCAGGTAAAGAATGAATGAATGAATGAGGCATTTATATAGCGCTTTTCATTTGTACTACTTTACACCCAAAGCGCTTTACAATCATGTCGGGGTCTCTCCTCAACCACCACCAGTGGTCCGTGAAAGTGATTTTGTGCCTCTATGAGACGACCACGAGGCGACGTTCACTTGCAGAACGCAAGTTTCTGGATGGCACGTAAGTCTGGAGTAATTTAGGTAAAAGGGAGCAGAGCCAGTGGTTGTTCTGTAGGCAAGCATCAGGGGCTAATGCTAACAGCGCCTTCATGCTAACCAGCTAACTGAAGACATGCAATGGATTCTTCAAAGGGATTTTTCATGCAAAGGAACACTTTAAATGCATGGCACTGTGGAAGGTTTAGTGCATATACTGAGTGTCAGGATCCCACAATTTACCCATTCTTCCAGCTGATGCTTCACGTCTTATTGCCTGTATCCACTTTTGTGTCCTTCAACGCTCGTTTTTTGGGGTCGACAGCTTATAAAAACTTAGTTCTGGGTTTTTTAGCTTGTTTGCTGTAGGCTACACCATGTCACAAAGCAGCTTTTTGACATTGTTTTGTTTTTTGTTATAAGTCAAAAATGACAAGCAGACAGCTTCATGAAATGAAGTCAATGGAGACGGTTGGATTGTTCCCCCCCCCGGTGGGCATGGTTTTCACATTATGACGCGTGTCGCTCTGTCTCTATAAGGATTGCTAATGTGACGTCATCATGACGTATTCCCAGTGGTGAACGCAAAGCATTTTGGGAATCCGCGGCACAAACATAAGGCGCCAAACTTCATTGCATGGAGGGAAGAACGCAGTGTTCAAGATGCCTGCATTTTGTAGGATTATATTCTGTTTTTCACACTAATTTTTCATTATTTTCATGCCAGAACACTTGCCTGCTATGCCAGCCTGGCCAAACATACCCATAATTCTTTGCGTTCTGAAGAGGTTGCCGCCCATTTGGTCACATGTCTTAGCGATCTCTATAGTGCTGGTTTAGACCCTACTCTGAAGTAGGAGCTAAATTAGTTCATTATAAAGGAGTTCCGCGGTGCGGACACGCTGACATCTGGGCACTTTCGCAAATAGTTCTAGTAACTATGAAAAGGTTCTTCTGGTGCGAAAGCCCCTAATAACGGCACATTCATGGTTCTCTTTAATATTATCTATAACAATGTTCTCCTAATGTTATGTTTGCCGGTTCTTAGTAAAACCAGTTGGTCCTCATCAATTAGGTCAGGTAAACAAGTTGCAAACCTTTTACACCCTTACGGAACAAAAATATATGTATACAAAATATAATGCAATATATTACAAAATACATTTCCATATATGGGAAACTAGTGCTTACATTTTTCAATATACTGCAATATATGCATTGACCATGTATGGCTATATATTAATACATATAAAATAATTATAAATGAAGACACAAATAGCATTACACACTGTAAAATCTAATTAGTTGGACTTGCTTAAAAAAAAGCATGCAAACCGATTGCCTTTAAACAAACAAGTAAAGTGAAATAGGAATAGTATGTGGTACTGACAAATGCTTAGTTAGTATAGTTCACTTACACAAGAGTTCTAGTAACTAAAAAAGAACTGTAGAGAGTACTTGATAATTTACTTTAAATAAAATATAATTGTTACCATTGTTGTGTTTTGCAGGCTGAATGTTGAAGTCTGTGTGACTCAAGTATGATCAATTGCAAGATTGTCACAAATATAGAGGGATTATATAAACACAATTAAAAGTTTCACAAGGTGTTCAGGACGTAAGTGTTAGCAACAAAATTATAAAAGATTATTAATTGACATGAAACATATATCACATATATGTCTATATATTATGAAGTGTATTACTGAATATAAAATTACATACATCATATTTTTCAATAAATGAAAAGCGGCAATTCCTTATGTATTGTTTAATATATTGTAATAAATTAACACAATATATTATTATGTATATTTTCAAATATACTGTTTAACCATTTAATATATTGATCATTCATATATGGGAAATATATTTTCGTTCCATAAGGGCAGATAATCAAGGTAAATAGTTTATAGTCCACATTCAAAATAGAGATTGGTCTATATGAATCGCAAAGTTTCTTTCTTTCTTTCTTTCTTTCTTTCTTTCTTTCTTTCTTTCTTTCTTTCTTTCTTTCTTTCTTTCTTTCTTTCTTTTTGTGTTATACCAAATGTGGGTAGAGCTAGGGTGTTTAAAAATGTTTTCATCCTTCCTATATTTGCAGCTGGGGTTTGGGAATATATTTAAACAGGTTTTTAATGTTATTGGCCGAAGGATTTGGCTATAATAAATTTCTGCCTGTCTACAAGCTTTGTACCAGCTTATTTTAAACATGCTATAGTGCAGCCAATAACTAAAAAACCTAATTTGGACCTTACAGATTTTTCAAATTTTAGATCGATTTCAAAACTACTCTTCCTTTCTAAAGTTTTTATCCAATTACAGACCCTCTTGGGCAAAAATGTGATTTTAGAGCACAACATTGTACTAAATCAGCGCTTTTAAAAGTTTTTATTAAGCATTGATTCTGGAGCTTCGGCAATCTTGGTATTATTAGATCTTAGTGCAGCATTTAACACCATTATATAGATGATAGTATCTTGGTTTCCCGTCTGGAGCGAAGAGAAGCTTTGCAGTTAATATCTGGGTGAATTTTTATCAACTCCAGCTCCACGAACTTGTGGGGTTCCTCAAGGGGTCCGTTCTGGCTCCTCTTTTGTTTTCATCATATATGCCTTCTTTGGGATCATCTTTTGAAGAAGCATGGTGTTTCTGTTTATTGCTATGCTGACGATACAGAGATTTATCTGCCACTGCAGCAAAATAACAAGAGTGACTTAACTCCTCTTCTAGCCTGTCTAAATGACATAAAAAGCTGGATGTACTTACATTTTTTAAAACTTATTTATAACAAAACAGAGGTCATTATAATTTTGTGCCTCCTAATCTCAATCTTGGTGCACCGGCTCATCTGCTAAGAAGATAAACGCTTTAAAACGTTTTTTTAATCTGAGACTTCTGGCTAAAGTTTTCTTTCTATTAACGATCTTGAGAAAGTCATTCATGCCTTATTTTTTTCACGGTTTGACTATTGTAACTCTCTTTATATAGGAGTTAGCCAGGCAGCACTGCTGCGTTTCTCAAGTTCTCGCAAGCATGAGCATATTACACCGATTTGATCTTTACTTAAAGCTACACTGTGTAATTTTTTTAGTTGATTCTTAGCAAAAAACACTTAGTTCTTTCAAAAATATATGTGCTCATTCATGTATATTTACTTCTTTCAAGTAATAAAGTATTCTCGTAAGTTTATAATCTGCCATTGAAAGTACATACGGGTGAGGGGTTTGAATGTCGGTCGCCATGTTGCCCCTCCATCTTGAAGCTACATTACCCAAAGAGGGACATACCTGTAAATTCAAGCTTCGCCTTTCGCGCTTTACACTCAGTGACTCAGAGACGAATGCGAGGGGGAGATTACTCGCGACTGCCGGCAGATTTGAAAGATTGCTGATGGAGGATCACGCCTATTTTCGAGGACATGTAGCAGAGTCGCCAAGGAAGCGAAAGTGAGAATTAAAACGTCAACGCGACAAGCAAATAAGCAATACCAAAGTCAGTATTGGAGTAACTTTTCCCAGATGGAAAGAGCTCATGAGGAGCAAAGATTTTAAAACGGACGCCGAAGTTGCATGCTTTCTTCTCGACAGGTAATCCAGCCTATTTGTGTAAATTCGAAGTTTCATAGTTGCTTGTCTAACCATAGCATGGTTGTGCATAACGCCAGAACGACCTCTAGTATAACTTGCGTTACTTTTCCTCACGTCAATGGTGAAAAAGTATTGTTTACCTTGTAACATAAATCTGTGCTGCGACGGATCACAGGTGATAGTTTTAAAGGCGCAATTGGACGAAGTCGAACTGGAAGCCATGTTAATCTTGGAATAATACGGCCACCGTAGGAGTTAAAACGCCCTCGAAATTGAAAGGAACAGAAACTAATATTCACTGGGTAGTCATATACAATTTCACCGCTAGATGGGGGAAAATATCACACAGTGTAGCTTTAAGTGGTTGCCGGTCTGTCCCAGAATTGAATATAAACTTTTATTATTTGTTTGTAAATCATTAAATGGCTTGGCGCCACCATACCTTGCTGGCTTACTAAAATGGCACACATCTGCTAAATCTCTTAGGTCCTCTGATCAACTGCTCTTGACCATTCATCCAGACTGAAACTTAGGGGTGATCAGGCTTTTTCAGTCACTGCACCTAAACTGAGGAACATATTACATTTGCATATCAGAATGGCTCCAACGATATCCATTTTTAAAACACGGTCAAAAGCTCATTTACTATCCAGGGCTTTTAATCTCGATTAGGTGTTAAGGTGTCCTTCTGTATTGGAGCAGCGACCTTGGCGATGAGGTATCTCCAATGAGACGATCTGAATCCTCGGCCGCTGGTCATCACAAGCGTTTTGCTCTTAAATCCGTAACAATTTCCATGATCTCCATCAAGCCAAAGCCAACATCACTCTTTCCAATCTTAGGGGATCCTAATCTCTGGGCTTACATATAACTGAGACAATACCTCCATCCTGAGTCTCTCTGATCCACCAACACCAGACGCCCATATCAACCTGTCTATTGCCCCCTTTCCACTTCATCATCTCCATATTCATCCCTAACATTCTATTCAATAAAACAATTCTTCAACGTTCGTGGTTTTGGCGTGGTCCTTGCTCGTGAAACTTAACATTCTTGTTCTGGGATAAAAAGATCTAGCTTCACCACCACTATAGCTGTTATAAAAAAAAGAATCAGAAATTACAGGAAAGAAGAATGTTTTATAAGTTAAGGCATGTCTCTGCTATGGATGTGCACGTACACTGGACTTGTGTTCTCAGTTGGGGAAACAGTCCCACAAAGAGAAGACAGGCTTCTTAAAAGAAAGTGGTGTTTATGTATTGGGCACATCGACAAATAATGCAGAAAACATCTTTCCTGTGACATTTGTGGGCTTAGACGTCACACTTTGCTTCATATCATTTCTAAAGAAAAGAGAACAACAGATACAATTTATTGGATGTTTTATTTTAAATTTTACTCCTATACTCCTCAGACTTGTGAATTCAGTGAATTGTTAATTGGAGACTCGCTCTGACCGGATCATTTGAATCAGTGAGTTCTTGACTCGACAACAGATGCAATTGGATTGGTCCAATTCACTAATGAATCGTTCAGTGTGATTTGCGAACTGATTTAACAGATAAATTGAAAAGAATAAGCTCGTTCACAATTCGGACATCACTATTCTTCATTTATGAAATGTAGTGGAGTAAAAAGGGCGATATTATGCTTTTGAATGTAGTAAAGTAAAAGTTTCCCAAAATGAAAATACTCAAGTACACATTTAAGTATCTGTACTTTATCTAAGTACAGTAACAAAAAAAAAAAAAAAAAAGTTACTGTCCACCACTGTCAACAATTAGTTCCTTTTAAGTTCCTTTGGGAATTGAGTCCAGTGGTATTGTCTGCTAAGCCAATCCTACAATATCTGGGCTGAGATGACATCTTACCAGTATCAGTTGTTAAAAAGTGGATCAGATGGCTACAATAACTTTACCATCTGGAAGGTTTTGAGCTTGCAATATGTTTAAAAAACATTCAACTTTGGAGCTATCACTAACTGCACAGTTGCAACATTGTTCAGATGCAAGCAAAGATGGCTATGGAGCTGTGACACATTTGCTGTAACGCAATACGCACTCTCAAATACACTGATCATCCACAACCTTAAAACCACTGACAGTTGAAGTGAATAACATTGATTATTTTTTTAAGATGGCACCTAGCCTAAGCCCAGACTAAAATGCATGTTGGAGCTGAGCATATCTTAAAATATGTCAGTGTCATTATTTTGTCTCAAGATGCACACCAGTAATGTTTATAATTTTTTCTAAGGCACGTTTATAAGCTACTTGAATGTCCTAATAGAACGAAGGCCTGTTATTAATTCTTGTATAAATCTCGTATAATTGAATTGAGTTATGCACGGTATGTACATTGGAGATAAACTACTTGTACTTTCATATTGTGCAGATGTAATATTAACATTATAATATATTAAAATAATAATTAGTACGCCAACATTTTTATAAAACCACCTCCAGATGAACTTCCAAAAAAAGAAAAGAAAAGAAAACAGTTTCTCTAAAAACAAAGCACGGTTTATTAAACATTCAGTAACAAACAAACAGCCCATATGAATCAATTAAAACAATATTTCCGCAGATTTTACACACAGGCTTCTATACAATCCTTTTGCAGGGGTAAATGCATGAAATAGAGATGCAACGAGCAGATCTGGCTTTATTCTTCAGAAATCTCCTGAGATGCTTTCCAAAGGGACTTGTTTGGGTGACAGCTACTGATGACTGAAATCAAATTACATTCCGATTATTTTTATGTTGTTTGTTTCAGATGTGCTGAAATGAAACATGGCCCATCCCTGATGATGATGATGATGATGATGATGATATTACAGAGGTTATTAATACAGCGCAGAAGCTTTAAACAGCAGGAGCTGATGAGGTTGAACATGAGATGTAGCGATTGTCCCAATGCAGTTTTCACAGGCTATCATGCTGTGAAGTCTTTATACTGCCCCGCTGTGTGATAACTCACTGAACCTTCTCTATTAGGCTTCCTTATTGATGGCAAATATGTGTATTTAGAGTGTATTCACTGATATCGTCACATTATCAACTGAAAGTGTTTACAGACTGTGCTTCTGATATGTGACTGCTGTGACAGTTTGACATATTACAAATCTAACTGCACATACAACACACATAACAATTATGTAGTCAAACACATGAAATAGTTGGACATTCCTATAATACATTAATGTGTTTATTAAATAAATGGGAGTAAAAGGCTTCTGATGGTTTCTTTGACAATGTGTTGGTATTTTGTAAAAAATAAATAAAATAAAAAATACAGTACTGTTCAAAAGTTTGGGGTCAGTAAGATGTTTTTTTCAGCAAGAAACAATTCTATTTCAAATAACAGCTGTTCTTTTTGAAACTTTCCATTCATCAAAGAATCCTGTAAAAATATTTTGTACATTGATAAGAAATGTTTCTTGAGCACTAAATCAGCATTATGTGACGCTGGAGTGATGATGATGAAAATTAATCTTTGCATCAAAGGAATATATTACATTTTAAAATATATTAAAATAGAAAAAGTTCTTTTGAATTGGTTTAATATTGCACAATAGTACTGTTGTTACTGTATTTTTGATCAAAGAAATGCAACCTTCTTTCAAAATCAATCACAAATCTCATCAACCCCAAATCTTGAACTGCAATGTAAATAAGTGCTGAACTGCTGAGGTTTAATAACTGAAATGACAATACTTTGCTGACAAATAAGAAAACAGTTTTGAATATGAATTTGTTCAATGCATATTTTTTTTCAATTTTAAGACATTCAAAAATCATCCTCATTATGCTAAATGACATCAATGATGACACTCATGACCCTATACTATGAAAACTGAATATAATACATTTTAACTGGTGGATGTTCTGTTATTTCTACATGCATGTATTTGTACAATAACCTGTCAAATATTCTACATTCTTTCATTCATCTTAACGAATCCATGAAAAATATATCTGCTGCAAGATGATGGACAACTACATTTCTCTTCACACCCAACCACATTCTGTCATCGTTTATTTACTCTCATGTCGCTCCAAACCAGTATTTGAATTTGAGAAGTATTGGTACTTATTGAGCTCCAAATATGAGCTAAACGTATCATACAATTGAAGACCGTTCTGTCGTTCTTCGCCAAAAATCTTCCAAATGAAGTCATATTCATAAAACAGATTGTTCCGGTCCTTGATTATGAATAGTTGCTCCGCGTTTGAAGCCATTGTACATTACTCTACAAACATACACCTGTGACCGCATTACATTAGTATTACTGTGCCACCGTGTCTGTTGCTTGCCAACTATTCAGCTTCTGAAGAATTATATTGCTTGGTGGAAGATTTTTTTTTTTTTATCATTAGCATTACGTATTTGTGCATTTTGTACATCCTATTGCAGTCTTTAATCGTGATAAATGCAGTTCATATGGTGACGTGAGCTCTGTTAAATTTGTGTCTAGGGTGGGAATTGAAGATCGGATTTATATTCGTTTTGTGAAGACGCATTTATGTTGCCAAGTGTAAAAGGAACCGTTTGAACAAATCAGATAGCAATCCGATCAGTAAAAACACGTGACCACATGTGAACAGGATGTGCCATTTTGAATATGTGAACACAAATTCGTTATTTTTTTTTTTCCATTTACTTAGCATAAACATTCGTCAAAACTTCCTTTTTTTTTGCAGGTCTGGAACAACAAGTAAATGATGACAGAATTCTCATTTTTGGTTGAACTTTTCCTGTAAACCCTCTCAATACACCTGAACATACAACAACACCCAACTACTGGTCCGTTTAAGACTCTCAAAGGTCTAAAACAAATCACCCTAAGACACTCCCACACATATGACAATCAATGATGTCACTACTCCTAGCTATTCCAGTGTCCTTATTAATCACTAATGGTCTGAAAAGTGTTGATCTCCCCGGGTCACAAGTCATCAGAGTGGGCCGATTATCTCTACAGGAAACACTGTGTACAGTAAGTGCACATTCCAAATGATATGATATAATGTAAATGATATTTAATGTCGAAGAATGCCCATCTTCAGCCCATCGTCTCATAAGGTGTGTCCCATACTGCTGCTGACCAGTCCTTTAACGTTTGTCACCGGTCTGACTCCATGCAGCTGTTTGCGTCTGTCGATAAACGCGGCGAGTCTGACGGTGTCCAGTGGTGTTTTGGAGTAATCTCCACTATGAGCGCTGACCCACGGGTGCTGCAGGCACGAGGCGGAGCTCGGCCTCTTTCTGGGGTCCTGGTTGAGCGTGGACACGATGAAGTCTTTGGCGGCCTGGCTGACGCCGCAGAAGTACTCCTCGGGGAAGCAGAAGTCCAGCCTGCAGATGTTGACGCAGGTCTCCTCCAGACTCTCGTCCAGGAACGGGGAGACTCCGCTGAGCAGGACGTAGGCCAGCACCCCTACGCTCCACACATCTGTAGACAGGGACACCGGGGTGCCCTGGACGAGCTCTGGAGCGGCAAACTCAGGGTTCCCCAAGAGGAGATGCACGTAGCGGTGACCCGAAACCTGCACTGCGTCGCCTAGGTCCGAGAGCTTCACGCAAGGCACCGGCACGTGGAGGTCCACCAACAGATTTTCAGGCTGAGGAACAAGAAAGAGACTTTCAAGACTCTGCACTAGGTTTTTAAACTCTGTTTTAGTGGTCACAGTGCTTGCTTGTACAAAACTCAAAATGCTAGCGTGATGTGGATGCTTGCAAGGATGTTGGTATTTGGCTGCTGCTAGATAAGTCCCTCGCAAAGAAAGTCAGTTCACTTGGCCGCCATGTTGGAAGCTACTTTGGTTATGCAAGACCAGAGCCCGTCTACGGAGAGCCTGCCCACTCCCTATTAAGTCCTATTGTACCGAATTTTGGTTGTAGTTCCACCAGAGTTCCACTGGGGGCGATCGCCCATGAGTGCAGAATGAATGGGAGTCTATGGGGCTAGACGGCTAAATTTGTCTCTTTCACCCGATTGCCGTTGAGAAATCTCAGATTCGATAGTAGGTTTTGCAAGTTCAACATGGGTTATAGGTCGAAAGTTGAATGAACGAGTACTTATGTCCTTTCGATTTCTTACAGGTTGAGTTGTTGTTGCCCATAACACAGTGAAGGACTGATTACGACCAGAGATACCGCTTGATGGCATCGTGGCATCCGAAGCGGGACCAGAAACAAAGAAAACAAAAACTCGTCTAGCACGTGTATTTACCTGTGTCAGCTGTGTTGTCGTCGATGCCTGGAGAGAAAACAAAGTGCAGAGCGCGAAAGCACCAAAGTGACTGAAGGATTGCCGTAAAGCAGTATCTCTGGTCGTGTATGACGTCATTGACACTTTAAAAGACTTTTTTAAGCAAATAAGTGACTCTAAAAAATCTAACACCCAGCAATGTGTAATTTCTTCGCATCTCCTTTCGAATACAATATTCAAATTACTAGACAAAAAATTATATCCTGAGAAAAGTGGATTTTGATGGGTATACTGCCATAGACCTCCATTCATTCTGCACTCGTCCTGTGAGCGCCCTCATATGGAATCAAAGTGGAACTGCAACCATTTCAGAAGCCGGAAGTGTACTGAGAGTGAAACTTCTCGCCATATTAGACATTCTCTGGCAAGACCAACTCCAATTAACTTAAATGCGGTCATACTGAAAACTCAAAAACAGCTGACATGAGCAGTCTCTTAAATGTTGTTTCTTATAACATTAAGAACAATAACATTAAGAAGTCTATCTTTCAGGTCGGTCCCGCCAATGTGCAGTCTCAGGAGCTTTGCCGATTGACTCTTTTATTTAGTATTCAGGACTTTCTGTATTGGATCCATCATATTTTTTGCATTGCAGTTTCTCCCATTCATAGGAATATAAATGAACAGTCTTGGTGCAGTCTTTGGTTTTATTTAGGTTTTAAGCACGGTTAGAGTGTTGCTAAGGTGCTGCTTTGGATACGTGTCTGCTAAACTTCTACTTTTTACTAAATAAGCTCTAAATATGCTGATGTGGTGGTATAATGTTTCACCTTGAGGTCCAGATGAGCTACTCTGCAGGTGTGCAGGTGCTGCAGAGCTTCCAGTGTGTCTTTAATGAAGAACGCCACCTTCTCCTCCATCAGCTCATCGTGAGCCACTAGATAGTCCAGCAGACGTCCATCTTCAACACTGAACACATAAACATGATCACATCAATGCATGTCTTTCTTTATTGTTTATGCCAATTCTGAAAAACTTGTATCTGGGTTTTAGGACTCATGTCTGCTACACTCTTATTCTTTTATGGTCTGGAAAAGCCAGGCATGAATATTCTTCAAAATATCTCATTTTGTGTTATACTTGTCATACAGTTTTGAAATGGCATGAGTGTGAAAATGTGACACGTTTGTAAATGGGTGAACTATCTCTTTAAAGCAGAGGTTCAACTCAACCCTCTGTGTTCAAAATCATCCACTATTCCCTACATTAGTCCACTAATATAGTCCACCGATGGAGTGAATGAAACCGACTGAGTGAATACAATACTTCTACATGTATTTGATAAGATTGGCTAACTTCATACTGCCATAGGTCACTCTGCTGTTCATCAGGATTGGCCAAATTGTTGTCTAGGCATAAGTGATTTGTCTAGTCTAGGCCCATAACTGTTGTGTCAATGAAAGAGCTTTCCAAATGGATTTCCTCACAGCTCAAGAACCAGCATGTAGGCCGTGGGCGACTCATAGGTGTCGATCAGCGCCACCAGCTGGGGATGCTGGACATGACGCATGATATCGGCCTCATGGGCAACCTGCTCTTTCTTCTGCATCTTCTTATTGACACATTTCACAGCAACCTCCTTCTTACTGGCCTTACTGAGACACTTCCTCACCACTGAGAAACGACCCCTGAAACAGACGATGTGAAACAAATGCCAGAGTTTGTTACTGACAGGATGAATGGTGCTAGACTGCTTTTTAACGAAGGTAAAATTGATATATTTACCGTCCAATTTCACATAATTCTGTGAATGCAGATTCAAAGTTGTCTTTCCACTGGATTCCAGTGCCGTCATACGTTGAGGCTTGATGAAAGAGAGAAAGAGAAACAAAATTAGAGAATAAGAAATGTGTCTGGAACAGAAGGCTCAGTTCTGTTCTAAAACCCAGTACTGCCGACCAAAACAATACAGGCATCATATATGTTGAGGTATTAGCGGCATAATTATGCTTCTTTCTATAGATACTTTACTATAATGGAAGGCAGCATCACATGTATGCTGAGAAGTCAATCTCAGATTGCAATGTGACAAGCTCAGTGATTTTTAAAATTTATTTAATATATGCATTTCATTCTAAATTCATTTGTGGTTATCAAACTCTACTGATATCAAATGCACTACAAAAAATCATATTCTTAATAAGTTTTAATGAGAAGCAACAATCCCTAAAATATTAAAATGTTTCATATATTATTTCTTGAATATAAGTTCCGGTATATTTTGTCTTACTAAACTGTCAGATTTTTCTCTTCTTTTTAATGTAAATGAACAACTTAATTTATTAGTTTAGATACTGGATATGTATTAATGGATTTTTTTTAATTTTAGATTCTGTATATTTTAGAATCTGTATTGAAAGTCAGTCTTAATATCTTATGTAGTGTTACTTCTCAAGTAAATGTACCTTGTTTCACTCATCTTTTTTATGAGTTGTGTAAAGTATCCATCATACTTTAGTAAGTAAAGTTAAAGTAGCAATTAAAAATACTATACAAAAAGTATTTGAATTAATATTTCTAAAAAGCGACTGATATTAAAACTACTGAAGCATCAAAAGTTGAAGTAGATTGTACTAATAATGGCACAACTGATGGTACCGAGGCAGCCCGAGTGTGACTTGATAGAATCGGTAAGATACTGTATGTATGTAAGAGTGTATTGTTCACCCGAAAATGAAAAATTGTCATGATTTATGCGACCTTACAGATTTGTGTGAATGTGTATGAGAAAGGAAGGTAGTTGACTTTGGTGAAGCACTTCGTCCTCACCTGTGCTGGGTAAAGTCACCATGTTTGAGGGTTCACTGGGTGGGCTGATGCCCCACGGGTTACTGGCACTGACTCTGAACTGATAGTGCCCACCAGGAATCAGATTCTCAATCTTCACACACACGTCTGCAGTGGAGACCACCGACTTCTGCCACACCAGAGAGTCTGCACACAAGATCAGACACACACATTTGTGAACCCAAAGCTGGATGATTAAAACATGCATATGACACACATCCATGTCATAAGATTAACTTTCTTTGCAGTCAAAAAAAGTATGCATGGACCTGGATAAAGATGCTATATTATATACTTCTGTAGAAATGTATTTATTCCTGTCAAAGTTCCTTGCAAAAAAAAATTACAAATAAAATAGTACTGTACCTTTTATGTACGCTACTGTTCAAAAGTTAAGGGTCAGATTTTTTTTAAAAAGAAATTAAAACTTTTATTTAGCAAGGATGCATTAAACTGAGCAAACATGACAGTAAAGACTTTTACATTGTTAGAAAAGGTTTCCATTTCTGAAATTCTGCTCTTTCTAATTATGAAAGAATCCTGGAAAAAAAAATTATCACAATTTCAAAAAAATCTTAATTAGCTATTTTCAACATTAATAATAAAGATAATAAGCAAATATTTCAGAAGGATCATGTGACTGAAGACTGGAGGTATGGCTGCTGAAAATTCAGCGTTGCCATCATCATGCCATCATTACATTTTAAAATATATTGTGACTAAATTTATAACTGTATAAATTGTAACAATATTTAACATATTTTTTTACTGTTTGTTTGATCAAATAAATGCAGCTTTGGTGAACATACAATATTTTTTTCAAAAACATAAAAATATTTTACAGACTCCAAACTTTTGCACGATAGTGAGAGGGAGGAGAGAGAGAGAGAGAGAGAGAGAGAGAGAGCAAGAGGGAGATTTGAAGAAAGACTGTAGAAAGAGAAATGGCTGAAAGACATGACAAAAGAGAAAAGATCAGAGGAATATCACTGGGAAAAGGGCAAGAGCTCACTATTCATGATTATCATTGGTTTTGCTATGTTTCACAGAACCAAGATATGCTGTTGTTGTTAGCTATAGTAACAGGACAGTTTTGACAGTTATAGCAACATTACTGGTGACTAACAACAAACTCTAGCTCGTACATACTCTTGTGTATTCCGCTTATTCATGTTTTTGCTCTTCCTTGCCATTTGTTTGTCATCTTCGCTTTATTTTTTCATGAAGCATTATTTTGCTTCGCTTCAGCTGTATGATAAAGAGACATCCACTCGTGCATTGCGTATTCGTGAATTTTGGGGGCGGAGCAATGAAGGGAGGGGCGTGTTGGGGTGATTTTAAATATTCAACAGTGATTCTCAGAAATCACTTACTGCACCTTTAAATATCTGAACACAGAATAGGTGATGATATGTGACCCTGGATCACAAAACCAGTCACTAGTCGTACGGGTATATTTGTGGCAATAGCCAACAATACATTGAAAGGGTCAAAATTATCGATTTTTCTTTTATGCCAAAAATCATTAGGATATTAAGTAAAGATCATGTTCCATTAAGATATTTAGTAAATTTCCTACAGTAAATATATAAAACATTTATTTTTGTGAGTGAATGCAGCACAACCGCGAACATAAATGGACAACTTTAAAGGCGATTTTCTCAATGTTTCGATTTTTTTGCACCCTCAGATTCCAGATTTTCAATAGTTGTATCTCGGCCAAATATTGTCATATCCTAACAAACCATACATCAATGGAATGTACAGATGATGTACAAATCCCAATTTAAAAAAATTGACCCATGTGACTGGTTTTGTGGTCCAGGGTCACATATGTAAATGTGGGCAATCATAATGTGCTCACAGTTGTGACACAGAACACAGAGCTGTTTAGTTTCAACCAGTGTTGTTGGTGGATTGGGGAGGGATGCGAATGTGAGAGTAGAGAGTTTTATCTCTACATAGTCCATCAAAGTTTTTTATTTCAAAAGAGCAACATGACCCCATTAAGTGTCTCTCATTACAACAGAAATCTCAGGCAGTGGTTCTCTCAGTGGAGGTTTGTCAGTGTAATGGTTTACCCTCCTGCCTGTACTCCACAGTGTAGCTGGAGATGGTAGAGTTCCCCGAGCTGACCGGAGGAAGCCAGTGGACAATCACTGCAGTGCTGCTGGCCTCCTGAGCCACAGGTCGAGCAGGGGCTGCTGGGATTCCTGGACCACAGAACAACTGCCATTACAGAGGATCCAGATCTACAACACACATCTTCATTTCTCTTTGTGTCTTCTCACCTTGTACTTTAATGGATGCAGATGAGGAGGCTGTGCCATGATCATTCACAGCCACACATGTGTAGATGCCAGTGTCCTGTGGCATTAGATTACAGATCTTCAACACAATATCACCCGTATCCCTAAAGTGGATCAGAAGCACATACAGAGTGAGAAAGTTATTTTCAGATAAACAAACAAATGGCACAATTAAGCCAATTATATTAACAAATCGGTTTACATATGACAAGCATCTGTCATATAAAATAGCTTATTCAGTACAACAACAACATGCTATTGCAACATTCTGCATATATAACAGGAATTGGTCAAAAGTCATACAGTAAGTCATATAACAAACTTGAGTATCAGATTTAGGGATGTGTTTGAACTTTTGTATGTTCTCCATAGAGAGTTAAGTTGATGTGATGTAATAATAAGCAGATCTTTGTAGCTGTGGGTGGGGAGTAGGGAAACAAAATCACAAATATGTCTTTTGGTTGTATAGTGCTCTTGTTTAAGTGAGTTAAGAGCCACAGTCAGTGGTGCAGTGGAGAAGAAGAAGAAGAAGAAGAAACCTGAGGAGTCATGGGACAGTTACATAACAGTGAGACTTATGAGGTCACACAGAAAAAACTCAGATTACATGATCTGAAATTTAATATAAACAATCCTGAACAATTTCCTGAAACCAGTCCGTGTCTTACACTCAAATAAAGATGTTTCAATATAGAATTTTAATAATCCACATTGTACCAGGAGAACAAGTGGTTTAACAGGGTTATAGGATGCAATTTTAAAAGTTATTTATTTTGTTTATTGGGTGTATTAGAATAGGTTAACATGCTTTAAAGTAAAAAAAATAAAAAACACATTACTTTTCCACATACAGTACATTATTGCAGCACCTCTATTCCCAGTCTGTCTGAAACGCTCTGACTGAGGTCTGGGTTCTACTAAGCCCCTCCTTCCGAAATGCTCAGTGCGCTGTGATTGGCCAGCTGACCCAGTGCCCTGTGATTGGCCAAACACATTAAGCATTTGTCTGGAAAGTTACACCCTTTACCAAAATCGCAAGCTTCAGCTTCCAAGGCCTCTAAAGGCCCTTGCACACTGAGTCTGAAATTATCGCATGCGTTTTTTCGCTTTCGTGATTTGGTGGTTCTGAATTGTCAAAACACCATTTAAAATGCTTGCTACCGATGCGAAAAACGCAGAAAATCGAACCTGATTCGATTTTTTTTTGACGGACGAAAGTTTCGGAGGCAGTGTACAAGCGTGATTGACATAACGTGAGGTCGTATTTAACGTTTAACGCCTCGTGACTAAACAAAGGGCGCCAATGTGAGTGTGCACACCGACGCGAAAAACGGCACGCGTAAAAGCGACATTTTTTATAAAAAAACGCCTCGGGTTCGTTTTTTTGGCTTGACACGCTGCGTCAAAAACTATCCGACCAATGAGATTGGCGCTTTTGCTCACGTGTCTGGAGCTTCTGAAGTTACAGTAAAACACAACTTGGGGGCGCTCAAACACAAAACGGTCTTGCCGAGCACACATCAGGGGGGCAGGGATTTGTATTATTTTGAAGGTACCCCCGGGCGCCGCCATTGGCTAGCGGAACCCCACCTGCAGTTAGCATCCCATTGACTCCCATTCATTTTGGCGTCACTTTGACAGCGAATAACTTTACATCTGAGGCGTTTAAAGACTCCATTTGTCCATTATTTATTTCTAAAGAAACACGAAATGTATAAAAGGCTCCATTACCTTGTAGCTTACGTTATGGCCCTGTAGAAGCAGTTTTTGTAAAAGTAGGCTAACGATTGCGTCATAGCCACGCGACTCTCTGTCGCACAGTAGGAAATTACCGTATGGACAGGAGTAGAAGCTCGCGGGCAATCGGGAGGACGTCGAGGCAAAATGACAAAGTTATTAATCAGAACACCTACAAAAAGTTTCTCCTGCTCCAAGATCATGGACAGCTCATACTCACGCTCTCCGTCTCTGCAAGTTTCGGAAGGGAATGATTCAGATTGATCTTGGCACAGCTACTAGAAGACAGACGGTTTGCTCACGTCACATCTACGTCGTCAAGCTCAGTTTGAGTCTGCGCAGTACGCTGGACCCCCAGGAAGTAAAAGTTTCTAATTGGCTTCACTTTGTCTCCGTTGAATCCAATGGGGTCGCTGTGTCCATTTCTTTTACTGTCTATGGCACACATACGTAACGGCGAAGAAGATATACACCAAGTAGCATCTACACTGCCGGGAAGAAATAAGACGAGGAAGATGCAAGGCAAGATGAATGTAGAGCTGCTGGTCTCGTTGGTGTCGGAACATAAAGAACTATATGACAAACGCGACAGCGGGGTATTTCTGTTTTACATTAAGCACCATCTAATGTCAGGGAATGAATTTGCATGTTCACTCGGCTCATCGTCAGCGAAAATCGCTTGGGTGTGAACACAAAAAACGCGTTGAAAAACGCTGGCGAATAACGCGCGCCGATATTCGTCGCGGTGTGTACGGCCCTTTAGCCTGAGTCCGATTATGACGATGTGGATTGATCAGAATCAACTTTGCAAGCACAACTTGTGTATAGCCGGCCTTGTCCTCTCCCAGGATCAGGTAAGTGTCCTCCATTAAATGTGCTGAACACAAGCAAACTTTTGGGTTGTACAGCTCAGGAACAGTTTTATAAATACATCTTAACAACTGATTCCTAATGTCATCAGTTTTCAATCCCTTTTGTGGGAAACTATGAGTTTTGTAACTGTGCACTTCGGCCACCGTAACAAACAGATGCATTACACACTAAAGGAATGGAAAACACACAGCCTCTTTACCTCTCCCAAGAGTTTCAGCTCAACTCATGTGCTCAGTCTGTGTCGTGATGACTGTGGACTTGTACCTGATGTCGATCGTGAATCGGTTATTGTTGACCAGCAGACTCTGATCGGGTCCCTTCAGGGTGATGGTGGGCTTGGGTCGAGCGCACACTTTACAGCACAGGACCACCGTCTCCCCCAGAGCACACGACACGTCCGCCAGAGGCGTCAGGAACTCTGGAGACACTGCGTTACAGAGCCAACACATCATTCAGATCACACTGCACTGGTTATTTATTAAAACACACAACTGAATAGCACGCCACACATTCACATATACACTTGGACTGTATTTTTATTTTATATTTTTTAATTCACATAATAATATAGAATTTCACATGGCTAATTCAAATTCTAAAACAAGTTACAGCTGGCGACATATTTATGCGGTTATTGTTTAATATTTCCATGAGTTAGATGTACATTTCAGATATCTTTCACATATCTTGTTTTATGTATCTTGATTTGTTTTATTTGTATTATATGCTCTGTGTAAGTATGCATTTTATGTATATATATATATATATATATATATATATTTATGTATATAAATTACATCTGATAACAAACTTTTGACGGGTACTGTGTGTGTGTGTGTGTGTGTGTGTGTGTGTGAATATATATATACATATATGTATATATATACATATATATACATATATATATACACACACACACACACACACACACACACACACACACACACAGTACCCGTCAAAAGTTTGTGATCAGAAGTATAGGCTACATTTTGTGCTATGAGAACTGACTGAGCATATGTTTATTTATTACCCTTAATAACACATCGGCTCATGCATTGCTCATTGTCCTGCACATAATTATCTGCATATCTAAATGTGTTATAATTTTAAAGTAGACACATTGTGTCTAATGGGGGCATCTCCCCCATCTTACCCTGTGAAAAATACAGACAAACATCACAGCATCTGTACATTCATAAACTCACCCTCTTGGATGAAATTAGGGTTCAACAACTGCAAAACAGACAGATGAGTGTTACACACGCATACACAGATGCAGCATTTCAGAGGCTCATAAAAAGCACTGATATTTTCTACACACAAATACAAAATGAAAGCTTTATGTTGTGCCACCTCAGCACAAGCCAGCAGAGGGCAGTGCCATCGCACGAGAGACACAGACACTGGCTGGATTTGAAATGATACACTACTCGTACTATTTCTGCCTTATACACAGTGTTGGGGGGAGTTCATTTTGCGAGTAATGTGTTTGATTACTTTTTATGGAAAGTAATGCATTACGTTACTTTTGCCTTACTTTTTCTCACCTGGGCTGGGCTTGCTTGTTTGTTTTATAATAATAAAAAACAAACAGAAGTTATATTTTTGCCAAATATAAAGGCCCTTTTACACCAAAAATGAAATGAATAAGCCTCAGGCTGAAGGAAATGCACATTGACTCCTGTACAGTAGAGGGCGCCGCTCAAACAAACTTTTCAGCTGCTGTCATTCTGGAATGCAGAAGAATTGAACCCAGGAGAAGAAAGTTTAATGCAGTGTTCGAAATCGACCCCTATACCCTCATCCACTATTCCCTACATTACTCCACTAATATAGTCCACTGAAGGAGTGAATGAAAACGAGTGAGTGAATTCGAACACTGAGTGTGCCTGAAGAGCTGTCGCTTTTCCATAGTTTGTGCTGTTCAATAATCATTTGAAACATAGCAAACTGGCAGCTCCAGTAGTAATGAAAAGATTTATCTTGATATCTGTCATTGAAACTATTAGTTTTGATGACGGTTTATGTATGCTAATCAATTCAAAGGAATTTATACCTATATGATATTACGCTGTACCCACATTGGATCAGTGGTTTGGAAAATGGATGGATGATTCAGCCATCTTCTGGTCAGAGGCGGGAATTCATTCGACACGTGACTCTCACGGTGCATTATGGGTATTCTCTAGCCATTGAGCGTACATCAGTTGTGCACTCTTTATTGCAGTGCATTATGGGATTGAATGAGTGCACTCGATAACGTCCACTATGGTTTTTGACACCACTACAATGGCTGTCCCCTCGAATAGTGCCCTATTTAAGGGTATGGGGGTGATTTCGGACACAGCCTAACACCCTTAGCTCAGCAATAAAAAATAAACAAAGGAAGAAACACAAATGTGAGGTTTATCAAAAGTCAATTTTTCCATATTAATATGGCTGAATTGGATCATAAAAGGTCAGCAGCAAAGGCATTGATTAATAAAGTGAGATTAAATACATAAAGTATATGTGTGTAATTTAACATTTAATTATTGCAGGCTTGCGTTTTACTGTTTTTATTCGTTTTGAGGAATACTGAATCTGTTTTTATGCAAGTGAGACGAGTAAACGCATGCTCACATATAGTGTAGAGCTCCAATAACCATCATGTTTACACACAACGCCTCTGCACTTACTCCCGATTTCTCTCATCAGAGCTGTCAGTCAGTACATGAATTAATCACTTTTTTTGACAACAAAAATGAACCATCACTGAACTTACTTAAGCTGGACTGTGACGCTATTTTCTTCTAGAAACAACAAACTTTGTTGCATTATTTTCCTGTTATCACCGTAAAGCTGCTTTAAAACAATCTGTATTGTAAAAAGTGCTTTATAAATAAAGGTGACTTGACTTGGCATGGGAAACCAAAGTAACTTGCTTAAAAAAGTAACTGATAGTTTGTTGCAAATTTAAAAGTAATGCATTACTTTAGTTACTTGGAAAAAGTAATCTGATTATGTAACTCGCATTACTTGTAATGTGTTTCCCCCAACACTATATAAATATATGGGAGAAATATTAACAGTATGAATGCTATTTAGTATTCTGCTACTGTGTATGTTCAGAATAGCACACTACCATACTATTGATACAGTTTCTGCAGTGTGCTGTATCGTGTAGAATGTGAAATCCTCAATTCAGACCAAAATACACTGGCCTAAATGAGAAGTACAGTATACAACTAAAGCACACTGCTTGAGATTTCCGAAACCCAATGCACTCCAGCTGATTTTGGATTTCTGGTGAGATGTATTAATGAGTAATATCAAACACAAATATCTCTTTTATTTGACAGGCAACACACACTGGCTGTCGGAGCAAAGGTCCCGCCTTTCAGTTATAAGAGCCAATAGCCTCTCTGATAGAGACATCACCTGGTCTTTCAGCTCTAGAACAGGCACAACAAATCATTTTAGCCTGATTTGAGGTAAAGAAGAAAAATATATGATACTTCTGTCAGATTTGTGCAGATTGGCCACTAACTGAACACACTTTCTCCAGTGAGAACTCTGATGAATTAAACATGCGCTCACTGAGATCATGTGACAGCTGTACTCTTACTAGGGTTGAGGTCCGTTCACATCAGGGCAGATAACTATAACGATAACTATATTAGCATCCACACAGCTGACAATAACCTTCTGTTTATTATAAGCTCATGTGGTTCTGTCGTCTGACATTCAAATGCTCAAGCTCATTAAAGTCGGGTGAATTAGGATTGGATGTCAATGTTTTATCATTAACAAGCTGTAAAAAAGTTGTACTGAAAGTGATTTCAGCAATATCATTCCTTGGTGTTGTTATGGTTATAGTTGTGCTGTGGACTTCACTATTTTCAAAGAATTAGAATGATTGTTAAAACTTTATAGTTACAGTTAACGTTATAGTTATCATCTGTGGTGTGAACGGCCCTTTATACCAGTCACTCCACACAATTAGTTAAAATAATATTACCAACAACAACTTAGGCCAAATCAAATATAAAAGGGGTTACAACGTCAGTAACAACTTAGAGCTTCAAAAGCTGTTCCCTATTTACTATTCAATTCAGTTTATTAAAAAATAATACTACCAATAAATAAAAAAAAATATATAAATCTACTGGGCAGCATGCATTGAGATCAGGATCTCTACCTCCATACTAGTTTTGGGGTCTAGATCATCCTCACAATCGGACTCGTCTGAGCTGCGGGACGCCTGTGGTTCGGGTCGAGAGAGAAACATGTTACACACTCACAGATACAGGAATACAGCGGGACGGAGTTTACAGTCTGAAAGAAACCCGGGCCAAAATGACAGGAATACAACAATCCTTACATTGAAATTAACTACTTAGTCATATCATTAATAACAAAATAGGAAGGTAACACTTTACTTGAAGGGGTGTGCATAAAACTCGTCATAATCATGACATGACACATGTCATGAATATGAAGGAGGTTTTATGCATGTTTATGACAACTGTCATTAAGTGTCATTCGCTCAATTATGACATGTTTAATGCAAATATGACATTGTGTGAGATGTCTTTGTTATGGCAACTTGACATTACTAAGACAACACAACCTGTCATAAATATGTCATAAACATGACATAGCAGATTAATTATCAAACTTAAAAAAAACACTTAGCTTTATGGGTTAATATTTCATTAAACGGTCATGTGGTTGGTTTTGACATTGGCTGTCATGAAGCCATTATAACATTTTAATGACAAATTAAATTTGTACCACTGTAGTTGAGGTCAAGAAAAACATTCATGACACAGTTATAATGGCCTCATGTTTAATGAAATGTTAACCCATAAAGCTAAGGTTTTTTTTTTAAAGTTTGATCATTAATCTGCTATGTCATGTTTATGACATATTTATGACAATTTATGTTGTCTTGGTAATGTCAAGTTGTCATGACAAAGACACTGACAGGTTATGATGTATTGGTTTATGTCAAGTTGTCATAACAAAGACATCTCAAACAATGTCATATTTGCATTAAAAATGTCATAATTGAGCGAATGACACTTAATGACAGTTGTAATAAACATGCATAAGACCTCCTTCATATTTATGACATCTGCCATGTCATGATTATGAAGGTGTCATGTCAGTCTTATGCACACCCCTTCAAGTAAAGTGTTACCATATATATATATATATATATATATATATATATAGTGGGTACGGAAAGTATTCAGACCCCCTTAAATTTTTCACTCTTTGTTATATTGCAGCCATTTGCTAAAATCATTTAAGGTCATTTTTTTTCCTCATTATTGTACACACAGCACCCCATATTGACAGAAAAACACAGAATTGTTGACATTTTTGCACATTTATTAAAAAAGAAAAACTGAAATATCACATGGTCCTAAGTATTCAGACCCTTTGCTGTGACACTCATATTTAACTCAGGTGCTGTCCATTTCTTCTGATCATCCTTGAGATGGTTCTACACCTTCATTTGAGTCCAGCTGTGTTTGATTATACTGATTGGACTTGATTAGGAAAGCCACACACCTGTCTATATAAGACCTTACAGCTCACAGTGCATGTCAGAGCAAATGAGAATCATGAGGTCAAAGGAACTGCCTGAAGAGCTCAGAGACAGAATTGTGGCAAGGCACAGATCTGGCCAAGGTTACAAAAAAAATTCTGCTGCACTTAAGGTTCCTAAGAGCACAGTGGCCTCCATAATCCTTAAATGGAAGACGTTTGGGACGACCAGAACCCTTCCTAGAGCTGGCCGTCCGGCCAAACTGAGCTATCGGGGGAGAAGAGCCTTGGTGAGAGAGGTAAAGAAGAACCCAAAGATCACTGTGGCTGAGCTCCAGAGATGCAGTCGGAAGATGGGAGAAAGTTGTAGTAAGTCCACCATCATTGCAGCCATCCACCAGTCGGGGCTTTATGGCAGAGTGGCCCGACGGAAGCCTCTCCTCGGTGCAAGACACATGAAAGCACACCTGAAGGACTCCAAGATGGTGATAAATAAGATTCTCTGGTCTGATGAGACCAAGATAGAACTTTTTGGCCTTAATTCTAAGCGGTATGTGTGGAGAAAACCAGGCACTGCTCATCACCTGTCCAATACAGTCTCAACAGTGAAGCATGGTGGTGGCAGCATCATGCTGTGGGGGTGTTTTTCAGTTGCAGGGACAGGACGACTGGTTGCAATCGAGGGAAAGATGAATGTGGCCAAGTACAGGGATATCCTGGACGAAAACCTTCTCCAGAGTGCTCTGGACCTCAGACTGGGCCGAAGGTTCACCTTCCAACAAGACAATGACCCTAAGCACACAGCTAAAATAACGAAGGAGTGGCTTCACAACAACTCTGTGACTATTCTTGAATGGCCCAGCCAGAGCCCTGACTTAAACCCAATTGAGCATCTCTGGAGAGACCTGAAAATGGCTGTCCACCAATGTTTACCATCCAACCTGACAGAACTGGAGAGGATCTGCAAGGAGGAATGGCAGAGGATACCCAAATCCAGGTGTGAAAAACTTGTTGCATCTTTCCCAAAAAGACTCATGGCTGTATTAGATCAAAAGGGTACTTCTACTAAATACTGAGCAAAGGGTCTGAATACTTAGGACCATGTGATATTTCAGTTTTTCTTTTTTAATAAATGTGCAAAAATGTCAACAATTCTGTGTTTTTCTGTCAATATGGGGTGCTGTGTGTACAATAATGAGGAAAAAAAATGAACTTGAAATGATTTTAGCAAATGGCTGCAATATAACAAAGAGTGAAAAATTTAAGGGGGTCTGAATATTTCCGTACCCACTGTATATATATATATATATATATCCGTGTGTGTATATATATATATTATTATGCTATTACGACTATATTATTTATAGTCATGCAGTTGTTAGCAGATTATGTCGTAATCATTCACCTTTTCGAATTAAAATATATAATGGAACAAAAGCTAATATTTGAAACAATGTGTGTTTCTGTCAGTGTCATTGGACAAACGCACGTTCAGTGTTTATTTCCACACAGGTGAGGATGCAGCGCACACACACACACACACACACTCAACACACACACACACACACACACACACACACCCCTCATCCTCCTACTCACTTTCTCAGTGACCTTGCTGCTGAGAATTTCCTTTGGCTTACGCAGTCCATTCTCAACTTTTATGTCACTTTTGAGGGGCGCACTGTCCTTCTCTGCACGCTTGCGAGCGCGAAGCGTGTTCCACGACAGAGATTTCCTGTTGTGTCAAAACATCAAGTTGTCAAACCCACACACGCTGGTGGAAATGCAAATCTAACAGCGGGGAAAAGCAAATTAAAGTGCTGGAGGGGGGAAATTATTTCAGGAGGGAAATGGGGAGGGCCAAAAAAAGAAACAGCAAACAGCGAGACGCTCACTGTTGTTAACCTATTTTTATCATCATCCAGTTCCATTTATAGAAGCCTCAAAAGGTTTTTGGACACTTTAGTACAGTATTCAAATGTTCATAAGTGCGCTTATTAAATTAGTGTGTATTCTTAAGTGTGCCCAAATATTCTCATACACTGTATTTCAGTTCATTTAGTTCATTCTTCATTTTATTATTACATTAGCAAAAGTTTGGGGGCAGTAATATTATATTAAATTAATACTTTTATTCAGCAAGGATCCAACAAATTGATCAAAAGTGGCAGTAAATACATTGTTTGTGACATTTGACAATGTTTCAGTTTTTTTTTACTTTCTATTCAAAGAATCCTGAAAAAAAAAAATGTCTTACAGTTTCCACAAAATCATTACGCAGCACAACTGTTTTCGATGTTGATGATAATAAAAATGTTTCTTGAGCATTAATTTCTAAAGGATCATGTGACACTGAAGACTGGAGTAATGATGCTGAAAATTCAGCTTTACCATCAAAGGAATACATTACATTTGACAATATTTCATTTAAAATAGTAATACTATTCCACAATATGAATGTTTTGTACTGTATTTCTGATCAAATAAATGCAGCCTTGGTGAGCAGAAGAGACTTCTTTCAAAAACATGAAAAAAATGATAGTGTGTATAAATCTACATCCTTACACCACGGTGGACACACGGTTTGTGTGAGAACAGCAATCATTCATATCATTCACAGCAAATCCTGCTTCACACACAAACCCGTCACACTGTCAAGGACCACGCAGGTTAGTACAAACGCAAAATAAGTGTTCTACACACTACATTACGAAATAAAACAAATGAAAGACAATAAAAACAAGATGCACCACTTCTACACTGCAAACACAATGAAGGATTTCTTTAAATGTACTATTAGCATTCACTTGGCACTTTTATTTTATATTAAAACAAAAGCAGTCTATTTGACTAGGCCGTGTTAAGTCATGCGCATGTCAAAGGTTTATTTTACATATTTAATATAATACATTTCAAATCATTAGTTACACTACAACATTGCAACTGTAGTTCTATTGCACAAACCTGACTTCATTAATAAAGATTCACTTAAATAGTGCAAAAGGCTCTTTACAGGAATGTGCTACAAACAGTAAACAAACCAACAGTATGTACAGTAAATGGCCAACATGTGATCCTGTAGAAGAAAACAAAAGAAAAGTCTATACAAAAATACAAATACTTAAAACAAATACACAATCTATAAAAAAATTGCCATAGACAACAGTATATGTTCTCCGCCAGGAGAAACAGGCCAAATCCTTCAGACGGCCTTCCTTTCACTTTTTCTTTTTTCTTTTCACACACACACAAACAAAAAGAAAAATCATATCAACAAAACAAAAAACAAATAAACAACGAAAATGGTGTTAGCAACTGAAATAAGTGTCCAGACGTGTCCATTTCCACACTGATGTAAGATTCTTGGCGAATCCTCAGTCTACAAAATAACAACGACGTGCTTCGCTAAAGTCCTTTCGACATTTATCTGTTTGTTTTTAACTTCTAGCCCAGAAAAAAAGCTCAAGAAGAAAATCAAATCTTCCCGTGCAAAATGGTCCAAAGCATCCGGGTTAGTTCCAACAGAATGGGGTGGGGGAGGGTGTTCAAAAACGGGCGTGCAGTTTAAGAAGAAAAAAAAAGAATCCAATCATAGTTCCAGTTAGTATTGACTGACACTTACTTGATGTTTGAGTCTGCAGCAGTGTCTATGAGGGGTTTAGTGAGGGGGCCCAAGATGTGTCCCGGGACCCAGCCCTCCGCAGCTGGTGATTGGCTGTTCGCGGGTCGAAACACCAGGTACATGTTCTGCTGGTTCGTGGCCAGTATCTGCACTGTCTCACCCTGCGTGACACAGATCTCGTTCTCTTTCAGTGCGTTATAGTCCTGAGTCACCATCAAGGAGGACGACGTTCCGTTACAGCCCACACCGTCAAACTGCTGTGGGAAAGACAACACGCGCACACAAAAAAGACATTTGTGGTTAAAACACTTAATATGTCAACCAAACCTTAATCTTCAGTAGATAAAAACACTAACGCATCTTTTAAAGGATGCTTAGGTTAAGGAGTTACCATACCACACATGCTGAATGTTCAGTGGGTTGTTTTTCAAATGTCAAGGATGACAAGCTTCCCACTGAGGGACAGTACGTCTCTAGACACTGGACAACAGTGCGTGTGTCAGTAATACTGATGAATACTGTGGGACTATGGAAACTATGAACATCCCGGATCCTGTCAAACACTTTCACTTTAACCTCTATGAGGTGTGAAATGCTATGAATTGTGATTTATATTACTGCGTGAAGTCAACATGAAATAGTATTTTGCAGGCTATTTTCACAATCTAATTTCATGAATATTTCAAAAGTCTATTTTGACAGTAAGTGGGGGTGTAACATGAGGACGTTTGCATGAAGACTTAAAAATGTCATAACTGTATCTTCTCTCTGGTGACCAACGCAGGATTTCTCCAATCATTTATTCTGTTTAAACCCGCCCCTGCAAGCTGGTTTTGATAATCCGTTACACTTGGATGTGCGTCACAATACGCAAGAAAAGATCTGTCGCTACTTCCATTTCGACTGTGACGGTCCCTTAGCATCATTTTGGAATATGTGACTAATAACAGGCGGGGTAGACGCTCTTGTGTACTCTACGAATCAACTGACATCCAAAAATAGTGGATGAGTCAGGCAAATATTCTTATACAGAAACTAGATCATTCAAGTAGGGATTTGTGTTTCAACAAATGCAAAGTTTAAAAACATTCCCAGAGCACGCTGAAACATCTACAGTATGTTAGAGTGAGTTGCAGCAAAAGTTATCAGCGTTTGGTCACAGGAGGGAGAGTCATTTCTGCAAATGTGCATGTAAACCTCACTCCCCTGGCCTCATAAGACGCGCTGGCCACTGAAGCTAGCGGCTGCAGTCTTTAGCGTCCTTGTTAGCGCCTGTCTCCCATGCCAGAGACGTCAGTTCGAGTCCCGCTCTGGGGTGCGTTTCCCAAAAGCATCGTTAGCCAACTATGTTCGCAAGTTCCGTTGTTATCAGCATAGTTCAACAATCAGTGTTTCCCGAAAACATAGTTCTAACTAACATTCACAAACTGCATCGTAAAGTCGTGTGGTTGGAACGACAGCTCTCGACCTGTGGATAGAAGCAGAGTTTCTAGTTTGCATGACATGTGGACTCAATAAATCCTTACCTTGAGCCGAATAAGCAAGCTGACATTCAGTACAATCTGTATCTTTTATTTAGAATACATACAAATGTCAATAACGTCTTTTAGTTTGTCAAGAGATTTAAAGCGTCGTTTTTGAAGAGTGCGTATGTGCGAATGTGCTCTACTACGTACGAACGAGCCTGAAAATTCAGAATATTGAATCTGGAAATAACTGAGAAAAATTTGAAATTGCCCTCAGATGCCATGTCCGTAATTTATAGCAAAACATCTAGCATTAATTCGATCTCAAACAGATTCATTAAAAGTAGTTATTACTCCATCACCTGCGTGACATGATTAACCAACGTGGTTGAACGACCAGTTTGCGACAATACGGTTTCGGGAAACAGTCGTGACTAGCTAGTTGATTTCTTCAACGATGCATCGTACTATGGTAGTTAAGCAGCAAGTTAAGTCGTTGTACGGAAAACGCACCCCTGAGCGGGTCGCGTAGGACCGGTTACATTTGGTGCCGTGACCCGGATGGGAGTGAGGTTTTGGGAGTGTAACGTAAGCCAGTTAAGAGTTATGCGTGTAAACCTCACTCCCCTGGTTTCATAAGGCACGCTAGCGACTGACGCTAGAGGCTGTGGTCTTAAGCGTCCTTGTTAGCACGCCCGCCTCCCATGCCGGAGACGCCAGTTTGAATCCAGCTCGGAGATTCATGAGCCACTATCAACTCTAGCGTGCAGATGTTTAATGTTAGCAGAGGTGCTGCGTCCTCACCCTTTGGTATCTGTCCGAGTCGTGGCACGGACCACCGTTGGAGGTAGATAGCTTTATCGGGGTGGAGCTCCGTCCAGACAGAGGGGGTTTCTCTGCTCCGAGTGACACAGTGGAGCTGGGCCTGCTGTTGGACTGACCCACTCGCCCACTGCTGGAGGAGTTTCGGGTCAGAGATTGAGAGCCGCTGCGCTCCTTCTGATACTCGATGGGTGACTGCAGAGCTGTAGATACAGTAGATAGATGCAGCAATGGTTTCAACAGCTCTCACATTTACGATTCACATGGACGTGGCATCTTCTTACCTGACAAGAAGTTGCTCTGTAAGTCTAGTAGATCGGTGATATGCTGAACCCAGACCTGTTTGATGTCCGTGTTTGCCGCTTGCAGCGTAAAACGTTCCGATGACCCACGACACCACAGCACAAACTTACACGGATCGTTTTCAACATGCTCTTCCAGGCCGAGGAGGTTCACCTGCGCGCACACACACACACACACAAGTCAGTTTCACACCTGGCTTCACCTGCCAAGTTACCAGCGTTGTCATTTTCAGAACTCCCAAATATTAAATCCCAAAGTTTAATTAAGTTTCAACGCAAACGCTTAGCATATGCATACATCCAAACGCACTGCCTTTCAAAGTATACTCCATTTGAAATACATGCAAAACACAAGCACATGTGCACTACTAAGTTTCATCCTTGCTCAGTGTTTGAGCTACTTTTTTATGACCAATAAAAATGTATTTTTACTTGAGTGTATCTCTTAGGGCCCAGATATACTCACGACAAAGTTATTTTTTGTTCTTCGCTTATGGGTAAAAATAACTCTAGTGGGAGCGGTGTTTAGGTGAATATGTAAAGTCAAATGTCAAAGAAGGCAGAGCAACATACCTATTACATAACGAACCAATAGTAGTTCGAAGGTGTTTTCCAGCCTTTTGCAATCTGATCTGAACTCCAAACAAACTTAATTTGGCCTGATTTAGTTTGAAATGACTTCACACCAGTTTGTCTTCAATTTCTCTTGAAGTATACTGGGTCCTTTAACATAGGATCATTTTATCCAATCTAACTCGCAACAACACTCATGGAAAGAATATGTATTTTTGTTTGTTTGGTAATGTATTTGCAGTCCGTGTAATAACTTCATTGAATAACTTTAATGAATTCATCAAGTGCACCATCACACGGAGAGAAAGACAGTACTCTTGAAAAACTAACATGCATAATTAGTTATTGAGTAATGAGCATCTTACAATGTTTTAAGGGGCATTTGTTGTGTGTGTGTATGTGTCACCTTGCTAAGCCCATTCATCATTTGCTCATGGAAACATAGGTGAATAAAGATGTAATTATATGGTAATGTATTTGCACTTGCAAGTGTCCAATAAACAACTAATTAGAAAAAAGAAAAGTATACTGCATGTATACTGTGCTGATGATAACATTTGCTTCACAAGCATTGTACACATACCCTAGCATACACGTAAAAACTTTGGTCTTAAAATAACAGTGAACAAACTCCATGACTAACAGTTGTGCAGTTACCTTGATGCTCTTTTTAAACTGGTATCCTGGTATGGACGAGCCTTTGCGTAAGAGCTCGCTGAAGATGACGATCTGTTCAAACAGGAACACCCTGCGCTCTTTACTGCGGGACAGAACGCCAGAATCCTGCTCCGTCACAAAAAACGTCTCCTGCTGCAAGAGCTTTCCCTGACTCGTCAACTTCCCCTGAAACATACAAACTCATCAGTCTGGGATAGTTAAGGTTTCAATGAACTCATATATATTCAAATGGACATTACCAGATGCCACAAAATGGGGAGGACTGTTAAAATGCTACATTTAAAACAGGGTTAAAGGGGTAGTTCACCCTAGAGACCTGCACTGCGCACCTGGAGCGTGTGTAAAGCCCTGGGACACACCAAGCCGACAGTCGGTGACCAGGGATATGTTGGGCCGTTTTTGAACATCGGTCGGCTTAGTTTTTCGGTGTGGTCCTCACCAGGTTTTTTTTGTTTTTTTTTTGATTATGCATGTTGAATCACCGTTGCTGCCGTCGGTCAGAGAGAGAACTCTGATTGGCTTTTCAGCTTAGCGATCGAGTCAATGCACAAGAATAAAAGCGGGCAAAGAAGTCAAGGCGGTACAGAAAGAAGGCTGTTATAATTTGACGTCATCTTACCCGAGCATTCGAATGCACAAATATTCTCATAACATGAGCCGAGTGAAATGAAAAACTTGATCAACATGATTGGTATTCAAAATGGTTAGCAAGCACTGCTTTGTTTATGGTTTGTATATCTGCAGTCCTAGTTTCGGATTTCCTTTGTGAATGATTAAAATAGACTATTGATCCCTGCTGGTTATTTCCTAACACGTAGGCGCAGAACACACGTGCTTAGTTGACAGACGCCAGTAGTCATTTTGGTGTGTTCAAGCGCGGCTTGAAAGATGACTTTCGTACATCTACGTACCACAAATAAAGATGTTTTAAGTAAACCTGAGAGATTTCTGTCCCTCCTCTGAAAGTCTGTTCCACCAAAACTTTGATGCTTTAAAAAGTCCATAAAGACATTGTAAAAGTGATCCATATGAACTGAGCAGTTTAATCAAAGTCTCCTATAGAGTTCACTTTATATGATTAACAGAATTAATTTTGGCATTTAAACACAAACATTAATCAACGCACATAGAGTACATAAAATATGTTAAATGAAATCTCAACCACACTTGCTTGACGAACAAGAACAAACAACATTGGTTTTTCTTGCGGAAACTCGAACATGCATGTTATGAGCAAGCATGTTTGAGCTTCCATTTACCATATTTGATGAGCTCTATGTATGTGCCAAATCTTGACAATCAAACTTCTCAGGTTTCATACAAATATCTTCATTTGTTTTTTAAAGATGAACAAAAGTCTTAAGGTTAGGAACAACATGAGGGTGAGTAATTGACGACAGAAGAACACCCCTTAATCGCAGTAAAATAACTGTAAGCTTGAACAATGTCTGTTTGATGAAATTTAAGAATGAGTAAAGTGAAGCTGTTATCAGAATACCTCATATCCCTGCAGTCTTCCCAGATTCATCATGTCATTGCACAGCTTGGGCACCTGGGACATCAGGTCTACTGCTTTCTGTTACAGAGAAAACCAACAAAAACCTGTATGACCATTGGGCTTGAATATAAACTGCTTCAGCTTTTTGAATTTGAATTTTTTTTTTTTTACAAATATCTAAAATGCAATCACCTCATTTTATGATTGACCATAAAAAAATAAAAAAAGGCAAGTAAGCACTTTAGCTTCATTCTTACCTCTATATCCTGACAATCCAACCCCGCCTTGATACTGTACTTCAAAAAGTCCTTAAGCAATAAAATAAATTATATCCATTAATAAAACTTTATTACTGGTAACAACCGCAGCATCAAATATTTATTTTCTATTGTACCTTTAATAAAAGTTGGTATTTAGTAATTCTCTGAATGGGTTTAATGAGAAAATCACTGATGCCCAGTCTCGAGCTGACGTCTTGCTGAATCCCCTGTGAGCCAAAAGAGACACAAGAATATAAACTTATAAAACTGTAATGATTAAATGTTTTTTGAAGCAATTGTACAGAGTGCTGCAGGAACGAGTCCAAAAACTTACTTACAAAGTCAGTGAGTTTTTGCAATGGTTTTTTGGTAAATGCTTGATATAAGGTCTGTGGTTGACACCAATTTACATGTATATGTGTCTTAAAAAATGCGGTTGCAAACAAGTGGCTAAATGGGACTACAGAGGTTGTCAGGGACATTTAATGTCATCAAGCCGAAAAAGAAAATTCATGTACTCACTAGTCCGCTTTTACAGCCTCATTGTGTTTGAAATCACGCTCTTTTTCTTACTCAAAATTTCCAAATTGTACATTTTGGAAGCTTAGTGTTGATGTGACGTTGAAGTCACACGGCCGTGGTTTAGTTTGTTTATAGCCTGACTTTAGCTTTTTATTTTTACCAATTGTACTGTATGAAGGCTTCAAAATTCAAAGTTGTTCATTCGTGAAAATTATCTTGATGAACAAAACATAGAAGTATCATAAACTTTTGTCACTACTTTAATGACAAGACAAGGTGATGTAGCTGTTGTGGAGAAAGCTAATAAAGAATACCAGTCACAGGAGCAATCATTCTCCCTTCCACCACGTTTAAAGTTTATGGGCCACCCAACTTTGTTGTTGAAACCCAAGTTTCCCAGAAGTAAATATCACATACAAGGGTGTTCATGTCCAATTTATGACCATGGGTGTTTTCACACCTGTAGATCATTTGCTTTGTTTCAAAACAATGATTGAAATTGTTACAATGTTGCGATTTCCTCTTGGTTCAGTTCGCTTTCACAAGGCAACATTTCTAAATGGACCAAAATGAGTTAATACGAGTCAAGTGCAAGTAAACTCTCTGATTGTGGCTTTCTTTGTGGCTGTCATTATTTTACTTGATCATTTTGGCAAGAATCAAGGCTTTGTCTGTATTTTTATGTGTTTTGGACAGTTCTGAAATATGTTCGTCCAACCAAATTTCAATAATGCATTTCACTTCGTCTTTGCTCCAGGTTAACCCATGATTCATTGTGAGAGGCATTAGCAAAACAAACACTGCTGCTTTTCATGCAACGTAATTACCCATCATATAAAGTGATACAGCCTGGTTCTCTGGATCTGAGTGCAATTGCCATGTTCATGAGAAAATGCACCAGTTTCCGAAACAAACGCTCCAAAGGTGTGAAAACGCCATAAAACTGGTATTTACAATAATTCTGACAGCATGTGAAGACAGCATAACTTTTGGGTTGGTCCACAAAAATATGCCATCCCTGCACAGTAAAGTGTGTCTTACCTCAAAGTATGAATCGTATTCTGCAACGATGAATTCAGATTTGGGTTTGTTCTGGCAGTAAACCACATACATGTGCAGCCTTCTCTCCTACACACACAGAAACAGGAAAAACACTTCATGAGCACATATAACCTTTATGACCTCATGACCTTTACACTGTTAGGGCATCAGACCTGATGTCAGTCACATACTTACATGTTTACTGAACAGCTCAGGCAGTTTTTCTTGATCTTCAAGACATTTCTCCAGTTCACCAACAAAAAAACTTCAGAAAGCAACATTAACATAGAATTAGTTTAACTTCAGTAATTTTCCAATAAGAGGAGCTTATGCGAGACACTTACTCTTTGTGCCAGTCGTAGATTTGGTGAATGTTTCCAAAGACGATCTTATCTTTTCCTTTCATATGATCAGGAATTCCTTTCTCCTCTATTCTCTTCATAAACCCCTTTAGAAAATCGTTTCATATTCATGTGAGTCACCACCCAAAACACACAAAGTTGATAAAAGCAACAGTAATTCACATGTGCGTCTACAGCGGTTGTAAATTATGATAAATGAACACTGTGATGATTGCACATCCAATCAAGTAAATACTGAAACACTGGTGATGTAATGAAAATGCAAATGAGAAATAAGGAATATGCAAATGGGTTTTGATATGTTCAGACAGAACAAAGTCAAATGAAGAAGGATAAACGACACTAGAGTGCTTTAAGATGATATTTTCATGCTAAAGCCAAAGTATAGGCTACCTTTAGTCACAGCACTGTATTATTACGGTGTGTTATACTGTGATGTTCTTACCTCAACCACGATACCCAAATCTTTCACGTAGTCTTTTTCTGTCTGGATTAATTCATTCAGAACAAACCTACAACAGAAAACAAAAAAAAAACATAAAATAGTTATTAAAGATTTTTGAACAATAACAAAACAACTAATCTAAAAAATGTGTGTCAGGTAAAGGCACATCACACTTCCCTTTTGAGGGTGTTACAGAACGATAGAGAAAAATTAAAAAAAAAGATCAAATGCCTATAACGGATGAACTTCCCCATAAATGCCATGGCTCTTTAATGAGAGCCTTTTCATTCAGAGAGATGCTTTCTCAATACTTCCTGCTACACTGAGCCCAGCTCTCGTGGCTCTAAAAGACTGCCTTGGATGTGACCAGAGTTTTTGCCCCATTAAAACCACTAACATTAGTTACAGTAGGGAAGAAAATATATTTTTTGCACTGGTGACTGACTGACTGATTGTTTGTTTCATGACGGAACTTACCGAACATACAAAACAATGCTGTGTTCTGTGCTAAATGCGCTCGTTGTACAGGTGTGTGCTACATATGATGCTATTTTGACCAGCTAAGAGTTTATAAAATGATTAAAGGAGTCAAAACAGCGTCAGGAATTCCTCCGTCACACACAACTGAAGATCTGCTGTGAGGAGACGCGGTTCTGATGCCTGAACTGAACTGTGATGGGCAACATCACGACTATGATGAGAAAAAGCAGGTATGCTTGAGCACTTTTTTGTGACATCATGTCCTGTTTTTAGTTTGTTTACATGTCTTTGGTCCGTGTTGCATTCATATTTCATTCGAACCGCGCAGAGATTGTTTGGAAGCGGACAGAGACCCATATTTTCAGCGTTCTCGGCCCTCTTGTTTGGTGCGCACTAGGGTTCATTTTAATCGAACCAAACATGCCAAGTGTGAATACACCCTTAATAATTAACAAGATTAATTTTTCCCTACAAAAGCATTTTAAAACATGTAAAATGCAATGCTGGGAGTTCTGTGCAGACTTTAGGGCTTTAGTTAACCCTGGGTTATTTTAAAAAATCGTGGAAATGGGGTTATCTTGCTTCACATTTTACACGGCTCATAATTTACCCGGGGTTAACAATCAATCCTGGGTTTTCATAAACTGCCCTTTCACACTACACTCCTAAACTCTGGGTTAATGTTCTTATTTGCATATTTGCTGTGTCATTGTCATTGATTGGATGAATGCTGAACAGGACCTATTCATATAAAGGCTCTGGCATTGTGCAACTGTGTGTATTATCAAGTTTATCCTGAATTGAATGAAATACAGTAGTCAACATTTGAAGTGGATAAAAAACGTTCATCAAAGTTGTCCTAAGACAAGAACTGCCATTGTTCAAAATGCACGTATCACTTTGATGAAAGGTTTTGATCCACTTCAAATGTTGACTACTATAGTAAGAATGCAACGGTCTGTTCTTCACTCCAATTTTATGTCATATGACATTTATCCCCCCAAACGCTGAAACTACCGTTTATTCAATGACAGTCCAAAGCACATGAATATGAGGCACGTGATATATAATGGCTTAATGCCAATCTGGGAGCCCAACAATATAAATAAAAAAAGAATGAAAAGAAATATTTAAAACTATCAAACAAATAATTTGATAATTTGAATAATACATTAGCAGCAGGAACTAGACCCCACAAACACCAGTGATTTGGCCACTGTGACCTGGAATCAGACCTGTACTGTTTTGTGGATTTACTCCAAGAACAACCCAAGAGTGTCTCTTACATTCGTCCACGCAGTGCTTTGGCTTTCTGCTCCAGCTCAGGGTTTCTGGGTGGCAAGGGGCTTTGCTCCGCTGGGTTCACGGAGCTGAATCCTGGGTATGATCCTGGCTCCAGCGTCTACAGACAAACACAATCACAAGAGACTCCAGTCAGTTTGACAGTCTGTATATGGAAATGCCAGGCCTGATGTGGGAGAACAAACACAGCAATTGAACGGTTTATGTGTGACACGGCCCTAAACTACTTCACCATCAGAGCTGCTCAAGAGATTCAGAGCGGAGAAAAGCACCACTCCGGCCCACAGAGTGAGCCATGATATCCAGCACTTTGGCAAGTTTGGAAGGCTTTTATTACTTCATTACCATAAAAAAAAGCCACTCATGGCAGCCTTCTACTTTTCTGCCGCTGCCTCAGAAGACGCAGTAGTTCAGCGCGGCGGCTACACGTCATGTTGTAAATAAGACAGAGCAGTCAGACTGAAACGCATTCCCAGATATGTGATTTGCATGGGATTTTTTAAACCACATTTAATTTTTTAGAATGCCTCTAAAACAGGTTCCAGATCAAGTTCTGGAGGTGCTCGATCCACATTTGTGCTGTGGAACAAATTAAAGGAGTAATTTGTGTGCAAAACAAGTCAAGCTCAATCAATAGCATTTGTGACATAATGGTGACCAATTTTTTTTTAACATATCCCTCAGTTTTTTTTTTTTTAGAGATATATATATATATAACTTAAGCAACTGAGGTAAAAATGTGCTAGTTACAAGTAGTTACATTAAATCTTCTGATAAAACTTGCCTTTTATTTGAGCTGTAAAGCTGTTTTAGGACAACAAAGCCGTAAAATTGGATATGGCTTAACTTTACACAGAAAAGCTTAGTAAAGCCATTCCCCCCCCCACTAAAATCCCGTAAAAAAAAATAATTATATACTATATATATATACAGTACCAGTCAAAAGTTTGGAAACATTACTATTTTTAATGTTTTTAAAAGAAGTCTCTTATGCTCATCAAGCCTGCAGTTAAAAAAAAAAAAAAAAAAAAAAAAACTGTAATATTATGAAATATTATTACAATTTAAAATAATGGTTCTCTTTTTTAATATACTTTAAAATGTAATTTATTTTTGTGATGCAAAGCTGAATTTTCATCAGCAAGTACTCCAGTCTTTGGTGTCTTATGATCCTTCAGAAATCATTCTAATATGCTGATTTATGATCAATGTTGGAAACAGTTGTGCTGCTTAATATTTTTTTTATAACCTGAGATACTTTTTTCAGGATTATTTGATGAATAAAAAGTTAAAAAGAACTGTATTTATTTAGAATAGAAATCTTTTGTAACAATATACACTACCGTTCAAAAGTTTGGGAACAATAACTTTTTTTTTTTTTTTAAGAAATTAGTACTTTAATTCAACAAGAATGCGTTAAATTGATAAAAGGTGATGGTAACGATTTATATTGTTAGAAATGTTTTTATTTTGAATAAATGCTGTTTTTATGAATAAATGCTGTTAACGTTTTACTCATCAATGAATCCTGAAAAAAGTATTCCAAAAAAATATATTAAACAGCACAACTGTTTCCATCATTGATAATAACTGAGTATCAAATTATCATATTAGAATGATTTCTGAAGGATCATAAGACACCAAAGACTGGAGTACTTGCTGATGAAAATTCAGCTTTGTATCACAAAAATAAATTACATTTTAAAGTATATTAAAAAAGAGAACCATTATTTTAAATTGTAATAATATTTCATAATATTACTGTTTTTTTTTTTTTTTTTTTTTTTTTTTAACTGCAGGCTTGATGAGCATAAGAGACTTCTTGCAAAAGCATTAAAAATAGTAGCGTTTCCAAACTTTTGACTGGTACTGTATATATATATATATATATTTTTTTTTGCTTTTAGTGTGGGGGGAAATGGCTTTACTAAGCTTTTCTTTTCTTTTCTTTTCTTTTCTTTTCTTTTCTATCTATCTATCTATCTATCTATCTATCTACAGTATGTATATATATATATATATATATATAAATAAAATTTAACATTGAGTATTTGAACATTAATGGATTGGCTCCATTCGAAGTGCCTCATTAAAATACAGATTTTAGCTGCTTTAAAAGAAAAAGAGGAACAAGTTGAAATACATTTTTGCAGTAAATCAACAAGATGCAACAAATGCTGTCGATTGAGCTTAACTTGTACTGAACTAGGAATATTCCCTGATAAAAATAACTAAAAACATACAGGTGTGGAAAAACAATATAATCTAATAATCTCATAGCCTAACATGTGACCTAATCAAACCCTAATGTGATTTCTATGAACACCCGTTTCAGAATCCATCGGAAAGTAGGGACATTTTATACAAACAGCAGCTTTAAAGGGAACTGAATCTTTGAGTAGATCAAACTGATGTCCAATGACAGAAACATGCTCTTAAACACAATGACAGCACGACACGACACAGCACAGATTAACATGTTAACAACCAAACCAAATGAGGTCAAGTGCAGGTGTGCAGAAATATTAAAATAATAAACAGAGCCACACAAACCAAAAGACACGTCAGCACATTCATGTTTTATTGGTGCATGTGAGATTAACGCAGATGATCTCAGTATGCTCAAGAGTTAGTGATTGTCTTAGAGCAAGAGAAAACAGAAAGGAAAAGAGGAAAACCAGGAGGTTAGCGGATCGAATCATCCTGCTTGTGCCAGGATGGGTTCAGTGGCACACTTACCATCTTAGTTTTGACCAGTTTTTCTATAGCACTGACAAGCTCAGCAGCGCTGGGGACATCAGCCGAGCTCTGCCGTGAAGCCATCAGCACAGAAGACTACATGACAGCAGGAGGACAGGAGGACAGGAGGAGAGAGACATTAGCAGGAGGAAACAACACAAGCAGAACAGGAGAGGGAGCGCTCGGGACAGCCAGTTTATCAAGCTTTGCTTTGGGGAGAAGAGAAGCAAAGGCCGTGCCAATCTCACACCCGAACATGCCAAACATTTCACCTCCAAGTCAAAAGGAAAAACTAAATATTAGATTTTGCTTTAAGAAAACGGGGCCTACTTTTATGACCACTGAAATTGTTCCATGGTGACATTATATTCAGGACAATTAATAGTTTCTCCCCAAATGCTCATAGATGTAACAGGTAACAAGATGTTATGTATATCATTTGAATATCATGATTTATTGCATACACTACTGTTCAAAAGTTTGGGGTCTGTAAGATTGTTTTTATGTTCATCAAGGCTGCATTTATTTGATCAAAGATACAGTATACAGTAGTATTTTCTTACAATTTAAATGAACTTTTCTATTGCAACATATTTTAAACAACAAATTTATTCCTGTGATCAAAGCTACATTTTTAGCATCATTACTCCAGTCTTCAGTGTCACATGATCCTGATTTGATGCTCAAGAAACATTTCTTGTTACTATTTTATTATATTATTCCTTACTATTACTGTTGAAACCAATTTTGCTGCTTAATATTTTTTGTGGATTCTTTGAAGAATACAAAGTTCAAAAGAACAGCATTTATTTGAAATAAATAATCTTAAATGTCTTTACTGTCACTTTTGTAAGATTTAATGCAAACGTTCTGAATAAAAATGATGATTTCTTTAAAAAAAATACTGACCCCAAGTAATGGATTGTAGTTCAGATAATTTAATAAAAATAATAATAATAATAATAATAATAATGGTGATGATAATAATAGTGCTTAATTGTCATAATAATCAATGTTACAATGAATAATAATAATGTCTTCAGTTTCTTTATGAATTTTTCTTTTTTTGTCCTTTTGGTTTTAGGGGAAAAAGGCATGAACATGTTATTTGTGAGATTCACCCTGTCAGCCAGCTTTGGGTCGTAAACACATTACCACTGCAGTCCCAAGGCACAGCGTGTAAAACAGCCACAGTTGACTGGAACAGTAAAAGTTTCACAATTTAAGCTTCATTGAAACAATAGGGTGGATTTGTGGTTAGTTGACTGAGACAGGGAGCCTCCACCCGAGCAGTTATGGGCGACGTTCACAACAGGGAGGAAAAACTATGTTAGTAAAATCACTGTGTGTGTGTGTGAGACACTATGGGGGAGGCAGGTGGAGATAGTTATGAACACATGATGAGTGACACAGTATTGAATGAATCTACCTAAAGGGTTAAAGAGTTAGTTCACACAAAAATGACTCGCCCTCATGTCGTTCCAAACCTGTGAGACTTTCATTCATCTTCGGAACACAAATTAAGATCTTTATAATGGAATCTGAAAGATTTCTATCCTTCCATTGACAGCTATGCAACTACCACTTTGACGCTTCAAAAAGTTCTTAAAGAGATTGTAAGATTAACACATATGAATTGAGCGGTTTAGTCCATATTTTTTGAAGAGACTCGATCACTGTTAATTGAGCCTTTTATTCACAGAGAAACATTCATCAACACACACATCAGTTGTGGTAAACGGAAGCTCACATGAGAGAACCAATGAGGTTCATTCTTGTGTTACGCAGTGCGTTTGAGCATCTGCATGAACCAATGTGAATAAAAGCCTAAATTCAATCTGTTCATCATATAAAGTGATCGAGTCTCTTTTTTGTATTAAACCCCCTCAATTCTCTTTTATGATCTGAACTTTTTAAAGTATCAGTGGTAGTTCGTTAGGACTGTCAAAGGAGGGCCAGAAATCATTGAGATTTCATGTAAAATATCCTCATATCCTCACGTGTTTTGAAGGCAAACAAAAGTCCTAAGGATTTGGATGTCATGAGGGTGAGTAATTGATGACTGTTTGTTTTTTAGTTTTTTTGGGTGAACTAACCCATTAATAACCTATGACATCACTCTCTCAAAGCTCCTCCCCCTCTTTTCTGTCAGTGTACCTTCTCTTCCTGAGCAGAGGGGTCTTTGATGATCTCCATTGGAGGAGGGAGGGGAGTGTGCGACTCGTCCTCTGGCTCTTCCTCCCCTCCACTGTGCATTCCTGATGAAGATTTGGAGAGTGTTCCCTCTTCTTTACGCACTCTCTGAAAACACAAGAACAAGTCATTAAGCAAATTCATAGTGCATGTTAAAAGTTCTAAGACACCCCAGTTAAAGTCTGTGTATCACCTTGTGGAAAATAAGTGAGCTTAAATGTATTTAATGTGCAATTGTAGTGTACTTAAAATCTTAAAAGTATATTTAAAAAAAAAAAACGATTGTATAATATTAATGGAATATTATTTAAGGCATGCTATTTTATATTACATTACTAGCTAATATATTTTAAATGTACAACTTCATTATCACAAATGTGTAATTACAAATATATTTAAGTAGATAGCATAAGTTTAAACAGAAAAGGATATTTTAATTGACCATAAATGCTTGTCAGTATATTCGGCATACACTTTATTACACCTATTACGTGGGCCAAAAAATGAATTGTAAATAACATGCAATTAAGTGCTCGAAACATTACATTCAGTTCACTCTTAAGTATATTCTGTTAAAGCATATTATTTCAGTAATACATACAAAAAAATAAAATAATAATATTACGCTAAAATGTACTTTTAAACAATCAAATGATCAGCCATTTACAGAAATGTCTTTGATTGTCAAAGAGTCTAGAGTGGCTTATTTAACTACAGTACTAATATATGTAACTTGCTAGAACAATTGTCAGACATGAATAATACATCAAACTGTACAAATTGAGGAGATCTGTGCAATGATTGTAAGTGATGAATAATCACATTTATAAAACCTCCAAGACCATGTGTTGTGGCACAGAGTTTTGCATAGGTACGCACCCCTTCAAATATAGCTTATAGAACAATCATTGATAGTTGTTACTTTACAGTATATATTGAACGCTGGTGTCATATTACGGAAATTTTATTTAAAAAAATAAAAAATAAACAACACAAGACAATGAATTGCAGTGAAATTATCACCTAACAAAACCTTTTACCTGTGATGAAATCACCGTAACACACAGCCTCACGTGGTTTATTGCTTTATTATTTGGCTTCTATTGCACAAGTTTAAATGCTCTGAAATGATTGTTGAAGAATTTGCTGTTGCTCTGGAAGACAGCAGGCATGGTTAACATGGGCCATTGTGGTGGGGTTCACATACCCTGCTTCAAAAATACAGAGGCCCTTTTGTACCAGCACATTATATGGCACACAGCTTTAAAAAGTCAGGCTAATCATCACCCTCCGATCTGAAGGGCCATATCAGCCCTTTAATACAGCATTTATACAGCACACAGAACAAGAGGGCTACTTTTCTCTCTATGGTCATGGTTGCTTAAAAAAAAAAGAAGTGATGAGGTTATTAAACACTCTGACGTAAATCTGCTGTCCACTGTCACCACACGCTGTTAGACAAGATGTAAAATATCATCAATAAACCTTGTTTTGGGGAATTCTTATGACAACGTAAAAATATTCTGAAAATAAACAAATGTAAATGGCGAAACTAAAAGGCGAAAAATTATAGAAGACATTTTCTGGTCTGAATGTGTGAGAACTAGAGAACAAAAAAAACGGTATAAATCACCATTGTATTTCAGAGAGTACATACTGTATAGACTACCATTGTAATATAATAAAGTATTGTTTTAAGTACCTTAAAATTAAGTACCTAAAAATATGGTAATAATTTTGGACCATAGTATCACCATTTCATCCATGTTTTTCCTCAATGTAGTATGAAAAATGAATAATTTACAGTACAATACCTCTTCCAGGGTGTCATCCTGTAGTTCGGGTGGCCCCAGATCAATGCTCTTGCGTCCATCACGTTTTTGCTTCTGTTTGCTAGGAATCTTCTTGATGTTGCTGCCATGACTGAGACGCCGGACAGGGCTGGTCAACCATTTCTTCAGTGTATTCCCAGAGCGCTTGGGTCCAGGGGAGCTACTCTGCAGGGAGTTCAGGGATGGCTGTGGCTGCAGTGTGGTCACGGACTCGGTCTTCCCTTCAGGACCGCTAACTGCATAGTTTTCTGTAGGACGAAGAGAGAGAAGGGTGAATGAATGTAAAGATCCCGACAGGTAAAGATCAGACCTAAAATAATGGTTACATACAACTTAAAGGTTAAAGGATTAGTTCACCCCAAAATGAAAATTTCCTAATAATTTACTCACCCCAATGCCATCCAAGATATCCATGTCTTTCTTTCCTCAGTGGGAGAGAAATTATGTTTTTTGAGGAAAACATTTCTGGACTTTTCTTCTAACAATGGACTTCATTGGTTACCATCGTTTTTAAGTCCAAATCAATGCAGTTTCAAAAGCCTATGAAGTGTTTAAACGGGCTGTACGCGATCACAGCTGAAGAAGAGGTTGTTATCTAGCGAAACGATAGGTCATTTAAAAAAAAAAAAAGTGGAGGCGTGACCTTTCAACATGATGACGTAGTTCCCTGTCCGTTTGTTGATCAGTTCAATCCGAACTATTGAAGGTAAAAAGTCTATAAATGATATATATTTTTTAAAAATCACCTATCGTTTCGCTAGATAACAACCTCTTCTTCAGCTGTGATCGCGTACAGTCCGTTTAAACACTTCAAAGACTTTTGAAACTGCATTGATTTGGACTTAAAAACGATGGTAACCAATGAAGTCCATTGTTAGAAGAAAAATCCAGAAATGTTTTCCCTCAAAAAACATAATTTCTCTCCCACTGAGGAAAGAAAGACATGGATATCTTGGATGGCATTGGGGTGAGTAAATTATTAGGAAATTTTCATTTTGGGGTGAACTAATCCTTTAAGTGTATAATTTCTGCATCACTAAATGGAATTGCAAAACTACTAGTTGGGGAAAATGGGATTCTCAAACACTCCACCCATCAGCCCAATGGGCAGAAAAACAGACAGTCCCAACCCAACCTCACACCTCTGACGCACTGGGATACTTAAACAGAACAAAGCAACAGCACTTTTCAGGGAACTTACACACTATGGACAGTATCTGTGGCATGCTGTTGATTACCACAGACAATATTCCACAGACTTGCCCCTCAGAAAAAAAACTAAACATAAAATACATTTACAGTCATGAACTTACAATGGAAGTCTAACAGACTTCATGCGAGTTCTTTAGTAAACATGTTTATTGTTTGAGTTGTTAATTGTCCTTTTGTGGTGGGACTACTTTTCTAGGTGGGGGAACTTCTGCTTAAGCTTTGCTGATGTTAAGTTGGTCATATGTCATTAACACATCACTCCTCTCTGGTACTTTCTTCACCACATTTAATCAGGCTTGGGTATCCCCACCCCAAGAATTCACACATACTACACAAATGGAAAATTGGTATTTTCCCATTCCCATTCAAAAACACTTGAACGAGTTTAATCACTTCTCATATGTCCTTCTGACAGAAAATAAAAGCTCAACAATTCGTCAGGCTGAAAAAGAGGACACTGAATGGAGACTTGCGATCCATAACAGAAGCTCTGTTGCTGGCGAGAGCCGCCTCCAAATCATCAGTTCTCAATCTCCTAGCCTTCGACACCAGACCAACAGATACTCATGTCTATTATCTTGACTCTTGGCTACTTGGAAGCTGCACTCCACTGGTTTTGACAACGATCTGTAGATCATTCTCTTCTCTCCTATCTTGATCTTAAATTAGATCTTTCAACTTATAACTTTCCAGAGGGGTGCCTCAGGGTTCGGTGTTTGGCCCTCTTCTCTTCTCAATATGCACAGCAATATCATCCAGTTTCTATTTCTGTAGTAATCAAAATCATGCCACAGATGCTGTCCACAGAGCTAAAAAAAATAAAAAAAATCCAACAACATTCCTGACCAACTCTGTTAACTGGATACCAGACATCACAATTCACAGGAAATAATGACAAACATCTACAGAGCTTTACAGTACTGCTATTCTCTTCTGATGTAACTACACACACAGAGATATTGATCACCTTCCACAAATGCAAACCACACACACCTAACAAAGTTAATATTCTTCTTGTGTAGAAACTCAAACAGACATTACACAGACTATTAGACAAAGCACATTACATCTAACTCTTTGACCTTGTAACCAAGTTAAACGATATTGCTATATCATTACAAATTATTTTTTGATTATTTTAACAGATACATAGCCTTTTCTTCTGTGTTATGCTGAGCGTGTGGGTTAGACAATTTGATTGGTAATCACTGAATCATAATAATTTTCGGAAATTCTTTTCTAACCATGCTGGGAAAAACAACAACATTTACAGTACACACTGTGTGTTTTTAATATCAGCAGCACTGTAATATAAAGGTTGAAATTTCAAACAATTTTGCATTATATCTCATTGAGGCATCACTGAACCTGTTCTATGTATTTTTTGTCTTTTGCACTTACAGATCCTGATTCGTGATAAGATTATCAAGTACCATTGCCAGCATAAGAACCTGTTCTCCAAGTGTCCTGTGTGTTGATGACATCTGTGTGTGTTGACAACGGGCTTTAATGGCTGACTTATTAGAGGAAGTGACCTTGTTAGAGTTGATCATAAAGAATGTGACGAAAACATAAGCATATCTTCTCCTAAAGCACATCGATACTGTAGAAATCACAGCTGTCTTAACTGAGCATCGAACTGAAACTGAGTCCTGAAACAGCTCTTTGATGGAACGAACGCTGTTCTTGACACACACTGTTCTGTGTTTGTCTGGCCTGGTTTGACGGTACACGTGTAAGCAGTTCATGAGAACCAGCCATCACAGGAGTGTGTCCCTGTCGAGTGCTGCAGTGCTTTTTGAAGAGCGAACCTGCGTAACAAACAGACTGACTGACGACAACGTATAGTCTTGTGTGCGAGTGATTATGTGTGGAGTGAAGAGAGGGTTTGATGAGAGCAGTCATTAAGCACTGCCCTTTACACACACACACACACACACACACACACACACACACACACACACACACACACACACACACACTTCTCCTGCTGCTGCCTCAGTTGGCCCGGAGACAGACAGAGAGAGTTCTTTGTTCTTTTAAGTGGTCACATCAGAAAGCAGCATCTGGATCATATGACTAATTTTACTACAAACCAAAACTAACTCCCATGGAACTCCTATTGACACACATCAGATTCCTGCTAATAGAGCTCTACTGCAAGAAGTGTTGCAGTAGATGTAAAGTAATCTCAGAAACATCTGTACTGAACAATCACATCAAAGATGTATAAATAGAATAAACAGGGTTCCTGCTGATCCTTAAAAAGTCTTAAAAATATAACATTAGATTTTTAAAATTTAGGGTCATAAAAAGTCTTATTTTTACTTTACTTACATTTTAGATGACACTTTGACTTAGACATACTGTATCTAAATACCAAATTTAAATTATATGATTTGTATTATTCTTTCTTAGTGGATTTGCTTGTTCATGTGACAATTCACAGCAATTATGACAGCATATTAAGTACGAAAAGAAGAGAGAAGGGGTAGAAAATATGTAAATATAAATTAAATTGTAAGTTCATTCTTGTGCGTGTGCAAGCTGACATCAAGTATGTCAGTATGCCCCCAAAATTCAAGATACATATGCCCTGATGAGTCTTATAATATCATATGTAGTTTTTCCCAAATATAGAGTTACATTTTAGACACAATATTGTTTGTTTTTCCTTTATTTCGCTAACAAACATTTACCCACAGCAGAACCGAGTCTCAGAGCAACACACAGCGATGATTCGTAACTGAATAAAAGTGTGTTTTGAATGAATGAGTTTAATTAATGATTAAATGACCCATTCAATAAAGACGGTCACTTGCTTCGTTCCTGAATGAATCAGCTGATTGAATGAATCGGACGAAAGAACGACAGTGACGTGACGCCACCTACTGGCGGTTTTAGTTTCGTATTTAAAGGACCTTTTAATTAAGAAGTTAAAATTAGAAAACATTTTAATATTGAAATATTGAAAAAAAAAAAAATCTCTCATAGCATTATGTATGTAATTGTAAATACAGTGTTAATATATTAATGCCACTTCTGATGCCGCTTCTATGAAACTTCTGCACTGCAAAGATGACTTTTTTTGATAATGATTTAATTTGATTCAACAGCTCTATATACTGTTATTATTCTAACTGAATTTAATTTGAATGTTAGAAATTGACAGGTGAAAGATAGGTAAATAGGTACACCCTTAAATAGGTAAAAATGCCCCTGGAAATCAATTTAATGTGGCAAATATTGAAATTTCAATTTAATGTGGCAAATATTGCCCCTTAATAAAACATTTTTTTTTACAGTTAATTTCATATGCTGTGGTCAGTTCACAGCATTGAGAATATGAATAATCTGAATGTCCTCGTGAGTCAGCTGTCCACAACAGGCCTAAACCAGCCATGCACCAGCACAAAAACACACTCAGAAAAATATAATCTAATTATTGTTATCAACAAAATCTTGATAAAACCCTGATAAAAAAAATGCACAAATTGTGAATACAATTTGACTTGTGTGTAACTCTCCAGTTGGCTGGTTGCAATATTACATAGTTAACATATCATAAGCATAAGTCTGACCCGCACTGATGAAAGTGACCTGAACAATTCAAACGGAAGACATACATGCTCTTTCCTCTTTTTTCTTCTAAAACTTAATAAACATATTTGAAATATTTCTTGCATTAAGCCACCAAAACTAAAATATGAGGAAGAGCACAATGTCTCTTCACGGTTTTGTGAGAAATCCACTCAGAGGCAATATGGCTCACGGGTTTGTGGTGTTGCGAAATGCAAGTTGTTTTCCATTGTTTTCAGTTCTTACAGCTCAGAATGTCTGACAGTAGAGAATGTTTCCCAGATTCCTCTCTATAATATATAATCATAATAAATGACTAACTGTGACATCGCTTCCTTCATGTTGTGTGTTTGTTACACACAGGTACTTCGTTCACTGGCCTATTGAAACTCATTCTAGTGGATCTGTGCTGTAAAAATACCACACATGGCTTCTTTTGAGTGTTTGGGTGGCACAGCAACTCCTCTGAAAGACACAGAGTGGGAACAAAAACGTCCCCAAAAGTATTTAAACACTTGACACTTGATTCACACTTCTTCATAGTGTTGCCATTTAAAAACCTGTGCTCATAAACTTAAAATAATTGTCACCTGCTTTGATATTTTGCATCTAATTGCAGTGTCCAAATACTTTGAGGCCACTGCATCTTATTTTTAATTTGAACACATTTAACATGATTCACGATGAGTCAGATTTCCCAGTGACTGATTCTCCCTCCTCATACTTTTCACAAAAAGATTAAAAAAAGTGACGATGTCATGGTCTTTAATTTGAGATGAACAATAAGACCATGAAACAACAACTAACAAACAAGCTATCATTTTTAGAAGCATATGCTCTGGAGACTAGAACGCACTATGATTTACACTCAACAACAGCTATAAAACTGTCCGTTCTGTCCTGGATGCTGATTGTGGTTCCAGCTGTGCTTTCCAGCATTTCAGTCAAGCAAAAAAGCAATGATATAAAATACATTTTCACTAGCTACTGTGAGTTTTATATTTTATTTTGGGGGGTAATTTTTTCACAGTTTAAATAATGTGTCTTAACTCAACTTGATATGCATAGTATGGAAGCCCTGAACCTCAAGGTAAAAAAAAAAGAAAAATAAATCTCGTTATTTTGAGATATTAAGTCATTATTTCGACATAATATCTCGTTATTTCGACATAAATATCGCGTTATTCGACATAAGTCGTTATTTCCACTTAATATCTCGTTATTTCGATATAATAAGTCGTTATTTCAACATAATAAGTCGTTATTTCGACATAATATCTCGTTATTTCGACATAAATATCTCGTTATTTCGACATAATAACTCGTTATTTCGACATAATAAGGGGACATTCAAATATGCATATTTAGCGTTCTTATAATGGTTTTCTATGGGAGGAAAATGCTTAACGTGAAATTAAATGCATTCGTTCATATTCTGGACTCATCTGATTCACTCATCACTCATATGATTTTAGTATCGTAAAGATTCATAAACATATCTGCAACATTTATCCATGAACTTGATAAATGTTGCAGATATGTTTTAGGCTACTATCCACAAACAAATTGCTTTCAATTTATGTGTGTAAAATTCTGAATTCAATGAATGTGCAGCAATTTGTACAAATAGAGACATTTTTGTGAATAAAATGTTTTATTTTGTATCAATGATCATAATTTGCGTATGCAATATTATGTCGAAATAACGAGATATTTGTCGAAATAACGACTTATGTCGAAAAATAATGACTTATGTCAAAATAACGAGACATTATGTCGAAATAACGAGACATTATGTCGAAATAACGAGATATTATGTCGAAATGACTTAATATCTCGAAAAAACGAGATACTTTTTTTTTTTTTTACCTTGCGGTTCAGGGCTTCCGTAGCATAGAGAACTAATGAATGACGCAATTTACTTTGGCTTTTAGTTGTGACTATTCACAACAAAGGCTTTCATTCCTAAAAACTGAAAGTATGCACGTTCCATTCATAATCTCTTTCAGATTTACACAACTTCCTGAAACACAGAGGTGCGTGTGTACGGTTTAGTCTTCATTGAAGTAAACAGGCAGTTGTTTCCTCCTTTATCTGCTGTTGTGTCTTTGCTCTGACATTCCTGACTCGCTGTCAACAGAAACCAAGGCATGATTTATCCGTCCCAGACTGAGGTTCTTCGGAGGCGAACCGGTTCAGAAAAACACGGGAAGTCGAGACAGGCGGCATTCCATTCATAGGTGAGGAGTTTCACATGATTTAAAGTGACAACGCCTCCCGCCTCATTTCTGCTGACTGTACATTACTAAACTAATGTCCCAAGAGTTCAGGAGGAAGAACAAGGGGATAATTCCCATGCTCCCACTTTATCTCTCACAGAGCCGTCTTCAAAGAGCCACTAAAGCTCTTCTGATGAAAAGAGGATTTGGACTAATTTAGTCTTCAAAGCCTGAAGGAGTCATGTTCAAACATCAGCCCTAGACAGACAGGCCAGACTGCACATTTACAGATCATGTAACACGAGTGATGTACATTACACCTGCTATAATAAAGAGTCCGTCAGGGACACCCTGCTAGCAAATCTGATAGTAAAAAAACAAAAACAATACAGAGAGTGTCTCAATAAATCATAGCTAGAACAAAATCTGGCTCGCAAAGGTGGGAGGTTTGACAAATCTTAACTAATTTGAACTAATAATAACTAATTTTATAAAATGGACAGTTTCGTCACTAAAATCTATCTGATTGGATGAGCTGTGTGTTAGAAGCCACTGTATGATATATAGTGCTTGATAGACTAATGTTAAATCATGAAAAAAATAAATAAAGATGTCCCCCTTTCAGGATACTGTATTTAAAGAAAACTTTGTTAAATCCAAATAATCTTTGCAAATCATTATTGGAAAGGGTTTAGAGAATGTTTGTCATGCTTGTTCAGTGAACCATAAACAATAATTGCACATGCACCTCTTCAACAGTCCTCGCAGTCATACGCAGTTACATATTTTTCCTTTAAAGAAATCCACTCGTTGACGATCACACGTTGATCTGATTGGTTACAAGGTAGTTTGTGACGTCAGAAACACCAGCGATTTCAAAGCGTGTTTTTGAGACTGTCTTTGGTTCACTGCAGTTTTAAGGAGAAAATACTCAGCAATGGTGTCGACTTATGAATTTACACATGGTTTGTCTTAAAGCATATTAAAAACACCACATAGACACATAAACAACATTAAAAGCAGGATTTTCACCTCAGGGGGACTTTAAGACACTAACAGTTTACAGGTGGTAGACAATTAAGACCATAGTTCCAATAATTTAGGACACTAAAGAGACCATTCTGCCAACTCTGACAAACACCAGGAGAAAGATGCCCAGCGTCTCTGATCACCTTTGTGAACATGCCATTGTCCAGGAGGCATGAGGACTGCAGATGTGAACAGAGCAATAAACAGCAGTATCTGTGATGCAAGAAGCCTAAGACAGTGCTATATGGAGACAGTTGATCGTCCTTGTAGTGCCAAACCACGTTACCACATGTCCCGGCCAAACATCTTCGAGAACTTGCAAGTGCCTTAAGCCCCTTTCACACAGCGCGTTGATCCCGGGAAATTGCCGTAAAATTGCTAGAGTGCCTTCTGTGTGAACGCAAACACGTCCCGGGATTAATGCCGGGATGGGGACCTAGTAACACTGCCGGAATCAGTCCCGGAACGCGCCCTGTGTGAACAAAAGCCAGGACCAATGCCGTAAGGGGTCGTAGTGATGACGCACGTGCCATCGCAATGACGTAGTTAACGTGCGACTCTGTTGCTCTTAGAAGAAAGTTTGTGTTCGCCATCAACAAAGAAAGAATGAAAAAAATCTGCAAACTGGAATGAAGCAGAGACCAGGGAGCTCCTTCCTATCCGCGCTGAAGCTGAGATCATCCGCCAGCTTTGTGGAACGGTGCGCGACGCGTTAGTGTACAACCGAATCCTGAAATCATTTCGACACGTACGTTACACGTCACATCCTGACGTCACGTGTCTTTACAGGATCTTTACGGCATGTGTGTGAACACACTCACAGATTCCGGAACATCACTGGCAGTGTGAATGAACCAAAATCAAATGATCCCGGGACATATCATCCGTGTATTTTCTGGAATCTCTGTGTGAAAGGGGCTTATGTGGAACAGTAACAAGAACTGGTGATTCTGGTGCGGCTCATGAGGAGGAAATGGACATTAGAACTTAAAGCAGCAGTGGAAACACCAGATCCTGACTGATACTTTTGATATTGACCCCTTCTTTGTTCGGGGGTAATTATTCCACTTCTGTTTGTCAAAAGTTTGTGAAATTTGTTCAGGATGTGTCTTTTTTTATGTTCATACAAATATTTACACGTGATTAGAAGTTGAAAGTTGACCAGTTGAAAGTGAGAGGGCGTTTCTTACAAGTGTCTTGTTTGAGACATGCTTGATTTTCCAATATCCACATAACTTTGTCATTAGTAAGACTGTAAAGCATGCAAAGCAGCCTGTGCATACTGGACGCCTTTCTACATAATGCACAGTGTATACTGCGATACTGTCCAGTCAGCTAGCCAATTAATTCTGCTCCTTGTCGACTACTTGAAGATCACGTGACTTAAGTTGACAACACGAGCAGCATGAATCTGTAAATACTGACTCAGTCTAGTCAACTATTTTTCTTGATAACCATTTGTAGGACCCAAAACAAGATTTTAAGCCCCCATACACTCAGAAACATTTGATGGGTCCTACTGGTAGCCCTGACTAGTCATTAAGCAAAAGCGATTATAACTGCAAACACTAGTTAGAGAGTTAGTCTGGGGTGCTGTGGCATATAATGGGTAAATCTCAGGGCCGACAATCAAAAGGTTTCACAAGGAGTAAACCTTAAACATGACAAAAATATGACCCATTTTGTGCCCTCGAAGAGAATCTCAGATTACCACAGGAGGCTGAACCTGTATTAAGTGCAATGCAATGGTGCATTCACACCATAATTACCATAATTACTAGATGACAACTCGAATGTTTCACTCAAAGCTGTTCTCGTCCTCTGACTTGCAATTATACGTTACTGCGGCGACACTACTAACACCAAAACGAATGTGTAATTTGATTTAATAGACAAAACCAGAAAGAAAAAACAAGTATCATTATATAATGAACAGAACATTAATAAAAAGAGTTTATTAATTAGTTTATTTAGTAGGACTTCACAGTTATTCAACTCTACATTAAACTATATGTCTCCATCTACGTGTAACTATATGTATGTCTTTCATTAATTTTTTTCAGATTTTCAGCATCCTTTTACATTATGGCAAATGAAACAAAGCGAGGTCTGAAGTGTGAGATGTGCGCACAGGAAGTGGAAAAAAATAGCCTATGACACCAGAGCGAGACAGAATCTCACTGGAATGGAGCTGAAAAATATAAATAAGATGCATCCCCCTTCAAAGGCCGAAACCTTTAGTTTCCTGGACCACGAAGGATCAAACGAGTGGATCTATCTATGCTAGGCTGCAAGGATGCGCGGATGCGGTACAGAACCATACAGCCAATCCAAACTGTATGCTAATTGACCTATGGCTAAGCCACGCCCCCAAACGCGATGAGCCAATCACAGTGCGCATAGCTAACCCAATACACTCGGACATTCTCTGCTTCCACGTCCATTGAAATGCATTGCAGTTATTCAGTTTTTATATTTTTTTTCTTGTCATTTTTGCTTTTAAACAGCATGTGTGTGTGTGATTTTGGTTGGGTGACAGTTGTAGGTTACAGTTTGACAAGAGTTTACAGTTTAACAAAAGTTTTACACAAATATAAGTAGGCTAAACACTTTGCAGTTTTAATGATGTCCTGTATGAACAAAATGGAGTATATTTTTATGTTTCCACTGTTCGATCGCACCCGCGCCTCTCTCTCTTCGCACATATCGTGTCTAGTTCAACGCTTCAACATTTTGAATCCATTCGCGTATAAAGCGAGCGTTTGAAGCGAATTTAGCACCAAACTATATCGACCTTCTCAACAATAAAATTATTAATATAACCCTCCAATGCATAGTTAAGGCCCCTTTGGTGACTTCGAGATGATATATAATCTTTCTGTCTCCAAAAATCATTAATTGCCTCCTGTGAAATGTTGACTGTTTGTCCGAGTGAGTGGAGGGGGCGTGGCTTAGCCATAGGTCAATTGTCAATCGTATTTGACGGTAGTGGTCCTGACAGAATTGCGGTCGCTCATCAACGGCAGCTGTCACAGTTGCTAGACAACAAGAGCAATCCTACGTGGGCTAGACGTCTCATTTAACAACGCCCGTTTCGACCTTCATGGACTCCGAAGACATGGTCTTTGAAGTCTGCATCCTTCGAAAGGACGCAGCGTCTGAATTGGGACACAACATGCAAGACGGGAGTGTGATCTGAAAAACCGTCCTGCACAGACCTGTGTTACTGTCAGGTGGTACAAGTTGGAGCTCTAAGTAAATTCAGAGTTTATAAGTTGTATTATGAGTTTTACAAGGATGTGAAAGTCAGAATCTCGTAAACATGGTAATTCAAACATGGCGAGAATGCACCTATAAACACACTGCTAATTGACTATATACTTTCTAGAAATGGCAAGATAAGCATTTCAACTTCCTCCGTTCGATTTAAAGCTGAAACCCCATACAAACCAAAACCATTACTCCATAAACCCTATTTTGAGGCCTGTCTGTTTCTGAGTTAATCAGTATGGAGAGGTAGAGAGAGAAAGAGCACTTTAGTCCACGTTAGAGAGGAGAAGAGAGGCACTTCACCCTGTCATCAACACACACACACCAACAAGCCTCATCTACCCATGACACAAGACAGAGTAAACATCCCAGAGCACTGCGGCCCTACAGTCAATATCATTTCAAACCACCAGCCAGAGATATGAAACGCATGCAAGATAAAACTAATTATGTTTCAGATCCATCCCAAAAAGTGCACTGCACGTTGACATTGTCCAGCAGTGTCATCGGTTTCTGTAGTGTGAAATGCTGTATTTCAATAAAACCATTTAGATATTTAATCTAAAACCATTTTGTATTTATTATGAACAGTTTTTTTATGAGCTCATATCAGTTGAGGGACTGTATGGAATATTTGACTTTCATTTATCATTTCATTTGTCTCAACGCAGGACTACGTAAATGAACTGCAAGTACTGTATTTGATTAAAATGGTGAAATACTTGACTACTAAACAACACAACAACTAAAATATACAACCCAGGCTCATTAAAAAAAAAAAAAAAAAAAAAAAGTGACGCTAGAAGTGTGTTCAGTTTTATCTGAAACAGATTTAATGACTGGTGAATTACAGTTGTTGCTGTTTTATTGCCTCTAGTGTTCATTTCAGCTGGAAACTGCAGCGATTTGTATGTATTTATACGCGTTTTGCAAAAATGTATGTTGAAAAAAAAACGTATTGTTTGTGAAAAAGTGGTACACTTTAGCATACTTTTAAAAGAGTTCTTGTTACGGAAATAATATACTTTAAAAGAACATACTTGTGCGAACTACATTTTCATTTAATTTTAAATAAGATGCATTGTCGAACTTAAGAGTGTTTTTAACCCACTTAAGTAGCACTTAAGTCCATTTTTACATGCAATTTCATAACTACTTTTTTGAAAGATGCTTAAAATGAACCGGCAAATGTACTGACAAGCATTTAGGGCAAATAAAATTTTATACTTTATACTTTTTCTATTAAACTCGTTTCATCCGACACTTCTATGTCATGTATTTAAATATATTTGTATTTACATATTTGTAACAAAACTGGTACATTTAAAATTACCTTTAAACTTTAACATTTAACTTCAAATAACACACTACAATTAAAAATATATAATCAAGTAATTTGCATGTGCTATGCTAATCAACACATCAAATGAAGTGTATTTAAAGCACAACAAAAGATTATTAAAACAATGTACTTAACTATATTATCTGCAAGTACACTTCAAGTGCTAATTCAATACATTTAAGTGAACTTTTTTAACTAGGGATTCATAAACTAAAGAAACAAGTCACAAAAGTAAACTAGCTCAATGCAAAATACATACATCATATTTATAAAGCAACTGTTGTGCAGCAAACTTGCACTGACTCTCTACATTAGTTCAGCACAGATCAGTTCTAGAACAGCGTCTATGAAACCCACCTCCCACATGACAGCAGCAGCAGCAACATTTCCCGTGAAACCAGCCACAGCAGGAGCGCACACCCTTATCACTCCTCATGACCGCTCAGAGACGCATGCCTCAACACAGAGAGATGTTCCGGGAGGACTGAGTAATTACTTTCATTCAGCCTGACTTTACCTCATCCACAACAGAGAGAAGGGGGCGGAGCGACAGAACTCGCTCTCATGTTTCACTTTCTGACCAGACAAAAGCCACAGTCAGTATGCTGTATGTGATAACATGAACCCATGACAATGTGTCCTGCTGTAGTACGCTTACGGGACACCACAGGGGTCGCTACGCTCCCTTTCTCTTTTCTCTCTCAAGCACTTAAATGAGAAGCTCGTGGAAAAGAAAGCACGCATTCCCATGCAGATAACGCGAGCTGAACTTCTGAACTGGATCAGAGAGAAAAGATTCACTGATGCTTAAAGTTCATCACAGAATAAGTGAAGATTACATGAAATTAATACAAAATGGCTGGACATTTGTTTGCAGGTTAAACTGTGTTATCAGGAGATCTGTCACCTGCTTTATGTGTCACAATACTGCATTTCTGGAATAACTGGAATCAACAGAGCAATTATAAAAATTTAAAAAACGTACCAGACACACCTGTTTCAAAGTAAGAAACTAAATATTTAGGTTAGAAAGATTTAAAGAACTAATAAGTGCAACAGTCATTATATGCAGTAGCTCCCAAAAAGTGTGTTAAAAGTGTCCCAAAAATCTAAACCACATGTGGATCATGTATATATATTTTGAATATACTAAATTGCAACTTCATTATTACAAGTGTGCAATTACAAATCTACACTATGCACTTATGTTCTACTCAAATTATACTCTATGTTCTGTCAAATTATTAAATAAGAGTAGGGGGTCTAAGCAAGCCTCAAAGTTGCAGAAAAGAGGAAGGAAGTGTTCAAATTTATGCAATGCAACCATGTACTGTACTTGTGTATTGTCATTAGTACTGTTGGTGTTTATTTTATTGTAATGCATTTGTATTTGTGTGGTATTGACATGTATTGATGTGAGGGTGTACATTGTGGGATGCAAGACAATTTTTGGAAGTGGGTAAAAAAAACAAAAACACTCTTCAGTTCAGCTAATTATATTTAATATAAATTTAAACTTTAATACATTTTCATTTAATTGCAATTAACATGCAATTTAGAGTCCGAAAAAAATCACCAAAGTATTTTATTCCCTTAAAGGTGAAGTATTTTCTGCGACACTAGTGGCACCTAGCTGAACTACAAAAACAACACTGCCCCTTTCACATGTCATGCCTCTCCCAACTCAAACATCACAAACACTTGTGCTTGTTAAGGCATCTCATTTTTTGACATGACGCACCACAACTGTTTGAGGCTGTCTAAACTGGACACATCAAATTAAACATTATAAATTGGTCCATTTGTCTTTCTAAACGGGTGCATGATGATGCTGTATGGCAGGGATAGGCAACTCCGGTCCTGGAGGGCCACTGTCCTGCAGAGTTTATCTCCAACCCTAATTAAACACACCTGAACAAGGCAATCAGTGTTTTCAGGATTACTAGATAGATACAGGCAGGTGAGTTTTTATCAGGGCTGAAGCTAAACTCTGCAGGACAGTGGCCCTCCAGGACCGGAGTTGCCTATCCCTGCTGTATGGTATTGAAGCACCCATTGTAGAGATGTTCAAGAGCGGTTTAATCTTTGAAGGACTAAATGCAGTGAATTTTGGCTAGCACTTCTGCTACCAAAGCTGGATGTTTAACGCATCAGTCATGGTCCCGTACTGCATAAACACTCTCTGGCTCCGCCTGCTACAGAGGCCACGCCCCAAACTCACACTACAGGCCCCATTTTAGCGATCTAAGCTCATTATCTAAAGCACACGGCGCAAGTGCACTCAGGGCGTATCTGAATCCATTTTTGCTAGTTTAACGACGGGAAAAATGGCAGGCGCTCCCGGCGCATTGTCTAAAAGGGTTATCCCTATTCTCTTAATGAATAATGGGTGTGTTTTGGGCGTAACGTGCAATAAACCAATCAGAGTCTCATCTACCAATCCCTTTAAAAGCCAGTTGCGCTCGCGCAATGGCAGATTCGCTATTAACATGGCAGAATTTGCAAACGGAAAAACTGAACGCTTCTCCAGAGAGGAAACGGATCTGCTCGTGCGCGAGGTTGAAGCGAGCAAGCTGACCATCTACGGGACAAGCCGGATTCCACCATATCTTTATGTACATAATAATAATCTTTTACATTGTAATCCTTTCATTTTTAATATTTGGCTGGTTTGTGTGCTGCTGCGTGTCTCTGTGTGTGTAATAAACAGAGTGTACACGCGTTGTGGACCCGCCTATAGGCGCACATTAGTAACGCGCTCTTTAAATAACAAACAAAAATATTGCGTCATTGACTTTAGACCAGGTTTTAGTTGGTCAATGGCGCAGTATATTTCAGTCGCCTCAAAATAGCAACGCACCATTGAACACACCTCGTTTTCAGGCCAGCAGCCCATGGGTCCACAAATGCATTTGCTATTTAAACAACGTGGAATAGCGTGAAAATCATATGACGTGAAATATACGTGAATCATATGACATATGAAATATGACGTGAAAATCATAATTGCGTCGGGCTGAAACTACCAAAACACACTTGCGTCGCACCTGGCGCTGCATTGCACCAGATTTATGATAGGGCCCTGTAGGTTGAGCAGGAAAGAGATTGACGGATCTGAGCGGACCACTCTCAATATTTTGATGGTGCCTGGGAGGCTCAGCGTTTACACTTTTGGGGGAGATAAATGCATGAAATGAACAATAAACTTGGCTAAGAGAATGTATTTTAACAAACAAATCGTATATACTTCACCTTTAAGCATCTTTTTAAAAGTATTCGGGTGCATGATTCTTAGTTATCACAAGTGTGGTGGTTAAAGCTCAGAGCTGGTCTGCTGGTTCAGTAAACTTCCACTCAGACGGCAACAGAATGAAACCCAAACCTTCTGCTGACCGTGAGATGCATTACACTTATACAGGAAACATCTTGAATCAAAGTCAACATCTAGATCAGCAGCATCTCAGAGTACATGTGCTGGTCTGGGATGTGTCTTATTACAGCTGCGTAGTGTTCAGAATGACATTCAGCCCTACACATTTCAGTCTTAGCTGGAAAGCTTCATGAAATAGAGAATTAAACAGAATTCAGCTAAAGTTGTAATGTGTTCCAGTTCTGCATGGACACTGCCTTCATTTCCATATGAGCCGTCTCGGCAGGTGTTCTACGTTAGGCCCTTTTTGCATTTTGCAGCGGAGTCTTTATGGTAATTACACAGTCTTCTACCACATCAGACAGGAGGAGTTATGCAAATCAGTCTCAGCTAAAATAGACCCAATATTTAAAGCGCAGTACAAATATATCTCTTTCGCACACCTCTGCATGACAACACAGTGAAACCACTTATCTGACTAGCCTGACCTCAAATTCAACAGACTAATGAATGAATGCAGAGGGAAACTGTCACATCTAATGCTAAACGCATCCCTCAGATCTGAACTTAACCAGGCATTCTCTCAGAATGTTGGGTTTGTCAAAGTTATGAACAAACATTATTCCAGTAATGTTAAAGAATGTTCCATTAAAGTTATCTGGTCTTTTATAACTTCCTCAAAGTTATTTATACAATGTTCAAATAATTTTTTTTTGTTTTTATTTTTTCAGAATTTTTTTTTTTAGTTGTTTAGTTTGTAAACGGCACTTTTTAGAGAATATCAAATGTAAAGTTCCTAAAATTTGGCTGATAATTCATGAATTATTCTTTATACCGAGGCTTCAGGAAGCTATGTAATAAAACCTTGACATTTCCAGAAAATAAAACAGATTAACAGAAAATAAAAGATGTGCTGATTGGAAAATGGAATATCCCACATTCCACAGAGAAGTTTTATTTCTATTTTTAGGGTGTTTCAGTGTGAGTCACATGTTTTTTAGTCAATAACGATGACACTTTACTTTGTTCCTTTATTGAACACAATGGGAAAAAGTCTATAGCAGTGGATATCAATCTTTTTAACTTCAAGGCGTCACATTTAAGTCATCTTGAGGCCCTCTGGTTGAGAACCACTGGTCTATAGGGGTGTAGTTCTACAATCAGTAAATTGACTATTTATTTCCTTACTTTTTGTTTTTCATATTACTGTGCATGATTCAGTGTTGCATGCAATTAAAACAAATCCAGTCAAGCCCCGCCCTATGTTATTTCCTGATCCTGATTCACTCTAAAATATTCCACATTATAAAAGTGATATGAACGCTTTCCATTTTGATACCAAACACATCTTTACTTATCCTGTGAGCTGGAGATCATGCTAATGTTAAACAAGAGCACATCACTGTTTTGGGGTAAACAGCCTCATCTGTATCTGTCTATGTAAAAGGCCATGGAGAGGCCACTCATGTGGAAACAAACAGCAAGTCTACCCAGCATCAAGTGTTTAATAAGGGCATCGGGACATCACGTCACTAGCGCAGACAAACATGCTAATGCTGTGAGAAACATTAAGAGCTCTTTGGGAGTCAACTCCATTTCTATCTAATACCAAAGATATGGTGCCATCTAGAGGACAAAGTGTGTAGTGTCACTGCAGTCACTGTACTATGACTGTACTCAACAAACAAATATGAGTTCATATCAAAAGCAATTTCAACATCTCTTCCTTGACTCATTATTTGATCAGACTGCCAAAATATGTTTTTATATAACAGCATTTTTTTTTTTTATTAAAACCTATACAACCTTTATACACTACGTCTAATAGTTTGGGGTCAATACGATATATATATTTTTAAAGAAATTAATACTTTTATTCAGCAAGGATGCATTGAATTGATCAAAAATGACAGAAAAGACATTTATATGTTATACAAGATTGTGTAACTTTATATTAGGTGTCCTGATTTACTATATATTTACATAAAGGTACACATGTACTTATTTAATATTTACTGTATCGCTGTACTTATTGTGTTGATGTTGTATTGCAAAACTATTTTGCTGCTATTGAGGTGATACAGGTAAGGTTAGGACAGGTTTGATGGGATGGGTTGGTTTAAGGGTGGGTTAAGGTGTTAGGGAAGGTCAACTGTGTACATACATAGTATGTACACAATACATAGTTAAAGACAAGTGGGAACCAAATAAATACGGTTATTTTAAACTTTGAGAATGTATCAAAAATATTAAATACAATGATAATAATAAATGTTTGAGCAATTCTAACAAATCATCATATTAGAATGATTTCTGAAGGATCATGTGACACCGAAGACTGGAGTAGTGATGCTGAAAATTCAGCTTTGATCACAGGAATAAATTACAATTTTATAATATATGAAAATAGAAAACATTTAAAAATGTAATAAAATTTCACAGTATGAACGTAATACATGCAGCCTTGGTGAACATAAGAGACTTAAGCATAAACATGAGCCAAAGATCCTAAAAACGGTAGTGTGTAATTCCCAAAAATAACCAAAAGCGTCAGGGAATGTTTATGAACATATATCACATACTCAACTTCAACTAAACACATAAGCAGAACAGAGAATCTCCAGCTGGTTCAGAAAAGCCTGCTCTTTCTTACCTTTGCCCGCTGGGAAAAAGCAGTCCATCTCCACACTGCTGCGCGAGTGCGAGATGCAGAGAGCGCTGCTGGGTACAAGTCCCTCCTGAGACGGGGTCTTGTCTGTGGTCCGGACCAGACACCATCCCGGCCGGTCTCCGGGACGCTCCAACAGCTCCACCGTCTGACCGGTCTGGATGCTGAGCTCAGACGCGCTGCTCGACACGAAGTCCTGCAGGACCACCGTCAGCTCACACCCTCCAGAGAGCTGCACACACAGAGGAACACACTGCTTTTAATGGACTGGAAAACATTTGATTTAGGGGTGGGCAGAGGCAGACACCATTAAAGTATAACGGTGAGCGATTACATATCACAAAACAAGTCATTTTAAAGCGCTGAAGCGCAATAAGCAGTGAACGAGAGCTCATTTCAGTATATGCGCTCTGTCTGAGAGATAATAAAGGCCTTCTGAAGCGAAGCGGTGCGTTTGTGTAAGAAAAATATTCATATTTAAAACTTTATCAAGTAAAATAACTAGCTTCCGGACAAATGAACATACTGATTCGACTTAAGTCTAAAGCGCAACTTGTGCGAGTAATGCTGATATATTTACACTACGCCATGATGCACTACGCTACTTCTGACATCATAAGTTGCGCAAGTTGTGCGTAAGTAGACTGCGTATGGCCGTTAGCCAGAAGCTAGAATTTTACTTTGTAACGTGTTAAATATGAATATTTTTCTATTACGCATCGCTTTACTTCAGAAGGCCTTTATTAACCCCCCAGAACTGTGTGGAGCACTTTTATGAAGGATAGATGTGATTTTATGATGGATAGATGCACTTTTATGATGGATAGATGTGATTTTATGATGGATAGATGCACTTTTATGGACTATGAGACCATTCACTGTCATTATAAAGCTTGGAAGAGCCAGGACATTTAAAAAAAATATATAACTCTGATTGTATTCGTCTGAAAGAAGAAAGTCATATACACCTAGGATGGCTTGAGGGTGAGTACATCATGGGCTAATTTTCAATTTTGGGTGAACTATCCTTTTAAAACTGCAGTGAACCAAAGACTGTCTCAAAAACATGCTTTGAAATCGCTGGTGTTTCTGACATCACAAACTACCTTGTAACCAATCAGATCAACGTGTGATCGTCAACCAGTGGATCTCTGAGCTGGTGTGAGTGAGTGGAGGCGGGGCTAATTAGCATATTCATAGAACCACGTATACTAAATGAGACAAGGGTGTAGAGTTACATTCAAGATATTTTAAGGCATGAAGAAAATTTTTCAAGGAAAAAAAATAACTTTCAAATATGTAATTTTGGTGATCAAAGATGAGTTTAAAGGGATGAAATTATTGACAACAGGGAGACTTTAAGTGAATGTAAACGGTTGAGAAAGAAAGCATGTGTTTATTAGATCAGTGCAGTCAATCTTAAAGTCTGCTCACTGCTCTTGACCGAATCCCTTTAACTTTAATAAGAATAACTTACATTCATTTATACAGTATTTAATTGACACAGTGAAGACTATGCAGTGTTTTTTTTTTTTTTTTTACAATTCATGTAGTATTTATTATTTTTAGTGCTTGACGTTTTTTAGGTAGGTCTATTTCATTTGTGTCTTTGTTCTATTGTAGTTTTGTCTTATTGCTTGTAATTAGTTTCTCTGTTCCTATTTTCTCACTGTTTACTTATCTTCAGTAAAACACTTTTTTTTTTACTAGTATTATAAAAATATAGTATAAAAATCTTATTTAAAAAAATAACTATTGTAATATCAATCGTTATCGTGAAGTAAAATGACGCATATCGTGATATAATATTTTGATCATATCGTACTGTTATAGTAGAAACTCTTCACAAACCAGAAACTGATTCCTGATCAGATGTGGCATTTCGGTAATGATTCAAGAAAAAACAGTGTGTGTGTGTGTGTGTGTGTGTGTGTGTGTGTGTGTGTGTGTGTGTGAGATAGTGTTAGGGGACATTATGGCTGCTGAAGACATTATAGAACATGAACTCTGGTCAGAGTGTACATCTGTTATCAGTTTTACAGCTTTACTTCTCAAGCTCTCAAATATTAACAGCGAAAAGACTAGCCTGAAAACATGCTTCACATGTACAATATTGTTTTTTTGCAAACCCATGCGTTTTATCATTATTGGTTTAACACAGATCTCAAGACAGCAGTAAAGGTGTCATGAATAAGGTCTGAGCTGTGACTAGGCCCTGGATATTGGGCTGTAGTTAATTATTATTCTTTTTTTATTATTATTATTTAATTTTGGAAAAAGCAAGAGTTACGTACAGTATAAATGTAAATAATATAATAATATATGGCCACTTTATTATGTACACCTGTTCATTAATGCAAATATCTAATCAGCCAATCACATGGGAGCCACATTTAGGCATAGACGTGTGCTGCGTCTGAAATTGCATACTGTATAGAAGGTACTACATTTGGTTGGAAACTTGCTCTGCAACCATTAAAAATGGATGTTCTATATAGTATGAACGCGTGTAGAATTAATGAAAATCGGAATACGGAATAGCTGGCCTTTTAATACAATTAATTTGTTTGACAAAAAAAACCTTTCCTTAAGCCTTTATCTGACCGAATTCTTCTGTGCTCTAAATCACTGACAAACAGTTCGATAATCTCTGTTCAGTTTTTGCTAAATATTAGTCGGGCACCAACCCACGAATAAACAGCGAGAGCATTTGTAGTACTGTATTTTAACTTCTTTTTTTCCTGAAGAAAATAAAGTGGTGATTGCATGTAAAACATAACATGTTGAAAGGGTAGAGCATTTCAAATATCTCTGCATTACTTTGGATCAAAATCTCAACTTCAACCAGCACACTTTAGGGGTTTACAAGTGCTGTCAACAAAGACTGACAGCTATTCGTAAACGCAGACGTCTGTTCAGCCACGTCTTCTTTTGTATCGCAGGTTTATTGAGCCAGTCCTTACTTGTGGTGCCAAAACATTTGTTTTTTTTCATATACTAACAGTTACCAACAAGAACAAATTCTTAAAGATAATTTATTTAGCAAGTAAAATTATTGGTATCCCTACCCCTAATTTATCAGATAGTGTCTCGACATTCACGTTGCGAAAGGCACAAAATCAGACCACCAACTTTACAAATATTTTATCCCCCTGCCATCTGGCCGTAGGTATAGGTTACCGATGTGTAGAAAGGCCAGGTATGGTAAGAGTTTTGTTCCTGTATCTATACGAGCTCTAAATACACAGGAAATCAGCCATTGATCCATCATGTATGCTCTGTTTTTTTTTTTTTTTTTTTGTGATGTCAGCAACTATTTTTGATGGTATTATGATATGTTGGTAACATGTTATGTGTGTTTGTGTTATGTACGCATCTACGGTGGAAACAAATAAAAATCTATCTAAAACACCAGTGGGTTGTGAGTGGTTGTTAAGGAATAAAGCTAGAGTGTTATGGGTGATTGCTGGGGTGTTGCTAAGTGGTTCCCACGGTGTTCTATGTGGTTGCTAGCACATTGCAATGGTGTTCTGAGTTGCTAAGGTGATCTGGGTGGTTGTTAAGGTGTTTTTAGTGATTGCTAGGGTGTTTCTAAGGTGGTCTGAGTGGTTGCTAGGGTGTTCTGAGTTGCTATGGTGTTGCTAAGGTGTTTCTAAGGTGATCTGGGTGGTTGCTAGGGTGTTGCTAAGGTAAGACTAGGGCATTCTGAGAGATTGAGTACTAGCTCAAGTTAAAAGAGTCCATCCCTTTGTCTCTATGATATTCTGGTCTCTTCAAATCTCCCTGCTTCCATGCAAGTCTAAGGGATTTTTTTTTTTTTTTGCACATCCACCAGGCCAAAATCATTAGGGCATGCATGCAATCATAAAAAAGTTGCATGATGAATTGTAATGCATGTTAGGGGTTTGCTGAAATCTAACAATAAAACATCACCAGAGGATCTGCTCGAAGACTCGAGGCAACAGATGGAGGCACGAACAGGTGTTAATCACATGCATTAACACTCAGACATCTGCTGAATGAGCCAGCAAATCATGAAGAACTCTTCAATAACCACACAGACTTAGAGGCAGGTGACTGAAACTCTCCGTCAAACACACACACAATCTCCTCTAATCTCTCTGAGACGTGCAGCCAACAGAGGCTTCAGACCACCGGTCCCTCTTTCCTCCGTCTACCACTTCTGAGACGCATGGCTTAAGAGCAGAAGCAATCAAAGCTCTTTAAAAATAAACTAGTCAAGATTGTCCCACTCGGATCTGTAGCTCCACACCTAAAGAACACAACTATATCATTCCAATACACTGCTTGATCACTGCATTCAATCATAAAAAATAAAATAATAATAATATTTTAATGAGACTAAAAAGATTAAAATGTGCGTATTTAATGGAGAGAGGGACAGAGAAAAGAATGCTTAATATAAATAGAATATAGAAATACAAAATAGAATTCTATAAATGCTATGGTGGTACAATGTACAATTTGTCATGCCAATAATGCTCACTTGAATCTGAATTTAAGAAAAAAAGATCTGTGAAAGAGACACCTGTAGGAAAGAAAAAAAAAAATGTATGAAACCAAACCGGACTTATTTAGAGTTTCCTTTCAAATGCATCAGTTTACGGAAGTTAAATAGGTTGATTGCCAAGATACTCCGATTTTTCTGCAATCAAAGGATCTCTATGAACTCAATCATCAAGTGTCTCGTTTGTGTATCACGGTTTAACTTCTGATGGGTAATTTCAGATCAGTCAGAAACTGTTATTTTATTATCACTAATATAGTTTTTATGAATATTTTTGAATATATATATTTTTTATATACTCTATTTTCATTGTAATCATTGTAAAAAATTGTAAACAAAATTTGTTGTGGAGTTTTGTCATTAATCATCATCTCCATCATTACTATTATTCTTATAATAAAATATAAAATATAAAAATAAATAAATATATATATAATATAATATAAGGTGTTTCTAAGGTGTTTTATATATATATATATATACACACACACTTTTTTTTATTATTTTTTTTATTTAAGTTTTAGTTTAAGTTATGTTAGTACATGAAGTTAAACTAAATGAAAATGAGATGTTGCACTGGCAATTAGCTGATTTTATTTTATTTTTTTATGTTTTTTTTTATATTTTTCTTATGGCTTTAGTTTTAGTTAACTATAATAACCCTGATCGGAAATGAGCCAAAATCAAATCAAATTCTTTTTTTTTTTTTTTTGATGGACCAAGAAACTTTCATTTATTTACTTTATCTCCTATTGATCGATAAGACTCTAAAACTATTGTGTGTCTCATTATTGATCATAATCAGAAGTTCCGCTTTCTCACAAGTCACTAGTTTACTACATGAATTATGAACCATATGGTTACAGGCAAATACTTATACAAGTGAAATAAGGACAAGTCTTAATGAATGCACTGAGGTTTTTACAGAACTTGAATGTGGGTTATGTAATGACAGACTACTGTCACATGTTATAGAGTTACCAGCAAATCAGATAAAACAGTAGAAAATGTTCTAGGATCAAGTCCTGCACCTTAAACAATACATATAAAACACCTGCTTTCTCTTACAGCCATTCAGAGAAACAGCTCAACGAGACTTTACGAATAACTTCTAAGAAAAAGACAAGCACAAAATACACAAAACATAACTAAACTATAACCATACTTAATTCAAGGTGCTGTGGACTTTCAGTCATACTGTAAAAAAAAAAAAGAAAAAAAAAAGAATAAAATTCAAGTAGTTAAAGTAGCCTAGTATGTATTATTCTGTTAATAAAATAGCATATCGAAAAATTTAAGAAAGCGTCATTTGAATGAATGAATGAATGAATGAATGAATTGTTAATGGATTTTGTTCATGTAATAAAGTAGACCTGTGATTACCCTGTTAGGACACCTGTGTCCACAATAAATTAGTCAGGTCAAAAAACAAAATGTACAAATGAAAAACTAGGACATTACGTCATGCTGACATCACATGGCACATTGTTAAAGGAGAATGCAGAAAACTATAGCAGGTGTTGTTTAATAAAGACTGCTGAGATGAACTCCTGCTGATATTACTCAACATGGCGTCAGCTGACAGAACCACACACACACTGTCAACAGAGTCCCAGTGCAGTGCAAACACAACGGCTAGATCCACACCAACTGCAAAACGAGTAAAGGAGTAAATATTCAAAGTGGTCCCAGATGACGGTTCTCAGAGTCACAGAAGGTCATTGGTCAATGTTTATTTAGAGTTAATTTTCCTCCAGGATGTGTGAAGATTACAGAACTAGCATTCAGAGACACCAGAATGAGTCAATGCAATAAAAACAGTCCATATATATATACTCCACAAATAACCACGCGTTTAGATTATTTCAGAAAGCACTTTTGACCTAGCAGGGTTGTGCTGCAAGGTTGGGAATAAAGGTATTAAAGAATAAAACAAACTCTTTATAACTTATTAAAACTCTTGCAGTGGAAAGATGTGTCGACCTGCAGAACAATACCATGAAACACAACAAAATACAACTTTAACTTACTCTGAACTGTGCTGCAAATCAGTGTACAAAACAAAACAAAACCAACCAAAAAAACAAAACAAAACAAAACAAAAACAAAACACAAAAAACAAAACAAAACCAAAACAAAACAAAACAAAACAAAACAAAACAAAACAAAACAAAACAAAACAAAACAAAACAAAACCAAAACAAAACAAAACAAAACAAAAACAAAACAAAAAACAAACCAAACAAAAACAAAAACCAAACCAAAACACAAAACAAAACAAAACAAAACAAAACAAAACAAAACAAAACAAAACAAAAAACAAAACAAAACAAAACAAAACAAATGAAAACACAAGCCATGAATTACTGCTGTTCATTACCTACAAGGGCTGTTTTAACCGAATAAGTAGAGCTGCACGATTAATCATTTAAAGATCACAATCACTGTTCAAACACCCACGCGATCTTACTCCTAAATGACAACAATTAAACAATAAACATTGTATCAATAACATCATTACACCAGTAGGTGGCGACAAGTGACTGTTAAAAAATGTATTTATCATTGAATGATTCATTCAAGAGATTCATTCAAAAACTTGGATTTATCCAGTAATGAAAGAAGTGAAGTCGTTATGAGCGAGTCATTGAATCATTCATTCAAACCGAAATCTTTTTAATTGACTAAATATTTGTTTAAATAGACTGCCACAATTAACATTTTGTCAGAACCTCTAGTAAATGATGTTATTTTGTTTCTCTAGAATATATTAAAAGGTACATTTGACTGTACAAAAGAGTGCAGTAACGCTACTAACGCTCCCATTCCTATTCATACAGTTTATTTTCTAAAGAAGCATTTCAGAAACCATTCAAAACCTCTTGAATGCCATTAAAGGCAGGGTTGCTGCACATTTTAAAGTCGGCATGAAATCAAAATGGACCCTATTTACTTTGTTAGCGCATATTACCAGTGGTGGACAGTAACGAAGTAAATGTAATTCGTTACTGTACTTAAGTAGTTTTTTTGCGTATCTGTACTTTACTTAAGTAATTACATTTTGGAAGACTTTTACTTTAACTCCACTACATTTCAAAGTCAAATATCTTACTTTTTACTCTACTACATTTTCAAAATCAGTCGTTCCTTTTTATTTATGAGTGGATAAAAACTTAACTGGTCAAACGAGCCACCAATCACTAACGTGCGTGCTTTGTTTTGAACTTGCCTTGGCGCTATCTGCGTGAACCAGAGCCGTTAAATATGAGAGTTGCGACCATAGACAGTAGGCTATAAGGTTGCGACACACTAGGCTTGTTCGACTTGAACCGGAGCTGCACAGACCGATCAGTTTATGACATCGCGAGAGTGATTGAAAAGCATACCGTCTACACTAGTACACTCTAATCGATCTCGCAGTATTTTAATATCATTCACCGAATGGTCTGTGCAGTGTGCAGCCGCTGTGATCTCGCCGCCGCGCGGTCACGTGATTCGTGTAGCTCTCAATAGTTCCAAACAAATCGCGTTGCCAATGATTTTAAGCGGGGCAGAGAGCAGCAGCTATTATTGCAGCAATTATCGGTAACTATTGACGCATAATGAACATTGCTTATTACGTTGACACCATGGTTGACACTAAAATTACATGCATATAATAGCATTTTTTTAGCAGAAACACTGCATTATGTTTTAGTGTGTTATTTTGGAGGGAAATTGGCTACTCCCATAATGTAGAAATTGTATATATATATATATATACAAATATATATAGTCTTCCAAAATATATACAGTAAATACTGTAAATGTATACCTTATGGGAACAGTGCCCTTCCGTCCAAAATTAAACAAACAAAAAATGTATTCAATTCAAATATATATATATATATATATATATATATATATATATATATATATATATATAGACTAATTAATGTCATTTTAAAAATAGATTGATGTGCCAAGAGTGACATTGGAGTCTTCACGTAGACTGAGTTAAGCAAGAGTCTTGTGACAAAAATTATAATAGGACATTATAGTCAGAAAAAAATCATAGTACTTGGATACTTAAGTACATTTGAAGGCAAATACTTTTGTACTTTTACTCAAGTGAATGTTGAAAGGCAGCACTTCTACTTTTACTTGAGTAATATTTTACCTTGAGTATCTTTACTTTTACTCAAGTACATGGTATGTGTACTTCGTCCACCACTGCATATTACTAGTCTTGTGGTGAACAATTAATCCGTGCAAGTTAAAACACAGAAACATTTTTTTTGGCTTCGTAATCTTTAATCAAAATCTGAAAATGCCCCTCCCCTCTGCCTTGGAGGACCTTCTCTGATGACGTAGGTTTGACGGCTTGGTTTGGGAAACGCTTAACAACTCCCCTCAAATCGTTAGTCTGTAATGAGCGAGAGATGGAGAGGAGGAGCGCTAGAGTAAAACCCTGCCCTCTGTTCAATATTCCTTTTCACTGGGAAATACGTCACAGCACTGGAGAAAAGTCGTTTGCAACTTCCGGTCTAACTTGTAACGGTACACTGTAAAAAATTTGCTGTAGTTATGCAGCTGTTTGCCAGTAACTTACTGTAGATTTAAATTTATGCTATTTACTGGCAACAGTTTGTTCAAAGTTAAATGAACATTAAACATTAACAAGTCTTTGTTATTTTATAGTTTTATTCTGTAAAGACAATCTAATGCAAAGCATTCTGGGAACCAGAAATCTTCATCAACCTTTTTCTGTTCTTTTTCCTTCAGATTTTGGTTCCCAGAATGCTTTGCATGAGGCTGTTATTTTAGTTTTATTCTGTAAAGATAAAGACTTGTTAATGTTTAATGTTCATTTAATTTTGAACAAATTGTTGCCAGTAAATAACATCAATTTAAATCTACAGTAAGTTACTGGCAAGTAGCTGCCAGTAATACTGTAATTTCTACAGATTTTTCTAACAGTGTAGGTATCTGTCATTAACGTAAGTACAAGCACAAGCCTAAGTCACTATGTGTAACAGATATCAAAGATACAGCTATTCATTTAGCTGACGCTATAAGTGAAAGCGACCAGCTGTATTTTTTAACTTACCCTGCAGTACACGTCCATAACGCTAAAATATGTGATGTGAAAGATTACATGACATTCTACTATTTTTGGCTGTAGACATTTTTTTATCCGACACGTTTGTAGCTGCAGCTGTGGTAACTAGAGCAGAGCTGGCAACCCAGATGCCGAAACACTACTGACTTCGTGATTGGTAGATAGGTGAAGGGTGGGGCATCAGGCCAAAACACAAGATGACAACATCAACATCAGTTGAGGGCTGCAACTTCATTTTTAAATGACAATATCCAGGCCGGACTACTGTTGTCAGTGATATAAGTATTTGAAATTAACATGATTTCTTAATGTCTAGTGACATATCAGGGCCATTTTATGATTAATTGAATTAATTCAATTAATTAATTGAAATACATTTCTTGCATACGGTTCCTTTAAATAAAATGTAACTTTTTAAGACCTGAGGAAATACAAATTAATACTGTACATTAGGGCTGTGCAATATTGACAAAAAAGATTATCTCAATATTTCCAAAGATTTTGTTGATGATAATAATTAGATGATATTTTGCCGAGTGTGTTTTTGTGCTGGTGCCATGCCTGGTTTAGGCCTGTTGTGGACGGCTGACTCAAGAAGACATGCATCACCTTTTATGTCAAATTCAAATTCAAACTAAATTATAAACATAAACATATAAACCAGCCAAAATAATAACACAGTATAAGGCTGATGAAATGAAATCATTATCAACAAAATCTTTGCAGTGCAGAGGTGACACAGAAGCGGCATCAGGGGGGGCATTAATGTATTTACACTGCATTTAAAATTACATAAATAATGCTATGAGATTTTTTTATTCAATATTTAAATCTACCTATACAATGATTTCTAATTTTAACTTTTTAATTAAAAGGTCCTTTAAATACGAAACTAAAACTGCCAGTAGGTGGCGGCACGTCACTGTCTTAATGTCTTCTTTCGTCCGATTCGTTCAAACGGCTGATTCATTCAGGAACGAAGCAAGTGACCGTCTTCATTGAATGGTCATTGAATCATTAATTAAACTGATTCGTTAAAAATGTGCATTAATTCATTAACAAATCACCGCTGTGTGTTGTTCGGAGACTCGGTTCTGCTGTGGGTTCATTTAGAAATTTTTGTTGGTGAAAAATAAAGTAAAACCAAACAATATTTACAATATTATGTCTAAAATATAACTCACAACATTACCTTTTTGTATATTTAACTGTTGTATAAAATAAATATCACATTTTGGGAAACTACATCACATGATAAAAATATAAGACAAACTCTTCGGGACAAAAATGTCTATATCTTGAATTTCGGGGGCATAATAACTTCATACATCACGCCGTGACAGTGTGAATGACAAACAGCTTGCACATCGTTAAAACAATAATTATGATATCATCATAGACGATGCATATCACACCCCTACGCACATAAAGAATGAACAATTGAACTTTACCCATTTTCTACCTCTTCTCTCTTTCTTTAGTTCTTAATATGCTGTCATAAGTGCATGAACAAGCAGATCCACAAAGAAAGAATAATAAAAATCATATAACGCTAATTAGACATATCAAAATACTTTACCAAATTAAAACTAGGTCAAAGTGTCATCTAAAATTGAAGACCTCTCGTAAGTAAATATAAAACTTTTGAAGAGTTTTTAATGAGGGAACTCTACTGTTAAGCACTGTCCTTTATTAGACACATACAACAAGCTTTACATAGGGAGCCTTTTTTTTAATGTCACTGAGCATCTAGTTTTAGTTCAGTCTGCTTCCTCGTCCGTGTCCTCACACCATCTGCTCGGCAGACTATCAGGTCACCGCAGTGATCGAGAGGAAAGGCGGGTTGCTAGGTAATGTGGGGTCTCAGATGGAGAATATCACACGTCAGAAAGGACATAAACGTCACACGGGCTTCATGTGAAAGGTCTCGAGGATCGCAGGGCTTTATCGTGGAGATCAGAGGATTCAGAGGCGCAAAACACAGAGCAAAGCAGATACAACTGCAAATGATTTCTTATGAAGCTTCAAAAATATCAGAGCCAGTCATATCCAGAATGCATTATCCACATCAGTCACGTAATTCATATCATGTAATGAGACATGTGAGAACAAATAGTATCATGTAGTTGTACAAATATTTGACCTTGATTAATATTTGAAAGCAATTAAATATCAGATGAAATTGCAGTCTGTTCCTCAGACAAATCTATTGTCTCACAAATCACATTAATTCCTGATATTACTCTGATTCCTTTTTCTTTTCTTTTTTGAAAAACAGTAGTTTGAACATTCTTCAAAACATCTCCTTTTGTGTTCCACAGAAGATAGAAAGTCATATCGGTTTGTAACGACATGAGGAAGAGAAAATAATGGCAGAATTTTCATTTCAGGGTGAACTATCCCTTTAAATATGAAAGTAAAAAGAGGGTGTGTTAGGGAGATTATGTCAGTACGAGTTGACTCAGTTCAACATGTAAATCTCCTTATGGAATGCTATAGGACTGACTGACAGGCATACATGGACATATCTGAGGGACGTGCTTCGATAAATCTCATTTCACATAGCCTACTACACTATCACACCTTATAACACTAAAAACAATACAAACAACATGGGAAAAGTATCCAAAAAACACAGTTCACAGAAATAACTAGTCTCCACACCTTTAACCAGCATGATCACAGACAACCGGCTCTCACAGTCTGTCAATAAAACCCTGATATCCCTCTGTCTCTCTCACACACACACACTTTACACTACACTGTATGGAGTTAAGAAAGAAATAGAAACAAACATGAATGTCACTTACTCGACTGCTCTCTTTGAAAAGTTTAAAACTCATCCACTTTGGCATGACGACTTCTCTGTCCTCCTTCTGCGAGGATCTCTGCTTTCTCTCTCTCTCCTCCCTCCCTCTGTTTCTCTCTCTCTAAAGCGACTCTGATTGGTTTAGTTCAGCGTTCAGCAGTGCAGCTCTTCTCATGGGTGAACACCAGGACACTTTGGTTGTGTCTGTATTTGTCTCTGTCGTCCACCTGTCCTCATGCCTGTTGTTAAGGTGACTTGTGGCAAGTTGCAAAAACGTACTTTTCGGATTCAGTCTAACTAGTCTGACTTTTCGGATTCAAATCAGACCACAGATTTATGTACCAGGCTTAAAGAAAAAAATGAGATGACTAAATTGTCAACTAAAAAGATTACTAGTTCAGTGGTCAAAAAATTAATTAGTGATTATAATTATAATAAAAAAATAGGGACACTAATTGTTTGTATATTTTTGTGTTCCATTTTTCCTTTTAATTATTAAATTATTTTAATTAATAATTAATTATCATGATGACCCTAACCGGTTTAAATGCAATTAAAAATAAATAAATAAATCGTTGAAAAATAGTAAATAGTAATCACTGCAAATAAAACACAGATCCAACAGTATTGTTATTGTTAAAATTATAACTTAAAAATAGCGCTGTCAAATCGATTTATCGCATCTAACATACAATTTTGTGTTTACATAATACATATATGTGTGTATATGCATGTATTATTAAATTTATATATATAGTATACATGTCTGTGTGTGTATATACTATATACACACACATTTATACACATATACTGTATAAATGTGTGTATATGTACATATTCACAGACACACAGACATATCTATATAAATGTAATAATTCATACGCACACATAGAATATTAGGTAAACACAAACGTTTATGTTAGATGCGATTAATCGATTTGACAGCACTACTTAACAACAACAATAACATTTTCACATCATGTTCACAAACTGAATATACTGTATAAAGTAATTATTATTAGATTGAAAAAATCAGTAATTAAAATAGATATTTACTTTCCCTAATTAGGCTTATATAAGGACAAATATGTGCTTTCTGCAAATGTAATTGTTGCAAGTGTAATTGTTTAGTTGATTTTTTGGTTTTATTTCTTCATACTTTCCCACATGTGGTGTAGGTCAGGTGTGTATGATGGAACTACTGTGTTGTGATGGTGGAACTTTCAGGAACTTTTAAAATTGTATGCAAAACAATCCCGCACTTACCCTGCTCAGGCCCTGTTACACGATACGTACAGTACGAGCAGCATCACTTTAATTTGACATGAATAGTTAGCATGTGACTACCTTGAAACCCACAACATATGGTTTGAATCGCAATGTACAGTAAGAATGACTGCTTGAACCTTGTTGTTGTGAGTGAATTAAATCAAAGACACATGGACCGTCTGCTAAAGAAAACCTCTTTCTAGACTTACATTTGCTTTTAAAATAATTCCATGGCCATGGAACAAAAATATATATTTAATGAAAAATGTTCTAAATGAATACAGTTTCATCTTCAAGACAAAGCCAGCGAGAATATGAATTGGTGTGTGATGGTCTTGTGACATGCGCTCAGCACTGAGCTGTACAGATAAAAGCATCATTATGCAGTATGATGAATGTGATTTCCGCAGTGTACAGTAATACACAGTCCCTGAGCTGTTCTGGGTGAATGAAGGAAACTCTTATTCCAGAGAGACGCACACCACACACACACACACACACACACACACACACACACACACACACACACACACACACACACACACACACACACACACACACACACACACACACACACACACACACACACACACACACACACACACACACACACACTGTGTCCTCAGCTCACATCAGCCTGAAAACAACAGAGAACTGACTTCAGCTCAATACTGCACAGGAACATTAAAGAAACCTGTGTGGGAATAGTCATTGTTTGAGGTAACAGCAGTGCAGAAAACATGATGCCGCTTTAAAAGACTTTCAAAATCTCAACAAAATAACCATTCACAAGCACACAACAAGCTGAACCAAGACCAACGGACACAATCAGGCTCGTAAAAGACAATAAACAGACAGCAATAGAAACACAGTGTCTCGGTGCTCACTCAGTGAGTGTGTGTGTCTGTGTGTGAATAACCCTATTGGTGTCATTGTGTATTTCAGATGAGGCAAGAACTAGGGATGTGAAAACCTACACATTTATATAATCAACATTGGGTGTAGTCAGTGGGTTGTCTGAATGACTGGAAGGTCTTAAAGGAATAGTTCACTTCAAAATGAAAATTAATTTACACATCATTTACTAGATTTACTTAATGGACCCCATTGATTTCCATAGTAGGGGGAAAAAAAAATACTATGTATGTAAGTCAATGGGGTCCATCAACTGTCTGGTTACCGACATTCTTCCAAATATCTTATTTTGTGTTCAGCAAAAGAAAGCAATTCATTCAGGTTTGAAACAACTTGAGGGTGAGTAAATGATGACAGAACTATTCCTTTAAGGAAGCCCTGTATAATTAGGCTAGTTTAGGGTCTTTTTCAGCATATACCAATTTAATGTGCGGTTTTTAGTGGCATATTGATGCCAAGCAAAGTCTATCAGCTAACAGATACTCAAAACATTTTTCACAAAAGTGGAACTATAACCCTCCAAGGCTGTTCAAAAATGGTCACACTTATGCGGTTCACAAACTTTTGACCTAATTTACCTCTCCTTAGTTGCTTAATAATTGTGCTCTGCCGTTTTTACAAAAAATGAAATAACACTAATATCCTGCAAACAATAAAATGATGTAAAGTTAAAACATTAAGAAAACATGACAATGCATCATGTATTCGGTCAGATTAATGCCATCTGGTTTAAAAAAGAAAAGAAAACTGATCAGGTCAAAAATCATGCAATGACAATAATGACCAGTAGATGGCTGAAGTGTTCTTTGCTGCTACCAAATGTGTAAGAATTCTTGATTTGATGCTTTTGTATATATACACACATTCATATATATTATTCAACACAATTCTAAAATTGTTTCTTGTTAGGGTCTTGCTACAGAGCCCCTAAGACACCTGGTGATGGGTAAAAGAAAACTGAAGGGAGTAAAAAAATAAATACATTTTGATGCTTTTGCGGTCACTTTCAAAACTTTTGTGTTTACCCAAGAAACTTTAATGGTCACTCGCAAAGCCTTTGTGATAGAAATAAAAAAAAGTTGGGAGCAAAACTACATTTGAACAGTTCTCAGGATAATAGGCTACTTGTGTGAGAGAATGTAACATTTCTACGGGGAACACAATACTTCCACGAGAGAACGCAAAGTTTCTTGGAGGAAAGCAATACAGTAGGTCAAATCTGACAATGAAACAGCCAATGTGTGGCTTTTTTGTTTGACCACTTAGACTCATTGAATTAAGTTTTTTTTTTTTAAATACTGCATTTCTAAAAATAAAAATACCACATTTTTTAACCACTCAGATTGAGGAAACCATTAAACACATTTAAATTGAACAGTCTCGGAGGGTTAAAGGGGATGAGAGAGTTTTAGCATGCTGACAGTCTAAAACTAAACTCAGTTGTCAACAACAATGACCAACTAGTTGTTTTTTGGATGACTATTCAAGAAGTTCCTATCCCAAAACACTTCCTGCATTAAGGGACTCCACCAGACAGGCATACATATGTTCTGGTGCTTCTTCTCACAAGAGTGCAGAGCATTTTCAACATTTAGTTGTGTAAAATTCAATCAGAGTAATCGCATTACACAGAGTACTTTAAGATCCTAGCAGGATCTTCTGCCCTTAAAGGAAATGATACTCCTTTAAATCGAATCAAGAGTTGGTAAAACTCATTCAAAAACATCCTCAAGCAAGTCACAGTGATGTGGTCATCTCCAAACCAAACAAACCTCACACCACAAACACGCACAACTCATAAAACACAACAAGCCATTATAAAGCTGCCTAAAACACCAGCACAAACACGTGTTGTTAGGAGGACTTGTGTTAAATGTGTCTTACTTTGATTTGATAGGGGGGCTCATAGTTCCTATGAGAACAGAATCCAGAACACAGTTTGAAGAGACATTTCATGGCTGTACATGTACATCTGTTTACTGCTCATGACCACTGTTCTCATCATCTGTGCTGGAGCATGACAGCCCCTGCTCCATAACTAAAGCAGGGAAACCCTGTGTGTGACATACACCTGTCAATCACTGATCACCTGACCCTTCTCTGGGTGGAGTCTGGAGTTTGGCTCTGAGTTTTTAGTGGAACGATATGCAACATTTTGGAACCACATACTACTCTATTTTTGCCTTATATTAAGAGTAGTATGCCGGTATGCAGTTCCTAATTCAGCAATAGAGTGCAACAGTTAAAAAATGATTTTTTTAATGATAATTTAGCCCTTCAATATATCATGGCTCAAATGTTTCTATTGGCCCAGTCAGACCAGTTGAGAATTTTACTTGCCCTGTCAAAATGCGCAGAAAGTTATTGTTTTTGATGTTTTTGACCCATGTAACCTTGTAAACAGTGCTTTAAAGGGGTCATGAACTGAGAAATAAAATTTTCCTTGAGCTTTTGACATATAAGAAATCATCATACTATAAGAATACCCTGTAAGTTTCAGATCTGAAAACTTCCTTATTAGTCCAGCTTTGGACTAACAAATCCCAAAAAAATCAACGCCTACTTCATCATTGTAACTTTGCCCACTGGCGTGTTAGTGAGATGACGAGGAGAGAAGAGCGATACAGGATCACTGGACCAAAAATAACATTACCCTTTAAAGGATCCTAATGCTAGGAATGTGGTTATTTATTTTCAACAATGTGAATGTCTCAGTTGAGCAATATTTATCTGTATTCGGTACATTTCACTGTGGATCATTTTGTAAATCAGTTGAAATTTCGGCGCAGGTTTTGAAAAAAGACTTTTACGATATGGACTCGACAGTAATGCCACGACATGTAAGTAACCATGTTGATTCTAATGCCTGATCTGTGACCAGTGATTTCTCATATGTAATGATTCATGTACAGGCTAATGTTCTTTTTATACCTAAATGACTCAAGGTTTGGCTAGTTATCATAGCTCCTTTAGCACCCGATGGTAAACGTTCCCCTGTGTGATGTCAGTGACTACAGTGCACCTAGCGAGAGCAGCTCCAGAGGTCAGAGGTCAGATCTGTGTGTTTGTACCTTGTCACTGTCCACAGTGTTCTGTGAGGTTCTAGATGCGATGGAGATGGTGTCTGGCTGACTGCTGCCATCTCCCTGACTGTCAGCATCGTCTCCAGTGTCCCTGCAACCAAACACACAAATAAAAGTCCCGATTAGACATGTGCCCAAAGCTGAAAACTTTATTCGGAAGGGCATGGAAAATGACTCCAAAATTCAAACAAATCTCTCCTTGTTCTTGCTGGAGAACAGGTGAGCCAGGTGACAGCATAATATTTTTAAATGACAGTGCAATAGTGATTGTGTAAAGTGAAAGAGTGTAAACTCAATGAATGAAACATCACAATCACATGGCAACTGTTACATTTTTGGCGAGTTGGTGACTAATTTGTATGAATTCATACATTTGCATTTGCACCTTTTCGTAAGATCTAAAAAGCGTACATTTTTACACAAATTCATATGAAATCGCCACATTGTAAAAGTTGAGTTGAGTTGCATATACAAATAGTTGCGTCCCAGTTACAGATTTAGTTTTTTTCAGAAATTCTTCTATGTTAACATAATGGTTTTTGGACAAACTTTCTGATTTAAGCCCCACTCATATCTGGTTTTATCCAGATAAAGATACAAATAGTTTCGCCATTGCAATAGATCAATTTACAAATATTGGCTTTGCTGCAAACCCTTAGTCCCTATGTACAATTCATAACTAACGAATGCAGAAGAGAGACAGTATGGCAAACATATTTCAAATGAACACAAGCCTCCTGCATTGTTATGCACACATTATGATGCATATAAATATTCATGGATGTAGAGTTTTGTCTCAGTCTTTCTACAGATTTACATTTAGTCACTTCGCAGATACTTGTATCCAAAGCGACATGCAAATGATTTGATAACAACAAACAAAGCAGAATCTACAATTAAAAGATTTACAACTGCGGTATAGTTTGAGAAGCATTATGAGAGCTGAGATTATGATTATATGAATGAATATAGTTTCTCCTTTTTTAGGACTGGTGTACAGTACGCAATAGTAAAGTGTGCCTGACCTCTTGCTGTTGTTGCGGGGTTTGGCTGGTCTTTTGGGAACGTGGATCGGTTCCTTTAGCGCCCCCTTCAGGTGAATGATTCTCTCCTGGATGACCTCTCGGATGTTTTTAATCCATTCTTGCTTCACCTCAATATTGGAAGCCTGAAACAGACGCAGTCATGCATTTACAACACAAGATCCGTGTTTAAAATGTAGGTCCTGATCTTTGTTCACAAGAAATTTCACTGACTGGAACATGTTTACAAATACTTACTATTCTAAAAGTAATTGATTGATGATAAACAGAGAGCATGATGTACCTTGAGGACAGTCTTGTTGTCAGACGAGGGTGTGCGTCCCACCCACAGGGCAAATTTACACGGGTCTCCCTCCACATGCTCTGTCACCCCCAATTCAGATGTCTGTAAACACATAAAAACCAGAACATCACACATAGATATTTAAATAAATTCAATGTTGATGGAAAATGTGTTTAACAGCATAAAAGTACACAGTGCATAAAGATTTAGTTCACCCAAAATTTTTAATTCTCCCATAATTTACTCAACCTCAAGCCATCCTAGGTGTACTTTCTTCTTTCAGCCGAACACAGAGTTATATTAATAAAATATTCTGGCTCTTCCAAGCTTTATAATGGGAGTGAATGGTACCTTTAGTTTTTGAAGCCCAAAAAAGCACATCCATCCATCATAAAAGTGATTCATACGGCTCCAGAAGCGAAGCCAAGCGTTTTTTTGTAAGAACAATATCCCTATTTATAACTTTAAAAACTATAATCATTGGCTTCCGGTAACGGCCGTACGCGAGTCTCGTTCCGGCGGAAGAGTGACATCTGACCCGACGCATGACGAGTGACCACTGACCCGACGCATGACGAGTGACCTCTGACCCGACGCATGACGAGTGACCACTGACCCGACGCTTGACGAGTGACCTCTGACCCGACACATGACGCGTGACCACTGACCCGACGCTTGACGAGTGACCACTGACCCGACACATGACGCGTGACCACTGACTCGACGCATGACGAGTGACCTCTGACCCAACGCATGACGAGTGACCTCTGACCCGACACATGACGCGTGACCACTGACCCGACGCATGACGAGTGACCTCTGACCGACACATGACGAGTGACCTCTGAGCCGACGCATGACGCATTACGAGTGACCTCTGACCCGACACATGACGAGTGACCTCTGACCTGACACATGATGTAGGAGTAGAGTAAGCTCAGGTGAGAGTCGACGACCTCTGACCCGAAACATGACGAGTGACCTCTGACCTGACACATGATGTAGGAGTAGCGTAAGCTCAGGTGAGAGTTGACGACCTCTGACCCGAAACATGACGAGTGACCTCTGACCTGACACATGATGTAGGAGTAGCGTAAGCTCAGGTGAGAGTCGACGACCTCTGACCCGACACATGATGAGTGACCTCTGACCTGACACATGATGTAGGAGTAGCGTAAGCTCAGGTGAGAGTCGACGACCTCTGACCCGAAACATGACGAGTGACCTCTGACCTGACACATGATGTAGGAGTAGCGTAAGCTCAGGTGAGAGTCGACGACCTCTGACCCGACACATGATGAGTGACCTCTGACCTGACACATGATGTAGGAGTAGCGTAAGCTCAGGTGAGAGTCGACGACCTCTGACCCGAAACATGACGAGTGACCTCTGACCCGACGCATGACGTAGGATGTAGGAATAGCGTAAGCTATGACGCCTCTCGCGGTTCAAACTAACATCAAGCTCCTCCCACATTTCTCTTTAAAAATTCTCGCTTTAGATTTCAAATTTGTGACCGTGGTGTTTTGTTTTGCTCTGTCCTCTGTGCTTTATTAACCCCCTGGAGCCGTATGGATCACTTTTATGATGGATGTGCTTTTTTGGGGCTTCAAAATCTAAGGTACCATTCACTCCCATTATAAAGCTTGGAAGAGCCAGGATATTTATTAATATAACTCAGATTGTGTTTGGCTGAAAGAAGAATGTCATATACTTGGCTTGAGGGTGAGTAAATCATGGGATAATTTTCATTTTTGGGTGAACTATCCCTTTAAGAGTGAGATAACCTAAGAGTGAACTTAACTGAAAGCAGAACTTTAATAAATGTGTCTGACAAAATTGAAAGCATTTCCTTAGTAAATCTTAAGTAGATGCTTAATAGTGTTTGTGAGACAATTCCAGATGACCGGAAGAAAACCAAAGGCACATCTGGCTCTGTTCACAGGCATATTGAACACAGCGAGGGGTGACAAACGCCCCATCTGGTCCGCACACCTGCGCTGGCTGCTTCCAGGTATGTGTGGAAACACTTAACAGAGTTACACAATGTGGTAAAACAGATGGGAAATGTAAAACTCAGACATGACCGTGTTCGTGTGTGCACTAACTGACCTTCCCACGGGGCTTTCCTTTCGTTTATGTCATTGAAATAATCTGAAGCAGGACTCATAAGGAATTTTTTTCTGTTGTCCTGGTCGGCTCAGATTTGTTCTGATTGCACTGGCTATATTTTCAGTGACCCCATCATTTTCATTACATTTCTAAAATTTTTTTGTGTGTCAGAAATATATATAGATTTTTTATATTTATTATACAGGTATTCACTATTTAAATAATATTATAATAAAACCTGGAGTTTTCTTTTAAATAATTTATAATAATTAATTTGCTTTTTGATTTAGAACAATAGCTAGAACTTTTAATGTTACATCACAACAGTTAATTTAAAAATTTATCATAATTAATTAGTTTTGAAGGGAAATTTCAACAAAACCTCATCTATGTTTACGGCATATTTGCGACAGCGTTCAATAAACAACAGAGTAACAAATGTCTCAAATATTTTGGGGTCATTATGTTTTTTGTTAAAGAAATCAATACTTTTATTCAGCAAGGTTGCATTAAATTGATCAAAAGTGAAATGAAAGACTTTTATAATATTACAAAATATTTCAATTTCAAATAAATGCTGTTCTTTTGAACTATTCTAATTCTATTCATCAAATAATCCTAAAAATGTATCATGGTTTCCACAAAATTAAGATAATAGATAATAATTAGAAATGTTTCTTGAGCAGCAAATCAGCATATTCAAATTATTTCTGAGGGATCATGTGAGACTGAAGACTGGAGTAATGATGCTTCATAAATTGAAAATTCATAATTTGCATTTTATAATATTTTCAAATAGAAAACAGTTAAATTGTAACAATATTTCACAATATTACTTATTTTACTGGATTTTGGACCAAGCAAATGCAGTCTTGGTGAGCGAAAGCGTAACAAGCATAAGAGACTTCTCTCTAAAATATCTTACCGATCAAGTAACCATCGTGTGTCCCATCCTTACTGGTGAGCCCTGTGTGTGTGATACTGCGTGTGTGAAGTGATACTGCGTGTGTGTAGACGGAGTGATATAACCAATACCAGTAGTTTGTTCTTGTAGATGTATTTGGATCGTCCCGCAGAGTCTTTGATCTCTTTGCTGAAGACGAGGGAGATCTCGAAGAGGAAGAGGTGGCGGTCTCGTCCCTTACGGATCAGTGATTTGGGGTCCCACACCTGGAAGGTGTCCTGCAGGATGAGTTCACCCTGAACATCCAGATTCTCATCAAAACCTGACGTGGGACAGAGGGCAGAAAACATCATGTCAGAGGCTGAAGGCTTATTTAAGGATATCAGTAGAAATGACAAATAAGTGTGTGTGTGTGTGTGTGTGTGTGTGTGCGTGTGTGGTCCTGGTCCTCACAAAGATAGTAATACCAGTCATTTTTGATCTTGAGGAGACATATTTTAGTCCCCATGAGGAAAACAGCTTATTAATCACACTAAATTACATTTCTGAAAATGTAAAAAAATGTGCAGAAAGTTTTCAGTGAAAGGTAGGTTTAGGGAATAGAAAATACATGGAATGTCTCCATAAAACATGAAAACCCAATGTGTATGTGTGTGTACCTACGTAACTATATTTTGAGGACAAATTTGTACCCAGAAATGACCAAAACCTGACAAAATCTCCAAAAACCTTCATTTAGGAACATCCTCATTTGTAAATCTGGTATAAAAATAAAGTAATTAAAGGTTTTTTGAAAATGTAAAAATGCAGAAAGTTGTGTGTGATGGGTAGGTTTAGGGTTCAGGTTAGTGTAAGGGGAGAGAATATACAGTTTGTACATTATAAAAACCATTATGTCTCAACTTAGATAGCTAAGTAAACGTGTGTGTGTGTGTGTGTGTGTGTGTGTGTGTGTGTGTGTGTGTGTTCAGTAGTGTTGTACCCTCCAGCATGCTGACGTGCATGGCGTCGTTGGCTCTCTTTGGGACGCTCAGCATGACCTCCAGCCCATCTTTAATTTCACCTTTGCCTTCTTCACAGCAGGACAGCAGCTCCTGTAAGCACACACACTGTACTGCACACTGCACACTACACAGAGCACTAAACACCACACCTGATCTTCTCTTCAGAGCAAACACTGAATGCCTGGGAAACACACTGTACCTTGAGCAGCAGCTGGTATTTGGTGATTCTCTGCACAGGTTTGATTAGGTATGATGATATAGAGTTGGTCAGACCGTGTCTCTTCTGAATCTCCTGTTCAGAACAGACAAAAATAATCATCATATATAAAAGAAGCATAATTCATTCACACTAACAACTGCTTAAAAGACTCTCTCGCTGTGGTGAATGTAACAGTAACACGTGTTCAGTGACTGAGTCAATCTACTGATCAATTTATAGTGTTCTGTTGAACATGCATGAGGTCATTTCATTTCAAGTAAATTGTATTTCAGGTGATTTTACTTTAGTTCAATAATATAAAACAAAACAAATCCAATGCATAGGCAAATTGCTGAAGATTAAAACAAGAAATCTTTGGAGTTTATTCAATTAGACAGACAGATGGTGAACCAACTCTAGGGTGAAGGAGATGCGCTTCTCCTTTAAAAACACATTTAAATAGATTTCCATGAAATATTTTCAAGTTTCATGTCACCCACACACCCCAGCATAAATGCTCCCGATAAATTATTAGTTATTAAAACATCTGTTCACAAACCACTGTTAATTTGAACAGAAACGCAAGCATAGGCTACTGCATGCATGGTTTATGAAAGAAAGCATGCAAAGACCGCTCCCTTTATAATCAATAAAAAGCTGTCACTCATCTTAGTAAATCACAATCCCACAAAGTTCCGTTAAAATCAATGAAGCTGTCTACACAATGAATCTCTTATTTACATAATGTCTACACTTTGCTTGTTATAATAAGAGGATTCACAAGCGTGCAGACCTCAGCACTGAACTCAACTTAAACACCTCTGATTGGCTATTGCGTTCATGAAATCAACATGCATGTTTCTGATTGGCTACACTGCAAAAACACATTATAAATAGAAACCTTTGAAGCGTTTGCCAAATCTGTTTCGCCAGTATGCTATTATCATGGAGAAAACTGATCCTAGATAAGATATCAAGGGCGGCAGACATTGGTTTGAGTGAGAGAATTCCACGCTGGTCTCAAATATGTGGCTCCATCTATAAAATTAGATGAACGATTTAGAAAACGATGTGTACTTACGTCAAAAAAACTCCCAGCATGCTCCAGGATGAGCTGACTGGAATCTGGTTTGTTTTTGCAGTACGTCACATAAATGTTAAACTTGTCAGCCTGAAACACAAACACAATCTTAAATTTAGCATATCAAAGACAAGCAAAAAAATCTGCCATATCTAATTCCAGTTAATATTCACAATGTTAATCGACCAATAGCATGTCTGTTATAATTCTTGCTCTGATAAAACCATTTAGCTGGTCTGAATATTGTAAGTCTGTCGTAATAATTGGTGCATATGGACAGCAATAAAATAAAATGAATGTTTGAATGAATAAGGTTACATTTTATATTAAGGTCTCAATGTTACAGTCTAATTATAGAGTTAACTCCTGACTAACTCCTGAATAATATTAAATAACAAGCAGATATATACTAGGGCTTGGTTTTGATTTAGGGTTAGTTGCTTGTAATTATGCACAATTTACTGTATTTATTGATTTAAATACATACATACATACATACACAGTTTATATAAAATGTTCTTTAGAAAAAAGAAAAAGTTAGGTGCACAGCGACATAAATCCTTTCCTGAATGAATTGAATGACATGAATGTGAAAAACACTCACCCATGTAACAAAGCAGTGCCCCACATCCTCGGGTAACTGCTCATAATTGATCAGCTCTTTCAGGAATATACTACAACACAAACAAAACAACATGCAAATGAATCATAATCACTACATTTCCATATCACATGGGATACGGAAAGCATATTATTCACTTCTCTCATCTGCAAATAAATATGAAAACTGTGTATATGATGATAAAAAGGTTGATGGCTTATGGCCTAATAATGCCATTAATACTTGATTTAATGAGATAAACCTACTTATTGTGGAAGTCATAAATCTCCTGAATGTTTCCGAAAATGATGTGCTCTTTGTTGGCGATTCCTGAAGGGATTTCCTCGACACCATTGGTCATCTCCCACAAATATGTCTAAAAAATAAATTACACAGGAAATGACTGTCAACCATCATTGGAATGCAGTATCTCTATGTACAGTACATTCACAGTACAGTAAAGACCTTTAGCATCCTACTGTGTAATCTCAACGAAAACAGGAATTTCTTGTTCTTTTGAAATAAGGGAGTTTGATTTACTATGCAGAGAAAACTCCATCCCAGTTCACTCAGGGAGCCTCATGAACGCTGAACTTAGCCAATCAACACTGAGGTGATTTACATATAGAAGACTTAGGGCCAGATTTAATAAACAGGGTAAATTAGCACAATCCCATAAAAGCGCCGATGGGAGTGGAAAGTTAAAGACACACACATTAAAGAACACAGACACAGCCGGATCATTTCCATAATGACCAACGCAAATTAGCGTCTGGTTTAAGACATGCTTTTTTGGGGCGCTAAAAAAGAATGGATCAAATACCAGTAAATTAACGAGCGCAAACATTAGTGAATCACCTTACATGATTCATTTAAATACTTTCCTCCCATATATTTTGTATTTGAAAGGGAAACTCCTACAAATGCATATGCAATAAGTTTTCAGCACTTATTTTTTCACTGCGTGTCTTTAGTAAATCCTGACAGTAGTTTCAAAAGTGTTTACAAGTCCCACTGTGGTAAAAATCATGTTTAATGTTGTTTATATGTCTATGTTTATAGACAAACCATGTGTAAATTGATAAGTCGACACCATTGCTGAGTATTTTCTGCAGTGAACCAAAGACGCTTTGAAATCGCTGGTGTTTCTGACGTCACAAACTACCTTGTAACCAATCAGATCAACGTGTGATCGTCAACGAGTGGATCTCTGAGTTGGTGTGGAGTGAGTGGAGGCGGGGCTCATTTGCATATTCATAGAAGCATGTATACTAAATGAGGCAAGGGTGTCGAATTACATTCAAGCTATTTTAAGGCATGAAGAATTTTTTTCAAGGAAAGATTTTTAAATATGCAATTTTGGTGATCAAAGATGAGATTAAAGGGATACAATTATTGACTGCAGGGGGACTTTAAATCTAAGGGTCAGAAAAGGGTGATTGAATGATTTATTATGACTTATTATCATTAATAAAACAGAAACACTTACCTCTAAACATTCATGTATATCCCTCACATAAGCCTTTTCTGTCTGTAACAGCTCTGCTATAATAAACCTGCAACAAAACAAACCAGAGATGGAGTATATATATATATATATATGTAATATGGATTATAAGGGTCTGAACTTGTGAAGTGTGTGTGGAACTGCTGGCTGGAGGCGGTGTGTGATCACTTACTCTTTCTTCCGGGCGGATTTCCTCTTTTCCTCGTTCACCTCATGGTTGGGGTCACGCAGTTTGACCTCTGGGTCGGTCAGACTGGCTGGAATAATATCCAACTCCAGATCCTTATTATCCTGAAACACACACACAATCAGAAAATAAAATCCACATTATAATACATTTGGATGAGGTAAAGCGTTGTTAGGAAGGTGTAGTAAGCGCTGTACAGGTCCAGTACCTCCGAGCTGATGCCCAGCGCGCTCTCCAGACTGCAGCGGTATTTGCCCATGCGCAGGGAGAAGTCTCTGTAGCGCTTGTCCACTGCCGTCACACACTTCTTCAGCTCGGTGACGTGCATGTGTCCCTTCTCCACGAAGTTATCTGCCAGCTGGATCAACATCTTCACTTTGTCCTTAGTTTGCTGCATCACACGTGAACATTGTGCGTGTGAGTGTGTGGTTTGATCATTTATGCGCAACATATGTTATCATGTAACAAGATGCATTTATAAATGTCCCTCAGAGAGAATTACAGTACTTGTTTGAAGAGTTCATGTGGACGTATGTGACCCACATTAGAAAGAGGTGAGGGGAAGTGTTTGTGTCTCTGTACCTTGGCAGAGATGCGGAATTCATCATATTCTTTCAGCAGTTCCTGAGATTTCTCCACAGAGTCTCCGGGGGACGTGTGAGTGCTGAGATAGACCTCTCCTGCCTCCTGTATCCACTCTAATGCCTGACACAGACACAGACAGACTCCATCAAATCATGCAATTCAACACTCCACTCAGTCTCTGGGAATGTGACGACCGGGATTCAAACACACCGAAACATTCACCAAATCACAAAACCAATAAAGACTTGGTGAGTATATTCTAAAAAGTGAATGTCTGAACAAATTATTTGAATGTAATGTAATGGCTTCTATAAATTTCAGAGCTTAATATTTTTTATTCAAAATAAATATTTTGATAGTTATGATAGTTTGATAGTTAAATTATTGAGTTATGGCTAGGGGAAGGTGGTAACACTAAACTATGGAAGCTTGTTTCGGCCACAGAATAAAAAATAAAAAAGTTAATTGCAACTTTTTATCTCACAATTCTGACTTTTTATCTCAGAATTGCATGATGTCGCACGAAAGTCGCAATTGCGTGTTATAAAGTCAGAATTGTGTGATATAAAGTCGCAATTGTGTGTTATAATTAGATATAAAGTCAGAATTGTAAGATATAAACATGCAATTGCAAGATATAAACTCGCAATTCTGACTTTTTTTTCCCTCAGAATTGCATGTTTATAGCTCGCAATTCTGACTTTATAACACGGAACTGGGAGTGTGAAAATTACATATGCAACTTTTGTTACAAAACTTTTTTTTACGTAATTTTTTTAGGAAACGTTTTTTTTTTTTTTTTTATAAGTACGGAAGTTTGTTTCCACCACAGAATACAAAATAAAAAGGTTTTTCTCTCTCAATTGCCAGTTTATATCTCATAATTCTGACTTTATTATCACAATTGTGTTAATTTTTTTTTTTTTGTATAAACTTTTTTCTAAACTTTTTTTTATTCCATGGCAGAAACAAGCTTCCATATATCTAATCTACTCTCTAGATTATAATTAGTATAAATTCATTATCATATAAATAATTTGACTATATAATTTAAATATCATTTCACTATCTTTTTAAGGCTGTCAATTCAATGTTAATTTGGTACACTAATTGCTACATTTAAGCAAATGAACAATTCAGCCTTGAAGTACCATAATTCAAATAATATTTTTGCAAATTCTGCAGTTAGTAAGGAGTCATATTGTTGTGTTCAAATGCTGCTAGATGGAGCACAACACGATAGAAAAGAATGCAGATGTCTTAAGACACGTTTAAAAGCTGAACTACTTTTAATTTGACACAGTGTGTCACTTCGTGTCTCGCAGTCTTAAAAACACGGCATTCATTGTGCATGTCAATGAAAAACAACTCTGTACTTTGCTGTTTAACACGTGTGACCAATTATTAAAAATGATTGCATACAGAATACAAGGATGTGTCCTGTGTAAAAGGTCTACATTGGATAGACTGACAAACTCTGTTCCAAAATGAATTGCTGTGGACTATAGGCCTGTGATAGACTTGTATCTGAGATTGTAACGTCTATATACTGTAATGCTTATTTCTGCCACAATAATGTCTTTGTGAACATAATTAATGTAAATTGTCTTAATTTGGGGGCTTTGCTCAGCAAATATTGATGTATATCTCATTAAATGCTATGAATCTGATTTATTAGCAAATTCTAATGATTTAAATTTAAATAACTGATTGACATCCCTATTTTGTTATGAAATGTAAACATATGTAAAATGTAAACAAGATTTGCAGCACTGTGTCAGGGTATGTTAGTTTCAGTGTGTTTTGGTTTGGGTCTGTTCTGTTCCTGTTCACCTGTGTTCCCAATCCTAGTTTGTTTCCATGGTTACTGATTATGTTACGCACCTGTCTCTAGTTCTGTTGATTAGCTATGCTGTGTATATAAGACGTCAGTAGCCGCGTTTCCATTACCCTTCAAGTTGCGCAAAATGAAACTGCGAATTGAAAATACCCCCAATGGAAACACATCAATTTCGCAAAAACTCCCATTTATCGCAAAAAAAGTTTTTACGCTCGCATGAGGTGGCTTTTCAGGCAATCCGAAAAAGGAATATTTCGCAAAACTGCAATGGAAACAGTTTTTGCGCATTTACAGTCACCTGACTTAGAAGGCACGGTGTGTTTGGACAGAATACGAGACAGAGTTCTAGAAATACTGGATTCTAAACCTCAAAGAAATGCCACAATAAAGACCTCGGAGCAGAAATGAGTGAGAAAAACCCAGAAACACCTCATGTGCCGCTCACAGTATAAGGGTCTTTCCTTAATGCTTGGATAACACGCCTACGTTTCCTTCCATTAATAATAATAATGTCTAGTGCGGTACGTGGCTGTGATATGTATAAACCTACCAACGTCGGTAGGTCGTTCCAAATATCGATATTTAGAAAAATCGATATTTAGAAAAAAAGCGCAAGTTTTGCGCAAATCTGTAATGGAAACGCGCCTAGTGTGTTCAGTTGTTTGTTTTGTGTTGTTTTTCCTGCCAAGTGTTTGCCCTGTGAATAAAAAGAGCTGCATTTAGATCTTTTCTTCATTGCCTGCCCAGACGTGACACACTGTTTTCAATAGCTTTCTACTAAAATCTAAAACTTCTTTCCTTTTCAGGAGCATTCTTTCATCATAAAACATACTAACAACAAACACTCAGACACATATTTCCAGAGCACAAAACATGCATGCCCACAAAAGTACAACACAAACACACCAAAAAATGCAGTTACTAGAGTATATATTAACACACACACACACACAAATATGAGTGTAGTTCAGTGTTGTCACCTGTTTGGCACTGTGTTCAAACACCACATACTGCTGACACTGATCCAAACGCCGCTTCTTCATGGTCCAGAAATGCAGAACTCTGTTTTCCCTCTGTAGCAGTTCATTCAGGATGGCTGAACAAACACATGACAAATCCTTAACATGAATAAACAAACGACTGGACAAATGAAGAGTGTTTTGTGAGAGAAAAGCATAAATTAAAAGCTAAAACAACTGCTTAAGATATCAGATCAGATTCTGACATAATTAAATGCGACAGCACAGAGTGCAATCTCTGACCTTTGACCTGTTGCTCAGGACCGCGGGTGTTGGTAGATGACCCCTGAGTGCTGACGTTATTCCGATGGATGTATTTCAGGAAAACCTCCGCGTTTCGCCTGGCCAGAGTACACGCCTGGAAAAACACAGCAGACTTCACAGATTCAAAACAGACCCTCACATAACAAAGTCAAAAGTTTAGACTGAATTTATTTCTCATGATCCTAGAATGCTTTTGATTTAAAGGTTCTTGAATATTAGCTTTGTATAAAAATAGAATATATTGTGCCTGCTCCTCTGTAAGATGCAGGAGAAACTTCTGCGATAGTTGATACATTCATCTGGGCTTGTGTGAGACTGATAAAGAGTTTACGAGATCGCTGTTCGTTCACTAGTGACCTTGAGAAAAGCCTCTTTCTGCTCCAGGTGTTTGCTGATGAGAGGCAGAACATGATCCGTCTCTGCTGAAGATCCCAGTTTATCATGAGCTCCACACCAGTCCTCATCTCGACGGTACTCCTGCTCCAGACTCTCCAGCACACTACACACCTGTGAATAAGGAATTAGTATGCGCAGGGTTTGTGAAGACAAGCAGGATTTAGACATTGGGATGTTGTCACTAGATGGTTGGATATGATATGTCTAAATAATAATAATGAGTATTTTCAATATAATTTTTCTAGGTGTTATTATTAGTTAAATTATTTAGATTTTATATACAGTATTTATTTAAAATTATATTTACATTATGAAATCATTTTCCAGACCGCTGTTGTAGCATAATATAGAAAGCACTTGTTCAGTGGAGGAGTTTTAAACCATCAAGCATCCCCTAGAAGAAGATCACTTTGCATCTCATAGTCAACACTTACTAGCTAACAAAATTGCCAACCCTTTTGAAAAAGTACACGTTAGCAAACTTTTAAAAAGAGTACTCAATATAGATAATATACTTTAAAATAATATACTGAACTGGAAGTAATGTTTTCGGACACTTAAATGCATGCTATTTACAATTACTGTAAATTAAAATGTGTTATAGTTCAAATTTGTTAATGCAATTAGCTTAACTTAAGAGTGACTTCTATTGCAGTTGAATTATGGTTAAAGTGTACTGCCAAATGTACTGCCAAGCAATTATGGTATGGCTAAAATTAAATGAAAATCTTTCATTGAATGTCAATTGAAAATTAAATTAAAATGAATGTCATTACTGTTGAAACTTATGTCATCTATTTAAATGAGTGCTGTTAAACCGATTAATCGTGGTTAATCGTATCTAACATGAAAGTTTGTTTATATAACATATGTATATATATATATATATATATATATATATATATATATATATATATATATATAACATACATATGTTTGTGTGTGTGTATATTTTTTAATATATTGATATATATTACACATAATATATATATAAATATTGTAATATATATACAGTATATATATATATATATATATACACATACATTTATTATATAAACAAACTTTTAGGTTAGATGCGATTAATTGATTTGACAGCACTAATTTGTAATGTTTCTTTGTAAATATACTGACTTTTAATGTAACATAAAATAACATATTACAGTTAAAATTAATATCAAGTACTTTAAATATGTCTTAGTATGTTAGTATGTACTTAAAGGCATGATAAAATTTGAAGAGCACATTCAATATAATTAAGCACACTTCTTTTTCACAAGGGTAATGTGGCATTAAAATCTTAGGACCCTTGACTGTCTTTTGTAGTAAGTCTTCTTGGGGTCATCTTATAGAGTGTTTCTCTGCACCTGTTCTGATGTCTTGTAGAAGGCCACGGAGGCATTAACCAGCTTGAGTCTGTCCTCCATCTTCAGCATGAGCTGCTGCCAGTGTACAGCCACCTTCTCAGCACAGCTGCGGATGGCCTCTGGGTCGAAGTGTCCCGCCTGCAACAGGATCTCAGCCTTCTGCTGCACCTGGAGTGCGCTCTGATGGGTCTTCTGGAGAGAGTTAGCATGGAACAAAGACTGCAGGGAGAGAAAGAGAGAGAGAGAGAGAGAGAGAGAGAGAACAAGCATACCTTAGCTCGGAGGATGACAACAAAATCAAAGAATGATAACTATGATTATGTTCAGTACAACACTACCTAACCACTATCATACAGTGGTGGACAGTAACCACGTCTTTTTCTCTCTCCAGGATCTGTACTGTATCACAACTTAACTTTTACTTTTAAAGGGATAGTTCACCCAAAAATTTTAATTAGAATATTTTTCTTACACAAACGTATAGCTTAACTTCAGAAGGCCTTTATAAACTCCCCCGGAGCCGTGTGTAGCACTTTTATGATGGAAAGATGCATTTTTATGATGAATAGATGCACTTTTATGATGGATAGATGCACTTTTATGGACTTCAAAACAGAAACAGCCATTCACTCCCATTATAAAGCTTGGGAGCCTGGACATTTTTTCATATAACGCCGACTGTATTCGTCTGAAAGAAGAATGTAATGTACACCTAGGATGACTTGAGGGTGAGTAAATCATGGGCTAATTTTCATTTTTGGGTGAACTATCCCTTTAAGTCACTACATTCCAAAGCATAATGTACTTTGTGTTCTGTACTTGTACTCAAGTACTTGATTTGTGAACTTCGTCCACCACTGCTAATTGCAAAACTTTATGTGTAAGGATAGCTGTAACATAGTGTGGTCATGTGACAACAATGTACAACAAATCACAGTGCACAATCTATTTTTTAAACTAGTATACAGTACATACTGTGCAGCATGTAGTAAACAGCACTATACGCTAATGTTCCATTCTGAACATAGCCAATAATTCTACATGTTCTACAAAAAGGAGGATACCCCTGCCTTTAATTTAACAAACTCTTAAATCACACACATTAAAAGAGACAGATCATTAAAAGTAAACATCTATTAGAGAAGATCATTTGAGCATCTTTAACAGGACATTATCGAGCAGCCCTCCTACCCCAGACTGCTGACAGCTTAAGGGTTTCTACAGCCAAACACGGGTCTGTTTTCTATCTGCTGGCATTGTCATGATGAAGGAAAAAATAAATCTAACTTTAAAAGTCAGCGACAGACATTTACGAGCAGAGTCAAGCAGGTAGAGCTTTGTCCAAAGCAGGAAACAGAGTCTGATACCAAATCCTATGATAAATGACATGACTACTGTACTAAGAGCTAGAGATTCATAGCAAACAGCACATTTAACTCCATTGCTTCACTTTCCTCAGGCAAAAAATACCTTAATGCTAAAATTGTATTGAGAATGAGTATTATTTGTCAGAATCTGGTCCTTAAATATACTGCGCTGAGGTTACCTAGTGCACTCACAAGAAAAAGCTGTGAACTGCAGTAAAAACAGTGGAGCAGCTCCACTGGGAAGGAGTGTGGGTCATAAACCCTTCAGGAGAATGTTATGATCCCTGTGTGAATTTTTATGAATGAACAGTTGTGTTGGATCTGTTTGAAATATTCTCAGAGTAATCACTTCCATACATCTAGCAGTGTTAACATGTATGCTGAGAGCAAAGAGAAGGAAGCGCACTTCTGTTTTTGACTAAAAGTGAAGAGAGACCAGACAGGTGGGTGAATTAGGATGAATTTAGGTTGATTGGGACACTTAAAAAAAAAAAAAAAAAAAATTCTATGACTAAGATGAGACGATGAGATCACTGACTATTTACACAAATAGAGCAAGATGAATCGCACTTTGTGGTTTTCATGTGTGCTGAAAAAAAAGAAGAGGAAGCGATTGAGGAGAATATGAATGCGGTCCTGGCTTGGGAAAAGAGGCCAACTTGATATGCCAATTTTGCAAATGGAGCTCTTTAGCGCCATGTTTCGGTAATTAATACACCATTTTATGTTGCATTGTTATTTTATTAGAGAGTGTGCTCATTTATTCGATAAATATAGCCTATAATAAATCAGGAAAATGTGGTGAAATAAACCATGCATATGATTTGACATTCTCTTGATTTGTGCTTATTGGTGAAATTGCCATAATTCTGAAGAAATGTACAAATAAAAGTCTCAAATGACGATCATTGTGATTATCATTTTGAGCAAAATAATAGTGATTATCAGTTTAACCATTATGCATGCAGCATGGCGAAAATGTGACACAACACATTTTTCATTGACTAAAACTAGACTAAAATGGCCAGACATTTAGGCCTGGTTTCACAGACAGGGTTTAGATTAAGCCAGGATTAGGCCTTAGTTTAATTAGGACATTTAAGTAGCTTTTTTAAACGTCAAAACAACAGCACTGAGAAATTGTTGACAAAATGAACACTAGATGGAGCAAATGAATCGGTGAGGAGCTCATCAAAATTCATTAAAGCCAAGACTTCATCTAGACCAGAGGTCTTCAATCCAAGTGGAGGGCCACTGTCCTGCAGAGTTTAGTTCCAACCTGCTTCAGTCTTCAATCTGCCTTTGAATATTCTGAAGAGCTTGATGAGCTGATTCAGGTGTGTTTGATTAGGGTTGGAACTAAACTTTGCAGGACAGTGTCCCTCCAGGAGCAGGATTGAAGACCTCTGATCTAGACACATAGTGGATAAGATCATCCTGATCAATCCTGCCAGATCCAACAAAAAAACACAAGTTCAAGATGCATTGACTAGAGCCTGTGTTGTGTGTTTACCTCTATCGCGAGCTGGAACTGCTCATGTTCTCTCTGTAGTTGTTCAGCCTCTGACAGTGAGCTTGCGTTCACCATACTGGCATCCAACATAGACTCGCCGTTACGGATCCAACCCAGGACCTAAACAACAACAGATACAACAAAAGCTTCTTTAGCACTGAAACACACAGTATCCATATAACCGTATTCAAAACATCTATCTAACCACCTTGTGTAAAAGTAGTACACTTAAGCATACTTTTAAAAAGAGTACTTATCAGAAATGATATACGCTAAAAGACACTTAAGTTGCTATAAAAGATTAGTTTTAATGGCACATTACCCTTGTTAAAAATAAGTGTGCTTAATTGAGTTGAATGTGCTCTTCAAAGTATATATAAAAAAACTGTGCTTGCAGATAATGTAATATTAATCAAATAAAAGGCCACTTAAGTGTATTTAAAGAGAGTGGACTTACATGACTTCTTGTTTCTTAAGTGTAACTTAAGTTGCATTTTAATTATCTATCTATCTATCTATCTATCTATCTATCTATCTATCTATCTATCTATCTATCTATCTATCTATCTATCTATCTATCTATCTATCTATCCATCCATCCATCCATCCATCCATCCATCCATCCATCCATCCATCCATCCATCCATGCACTTAGCAGAAACAAGTGTTGGGTAAACACACATTGAGTTGAACACAAAACAGGCTAGATGTGTTTTGATATTTGCAATTAAATCCAGGAATCATCTGTATGAAATACCAAACTGATATAGCTGTCAAACTGATCTGAATATTGACCCCCAGTGTGGAGTGATATCCTGAGGAGACTCAGCAGAATTCATAATTCCCTCTGCTCATTTCTCTCCATTAGCGCTTGTAGCGGCAGACACTTTAGGGCCGTCCCTGGCGACAGCACTTTGGCCCTCACTTACGCTCCGAATGAGATTAGCTCTGAGAGACACACTGAATCAGCCATCACAGCCGCTTGCATCTCTTTCCATTGATTATCAATCAGAGGAAGTGCCAGTGACAGAGACAAGAGAGAGACACATGAGACTAGAGTGTGTACCAGAGCCCAGGACTGTGATATATCAAGAACGTGAGATACAACACTCCAACACAACTTTTCCTTTAAATAGAAGAGCAACCTATTTTGTCATAACAACTGGACCAATGAGGGCGAGTCCTCTGAAAGTGTGGTATTATGGGTAAGTGGTCAACCTTGGTCCTGGACACATTTTGGATGTCTCTAAGGTCCTGTTTACAGCTGGTATTAAGATGCGTTTTGGTCGATTGGAGCACAAGTAGACGAGGGAGACACATTCCAGTTTACACCTGGTGTTTTAATCCGTCTCTTTTGTCCACTTTCAACCACTTCCGTCCCGATTTCTTCGAGTGGAGGGTCTGGGCTGGGCTGGCTTTCAATCTAATGGACAGAATAAGCTTGTGTAATTTACATATGAACACAACCGGAGACGACGGAAAAACATGGAGAGCAGCAGCTTTCGTTTCTGCTTAAGTGTGTGTGTGTTAGAAATCAGGAATGGTGAGAGAACATTATGCTTGGTGCGTTTTTCATCTTCAAGCCAAACTTGGGTCTCCAGCCAACAAAATTAGAATTTCGTCTGGCCAGCGCTCTTCCCATAATGTTACCCATCAGGTCAGTACGAGGAGAGTAGACGGTGTTTTGTGGCTGTTTGAACACATTGAACCACATGAGTGTTTACACTACGAAAGCAATCCGGTCAGATGGGTTTTCGTCTACCTCTGGAAGTGGTTAAAAGTGGACAAGCTCAAAAGGTTTTAGACCCCGTTTACTCCTGTATTTAGCGTCCACTTGTGATCCAATCGATCAAAGTGCATCTTAATACCAGCTGTAAACAGATTTCAGGTCTTAGAGTCTCTACCAATCAGCTGATGATTTGAATCAGGAACACATACAGTACAACATGTGCCGTGTCGGAGTACTCCAAGGTCAAGCATGGGAAATACTGCTATACAATATGGACAGTGTGCTAAAAAAATATATCTTTGGGATATAATTTGCAGCTGTGGTTCTGAACGGCTGATATCTGATTGCTCTTTATCCCAAATACCACAGTAAGAATATGAAGAAAAATAATACATTTTACTTCTGTCCCTGAGATGGATAAGCAGGTATACAGACAGATACAGTACATGCAAGAGAGTGTGTTTTACCTGTTTAACCTCAGCCTGTAGGTGGCGTAGCTGCACAACCTGCTCCAGGTGTTTCTGTGTATGTTCAGCACTCAAGTCCAGCTCATGCTGTTTCTCATGAAGAAACTCCAACAACTCCTGAACTTGAGTGGCCAGATCCACCTCCTTCTCACCGGTCAACTCAATACCTGCATATTACACACAAATACACACTTCTGTTTATACTCCTGCTGAATCTACAGTATCTAGTCTTGAGAGAACATGTTCACAGCTCAACACCACCAGGTGGCAGTATGACAGCTACAGATCGCTCTTATTTTCCGTAACCTGATTAGGCTAATCATAGACCTACATTCAAGGGCAGTTTAAGTAAAGGATAATTTACAGTCAGCAAAATAGAGCCCAACGTGTGTGAAGTGATGGGGAGTATAACCAGGAACAAATATAAATTAAACAATTTAGCATCATTATGCAAAAAAACTAAAACAGTCAGAATCAAGTGTATCAGGGAATGAATTAAACATTATTAAATGAGTTAAATATGCATAACTGCCAAGAAAATGATGTCAAAATATCAACAAACTAAAATCTTCTCTTCTTTCTAAAATTGTATTTCTTTAGATTTTGGGGAGAAATATAACCCACAATAGGTTCATTAGTGTTTTTAGCTTGTTCATTGAAAGAATAATCCAAATAAATCAATTTGCCCAGTTACTTAACTACTAAAGAGCTCAAATATAAAATTGGGAAGTTTATTTAGCTAAACTAAAGTAATAACTACATAAATAAAGCACAGTGATATGTTTATAAACCATCAACTAAAGCTTAATTTAGTCATTTTCTATGTTGTCCCAGCAAAATCACACACACCCCTCCATCGGACACGCAGGCATGTGTGAGAGATGGTCACAGTAATGTCTGGAACAGACGGTGTCCAAACCTCGAACACAAGAGTGTCCTCAGCCAAGACCCATATGTGAGAGAGAGGGGGGTGAGAGATGGGTCAGCAGTTTGAGGAGAGGAAGTCTGTTTCCAGTGTTAAAAATATCTGTGAGGAACAGAGCTGGACATTGGGACGATATGAAGATAAAAGCAGAGAGGAAGAGTAATGTGTGTTGAAGACACAGACAGTTGAAAAGATGGCTGACATAAGAATTGAGTGTTTAGGCTTGATTGTTTTTACTCAGTTCTTTATATTCAAACGGAAGCTTTACTGAGCATCATGTGACTGCGGACAGGAGATCACAGCACAGAGGAGTCTGAATCCCATTGGTCCATATTGCTGTGTCTCTGAAGACTGCCATATATTATTGACACTCTGTCACCTGACACTTCTTCTGTGCTGCTCTCCTCTCTCTGTATCTCTGCATCTATTGCTCTATTAAATCCAACTAGATCTCATGAGAATTTGTGAGTATTGAATGGGTATTGTGTGAGTTCGCATTCATTTGGATGATCTGACTTGGACAAAAGCGTACGATTTGTAGGTAAAACGTTATCAGGAAGGTAAACTGATCACCAGCATGAGTAGAAACATACAAATTAGATTGTATGAATTGTACGAAATCATAATTTCGCAAACAATTTGCAAAAAGCGTTTGCCAAATAATTGTCATGAGACTGTTGATGACTGATCAAGAGATCTCTCTTAGCCTCTCACAATGATAAATATCATTTAGACGAGTTCACTCTATAGTGCGCACACACTCACACACACAGATACAGGTCTCTTTAAAAATAACTATGACGCATAAAAAAAAAAGTGATGCAGAGTTCTGAACTCCCGTCAAGCCAGTTGCAATGATAATAGTGTGCATGCTTATTATGATTATTATAGTAATCTGCAGGCAGCCTAAAAAGATGCCCATATGAGGTGTTTTTTAATTGAGTTGATCATCGATGACCGCCATAATAAATATTTGAGAATTGCCCCTATTATACTTTTTTTTAAATTACTTTTCATGCAGTGTGCAATATTGCTGTTTGTGAATGTAAAAGGTCTGAAAAGTTGTTAAGATCGAAGTGCAAGAAAAATAGTCATTGTCTCTTAAAAAAAAAGATTAGATTCTGAACTTCTGTAATGAGTCGTCAGCTATTCCAGTCTCACTTCCTGTTCCATACCTCATTTGTTACATAAACAATGTAACAAATTTGCATAATGCCAGACTATGGTCTTCATTGGCTGCACGCCAACAGCATCTATTTTGACCCGTCCTCAAACACTGTCGTTGTAGCCAAGTCCTGGAAGAGTTTTGTTTGTGTTGTTGACATGTCGAGAAGCACGCCTGAGGAAGCCTCTGGAGCTGAAATTCAGATATTGTAACGGATGTTTGGTTTGCAACACGCGCTGTAAGTGGTCGACCAATCACAATAGACTGGGCCGTCTGACCAATCAGAGTAGAGTAGGCTCGCGGAAAAGCGGGTTTAGAGAGACTGAATGTTCAAACAAACCGTTTTCAGACAATTCAGACAGAAAAATTTGCGTTTTTTTACTTTGGATGCATGTAAACCTATTGTAAGAGACAAAAATAGGAAACTTTAAAATAGCATAATAAACTAGCATAACTTTAAGAATGTTTCTAGAATTGCATTTAGTACTTATTGGAGTTTTATAAACTTCTTTCTTAAGAGGATTTTTGCAGCCCCTGGTAATTTTTTGTGTGCAATATGCATCAGGTATTCAGTGAACAGACTGTGGGCGAGAACAACTTGTGAATCACCAGCGATTTAATCTCTGTCAGCGTGAAAACACCTGTACTCTTTTTCATCTTCCTCTCTCTCTCTCACCTGAGGCTTGGACCTCCATGATGTACTGATGCAGGTCTTGACCCTGCTGCATAACCTCATAGGTCATGTTGTTCATGGCCAGTTTTCTCTCTGCGTGCCGCTGGAGTCTCTGTTCGGCCAGACTGGGTTCTTCTGCGCTAAAGTCGTTTACCTGTCGAACCAGGTCCTCGTTCCACGCGTCTAACTCTGCTGTTACCTGCAGGACAGGACGGATAGTTCAACACCTCTGCACCTGGCCTGATGACATTCTCATAGCAATTATAAATCAATCACTTCAGTCACTTATGATGAACAATGAGATCATGAGGTTTTAAAATTCATCTCAGAGCCGGTTGTTTTGGTTCAAGGTCAAGAACTGTTTATTGATGGAATCTCTATTGAGAAAATGATTGAAACACAATCTAGCATGCAAACACACAGTCTTCACCTCAATGGTGTACTGCTCAAAGATGCGCAGCTGCAGGAAGATGTCAAGTTTGATCTTCCTCTCATGGAAAAGTTCCTCCATGTGGCCCTGGGCCTCCTCTAGCTGCTGTAGGACGCCCTCGATGTGAGCGATAGAGCTCGTGTGAGGCATCTTATTACTGCTCATCGCTGAGTCTCTGAGAAACACACAACTAATGTGAGTAAGGGTTAGTCTAGAACCAGTACAATTTGCTTATATTAAAGGAATATTCTGGGTAAAGTCTATAAACAACATATCTGTGGCATTCTGTGAATTACAGACAATTATTTTAACTCCAGTTTGTAAAATAAAATTAGAAACACGTTTACACTAGTACACTTACAATTGATGTATGACAGACTTTTCACACACACACACACACTATACTCTGGAATTTTCTGTGGGCCTTAATACAACTTTACACAGATGGCTTTGGTAAGTAATCACACCAGTATTAAGCCAACACATGTAATGTTTTAGTGTTATGGGTGTACTTTCAAAACAGTGTTATGGCTGCATATATTTTAAAACACTTATTCAGTGCTGCATACAATGTTCTGGTAATTTTTGTGCCAGGACATTATCCGTTAAGTTCATGGACATTTCATTTAACCCTATAACACAACACAATGCAATGCATAATTCAAAATAGGGGTAAAACACCATCCTAATTCAGTGAAAATTCCATAATATTAAGATAGTTGTAATGTGTAGTCAGCACACACGAAGAAGATACAAATAGACAGTCTTTATAAACGATGCAAAATACTCAGGGGATCACATGAACATGAGATCACATGAGAAACTCTAACTACATAAATCATAAACGAGACTGTACAAGGGATTGAACATAACAGGGAGTACAAATACAAGGCGAACATAATGAAGACAGGTGCAAATTATAGGTAACCATAGAAACAAACAAGGACATAATCAATAACTTAGGAAACTGAAACTAAACAGAGCAGGGAAACAGGAACTAAATAGATAGATAGATAGATAGATAGATAGATAGATTATTATAAAAGCATAAATCTAGCTTACACATTTACCCAAATTATCATACGCCTGTTTAACCGAAGTTAATTTGGGTGGGTTTCTGCATCCCCAATGTCACTTCTCTGTGTTTTACGGCCCTGACGAGAACGTCGGTCTCCTCGGCTGTGAACCGCTCTTGGCGTGCGCCTGGTAAATCCGCTGTTATGATAGCAGTCCGCCATGGAACAAGCGTGCCTGCTCTTAAAGGGAATGTGAGATGTCGCTCTGATTGGTTTATTTCACGTTACGCCCAAACCACACCTATGAGTAATGAAGCTACTTCAGACCAACCCATTTTAGATTTGCGTCGGGCGCAAGAGTCATTTATCCCGCCGGTATAATAGCAACAGCGCCCAAGACCCGCCCACAAAGTTACTTGCGTTTCGCGCTTGATACTTGCGTTTCAGATCGTTAAAATAGGGCCCTAGAACTGTGATAGCAGTACATTGAGATATGTTTTTACGGACTTTTCTTAAGAGTCTGTCTGTTAGACTTCCATTATGTATATTTACTGTAAAAACACATTCCAGTTGTCAAGATTTGGCTGGTGAGCATGGTCCACTAAGCTGCTGCTGTAATATACCATTAAGCTGCCAAAAAGTATTTGGTATCACTGTTTTTTACAGTGTCCTTGTTACATGTAGTTATTGTAGTAATAACTACAAATTATACATAAGTACATGCGACTAACCCTAAACCAAACCCTAACCCTATAGTAAGTACATGTAGATAATTATTATTATTCAGTACTTAAAGGGATGGTTCGGAGTAAAATCAACCTAGGGTCCTTGACCCATGAACTCGAGCCAAACACCCCCCCCAGAAGCCTTTTTTCCCTTGGTCGAACATTATTAAAGTTAGAGCTTATTTCGAGATATCAGCCGGGTGGCTTAATGCAGGAGCTAATGGATCCTATGATGTGTCTCATAAATTACCCCACTAATAATGCCCAGAATGGTACCAAACTTCTACAGTAGTACAAATATGTTCTGTACTCATTGGAAAGTCTGTAAGAACATCAGGAGTTTATTTATATAACACTTGGCTGACGGCTCATGCTACTGCTAACCCGGACGTGGGACGTGGGTTTTCCCAAATCACTGAAGTGACCTCGACGTCCGGGTTAGCAGTAGCATGAGCCGTCAGGCAAGTGTTATTTAAATAAACTCCTGATGTACTTACAAACTTTCCACTGCCTCGTTTTATGAGTACAGAACCTATTTGTACTACTGTAGAAGTTTGGTACCATTCTGGGCATTATTAGTGGGGTAATTTATGAGACACATCATGGGGGGGGGGGGTTAGGTGTGTTTGGCTTGAGGTCATGGTGCAATGGACCCTAGGTTGATTTTACTCCGAACCATCCCTTTAAATGTATAATTACACTGAAGCATGGACACCTTAAAATAAAGTCTAACCAATTATTTTTCTTGATGGCCATTCAAAAACAGCTGTGTTTTCTGATGACGTAAAAAAAAATGTAAGCAATAAACAAATCACTAAGATTTCATCATCGTATTTTATGTTTCACCAGTGTCTGGTTTTTGGAATGTTTGGAAGTTCAAATATCAAGGGTATGTAAACATTTGAACAGGATAATTTGTGTTAAATCAAGTGAATTTTGTCTCTGTAATGTAAATACCTGTTATGCAGCATTTATGAGATTTTGAAAAGTATGTAAACTTGAGCACGTGTTGATACCTGAGCTGTTGCATAAGGTCTTCTCCCTCTTTAATGACGTTGAGTGTGGCCTCCAGTGTGGCCGTCTGCTGCTGCTGAAACTGTTTTATCAGCTCCTGAACCGAATCAACCGAGTCCGAGCAAACGTCCTCCAGCAGCTCCTTTTGCAGATCCTCCATCCACGTCCACAACTGAAACACACACAGACACACACAAACACTTTCAGTGACAGCTTCTGATGATGTTTCCTCATGATATTCCTACTTCACTGCACTTTAACATTTTACTAAGTAACTTAATAATCAACATTTATTCCTCACAATGGAGCCAAAACCTGACCCATATACAAGCACAGTAACACACTTCCTCCAGTAAAGACCTAAAAAAAGTTTCTAAACTTTTCTACAGACTCAGAGATGGAGTGACCTGTCTGCACAGATTATTACTCTCATCTAACAATAATCTGCCCTGAATCCAATATTAGAAAGCAGCCAGAAATGTGTGCTCTCGCTCTCATTTCTCATGCTGCTTCCATTTTTAACATTTCAGTGTAAAAGATTAAACAGTATAGAAATGATTCAGACGGTTCATTAAAACTTAGAGTGCTGTGGTGTAGTGTTTAAAGGTCAGTGCCGGTTTGAGCACCAAAAGGACATTTAACATCAGGTTTCTCAAGAGGGACTGAATCTTACGTTTATAATCAAATGACATAAAATCCACAGAAACAATTACATTGCATTACCGTAAAAGTTTTTTAATGTTTTTGAAAGAAGTCTCTTATGCTCACCAAGGTTGCATTTATTTGATGAAAACAGTAGTACAAATAGTAATATTGTGAAATATTATTACAATCTAAAATAAAATGTTTACGGTTTTAATCGTTTTTAAAAATGTAATTAGCATTTTCTTTCATGGCTCTTTGATTAATTAAAGATGAAAAGAACAGTATTTATTTGAAACGGAATTCTTTTGTAACATAAATTTGATCAATTTAATGCATCCTTGCAGAGTAAAAGTTAATATAATAATGTATGATATTAATATTTCACAATATTGCTGTTTTTATCGTATTTTAATCAAATAAACGCAGCCTTGGTGAGCATAGGAGACTTTTGACAGGTAGCGTATTGTAACATCTTGTTTTTGTTTCCATGTCTCTTATTATGTCATGCATTCACACATTCTTATCCTGCGTCCCAATGTCCATACTATCCATCCTAAATAGTAGCTGAGATTACAGTAAGTGTGTCCCAAAGCATAGTATTTTGAAAAGAGTATGCCACAATTCCCCAGATGGTCTACTATTTTCTGTATTTTTTTGAAGGCTGCATCCGAAACCACATACTTCCTTACTACTGTATATAGTAATAAAAAACAATATGTAACAAAAGAAGGAAGTCTGAATTCACAGTACTCAAAAGAGTAGGCAAAAAGTCCCCGGATGACCTACTACTTCCGGTGAGTTTCTGAAGTGTGCATACAATGGACACTTTACTATCCCATGAGGCCATGGGAAAGGATTTATGAATGGAGGTGAACACTGGTAGGTCACATGATAATGACAACATGGCAAATGTAGTACGTCCAGATTACATTTATACTACACATACCAACGCTATCTCACGACCAATTCGTACGAATTCGTACGAATGATAAAAAGTTGGCTAATTCGTACTAATTCGTACGACCTCACTCGTACGAATTTGTACGATTTGTCTATGGGTAGGTTTAGGGGCGGGGTCAGGGGTAGGTCATTCGTATGAATTCATACGAATTGGCCAATTCGTAAAATATGTACGATTTTGAAAAAATCGTACTAATTCGTACGAGTCAGGTCGTATGAATTCGTACGAATAAGCCACCTCGTAGAATCTGTACGTTTTCCCGTGAGATCGGGCTCCACATACTCATACTATATACAACATACTTTTTTAGCGGTCGTGAAGTAATTATTAAGAATTGCAATGAAATAAAATAAACAAGGGGCATTTCAGGAATATTGTAAATTATCAAGTTGTTGGCAACCACAATGCAAGAATTTTAGACAAAAAATCAAAAATAGTCAAAATACTGTCTCCATGACTACTATTTTTCCCTGTATAGAATTGCAATAAATACATACATAAATAAACAGACATTTCCACAAAATCATAAAACACATACAGAATTAGATATGAGCAGAACAGAGTTATTTTGCATAAATGAAATGAACGAACTGTTAAAACGTTGTTAGCTGTTGTCATGGCGATTTGTGTGTGTCTTGTTTACAACCAGACACCGCAGAAAGTTACTATGTCTGATTTTGAAGAAATTAGTGGTACAATTTTGGAAGAAACAGTACAGCACCTTAAAACATCAACCGGCGCCCTTGACACAAGGTGTGTTAAACTGCTCAGAAGCAGATCTCCTAGAAGTGGTAAATTCCTCACTTCTCTTTGGGACTTTTCCAAAGTCCCTTAAAACTGCAGTTGTTAAGCCCCTCCTGAAAAAGAGCAATCTGGGTAGTAACATATTGAGCAATTACAGACCAGTCTCAAATCTTCCTTTCATAGGCAAGATCATTTGTCTTCAATCAGCTGAACAAATTCTTAAGCTTGAATGGATACTTTGACAATTTTCAATCTGGTTTCCGACCACATCATCACAGAGACAGCGCTCATAAAGATAATAAACGATATTCGCTTAAATACTGATACAGGCACATTATCAGTGCTGGTACTACTCGACCTCAGTGCTGCATTTGACACTGTCGATCACAACATACTTCTGGACAGGCTGGAAAACTGGGTGGGGCTTTCTGGGATAGTCCTAAAATGGTTCAGGTCATACTTAGATGGGAGAAGTTATTATGTGAGTATAGGAGACCATAAGTCTGAGTGGACATCCATGACATGCGGAGTCCCTCACGGCTCAATTCTTGCGCCACTCCTGTTCAACCTGTAAATGCTCCCACTGAGCCAAATGATGAGAAAGAACCAAATTGCTTACCACAGCTATGCAGACGAGACACAGATCTACTTAGCCCTACCGCCTAACGACTACAGCCCCATTGACTCCCTGTGCCAATGCATTGATGAAGTCAACAGTTGGATGTGCCAAAACTTTCTTCAGTTAAACAAAGACAAAACTGAAGTCATTGCGTTTGGAAACAAAGATGAAGTTCTCAAGGTGAACGCATACCTTCACTCTAGGGGTCAAACAACTAAAAATCAAGTCAGGAATCTCGGTGTGATTCTGGAGTCAGACCTTATTTTCAGTAGTCATGTCAAAGCAGTAACTAAATCAGCATACTATCATCTCAAAAATATTGCAAGAATTAGATGCTTTGTTTCCAGTCAAGACTTAGAGAAACTTGTGCATGCTTTCATCACCAGCAGGGTGGATTATTGTAACGGACTCCTCACTGGCCTTCCCAAAAAGTCAATAAGACAGTTGCAGCTCATTCAGAACGCTGAGCAGAACCAGAACATATGAACACATCACACCAGTCCTCAGATCTTTACACTGGCTCCCAGTTACGTTTAGGATTGATTTTAAAGTATCATTACTGGTATATAAATCACTCAATGGCCTAGGACCTCAATACATTGCAGATATACTCACTGAATATAAACCGAACAGATCACTCAGATCATTAGGATCACATCAGCTAGAAATACCAAGGGTTTACTCAAAGCATGGTGAGTCTGCTTTTAGCTATTATGCTGGAACCAGCTTCCAGAGGAGATCAGATATGCTCCTACAGTAGTCACATTCAAATCCAGACTCAAAACACTTCTGTTTAGCTGTGCATTTACTGAATGAGCACTGTGCCACTGTACGGTCGACTGATTACACTGTATTTTATTTCTGCATCCTCCTTTTGATTCTAAACTCAAATGTCACTGAAAACTGAGTAAGAGACAAACATAAATTTCTTAATTGGAGAAATTGAGAGATGAAACCATGCTGATGACCTGGGTCTGTGATGGAGTAATGCATGGTAACATTGATTCAATGTTGAGTTTTGATCCAAACCATCATTTTGGTTGACATCAAAATTTCAATGTTTGAAGTGTGTTGGGAACACATGGGTGAAGACAGTGACATTGAACTAACAGTGAGTCTTAGGCCCCGTTTACACGATGGGAAAACGCAGATATTTCCCTGCGTTTTGGCCTGTCATTTACACGAAAACGCCGTTTTTATCCCTGAAAACGATTATTTCTAAAAACTCCGGCCAAAGTGGAGATTTCTGAAAACGCCTGTTATGTGTTGCCGTGTCAACTGGGAGAAACGGGGTTTTAGGTTCTCAAACATCACATTATGCGCCAGAAAATGCTTATGTCATGTGAGCGCCCTATGTTTAGAGTTTGTTTGGCTACTGTTTGATCATGGATGCTGTTAAGGTGGTGATTTTGTGAAAAAAAAAGAAAAAAAAAATACTTTTGTGCAAACGCTTTTGGCCTGTTTGCATTTGCAAAACACAACTGCTGAACTATATCGAGGAGCAGAGGCGAAGGAGTACACGAAAATCAGCATTTTTACAGCAGCTTTTCCTTCCAAGACGCCGGTACATTGCCTCCCAACGTCTGTTGTTTTGAAAGGAACTGGAAGTCGCTCGTGCTATTTGTTGTTGTCGATTTTGAGGATTCTGATTGGCTTGCATGGCTTTATCCTTCTCCCTACGCTCCCTCCCTCCGCTGCCCATATGTTATGATGGCGCTCGAAGGCGAATTTATGCGGGTTGATGTAAACGACAACTTTTTTGAAAACGATGTTGTGTGCACGATGTTATTTTTGAAAACGGAGGGGGGGGAAATATTCGTTTCTCTAAATACCCGGCTATGTGTAAATGTGGCCTTAGTTTATGAGCACAAGATCTTGCAGGCATGTATCTGTGCAAAACACTACTGGGTGTTTCCCAATCAGTGGGGCGTTTCAGTTCATGATGGGCACTTTCAATGGTGTTACCTCATTTGCTCTAATACACTGGGGGTTTGGTTTAGGGCTGGGCCCTCATGATTTTAGCAAGTCTTTTGAAAAATGGTTGAAAAACACCAATTGTAGTTTGAAAATTGGCACTAATTGGTATACGCCCATTTTGGTTTTCCATGTGGGCTTCTCAGTAGTTAATTGATGCTTCCTTATTAGAGAGAAAACACAAGATGCGTCCTATACGGAAGTCTTGTGTGTTTGACATGCATGAACTCTCTGAGTTTCAAACAATGGTGCATATAATGTATTTCTGTTTTTAGCATGCTTTTTACTTGCATTTTATTTATTGCTGCTAAATCTACTAACATACATTAATTTTCAAAGTAAGTAAAGTGTTGAAATAAATCGCACAGATAGCATGGGGTTTGATCCAAACCATAATTTTGGTTGAGATTGACATTTCAGTGTTTAAAGTATGTTGGATCAGCATTGAAATTTTGATGAAAGCCAACAGCACACATGGGTGGAGACAGTGACATTGAACTAACAGTGATTTGTAGTTTATGAGCACAAAATCATTCAGGCATGTATCTCTGCAGAACACTGGTGAACGTGATTTCACCAAGTACCACATGTTCCTGGATCAACATCTTTGTTGATCCTGGAACAACTTTCCAATCAACCAATCAGATTTGAGGGACAAGTTTACAGTTTATGTCAAGTTTAGGCTTAGAACCAGGGTGAGATGCTTCAACATCAGTGTTATTCACCAATCATTTCCCTCTAATTTTAGGGAAAAGTTATGGGTAGGGTTAGGTTTAGGGGTAGGGATAGGGTAAGGACTAAATTTTGGGACAGGAATGTTATTCCAGGATCAACAAAATATGTTGATCCAGGAACATGTCTTGCTTGGCAAAATCACAGTGACCGCAGAACACTAGTGGTGTGTCTCTATCAGTGAGGCGTTTTCAAACCATGGGCATTTTCAACCGCTTTACCTGATTTGCTCTAATCCACTGGGGGGCTTGGTTTAGGGGTGGGGTGGTTTAGCAAGTCTGTTCAACAGAAGAAATAAACTCATACAGGTTTGGGACAACTTGAGGGTGAGTAAATGATGACAATTTTCATTTTGGGCTGAACCATCCCTTTAAATAAATTTTCATTGAAAAAAACTAAGCTCTTTTATTCTACAAGATAAACTTGTTACTTGAATGCTATGTAGTTTCACAGAAAATGAACTGAGATATAGTTAATGGCTATAGTTCATAGGTGTTTGTTCCTCTTCATGAAGAGTTTAGCTCCAACACCTGCCTGGAAGTGTTCATTGATCCTAATGACCTTGATTAACTGCCTCAGGTGTGTTTAATTAGGGCTGGACACCCCTGCCATAGTGCTTTCTTTTGATATTGACGCATTAATAGATTTTAGAAAAATAAATAAAATAACAGAATGTAACAATACTTTAATCGTAGTTTGATTATTTTATGTTTTTAGCAACTTTTTTAAAAAAGTGATTCAATTGTGTTTAGTATATTAACATTCTTGAATGTGGCAACTGAATTGACTTGTTCTTGAGTAACATCATGCTTTCTTTTTCAGATTTCAGAGAACCCAAAGGAAAAGAGGCATTAGTCTGAAGAAAGAAAGATTTTTATAACCCTGAAGCGTTGGACCACCTGTAGTTATGACATCAGACTTCTGAAGCCAATTTTATTTTTAAAGGTTGAAATGCTTTTGTTCTATTTCTCCCCCTTTCTTTTTTAAAGAATGGTCTTTTAATATATTTTTGTCATTGATTGATTGAATAAAATAAATTGACTCAACTGCTGGAAAAGTGAAAAAAGTTTTTTGCCAAATTTTTAAATGGTCAGGAATTTGTTGACGCATCATTGAAGCGTAGTTGAAATATTAATGTTGTTTCAACATTAACTTGGTACATCAGATGACAACAGTTGTATTTTCAGTGTTTCAACAAAATGTATTTAGAATTAACATCACATTGTAACATTGATCAAACCATATTACCAAAGATTATTTCTGTTAATTTCAGTGTTAATTCAACAGCAGTGATGTAGATTCAACATCATAGTGTAATGTTGATTCAATATTACCATTGATTATTTTTGTTCATTTCAGTGTTGATTCAACAGCAGTGATGTAGATTCAACATCATAGTGTAACATTGATTCAATATTACCATTGATTATTTTTGTTCATTTCAGTATTGATTCAGCATTGGTGATGTAGAATCAATCATAGTGTAATGTTGATTCAGTAGCATTACAATTGATTTTTTGTTCAACAGTTTCAACATTAACTGAGGGTGCAAAAGTGATGTTGAATCAATACTATTACCGTTGATTTTTGGTTGAAATCTCAACATTGCTTCACCATTAACTGAGGGTGCAAGAGTGATGCAAAAACAACATTACTTTGTAATGTTGAAGCAATATTAACACCATTGATTTGTGGTTGAAATCTGAACATTATTTCAATATTAACCGAGGGTGCAAGAGTGACGCAAAAGCAACATCACTTTCTAACGTCATTTCAATGTAATCAGCGTTGATGCATCAACATTGTTTCAATGGTTACATGCTATCTGGGGAGTTTGATGTGTCAATTAAACTCGAGGTTCTGTGGGGTGCGGATTGGATCGACTCCATTCCTAGAGCTTCCGAACAAATGGGTTTTTTGGGGTGCAGACTGATGGGGCAGTGAACCCGAGGCAGTGGCGTGCACCGATCTCCTCAGGGGCAGGGGCGTAAGGACCAAAAAGGGCACACAAAAAAAAGAAAAGAACAATTCCTTGTCAAACGAAAATAGGGAAATAATGATAATATTACTAAATATTATTTACTTATAAAACAGTGAGAATCAAGAAGGTAATTATGAGGAATTCATGTGTAGTTTTGCATTAAAGTGTTAGCTATCATGAAATCAGTAACACTTTATAATAAGGTTTCATTAGTTAAATTTGCTAACATGAACTAATAATGACCTGCACTTCTACATCATTTATTAATCTTAAGATTAATTTCAACATTTACTAAAACATTATTAAAATCAAAAGTTGTATTTGTTAACATTAGTTAAAGCACTGACTGTGATATATGATAAATACTTATTATTATTTACAATTATCAGAGAGGGGCACAATACATTTTGAGACAAAAGGGGCAGGGGCTTGAACTTCCATAGTGTGATATTTTAATTCCTTTCTATGTAAAGCATTTTGAATAACTGTTTTAATTTTCCTTGCTTTTATTTTGTGATTATTTTTATTCCTTTCTATGTAAAGCACTTTGAATTGCCATAGTGTATGAAATGTGCTATATAAATAAACTTGCCTTGCCTTGCCTTACCATCTGTGCAAGAAAATGAAAACCAACTGATTCGGTTTGTCCTACATTTACGGTTCCTCCGCAAATAAACTTATGTCATATTTGTGCAGCATTAAAACATCTCTGTTAATGCATCCTCACTGTTCTGTGAGAAGGAAAATAATTAATTCTGTTCATAACTAATTCACTTGTGAGAAACAATTCATGGAGCCAATCTTGCTGATGGATTAACAAGATCAGAGAATATCAGTCACACAGGCATGTTTAATAAACATAAATCCCTCTTTGTAAGACCTTGCAGTGTTTCCACCTTTTGAACGATGATTTGCTATGACCTTTGTGATTATTTGATAAGGGTTTCGAGAAAAAACTAAAACAATCACCGAGCAATTTGTTGATCATAACTGATCAAGACCAAAAAAAAAATTCCCATGACTTTTTAAGAATTTATAATGAATCCCTGACATTTCCAGGTTTTCCATGACCGTGGGAACCCTATCTCTGCCAGATGCAAGTGAGAGACATAAATAAGGCGTTTCCCAATCTACAGTGAGGAAGCTGGTGTGGTTTAACTCGAACATGTTGCAGGCGTAGAGGAGCTCTACAGGAGGATGTGATATTCAAGATAGATGATTCCCTCAGCAGGGGTTTGAAACACACTCAGGAATATTACTCATATTAATCACACACAAGAGCTCTGAACAGCAACACATATGACAAGTTTTACAATACAGGAAATCACCCACATTAGGGAAAAGCTAAACAGAATGGATGCATTAACCCAAACCACACCGCAAAGACATACAGATATTCCTTACGGAAACAAACACGGCCTACGTGCCTCTTCAAGAGTGCGTTTATTTCTTTACATTTACTTCAGACATAGTCAACATGACATGGCTCTCTTAGGGTGTGTTCACACTTGTAGTTCAGTTCACTTGGTTTGTTTCATCCAGAGCCAAAAAAACAACAACATTTAGTCCCGGTCCGCTTAGCGTTCACATATATTATAAAACCTGAATTGTTGGCTTTTATTATGTATATTTTGCGACGGAACATACGAACATCCAAAACAACGCTGTGTTCTGGGCTAAATTAGCTTGTTGTATGTGCGTAGCTATGATGCTATTTTGACCAGCTGAGAACTCGTGAAGAGCTTATAATATGTGAAAGAGTCAAAACACTGGCAGGAATCCCTCCTTCACACACATAACTGAAGATCTGACACGGTTCTGATGCCTGTACTGAACTGTGAGGGGCAACATCACGACTATGATGAGAAGGACAGTCTGTCCTTTTTAGGGTTGCATCTTGTGACATAATGTCCTGTTTTTGGTTCGTTTACATGTCTTTGATCCGTGTTGGTTCATTTTTCAGTCGAACAGCACTAGAGTTAGTTTGGAACGGTCTCGGTCCGCTTGTTTGGTGCACACCAGGGTTCAGATGGCAGTGTTCACACTTATTCAAATGAAGCGCACTAACAGAACAATCGCACCAGGGTTCGTTTTAATCCAACCAAACATGCCAAGTGTGAACATACCCTGAAACGAAACAAAACGGAACGACAAATATTACGACAGTGATATTTAACCCGTCCGTAATATTGCTGCGGAAAGAATGGATGTTTTGAGGTTATTCATGGTCTGTTGTAGTAGTTTGTTTGCAGATTGCAGATGAGCAAACAATTTGAAGTATTCCAGATTCGCATGTGTGCTATCAAGGTAAATTATACAACTGTTGAAGTATGAGTGAGTGTTTGAACTGTAGAATTGAGAATATTTTTCCTGTTCTCTGTCGAAACCATTTACAGTGGCTAGATTCTCCTCATTCTTAAGTATGTGTGTGCGTGTGTGTGTGTGTTCAGCCTGAAATGAAGTGTTTCTGGAGTGCTGCTAAACCTGAGCTCATTCAAGGGCTTGTGTGGTGACCTCTGGATGCAGGAGCCTCTTTCAGTAGGACGCTCCAGAAACCTTCCAGGCCATTGTGAAACATTGTAAAACTTTGGCCTGCAGGAAAACCTCCTTTTGCCAAGAACCGCTGATGTTAGTCTCCGCTCACATAATGTAGCTCTTTTTAGCCTCAACACACACACACACACGTGAAATTGAATGTGCTGTACTGTATCACATTCAACCAAACAAAACATCCACACAGTTAAGAGTAACTCTTAGTCTTACATAATATCACTTACCAGAACCACATCTATGTTTTATTACATGTTAATAACACATTCTTGAAAATGCAAGTACTACCAAATACTTTGTTTATTTATTTCTATTTACATGCTACTCCATTTGAAATACAAATCAGAAAATGAGATGTCCTAAAGAGGCCATATTATGCACTTTTACAAAGTCTTGATTTTGTTTTGGGGTCTACTAGAATATATTTTCATGCCTGAATGAAAAAAAAAAAAATAGATATTAGTACATATTCTCCATTATTGCAGCTCCTCTCTTCTCCGTCTGTCAGTAATGCTCTTACTGCTATAGAGAATAACTCACTTTGGAGTAACTTTCTGCTTTGTAACTTTGCAGACCGTTTTCATGCTCAAACATCTACGTTACACACTAAAGATAGGAAAAACAAATTAGCAAACCATAATAAGCATAATATATCTGCTGTATGTCAATAATACTCATTTTGGTCTTTTAAAAAAAAAAGAATTTTCCTCAGGAATTTGAAGAGGGACATCTGATACAAAGTCAATACTTAAATTAAACACAAAATAGAACTCCATTAAATCTATGATAAAATTATCAAAGAGCAAGCATACGAAATATTTATTGAACACCAAATCAGCGTGCTAGAATGCTGATTCGAATTTCTGATATCAATTAACACTTGTATGCATTAAATCAAAGGTAACAGGAAAGATCTTTCCATTGTTACAAAAAATGTTGCTGTTCAGGAATGTTTCTATTCACAAAAGAATCCTAAAAAAGAAAAACTGTGTCATGGTTTCCACAAAAATATTAAGCAGCATGACTGATACTAATAATGTTTCTTCAGCACCAAATTAGCATATCAGAATGATTTATGAAGGACTGCTGAAGAGAACTTTGCTATCACAGGGAAAAATTCCATTTAAAAATATATATAAAAATAGCGCTTTGCAACGATTAATTGCGATTAATCGCATCCAAAATAAAAGTTTGTGTTTACATAATATTGTCATGTTTCTGTTTGTGTTTGGACTTCCTCTGTGTTCATTGTTCAGTTTATAACCACTCCTCCTTCATTAGTTCATTTGGTTCAGCTGTGTCCTGTTAGTTACTGTCATTGAGTTAATTTGCCCCAGCTGTTCTCTGTGTATTTAAGCCCTCTGTTTCTCCCTGTTCCTTGTCTTGCATTATTTGAGTTCTATGTGGTTGTCCTATTTCATGTTTATTCCTGGATTAAAGTCTTCCTTAGTATCCCAGTTGTTGTGCGCTTGATTACAGCCACTCCACCCGACAAATATATGTGTGTACTGTGTAATTATTTTGTATATATAAATACACACACATGCATGTATATATTTAAGAAATATTTGCCAGTATATATATTATATTATATTATATATTCATATAAATATTTTATATATAAATAACACATTGTTCTTAAATATATGCATGTGTGTGTATTTAATATATGCATGTGTGTATATTGCGATTAATTGTTGAAAAGTCCTAATGAAAATAGAAAACAGTTATTTGAAATTGTAATAATGTTTACCCAATATTACTAATTATATTTTTTATGTACTTTTTATCGAATAATGGTAAATAGCTTTGGTGAGCATTTCAACAAAACTAACATTAAGCATGTTGTTTTTCATCTTGAAATAAATGTGGTTATCTAGAGAGAGAGAGAGAGAGAGAGAGAGAGAGAGAGAGAGAGTGAGGGAGGGAGGGAGAGAGAGAGAGAGAGAGTGAGGGAGGGAGAGAGAGAGAGAGAGAGGGAGGGAGAGAGGGAGGGAGAGAGGGAGAGAGGGAGGGAGAGAGGGAGGGAGAGAGGGAGGGAGAGAGGGAGGGAGAGAGAGAGAGAGAGAGAGAGAGAAAGAGTGAGAGAGAGAGAGAGAGTGAGGGAGGGAGGGAGGGAGAGCGAGAGAGAGAGAGAGAGAGAGAGAGAGAGAGAGCGAGAGAGAGAGAGAGAGAGAGAGAGAGAGAGAGAGAGAGAGAGAGAGAGAGAGAGAGAGAGAGAGAGAGAGAGAGAGAGAGAGAGAGCTGATCAGAACATCAGAGGCAATCGTGAGAAAACCGCATTCCTACAATCCCCATACATCAACAAAACTATAGCTCATGGTAAAGCTCCATGAGACAAGCACAGCACTGAACAGCCCCAGAAAGATGGATTGTGCCACTTAACCCTCCAACATATTTACTCTCTCTGTCCTTCTCAAACGCAGGGTGCATGAGGTGATGGATGTAGCGTTATGTCACATTACTGCGTAATAAATCACTAATAATCACTGCTATTGACTGCTGCAGCAATGGGCCTTAAACATGTAATGAGTTACGTAATGGCAAAAGGATTTAGCTTTCACACAAGTGTCTGATTGGCAGCTGGAGAGGTAAACAGCATGTTCTTCGAGCACATCTGGCACTGCTCAGCAAAACCTTGCAGCATTCCTCGGCAGTCCACCTGGTATGTGTGTGAGTGAGCAGTCTTACCTCTTTAGTGTGCGTGTGGAAGGAGACGGACATGTCCAGCAGTAGTTTTCTCTGCTCCACTCTCCTCACGAAGTCCTGGATCCTGACCTCCAGGTGTCGCGCTGCCTTATAGATCTCCTCAGGGTCACACTCGCCCGTCTGGGCCAACTGCTCAGCTGCTTCCAGGAGTTTATCTGCATTAGTGTAAGTGTTCTGATCCGGGGCAGAGAAAACAAGAAAACATGGCAAAGCTCGATCAATCAATGTGCATTTCAAATGGAGGTTGAGATCCAGATATTGACAAATGTATTTATATATATATAGCACTGTATATAATATAGATTGTTTCAAAGCAGTTTTGCGTTAATAAACAAGAAAATAACCATCTTACTGTTGTAAAATAAATCAAATATGAAACCAATTCGGTTTCATCTGTAAAGCAGCTCTACAGAAGACAATAGCATCATTATTCTGCTCAAGTCAGTTCATTGTTGATTCAATTCTGTTCAATAACATTGTAAATGTTGCAAAGTTAGGGTCATCATCCTGGGGTGTGTTTCCCGAAAGCATTATTAGCCAACTACGGCCGCAAGTTCCGTCGTTATCAGCATCGTTCAAGACAAACGCAAACTGCATCGCAAAGTTGTGTGGTTGGAACGACGGCTCTGAACCTGTGGTTAGAAGTACAGTTTCTTGTTTGCATAATCGGTTTTATTCTAATACAGATAATTTTGGGATTGTAACAGGTCCGACCAACTAATTCACCCACATATACACTATATTTCCAAAAGTTTTGGGACGTCTGCCTTATATGCACATGAACTTTAATGACATCCCATTCTTAATCCGTAGGGTTTAATATGGAGTTGGCCCACCCTTTGCAGCTATAAACCCTCTTCTGGGACAACTTTCCACAAGGTTTAGGTGTTTATGGGAATTTTGGACCATTCTTCTAGAAGCGCATTTGTGAGGTCAGGCACTGATGTTGGACGAGAAGGCCTGGCTCGCAGTCTCCGCTCTAATTCATTGGGTTGAGGTCAGGACTCTGTGCAGGCCAGTCAAGTTCCTCCACACCAAACTCACTCAATCCATGTCTTTATGGACCTTGCTTTGTGCACTGGAATGCAGTCATGTTGGAACAGGAAGGGGCCATCCTCAAACTGTTCCCACAAAGTTGGGAGCATAAAATTGTCCAAAATGTCTTGATATGCTGATGCATTAGGAGTTCCTTTCACTGGAACTAAGGCGCCAAGCCAAACCCCTAAAAAACAACCCCACACAATAATCCCCCCTCCACCAAACTTTACACTTGGCACAATGCAGTCAGGCAAGTACCGTTCTCCTGGCAACTGCCAAACCCAGACTCGTCCATCAGATTGCCAGACATTGAAGCGTGATTCGTCACTCCAGAGAACTTCTAGAGTCCAGTGGCGGCATGCTTTACATCGGACGCTTTGCATTGCACTTGGTGATGTAAGACTTGAATGCAGCTGCTCAGCCATGGAAACCCATTCCACGAAGCTTGGAGGTCTGTAGCTATTGACTCTGCAGAAAGTTGGTGCATGCGCTGAACCGCTCTGTGATTTTACGTGGCCTGTTGTTCCCAATTGCTTCCAATTTGTTATAATACCACTAACATTTGACCGTGGAATATTCAGTAGGGAGGAAATTTCACGAATCCCATTCTTGGCCAAGGTACAACGCTTGAATTCACTGAGCTCCTGAGAGCGACTCATTCTTTAACAAATGTTTGTAGAAGCAGTCTGCATGCCTAGGTGCTTGATTTTATACAACTGTGGCCATGGAAGTGATTGGAACACCTGAATTCAATACTTGGAAGGGTGTCCCAATACTTTGGCAATATAGTGTCTATTATGTTCTGTTTAAAGCCTTCTGGTATAAAAAATAAGGAAATTAAATAGACCAGGGGTGCCCAACCCTGCTCCTGCCGATCGACTGTCCTGCACAGTTTATCTCCAACCCTAATCAAACACACCTGAAGCAACCAATTAAGGTCTTCAGGATCACTTGAAAATTAAAGGCAGGTGTGTTTGATTAGGGTTGGAGATGAACTGTGCAGGACAGTCGATCGGCAGGAGCAGGGTTGGGCACTCCTGAAATAGACAATATCCCAACAGACTGCACAAGCTACCTCAAAAGACAATCAACTAAATTAATGATTCATTACTCTTATGGTGATAAAACATTTTCCTCACATGTAAAATCGCATATCCATCTGCAGAACGAATGCAGCCGGTTATCCCAGCCTGCACACGTCACCCCGTTACACTCAGCACGAACCCCGTCAGAAGCAGCAGTTATCACGGATTATCACCTTGTGGCTCTAACATAGCCAAAAACAGAGGAATAGTGGCCCACTGGCTGCTGAGACAAGAGCATTTTCACCCCAGTCCACACTGTTCCTCACTGTCAGACATAAGGTAAGATGCTTTAACGAGAGGCCGGCTAATTAACATGAGATAATTACATGTGTATTCACCTGCTGTGACTGGAGAACAAGAACACATTTACAGCTCCAGAGGGCTTCAATCCTTCATTAAACACACAGTTAGGATATTACAAAGCCCTGAGACAGGAAGCTGTCTACGGGCTCAATGGTGAACACCAAACACACAGCAGTCCAGCAACACACACATGTCACATTATGTACGTTTTTACAGTAGAGTAACAATGAGCTATAAAGGGAAGAAACTTTATTTTACTATTTTCATCTTTTATAAGCTGCTTAGCCATTTCTCTTAACAATCTAGGAGACATTATTAATAAACAGACCAGGGCCTGTTTTCTTATCACTAGGAGTTCTTATATAAAAGCACTTTAGAAAATCAGAAAGAACCAGAAGAAGCTTACGATACAACTTCTCTGTGCGCCGATTTGCAGCGAAAAAACAAAAACAAACAAAAAAGATGAATTTGAAGGAGAAAATGGTTGCTTGCAGAAGTCAGGCTTGTTGATGTTTAATCTATGACTCCTCCCCCTCAACCTTTCCTTGTATCTTGTTCTCTCATTGGCTGTTGGTCATTGCCGGTGTAATTTCCAGCCAAATCTAATGCTGCGATGTTGGGCATTTGTCTGTGATTTACACAAATCTTGATGTAAAGTGAAAATCAGGGGCAAAAACGTGCAGTGTGTACCAAGCATAATGGTGAATTGAAACAGAATATAACTTTTTACAATACCAACTAGCTGAAGTTAGCTAGCTGCTAATAAATCCCCATGCTTTAAACAAAAAACACAAATGATTCAAGTGCAAGGGATTATGGGTGATCAGTGGTCAAAGTGAGCGTGCTCAGCAGCCTGCTAGTTTAACCCAACTCTCCTAACTTGACATTGTAAATTCTTGCTGGGTAATATTTAAAATTTCTTAAACTAAATTGCTTATTTTATTTTATTTTATTTTATTTTATTTTATTTTATTTTATTTTATTTTATTTTATTTTATTTTATTAACTAATGTACACTCAGATGGTTAGTCAGTGGAGTGTCAAGAAGCATAGAAGTTTGAATGAATTATGTTTTAAATTATTTAATATTTGCTAATAAGTTATAAATGACGGTTATTATATGAGTTGCATGTTATAGTGCAGTGTTTCCCAACCCTTAGAAAAGTTTCTACATTTTGTGGCACTTTCCAGTCCTGATGAACTCCAAGGATCAAGGACCCAGTCAAACTCAGCATAGGTCTCAGCTGGAAAATAAAAGTTGAACCTCTCCTCTAGGACTTTCAGATGCTGTGTGATAAGCCCAGGGAGTTTGCTGTTTGAGAGTGCATTGCACAAGGGAAACATATCAAGTTGGCCCTTTTCAACAAAAGAACGCCCTGAAGCCTCGCAATTTGCCGTTAGAAGTGAGAATATTTTCATCTTTGCCTTGCATTTATGTGTTCATGTCATTGAGATGCTTAAAAACATCGGCGAGATATGCAAGTTTTGAACACCATTCCATGTCTGCAATTAACTCTGCATATCCCGAATGCTCCTGATTGAGGAACGTTTTTAACTCTTCCCTCAGCTCGTAGAGTCGTGACAAAACCTTGCCCCGTGATAGCCATCGAACGCCCGTATGTAATAACAAGCTCTGATGTTCGAAAATAGACGGCTCTTCAGTGGGCGTGCCTTGATGAAATTAACTGTATATACTTCTCTGTCCAGTACATCCGAGAGTTCCTTCGGGAGCGTCTTTGCTACCAGTGCCTCCCTATGTAAAAAGCAGTGAGTGGCTTTCACATGTGGGTTTTGCGCTCTGACTCTGCTAATGAAGCCCTTCGTACTCCCCATCAGTACACAAACTGTGACAGTTCTTCCAATTCAACCCCCCTTGTTCAAGATACTCTGTTGTCACATGATATATTTCTTCTCCCGTTGTTTTGTATGGCATTGATTTACAAAATAAAAAAGTTTCTCTAATGCTGTCGCCATCAAAGAATCGAACATTTGCCAGGAGCTGTGCGTGCCCACTAATGTCAGTCGACTCATGTCCAGGACTAATGTCAGTCGACTCATCCAGCTGCAAGGAAAATTTGCCGCTTGATCCGATTTTTTCCAAAACCACACTTTCAATGTCTGAAGACATGTCATTTATTCGCCTGCTAATTGTATTGTTTGACAGGGGAACCTTTGATATTTCTTTTGCTGCTTGTGGGCCGGATGGAATTTTTTTATTTATTTTTTTATTATTGTGTGTCTCTTATTTGTTATTTCAGACATTAGATATTCATATATTAATTGATTTATTCACTTAAATATACTTATTCACTTTTTTTTATTCACACAAAAATAAATAATTTCCCGGTTGGGAAACACTGTTATAGTGGATCTACAGTAAAAAATAAATCTGAAGTGAAATTTCCAGATTTTTCCTTTTCTATAATGACATCTTACAATGAAGTGGAATTAATATTTAGATACACTACCGGTCAAAAGTGAATTAGGATAATTAAGATTTTCAAAAATATATATTTTCAAAAATAAGTCTCTTATAAGCCTCAATAAGGCTGCATTTATTTGATCACAAATAGTAATGATAAGTAACAGTGATATTGTGAAATATTATTACAATTTATAACTATTTTGATTATATTATAGTTTATTGATGGCAAAGCTGAATTTTCTAAATTAACATTTTAGACTAGAAGACTGGAGAAATTATGCTGAAAATTCAGCTTTGCATCACAGAAATATCTTACACTTTAAATATTTTCAAGCAGAAAACAGTTATTTTAAATTATAATAAATATTTCACATTATTACTGTTTTTAATGTATATTTTCAATCAAATAACCTCTCCTGGTGCTGATGGCGTGTTGGTTGAATCCGTGACAGTACTCCAAATCTAACAGATGTTTTGTTAAGATACAAATACAAATGTTAACATGCACTTTGAGATCAGGATCTTAGCTATTCCCGGTAAATTTTCGGGTAATATTACTGTACCTGCAATCCTGTAATATCAGTATCATCTTCTTTCTCTGACTTCTTTGATTGAAGCGAATCTTTATTTTCTCTGTTCTGTTTATTTTCTTCGATTTCTGTGCATAAAGTAATCCATAAACTTGTCTAACGTTATTACAGTAGAACGCATGAGAACTAGCTGACTGTTTTCACCACACTGAGTGATATATTGCTGCTGTAAAATGTATTAGGGATTTGTTTAGGGTTAGCAGCACTAAAAATCCATCATATATCCTGCATTCCTGATTTGATCATACACACACACACATATACATAAATAAGACAAATGACACATGAAGCCATCACTTCATCAGAATGTGGCCTGAAAGTGTCTAGAGGTGTTTGTGTCTCATCTCTCATATCTTCATCAGTCTGTTCTCGGATATCATATGTCTGATAAGCAGATGTCAGACTCAGAATAACAAAAGCTGCATATGTCTCACTGGATACCAATAATGGCTGAGCCAAAACAAATCCCTTACGCTTATTTAGACGGAGTCAGATTGTCTCGGGCCCTTCTCATGACACTGAGACTCATGATCTGTCATCCGGACTATTATGGATTATTCATCTCAGGGGAATTATGTGGATAGAGGCAGGGCTTAGTGTACAGTGATCTTTGTCTCGTCTTTGTGCTGTCAGATTAATACTGCGCAATGTATTTAACATCACTTTGTTTCACAAATATCAGTTCAGCAAGACTTGATCCTTTTTAAGATGACAAAAAGTGTGAATTTAATTCAAATGGGTCTAGTTTGTACACGACAGCATTTAGTAGCTTACCCCTGCAATACTCATTGTCATGCTGCTGGGGTGTTGTGAGTGATTGCTAAGGCGTTGCTAGGTGGTTGCTAGGTTGCTTGCTTACTGGCTCAAAAAAAAAAAAAAAAAAAAAAGCCTGCAGGTCCATGATATGAGGATTTCTATTCCAGATTATGGGTCATGTAGTTGTTCCAACATGGCTTACAATTTCAAGAAGCATACATACAGTTCAAAGGTTTGAAGTCAGTGAGATTTTTTCTATATTTCTGAAAGAAGTCTCTAACGCTTGCAAAGACCGCATTTATTTGTTTAAAAATACAATAATATTGAAAAATATTATTGCAATTTAAAATAACTTCTATTTTAATTCACATTAATTGTAAAGCATTACCCCCAACATTTATTATATTTTTGTAGAAAGCATGATCATTTTTTTCAGGATTCTTTGATGAATTGACAGTTCAAAAGAGCAGCTTTTATTTAAAACAGATAACTTTTGTAACATTATATAATTTTTTACTGTCACTTTTGATCAATTTAATGCATACTTGCTGAATAAAAGTATTAATTTCTCATAAGTCTGTCATGAAAGGCTAAAAATCAATGTCACCATGTAAAAAAAATTGACTTTGGGAACCCAAATGTTGAACCCAAATGTTCCCACAGAGGTTATCCAATTATAACAGACGATATTTACATACAGAAGTCTTAGGGACAGATTTACTAACAGCTTGCATCAGCAAACTCTCTTTTGGTGTTAAAAAAAAACCTACTGTCAGGACTTACCAAAGAGTAATAAAAATAAGCGCTGAAAAGGCGTGGACAGGGATGTTTTTGCAGATGAACTTGTTGCATATGCATTTGTAGGAGTTTCCCTTTCAGACACAAAATTTATGGGAGGAAAGTATTTAAATGAATCATGCAAACTGATCTACTAAGGTTTGCGCTCGTCAATTTACTGGTGTTTGACCCATTATTTTTTAGTGCCCAAAAAAAGCACGTCTTAAACCAGACGCTAATTTGCGCTGCTCTTGGTAGATTGCGTTGGTCATTATGGAAACGATCCGGCTGCGTCTGTGTACTTTAATTTGCACGTCATCAGTAGATCACGCGCAGAACTTTCCACTCCCATCTGTGCTTTTATGGGATTGTGCTAATTTAAGAAAACTAATTTTTTTGGTTTAGCGAGAGGTGTAAAACAATCATTAAACACTGCATTATGGCTGTTTTTAGTGCTACAAAGCTTGACTAATTTAAAGATATTCAAAAGAATGCCCCTAATATATTGTACCTGCATTCCATTATATTGCTGTAATAGCCATTCATAAGGAGAATATCAATGTATACAGTACAGTAGTTAAGTCCTTTGTTTGTACAATAATACAGTGTGAGCGAGGCACATCCAATGTGGCAGTTTTCCAATAATATCAACATTCAATCATGTTTATTTGACTTTTGTTTTGTGTGCAATAGAAACAACAGCCTGAAAAGACACATGCCGATTCCAAAAAAAGAGACCAATATTACCTCACAGCTCTCTCCTGAGATGAGTTCACAACAACACAAATTGACTGTGAATTTTCACACTTCTACCTAACCATTTTTATTTATTTTTTTAACCTCAAGTTACTAATTATGAATATTTAGGATGAATTACAACACTGGGGGAATTTGGAAACTGCTTTATGAACATATCTGAACTCATTGCCCATCCAGTAAAGGAAACCATCTGTGAAGCTCATTTGATGGAGCTCCAGAGGCCTGAAAACATTTCCATTAGCCCTTTCTCTGAAGCGTTTGTGTTTGCTGTGCAACCACCACTGCATTTGTTGACATCTTTATTATATCATTTGATTAAATGTCTCTAAAGGGACAGACACCAAAAAAAAATCTTCCTGTAATTATCCAGAGGATTGTCTCCTTGTGGCTAGTGGGGTCTGTTTGAGATTTGTGCGGTATGGGAAATGCTCCTGATAGAATGGTTTTTGTTTGCATGGCAGGAAGACACAGCAGATGTGTGCTAGGGACACACCAGTCTCAGTCCTACATGTGTCAGCGTCTGATTCTAATTGTACTGTTAGACTGGGACCAAACTAGGCTCACCATGATACGCGATAAATCACATTTCTTCCATGTTAGTCCGAGTTTTTGTTCTAACAAGCCATGACTGTCAACAGTGCTCGGCATTAAAACATTGTGACAGTCGATTTTTACAGTCTCAGCCTTGTACAGCAGAGCCACTGGCCATTTAGAGCTTGCACACGAAATGGCAAGAGCAGTCTGAAATTGCAACTTCTGGATGCTTTATGGAAACAAAGTCATGTTGGTACAATGAGTACATTTTCCAAGGTTTGCAAGGTTCGTGAATCTTAGAAAGAGGTTTTTGTTTGAGATAATTAACCTTATAACCCCTACTTATAAATCTATTTTTTAAAGGCCAACATGATGAAAACTTTGCTGAAAAACCTGTTGTACACAATCAACCACATGCCTTCTTTATTTCACGATGAACACTTACTGGACTGAAGCAATGTAGGTTTACTTATCAATACATCTTTTTTGTTCTTTTTTTAAATCATGTTAAAATGTGAGTATCAAATATGATAATGTTAAAAGGTCAATGGTCAAGAGCCCAAGTAAAGCAAGCACTGATCACCATAATGGTGACTTCAAACTTTGAACATCGAAACCTCTGTTAATTTAATGCCATTAATTGTGAAATCCCCACTTTTACAGAGGTATATTGTCGAGAACAACAGTATTGCAGCACGATTTGTTAAGCCAGCGGACTCATATGCACACGCCGACAGGGGCGTAGTAATCATTTCAAATGTCAAGTGTAATATCAAGTGTAATTTTTTCTGACCTTTTTCTAGTTGATAGGTTTTATTTAATTTTTATTTATGGTATCTTTTGCTTTTAATTAGCTCATTTGCTGAAATAAAACAAACCACAAATTTGTATTCTATGAAAAAAAAAGTCTTTATTTTGCTTTATGATTTGCTTTATGCTTTATAATGATTGGTTTATTTACTACAAACACTTGTGCATTAAGTCATTGTGGATTTTATAAAATGTAAAACATTTTTTTGTTTTGTTTTTTACCACAGAATAAAGCAGAAAATATATTTAATCGTAATCGTGTGTTTATTGTCTTCATGTTTCATCAGTCAAAATGTTTCAGCTTTAGCTGGATGCCTTTGTCCATATAAGGGATTTCCTGGAAAGTCACAAGTGTAATGACTTCTATGATTCTCACTTGTGGACTTTCTGCGCCAGGGCTTCCAGTCTGAATAAAACAGACATTACACTCCCTAATGTTCACATCGCCTCGTTTTGGATAAGAATAAAACGCCAGATCATACATAGACTGTCTTGTCTCTTTGAATTTAAATCTAGTTTTATTCACATTGGCCGATGAAAACCTCTACGTGAACACACTAGCACACTAGTGGGAGGAAGCGTATTCTACGCCCATGTCACGCTGCATGCCAGTTTTGACCACAAAAGATGAGGTCATTTGATTGGATGTCATGTACACTCTCAGAAAATAAAGTACATAATTGTACCTTTAGGGGTACAATGGCTTGTCACTGGGGCTGTACCCTCAAGGGTACAATATTGTACCTTAAAGGGATACTCCACTTTTTTTGGAAATAGGTTCATTTCCCCAGAGTTAAACAGTTGAGTTTTACCGTTTTCGAATCCATGCAGCCGAACTCCGGGTCTGGCGGTACCACTTTTAGCATAGCTTAGCATAGATCATTGAATCGGACAGGACCATTAGCATCTCTCTCAAAAAAATGATCAAAGAGTTTCGATATTTTTCCTATTTAAAACTTGACTCTTCTGTAGTTACATCTTCTACTAAGACCGACGGAAAATGTAAAGTTGCGATTTTCTAGGCTGATATGGCTAGGAACTATACTCTCATTCCTGCGTAATAATCAAGAAACTTTGCTGCCATACCATGAGTCCAGCAGGCGTAATGATATGATGCAGCGCCTGAAAATAGGTCTAATAGGTTAGACAAACTTAGTCCCGGTCACGTTGGAAGTTACCGAACTGGGGACTATTTTCAGGCGCTGCGTCATATCATTACGCCTGCTGGACTCATGGTATGGCAGCAAAGTTTCTTGATTATTACGCAGGAATGAGAGTATAGTTCCTAGCCATATCAGCCTAGAAAATCGCAACTTTTCATTTTCCGTCGGTCTTAGTACACGATGTAACTACAGAAGAGTCAAGTTTTAAATAGGAAAAATATCAAAACTCTTTGGTCATTTTTTTTAGAGAGATGCTAATGGTCCTGTCCGATTCAATGATCTATGCTAAGCTATGCTAAAAGTGGTACCTCCAGACCCAGAGTTCGGCTGAATGGATTCGAAAACGGTAAAACTCAACTGTTTAACTCTGGGGGAGTTGTAAAATGAGCCCATTTCCAAAAAAAGTGGAGTATCCCTTTAACCTTTAAAAGAAACGGTACATATATGCACCTTTAAATGCTTTTTGATCCTCAAAAAGGTACATATATGTACCTTGAGGTCCAATAATAAGCCCGATGGGGTACGTTAGTGTAGATTGTACCTTGGGGGACAGAAATGGACTCCTACTGTACCCCTATTTCTGACAGTGTATTTGACATTTTATGGCACTACCATTTTCCTGTTTTTAAACTAGAGGTGGCATTTTGCCTGTTAGAAATACACAATCGCTTTTAATGTTATTTTAAGGTGGGGTAGAAGTAAACAAACGGCAAAACTTTTGTCTGTGTACCCCCTCTTACCTCACACACCCCAGCTTGAACCACTGGACTAGAATAAGCTGGAGTCATCCAGTCTTCATACTAAAATGAAAAATTCTGGTGGTGCAAGGGTAGGATTTATGTTGCATCACACTGGAACGTGAAAGCACTCAATTAAGCCTGAAAATTACTGTAAATGTGAATAAAGCCCCTGTTTATTGGATGTGCTGCTATGCAATACGACCTGATATTGCACATATTGTCTGAGAAACTTTTTAATTGGCTGTTTTTGATGGATATAACTGAATGATTCAATCTGAAAACAAGTGGCTTAAATAAGATTGATGTGGATTAGTCCAATGGTTTTGTATTAATCTGACAGCTGTTGTCTCACCTGTGCCACCTCCTCAAAGTCATCATGGCGTTTCTGGAGGGCTCTGGCTCTGTGCAGGGATTTGCCCACTCCTGTGTGTTTGCTGAGGAAAGCCTCTCCATGGTTCTCTATCCAATCAATCACCTGCAACACACAAACACACACAATCCATAACGTGCACTGACAAAACATCACAACACAGAGCTGAAAGAAAGTCTATCAAGCAAGCTCCTGTTTTCCCTAGTCCATTCAGTTTGATGTTACATATAGAAAGCCAGTTATAGCACACACATCAGTGCCAGTGACTGCTCGCATACTCTCATGGGCATATGAAAGAGGAGTGATCAATCCGCATCGGTTTTCTGTCCAATAGTGATCCAAAGACTCTTTTTCATCATCCCTAGGGACACTGTGTTGCAAATAACATTCCTCCAGCGACATCTTTAGATTAGACTGATGTGAAATGTGACTTAGGCAACACAATCAAACACTAGAAATCCAGCAATGCTGACATGCTCAAACTAAACACTGAGAACATGTTGAAAATATATAAACGTGCAGAACAAACTCCCCTTATTGTCTATGTTCATTAATTGTGTTTATATATACAGAACAAAAAACGTAATGTTCAGAGCTTTTATAGCTGAGGAGACTGAACGGTAGGGTAGGTGATTTCGGAGCAGCTAGCAATAGCAAGGAAACTTTTTGCTAACAACACTTTGGTTTCAACATCTGTTGATTTAAAATGTGCTTGATAAATCAATGACCTAAACTAAACTAAACTTTGAAAGCATGAGATCCCACCCTCCTTTCAGAGCGTCTCCAAAGCCACACCTCCTTCAAAACACATGAACGATCACAGCAGAGTCTGCAAAGCGTCACAGGGACGACGTTAAATTACCTCTTGTCTCAAAGCATATAACACCACAATAATAATGAACATAACAACTTACAGAGCTCTTATTTGTACCACCTGACTGCTGCAGTTTCAATTCGGTGTTGATAGTGTTTACACAGAAACAAAAATCTGAGTCTGCGGACAGGAATGACACCGGGTATAATGTTAAAGGTTTCCATCTCGTAATTACGGTTATGACATGGCGTGAACGCAGCATAAGCTCATTGTTTTGGTTCAGGAGGAACTGTAAAAGGTGTCTGCTGTTTGTTTGCGGCGCTCAGTGACTGTCTACAACTCTGATGACGTGTGATGTCTGCGCAGAGATATGGAACTACATATGCTGACAGACGGACATCAGATCGAATGGAATGATTGGACGAACATTTTTTGGTCCTGAGTCTTCCACAGATGATGTTTTTTTTTATTTTATATTTAGACCAATTAATTTATTGATTGCTATAGACCTTATGCGCCAGAGAAATTAGAATATTGTCTTTGAGCTTCCGTTTTTGCAGTCGCTCTGTATATTTCTATGGCATTGCTGTCCAGGAGTAATTAGCTTTTGAAGTGGATTTACTTAATGTTAAGTTAACAAAAGTTATCATGAGGATTGTAATGTTTAAAGCAGATGTCTTAACGAATGTCAGTCGACCGGGAACACTTCCCATAAATCCTGATGTACTCGTTACATCATAAGAAGAATGGCATCTAAGCTAATTTTAGTGTCTTCGTTTATCCCGAGGTTTTCCCGCAGCCTGCCGGATCCAGGCCGTATCCAGATCTGACGAATGACCTTCGCCTGGACCCGATGACAACGCAGTGCTGAAGTGCCAACTAGTCTCTCCCTATGGAGGATCCCTTTCCCACTCTACAGATAAAGCGTTGTCGGGAAAATTCGTTTCGCGTACCTACCCCGAAGTGACAAAATAAAATACAATTCTGTATCAAAATTTATAAGAAAAGACCAGTACTTTGTTTAGGCTTGGTTTGTAGGGAATTACAAACCTGCACACATATATTCAAACGCACATAACTATAGAACCAATTCTTAAACGCATGTGAACGCCATCAGCGTTTCTCACAGGTTCACGTTTAAAGTCTGTGTAGAGAGAATGGTGTCGTCTTAGCGGCCCCTAATTTAATAACAAATGATCGTTGCGATGGAAGCGAATCAATCAAAACTAACATTAGCTGGAAAATAACTTTATTAAAGAACCGCTATAAAGCCAAAACAATCTCTGTTATCTTAAATTATACGTTTATCTCTGTAAAGCTGCTTTGAAACAATCTACATTGTTAAAAGCGCTATATAAATGAAGATAAAAAAAAAGAACGGGAAGATTTTAAAACAAGCCGTTCATTAATAAACATGTAAAATCACTGTGAAAATACAAACCGGAAGTCAAAAGACAACGAGCGCAGCGCTGAAAAGGGGCGGGGCTACATAAGGTCTATAAGGATGTGAAGAGAGTTTTAACCAGAATAACAAAAAGTTTTTATTAAAAAAAATGTCCTACCCTACCTTTTAATATAGTTGTCAGTCGATTCATTCATGTGTCAACTCTGTCATGCATATTTCGCCCAAAATTCCTTAAAACATAAATATAGAAATAAAAATATAAAAATAAATGGCCAGGTGACATAACATCATGTTTTCACTGTCCCTTCATTAGTTAAGGTTATTTAATGCATAATGCAACTAACATTAACTAACAATGAGCAATACGTTTTATAAATCCTGTTAACATTAGTTTAAAATATATATTCATTGTTAATTGCATTAAATAATATTAACAGATACAGCTTGTGATTTTAATAATGTATTAGTACAAATTTGAATTAATATAAAATAAATTACTAAATGCTGCAGCACTTGAACAATTTTTAACAAATGGAACCTTATTTTAAAGGGTTACCAAATTATATTAAATGCATTTTTATTCAATTATAAACTTTTTCAATTACATGATACAATTTTGAGAGAAATACAGCCTGAATATACTAAACCGATACATATCTGTGGTTTAATTGATTTAATTTTGAAACAAACACCAATCATCTGACCACCTTTTTCTGGTTACAGTCGTGGTAAATGTGGTTCTTCTGCTACACTTGCGTGTTTGCAAGTTATACAATGATAATCAAACATGCAAACAATTGCGTCAACGAGTTCTTGTTTCTGTTACATTGATTAATGCATCCACTTCATGTTCTAAAAACAGCTTCCTTCTTTCACACGCACATTAACAGAGGCTGATGAGATAAATATAGCCCTGCGTGATGAGTCAATCAGAAGATACGGCTGCTCACAATCTGGAGTTCACAGATGGCACAGGTTACATCCACTCAATCCAAACACCTGTTTGGCCAAATAAATCAACTCATAATTCAATAACAATCAAGCATTTGTGTTTGACTATCAGTCATTGTGACTCGCAAGATGTTTGACTAAAAAAATCTGTTATGTGTGTGTCCATAACTATTGATTATACTTTGTAATGACTGTTTACATAAAGAACCTCAGCAAATCAAACTTATGATAATAATCAAGTACAAGAAATAATCAAGGAAAAGACATAATAAACTGTGTTTACAAGTGTTTCGTAAACAGTCAGAACTGCTATTACAATTTCTCCTGCTTTAGGGGTCGGTGACAAATAAGGATGTCTAAGATTATGAAAAGGAAAAATCTTAGAAAAAATTTGGTTTAAAATGCCAAGTTCTAAAAAGTGTATTCGTTGTATTCATTTACGTGCCTTCGTTTAATCAAAAATTATTTTGAGAAAAATTATTTAGATTTAACTTTTATTCTTTTGGCAGACACTTTTATCCAAAGCGACTTCCATTGCATTCAAGATATACATATTATCAGTTCCTGCATTCCCCAGAATTTAAACCCATGACCTTGGCGTTGCTTGTCACAGTCATGTCTTGTTTTGTTTCATTGTCTTGTTCTGTTTAATTTGTAGTCATGGTTCACTTTGTCACTGTTTTGCCTGTGTTCTAGTTCATCATTAGTTGTCGTGGTTTCTTATTAGTTAAACACGTGTTTCCTGTTCGGTTGATCCTTCCCTTTGTGTATTTAAGCCTTCAGTTTTCTCACTTCTGGTTTCCACATTAACATTTAACGTTAATATTTTATGTGTGTAGTGTTTTCACTCTCTCTGTTTTATAAATATTATCATAATTTGTCATTCAGCATCACTCATCTCTGTCATGCCTTACCCACTACCCCAACTCTATAACACTGGCCTCGATGAGAAATAAAAGGCATGCCTGCGCTTAGATGGTCCTAGAAGAAGCTTCACAGAGTATCTGGAGTGGGTGCTGGTGCAGTGTGACTCACATTTTACGTCTGCCTCACTGCTGAGGACATCGCCAGCCCCACTCTGGACCCAGAGCCCAGCCCGCCTTCAGCGATGCCCGGAGTGGAACAGCCAGTGCCCATCACAGACTCGAAGCCGGAGCCCGTCACGATTCCAGAGCCTGAGCGTTCACCAGAGACTATTTTAGTCTCAGAGCCTGAGCCCACAGCAGAGTCTGGACAGGTGTGTGAGCTGGCAACAGCGTCTGTCACGGAGGGCATATTAGTGGAGTTCGAGGGGATGAATCGGAGCCCCACCCACACTCCCCTGGCCGAGGTGTGTAAACTAAGCTGGAGCTCGACGGAATTGGTGTTGGATGAGTTGGATGAAGAGGAGTTTGCTGGTCTACAGTCTCTACTGGTCCCATCCAGTTCCAAGTTATCTTCATCTCTGCTGGTTAAGCCAGTTCCAAGTCATCTCAGTCTCACTGGTAACTACAAGTTCCAAGTCCTCTTTGTCTTCGCTGGTTAAGCCCAGTTCCAAATCGTCCCAGTCATCGCAGGTTGAGCCCAGTACCAAGTCATCTCATAGGAATTTGCTGGTCTACAGTCTCCACTGGTCCCATCCAGTTCCAAGTCATCTCAGTCATCGCTGGTAACGCCCAATTCCAAGTCCTCTTTGTCATCGCTGATTAAGCCCAGTCCCAAGTCATTTTCATCTCTGCTGGTTAAGCCCAGTTTCAAGTCGTCCCAGTCATCGTTGGTAAAGTCTAGTCCCAAGTCATCTTCATCTCTTCATCCCACCACATCTTCCCACTAAGTCTCCTTAGTCATTCAGTACCAAGTTGTCCACCATTGCCTCTGCCCAGCTCCAAGTCCATCCAGCATCCCTCTCCCTCCTCCTCTGCCAAAGCCATCCAGTACCTGAGCCTCATCTCTGCATTCTCTCTTCAGCCCCTTAGCAGTCTCTGCCTGAGGCTTACCAGTCGCCTTGGCCAGTGGATCCCTCAGTTTCACCTCAAACCTTCAAACCCCAGGTTCCACATCGCCCCTCTGACTCATCGGCTCCATCTTGGCTCAACGATCCATCTGCTCCACTATGGTATGTCATCCCTCAGGCTCCGCTTGGCTCCCTCATCCCTCTGACAACACCTTGGTCCATCGTCAACTTCCGAGTCATCAGCTGCTCCTCAACTCTGCACCCCTCTGGCTCTGCCGGGCTCCTCCTTCCCTCCGATTCCACCATTGTCCTCATTCCTACTATCTCCGCCCTTGTCTGCCAAGACCACATCTCCACCTCGGCCACGCCCACCTGCGGCTTAGCTGTGGCCCTCCAGACTAGTGGTGTCGACCTGGGTCTTCGGCTCTTTGACTCCACCTCGGTCTCCATTTACACCAGCTCCATCTCAGTTGGTCGTCTCCCTGGTTCCGCCTGGCCTCTCCAACAAGGCTCCACCATGGCACCTCCCTCCATCGGTTCCACTGTGGGCCTTTATCAGGATTTGACTCTGAGTCATCCTCTTACTCCTCCTGTCTCCACTCTGGCTCCTCCCATCATAATGTTACAGTCATGTCTTATTTATTTTCATTGTCTTGTTCTGTTTAATTTCTAGTCATAGTTTTATTTGTCACTGTTTTTTTTGCCTGTGTTCTAGTTCATATGGTTTCTGATTAGTTGCACACCTGTTTCTTGTTTTGTTGATCATTCCCTCTGTGTATTTAAGCTTTCAGTTTTCTCAGTTCTTGTGTATTTGTTAACGTTTAACGTTGTGATGTGATGTGTAATACTATTGCTCTTTATGTATATTAAAAGACTTTTCCTCATCTTTTTCAAACATTGTGACAATGCAATAACTTTGTCGTGGATAGTTACACCACCTTGACATTTTTTAACCAACCAACCAAATAAATTATTTAATGTAAAACTTATTTGATTGATTGATTGATTGATTAATTGATTGACTGATTGGACACAAATGTCACACCATTTACCCATAGGGACTCCTTAATAATTGCAACTGAATGTTTTAAATGATGAGTTTTGTTTATGTTCTTGGTTTCAGGTCTTTTGTTTTACAATGACATTTTACAAAGAAACTTGTCTCACACAATGGTCTAAAATAAAGGTCAAGGAACCATTTTGACCTTTACCAGACAAACACAGGAAACCTAAAATATTTGTGTAAAAAAACAGAGACACTTAGATATTTTATGTCAGACTGGTACAGAACACTAACTCCATGAAATGGAAATCTGTCTCAGCAGGCTGTCTCTCACACCTCCCCCAGTCTCCCCCACCATGACTCACAACCCTTGTTTACTCTGGTTATCAGGGTTTCCCAAGTAACCGAGTCCAGACCACTTGTGTACTCTGCTGATAACCCCATGACTCACTGGTGACCACAACCAATTCATTACTAAGTTCAGAAAAAAAAGCAAAGATAACAAAGCAGAACCCCTCTGTTCTTATCAAAAAGGGTGTCTGACTGCCACAGATTGAGGCACAGATCATATAGAGAACTCTAGGGAAGAGTGTGTTGAATGTAGACAGGCACAAGAGTGTTTTTAAATAAACAGCTCACCCAGAAATTAGCATTTATCTTATGTGGAAAAAAAAAAAGAGATGTTTCAACAGAATGTTGACAGTGAATTGGCATAGGTTCTGTTAAGCTTCAAAAATGACATTTTCAGGATACACATTCTTTTTTTGGGGTGAAGTATTCCTTGTAACTGTAACTTGCAATGAACACAAATATGACTTGTATGTGTATGAGTGTGGGAGGTCTGTTCATTTACTCTAAATAACTCAACCTACTCATTACCTGTATTTAACTACACACTTGAAGATATTTGGCCACATCTCACCCTCCATTACTCAAGAATTGCAAACATTTCAGGGTGAGGCAAACTAACATCACCAAATATGGGTAATAATAACAATCTGTCTCCCAGAAAACATTCAGTATGTTGATATCTCATTCAAATCAATGATCCAAGTTTATCAGAGCCGTATGTTTGTGCTTAAAGAGTTTAGCATTTTGTATTGCATCCACCTGATCAGTGTTTGGAGGGTGAAATATAACTCCACCAATCAGAGATTGAGTTTCATGCATATCAGAAAATCTGTGCATGATGCTTTAACAAATCAGTAGGTCAGATCAACACTAAACACTCATCTAATGCAAGAGGTAAATTAAATTATTTTCTTCATACATCTACAAATCATATTCATATTCCACCACCTGTTACATTGACCGATTTTTATATCTATGGTTCTAGAAAATTAAAAATTAAAAAAGTAGATGTTTCATTGTAGATTCTTAAGATCAGTTCAGAGTCATAAACATCACATTTCTTTCTTGAATTAGCCCATCGCTTTCTGGGTTATCTACATTGTTAATAGATGGGGTTTTAGAAAGAACTATAAAATAAAAAGCATTTAATAAAACTGATAGTTGTGGTCATGGATGCTGATTGGTCAATACAGTTTTCCAGTTGACATATTGACCAATCAGTCAACTTACAAAAAACACAATACAGAAACAGCTATGAGGTAAAACACCTATTCAACAAATATTGTGTACAGAGACCATAAAGACTATTAACCTGATTGTACATCACCCTGATATACTTAATATTATTATTGTGCAGTAGCTGTTTCTTAAAAGCAATAAATCACTCGAAACAATGCTAAATTCCCATAAGAAAAAGTACACTTTAGCCTAGTTTTAAAAAGATTATTTAAATAATACACTTTAAAAGAATATACTTAAGGACAAAGTGATTGTAATGTTTTTGGACACTTAATTGGATGTTAATTGCAATTGCTTGAAAATGTATTATAGTTTAAATTTACATTAAATGCTTTACAGTTCCTCTTCACCCTATTTAAGTACAATGATTTAAGGATTTAAGTAGATCTTTAAATGTAATTTCATACTTCTTTGTCTTTAAAGTTTACTGACAAGCATTTCACAAAAAAAACTAAATTAACTAAAAATACTTTAATGTCATTTCTATTGAAACTTGTATTTGTAATTCGTACACTGTTAGAAAAATCTGTAGAAATTACAGTATTACTGGCAGCTACTTGCCAGTAACTTACTGTAGATTTAAATTTATGTTATTTACTGGCAACAATTTGTTCAAAATTAAATGAACATTAAACATTAACAAGTCTTTATCTTTACAGAATAAAACTAAAATAACAGCCTCATGCAAAGCATTCTGGGAACCAAAATCTGAAGGAAAAAAAACAGAAAAAGGTTGATGAAGATTTCTGGTTCCCAGAATGCTTTGCATTAGATTGTTATTTTATAGTTTTATTCTGTAAAGACAAAGACTTGTTAATGTTTAATGTTCATTTAACTTTGAACAAACTGTTGCCAGTAAATAACATACATTTAAATCTACAGTAAGTTACTGGCAAACAGCTGCATAACTACAGCAAATTTTTTACAGTGTAATGTAACAGTTGTAATGATGAAATTGCAATCTAGTACATTTAAAATATTAACTTTAAATGTAATATTGAATAACAGACTACAGTTAAATTTACAATCAAGTACTTTACATGTGTTTTAGTATGTTAGTCAACACATCAAAATAAGTGTACTTATTTTAAGCACAACAGCAGAAACATTGTTCAGAACATTGAAACATTATGATTTAAAATGTACACTTTAAAAGTGTGTTAAGAAACATGTCATGAAGGTGTACTATTCAAATACATTTAAGTGGCTTTTTATTTCATTAATATTACATTATCTGCAAGTACAGTTTTTTTTAAAACATTCTTTTAAGATTTGGAGTGCACTACAAATACACAAAGTTTATCACTTTGTAAAAAGAAAATTCAGAAGAGAGAATAGAGAGGATTAAAAACAACCAATATGCTGCTCATCATCCCTGAAACTGATACAGGAGTTGAGTAATGTCAATTTTATTGTTGACGGCAATGTGTTTTATTGTTCTCTGCACTGTGTTTGGCCTCTGGCTGGTCTGAATCCAGCCCCCGTTTGGGCTCTTCAGCTCTTTGGTTCTGGTTCAGATCTTGATTTGGCCGGGTCTGTTGGCTGTTTTTCAGGGCTGACCCCGGCCTGATAAACCAGAGCTGAATCCAGGCCCAGAGCTGCCACAGACCCGCTGAAAGAGGCTAATGGAGAGATATTAACTGCTCCTCTGGGCACATATCCAACACTAAAAAAATACTCAAAAAAAAAAAAAAAAAAAAAAAACCTGGTGTGTAATATAACTGTACAACACTGAATTTATGGTGACCTGTTGTTGACAAATTTCCTCATTCAACATTCTGCACTTCAAAATTATGGATGAATTAAAGCACATATAAGAAAAGAAAAAAACATGATAACTATTTAATTCCCGTACAAAAAAAGTACTATGGTAAAGTGATGTGTATATATATTCAGTCTAAGTAGGCAACTAGTTAGGAACACTCTGTCAGTGAGAGAGCCTGAGAGAGTGTAGACATATGTGAACATTTATCTACCTGTTGGACGTCCTGCTGGAAGACACAGAGCTGCAGTCTCTGATGCAGTCGAACTTTACGGTGCTGCCAGATGTTCTCCAGACGTCTCTGGTGATGCAGGACCTCATGGACCACGTCCAGAATACAGTGCACGGCTTTAGAGTAGTTAGCTGTTGCAGTCAGAGACTCTGAGTTACCAGGACTCAACGGCCGCTGAAGAACGTCAAGCAAAGCCTTACCATCCTGACTCACCTGAAGATAGAGATGTGGTCAGTGAGATTTTTTTACTATGAAACTTTTATTCAGCATTAAATTGATAAAGAGTGACAGCAAAGACACTTATAATGTGACAAGATATTTCTTTTTTAAATAAATGCTGTTCTTTTGATCTCTCTAATCACCAAAGAATGCTGAAATGTTTTCAACATTAAAAAAAATGAACATATTAGAATGATTTCTGAAGGATCATGTGACACTGAAGACAAATCACAGGAATACATTACAGTTTAAAATATATTCAAATAGAAAACAGTTGAAATTGTAATAATGTCACTGTATTTTTGTTCAAATAAAAGCAGCTTTATTTCATAAACATAAAAAATTAAAAATAAATAAAGACCCCAAACTTATCCAAAACCCCAAATGGTAGTGTATTTGTCTGAAATGGCTTAAAACGACAATTTCAGTCAGGACCACTTCGCCAAGTTGCCTATATAAATGTATTACAATTATAGCACACAGTGTTTGTGTCGGCGGTATGGTTTTGTTCTGGGCAAAACTCCTACGCCTGTCCATCCAGCTATGCCTGGACAGAGCGGGGAGAGCAGCAAGTCAAACCCCCCTGAGGTACAGAACAGAGCCAGTATATGCATACATAATTACAATTCTCAATTACATGAGTTGTGAAAATACTAATACATGATAGAAAAGCTTGCAATGTTTTGAACTGTACAGGAAAAACTAAATAGTCAGACTGATTAAAGGTTCGGTTGGGTGGAGTTGGGGTTGGAGGATCGAGTTTAAAGTCGAGCAGCGATGCTATGGAGGAAATGCTGAAGGAATGGGAGTTTATATGTGCCGCTGTGTTAGATGTCGACACTGGATTGGAACACGTCATGAAAAGCTCAGCAGATGCGAGCTTGGCTGACGTGGCCTGCCTGAACTAACGCGATGCTTGATGTTTACAATAATTTTGACCAAACAGACACTGAAACAAATGCAAGAAATACAGTAAAAATAACCATGGCAAGTTTTCCACAAACTTTCCAGAATGATAACCAGAAATATAACTATTACAGCTGCTCATGTTCAGGGTTAAGTAGGCAAGTAACTCATCTGGAATTGTTCATTTGATCTAAATGAGGTTACGTCAGGTATCTGTGATAGAAACAGAGATCCTCCATTAGAGACCTAGAGTATATTTGATTGTGTAAAACTACCCTTAGTGTTTTATTGTGTACCAAGGTCAATATGACTTTTAAACGAGATCTACAACAGAGCACATTCTCTAATGTCAGATCTTTAAACAGAGTCATGGGTAAACGTCTGAAGAGCTTGGAAACACAGGGATACATTTTCAGTCTGAGTATCAGGGGTGGAGATCTGTGAACTAAAGTAGCACAATAACATTGTGGCATTGTTTTCCTGTTGTGTCTTCAGATTAATTAGGGCCGGTTCACTAATTTGTTCTAGTTCAAACAACATTAGTACAACTGTAGGTTTATTGTGAAACATAAGCACAGAGACTTGCCATCCTCAGTGGACAGTTTTAGACATGACCCACAACACCTGGTGAAGTTAACTTGGTTAAAAACCACAACTTGATCCTAGAGAACTATTCAACTACAGACTGATCTTGAATATCATTTTCCAGTCAAAAATACAAGAAAAGGCAGTATCCTCAAAACTATGTTCCTTCTTAGAGAGAAATGGTATCTGCAAGGATTTCCAGTCAGGATTTAGACTGTATCATAGTACTCAGACTGCTCTCAGCAGAGTTACAAATTACTTGCTCTTATCATCCGATCATGATTGCAACTCTCTATTAGTGTTACTGGACCTTAATGCTGCATTTGACATTATCAAACCCCAACATTCTTTTGAATAGGTCCGGAAATTACATTTTGCATTAGTGGAACCGCATTGTCATGGTTCGATTTGTACTTATCTGACCATCATCAATTTGTAGTAAATGAAGAGGTTAATAAAAATCATTATGGAGAACAGCAAGGCTCAGTACTAGGACCGTTGCTTTTCATCCTATACATGCTACCCTTGGGAGATATCATTAGAAAACATGGTGTTAGTGTTCACTGTTATGCTGATGATACTCAGCTCGATATTTCTTTGCCGTCTGACAAAGCATACCAACACACAAAACTGCATAGTTGATTTTTTTTTTTTAAATAAATAAAAAAGCATAATTTACAAAGTAAATGTATTGTTTTGTAGCCATGGTTTTTAAAACAGTCATATCATTTATCTTTCTTGCGGTCATAAGTCAAGAATAAATGCTTTCCAAATATTATATTTTATGTCGCGTCATGTCACTTCACATATATACTGTATCAATCAATCAATCAATCAATCCATCAATTTTCATTCAAAATATTATATTATTTGTCTTGTGTTCTGAAAGGAAATAAAAAATTTGATATATAGGATCGTATTGCGAGTTGTGTTCTCACCTCTGTATAAGCTTGCGTGACTTGTTCATAGAGCGTCTGATGATGATGAATGGCCAATTCCAGATCCTGCATCTCTGATGGCAGTCCACCTTCACTGCACATCTTACACCACGCTTCCACACCAGATAGAAACTGCAAAAACAGAGAAACACAGACTATTTCACCACTGCATCATTTAAAATGATTTATTATATTTATAAAAGCTGTTTACACGTTCTGAGAGCTACAGTTGAAGTAAATAAGAAACGTGGTACCTGCTCAGATTTCTGATGGAAGACAGCAGACATGGCAAGGATGGTGCTGCGTTCATCAAGAGCAGCGGCAAAGCTCTTCCACTCCTGATCGAGCTGAGTGCTGATCTGTTTGATCTGCTGAGTCGCGTAGTGACCAGCCTCCGACAGCCGGGACGCCACTGACATGATGCGGTTTATGTTCACATATGCATTCTGGAAAATGTGAGATTAGAAATCATTGCAACGTGTGAAGGAGGGAGCAAGATGCAAACACGGCAAGATGTCATAAAAACTAGTGTGAATCCATAAACATCATCTTCATATGCAATTTTTATAATTTCATAATTCAAATATGGTTAAAGTGTACTGCCCAATATTACTGGCAAGGATTTATGGTAAACTAAAATATACTTTAATGGCAATTTTAATTTCTATTTAAGTTTTTTTTTTACATTTTTGTAATTTCACATTTGTAATGATAAGGTTGAAAAGGCTGAAAAGGTTGAAAATATTTAAAATATATTAACTTTAAATGCAATATCAAATAACATGCTAAAGTTAAAATTACAAGTACTTTATATGTGCTTTAGAATGTTAGTAATTACATCAAAATAAGTGTACTTCTTAAACCAATCATTTAAAATGTTCTTTGACATTATTACAAAGTGCACTTTTTAAAAGTGTAATTAATTGTGTTAAGAAAGTCATGAAAGTGTACTCTCTTTAAGTACACTGAAGTGACCTTTTATTTAATTAATATTATATTATCTGCAAGTACAGTTTTTAAAATATATTTGTAAGATTTAAAGTACACTACAAGTGCACATTTAGTACAATTAATCACACTTCTTTCTCACAAGGGATACATCACTGGTGGTTGTGCGCTACAGTGAGTTTACCGCTGATATGGGGTGTTCTTAGGCACAAGTACGTTTAGTTTATTACTTCAGTTTATTAATGGTAATAATTGAAATAAACAATCAATCCATCAAATAATATAACTCACTAGTTGACAGATGTTGACAGAACTCTTTACAGATGTTGAGCATCATAGTACTTTTCTACATTCATATACAGTAGAATATGTGGTCTATATAAATGCTGCTCATCCAATCTGAACTATCCTTTTTTTTTTTAAATGTATTTAAATCATGACAAGTCTCTGAATAGTTTTAACATATGACAAATGTTAATGCTTTTGATCTTGGTGTACTAGATCTAACTAGGCAGGTGGAGCTGGGGGAGGTAGAGGGTTTCAGAGGAACTCTATTGCAGGGAACATTGAACCATACCATTTAAATGTTAAGCAAGCCATCTCACTGGCTGCAGATTAAGCAGATTAACCAGTCTGAGGCCATGTAGTAAACAATGGCTATGTTTACATGCACAACTTTTGTTTCCATCGGACTGAATTCATTCCGATTGATAAATATGTGTGATTAACCATGTGATTGGGTTAATCTGCACGTTTATATATATCACAAGCTTCAAATCGGAATAGATTTTTTTAAATGCCACATTGAACGAATATACAGAGTTTTCCCGCTGTTTGCGCATAATAACCATTCTCCTACATTGGTTCTTTATGTGTTTTAAACAGCAGACTTAATATTTATCCATTTCTGGTCATAATTTGGAGTCAATGAGCATATCTACCGTGCTGCTGATATTTATCACGCAGTAAAAATGTCCCTTCCCGCGCCTGTGGATGCGAATCTGAAACAAGGACTGTTAGGACGTTGGCAAAGGAGAATTTTAGAATAACGGGACACTCATTTATACGACACTTTATTCAACAGGAAGAACAACTCGTTCCACACGTCATACGACATTACGGTATTTCAACGTCATTGCACATGCGCAGTCCTTTCAGTTTCGGTTTTAAATCCGATCAAGTGTTTACATGTCCTCTCGATCGGATTAGAAAAGGAATAAACCACCCCTTTCAATCGAATCGAAATTTCATTCGGATCGAGCTCAATCGGATCGATTAAGGTGTTTACATGAAGGCTTTTCAGTCCAACTGAGCCGTCAACATATTATTTGGTTGCATGTAAACGTAGCCAATGTGATTGCTAGTAGATTGCATGTAAAGGACCTATCAGTCTGTGCCATCTACCGCTTTATGAATGAACAAGATACATCTTCTTTCTCTCACTGTAACTACCAAGAGAACTGAAGGGGGAAAGAGCCCTCTTAACCACATTAGACTAATGACACCATGAACACAAATGGACTCATATTAAAACCAAAGCCTAATGAGGCATAAAGCAACATTCGTGCTTGGATAAAGAAGAGGAGGATGAATGGATGAGATGAATGAGTGTGTTTGTGTCTCTGAGATCAGATGATTGGGAGCTTGATTAAAGTGGTAGGAGGAATTCTGGCTGGCTGAGAAGACTGCAGGAATTACAGAAACAGTGATCTGAAGAATGAGCTTCAGGACATGCCTACTGTGTGCATTGACGAACCAATCAGGCAGCATTAGCTGCATACAGAGTGGTAGATAACCCTAGCTATGCTGGTTGAAACTGGTTGAAACTGGTTGAGCTAGTTAACTATGCTCATCAATTCGACTTGAAACAGTTGACCAGCTCAACCACCCTTAAGTGATAGTTATCCTAAAAATAAGCATTCTGCCATCATTTACTCACCTTCATGTTGTTCCAAAGCCATACGATTTTTGTTTAACTTCAGAACACAAATAAAGATACTTTTAATATTTGTCCATCCATTACATATAAATGTGATAAAGACATTGTGCAAGTAATCCAAATTAATAAAGCGGTTTAATCCAAGTCTTCTGAAAAGAAACAATCGTTTTATATGAACAGATTTAATTTAGGAATGCTTTTATTCAAATATAAACATTGATCGATGCGCATACATATGCATTCAAGTCCTCCAGGGAAGTTGATTTACGAGATGGAAAGATGTAATTATGACGTCAGGTGCGTTCACATTACTTAGGTTAAAGCAAGATGACAATGTACCTTTTCTACAAAAAATAAATAAACTAATAAACAATAGTTATTAACTCTACGTCTTTAAAATGATGAATAAAGAAAGTGCATCAGGTTTGTTTTTGTTTGTATATTTGACCAGTTATATATTCTAATACTAAAGGTATATTTCATTTATTTTAACAAATTTACCAGTACTACAGATGCTAGATCTATTGTGTCAGACATGTTTTCTCACTGACAACTCGGAAACTCGAGAATCCAGAGTTTCCTACTCATAATTACGACTTTGCAGTGATTCAAAACATTCAATGCATAAGTATGATATAAACACAACAATAGAGTTCATCAAATATGTTCAACAGAAGCTCAACTGTGCTTGCTTGACGCGTGAGAAAAACCTCATTGTTTCTTGTGCGTCAAGCAAGCACATTTAAGCTGCAGTTTATAAAGTGATTGAGTCTCCTCAGAAGACTTGGATTAAACCGTTCAAATCATATGGTTTACTTTTACAATGTCTTTATGAACTTTTTGAAACATTTTCTAGTGTGGACTTTTAATGGATGGACAAAAATGATGAGGGAATATTAAAAAGATGATGGGTAAGTAAATGATAACATACTTTTCATTTTTGAGGGAACTATCCCTTTACCACACTCTCATGATAGTTCCCAGGTACTGTATTTTACTATTTGGTATGAATTTGTATAGGGTTGTGTTTAGTGGCGGGCCTACAAATGTCAGATTGTACAAATTCATATGAAATCGCCAACCCAGAACTTTAAAGTAGTGACTTTCTACAACACCTACAATTTCTCAAAGCAAACAAAATCACCATGGAATGACGTACCATGGAGTTCATGGCGAAGTGGTTGTGCTGAGTCTGTAGCTCCACAGCATGCTGGTAGCTCACACCGATCTCTGTGTGGCTCTGAAGAAACAACTCCTTATTGTGACTGATCCAGTCAAACATCTACAGAGAGATGACAATAGAAAGTCAGTACATGTAATCCTGGACCATTGCTTTATGAAGTTCACTACGGTCGGTCGGGTTTCATATTAAACAGACAGCACACATAATTAATCAAACACACAGACTAGCGTACGACAGGCTCAGGACAGATAACAGAATGACAAATGTAAAAATTCCAACCGTTTAGTTTTAGCAGGCGATAAGAAATCCATTCATATAAGCATGTTAACATAGGGAGACATCACTGGATTAACAGCGTTTTGTGTTTTAGTAAGAAAAATGACGGATTGTGTACAATCAGAGAGGTTTGCTGGGGAGTTTGGTGTTTTGTCATGAATTACGATAAATCCACTTGTTGATAAAATGCTATGCTAAAACACAGATATCAGTTGTAGGAGCTTTTAAAGGATTTACACTGTCTGGAACATTCGTATAGCAATATTTTTTAAACATTAAATGCCTTTTTGTCAGTGTCAGAGTTTACCATTCCCATCTGTGACATCATATACTGTAGGCTACATACACTTGCAGACAAAAAGTATGTGAACCCTTAGGATTTACCATATATATGTATATAAGATGTATAAAATAGTCATAAAAAAAATATTTTCTCCACTTTAAAGATCAGTCCAAATTTTATGACTAGATTATTTACAAATTCTGAATGCTTTTTCAAAGGTATCTACATCTCTAAGCTGGCTTCTGAAGAAGCTAATTGGAGTCAGGATGGAGTCCAAACAATGAGACGATCAAATCAAATTTATGGCCAATTGATGCAGAAATCCATGCTAAATCATATACTGCTGTGACTGTACATGTTTTACACATCAAAGCTTTAGAGAAATATGTATTGCATTGATTAATTCATAAACATGGTTTAATTAACAGATGAAAATGCTACATAATGAATAATAAACAAAGATGCAAATACCAAAGTCATTAAAATTTTGTCCACATGTTTCACCACCATGGCCTTCACTGCTTTCTGAGTGACAAACAATTTATCCTTCAATACTGAATAACTATCCGAAATATATATTTAATTAGAACTGCAAATGAATTGTAATCAAGATAAGAGCTGAGAGACAGGATAATTGATAATCTAGTTGACTGCCTGCATTCCTATTATTTAAATGGATGGTTTAATCTAATAGGGCTGGGCTCGTTGTAAGAGTAGTTGGACAGAGGTATTAATTAGCAGAATGACTGCTTGCTCTTGGCCTTTTGACATAAGGAGGCCTGGCACAATGACAGACAAATGATTTTCAATCATGTTCACCCGCGACGAGTGAAAGGTTGTGTGTGCGGTTGCTAAAAATAAACGCCTGCGCTCTTAACTAAACAAAATCATCAGAACAAAGCACTTATGTGTACTTAGTATCAGACGGGCCCATGTGAGCGGCTCTCGGGCCCTTCAACTTGTGTCTGAACAGTTATCTCAAACTCACTGTTATCATGAAGTGGGGTGAAGTTAGTGTAAGGTCACATCTTAACCCCATAAAGCCTGTAATTTATTTGATACATTCTAAATTATCAACATGATCCAAACTTTGCTGGAAAACCTGTTGCACACAATCTATCTAAGTATGAGCTCCATATTCTCACAATATCACACTATGCCTGCCATTCTCTATATCATTTTCTGCACTCTACATATGTTTCATGGTTTTATATCCTGAATCATGATTGGGACTTTTGCTGTTTCCAACCAGCCTTTTATCATTTGCTCCTCACCTTTTTCGATTTACCTATTTTGGATAGGTCTTTCATATAAAACGGCAGAAAAAGTGCACCACATAGTACTCTAATTACCAAGTCAAGAAATTATACTGAATATACCAAGTATACTGTCAAGTATATACTTAAACCCATTTGGGTAACACTTCAATAAAGCAGTGTGTCCACCAAAGCGTTTTTTCCCCACGGCTATCGTATTTTTCCAATTGTTTTCAAAGTGAGCGCCACATTTTTAAAATGCCGGGTAGGGTTGCACCAGCCGTTCGTAAGTTCTTTCTAATGTTGGAAGGTAAAGTCCACACTAGAGGCTTAAAAACTACTTGCTAACTGTACTTTACTCTGTTGCACCATTTGTTCTTAAGGCAGAACGTAGCTAATAGGTCGTAAGCTCTCCGTAAAGTAATGCGTAGTCATATAATATGACGTTTACCCTCAATGATCCAAAAGCAGCCTTCAAATACGTGAGCAGAAATTGAGTTGAAATGCTGTGAATTTCAATTACCTTTCATTGGTTCACTCAACGCTGCGGAAGCCGTCGCTATGAGAATAACTTCGGAGTGACGAAAGTCTGAAGTCCTTATGCCATCACGCCATTTTATTGGCCAGAGAGATAGATAGATGAGGTTCATTCTCGCGTTACGCAGCACGTTTGAGCTTCTGCAAGAACCAATGAGGTTCATTCTCGCGTTACGCAGCATGTTTGAGCTTCTGCAAGAACCAATGAGGTTCATTCTCGCGTTACGCAGCACGTTTGAGCTTCTGCAAGAACCAATGAGGTTCATTCTCGCGTTACGCAGCACGTTTGAGCTTCTGCAAGAACCAATGAGGTTCATTCTCGTGTTGAGCTTCTGCAAGAACCAATGAGGTTCATTCTCGTGTTACGCAGCACGTTTGAGCTTCAGCAAGAACCAATGTGGTTCATTCTCGCGTTACGCAGCATGTTTGAGCTTCTGCAAGAACCAATGAGATTCATTCTCTTGTGTTGCACAGCACGTTTGAGCTTCTGCAAGAACCAATGAGGTTCATTCTCGTGTTACGCAGCATGTTTGAGCTTCTGCAAGAACCAATGAGGTTCATTCTCGTGTTGAGCTTCTGCAAGAACCAATGAGGTTCATTCTCGTGTTACGCAGCACGTTTGAGCTTCTGCAAGAACCAATGAGGTTCATTCTCGCGTTACGCAGCATGTTTGAGCTTCTGCAAGAACCAATGAGGTTCATTCTCTTGTGTTACGCAGCACGTTTGAACTTCAGCAAGAATCAATGAGGTTTGTTCTTGTGTCAGGAAGGTTCATTTCAGCTTCTTTTTATGTTCGCTGATCAATGTTAATATGTGCATAAAATTCTTAATTGAATCTATCCATCATATAAGCGATCGTGTCTCTTCAGAAAATGTGGGTTTTCTCTCTATTCATGTTAATTAGTTTTATGATCTCTTTATGATTTTTTTGAAGTGGTATAGTTGCATGGACTGTCATTTAAGAGACAGTGATCATTTCATTTAAAATAACTGCATTTGTGTTTCGAAGATGAAAGAAAATCTTACGGGTAATTAATGACAATTATTCATTTTTGGGTGAACTATCCCTTTAACTAACATCAACAAAGGTTAATAGATGCTGTAAAAATATATTGCTCATATTTAGTTCATGTAAACTAATGAATTAACATTGTAAAGTGTTACCCATATTTTCAATCTATTTGTGAAAGAATGGAATAAACCAAAGTTTTGGAAACACTTTGGAGTAATAGCACACCAATGCAATATATAGAGTAATAAAGAGTAATAGCATATATCAGTGTATTTTTTCCCAAAGTAAATGTTCCAAATTTCTCCAGCTCACACACACACGCAATAAACAGCCATAATTTTGTCAATTCACTCCAGGTTAAACCCGTGCTCACTGACCTTCTCTGCATCCTGTTCAAACAGTCGGAGCTGAAAACACTGATCCAGCTTCAGCTTTCTTAGGTGCCACATCTGGTGCAGGTGCTGTCTGGTGCTGTGGAGTTTATCCAGCAGACTGGCAATCTTCGGAACCACACTCTGGAAGTCGGCACTTCCAGAAATACAGTTCCTCCCTGAGAAGCCATCACTGGAGCGGATACACTGTAACAGTCTTTGCCCTTCGTGGTCCAGCTCTTCCACTGGAGCCTTCATCACCTTCTTCTTCAGCTGAGTGTGCTCATCGATGAGTCTCCGAGATCCCTCCACGTCCACCGGGAACTCCTTCTTAGCCAACATCTCCTGCAGATCTTCCAGGCGGGAGAGGAGGTGAACGGCACTGGCCAGGAACTCCTCGAGAGCGACCCGGAGCTCAATCCATTCCTCATGATTATATTCCAGAGATCCCTCAAAGTCGTCCGTTAACTGAGACGGGTCCACTAGTTTGGTCAAACCCTCCACAGACACCATGCTAGTCTGTCAGCGAGAAGAGAGAAACAGACATGTCAGTTTAGGGTGAAAGTAACTGATTGGATGTGAGCCATGAATGAATTCTAACATGGAAACATAAAGTTTGACTTTTTAACAGCTGAATCAATACACCAAACTCTGTGCAGACAAGCAGAGGATGATAGTTTAGAGTCTGGAATGGGGAAGACAGCTACTCAATAATTGCATTTTTACCTCAAAGGTGAACTTGGCACTGCCAAAGTTGGTCTTCTGTTTCTGCCAGAAGTTGTCTGGTTTGATGATGAGAGCGACGCAGATCTCGGCTGGAAACGCTTCCTGCAGGGTCTTCAGTAACGGCTTTATCAGTTCCCACTTAGAACCGCGCATATCAATAATCACAGTGAAACCTCTCTTACACACGTCCTCACTGAAACAGACAGAGAAGGAGAGATTTATAGCAACATACCAGAAGGAGTGCAACAATTAATAAGTAATTATTAGTTTACTAGACTACTAAATATAATAATAATAACAATACTGTTTGAAATCTTTCATTTAATTTTCATTGTCACCTTCACATTGTGAGTGCTTATTGAAGACAAGACCCAACACTTGTAAAACAGTTGCAGACCAGTTCAAATCAGTTGTGTTATTGTTACCTAAAATTAAATCATTGTAATATTTATATTTATTTACAATATATATATATATATAATAAGTAAAAATGCAATAATAAAGTACTTACAAATCATTAACAAACTATTAGTTTAGATTTAATTCATAGTTAATATACTGTAGTCTCTAAATTGTTAATATATTAATAAGCTGCATACAAGTAGTGAGTTCTTAATTTATTGTCACTGCAATTAGCCATAGTAATGGTATTGTTAATTAATTATTAGGAGTAAATAGTTCTCACTTTAGATTTTAACGGAAAATGGGAAAATATCATTAATTAAGTGTTTTAAACCAATCTTTATTAGAACTTAATTTTCAGTTGAATTAATATTCAGTTTTCCTTCAAATGTTTACGAAACACACACACATTTTTTTTAAAGGAACACTTAATACTAATGCAATTAATGTGCAATAAAGATTGGCTTAAAGCACTTAATTAATGACATTTTCCAATTTCCCAAGAACTATTTAGAGTAAATATATTGCTAACAAAGCATAAAAAAACATTATCTAATATGCGCTAATTAAACAGTTATAATTTGGTTAATTACAGTGACAATTAATGAAGAACTCACTATTTGTATATAGCCTATTAATATATACATATAAACAATGTAGAGACTACAAAATATGAATAATAATTTACTATAAACAAATAGTTTGCAATTTATTTGTAACTACTTTATTATTGTATACTTATGATAGTGTTAAAAATAAATATACAAAGCGTAAAATGACCTTTAAACGTGATTACGTAATGTGTGGTGCATCGCAGAGCTAGTGCAAGATGAGCATTTGTGGTTAAAAAGTATATATATATATATATATATTTTTTTTTTACATGGCCGATGATTTGTCTAGATAAGACTCTTATTCCTCGGTTGGGATCGTGTAGAGAGTTTGAAGCTGCACTGAAACTCACATTTGGACCTTCAAACCGTTGGACCCCATTGAAGTCCACTATATATAGAAAAATCCTGGAATATTTTCCTTAAAAACCTTCATTTCTTTTCGACTGAAGAAAGAAAGACATGAACAGCTTGGATGATGTGGGGGAGAGTAAATGATCAGGAAAGTGAACTAATCCTTTGAGGTGTAAGGGAACATATACATCTGGTACCTTTCACACATAATCTGTGGAACTGATCAAATGAACATGACAACTTGTTGAACAATTTAATGCTCAATTTTGTCTTCTATGCATTTCTTACAAACTACAATATAATTTGAGTGTGGACCACTTTTGATGAGTATTCCTTTCTGACTCATATTAAATGAGTCACTTGACCCAGAGAAAAGGACAAAGAGAGAGAGAGCCAGAGAGAGGGGTGAGTGTGTATCCTTCAGACCAGAATGTGCAGCACATTTTGCCTCATTATTGCATTTAAACCACTTTTGTTCTTGAATTTCCATATAAATGATATCACTCAGAATCTCTTCTACCAAATATCAGCTTGGAACAGAACTGGGTCATTTGTTTAGGCACCTTTTAAAGAGTTCCTGGATGATTGTTCTCATCATGTTAAGCGGAAACAGCACAGCTTCTATTTCTGGCTCATGCTTTTGAGGTAGCGCGCAGAGACTGGAAGATAAAAATAACCCTCCAGTGATTCATTGATGGTAAAATTAACAAAACAGATTTCTGTACGCCTCAAAGGGGGAAATAAAGATGACAGAAAGTCAGCACAAACACTGTGTGATTAGGATCCACATAAAGGCACATAAGCTTCTCTCATTTCCTGACATTCTAAGATCTGAGTGGGAAACTTGTCAAAAACAACAGCCGCAAATTCTAACACTTTACTCCTGCGATGGGACGAACTATTGCCAAAGCCACCCTGTCGACTTTGTGTTGAGTAATTCAATAGCTGGACATAAACACTCAACACAGCCTTGAGTTTTCATCCCACACAATCTAAATCAAGAAAAAAAAAAAAGAACGTGCACATTCACCAAATGCCATCACAGACCTTAGTATAATTTGTTTTATTTATCACAAAAACACTTGATAGAGATGATTTTCTACCTATTATTGTTGTTGCTGTGGCAAAAAATGTGTGAAGATCTGCTGTTAGAACAATGCAAGAAGAAGCATTTGGTTCAGAGAGGGGGATCAAGAAATGATAACTACAAATTAAGAATTTGTTCCCATTACTTTGTTCCCATTTGTTTTGTTTTTTGTTTTTGTTTTAAATCTTGACCAAGTTGTACTATTTTGTTCTCTCGTAAATTGTGGTCATGATTGAACTAAATTAAAAGAGATAACAAATTAGTACAACATGGCAAAGATTGACCTAAAATGAATAAATTAATTAATAAAACGAGGCCACGAATTAATAAAGGGGCTTTCGCACTGGGTAGTTCTAGGAACTAGCCACCAGGGTGGTTCCCCGAGAACTAATTGTTCCCCTAGGAACATTTTCCTGGTTGCATTCGCACCGTCAGTAGGAACTCTGAAGTGACGTAAGCCGCACTTGTTGTGACCTTTATTTTGACGGCGTGGCAGACCTTTATTTTGACGGCGCTGAGAACTCAAGCCAGAGCCTGAGCTCATAGTGCTCGCATTCTCCGTGTTCATATAGTTTACGATCTGTCTAACAGTCCTGTCTAATACATTATTAGATAGAACTGTTATACATAGAAAGTAGACAGTATTTGAAAAGGTATTAGCATATGCCATGTGGTTGATGTCCAGTGTTGCTAGCTGAGCAGAAATACATAATCAGGTTTGGCTTGGTCCCCTCAAAGTTGTGTTGCATTTTCTCCTCAGCGTAAAGGTTAAGAGGCCCATCTATAATGTTTTTCATGTTCGTAGGGTTAGTTTCTGGAGTAAATATATAGGCTATAATCTGAGTATTTAACTGTTTTTTTTTTTTTTTTATGGCGGGTGCTGGTATTCGGCCAATCATCGTACACTAACGTCACTGATAGTTCCTATACTGCTGGTTTAGACCCTACTCTGAAGTAGGAGCTAAATTAGTTATTCCAAAAGGAGTTCCTAGAACTGAAATCATTCTCAGTTCCTGTGATGCGAACTCGCCATAAAGCGGGTACTTCCGCCAATAGTTCTAGGAACTATGAAAAGGTTCCTCCGGTGCGAAAGCCCCTTAAGTTAGGGAACAAATTCTTAATTCTATGATATCTATTTATAATGATGTCCAGGTGATGAGTGGCAGGTGTGCAGATAATCAGTAACAGGCACGGGGTTATGGGAAATGGAGTGAAAATGTGTAATTTTTATATTCGGGAGATGGAGCCCTCTGGTGGTGAGTGGGAGGAACCACAGAGGCTTGATTTGTGACACTATTTTTTCATCTGCATGTCATGGGGCTCCGTATTTATTAAATAAAGTCATGCAACAGACTCTGATTTTATCTTAAGCAGATCATTTAATTTTTATTTTTATTTTTATTTAATTCATTCTCCTTGAGGAAATACGTTTTTTGGTTATTTTTCAAATTTTTTGACATCGCTGCATCCGAAATCGCATACTGTATAGTAGGTACTACATTTGGTTTGAAATGTACTTCACAACCGTTAAAAATGTATGTTCTATATAGTATGAATGTAATCCAGACTTACTACATCCGTCAAATGACCTGGCTATTAGCATCAGTTGCGTAGCTTCACCGCCATTCATAAATTCTTTCCCGTGGCCTCATGGGACAGTAAAGTGTCCCTCAAATATACACTTCAGAATCTAGCCGGAAGTAGTGGGTAATGCATGTATTTTTCGCCTGTTTTTCGAATACTATGTACGGATCCTATTCAGACTCTGCTGGCATACTATTTTCACCTATTATATAGTGGGAAGATATTTGATTGTAGATGCGGCACGTTTTGTTTTTCCAATATTATATTTAGTCAATTGACTAGTAGCTCTGTCTTTTTATAATCAAGAAAAGCCCTTTTTACTCACAGTTGGTGTTAATGTTAGTGTTAATTTCGAATCCAGTTTAGCCACCAATAAACCATTTGTTTCAAACCCTTTTGTTTCATATAGAACTTAGCACAAGATGGCATTTATAATACTTCTATGATGCTTTCTGTCCTTTCTGGAGCTTCACAGCTCCTATCGAAAGTATGCTTTCATTGAATGGAAAAGAGCCACACTCTTCAAAACATTTCCTTTTGTACTCTAGAAGTAGGTACTTCTAGAAGAAGGTCAAGTCATACAGGTTTGGACATGAGAGTGAGTAAATAAGATAGAATACTAATTTTAATGTGAACACGAGCGCAGACAAGAATCAAAAGAGCGTGTCACAAACAGAGTGCAGGAAGCACAGGGCATGAATCATAGCCTGAAGGGAGGTTTGCACGCTGACTCAATAACATTGATTTCCCTTCTTCGCCAAACCAGCAGCCTGCACTGCTTTACACTGATCCGACACTGATGATGCAAGCACTGCTCCCGAGTGGAAATCGAACTGGGCCGGGTTCTGTGTCTAGTGTGATATTTATACATCCATAATGGATGTGGATGACTTGTTCTTCTTGCTAACGAGGATATCTTTTGGTTGACAAAATGGAAAGCCCAGTTAATGCAAAGCGTGGAAGAACAACGCTTTCATTCAGACCCTCCTATACTAAACACACACATTTCAGAGACTTAACCACATCACATCGTGAAACAGGGTAACTGATACCTCTCAGTGAACCAGCATTGCACTTTTCATTTCATCTGCATGAAGTTTAAAGATGTTTTGCGTTAAAGAGCAGCTGAAGGGACAGAAGCTCAGATGCCTGTGGGCACCGACACATCAAAACACTATGAGCTCTGATGATGAATCATGGCTTGTGGGAAAGGCTTAGAGACAGGGGTTTCCATCCCTTCCTTTTTCTTTTTTCAGTTTCTTTCTCTCTTTCTCCTAATTAAACTTGTATTAAGTCCATCTTTGTTCACAGCTTAGCTCACAGACTTTGATGCTGACATCTGAGGGCAGTGACAGCATTGATCAGTGGCCCAGTCAGGTCAGCTGTATTCATAACACCAGCCCTGTGTGTGTGTGTGTGTGTGTTTCAGGGCTGGTGCCTATTACATACAACTTTCTGCATTTTTACATTTTCCAAAAAAACTCATTCTGTATGATTTACAAGCTTGTGTTACTCTTAAAATAATAAATGATACATTTTATATAAAAGAAATAATAAAAGTGCTAGCACCCCTCCAGTTCTACTGGCACCGCTCCAAACAGGATTTGAACCGGCATTTCAGTCATGGGATATGCTAACAAGGACGCTAAAGACCGCTGCCTCTTGCGTACCTCTTGAGGTTTACTCGCACAGCTCTTACTACCTGGCCTTCATTACACTCACCCTCTAAACCTCACTCCCATCCGGGTCACGGCACCAAAGCAACCAACCCCTACTCGACCCACTCCAAACGGGATTCGAACTGGCGTTTCTGGCATAGGAGGTGGGCACGCTAACAAGGACGCTAAAGTCACTAGTGCGCCTCTTAAGACCAGGGGAGTGAGGTTTACCTGCACAGCTCTAATTAGCTGGCTTACATTACACTCACCCCTCTAAAGCTCACTTCAATCTGGGTCACGGCACCAATGTAACCCCTCCAGTTCTATTTGTACCACTCCGAGCAGGATTCGAACCAGTGTTTCCGGCATGGGAGGCGGGCACGCTAACAAGGACGCTAAAGACCGCAGCATCTAGCGTCAGTCAGCCACTTTACCAGGCCAGCTACTCCATTACACATGCTCTACTGCTTGAGCTACAGGAAATGATTTCTTATAACTCTAGTACTGAGGCTGTCTGCCCTGAAAACAGCTCGGGGGGTAAAGCAGAGACCTGTTTATACAGGATAAAGACACATTACCATCCATAATGCTCATGTCTGCTCTACAGTTAGTTTATTCTGAGATGCTAATGCACACATTAATATAAAGCTCACCTGGGCACAGTTGACAGGTATGTTACAAGTCGTCTCAGGTCCTCATGTTTTATTCGGTCATGGTTACTCCTAGCGGGAAAGGTCAGGATGGGGCCACCTCTCTTATCACGACCTCCTGTAAACGACCCAGAGAGAACATGAAGCCTTGCACACATGACACTCACAACAGAGCATGTCTAGTGAGCTTCCAACCAAAACAGCATTTCTGAGCGTAGAGGTAAAGTATGTTTATGGAGCGCCTAAAGGTAAGGAGTCTGGGAAGTAAAAAAATAATAAAAAAGCCAGATTTTTGCAATTCATCCGCTCAGTTTAAAAACAGTACTCACAGATTCTTAAATTATTCCCCCAGTTTAACAAATCACACCCATGGATTAATAAACCATACCGATGAATTTTCAATCTGTGCACTTAGATTTGTAAACCGCAGAGCTGTAATGTCCAAGGGTCAGAAAGTAAAAGTCCTGCCATATGTTTATTCCACCCATGAACTCAGCCAGCTGATTTCACTAATTAGTTCTATCTCCTGGCTGAAAAAACTGTGCTAATTAGCAAATCCAGGTGCTTGGAACAAAATACTGAGGAGGACTTTTACTTTCTGAACCTGGACTCCTCTAGTAAAACGTACCTTTGGTTTTTCAATCTATACCCACAAATTCATAAATTTAGTTTTTGCAATCTGCTTCCACAGTTTCGCAAACTGTACTTACGAATTTGTGGCTCATCTCACATCTCACAAGATTAACTGGTACACAAATCACTGCACCTCAACAGTATTTTGATTTTTGGATGTCATGCTTGAAGAAAATCAGTCAACTTGGCCAGCTGTAAATAGGTCAATGCATGTGAAATAGCCGCAGGTCAAAATCTGTAAAGTTTAGAGTAAACACTTCTACACCCAAGCTGAGAGATATATATTTCATAGAAGAATCCCATCACATCAGGATCAGTCAATAACAGATCTTATTCTGGATGTACTGTAGTAATTCCCAGTGCAATAAACGGGTCATGACATGGATTTTTTTTTTTGTATCTATTCCTGCTTCCTGGAGGTTCACTTATAATGTTTTTTGCACAAAAAAAATATGGAAAAACGGTTATTTTCATTCCTCATTCTGAGTCTCTCTCTGGAATGATCCATTTTTAAGGGGTGGCTCCTTTAAGGCTTGTCAGTAAACGGCCACTGTTATGATTGGCTAATGTCACTGTGTAGGAAACGGTATCAACGTCCACTTGCTATTGCACGTGAGTAAGTGTTTTAAAAATATTATCCATATAAAACCTTAATTTACAGGCACAGCATAATGAAATCATGTACTGTTTGTGATGCAGCTGCTGTCAGATCCAATACAACTGACTGCTTCATCTGTCAACAAAAGTTTCTTTGCAAACTCTCCATTACACTTTGCCTCATTTACAAAACAATCTGCAGTCAAATGCTCCGAACAAACATATAATCCTCCTATATGATCAATACCATTAAAGGGGTCCTATGATGCGATTATCTTGTTTTCCATTTTCTTTAGTGTGTTATGTAGCTGTCTGTGCATGTATAAGATCTGCAGAGTTATAAAGCTCAAAGTCTCACAACCAAAGAGGTTTCTTCTTTGTAAAAGTTGAGGCTCAGCCACGCCTTCCTAAAACGCTTCATTCAAATACAAAGGCTGATTCTAAAAAGTGGGGCAATTCCATCTTTGCAAGTACAGTCTGGCGCATCTGACTCACAGACACAGTAAGTATGTTTTCATATTTTAAGAATTTTCTATTGACTATTCAAAAGCGAGTTGTGAGCAGTACAGAGTAGCGCTTGTTTGTCGGGCCAATCATAATGCACTGGATCGCTGGCCAAACAGAGCACACCGCGCTTTTCAGAACGATGAGCTTTGTAAAAATCGACGTGTTTCAGAAAGGCGGGACATAGAGGAGCAACAATAATGTATGGTATGTGTAAAATAAAGACTTTTTTTAACCTAAAACCGCATAAACACATTGTATTAAACCAAATACACAAAATAATGTTCTTTTTAGAACCGTCATATGACCCCTTTAAAAATAAACCCTGCACTTCTGAAATTTCCACAGAAATGAGCTGTTTAAACAGGACGCGCCAAATTAAACGTTCCTTTAAGCTTTCATTTGTCCACATGTAGGCAGACTCAAGCGCATGGACTCGAGTACTTCAGAAAGTGAATGTGCATCTGTATACTGTATCCAGTGTAGACAGCGACAGTGATTATAATGGTCTATTTGCTTTTATTTACCAAGTGTAGGTAAATGTCAGCCGTTAAGCAACTAAACGCCAGTGGGCGGGGCCTATATTGTGATGATTTATAACTGTTCGTAGAGGTTTTGCTCTGGAGGCAGGCATATGCAAATGTATTTGCCCGTGTGATGTCACAGATTCCACAGTATCCAAACGAGTCATTTTTGGAGCTTGCTTAAACAAATGCTTTGTATATAATGAGGAGGATGATTTAAGCTCTGAAACTGACCGGATGTTTTAATGGTACAAATAGCTCTCATATGTCAAAAGATGTCATGACCCCTTTAATGTTCGAATGTTCTGTATTCCCTTATTCTGCATTCATCATTTGGTTTAGCCCAAAAAAAACAACAAAAAAAACAAGTTCCCCACCAGCTGGTACACCACCAACACCATAGCCAAACAATGAAATCCCAATGCCAAACGTAATTAATTCTCAAACCATGAGAGTGAGTAAAAGATAACATTATGAAAATGAGAATAGATCACACTCACCTGATACAAACGCTATTTTTTCTCTCAGTACAGGAAGGACATCAGACGCCTTCACTATGCCTTCACTTCTGAAAGACCCTGTGAATGAAAATAGAGAAAAGCAAGATTATTTTCATTTGCAATCTAATTTTCACTTATTACATTCCAACATAATACATAATCTCAAACAGGAAATACACATAGGCTACTGAATGGTTCAAAATTGGAAAGCTGCATCCTCCTTACACTAGTCCTTCTGAGGCTTCCATGTCCTCCTCAGCTACGTCATAATTTTTGAAATATACATTATATTAACAAACTATTATTGCAATACAGTGAAAGACAGCCATCTGTGGTCAACACATCTGACATATTAAATAATCTGATTAATTTAAAAATGGAAATGTTGCATTTTCAAAACCAGTGGCAGGTAAAATTGAAGATCATTGTTGAAGCTGAAATTGGGTTTAGGAGAAATGTCTAAGACATTTAAGATGGCTCTTAAGATCAAGATATCATAAAGATAACCGAGAACTCCATTAGACCTTCTGAGCCATGAAAACGCAACCCCTAAGCAATAAAATGTTCCACTGGGTCTACAGTAAACTCCTCCACACACAAACATCTTCCTTCCTGTCCACATCTATCTCCTCTGTATTTATCATGACCAACCCTCTATCCCTCAGTCTGGACTTTTTAATCTGACTATCAAAAAGCAGCAGAGCCCTCAGAGAGAGATGATAAGAGCCATCATAAACACTCAGAATACAGGATGAAGCCGTCTGAAGCGAGGTGTCTCCTCATTATTACACTCCTCCCTGAGGACTCTCTCTTCTCAGGAATGGATCAATGCTGCTGATTCTTCACATTAAAGGCACACTGCTAATGAATGACTACATTACAGAGGTTCAGAGAGGAAGATGATAATGAAAGAGCTTCAGCAGTCCGGCTGCCCTTACGAAAAAAAAGTATAATTCAAGTTCATTTTATGAAGTATACTTGAGTAATGTTCAAGTATATTTTTAAGTATACTTTATGTAGTAAGTATACTAGTCAATATGTACTAGTAGTAAACTTGTAAGTGTACTATTTTAATACCGCTTGGGACTAAATTGGCCCACTTGAAGTATATAAAAGTATATGTTTAAGTGTACTCTAAGTGTAACAGTAGTAAACTTTAAGTGCACAACTAGTTCATAATTATGTTTCTCATTTGTACTGCAAGTGAACTTATGAGTATACTAGTAGTTTACTATTTTAATACTTGTAGCAACTTTGAAGTATACTCTCAGTAAACTACTAGTTTAGTAGTTTTATAATATAAGTTTTCTTTTAATGTACTCTCAGTAAACTACTCGTTTTCTTTAAGTGAACTTAACATCATACTTATAGTTTACCATTTATATAGTATTTTTGCTCTTTTAGTGTACTCTCAGTAAACTACTAGTTTAGTAGTTTTATACCACAAGTATACTAGAAAGTGTTATTTTAGTGTACTCTCAGTAAACTACTAGTTTAGTAGTTTTATACTACAAGTTTTCTTTAAGTGAACTTAACATTATACTTATAGTTTACTATTTATATACAATTTTTGCAGTTGCAGTAGGCCCCGATACTACTATGTTCAAATGTTATTTTTTATACTTGAAAAATACCTTTAACTGTACTTTAATTTTAAAAACATTTTATTAGCTTCATGCATCCTTTTTTATCAACACTTGAATGTCGGTAAGTTTCATAAAGAAAGGCAACATTTTAAACAAAATAGTTGAGAAAATCACATTTTTGTCAAAGACTACGCCTTGATCAGATTCAGAACGATGATCAAACACAGATGGAATAAATCGAGTCCGACACTCCCACAGCTTCAGTCGTTTTCTCTTCATGGGTTAGGCCTACGCTTCATTTCATTTGGAAACATTAAGCAGTTTTGATTTACAAGCTGTTTAATGTTTGATGACCACATTAGTTTACATTTGAGTGAGCAATCTTCTATCACTTGTTTCAGCTTCTTCTTCTCCTGTGTTTTGATCAGGAGATTCTGTACTAGAAGATGTGTCGTAGCGCCCCCTACCGTATACCAGTGAAAACCAGGGGGGCAGCGTTTCATATTATGTTGAAGCTTCCCCGGGCGCCGCCATTGGCTATCAGACCATCACCTGCTGTTAGCATCCCATTGACTCCCATTCATTTTGGCGTCACTTTGACAGCGAATAACTTTACATCTGAGGCGTTTAAAGAATCCATTTGTCCATTATTTATTTCTAAAGAAACACGAAAATGTATAAAATATCCATTACCTTGTAGGCTCCATTACCTTGTATCTTACGTTATGGCCCCGTAGAAGCAGTTTTTGTAAAAATAAGCTAACGATTGCGTCATAACCACGCGACTCTCTGTCGCACAGTAGAGAGATTACCGTATGGACAGGAGGAGAAGCTCGCGGGCAATCGGGGGGACATGGAGGCAAAATGACAAAATAATGAATCAGAATACTTAGCAAAAGTTACTCCTGCTCCTAGCTCATGGACAGCTCCTACTCACACTCTCCGTCTCTGCAAGTTTCGGAAGGGAATGATTCAGATTTCGCTTGGCACAGCTACTAGAAGACAGACGGGTTGCTCACGTCACATCTACGTCGTCAAGCTCAGTGTGAGTCTGCGCAGTACGCTCGACCATCAGGAAGTTAGTGCCTCTAATTGACTTCACTTGTCTCCGTTGAATCCAATGGGGTCGCTGTGTCCAGTTTATATACTGTCTATGGTGAAAACATGGATAGCTGGAAAATTCAGTCAATGGAGGGGAAAAGTTGAATTAAAGTAAATTCCTATGTACTCCAGTGGACTAGCCTACACAAAAATTCAGGTACGCAGAATTAGAAACATATTTGTTTTATATCAATATTTTAATCAATATTTTCAAACAAAGTTTTATAAGACTGTATACGAAAACCGATGTAAAAAAGTATATTTAATAGGCTACTCGATCAAAAGAGTTAACACAACTACAAGCCAAGTATACTTTGAATAATTAAACTTTTAAGTTTAATTTACTCGATCAAAAGATTGAGTACAAGTATAGGCCAAATATACTTGGACTTTTCTGTCAGTATAAGTCAAGTATACTTAAGTGGAATTTGAAGTATATTTCTGAGAAGTACATAAAGTATATTTCTGAGAAGTATATAAAAAGTAGACTGAAAGTATACTTTCTTATTTTAAGTTTAAAAGAAGTATACTAATAGCACACTTGAATAAACTTATTTTTCGTAAGGGTGATCAAATGCATCAGATTCAAGGCAGATGTAGTTCAGCAGATGATTGAAAACATGGATAACATGGATAAATTTGCCTAACCAATGATTCGGTACTATGATTTACTAGTTAGCAGCAGTAATTGATTACAATTAATTAGTTGGCGTGTAACATTCTCATTTGCCGTAGGCTCATTGGAAAAACATACCTCTAACTATATTTATGTGAAACTCTAAAAACGTAGCTATACATACATTTCACTGCGGTTCCCAGTTGAAGAGCGTTTAGGACCAGTCACAATGGTGCCATGACCCGGATGGGAGTGAGGTTTAGGGGGGTGAGTGTAATGAAGGTGTAGGTAAACCTCACTCCCCTGGCCTTAAGAGGCACTGTCTTTAGTGGCCAGGTTAGCGCACCCACCTCCTATGTTGGAGATGCTGGTTCGAATCCTGCTTGGAGTGGATCCAGTAGGGCTGGTTGCATTGGTACCGTGACCCGGATGGGAGTGAGGTTTAGGGGGATGAGTGTAATGGAGGCCAGCTAGTAAGAGCTGTGTGAGTAAACCTCAAGAGGTACGCAAGAGGCTGCGGTCCTTGAATCCGCCGGTTTGAATCCCACTCGGAGCAGTGCGAGTAGAACCGGAGGGGTGACACTTCACATAACCAGACTTATATGTATGGCTTTTGATTTTACTGCCGTGATATGTACAAAAACTGACATAATAATATGTTGCTGCATTCATCTGTTTCGAAAAATGTGCAAAACTTGATTTGAAAATGCCACTAAACATAATGTTTTGTCGATATTTTTGAAGCATTTTACTGGAAGCCTGTAAGTTTTACATGTGTATTTTTGCTAAAACCTTATTTGTCTCAGAATTTAGGAATAGGGTTACCAGACATTGACTAAAAGCACAAAACTCAAACTCTCTTCCATAGGCTCTTTACTGTCTCATTCTTGACTAAATAACCACATTATTTGACCAAATGACCACATTTAAAACATCGATATACAGTAGATGCAACAGTTTGAAACGTTTACTGTCCCGCATACTTCTTTACACACTACCCTAACAATACTAGTATACAGACCCTTAACTGCTGAAAATGCGTGCTAAATCAGGTGTGAGTCAATAGGAAATAAATCTGTACTATCTGGACCTCTAATAACAGGGTGAGTGGTGTTAGAGAGGTGGAATGAAGGAATAAATGAGAAAACAAGGAGAAACACAGGAGGCACAGAGTGAGGAATGGACTGAGAGGAGCAGTAATGGGGAAGAAATGAGGGATTGGATTACAGAAAGACTAAAGCTCAGACAGAGAGCTCAAGCTGCTCTATCTCCAGCCCCATTAATATGAGAGACAGCATCAGATCAAAGAACGGGCCGTCTGTCTGCGCTCAGCTCACTTAAACACCTGCATTAGTGCTCAAACTGTCTGTCCTCCTTGAGGGCGACTGGAAAATTTATAAAGGGAAGAGGGGAAGTGTACTTCCCTGTACCTTTAGCTTTCTCTCTCTAGATATATAGGGCAAGTCATTGATATTCTATCCATTGAGCATTGTTTTAGCAGCACCTCATTAGTATGAATGTTTTGAAGAACATCAATAACCTCTTTTGGTTGAATTCCTTCCCACTTGCACTTTCCCATTTCTCACCTCATTCTAATAAAGCTGTATTTATTTACTATTCTATACCATGCTGCAGGTCCAACATAAGTTGAGCTATATTGGCAACATTTCTGTGGCAAAATGTCCATTATTTGTCAATACAATTTATTTGACTTGTCCTTCATGTAAAAAAAAAAAAGCATCTTTACAGTAAAGACTTACTAAGGAAGTCTATGGGCTCATTGGATTTTAAAAGCAGAAACATTATGCTTGAGCATCATGCGTTTGGATAAATTATTTAGTAAACATTTTATTTTAGCTTTAAATTTGCCTAAATGTCTTTTTAAGGTGGGGATACCTTTCAATTAAACTGACGTATTTCATGTGTAAACAGAACTTTGCAATATGATCACAACATTGGAAAAGAAACATTATACAACTTCATATTATATACTTTTCAAATACTTTTACTTTTCAAATAGTATGTGTTTACCTTTATTTGATGATTGACATTATACCACAAATGCAGTCAATCGAGTCCTCCACCTCCCCAGCTCCACCTGCCTAGATCTGCTATGGGATTTATGTATGTTCTATTTATGCAGCAGCAGCATATCTTACATGCTCACTATTAGCAGTAACAAGTTTGCTCTGAAGAAGCAGCAGCAATAATCAACAGCAGTAGTAGTAGCATAGCAGATCTAGTCTGCCAAGACCAAATACATTAACATTGCCATATTCAATAACATGCTAAAACTATTCGGAGAGTTGTCATGATTGAAATATGTAATCTGTTTCACTCCATCAAGGATCACATCTTTGACAAGGAGCTGTGAATAAGTATTTTTAAGTAATTCTTCACAGGCATTTAATGCCTCTTCATTTCCTTTTCACTTTGGTCTTCAGTGCACTGATGAGTGAACTGGAAGTATCATTAAAATGAGTTGTAAGTGTGTTCAGAGAAGTTTAATGGAGGATCATACTGCGTGTAATAGCTTAGACCCTTTAAAGAAGGTCAAAGATTTCATTAGATAAAAAGTGAAGTAAGAAGGGTTGCTATATAGCAGTGAATGTGACATCACTAGGTTTTGTGTCTTGAATAGGGCCTCATTTTCATCTATTTACAGGCAGCATACAGTAGTTTTATCCTTTGTCAAGAGGCAGCTGGTAAGTGCTGAATGAATGTTAGTAGGCTGCAGTGAGCATTAGTGTTTTCAGCATCTTGAATGTGTTGAGAGGAAACAGTATCAGACAAAAACCTAGTTCCTCTAGTTTCTTCATGGTTGTCTACAGAACTGAAGGCCTCGCAATCATTCAAACGAGCGCTCTTTGTGACAATATAAACTACAAATTGCTTTTTATGAGTGCTTGTGCATTTTGTGCACACAGATTGGTCTGCTTTGGATCTTGTCTATGCATGTTTGTGCATCAGCAGCATTTATAAATGATTTTCTTGCCGTAGGAAAGCAGCGTGACCAGATTTAGTCCACCATGACCAATTCATCACTGGAATCTTTTTGTCTGTTACTATAATGATCCACAAAATGACAGAATACTTCTTATTAACACTAATAAAAAACAACAGTAGCAACACAGCAATTTTCCCAAACCCCCTCCTCCTGTTGTCAAGGACACCGTAACCCCCAGCAACACATCCACAAAGAAAACCAGGTCAAGCCCATCCCACTGAAAGAAGCTCTGGCCTGCTTTCTCCAGCATGACTCTGGTACAGCTGAAACATGTATCTCAGGACAGACCAGAATTACAACACACACTCAAACACTGATATCTTCAAAGCAATTTTAGCATATTGCCTATAGCAGTGGAGTACAGCAACCATATGCTGATTGGATGCTTTGTTTCTGTCCTCGTAAAGAAAAGGAAAACGGAGATTCAGGTAATCCACAACATAGGATCCAGAGACTGGATTGAACAAAACACAAATCCCATTTAAACGGACCCCCATATTGGCTCAGTAAATCAAGCTGTTGTGGACACATGGGGATCCTGTACTGTACTTGGTGTCTGAAATATGCCTGCATGGCTCAATACACATCCAGTAGGTCAATGACACACATGTTTGCTAATGCTCTGTAATAGAAGAGATCATCAGTACAAACAAATAGAGATCATTCCCGTGAGTGTGCAAAGTAAAAAAGGGACCTCTGACACGACAATATTTCTGTGTCCAAAAAGCACCTTTCTGAGGTCCCAAACATTTCACTTAACAAAAACAAATCATTATTTTATTTTTTTCATTGAGAAAAAAGTGCACTTTATTGTATTAAATGTGCACTTGTAGTGTACTTAAAACCTTAAAAGTAGATTTTATTTTAAATAAACTGTAATTGCAATAAAAGGCCACTTAAGTGTTAAAGTTTTACTTTAAAGCACATCTTAAATCTTCATGAAGTACACTTATTTTAATGCGTTGACTACTTAATTTATAATTTATTTGTATTTATTTTATCATTTTAATTTATAATGAATGTTATTTGATATTACATTTAAAATGAATATATTTTAAATATACTAAATGCAACTTCATCATTACAAATGTTTAATGCAAATATATTTTGTAACTATACATTATACATCACATACAGGGCTTGACATTAACTTTTTTGCTCAACAGCCACTGTGGCTAGTGGTTTTTCAAAGTTACTAGCCACTCAGCTTTTCACTGGCCACAATTTTGACATCGATGCCATGGGGAAAAACTGCCATCTAGATATTTTTAATATTATCTCATAATTTGGCAGCAGGAGTATTATGCTGCTGTCACTTTAAGACCTGATGCACGGCTCTATTATACTGTTACACATGGGTTTTCTTTCTCAACTGTTTACGTTCACTTACAATTCATTTTTACATTATTTTTTGCATATTTGACTGTTTAAGCACAATAAGTATACAAAAAGATCTCAATTTAGTACTGAGAGGCGGCTTTATGTGTGTGCACTTTGGATGTGAGCACAAAATCTGTGGGAAAAAGTAAAATTATGCGCAGTCCCACAGCAAAATTCAAGCCATGTAACACCAAAAATATTCATCCAGATCAAATTAAACAACTGAGTGAGGAGAGGCGGGTTTGTGTGTCACTCGCTGTCGGAGAGATGAGAGAGAGAGAGAGAAAGTGCAGCTTATATTGTGTATATATTCACTGGAAAATTAGTATTGGAAGCGTTTCAGATATTTCAGTATCCATATGTATCGAAAAATCTATATTTTTTTTTACAACACTACCTTGTAATTAGTTTATTATTTCAGATGCCTTTTTAAAATGCTACAATTGAAATAGTATAATGTTCATGTCAAGCCCTGATCATCACAAGATGTACGTAAGTCCCACTTAAGTGGGTAAAAAAACAGCATTGCAGTTAATATAAATTTAAACTATAATAAATGATCATTTAATTGCAATTAACATGTAGTTAAGTGTTCGAAAACTTTCACTTAAGCATATTAGGTATTAAGTCTACTTAAGTATATTTTAAAGTATTTTATTTTTACATAGTAAGTGCTTTTTTAGACTTATGCTAAAGTGTACTTCTTTTTAACAATGGTGAAAAGAGAGTTCCTGGCTCTTGTACAGAAGGAAAATGACATTTTCTGAAGAAATTGTGAGTGCTGTTTGCCCTCGCAAAACTCACCACCACAATGATAGAGTGTTTTTGGTATTTGTCAGTGCAGTTTAGTGTTATTGCTTCAATGTGAGATCATTGTTAGTGTGTTGCTGTCCAGTTGTTTAGCGTGTTCTGGGTTGTTGCTATGGCATTGCAACATGGTTGCTTATTGATAACTCGCTACCAAATCTCTATTATACTTTGGTCTCTAGAAATGACTCATGTCCCCATTTTCAATGTAAGTATATCAGATTTCCCATATTATCTTCCGTCATGGCAAAAACTGTTCATTTAGTCTGATAATTTAGAGAAGTAACAGTACACCTTTTCTCAATAAGCCCTATGATCTGAAGTATCATTTATGACTTACCATGGGTTTAATGCTTAGCGGTTAGCTTAAATCCCCAACCGAGAGCAATAGTAATCATAATGCTTGCCTTAGCAAACACCACTAATTAAAAGCATGATTACACTCATAAGAAATCAGGCAAAGATTACCCTCAGGCCTACACACACACACACACACACCATGGACTGAGAGCTTGGCACTTGACAGCACTGACTCCTGCTATCTAACAATCCACCAGGCAATGAAAATAAACACACACACACACACACACACACACACACACACACACACACACACACACACACACACACACACACACACACACACACACACACACACACACACACACACACACACAAAGCTGCACCATATGTTTTCTCACCAACAGTTATCACACCACAGTTTTCTAACCAAAACCTCATGACATTCCTTCACTTGTCACATGCAAAAACACTGAAAAATCTATGAAGTATTGATGTAGAATGCACGCCACCCAACTAATTAGAAGCTGAGAGGGGAATCAATGTGCCACCAGGACCGTCAGTATGACCTGCAGCGAACAAACCTAACTAATGTCACGGAAAAAAACACATCAAACCCAATACACCAGCATTACGCACATTACACGTACAAAAATCAAACCACATCACACCCACATGAATGAATAAAGAAACTAAACCAGCCAATTAACATTATGTAGTTAATATCTATTATGTTTGCAGTTTTTTCCACTATTTTTGGAGTTGAGATACTATTGTAATGAAAGTAAATATGAGATGTTTTCGTCATAAACCACACACAACAGAAAAAAAAAAAAAGCCTTCATAAAGCTTTAAAAAAAAGCCTGGATGTTTTGATAGCTTTAACTGAGACCATGACATCTATAAATCTCCTTTATAAAGTATAACTTTTATACGGGTTGAAAGTCGCTTCTCATCCTGATAGCAATCAATAATATAAATGGTCGAAAAAATAATAATATATATCTTTTGTTGAAGTCTCAGGACCAAAAAATATGTTCCTCCAATCATTGCATTCAATGCGAAATGCATCTGCAGCAGTCAGGTGGTACAAGTCAGAGCCCTAAGAAAATTCTGAGTTCCCTTTCAAGGTTCTTCAATTTTTCAAGTTTCTCCCTTTTAGTTCGGTTGTTTCCTACCGGTCCTCCATTTCAGGACGCTGGATTGGCTTCTCAAGCTATACTAGAGACAAGTCTTGAGAGGCTGGTTCCTAGTAGTCTCTAGTAGTAGTCTCAGCCGTAGTCGTCTTGGGATAAGACAGATCTGAGGACAGTCGTTATCTCGAAGAAGGCTTCGACTAAGAAGAAGTCCTGACGCTGAGGCCGTCAGACTTCTGAGGGCAGTCGCCTCCGGGGAGAAACGGTTTCCACCTCATCAAAATACGGTGCCCGTTTCTCCTCGGCGCCCTATGAAAAACGTTGGTCGAGTGGAAGTAGACCTGTTCGCATCTTAAGAGACGACGCCACGTCTGTGCGCATTTCCCCCGATCTCTCTGCTCCCGGGAGTTCTGGAGAGAGTTCGCCGGGACAGGGCCCGTCTTCTGTTAATAGGCCCGTTTTAGCAGGAGTCTATAGAGTCTCTCCTCGACGGCTGTCCTCTGGAGATTCTGCTCAGGGACTGAGGAATTCTCAACTGAGGTTGTTGAGACCATCCTCCACTCTAGAGCTCCCTCCACGAGAAAACTACACCTTGAAGTGGATATTTTTCACTTCCTGGTGCGGAGAGCACCAGCCGGACACAGTTATCTGCCCAGTGGTTGCAGTGCTGGAGTTCCTGCAGGAGCGTTTCTCCGCAGGTCTATCCCCCTTCACACTAAAGGTGTACATGGCGGCCTTAGCTGCTTACCACGTATCCTTGGGGATACACCTTCTAGTAACGTTTCCTTCATGGCACTGAGACCAAGAGGCTAGGAGTATGGTTGCTTCCAAAACATTATCGTCAGGAGTTCCCTCCAATATGTTTGTGATATGGCAGGATGTTGCCTCACCGCACATATTAGTGAGGTTTTTGACCTTGACCTCGGCTCCACTCCAGTGGTGCAGGTGCTTTAGTCTTGGTGTGCGCAGAGATTTCACACGGACAGACACTTCTTACTATGGCGTCGTGGATCTAGTGTTCCCACAGTGTCTTGACGCAGCTCAAGTTCCCTTGAAAGGGAACGTCTCGGGTTACGACTGTAACCCTGGTTCCCTGAAGAGGGAACGAGACGCTGTGTCACCCTGCCATACTCCCTGCATGCCTGTGAGCGACTTGCTTCAGCCTATCAGAAGCTAGTGACTGTTTGTTCCAGGTATGCGTAGAAGTTTCCTGGTCGATGACGTCACATGACGTTCCGTCACGCCATTGGACTGATTTCATAAGTGCTTCATGATGCAATCACGCAACATTTCGATGTTAATAACGCATCTGTGGAAAGGGTCCATTAGATACAACGTACATATTAAAATAGTATTAGTGTCAATCAATCAATCAATCACCACGTTCAAACCCAGAGCAGAGAGCATACAGACAGCCAGAGGAGTGTGTGACCCTGTCTTTCTGCTGATGTTCATTTGTGGTGACCTCACCTGACATCAACTCTCGGCTCAACATACACACTCATACATGCACAAACTCTCTGTCCCTCTCTTACATCATCAGACATCATCTGTCTCTGTGAGTAATTAAAACTGACCAATCAGGAGCTCAAAACATATTGACAGGAGTGTTTAAGGGATTATGGCGGGAAGGAGGCCATGAGACAGCGCATGTGCGTATGTGTGTTGGGAAACTCTGACCAAATTCTATGACATAACAGCAGATGGAGAGAAACCGATAATCAATCCGTGACTCAGATTACAGCAGAGCATGCATCTATAAAACAAACTCAAACAGCCACTCTAATACAGAGACACACTCGCAGAATATTTCATACACATGATTGACTTATGATTTAATATTTGAATATGTGTAGATATTTAAGTATAGTGCAGGTCTTACACACTTTATTTACATTTTAAAAGACAATGCAAAACTGATAAATGATTGACTTTTTTTACGAAAACTCTCAAATTCTTGTCCTAAAATTTAAATACATTTGCTATTAAAAAAGTTGTTTCTCACACAAAGTTTCCTTATCCTTGACTGATAAAGTAAAGTCCTGCTCTGGGATTGTATTTCTGAGGGATGCCTCACTTACTTTTATATTACTTAGGAAATAATATATTTCAAAACATACATACATATACATATACATATACATATACATATACATATACATATACATACATATATACACTCACCTAAAGGATTATTAGGAACACCTGTTCAATTTCTCATTTATGCAATTATCTAATCAACCAATATAAAGATCATTCTATATAAAGATCATTAAAACAACAATTTAAAGTAAAACTTTTAATTATTGTGTTAAGAAACAGTCAGTAAAGTGTACTCAAGTAAACTTTTATTTAATATTATCTGCAAGTGCATTAAAGTGCATTACTTTAAAGTTTTGAAGTACACTATACAAGTGCACATTCAGTACAATTAAGAGCACTTCTTTTTCACAAGGGTATACTCAGGTTGAACATTAGAAGCTGCACATAAATTGATATTGTACATATCAGTGTCCGTCCAAGCATAAAAACATGTACTGTACGTGCATAGAAACCTATGAATATTAATGAGACCATTGGAATACTAATAAGAACGAAAAGGATAATTGAATACAATTCAATGATGTATGCACACCATATTGTGTTCATCATTACAAGCGCATTAAATTGGGAGTTAAACAAAGCTTCTGAATATCACCTAACAGCACTAATGGGTGTGTGTTTGTGTGTAAATGCACTCATCATAATATACATCACACTAATGCACCTTTAGACCTGAATAGACATCCAAACAAAGACTTTGATAGACACTCCTTATGGCTATCCCATAATTCACCCAGACAGACCACTACAGGCTAGTATCATGGGCCGATTCACACAATTTAGACTGAATAAGGACAAAAACACAACAGCTGCATCTTCACTTAATGCCAGAACACACACACACACACACACACCCACTACTCTCCCTACAGAACGTAAACCGCAGTTAATTACTAATTAATGAGGGAAAAGACGCACAGCAGTTCACTTGCTTTGATATGATGATTTCATCTTGATTTGCAGAGAAAAGGCTTTCATGACCGTGAGAGACACCGTTTAGACCAACAGGAGAAATTTTATAAATTACTTAAGTAACCACATATTGTATGTGAACTTCAAAACAAAGGGATAACCGAGCGTCTGCAAGCTATTACACGAATGACAGAAATCCATATGCTTTTCATTAATAATCAGTCAATTCTCTGATTGTCTTCATCTCAACTTCTCCAGCTGGATCTCTTTGTTTCGTCTACAGCCGTGTTTCCTCTCTACATGAAAACCATCTGAAATACAGTTAGCCAGCAGTTATGGGCACACTATTGCTGTGGTAGTTTTAAAAGGATTGAAGATTAATGGATAAAGTATGGAGCTTGATTGGCTTTAATCCTTTACAAATTTGTGAATACAATTGTAAAAAAAAAGAAAAACAAAACAAAAAAGGCTATTTAAAAAAATCTAGATCAATAGGGTGAACGTGATTTCACCAAGTACAACATATTCCTGGATCTTTGTTGGTCCTGGAACAACATTCCAATCACCCAATCAGATTTGAGGTACAAGTTTACAGTTTCTGTCAAGTGTAGGCTTATAACCAGGGTTAGGGGCTTCTACATCAGTGTTATTCACCTATCATTACCCTCTGATTTTATTTTAGGGATAAGTTATGGGTAGGGTTAGGTTTAGTTGCATGTAATTGTGCATCATTTATAGTTATTACTATAGGAACTACATGTAACGTGTAATAGTGACACTGTAAAATGAAGTGTTACCAAACATGAATTTTTGCTCTCTTTACGTACACTTAAAGAAACAGTTCACTTAAAAAAGAAGATATTTTGAAGAATGTCGGTAACCAGACAGTTGATGGACCCCATCGACTTCCATGGTATTTTTTTTCCTACTATAGATGTCAATGGTGTCCATCAACTGTCTGGTTACCAACATTCTTCAAAATATCTTCTTTTGTGTTCAGCAGAAGAAAGAAATGCATGCAGGTTTGAAACAACTTGAGGGTGAGTAAATGATGACAGAATTTTCATTTTGAAGTGAACTATTCATTTAAGTGGAAGTACAGTTTAAAAAATATATATACTTTTAAGATTTTAAGTACATTGCAAAGTGCACATTCAGCAGATTTAAGCACACTTCTTGTTTACAAGGGCATGCAAATGCAATCCACAAAACACAACAGATCTTTAGTATGCTTTTCAACATAGAAACTCAACATAGGAAATTTGACCAAATTTGTCAAAGGAGAAGCATTTGAGATGTGTGTTAATACCAGGTGCAAACTGCAATCTGCTGACCACTTGAGATCGGACCACCTGGGACAGATGCTACTTCCAGGTGTAAACAGTATCTCAATGAACTAGCCAGGCATGTGTTTTCTCCTGGGTTTTAGAGAACCGTTCTTGCTCAAGAGGAAACACAGGAACAAATAAATTAGTTCACTGCAGCTGTTGCACCAATCCCCCAAAACAAGACATCTGAAATTTCCCCTCAGATCTTCAGATGGAATAATGGGTATGATGATGGTGACCTCATGCAAAAATACATTCATATAGGCTATTGTCTGCTACATGCTCCTTACAAAAGTACAGTCAGTATCATACGGCATTACTTTGATACTGAATGATTAGCATTTTGTAGTATCCAGTATCTGAAGTTCACCAACCATAGAGCTACTACACAACAGAAACAAAAATATTCCAGGAATAATTTGAGGGAACATCCACATTTTTTTCTGACCTGTCATGAACAGCTCCTGTCTCAGTAACACTGAATAAATTGGGATTCCCCTGCGGATGCTGTAGCTACACGAACAGGACTGTCAACAGTAGATGGAATGCTATGCTAATGCCGGATCACCCCTCATTAGTTTTTCCTGCTGGTGCAGAGCGGATGCGAAGTTACCTGAGGGAACCTGATATCCCAAGTGGGAATCAGTCTCTCGGGGAATGCTCGTTATCCACAGAGCCACTGTCACCACTCATTAGTGGTACCGTATTTCTGAGGTTTGATACACACTCTAAAACTACTGAAAACCATACTGCATTATTCTCTGTTTCCCAGATGTCAAGTATTTATTAAAAAATGATGACTGATGTTAATTGAGATAAATGTCAGGACATATATTCTAGAACGTCATTGTTTTCTTCTCCTCCAACACTATGCATAAGCTTTGAGGATATGTTAAAGGTGGTAAAAAACTCACACTCCAATCCTAACCGCCCTGCTCCGAGTTGGTCTCAAACCCCGATCCCCCAGCATGCAAGGCGAGTTCACTAACAATGACGCTAAACACCGCAATCTCTTGCAGTCGTCAGCGCGACTCTGGCCTCCGTTACACACGCAATCCAAGAATGGATGTCTGTTTATCATAGCAGGAGCGCAACTAAATAATGCTTCATGAAAAAAAAAAAGAGGCACATATGATGAACAAATCACAAGAAAGCACAAAAAAATGATTGTACAGTACACAGAGAGTTTGTTGTTAGTTGCCAACAGCACAGCAGCTCCAGACAAACAATGACACTCAAACCCAGTGTTACTCACGTGTGGACCCGAATCAAAGCAACCTCCTGTTTTCAAGCCTTCCCGCTTAGCTCTCTCCAGCGCTGGAAAGCTTTTCTAATATTAGCACGGGTCCTAAAGCTCTTGCCCAGTCACAACCCCTAATTTTCCAGTGATTTCTTCTGAGCTTTTCTCTTTTGTATTGTGTCTCATCTCTATTTCTGCAGTCTTTCTTCAAATATCCCTCTTGCTCGTTCTTCTCGTCCACCGTCATATGCTGACTGGCTACACACGTTTGTAGTTGTTTGTACGTGTGTTGGTCCGACTAACTTCCAAACATCATTTTTTAAATATCGCTTACCCCACCTTTAATATGCCAGACAGCAAGAGAAAATACTGCAGGATAGGAATGCTGCTCTACCTTGACTCTCAGTAATATTTCATTTTTGATCAACTCAGAAACCACACATCTCAGTTTCTTCTCACTAGTTTCTAGACCTAGTTAGCTGCATTTTAGGCATCATAGTTGCACTGTCGACATGATGGCTGTTCCAAAAGGTAGGCCGCAACATTACGCTATACTTATAGGATAGCTTGAGTGCATTTCAGGTGTCTGTATAGCAGTAGTTTAGTGATGCTGTACAGTCCTAGTAAAGTATGTCAGATTGTGGTAATTTGCTGTATTCATCACAAACTAAAGGCGTTTCTCTATACAAAGTATGCAAACTTCAGACCTCTGTCCTTGGTAGTTCAGACTCAGTTCGACTCAGGAGTACGGACTCCTGAGGACAGGCGGAAAGTCCGGTAATTCTGCAAATTGAACATCAGCTTACCGTCACTCACCTCGCTTTGGCTACTCCAGTTATCCTCGCTGTAGCCTATATTAACAATAAAACAAAATATAATATAAAATACCACCCTGCCTCTTTTTGTTTTCATTTTTAAAATATGAAACATATTAATATGTGTTTCAGGCAATATGTGTATACTCTGATTATCGAACTTGTATGTATAATGAAATGAAATAGGAAAACAAGAAAAGAATCTGCACAACTCATCTTCCAAAAACTCATTTGAAGATAAATTGAGTGTTTATTTTCTTTTCTCCATCACCTGATTTGCATAAATAATTTAGTAAACAAAACACAACAGCCGGGTTCCAGTAAAAATCCCATTCCTTTTCTCCATAGGGTAATTGATTTTTAATGATTTCATCGCAGTCTTTCAAGACAGGCCTACTGTGAGCTCTGAGGTTATTAATCAATGATACATGCCTTGATACAATTGATCAGTCAAATTCCAGATGCAGAACTGCATACCAATGAATCCTAAAGATTAAGATCCACTAATCGGAGACTAGCGGCAAACCAATCAGGATGAAGGAGGAAACGGACAAGAAAAATACTTCCGGAACCAAGACAACTGAAAAATGTGGTAGTTTTTTTTTTTTGTGTGAATTAATTTTTTTTTTTTATAATAATTAAATTTAACACCTTAATATAAAGCTTAATATAATTTCACTCATCTAAAATCATTGAGCACTGAGCTGTCATGAATTTATACATATGTAATATGCAGGTGATCTCCCTGGAAGTCAAAGAGATAAAAGGGGCGAATTCTGGAACCAAGTAGTGTAGCTCCCAAGGCCACTATCACTACAGCACTTTCAGTGCTTCTATTGCCATGGAAATAAGAGCTGATGCCCATTAGAGAGACAGGAAAAGCTGACTACTGGAATTACACATGTGCAAAATGTCACTGTCTTAATGAAAACTAATTAGACACTAATCAGATTCACCACCTCTCGCAGGACATTCGACCATAGGCATAGTGAAACGTGTGATGGCAGCAGTCCTGACTAAGGGTGAAACCTCCCAAGAGTGGAGAGGAAGTAATTTGTCATTTGGCGGTAACACTGTACAGCCAAGAACACAACACCTCTGACACAAAACAGCTTTCTGAAGCAATAAGCCATCAGAGGTCATGCATTACACTGGTTTTACCTCGATTGTTGAGTGTTGCCAAGTCTAAAAACCCTTCAAATCGGTCAACTAAACATGATATTTACAAAAAACTCTAATCCTAAGGATTAAACTTTGGTGTGTAACTGGTACTGCATGCAGCCTGTTCAGGAAAGATGGTCTATTACTTTTCCAAGTATTCAGACTAACAAATTTGCGCTGGGAAATGATAAAAAATCCAATAAATTTACATTAAAGGAGCCATATCTAGGTGACTACATAACACCAAACCACACAAAACCAACAGAGTATTCGTAAAAAATGTTATGTTTTGGTGAACTGGTGGCAATATCTCATTAGTACATTTTCATATGATGTCCTTATTCCCCACAGAGCTTTTCTTTTTCTTTTTTTTAAATCGTACATTTTCATGTGAATCAAATTGTAGGAATCTGTACAAAATCACCATCTCATAAAACAATCGTTTTCTAATGAGATCAGATTGCTATGGAAGCTCGTTTCCGCCATGGAATAAAAAAATATTGTAGATAATTGTAACTATTTATCTCACAATTCAGACTTTTTTTTTCCGAATTGGAAGATGTAAACTCGCAATTGTGAGTTATAATGTCAGAATTGCAAGATAAAAACTGGCAATTGTGAGAAGTAAAGTCAGATTTGCAAGACATAAACTCGCAATTGTGAGTTATAATGTGAGAATTGCAAGATATAAACTAGCAAAATTGACGCAATTCTGACTATAACTCGCAATTGCGACTTCATATCACGCAATTCTGAGAAAAAAGTCAGAATTGTGAGATAAAAAGTTTTTTTTAGTTTTTTTTAGTGGCGGAAACTAGCTCCCATAGGTTGCCACTCTTCTGAAAATCTAGATACATAAAAAAACAAATTAATAATTAGCATTAACAAGCTCTTTTGTGAAGTCAGTACAATTAATTGATTTAACTTTAGGCTTTTTACGATGTGCTTTTATTGGTTATGTCATGGCGTAGCTCATTACGGTTTTACAGCTGGAACTATCAGTTTATAAACACACCTTGAAAAAGCCAAGAATGGAAGCCAGTGAGAGGTTGAAGGCGGCTCTCTAAATATAGCTGACATTGAGGCATGAGCTGAAATGCTATTGTTATTCACGCAATGTCATATTGAAGCCTCTTTGCTGTGTGGAGTTAATGGGCCTTGACCAAACGCAGAGGGAGAGGACACATGCAGAACATTTTATAAAGGAGAGAGAGCATGTATTTACCCACACTGGCACTTAACTTCACTGCCCTAGAGTATAAATCTCAGATGGGAAATGGGGCAAGGTTAAATTGAGCCTGTGTGTGTGTGTGTGTGTGTGTGTGTGTGTGTGTGTGTGTGTGTGTGTGTGTGTGTGTGTGTGTGTGTGTGTGTACACAAAAAATACATTTTACCCACTATGCCTTTCGCCATTGGTGTCACTCATCTGGTAAAGGGCAAAGGAGCGTTCAGAACCAGTCAATCATCTTCCAATTCCTCCCACTTTATGGAATACTGGAAGTCTCCATGGATACAGCAGCAGTCTTTCCCTATCAAGACCTGATGGGATTGTCAAAGTCTGTTGTGTCAGAAAATGTCAGTCCAGACCGTCAAACTCTTTAATTATTTGTTGCGAGTTGTGTCTTTCCGTAAAATCGCTTTTGGTGTCAGGATGTGATGATTAGTTTTATATCTGTGAAAATATCTGTATCGTTGTCTTCTAGAATTTGCACTTGAGCACTGTTAACATGTTCTTCCAATTTAGTTGAAGATGTCAGAGCTGTCTGACTGAGAATATGAGGGAGAGTCTACAAGGAATACATGGGTCACAACCTTGAATACAGGCCTGCATCCCTAACAGAAGACACCTGCCTTCCACTGTGAGACGAGAAATCCCTCAGAAAGCTCAGAAGCAATTCTTAACTGATCAAGTCTGACAACAAGCCTACTTCACAAAAACATTTAACAAAGTAGTGTTCCTGTAGCTCAAACAGGTGAGCTTGATGGGTTTGAAATGGTATAAATTCAGCTCATGCACTGCACTTTTTGATTTCTGTCTCATAAACAGGGCCTGCCAACCAAATCGGGTGTATTTCAGCAGTGGCATAATGAGTCACTCCTACTAGCCACTTTGGCAGGATGAATTTTATATATAATATCCCAGTCAACGCAAGAGATCATGCAATGATCACGGTGACGTCTTCTCATATACTCCCATATCTGTATGTGATACTCATAGTGGCTACGTTTACATGCAACCAAATAATCCATTAGTAATTGGAATAGCATTGATGTGCGGACTGAAAAGCCTTCATGTAAACACCTTAATCGATCCGAAGGAAATTTAGATCGGATTGAAAGGGGTGGTTTATTCCTTTTCTAATCCGATCGAGAGGACATGTAAACACTTGATCGGATTTAAAACCGAAACTGAAAGGACTGCGCATGTGCAATGACGTTGAAAAAGCGAGTTGTTCTTCCTGTTGAATAAAGTGTCAAGTAAATGAGTGTCCTGTCATTCTAAAATTCCCCTTTCACTGCGTCTGTGAAGTGGAGCAGGACAACGTCCCACCAGTCCTTGTTTCAGATTCGCATCCACAGACGACTGGGTTTGGGCGCGGGGAGGGGCGTTTTTACTGCGTGATAAATATAATTATGACCTGCGTGATTATCCAAATTATGACCAGAAATGGATAAATATAAAGTCTGCTGTTTAAAACAAATAAAGAACCAATGTAGGAGAATGGTTATTATCAGGGTTCGAATTATGATTTCATCTTTGTGGGGGTCTCTCTAAAAAAAGGGAAAAAAAAGTAGCCTATGAGCAGGCTTACTAATGTAAATAAATAAAAATCTTTAATAAAAAAGCTTTGCTAACACAATTCAATTGAAATAGTAGCCTACATTTGGTTTAATTTGTCATTTTATGAGGTCTAATATATGTTGTTAGTGGTGAGAATGTTCACGTGAATAAATTAATAGATCCGACAATTCTAAGTGTGTATTTAAGTGGTCCAGTGGCAGAACTTTTGCCAAGCGTGTTAGAGGTTCTGGGTTCTAATCCGCACTTGTATAGGTTTTTTTTTTTTCTCATCAAAACCGATTATGTTTATCAGTGGTTGTATATCAGGCAAGGACACGTTTGTGTGCATTTTGTTTTGTAATTTCACCGGAACGAATAGAGAGTCTCCACAACGGATTGAAGCGCGCGTCCGAGTGAAGACTGTGCGCGAGCCACAACAGAACACAGTATCCGCGCCACTGATCGCAACGGCAACGAGTACTTTGATCACTTGATTTCAGAAACAACACATTTCAGCGGTAGATCGACTCTTATTTAACAAATGAACTAATTGACTGCTCTGCTAGTTAACTGAAGATGTTTTATTTATTTGTATTGGTATATTAGTGCCGCGAGATGTTTCAAAAGTGGTGGGCACAATATCGACCTTAGCAAAAAGTGGTGGGGACATGTCCCACCCGCAAAGTACGCCTATGTTAAAATAACACTTGCCTGATGGGTTATGCTACTGCTAGATCGGACGTTGACGTCACTTCTGTGAGTTGAGAAAAGTCAGTAAAAGTCCTGGCAGAAAGCGAAGCATAAGGATGTAGTGTGATGACGATCCGAGATCCCGCGAGATCCATGTGTTTGGCATCTTGTCCTATCTTTAAAGTCACGCTACAGTAGTCTGAAGGAAAAAGTGCTTTATTTGTAATTTAAAATAATGGGGCTGGTGATTTTTAGAGACCCCCACAGGTGTATGATTTTACTGCTTTCATGGGAGCTCATCCTCTCTCTATGGGAGCTCAGCTCCCACTGGCTCCCACGTAATTCGAACCATGGTTATTATGCGCAAACAGTGGGAAACTCTGTATATTCGTGCAATGTGCGCATGAATCTAGTGATATATAAACGCGCGCAACCCAATCACGTTTAGCGTTCATGTAAACTCTACATTCGGATTCATCAATAGTAATTTTTTCAGCCCGATTGAAACCAAATTTGTGCATGTAAACGTAGCCAGTGTGAGTAATTTGTGAGCTCATTGTGAATTCAAATGTTGAGCAGGCTGAGAGGAGGCAGTTCAAATATCAGTCACCAAGAGGACATTATACTTCCTCTTTCTCAACACTGGAAAAACGTGGATCCTGCAGGATTTGTTAGCAAACCATTTGTGCTGTACATTTGTGTTCTGGACTCAGCGTGGAATTGTTACACTGGAGAAATGGTGAGTAGTCTCTTTAATTGCTATTCACATATGATAATATTATGCAAATATGCACTGTGGCCTGCAGGTACATGTAAACCAGCCATCTTGCCAGCTCAGGTGTGGAATCACCTGGCTTCAGTAATCACACCAGTAAATATTTTTTGGAATAGTCATTCCTGCAGATTTTCTGCTCACACTCAAAGTAAATATTGGTGTTCATAAAGGTCTTAAAGTGACAGTACCTGCTGCCAAATTATGGGATAATGTTATAAAATATCTTTGTGACAGTTTATTTCCTTGTGTTATCGATGCTAAAATTATGGCCAGCGAAAAAGTTAATGTCAAGCCCCGATTATAAAATATATTGTTCTGGTTTGAGAAACCAGTAGTTCTGATCAGTAGTTCTGATTCTAAACAGCTGATTGAAACCATATAATATATGATTGCTGAAATTTGATCAAGGAACACGATTTTCAGGTCAGTGCACAGTAATCTCCACACCAGAGCAACCATCCACAACACCTCACCATTGTGGCAGCACGTTTTGCAACACATTTTCTTCAGAAACTGTAAAAATCGAACATGACCAAATGTGACAATGATACATTCAGCAAACAATGCAGTTAGTGGTTCGTTCATCTAAGCACTTTTGTAACGGAACACCAACATCCAACGTTTTGCAAGACTGTTGTGCTTTAATAAAATAAAGTTTACTCTAAATCATTCAGCACTGAACAACATGGTTTCAAGCTGTTTTGTGTGTGTGTGTGTGTGACATCATTGTCAGGGCAATGGTTTGCATAATCACAGTCCTCTCCTCCATTACTGAAGATCAAACCCTGTTGTGACAGTCCTGCTCTGAGATCAGGAACTGGCTCCATTGTGACACTCTCCCTCCAGCACACACGTGTTCTCTGTGAAACTCAGTCTGCTGCCCATCTGTTGGTCGAGCGGCTGCCAGACAAGCAGGCACTGATCTGAGGGCAGCTCGACTCTGAGGCTGAGATCATATAGCAGTGAACAGAGAGTGCTGGCCTCTGATGTAAGTGTGTGTGTGTTCAGACATAATGTTACTGCTAAAGGCTTTAAAGATATTATTACTATATCTGCATAAATACATCTAAAACGATCATCTTTTAAAGAAACAATTTGGATTCAAAACAGTCCCTCATTGTCTGTGAGACAAGGTTTTCTGAGGAATTTAAAAGCAGAAATGTGTCATATTTTTCATTAATTCCTACGAACAAAAATGCCGTTGAAAGAGCTCAAGATTTGTTTTGAACCTGGAGCATTAAACAGGGATTCTTTGCTCACATGTTTTGTCAGACGAACATCTTTGAAGTACACCCTGAGAATTTCAGTTAATCTTTCTAGAATTTAATAACACATTTGCATGCTCGTGGTTTTTGATGTTGGGTAATGGTAATTTATTTGTTGTACATTTGCATGATTTGATTAATTAAATTAATTCATTTAATTAGCCTTTTTTTTAATATAGTTTTTCATGAACTCCCAGCCCCCCTACAGTTCCCGTACGAACCCCCAGGTGTTGGCGAACCCCAGTTTTGGCATTTAGCTTCGGTACGTTTATAAGAAAATGATGTACTAAAACGGAAAGGTTTTTCCATTGTGTTTTTCAAAATGATCCCTGTTCACCAGGATCCGCGAAAATGTCTAAAAATGCTGTATTCTGCTGCCAGTCCAGTAGTTGGCGATATCACTTTGTAAAGAAACTACACGCCTATATATGATGACGCATGACATCATCGTTTTCACAAATTCCCCTTAACCTGGTGCGACGTGTCTTGAATATGAATATGAATGCAGGTTCTTTTCACTTATATATATTGCCTATAAAATTTGACAGTTTGTCCATAAACAAACTAATAAACTTAATGTTTAACTGACTGAATAGTGCTTGTTCCACAGTTAGCCATATTTAACCATTTCCATGCCATTTAACTGAATACATTTATTTGTTTTCACAATGAACAGATTTATGCTGATTCTAAGCAATTCAAATAAATGCATTTTGAAAATAGGATGATTTTTTTGTTGCAGAAATCATGCTTGTTTTATTAATGTGCGACTGACAAATATGCATCACATTAGTCTGTTTACGTTAAAAACTCTGTGAATGGAGAAATGGATGGAAATTTTATGACAGAATTTTCCTCTTTGTGGGAACAATTCAATTAAGTGAGAAAAGGTAAAAGTAGAAATCATTTGAAACAGAATTATGTAGTGTTTGTAGACAACATATGAAAACATCAACTGCAACATCCTGGCCTCATTCCAGCTGGAGCATTGAAACTGTTATAGTAATTACTGAGAGTGGCCAGGTGGTTAAATGCTTGTTCGCAGCTTCCTTACGACAGACGAGACTCTCTTGATCTCTCCAGCAGCCCTAGCCATCCCCGAAGACAAACGTGGGAGTTAAATGACTGCAACAAGACAGCAGGTGTTGCTTTATTTAAAAGAGACACGGATCTCTAAAAATAATCAGAGGGGAATCCTGGGCTGTTTCACATATACTGAGGTATCACACTTCCATATCAAAGTGAAAGCCACTGCGTTTGTAGCATTTGGTTGTATGATTCTCTGCCAGTGCTGTGTTGCACAGGTGGGTCTCTGAGAGGGGTCTGCTACTGGATTGCTGTAAGACAGATTTATTGAGAAACATCTGTTTAGCATATCCTCCACTGCATCCGCAAGGTGTTCATACTGAGATTTGAGACAAATTTTGCGTCTCACAGGGAGACCCACTCTCAAGAGAGATGCAAGCATAAAACAGAGAAAGAAAAATACTCGCATATTCCCTAAACGATACCTGGGTATTCATTTAACGTTTAAACTGCTTCCACAGTACCATCAAAAGAAGAAAATAACCAAGGCTCATTAAAAAAAAGTGCCCGGATTTCAAATGTTGAATTTTCTGTCAAATTTCAACCACTGAATTTGTGGAAGTGAATTTGTAAAGCGAAATAAAATGGACCGAAAATTGCCTGTCGAATATTATAGGAATTTAGAATTTAGAAATTATATTTTTAAACATAATTCATATTTTGGAAGTGAAATCTGAAAGGTGAATATGGATTATTTAATTTTTAATAATGCAAACGTGTGAAATATTTTGAATTGAAATATTCACAGCTTAAATATACAACCATGTTGAATTTCAGCCCATAAAAATGCAAGCCCTATAAATACAATGCATTAAAATGCAAGCAGGGTTAATGCAATGCATAATTTTTCAAGTAGTGCAATTCAACAAGATTTTTTGTTTCAAAAACATTCGTCATTATTTTACTTCTATCGGTTAGGAGGTGTGGCAAGGGGACGCAGCGTCTTGTTCCCTTCTCAGGGAAAAATGGTTAACATTAATAACCAGAGACGTTTCCTTTCGAGGGAACTCGCGCTGCGTCGAATGACGACACTCTGGGGAACGAAATGCACACTGCGCCACACTGACTAATGCCTGCCCTGGTGTGAAACCTGTCTGGGCAGAACTCAGACAAGAGTACTCAAGAGACGTAGGAAGGAAGGTCCAAACTGTAAAATCTCATAAATGTGTGTGGTGAGGGCTAACCCGCAGCATCACAGACCTCTTGGAGAAAGACCCACGGAGACTCCTCGTACAGTGTGCCCTGATCAGCAGAGGCGAAGGCATACCACGCACCTCATAATGATTGCCTCGACAATCCATTTGCTGATGGTCTGCTTTGACGCTAGGGATCCCTTCTTGGGAGACCCAAAGAACACTAACAGCTGGTCACACTTCCCCCATGGGGAGGACCAGTGCACATAGGCCTACAGAGCCCTAACCGGGCACACAAGGTGTAGCTTCTGTAGATCCGCTGACACACGCGGTGCAGGGTGATGGAAGGCCTGGAGAACAATAGATCGTGCCACATTAGGCAACAAGGTTGGCACCTTGCTTGGGCACATAACCCAGTCTAGGGTGGAGAAAGGCTTTAGCTCTCCCAGGAGTGAACTCCAAACTCTCTTGAGGGACGTTATTGCCAACAGGGAGCAACAAAGCCACCTTTAATGTAAGGAGCTTCTCTGACACATATTTTTAGTATAATAGACTTCTGTGTTCATAATATTCAGAACAATGTAATTAGAAGGTAAAACCATTTATTCCTTTTTAGCAAGTGTTTTTTTGTTGTTGTTGTTGTTGTTGTTGTTGTTGTTGTTGTTCTTGCACAATTGTAGTGTAAATTGTGGGTTGTTTGTGGTTGACATACTCAAATTAAGAAAATGAAAAAATGTCTAGGGTTTGATTCCAAATTCTGGAATCGAATACTTGAGGTCAGGAATCGGATACCTGTTATAAAATTAAAATTTTGATTCTTCTTATCGATTCCTTTGTGTGCATTTTAATATGACTTTAACCCATTCAAGTGTGAGACGATCCGCTGTTTTCAGTGCTGCAGGCATGTGGAATTATTTTGGATCTGTGCAACTCTTAAAGTGACAGAAGCCTAATATTCCTGCTGCCGTCTATAATAACACTAATCAAACAACAAAAGACAAAGAGAAAATTCACTCGTTCTTGACCGAATAACTTTTGTAACTATATTTGTAATGTATATTTTATTTATAAAGTGCAGTGTTATTTTACACTGTTTATTTCAATCATATCTATTTGTTGCGATTGCTAATTTTATATTTGTTTTTATTTGCAACAAGACTACTTTTTTTTTACCCTATTGGAATAAAAATTAGAAATCGATAAGAATCGGAATCGATACGCAGAATCGGAATCAGAATCAGAATCGTTAAAATTCGAACGATACCGACCCTAAATCAGACTTTATTTTTTTCTACATTTTCTCTCAGATCAGCTGTATCTACTGGATATAGCCGATCTTATCTTGTAACGTGTACATCAAAAGCGCACTCAATTGATCTAGTCTGTGTAATATTTGATTCCTTCAGCAGAAGATCCCTCAAATCCCCTTCCAAAAACACCATTCTAGAGTTGCCAATGAAAAATGCTGATGATGAACAGATGAACTTTATGACAATCATTTTACTGTGCTTTCCGCTGATGTCTTGAAATTAGAAATCATGATGCAGCTTTCATACTGTTGTAAGTTAAAAAACAAAGGGCAAAGGTCTGTCTGTCAGCTCATGGGAAACATCTGTCTTTAAGTCTCTTCGAAGACCATCAGTTGCACATTCATTGTAGTGTGGGGTAAGATCACAAACAATGTTCAAAGTCAACATTCTGCTTGCTTGTTGTCTGCTTTGTAATTATCTGTGAAGAATTGAGGGGTTTTTTTCTCTCTGTTGCCCCTCATTGTCTTTCAGCTCTGTGTTAATTACAGCCTTTTGACACTGAGACCACAGTTTATGACAGTGATTACTGACAGTGATTATCATAACAATAACTGTAGTAATGATGCTATTCTAGTAAAAAAAGAAAAGAAAAAGAAGATTACTATATTAAAACATGGTGAAGAGCTATACAGAAGATGCAGAGTAAGCAGGTGAGACATCATTTAATTTAGATACACAATCTCTCTCACTATTTACAGTTTGCTCTATATAAATAATAGATGAGACATTTTAAATGTCTCAGGTCATGAGTGAGTTCAGGTTGGTCAAGCTGCATTTCCACAGTAATAAACTCATTTAAATAGTAATGAACCTTGGCTACAGAAGCAGTGTGGGGGTGAGCAGACCCACTGAGAGTCGTTTAAAACTTTCATACTCATATATGCAACACACAGAGGAACACAGAATGTCCATTAACCCCCTAATAGGCACCTTTCAAAGTCTCGTCCTCTGTATCTGTTTGGAATGACAGAGAGGAGGTGGAGGGGAACCGTGTTGATGTGAGTCAGTGTGGGAGTAATATCACCAACTGTCATCTCTTTACTGAAGTGAGATTATAAATTATGCTCAAACAGAGGAATGTTGTGAAAGCTGAGAGTGACTGAAGTGCACGTGATGAGAAAAAAACCAGAAACGCCAATCTAATGACAGCACTGACAGATTTCCCAAGAGAGCCTTAACACCAGAACATTCCACCTCAGCCAAGACCTGAAAAGAGACACTAAGAGAGAGAGAGAGAGAGAGAGAGAGAGAGAGAGAGAGGTAAGTGAGGACACAGATTGGACCACCGATTCAAACCTCTCAAAATTGAGTTAAACGGTTTCCAGCGGCCATGTAAACACAGCTTATGAAAAACCACTGGGGAAAAGGGGAAGGCGTCAACCAGAGGTGTTGCTGGGAAATTAGCACGTTGTTGATTTTGGTTTTAAATGTGTTAAATGCTGACATATTCTTTCACACATCGGTCTGTTTCCCTTTGTGAGGTCTGTGTCGTCTACTGAGAAATGAGCATGTGTGTGTTTGTGTTTCTAACCTAGCCATACATTGGGCAATAATGCTGAAAAATGTCCCAAGAGGTTAACTAAATCCTTAATTAAAATCTCAAATAACAATAAATGTTTAAAACAATAAATCTTTGCTGTAGATTGCTCACAGTACGTCTAGTAACTGTCTGATGCAAATAACACAAAAATGGCAAAAAACAAAACAAAAAAACCCCCTATTTTCACAGCGGTCTTTCCAGATTTTTTAAGTAGCCACAAAACAAACTCTTTGGTCACTTTACATGTCAGTCAGGCAACCTTTCCTGTTGAAATGACCTGTTCTTGGCCAGAATAAACTGTAAAGTGGACCAGACTTTATCCTAATTGTAAAAAAAAAAAACAACAACACTGATTAGTCAATGCCAGTGAAAAAGTAGTGTGCTTAATTGTACTGACTGTGCACTGTATACTTCAAATCTTAAAAGCATATTTTTCAAAAACTACCTGCAGATAATATTAATGAAATAAAAGGCCACTTAAATAGAGAGAGTACACTTTCAAGATTGTTTTAACACACTTAAGTACACTTTAAAAAAGTGCTTTACTAAAGTACTTTGTATTTAAAGTATATTTTAATTTATTATGTCTTAATAATTGTTTTTCATGCTTTAAAGTCCACTTGTTTTGATGCGTTGACTAACACACCAGAGCACATGTAGGTAATACTGTTTCGTCATTAATGAATAACACACACAGGAACAAATGAGTAATGCAATATTAACACTCTAGTAACTATTAACTAACAAAAAAACTTTGATTAATAAATTAGTAGCGCTCAGTTGAATATGGTAGTTCACTATTAGCTAATCAATAACAACTTTTTTTTTCATATCTTCCAGAGGACTACTAAGAACAACTATATACATGTTCATAATTAATGTGATAATGCATACATAAGTATATTTAATTCTAAAGTTAAGACCATGGTAACCCACTAGTAATGACTCAAGTATTACCAAATCCATCATAAGCAGTTACAAAAACCTCAAAAGCTTACAATAATTACTAGACAGTTATCATGATCTTCACTTTAGAATTAATTATACATCATTCATATTAATTATGAACCTGTAGGCTATATGTTGGGTTTCCATGCTTTATGGGGACATTCCACAGACATAATGCTTTTTATACTGTACAAACTGTATCTTCTCTCCCCAAACCCTACCCCTAAACACAACCCTCACAGAAAACCTTCTGCAATTTTACAGTTTCAAAAAACATAATTCAATATGATTTATAACAGAATAAAAAAGCTGAACCAAGAACCTATAAGCTGTTTTCCTCATGGGAAACCAACAAAATACAACTTAGAAATCATACAGCAAAACCCTGGAAACTTCCACTAGCATCATATCAGTGGGTTTTACACAGGAAAGCACAACTGACATATTATACAGAATCGTGTTGGTTTTAAGAATCTTAATTAGACAGTTTCACACTTGTCACAGTCAAGAACTTGCCAGCCTATTAGAGATTCAACAATGTGCTTGAGTGTGCTGAATGTGCATGTCTTGTGGAAGCGTATTGCCTTGTCATCACAGAGAAGGGAATGCTTCATGGATTATTAATTCATTCGACCCAACATTTCCCTCTTCTTTCTCCCTGTCTGTCTCTGTCTGTCTCTCTCTCTCTCTCATGGGCGGTGGTGTTTGTTTTCTTTCACTCTGTGCTCCACGAGTCTGGGACAAAAATCTTTGACAGTGAGTTCAGTCTTCTGTTTGTGTTTTTATCCCAGTTATAAATCCTGGTGGAATATTACACATTCGCCTGGGCTGATGCGGTGCGACATTTTTATAACAAGCTTTGCATCCAGTATTTAGAATATGAAAAATCATAAAAATGTAAATGATTTTTATTTTGTTAGTAATGATGGGTGGAATACACAAACACACATAAATAATCTATATTTTAGGCTTTTCTCGAAATCAAATGATCATCAGCTTAGGGTGCATTTTATAACCCAAACTATTCAGCACAGAAAATACAGACTCAGACACCGAACATTCGTTTGTTTTCCCTAATAGTCACTTCTTTTCTCTCAGTAAACTACTGTAGTGAAGCTTTTCTTTAGAATGGGCTGTGGAGAAAGCAGGAATATTTCCGACTGCGTGCTCATTCCAGACACTGAAATCAATACCTCATCTGTCATCTTCCCTCCATCACTGAGAGAGCAGAGAGAGATAGAGACAGAAGGATATAGTGCCACTCACATATTCACACAGATATAAAGACGTCTCTGACCAGCAGTCCTCCAGGAAACGTTTCATTTAACCCTCACTCTTACCCAAACGTACGCTGGCTCTGTTCCAGATGACAGTGAGCTGTCTACTGTCTACTGTACACAGACAGCCTTCAATGACAGAACACTGAGCATCATGCAACCTCTACATGAGTCTGACGTCAGCGTGACATTTGATGTTTTAAATATTGAAAAGTTAGATCGATTTTTTTCTGATAACTTTATCATTCAAAAGTAACAAAAATGTCTTTAAATTTTTTTTTAAATGTATTATTATTACCATGACCTCATACAGTTATTTATATATATTTTACTATTTGAATTCAGCATTTTTTTGTTGCGATCCACATGTTTAGAATAACTGCCTGTATCATGCTGTCTAAACACTTGTAAAAAAGATTTACACTTTAGGATAAAAAAAAAAAAAAAAAAAGTAGAGTACATTTCTGTGTAAAAAAAATACTTTTAAAAGACATGATATGGCATCATATGCCTGCCTCCAGAGCAAGATATTGACAAATAATTTTACATCATCACACCATAGGCCCCGCCAACTGGCTTCTGCCGACAAGAGGACAAATGGAAAAGTAAATGGAAGCATAAAGGAACGTTCGCTTTGACCTTGTTTAACTCTCTCCGCCAGTGTTTTTTTTTTTAGTTCCCAACCACCACCAGCATTTTTGATCATTTTCACAAAAATGTCATGGCCCCGAGAATATTTTGTGTATGTGTAATGGTGGCTTTTTCAGAGGAACGAGAGTAGGATCCAGATGCAGTGAACATTTATTCAAACAAACATAATACAAGTAAATCCAGGCAAAACTGATAAATCCAGACACGGGCACAGAAGGCAAGCAAAAATGACAACAAGCACACAAGTAACATCCACTGAAGGACAACACCAGGGGTGTATTCAAGGAAGTATTCAAGTATTCAACATCAGGGGTGTATCCTGCTCCTGCTTTGTCTGTACATTTTATATGGATAATGTTTCAAAACACTTACTCATGCGCAATAGCGAGTGGCCGTAAATATATATATTAAGATTCAAAGTACACTACAAGTTCACATCAAATACAACTAATTGCACTTCTTTTTCAAAAGGGTCGTTAGATCACTAGTTGTTGGAACAGAGCTATCAAGCACTGTGCTTTGAAACTGGGATTTGATTAACAGTGTGGAAGAGGTTATAACTTAACACAATCCATGGCCCTATATTCTACACACAGCATCTGTGTTTCTGCAGTGAACACAATGAATAAATAGAAGAACAAAGCCCTTCCACTAATTAGGCCCATGAATAATAGCAGAAAGGGAAATGCGTGACACATCCTAAAATCAGTTACAGGAAACATGCAGTGATAAATGGCATACAGTGGCCGTGAAATATCTAACTCAAGGTCTCTGGATTTTTCCCAGCACAAATAATCACAACACATCACCATAGCATCCTCCTGCTGATGAACACAACCGGAAAGGGAGTAACGTAGCAGGTTCTTGTCCTGTGACAGAAACAATGACACAATTCTAAACATTGTAAGCAGAACAAACTAACACTTCTTTTCAATGGCCCACTTTAGACATTCTATAAGTACTATAAGTAACTTTTGCAACAGGATGTCAACTAACTCTCATTAGAGTATTAGTAGAGTATTAGACTGCCTGCTTAATATCTACTAACACTTTATTTTGATGCTCCTCCAACAGACTGTAAGTAACTTCACAACTACGTCAACTAAACCTAACACCTGTCCCTAACCTAACAGTCTACTAATACTCAAATAAGAGTTAGTTGACATGTTGCAAAGTTACTCTAAGTGTCTAAGCTGAACAATCAAAATAAAGTGCAACCAAACCAACTAACATGACTAAGAACAATGCTTTACTTTCACTGGAATTATGTAACCATATCATGGTTTATGGTGCCGATAGTTTTTGACACACAATTTTGATATTGAAGTAACAATGTAACTGTCTGGAGATTGTAAATATATCTATATAAACAACTTCTTTCAAGAATTTCATCAAGTTTTTGAGTAAAAAAACACACAAAAAATACATTTTGGCACAAATAGTACGTAGTTGTAAAAAGTTTTCTAATATGAACTTTACTAATAACAACTTTTTCTAATATAAAAACGTGGAATAACCAACAAGCTGTTTTTTAGATGTCATAGTATGACAGGAAAACCATGAGAGTTCAGTTTTCTACAAAAAATATCAGATATGTTGAGCTTTTATGAAAAGGTCAAATTGAGTAAATCGGGGGGAAAAAACTATGGTAATCATGACTCCAAAAATTCTTCATATTTGTGTTTTTTGACCTTTTTTAATGAAATAATGATTAAGCTTTATACACTCATGTACAAGTTGTGCATATTTAACTTAGGTACAATAGAATTATTTTAGTACTTTTTAATTGATGGTTCCATCGCTGTACATTTATAATTAAATAAAAAAAATTGTGGAAAATTGCATTAAGCTGTTTTAATTTGCTTGATTGGTTTTGTTTTTTTTATGTATGAGACCAACATGAATACTGTCTTTCATTTTTAAGATGTTGCCATGTGTGTTTTAAAGTAGATTTCTCAGATTTAACCTGTTAAGCTGCAACCCCACTTTTGAAAAATCCCCAGAAATGACATACCCAAACTGAAACAGATACAGTTCATGAACCCTTTGCACTAAAAGCACAAGTATGATCTCATTTGAAAGCTGACACCTGGCAGTTTATTGTAAATGTAGAATTAATTATTGTCATAATGACAAAAATTGTTATAAATAGCTTCAAAGTTTTGTAAAATTATTAGAAATTAATTTTTATGAAACATCCTCATGAAAATAAAATTGAAGTTGGCACTGGAGCAATCTAGAAATGCACTACAGCTAAAGCCATATGTCTAAACATTCTATGTTTAAAATCTGAAGATAATAAGTCCAAAACTCTGTATTTAGTTAAATGTTTTTCAAGACCATGTCAAATGACTTTATTTTGATTTGACGCTAAAATGCTACTGATGTTTATTGTCATCTTCTAACCATCTATCCAGTATATTGTCTCTATTGTTTTGTGGTGCAAACGATCCCCATTCAGTCTCAGTCTCTCCTGCACACATACACACCTCTCCAGCCTGGTTATGGCTCGAAATATGCATTTCTTTTGTCTGCATTATAGCTACTAACGACTGGCTATTCACAGGCTATTCATAGGGTTTCAGTCCCTAATTTCTTTTCTCAAAGTTTACCTCACATTTAAACTGTATCAAATGCATTTCTTGAATAAAGACACATTTCAGGTAGCATTCAAAAAATAATAAAAGTATAACTTCTAGGTAGCAGGTGCACCTAGGGCTAGCTAGCATGTTAGCTTAGCACACCATCAATACACGACAATTTATGAGATTAAAACCATGTTTGTGCTCTAAACTTACTTTTTAACGCACGTTGAGTATTTTAAATAATCTTCTGTGATCTAATTTGGCTTCAGATAAAACAAATCAGACAGAAAATATACTATTGGATAGTGTTCTGCACAATGATAGTCTATATAGATTAGCATTACATTATAAATATAATCTATTATTATGAAAATACCTGGCATGGCTTGAAAAACACAGGTAACTCAAATATCAGTGCAATCATGTTTATTGTCTTCAAAACATCTGTATCTGCATGTTACAGCGCGATCTCTTGTTAGCTTTGTGTGTGTATCAGTGACGTCCTGGAATGTCACATGGTCATGGCTCTTCTTCATGTTCCATATATGGACTATTATTGTGCATGTAGCGCCCTCAGGCTATTGGTATGAATTAAAAAACACAGTATCAGAATACCAAATGCTCATAAAGATTACATCGACGCATTTGGGTATAAATTCAATAAATATTATTCCTGTCTATAGAAATATGATGTAAATCTATGAGAATCTATCAATATTTCTCCAAATCTGCACATTTTTGAGCTAAAGCCCTGAGGGACGTTGTTTTGTGTATCGCTGTCATGACGACAGCACGGAGTTTTTTATGAATGAAAGCGGCTGACGCGCATAATTCATATTAAAGGTATCGACTCATTTTTTCATTTCATAAGTCATAACTCCTGACACAAATTAAGACATAACTGTCACTATGAGTTTCTCAGAATACAATAGTGGTCAAATACTGAAACTTGAGTATTATATCTTTTTAATTATGTATAGTTTGTCAAGGTATAACATTAAATCTGATAGTAATTTTGAATTAAATAAATAAATAACGCTTCAGTGCGCGGGCGCACTGGCAACGGTTAACAGGTTTTTAAGACATCCATAATACATAGTTTTGCACACTGAAATTATCTTTCCCAAATAATAGCACAGACCAACAAAACGGCATGATCACAATTTTGATGTAGCCTAGTTCACTGACCTAGTAGTTTGATCCGTTTTCCAGAAACTCTGTTTTGAATGCCCGTTGAAGTTGAAATTGACCCCTTTAAATCCATTTCAGCAGTGAAGAGAGCAAGCTAGTGCCATTACATCTAAACAAGCCCCGCCTACTCCGCTCATTTACATTCAGACCGCAACCCTGCCATTCACTGTCACTCATTACCAAGGTAACAGCTCATTTGCATAACAGCATGCTAGTACTAAAGCTCCAAACCTCAGAAAACAAAAACAAAATATCATCTCAAGAAGAGAGAACAAACATATTTCTGACTTGTAATCTCATATGTGGAAATAAAGAGCTTGATATAATCTCCACAGAACAGCATAGAGTAAGTTCATATGTCTGGATAAAGGAGGGAATCATATTTTTGTTGTTGTCAGCAAATGTATGTCACAGGTGTGTGTTATTTCTACATTTTGCTATGTTGAATTGCTGAGGAAGAAATCTCAATCTGCCCCAGCTGTGCGTATGTGTGTAGACCACAGCTGTGACCAGTGTTTCCTGGATAGTTTGACCCCACATTAGCCAAACAAAACCAGACTGTACCAGGTGAGGCCACACACACACACACACACACACTGCTTTACACACGTATAATGTTACTGTGTCATCAAATACGTATATTTATACTCTAAACAGTGTTGTATTCATTAATAATAATGTTACATGCAGAGTAGTTAAGAGATTTATTCTAGAAGTGAAATGTAATTCTATAGAGGATGAATGATAATTAAACATAAATATGACTGTGCTGGTAAGTTTAGCCATCACAAATGCCATATGTACAATATATCAAAGGAAGATAAACTGATCCTAGTATGCACTCAGTGAGACGGGTGTCAGCATATACTTCAACAATATTATTCCACCGTTCACAACCCTGTCGAGCTGCATTCATTTAGCGCACATCACGCTGTGTAAAGACAGACTCTGAGAAACCCCGGAGAGATGTTTGCGTTAGCTCAGCTAGAAGATCCATACTGACCTCTCTAACCTCCAGAGCTGACTGAAGATGTCTGGATAAAATCCTCATACAGCACTTTCATTAAGAGCCTGACTGAACTACATATTATTTCTGCAAGTCGAGAGAAATGAAACGGATTACTGCTGAGATGCACAATAACCGTGTTGGCATAACCAACAAAAAGTTGATTCAGTCTTATGATTTTTTTTTGTTCAATAAAACCAGTACATTTAGATGATATCACATAAATATATATAGTATATATACATGGATTATACATTGTAGAATTATTGTTGTCGATTAAGCATAAAAAAAAAGGTTAATAAATAAAAATCCTAATCTTTTAATATCATTTACGAGTACAATGAATGAATTGAGTACAATTCATCAATTAAGAATTGCATAAAATTACTATAAATTATTAAAGTTTTTTTCTTTTTCTTTTTTTCTCAGTTTAAACAATGTATTAGCCTATACCATTATGGATTACATTAATGAAATTATTTTCAGATTAACGAGATTTTAATGTAAAAAAAATAAAAATAAATAAATAAATAAATTAATTTGGGTATGAAATATAATCTGGCCATGTTCTTGACATTTTACTAACAACAATACAGGTTTATAACAACATGAGGGCATGCAAATGATGAATTTCTTATTTTTCATGTTGGGTTATGTTTTATTGGGACATTCCATAAACATATGGATTTTTATCCCCTATCCCCTAAACCTAAACATCACAGAAAACCTTATTTAAAAAACATGATTTATGAGCTTTTTTCTTCATGTGGACCAAAAAAATTCCCCACAAGGACAAGGATTACCATCTTTGTGGGGGCATGTTGTCCCCGTAACGTAGAGTATACCTAAACCAAACACACACACACACACACACACACTTCTACAGAGCAGTCCATCATACATCATACACAAACACACAGACTTACACGGTGAAAATGAGAGCTAACAGGAGTGCTGCTGCTTAAGTGCTGCTCGCTCTCCCTGCATCTGATTGAAACATAAATGATGGAGCTCTGTTGCTAAGAGACATAATCAAGATGAAATAGGCCAATTTATTCTATTACTGAAGCGCAGAGGAGAAGAGAGAGAGAGAGAGAGAGAGAGGACAGAATACAGAGGAACAGACAGTGCTGGCTCCAGGATTTTTCTTGGGGGTGCTAATTTACTTATTTTCACAATACAACTTTTAACACGCTTAAAATAATTGTACTTTAGTACATTCCATAAAAATATATTTTAGAAAAATATACTTGAGGTTAAAATTCTGTTTATTTTTTTAAACGTGTATTTATTTGCACTTTACTTAAAAATATATTTTACGTATATTTTTAACTGTGTGCTGGAAATGATCATTGTAAAAATGCATTGAAGTATACTTTCAAAATATATTATAGCATACAAAAGTATATTTTACAATGTATAGCTAAGTGATATTTGTTTATTAATGTGCATTTGTTATTGAAGACAAAGTGTGCAATTTTTAGTATTTGGAAAAAGCCAAAGGTATTACTGAGCATTTACTTTTTACTCAATATAATACACTTATGGTACATTGCTTGTATATTTCGAAGACACTGCAATGAATTTGTAATGTACTTGGAACACAAATAAAGTACACTTTAATCACAAATCAAGCATGTAATTAGTCCCTACACAGACATATACTTAAAGTATACTAAGTATACTTGAAGTTGTTCCCAATTTAGCACACAAAATACAATGAAAGTTATGCTTTACTACAATTTAATTACAACTTAGTACAAAATTAGTTGTTCCAAAATAGCACACTTCAAGTTAACTAATCATAAACACACTTGAAGTACACTGAATAAGTCTGGTTGCAAGTATACTTAGCATATTTTTTTTTTCACCAGGGATTCGTTGCATCAATTATTTCAATACCCTGCATTTATTGCATTTTATTTATACATTTTCCATTTTATCTTAAGGTCACATTGCAAAGTGTACACAGAACTAAGCACAGAATAAATTTTGCTTAACACCTTTATATATTACCTTATTTCTTGAAACTTGTCGACTTGCAGTCCCATAGACATACAGACCCTTTCCAAAAAATTTGAATATCATGGAAAAGTTTATTTATTTCCATAATTCCATTCAAAACATTAAACTTCCATAGATTATAGATTCAGGGCCCACAACTTAAACAATTTCAAGTATTTAGTTGTTTATTTGCACATAATTTGGGCTTCCAGCTCATAAAACCCACGGAAACAGGATTCAAAAATTCAAATATTACATGAAATCACACAGTAATTACACAGTGATACCATGGTCATTGAACCAGGTTTTGATTCTTTTGGCAGTGTGGGCAGGTGCAAATCCTGCTGGAAAATGAAGTCAGCATCTCCATAAAGCTTGTCTGCTGAAGGAAGCATGAAGTGCTCTGAAAATGTCCTGGTAGACGGCTGCGTTGAGTGGACAGCACTGTGGACCAACACCAGCCGATGACATGGCTCCCCAAACCAACACAGACTGTGGAAACTTCACACTGGACTTCAAGCATCTTGGATTGTGTGCCTCTCCATTCTTCCTCCAGACTCTGGGACCTTGGTTTCCAAATGAGATGCAAAATTTGCTCTCATCAGAAAAGAGGACTTTGGTCCACTGTGCTTTATTAAATCCAGAGTCAACGCAGCCGTCTACCAGGACATGTTCAGAGCACTTCATGCTTCCTTCATTTTCCAGCAGGATTTGCCCCTGCCCACACTGCCAGAATAACCAAAACCTGGTTCAGTGACCATGGTATCACTGTGTAATTACTGTGTGATTTCATGTAATATAATTTTTTTTTGAAATCCTGTTTTCGTGGGTTTTATGAGCTGGAAGCCCAAATTATGTACAAATAAACAACTAAATACTTGAAATCGTTTAAGTTGTGGGCCCTGAATCTATAATCTATGGAAGTTTAACGTTTTGAATGGAATTATGGAAATACATTTTTTGGAAAGGGTCTGTATAGGCTGGCCTATAGGTGTAGCTACTTATGTATTATGTCCATGTGAGGGCTTTAAAACGGCAGTAAGCTAAATTAAGGAAAGCTTGTGCTTTTAAAAGAGCGTGGGTGTCGAGGCGTGTTTTCAAAAGTTTAACTTTTAACTTGACAAGGCGTTTTAAAACATGGCGCGAGAAACTGAAAAAGCAGAAGAGATGCAATAACGGTCAAACACCCTTGTTTAACGCATTAATCTATATGTTTAGATCTAAAACAACATTTTCTCTTTATTTTTTTCATCACCAGGCTAGCTAGGGCGAACAAAGTGCAAGAATTTATATTAAAATCTATATTATTTGACGTTTATAACGTGAGTGAATCTTCAAAAAGATCAGGGTAGCTGCTCACCAGTAGCAGATTACAGGACGATATGTCTGTTATCTTCTGAACTATTCTTAGATGTGTCAAAAGTCTGCAGTCTTTTGTTTTCTTATTTAATATCTCTCCAATATGACTGTGGTTGATGAGGAGCTTAATATGATGATCACCATTTGCCAATTCGCACACCGCATGCAATTGACTATTGTTTAGCACCGCCACTGGGAACAGAGATAAATACAGATGAAGCAAAATAGATAAACAGACAGAACATTGTAAAGTATATAGTTCACAAGCACCGCAGTGATAAGGAGAGCATGCTGGGATACGTGCAGGTACACATTAGCGTTTGTGTACTATATAGAGGCCTGTGACAGTGATGAATGCTGGGTAGAGAACAGGGCATTGGAGGGGCATTTAGCCTTTCACCAAAGAAGAAGATCGATGTGGAAACAAAAGGATGGACAGATCTTGAGTCTTCACTCCTCCAATCCCTCAGGACACACATACACACACACACACACACACACACACACACACACACACACACACACACACTCAGAAGGGCTCTCAGACTAAGTTTAAACGAGCACTGCCTGTAATGATAGATTGGATTATTTCCTGTTCTGGCAGTTAAATTAGCCTAATGCATCTGTGAGTGTCCCAGACCAATAGAAGCCCAGAACACATTAACACAATGAGAGAGGAGAGAAAGGAAAAGGCTATTGGATTATACAGATGCAGATTAGACTAGATTTTCACATTCTCTGAAGAAAATGTGAGTGGTGTTGTTTTATGTAAATGCCACCACTATGCTAGGGTGTTCTGGGTGGTTGCTATGAGGCTGTTAAAGTGTTGTGAGTGGTTTATATCTTTATATACCTTGAGGATGTACACTACAAGTGCACATTCAATACAATTTAAGGACACTTTTTCACAAGGGATTACCAAGGTTGTATAATACATTTCTACTTTGGGCACTCAAAAACTATATTTCACTTGCATAGTCTGCAGTGCAAATACGCATAAACAAATGTGCAAGAGAATGACAGCAACAACCGAAGGACAACTGAATACACACACAAACAGCGTCAGGTCCTCACCACACTGTCTGACTGGGAAAACAGCCATGAAGCCACTGTAGTGCAACTCAGATTCTATAAAGAGAGCAGGAAGCAACTGATAAGATGTGTTCACTCAACACCCTGCTGCTAAAGACAGTGTGTGTGTGTGTGTGTGTGTGTGTGTGTGTGTGTGTAGAACTCGGTGCTCAGTCCTCAGTGCAAATGAATGCAGTCAAGTTCTCTATCAGACACCTGAAGCTTTCAGCACTGTCTGCCCAACAGTCGTGTGTGTGTATAAATCACCGTACAGCTGTCGTCTGAAAGATATGCACTCTCTGAGCATCAATAATCCATCTGTGAAATACTTACACTGAAAGTGACTGGTCAAAATGTCCCATTATAGTAAATGAAGCTGTCTACACTGCAAGTGGGTGGCTAGTTTTGTCTTATCACATCATTCATTTGCAAGTGAAGTGTCATGCTCCCTCACACACCATATAATCACAGACATACATATGGTTCTGTATAAATCTGTTTCAGTTGATCACAACACTACTACCACAAAATACCACGCTAGCAGCACAGCCATAAGCTATTTCATACTATAATAAATACAGTACATATTCATAAGTTATCAAAAATGTCCATCAGATCAGAAACAAAATATCATTCTGACTTACAAAATACAAAGACACATCATCAATGAAAAATAAACATAAATGAACGAACGAATGAATGAACAAAATAAGTCAATAAGCGAATAAATATACTCATTGACATTTTATCCACATACTTACAGGTCAAAAGTTTGGAATAACTCAAATTAAAATGATTTAAAATGAGATTAAAAATGAAAGTGTCTTATGCTAACCAAGGCTGCATTTATTTATTTGCAATACGTAAAGAATATGTTAAGCAGCAAAAACTGTTTTCCACAAGAACTATTATAAATAATTGAGCACCAATAATAATGATAATAACTGAGCATAATAATTTCTGAATTATCACATAACTGGCTGAAAATTCAACTTTGCACTTTTGACCAGTAGAGTACATGAAAAAGAATGTGCACATTGCACATTCACAACCATGTAAGGTTCATTCATAAATGAATCACTCCAAATAGTACAGATGCAAATAGAAGACAAATAAATATATTCTTTCACTGTAATTAATCATATATGTCCAGAAAACTGCTGTATCCTCAGACAGGAATTATGTGCCATGATAACACAGTATTATGTATGACAGAATGCTCTCTGATATGACATGTGGTGTAATTACAGTTATTAGAGGTATACTACTAGAGTCTCTAAAAGCCCCTACTGAGAGACAAGCTCTAACCGGTTTCTCTTTTCTCTTTAGCCGGGAGCATGCTTATCTGTCAAATATGAATTACTAGATAGTGGTTAAAAAACAAAACAAATTGAGTGTAGAGTGCAGCATTTGTGTCATAGAAAGGACACAAAATGGGATCAGTTCTGGTGGAAGACAGCGTATGCATCTAAAACCTTCAGATGACTCATATCCCTCTCTCACTGAATTACCGGAACCCCATATGAAAAAAAAAAAAAAAATGCAACACGAGAGTGGCGTGTGTGATTGTGACCAAATTTAGCACTCTATAACAAGGCTGGCAACCGCTTTCCCCTGCTGTGTGAATGTAGCCTCTGTCTGTCTGGACTGTCTTTTGCGGAGAGTGCGGTTGAACTCTCATCCAGTTTGTAGATGGCCAGTCTTATAAATGCCACAGCTGCCCAACCATATAATCACAGCCATGAAATATGCAGATATGTCACATTGAGCGTGAAAAATTCCCATAAAAAGGCAGTTTGCTTAGAGAAACATGAGCAGCTCAGACTCAGAGGTTTCTGGTTCTTCGAGACAAGACATTCATCACAGCCCAGATGCATCTCATCTTAAAGGCCTACAGAAGGCTACATACACATATACTTCCACACACTGAAAAGTGACCATGAATTAGTGTTGGGCGATATGCTCCATTTTCATATCGTCCTATCGTCAGCGGGGCGGGGTTTACTCATTTCATTATTAACTTGCTTATTTACTCATAATTTGCTTGTTTTATTTACTTCGTTTTATATGAGAATCTTTTTCTATTTTGCTTGCAAAGGTGGAGTGTTTATTAATAGGCTAAATCAGGTAATTTCCCGGTATAGTGAGGTAGAAAAATATCCCTTTTCAACATTTGAGTATTTCAACATGTCAGCGGGAAATTACGGACACATTATCCTCTCATGCCATTACAGATGCAGCTAGATAGATCATGTGACGCGTTTGAGACCCATGTCTCCAATTAAATTGTAAAATGAACTATTATCTGAAGAAAGAAAGTCATATACATGGGATGGCATGAGGGTGAGTAAATGAGGAGAGCATTTTTGGGTTGAGTATCTAAATAAGTGATCTTAGATCAGCCAGACAGAGTAGCATGAAAAAGCTCTGACAAATGATACAACTCCATATAAAAGTCTATGAGAGAATGAAACAAAGAGACATCCTGCTGACTAATCAGAAAACAGATCACACTAGAGCCGGGACTGCTATTGCAACAGAAGACAAATAAATTATTTGATGAGAATTCCCTTAATTGCTGATCACAGAAAAAAACAAGAGCAACAGTAGTGTGTGATAGACAATTGATTTATACCAGCAACATAGTAATATAACATTCAATCTGCGCTTTTAAGTTAAATATACATCCCCAACTCATTAAATCTACAACTGTCTTTCTCACTGCTCCACACACTCACTACTGATGTTAATAATCTCTTCCTTCCAAGATCCGGTTTAGAAAGATAAGAAATCAAACAAGAAAATACAGAATGCCAACATCTGTAATGAGGCAGTAACAAATGAGATTGCATTTTAATAGTCTTGAAGATCGAAACTATGAATCGACCTCTGAATCGTGCTAAACTAGCAAATTTACAGGAATATTCCTGTATTCACTTACAGGAATAGTTCACTCAAAAATAAAAAAATTATACCCTAATTTACTCACCCTCAAGCCATCATATAGGTGTATATGGCTTTCTTCTTTTAGTCAAACACACTCGGAGTTATATTAAAGGGATGGTTCGGAGTAAAATCAACCTAGGGTCCTTTGCACCATGACCTCGAGCCAAACAAAGTTGTCAACACTTTGGGAAAAATAATAATTCGTCGTTGCACTTTTACGGGCTTTTCCCAAATCAAGGAAGTGTAGCAGAAGCATGAGCCGTCAGGCAAGTGTTATTTAAATAAACTCCTGATGTACTTACAAACTTTCCAATGCCTCGTTTTAGGAGTACAGAACCTATTTGTACTACTGTAGAAGTTTGGTACCATAGTGGGCATTATTAGTGGGGTAATTTACGAGATACATCACAGGATCCATTAGCGCCTGCACTAAGTGCATTAAATAGTGTCAGAGTTTTTGAAGCTCCAAAAAGCGCATCCATCCATCATACAATTAATCCATACGACTCCAGTGGGTTAATAAATGCCTTCTAAAGGGATATGTTTTTGTAAGATGCTCACGAGAGAGTCGAGCTCCAGCGGAAGGGTGACCTCTGGCCCGACGTATGACGCAGGCATAGCAAAAGCTTAGGTAAGAACTGACGAACACGGAAACGCAAAGGATAGAGCAAAACAAAACGCTTGTCATGAATTAGAAGTCTAAAATTAGAAGTTTTAAAGAAAAATGGTGGAGGATTTCGATATAAGAGAAGAGGAGCTACGTCTTACGTCACCCGTACGGCCGTTGCTGGAAGCCAGTGAGACGCTTTTGCCATACTTCCTGCAAGCCTGTGGGTGGCTTGCTTCAGCCAATCAGAAGCTGACGCTGCTTTGTTCCGGGTAACCTTTATGGCTTCCGTGGTACGTCGTCACACGTTGCGTCACGGGGTGACCAAGACTGGAGTAGTTGCACATGTCCCTCAGACGTTTTCACGCCAAGGCATTCCCCATAGCGTCATCTCTGGGCGCAGGGTCTCATTTACATTTCAGGGAACCATGGTTACAGTCATAACCTGAGATGTTTTTCCCCCCTGGAAAAGTGCATTTCATAGGAGTCTCCTCATAAATTTCAGAAGTGATCTAAATAATGTCTCAAACTGTGCTCAGATTGGCCAAGAAACCAAAGTCTGTAATACAAAAGTCAGAGATCTCAATGACCCTGTTAACCACCTGGTACTAAGATGCATTTTTGGCGATCCATTCACAAGTGTTCAATAATTACGCATTCCCATTTCCACCTGCTATTAGCAAGCATTTTAAATGCACCTCCAGTGACCACTTATGTTTGGATTTCATTAAGTCATTCTCATCTCCAATCAAGTTTCTCCAAAACCAAATGATCTATGAGCTGTGCTATCCACATTAATTTCATTGGCAACAATTGCCTCATTTGTGTCTATTTATATTCCTCCTGTAGAATTTTAGGTGAAACATCTGAGACAAAGTTGATTCCAAAATACAACATAACTAAAACCTTCATTAACTCTCCTGAGATATGAAAGAGCCACCGCTGAGCAATACAACTGACCTATGAGATTTTCTCAGAAATATATGAAAGTGAATATGTGAACCACCACAGATAAGCACCATCCCCATCTTTAATACTTTATCTCTTGGAGCCATGGAGGTGGTTATTTCCATCCCATGGTCACTGAGAAATATCCACGCGCTGTATGGTTTGTCAGTTGTCACATTTGGCTTTATTAATGATAGGAGGAAAGGCAGGTGGGACTTGTGGCTCAGGAGTCATGTCTCAGCGACAGCTGCTACAGACAACCTTTGACCCTCCTTTTATCCACTAGGGTCTATAGTTTCTCTGTGTTAGATGAACAGAGGTCTCCACATACCTCACTATGATCAATGAAAGGTCACTTCATTTCTCTAAGGTTTCTAAAACACCCCTACAAAACAATTATTTCCAGTAATCTAAAAAGTGCTTCATGAGATACCATACAAATGAACTGGTTTTAATTAATCAGTAGCTGAGTAGCCGATGCAGTTATCTAAGGTACAGTGTGGCTGATAACTAATACTATAGGTTAATGACAGAAAAGGAAATTAACATTCATTTTACATACTAATTATTCAAAATTCACTAAAACATTTTAAGTAGAAAATATCAAAACATTTATAAAAAGGGAAAGTAACACTTCTTAATCGCCCAAACAGGCATGTTTATCAGCCACCTTTCCATGTTAACAATTGTAAATGTTCTAAAGATGGAACTAAATGAAAATCTTTCAGAGATTTAAACATTTTCAAAAGAGTTTATGGGCTTTTTAAAGTAATATATTTGTAAGACAACCATGGCCTGAGGCATATGGAATTTGAAAGCTCATTATAAAACAGCTTATTTTACCCACATCCGAGTTATCTCAGATATATACCTTGCAGGGTCCTTTTTAAATTTACCAATATAACTGTTTTACACCACAGTCTCAAATTCAGCTTTAGCTCAACGATGCTTACTGCCTCAAAATGAATGGCCAAAAACACAAAACATTTAAACAGGTACCGCAAAATACCTTAAATTCAAAACACACTCAGACCATTAAACCTTGAGCAGTGTAAATTTGTGCTTGCCATTACAGGAACAGCCCTGAGCACAACCAATACTCAACATTTCTCAACAAGAAACATTTTACATATCTCCCCAAGGCAGACATTTAAAGCAGTTAGAGTTACTGATCTGTTTATTTAAAATGCAATATCTCCTGTTCAACCAAGACATTAACTCAAAACATTTCAAAAGGTACAACACAATATGAAGCAAACCAAAACCATGTGTGGCGTGTGTTGGGTGCTTATTCAGCTGTTGTTGCGATTTCGGCCTCCCTGTCAAAACACACACACAAATTCGTTTTGCCAAGCTCTGGATTAAGGGAGCCATTTGAATTAAAGTTGAGATTCCATATGAACACAAATCTTTTGGTTTGTGTGTGTGTTTCAAACCTAGATATATTTTAGGGACAAAATTGCTGATATATGTACCTAGGATTTACTTTTGTGGATGTCCTTAAAGTGAAAACTGATTCTTTATTGAGATTTGCCCATTTTTGATGTGTAAATTTATGCCATGTATTTTATGCAAAAAAAATGTTTCATGGTGTACACGATAAGGCCAAAATCACCCCCTTCTAATAAGCAGGTTTGGTTATTCCAGTATAATCACATTCTAGAGAATTGTGCACTTTTTACTTATTTTTTTTGCAGCGATTTGGTTTTTCTATTCCAGCATGACAATAACTTTGTGTAAAATGTCCATTTAGAAATGATTTACAGTTTATGGCATGGAAACCATGATTGGCCTGAATAAAGCCCACTGAACACATTTGGGATGCAGTGAAACGGTGAGCCAGACCCCATCACCCAACATCACTGCCTAACCTCACTAATGCTCTTGAATGGGAGCAAAACTCAACAGTCATGTTCCAACATCTAGTAGAAATCTTTCCAGAAGAGTAGAAGCTGTTACAAATAAGCAACTTCCCATAGTTTTGAAAAATAAATAAAAATAATAATAATAATAAATTCATAGTAATACCCTCTATAATTGCAGTGGATGCACTCGCTCACTGTTGATATAAACATGCAAAAGCCTAAGCAGCTGATAAATGAATTTACTCTATCTCTTCCAAGCCAGAAAAAAAAAAAAAAAACGTATAACAGTTTCAGCTGTTAACTTCCTCCCACGCTTGAACTTGACAGTGGCATGTTTGACTGGTCCTGTGTCAGGAGTGGACTCTTAAAAAGGGTCTGCCGTCCAGCAGTGTGGCAGAGACGCGTTGAGAGACTTCCTCTGTGTGTTGGGTATCAGCTGCTGAGAACAGCAGACAGAAACACACTCATATAACAGCCTTTCAGCTGCCACCAAGACACACAGAGAGACACTTGCAGCAGTCCTTTAGCTGGCTGATGGGTATCAGAGCCTCCCCGAGCATCAGAATAATTCAGAGACTTCAACACAGAGATCCACAGATTTATTTAATTCCAATCGAGTCATTTCTTGATAACGACCTCAGAGAACATTATTTTACAAATGCAGTCCGTGACCCCTTTAAACAATGCAGAATCTACATTTACAACTCTAAAGTTTCTAAATAATTCCTCAAATTCCTCAAGTCCAGGCAACTTAAATATATCGATCCCTCAATTCAAACTGAATAAAAATCACCTTTCCTCTTCACCACGACCAAAATAAAAACCACACAAATTCAGTTCCAGAGTAACACTTTGCTCTGGCATCAGCTGTTTTGGCATCCCTCAACCTACCCAACTCCGGCAGTACCCTATAGGGACAACTTTGTACTTTATCTACCCCTAAAAGAAGCATATTAGTACATTTTAATAGTAATATGTACACTTAAGGTATTACTATATTAACCTTTTAGGGGTACATAAGGTACAAACATTTCCCTTTAAGGCAGGTGTCTCCAACCCTGCTCCTAGAGAGTTACCATCCTGCAGACTTCAGTTCCAAGCCTGCTCCAACACACCTGCTTGTAATTGTCAAGTAACCCTGAATACCTTGATTAGTTGGTCTAAATGTGTTTGATTGGGGTTGGTCCTGAACTCTCTAGGATGGTAGCTTGCAGGAGAAGGGTTGGAAAACTCCTGCTTTAAGGGTACTGGTGAAAAGCTGTTTTTCCGCTAAAGCTACAAGTTTTTATGCTCACATACTTATCTTCCAAATACTCAAAGATTGAGTTGAAGCCGCTTCCTCGTGCCCCTCCATTACGGACAGCAAGCCAAATACGTTTAACCTCAATAGCTTAAATATTACTTGGTCAAACAAACCACAGTAGAGAAAAGTTGGACCACTGCTGGTCTCAGGAGAGGAGACTGATGCCCTTCAGCAGGAGCTCAAATATTTATGATTAATGAGCTCAGGTACTAATTCTGTCTTTGTTTTAAAAGAGAGTGAGACTGGATCCATCATTTAGCCCGTGGCTAATTCACAGTTTACATCTGTCTTACATAGTATGTGAGTACATTAATTAGAATTAGAGAGTGTGCTGGAAACAGTACATAAAATTGCTTGAATAGTATACTATTTCCAGTGGATTTTGGAAGTTGGCATTCGTGCTTGCTTTTGGGCTAATATAGCCCACAACATCTTGGAAGTCTTTTTCAGTTGTTGAAAAATGGTGAGAATGCCAAAGCTGCCACTGAAGCTGCTTACATTTATGAACCTTACAGTTTTTAATAATACATTGTGAAGTAATACATGTTATTTTTATTAATGCTAGCTAGATACTAAGCTTTTATACAAGCACAAACAGTTCGTGACAAAGGCGTCTGTGGTATCAAGAGGCAATTATAGTACTGTGAAGTACACACTTACTGAGCCTATGTAGAATACTGGGATCAACCAATGTCTAATTAACATTTACAGCAAACCATTGGATTTCTGATACTGAATCAGAGTGAAATTACATTGTTGAAAACTTCTGAACAACAGTAAATATGTTTATGAGATTGTTTTTTTTTTTAGCATGTAAAATTATCATTTAAATGTGCTATGTGTAATTTTTATGATGTTAAAAAAAAATATATATATATATATTATGCAGCTTAATATTTAGACATATATCGTAAATGTATAGGTTAATTTCCTGAACAGTGTGAACATGGTGACTCTGTGGCATTTTCAGTCTCTGAGGATGCCAACCAGATGTGAGTTTCCCAAAATGCATTGTAACTCAACTATGGCCGCAAGATCCATTGTTATCCAAATAGTTTAACAATTCAGAGTTTCTCAAAACATAGTTCCAACAAACATCAGTAACAGCATTACAAACTTTGTGGTTAGTAGCATAGTTTCTTGTTAGTATGGCATGTTGACATGCTTTGAGCAAAACAAGCTAGTTTACATGCAGTACAGTCTTTCATTCCATATTCTTGCTTGTTAAGTTCTCCAACGATGAACTATAATAACTATGGTAGTTAAAGCAGCAAGTTACAGTATGTTGTTGTACGGCAAGCGCACCCCAGCATGACATAATAACATTGGCTCAACCAATGGTATGAGCTTGGGGCGGGACTTTCTGTTTTGTCTGGCCAATGGCAGACTGGGGTCGTGTTCAAGAAATCTGATTTTACACACTAAACAAAACAAGAAAATGCAGTATTGAAACGTCAGGACTAAACACTGATGTTATCATTACACAGGCGTTGACAGCTCTCAAAGGTCTCTAAGCAGCAACGATCAGATTTTGTAGTTATTGCCACACAGAGGAAACTGTTATAGGTAATGCAGCCTGTCCAAATGAATTTGGTATTACTTTTGCTAATTAGATTTCAATGCTTTTACCAAACCAACTGGGGATAAAAGAGTTTATGACAGACAGAATAGGTTAGTGTTAAACGAGTGGGGTTCAGTGTTGTTGATGTGCTCATTCACATCAGTCTTCATTAATTTTCTCCATTTCCAGATGTCCTGATCTCTGAAGCTGAGGCGCATTTTCTGTAAATGAGAAAACAAATCTAATGCAGATGTCTGCCAGCCAGGTGAAGGAATTTCACTCTGTTTGAGGCTCTCTGGAGCTCAAAATGAGAATTCCATCTTTTCACCAGGAGCTAATTCAGAAACACGGCTACATTATTACTTTTATTACTCTCTTGTCCAGCCCTCTCTGTCTCTCATGTTCAAGGCTTGAGAGCAGGCCAGGTCTAAAACCTATGCCAAATAGGCTAATTTCATCATCAGAACCACTTGAAAGTGAAAAATGGAATTAGCAGAGCTCAGGGCCGAAGCGTAAATGAGAACATGCTCACTGAGGCTTATCCAGAGCATTAATCGCACACACATACAAAACACCCAAGAATATCAGTGACATAGGCCCATCAGGGGGTTCATGCATAATGCATGTAATCTGAAATAGACTCTCTGCAATGCAAAACACAACCCGTTCACAATCTTTCTATAGACACATCATATCAGTTCCTACTCCAAAGTATTTGCCTTTCTAATACCGAGTCCTGAGGAAGAGCCTTCAGGATTGTTTTCATGATGAAACATTCACTCTTTCCAAACCCTGTCTTGCTGTCTACTGCTTGCATAGGCGGGTGCCTTCTAAAAGCCCCAGTGTACTCAAAGCGAAATAAAAGAAAGAGCTGGTGCGAAGTCATTTAGAAAAAAAAAAAATCAGGGCGAAACAAAGTTTGTTCGAAGTTTGTGTTGGGAGCTCAAAACAGCCTGCCAAAACCTGATTCAAATCCTGGAAAAGTTTGCTCCGGTTGGTAAACACCTTCAAACCACAAGATTTGTTCAGAACCAATGAGGTTTATTCTCGTGTGTTACGCAGCACGTTTGTGCTTCAGCAAGAACCAATAAGGTTCATTCTCATGTCACGCAGCACGTTTGAGCTTCAGCAAGATTCAGCAAGCTTCAGTTGAGCTTCTGTTTATGTTCGCTGATCAATGTCTATATGTGAATAAAAGCCCAAATTAAATCTGTTCATCATATAAATCAATTGAGGCTCTTCAGAAAATTTGGACTAAACCACTCAATTCATATGGATTAGTTTGACCATCTCTGTATGAACTTTTTGAAGCGTCAAAGTGGTAGTTGCGTATTAGTGAACGACAGCTCTCAGATTTAATCAAAAAGATCTTCATTTGTGTTCCGAAGATATAGAACGTCTTATGGGTTTGGAACGACATATTGGAACGAGTAATTAATGCCAGAATTTTCATTTTTGGGTGAACTCTCCTTTAATGTAGTTAAATTGCTACCTACGAATTTGACCAAATGAAGGTATCTTAAAAGGTAGCATAATTATTCTGCCAAACTTTTGGGGCAGTCTTTGTGTTGGGAGGACTATGATGCCTTAAAATGCTGTCTTGGTAGGAAGCTCACCAGGTTTTGAAACAGAATGCAGCACTAGCATTTGGATGCTGAATGTTTGTGAGGCCTGTGGTAAGAGATTGAATGATTGTTTTACCTCCATGAGCTGGAGCAGGGGCTATTTTTGGTAGAGTACACTCAGGCTTCACATAGCGCACATTTTTGGATAATTGCTTTAAAGTGAGAGACCTAATCCATTGTTTCCATGGCATTAACAGAGATTTCTTTCCTGCCATTACACTAAATGATACACAGCTGAGGAAAATAAATCAAATAAATCACATCTATTTCCAACAACCAACCCTGCTCTATTACCACCGGGTGACAAACACGCATTTCACTCCATGCTGTGCCACATATGTAGCTTTTTCAACACACAAAGAAATGGTCTTGAGCATGACAGATACAAAACATACAGGTCTTTTTGTCCCCAGGGACGTCAAATCTCATTGGTAAGTATATGTTGTAAGTAAAGGCAAGCCATCAATATCTAGCTCCTTTCTTTGGCGGTGGATATAATTCCATTATTCCGTTCCACCCCCACTCACTCAGCTAATGCTGTGGCTGGAGTGATTACCTCAGTGCCTGTGGATGATGTCACAGAGAGCAGCGTGAGTCAGCGGCCAATCCCTTACTGGGGCTCTAGATTTCGAGAATACAAAGAGCCAACAAAAACGCACCCAGGCCACTTAAAGCACACTAGGCTAGAGACAATAAATGAAAGAGGAAGACCTCAAACTACGCTATTAATAACATATCTAGTGTACTGCTGAGTGCAAGAGAGTTTAGGGTTTCAATGGTAATATAATCAGGAAGTGAAGGTGGTTCTTTAGAGAGAATGGCTTTCACAGACATGATTAATGGAAAAAGGCTTCTGATTGCTGCTTTTCTTTAATAGATGACAATCAATTTATCTCACTAAATGTCATGAGTCATGGTTACAAACATTACAGTTATTCAGTTAAATAGACTTCTGAAGATGAGCATATAAATAAAAATAGATTTTTTGGTAAGTGGTCCTTAACAGCATAGATATCTATGCATACAGAATAATATAATATTATTCAGACTTAAATTAATATATTTTGAAGAATATGGGTAACCAAACAGTTGATGGGCCCCACTGGCTTCCATAGTATAGAAAAAAAAAAAATACCATGGAAGTCAGTGGCTACGTCAACTATTTGGTTACCGACATTGTTCAAAATACTCTTCGGTAACACTTTATTTTACGGTGCCCTTGATACAGAGTAATTACTTAATTAATTACTTAGTAATAGACTTTGTAATAACATGTAACAAAATGTACTTAACATGTAACTAAGTTATGGAACAGCCTATACTTACAGATTGTAATTACGCACATGTAATAGGCAGCTACTGTTACACATGTGTAACAAGCCGAGTCTGTTACATATTACATACACATTACTTGTATGTAACATAAAGTAAAGTGTATCAAGATTGTACTAAAGTGCACTTCCTGTGTATCTACAAATGGTATCCATCAGAATTAACCCACTAGTTCATAGCTTAAATACATGCATTAGCTTCCTAATTACATTGCAATTACAAAATATTACACAGGTATAAGCTACGTAAAATAAAGTGTATCAAGAATGTACTTAAGTGTACTTTGTGTATACATACCTTATCCATCTCTGCCTTAGTTTGATTTAACTCACTAGTTCACAGCATAAATGCATGCAGTAGTTTCCTAATTACATTATAATTACATAATATTACACAGGTATAAGCTACGTAAAATAAAGTGTATCAAGAATGTACTTAAGTGTACTCTGTGTATACATACCTTATCCATCTCTGCCTTACTTTGATTTAACTCACTAGTTCACAGCTTAAATGCATGCAGTAGTTTCCTAATTACATTGTAATTACATAATATTACACAGGGATAAGCTACGTAAAATAAAGTGTATCAAGAATGTACTTAAGTGTACTTTGTGTATACATACCTTATCCATCTCTGCCTTACTTTGATTTAACTCACTAGTTCACAGCTTAAATGCATGCAGTCGTTTCCTAATTACATTGTAATTACATAATGTTACACAGGGATGAGCTACGTAAAATAAAGTGTATCAAGAATGTACTTAAGTGTACTTTGTGTATACATACCTTAACTTTCTCTGCCTTAGTTTGATTTAACTCACTAGTTCACAGCTTAAATGCATGCAGTAGTTTCCTTATTACATTGTAATTACATAATATTACACAGGTATAAGCTACGTAAAATAAAGTGTATCAAGAATGTACTTAAGTGTACTTCATGTGTATCTATAAACCTCATCCAACTCGGCTTGTTACACATGTGTAACAGTAGCTGCCTATTACATGTGTGTAATTACAATCTGTAAGTACAGGCTGTTCCATAACTTAGTTACATGTTAAGTACATTTTGTTACATGTTATTACAACGTCTATTACTAAGTACCTAATTAAGTAATTACTCTGTATCAAGGGCACCGTAAAATAAAGTGTTACCTAATCTTCTTTTGTGTTCAACAGAAGAAAGAAATTCATACAGGTTTGGAACAACTTGATGGTTGTTACAGATGAGCCAGGCTCCCTCACTACTCAGTCACAGCGAGCACCTTCACCTGAGTTCTAATCACTCACACCTGGTCTGGATTAATCACCAATCTAACCACCACATATTCACCTTATTTTTAACGGAAATACGGACGCAGCCAGTTGACGGTATTTTGTGCGAGACTTCCGGTAAGGCACTTCCGGTCACTGGCGAGCGTTGTTCGTAACAACAAACTCATCGTTATGGCTTCGAGGAAGACCGGGATTGTTTGTGCAGTTAGAGGTTGTCATAATAACTGGCACAAAAGAAAGATTTACTTGGAGCAGGAGTGTTTTAATCATCGAATTATTGACATTTTAATAACCAGGCGCCCTATACGACCGGCGACACACTGGCTGCGTGGCGTTTCTGTTGCGTGGTGTTTTCTATGTCTTTGCACACCAGAAACGTCTCTGACGAGGCGTTGCTGCTGCTAGGTGACATGATAAGCCTCATTGGTGATATATTCGACATATGGGGAGAGAGTTGTGGAAGGCACTTAATGTTAAACATAAATATATAGCAGCAAAGACAACGTCGGCAGTATTGACGGCAAAATAGGCTACAGAATATTTCGTTCTGTATTGACAGGTGCAATATTTGAAAATCGATAATATATATATATTTTTTTACATTTAGGCTATATCTGCATTTATGTCAAAACCTAAATTCAAACATCAAAATGTCATTAATATGTATTCATATCAAAATGACATACAAACATATTTTCCTATTCTATTTTGCCTGGAAACGCTTCCGAAACGCTTGCGTGTCGCGTGAAAAATAGGCATCGATTCTATTTCTAGCATGCACGCATTTTCCCTGAGACGCACGCGCGTGTCACGCAGGCAGTGTGCAAGCTCTAAATAACCGGTTAACATGGGAGCCGAAATAACGGACACGCCACGCAGCCCATTTGAAGAAACGACCGTATGTTTGTTCTTTTCATTTCGTGAACACAAGACCTACAGAAGACCACCCGATACCAGAAAAGTGGCTGGGCTACGAAGTCTGAATAAAAACTCCAAGGAGAAACAAAATCATTATAGTAACCCCTGTATAAAATCTAGTCATCATGGCATGATCATCATGGCATTTATTTTGTATGATTTATAATTATTTATAGCCATCTATGATCTACTTATTGCTATCATGTGCTTTGGTTGCATTCTGATGACATTATTAATACATTTGACATGACAAAATAGCCTACCTCCATAGATATATTAACTTAGTCCAGCGTTGGCTCGACCGTAGGCGGTGCTGAAGGCGCCGGCGAAGTTTTGGCAATCTACCAGCTAGATGCATGAGTGTTTTCAACCAGGTCCAGAACCCGACCTGGGTGAGGCGGGGCTTTAGTTCTTTGTTGTATTCATCTGCTACGGCATGTGTAACATTTTTCTGTCAACTCTGCATAATCCTTCGCAATCGATATCGTTAGTTAGCCCAGAGAAGCGAGGAAACGGAAGTGCCGCACAAAAACCGGAAACTGGACCCATATTTACTTCCGCGTTCGAAAATAAGGTGAATAAGCACACATCTTGCATCCAGTCTTTGTCTGGTCTCAAACTGAGCAATGGATTGCTTACCTGGCCTCTGCGATTATCTCCAGAGTTTATCCAAGTCTTGTTCTTCAATGGGTTTCTTGTGTCAAGTGTCTCTCAGATTTGGCTACCTGGTGTGTGGTCCCTTTTCTGGATATTTGCTATCATCAACCTGAGGTTTTTGCTTCATCTCTGTCACCATCGCCAGCTCAATGTCCACGATCTCCCATCAACCAAAGGATAGTATTATCTCTCTACATCCCCACTAGCCATTATCTGCTCGCTTTACCCTTATTCTTCTGTTGATTCACTGCGAAGCTTAAGTGTTTAATCTCTTAGAGTAATAGCACAGCTCACCTGAATAACCTTCAGGATATGGGGGTCTCATGCACATCTCTAGCACAAACATTGTGGTATGAGTTACTCTCCAAAGTATAATACTTGAAAAACCCCAAACTATAATAGCTACAATAGTAATGTTTGCTTTAGCAAACTCCACTAATGAGAGATTTGCGAAAATAAAGCTGAACCACACAAAATGTGCTTATATCATGACTTGCAGTGAAGTTTTTTCAATAATGTTGCAACTTGCAACAACATTTTGTCTTGATGTCTCAAAAAGCGAAATCAGTGTAGAAGATTTTTTTTTTTTTTTTTTCAGTACTACTGATGCAGTCTCCAGCCATAAAAGTAATCATTTTAGAAGAGTTTAGCGCTGGAGGGAAAGCCATTAAACTCAACTAGGTTGCAGAAGTTCTGTTGAAGTGAGCAAATATCTAAAAATACTTTCCCTTGTTCTCCTGACAAAATAAATCTAATAACATTCTCTGTACTGTAAATGCGCCTTGCATACTGGAGATGAGAACCACCACAACAATTATTGTCCTCTAGCATGTTCCAACATCCCATAGTGTATGTATACTAGCAGAAAGGGTTATCGCGATTGTTACCGCACATCAAATGGTCACCTAAAATGATTGTCCTGAGAAATAATTGTCTCTGTAAAAAATCTGACTGTGTGATACTATTGCTTAGCCAATCAGACACGCTCTCTACAATTTTGCATGGTAAGGCTCAGTCAAGTCCAGTATTGCCTATCTTCTCAAACACTCCTCATCATAATCAGTGATAATACATTGCCAATATACAGTAGTACAGTATAAGTACACAATATATACACAGATGAGCCAAAACATTATGACCAGTCACTGGTGAAGCCAATATCATTGATCATCTCCTAACAAGACAACATATTAAGGTCTGAGTAGATTAGATGGTAAGCAAACAATCAGTTCTCGTAATCGACGTGTTGGATGCAGGAGAAAAGGGCAGGAATAAAGAGTGACTCTGACTTGGGCCAAATTGTTATGGCAAGGCGACTGGGTTGGACACCTAAAACTCATTGATGTACGAAGGCTATCCTATCTGGACCAAGCCAACAGAAGGTCTACTGTGGGCCGGATCTGGGCCATGTTGCAGACTGGGTTGTATCCTTATCTGTAAATAATAGAAATTCACGTGAGCATTTCCATTTTGCATAAAGGCTCATCCTGGCAGTACGTTTTTGTTAAACTTCACTAAAGGAGCGTCAAACAGACGGAGCGCAATATAATCTAGGAAAGAAAGGATCTGGGCTTGTTGCCAAAATGTTGTAGGATCAAAACTCTCAAAGGTTGACTCAAGAACAGAATTGTACTTTTGAGCAAGAAACATAACCTCAGATTACCTCAAAATTAGAAAATATGTACAATCCAGATTCCTTCTGTTCTATAAGATTGTCTTTTTCTCCCAGTCAGGTCAAGGTTAGGCTGGTTAGCATGGCCCTGTTAACCCCTGCTAGTAGATGTAGTAACTACAACATCTGGCCACAAAGAATATATTTCTCCATTTGCGGCCATTTAAAAGTAGCTGAGTGTTCTGACAAATTAACTTTAAATGAATTAAAAGTATTTTACATTGTTACTTCATGATACCTAAAGTATTCACTAATGTTAGCAAATTGACCTTATGGTAAAATGTTACCAGCTAATTTAGCTGGCAAACTCCCCTAAGGTTGATGTTTTGTGCTTTGCTGAACTATTGTGAGATTCTAATTCATTTAAAACTTGATTTGCCAGTGGCGCATACGTGACAGCTTTGCACATCAGACATTCTATTTGAATTTATACTGCATTCCAAACAGCATAAATTATGATTTTATAGAGCATTTGGAAGGGAAAACACTAAAATACCAGAATCCATTGAGGAACTGAAAGAAAAGATAAACAAACAAACTTCATGCATCCACACCAATAGGTGTCACTATAGAGTCCAAGACCACTGAGACAAAGAAGAGCCTGCGTAATATAAAACTTATTAAGTGCACCTTTAAAATCAATTAGCCAACTTTTCCTTTCTTCTGCTAATAAAAAAAACACAGTGGTACTGTGCGCACAATCTGTTTAGTCAATTGTGGCTCAATGATCTTTCTCATTCCATGCACTCAGATCCATGGTTGCCCTGGAGACGGCCACATATGAGAAAATGAGCTTTAATTGCTGGTGACATCTGTTTTTAAATACACTTTTAGAATCCAGACATATATTTCATGCATGCTAAAAACACTCAAATGCTAAAGGGCCGCTTGTTAAAACAAAATGGAGTTGAGAAATCCATCATTTCCCTTTAGTTAAGAAAGAGGAAAATTTCAATTGGCCGAGTGCTTGCCAACACAATGTAGGGCAGCAGCAGTAAAATGCCACAGACCACCACAATAAGACATGACTAGACTTGAATTGTTGTCAAAAATAGACTTTTTTCCATGTCATCTTAATACAAGTCAGCATTTCAGTTCCTTTAGGTCCAAGATGAATGTCAAATGTCCTAACTTTTTTCAAACTAGTACACACACACACACACACACACAAACACACACACACGTATGTCTGCCATCCCAACCACAGCATGAAACAACCACCATATCCCAGAGCTCAGCATTATTTCCTTAAGGAAATAGTGTACCTAAAAATGAACATTTTGTCATTATTTACTCACCTTAATGTAGCCTTAATTATCCTTATTTAATTAAGTAAATTTTCTCACTAAAATTTGCTCTGTTTAGAATTTTGATAAAGAGCCATATTAACTGTATTTTTCATATAACTTTGGCCATACTATATATTTATTTGTCTATTTTTTATTTTTTGTGATGCTTGACATAGTTACTACAAACTGCCTGTGTGTGTGTGTGTGTGTGTGTGTGTGTACTTCATGAAATCAGTCCTGATATGTCCTGGAGTGCAGCTCTGTCCAAAGCTCTCGCCACATCCTTTTAAGACGCAAATTCCAACATGTCAGACACTGAAGGTTTTTAAATGCATCACAGAAGCCAGTCTGAATGTTTGTATGTGTGTATGCATTTCCACATATGCTGAATCACTTTGCAAACATCATCCTACGTACTTAATTGAACCTCTGTACATGTTACTGTTGGGTTTTCAGGTTTTATGAGTTGCAATTTATTTTTATCCCTTGCCCAAGGGATTTTTATTCCCAATTTTTATTCTATGCACATGTATCGTGTATAGAATCTCAAATAAGTCATATTAATAGTTTTCCAAGAACAGCGTGAATGCGATCAAACACCAAATTCCAAAATCTGCAGTTTCTTGTGGTTTCTAAGGACTGTCATGGATCACGGTAACCATTTTGTCCTCCAAAATACCATAGTTAATACATTTATTGTTACTATAATAAAAATCTGGTAAATTGTAATCTGTTAGCTAACATGTTTTGAGAATTAGTCAATTACAGGCTGATCTCGAATCTACTCTTTCAGTCAAAGATACTAGAAAAAGCAGTATCCTCACAACTGTGTTCCTTTCTTGAAAGAAATGATATCTGCGAGGATTTTCAGTCCGGATTTAGACCGTACCATAGTACTGAGACAGCTCTCGTTAGAGTGACAAATGATTTGCTCTTATCATCCGATCGTGGTTGTATCTCTCTATTAGTGTTACTTGATCTTAGTGCTGCATAGACTCGAAAATTTCTGTAAAGTGTCTTAGCAGACACCACTAACTATAACATTTTGGCAAAAACTCTATAATAACCATGGCAAACTTTTGTAAGGGCACTGAATTAGTTCTAACCCAACATCTAAAGTGACACGGATCAGGTTCTATGAAGCCCTGACAGCTTCTTTGTCTTTCTCTCCATTCTTAAATCCTACAGTTAGTTCTTACTGGCCGTCAGCCGTACGGTTTACTTGTGCCAAAGCTCCCGGTGCGTTCATTAATACGCCAGCTGTGTTCCACTCCAGCACAATCCCAAAAATACACACACTATTCACACATCTGAGTATGAAGTAAAGATTGGCTGGTCCATGGCAGTGACTCCATCCAAACTCAGATCATCATCGATTACATGAGTGACAGCCAAAGTGCTCTTAGTGGAGCGAGAGCATTTTCCACCAAACACCCTCATCATCCCAGAGTGCTGGTCATTTTCTTTGCTTCTTTGAGAAAGAGTGAAGCAGGAGTAAAACATCATGTCACACAAGCCATCTCCAGCAGCCCATGTTCCACAAACACACACTTGTTTTTGGTAGGAAACCAGCTGCATGTTACTTATCTGTAAGACTTTTCCCCTCAGGATTTCAACAAGAGGGTCTTTCTCTTTCTCTCTCTTAGAATGGATAGTTTTTCCAGATGTTCCCAGAAAGTAGAAATATATGAGGGTTTTGGCAGAGCTTTTCAATGGGGGGCCCATTGCTCTCTCTATCCAGACATGAGGAGGGTGATATCATTAGAAACCATCTCAAACGCATCTCTGTGTTTTATAACACCCTGAGAGAAGAAGCAGAGATTTACAACCCTCTCTACACATCAGTCCACCTGCTCAGAGCCTTCATGTCTCATTTAGGGCTTTCATAACAATACCTGCATGATTTGTTGACGACTCCTGGGCTTTGGAAGCACTTAAAAAACTGCCCACTTACACATCTAACCAACATGTACTGCAAAAAAATATTTTTTTTGCAATAGCTCATTAAAAAAATGCTGTAACAGTCTCTGTGAATTGTTGTATATACAATAATAAATAAATTAGCAGAATATGTGGACTTTGTAGCCGATACTGCAGATCAGTGAAAAGAAAACACATTCCACCACCAACAGCAGCGGTTATGGGCATGTGACCGAAATCGTGAATCTTATTAGTTGACCAGCGTTTTTACCAGTTGGATGAAAAATACATTAGAACCCCTCTCCATTACAAAAAATAAAATAAAAAAACCTGTCGCATTGACAGGATATCAAATGTTAGTGTGGGTCAGATGCATTAAAAGTTAAATGTTAATTGCACTACAATTTTGCACAAAAATGAATCTTAGTGTTAATAAGCCTTGGGACTTGGGAAGTGCTTGAGTTCAGACATCCATGATGTGCATGAGATACTTGAACCTGTGGAAAAGGTTTAAGCGCACTTCAAGAGTCACATCACTAAGAAGACATGATGGGAATCTAAAGTTTTGTAGACTACAAACATAATAATTGTAGGACTTTGGAAAAACTCAGTCCTGACAGCATGGTTTATCTGTTTTCAGGCATTTTATAAACACAGACCATTTATAGATTTAATGTGCTGCTGAACAGTGCCAAGAAATAGTGCCACATCCACATACATGCACACACTGTTAAGGTCATTGTGTATTCCGTTCAGCTGAGTTGACACTTCATTGGCCAATCAGAAAGAGAGTCATGACCCCAGACACAAACTCAACACATTTATGCCACAACGCTTCAAATTAAAACATGCTCACTCTGCTACAAGAACAGCTAAATGTCACTTAATTTGTCAAACACCAAAAAAAAATTGATTGTGAAAACCTCTTTTTGTTGAGCTTTAAAAATGATAAAAAGCAAGATGTGACAAAACATTGAAGTACACCCATGTGAAAAAGAAGTGCGGGTGATTGTGTTGAACTTGCACTTGTACAGTAGTGTACTTTAAATCTTAAAAGTATATATATATTTTTAACTACTTTGTGGATAATATAACATAAAGGGAAAAAAGCCACTTAAGTGTACATAAAAAGGGTACACTTTCAAGACTACACTTTTAAAAGGTGCACCTAGTAATAATTTCAAATTAAAAGTTATTGTTGTTGGAAAGAAGTGCACTTATTTTGTATATCTGTAGACTAACAAACTAAAGTACATGTAAAGTACTTGATTATAATTTTACTGTACCATGTTAGTCAATATTACATTATATAAATATATTTAATGTACTACATTGCAACTGCATCATTATTACAACTTTGTAATTACTTATATATTTAAATTCATGGTATACACATTTTTAAAAAGAAATTACATTTATACATTACATTTATTAGTATAAATTACATTTATACATTACATTTATATACAGTATATTTTAGTTTACCTTAATGCTTGTCAATACATTTGTCAATAAACTTTTATAGCAATTTTTCAAAGGCAGTCAAAGTAATTATAAACATTTACATATAAGAATGTACTGGGTCAAAAAGCACTGTAAAGTTCAGCTAACTGTATTTAATATACATATAAACTATACTACAATATACATTCAATTTGCACTTAAGGATATTCTTTTAAAATATATGAAAGGGGTGGTATAATGCCCTTTTCACAAGATGTAAAATAAGTATTTGATGTCCCCAGAGTGTGTATGTAAAGTTTTAGCTCAAAATACCCCACAGATATTTTTATATAGCATGTTAAAATTGTCACTTTTTGAGGGTGAGCAAAAACACACCGTTTTGTGTCTGTTCCTTTAAATACAAATGAGCTGCTGCTCCCAGCACAGGGGGCGGAGCTTCAAAAGCTCATGTGTGTTATCAGCTCCAATTACCTCACATAGACATGCACTGAAAATTTCAAAAACTTTTAGCCTTTTATGTTCACACCGAAGTCAGACAATGATGGAGAGACTCAAGAAGAACAACATGTAGAAGCAACAGGACATTTCTGAATGGTTAGTTGATGAATTTATGTAGCTTATGTGTAGTTATCAGTAATTGATTAGCATATTCTGTCCTGATAATCTATAAATCGTGTTCTGGGGTTTATGTAAATTCTAGGGTTTGTGATGTCACTAACCCGGGAGGAATGTTGTGTAGTCCCTACCAGCTGTTTGTTGTAGTCCTTAAAAAGGAATTTCTTTATAAGCAAATATCTCCCTTTGCTTTGAAGTTTGAGCGTTGTAATTTTGCAGATTGTTTATGCTCAAACAGGACATTACACACTAACTAAAGTTAAAAAAGGGAAATCATAATCAACCACCCCTTTAATTCTGTATAAGTCTGCTAAAGTATACTTCTTTTTGACGGGCAGCCATTGATTTGAGCTTCATGATCGTAGACATTACCAAGCTTTATTTGTGTTTATATCCCTCTGTCCACTACCCTCTCTCCCAATGAAATATAACGCTCTAAAAGCATTAGCCAAGCAGCTCTTCTTGCACCAAGCAGTCTGTTCGCCTTAGCTGGCTTACCCTACACTTTCATCCATGTGTGTGTGTGTGTGTGTGTGTGTGTGTGTGTGTGTGTGTGTGTGTGCTGAACACAGCAGTCTCCTGTCCTGCAGTGGTGAAAATTTCACCTCAACAACAGAGAACTTCACAACATTCCTGTTTTACAATGCAGGATGAAGAAATCCCCATATGCTACATAAGAGAAAATGAATTTTCACATTTTCTGAGGAAAACATGAGTGGCGCTTGTCTTTGTAAACTCCCGGCACAATGCTACATAGTTGTGGGTGGTTGTCAGAGCATTGCAATGCAATTGCTGGTGGTCTGAGTGGTTTTAAAAATCGGCAAGGAATGAAAATACTACCTATATACTTTCTAAATCCACGCTTTTGATATTATTGTGAACGATGCATTCGAGCATATATGTTTAATTTTTTAATTTAATAAAAATCTTAATCAATATGTCATAACTTGATCTTCAATCATTTACTCCGCACCTTTCTTACAATTTCTTTCTTGCAAGCTCACATTTGCATTCGTCTCCATCCAATCAACAACCAATGGACAGAACTTTGGCCCTGTTTACAGCTGGTATTAAGATGTGTTTTGGTCGATCGGTTCACAAGTGGACGATGCTAAATACAGGTGTAAACAAGATCTTGAAAACGCAAAACTTTTTGAGCTTGTTCACTTTCGACCACTTCCAGAGGTAGTTGAAAACGCATTCAATTTGGAAAGCTTTCGTAGTGTAAACACTCATGAGGTTGAATGTGTTCAAACAGCCACTAAAGACTTCTCTACCTCCCCCAACAAGGGTAAAAAAAAAATTCAGATAAATTGTTTCACTCGGATGCGTCACAATACAGAAGAAACGATCTGTTGCTACTTCCAGGTCTTTTGGTGTGCTGGGTTGGTTGGTTGCTTACCAATTAACTACTTACTAAATATGATATATCATTCATGTTTGTCCTATTAAAAGGACAAAGTTGAATCATTTATAGTTCAATTTCAAGTAGGGTTATATCTCAGCAAACACTGACTGCAAGAGACTCTCTTGTTCTCACTGTCTCTGTCTCTCAAATCTCTCTCAGTTAGAAGTAGATTAAATATGCATGAGCATTCTCTGGTTCCATGCATGAATCTTCATGGAGCCTGTGGCCATGTGAGTGTGTGCATCCTGCCTAGGTGAGGTTAGTTCATGGCAACCCAGCCGTGGAAAACAATAAAGAAGGAATCATGTTCTTTCCACTGGAACTGTTTCAATAGGTGGTTTAATTTCCTCTTTCTATCTAAGCTGTGCACCCTTCAGAGAATTCTGGCAGATGCAAACACCCATTAGAAAGAAACATCTCAAATGATATCTCTTTAATATCTCAACTGTTTCACTAGACCTAGAGATAAACGGAGAGCGAAGGGAGACTTTAACTCAAGTCTACTGCTCCTCAGATTAGTCTCCTGAAAAAACAGACATTTGTGACCTCATGTGTTGTGACCCTAGATTTTCAAAAGAGATCTGAACAGTGTCTCAAAAATAAGCTCAGATGTGCCAAATATCAAAAGTACAGTTGTACAGCTATTAAAATTTGTAATTAAAAGTAAGAGATCTCGACAGGACTTTTTCTAATGAAATTCTTCTCAGATCAAGTGATCTGAATTCGAATGATCCTATTAATTTTTAAAGCTCTGTATTCTCAGTATATTTCAACAATTGCCTCATTTGTGCTTGCTTTTATTTCTTCTAAGGAATTTAGGAGAAACATTGAATGTGCAACCTTTGAACAATAACAGGTTCAGATGAAGATTTTTGAATGGTTTTCATTTGTCTGATTGATGGTAGATCCTCTTACGAGAAGCATGTAGTAAAAAGTGGGGGGAAAAATAACGATCAGTCATGCAATTTCATGTGAAATGTGGATTATAGTGCGTTTCACACATCATTTGACTGCACATATGTTTGAAGTACAACTGTGGCACTGTGCTCACATCTTAATGCTTCTTTTCAAGATCAATGGGGAGCAACTGAGAAGCAGCTTCAAAGTGTTGGATGTCTCAATTCATTCATAAAATAAATCATGAAAGCATAGATATGCTCTCAAACTTCTCTGAAATAAAGTTGACTGACCACATATTAATCTAAGCATCAAATCAGAAACAGCTAGAGCAGGTTTTCTGATGAAATGTAAAATACATCCACAGATCCACAGACGTGCACGTCATAGGGGAACACAAATCTCTTACCATTTCTACAAGAAATGTTTGAAAAACATACAATGCAACAACAAACTTCTTTGATGTGAATGAACCTTGTAAATGTGAAAAAGTTTATAAAATATTTTGTCGCATGGCGGCAGCCAAAACCTGCGTTTTAATATGATAAATGAAGTTGTACAATCAGAAGTAATGCCGATGATTGGTTAGATCATGTAACCTACATTCATAATCTACGTCTAATTCTATAACAGCAGGCACTTTTTAAAATAAAGGGGCCAACTAGACCTTCATATGTCATAAGGGAACACAAGTCCCACTCACAAGTCTTACTAAAGAAATGTGTAATTCTCCGGTTTTAATCTATCAAGTCAAGTCAAGTCAAGTCATCTTCGTTTATATATAGCGCTTTTAACAATGTAGATTGTTTCAAAGCAGCTTTACAGAGATAAACGTATCATTTAAGGTAACAGAGATTGTTTTGGCTTTATAGCGGTTCTTTAGTAAAGTTATTTTCCAGCTAAAGTTAGTTTTGATTGATTCGCCTCCGTCGCAACGATCATTTGTTATTAAATTAGGGGCTGCTAAGACGACACCATTCTCTCTACACAGACTTTAAACGCAAACCTGTGAGAAACGCTGATGGCGTTATAGAAGAATTAGAAGAATATAGAAGAATTGGTTCTATAGTTATGTGCATTTGAATATATGTGCGCAGGTTTGTAATTCCCTACAAACCAAGCCTAAACAAAGTACTGGTCTTTCCTTATAAATTTTGATACAGAATTTTATTTAATTTTGTCTCTTCGGGGTAGGTACGCGAAACGAATTTTCCCGACAACGCTTTATCTGTAGAGTGGTAAAGGGATCCTCCATAGGGAGAAACTAGTTGTCTCTAATCTATGTACTAGTGTGTCACACAGTCCAGAAACCAACACACTGATCTGAAGAACATAAAATGCAACAACAACCCTATACAGACAAAAGGGTTTTTTTTTATAGGAAGAGAGTCCTGTTCATGGGAAATCACAAATCTCAAATGAGATCTCTTTAATTTATCAGTGAGATTGAGATAAATAAATGTGTGAATGGATTTATATTTTTCCTGGTCTGCCCTTAAGCATTCGCATATCCTCGTGTGTTCTGGTCTTGTTGTGTGAGTGTGCAAATTCGAGTTTGCTTGGGTCGTACACTCTTCGCTTTTGTTTTGTAAAGAAACACTACACCTGCGCACATACACATTCTTTTGCTACAGCGCACTCGAGCCGCAACTCGTCGTATAGTGTCATGTAGTGGCAAATTTTTAATTTGCAACTGTTTACGATCATGTCAGGGAATACAAAACTCAGAGATAATGGTTAGTTGTGAATCCAAACAGGGTATTTATTGACAGAAATATGGAGCATGACAAGGCAAGTAATGCAGTTGATAAACAGGTGATAGCTGGATGATGGGATTATTAAACAAAGTCTTTGGCTGCATCCGAAATCGCATACTTCCCTACTATATAGTTGGTTAAAAACAGTATGTGACAAAAGAACTATGTCTGAATTCACAGTACTCAAAAGAGTAGGCAAAAAGTCCCCGGATGTCCTGCTACTTCCGTTGAGATTCTGAAGTGTGCATACAATGGACCACGGGAAAGGATTTATGAATGGCAGTGAAGCAACACAACTGACACTGGTAGATCACATGATAATGACAACATGGCGAATGTAGTACGTCTGGATTACATTCATACTACACACTCTCATACTAAATATAACATACTTTTTTTTAGCGTGGAGTAGTTACTTATTCAAAATAAGTATCTACTCAAGAAAGTATGACATTTCGGACACAGCCAATGTGTATTTTACCAGGGAGAAGATTGATGAAATGGAGAATGGGATGAGCACACACCTCGTTGAAGGCAGAGAGTGAGTATCCAGGTGAGTATTATGTATTCAGGCTTGACTTACTGGAGATCGCGGGGAGTTTGCAAGGAGAGCATGAGAAATGATTCATTAGGAGATCGCTGGAGTACAAGGTAAGTAGAGTGGGCAAGTAGTCCATTGATGAGACAAGATAAGAGTAAATGTGAGGTGTGTGCTTATGTGCAGGGGTTGATTGGAGTGCTGACAAGGCACAGGTACAGGTGCTTAGTATTCTGGTGAGTGAGAATCTGGCGATGGATGCTGGTGAGACTGTGGCTGTGTCCAAAATCACCCCCTATACCATCATTCACTATTCCCTACAATAGTTGACTGATATATTTTGCTTAAGGGAGTGAATGAAACCGAGTGAGCGAATTTGGAAACTTATCACACTTTACGATTTATCTTGAACTCTGTCATGGAAACTATCTATAAACCTTAATTAAATCTTATTTTTAATCAATTAAAAAGGAATTTATACCTGTATGGTATTACGCTGTACCCACATTGGAACAGTGGTTTGGAAAATGGATGTAAGCATGATTCAGCTGCGGGCAACATATTCTGGTCAGAAGTTGGAATTAATTCAGTGCGCAACTTTCACGGTGCATTATGGGTATTCTATAGCCATTGAGAGTACATCGGGGGTGTTTCTCAATACTCAAATTGATGTTTCCTTGCTCCTAGTCCATGACCCGGAAACTGATAGAATTCAGCCATCTTGAAGGACATCTCAATTCCCTAATTGCACAGCGATGAGGCGAGGAATGAGTCATGAGCGAGGATTCACAGGTGTACCTTTCCCTGGCATTCAAAAAAAATGAGAAGCACCCCGGTTGTACACTCGTAATTGTGGTGCATTGTGCGATTGTGTGAGTGCACTCAATAACGTCCACTATGTTTTCGGCTGTGCCCACAACTAGTACCCTATTTAAGGTTATAGGGGGTGATTTCGGACACATCCCGTGTCAGATCACTGCTGAGGATGGAGATGAAGATCGTTGAATAAAGGCTTGAATTTGGTTCTGTTCCTCAAATGGATTCTGAAGATATTACAGCATAGAATAAAAAACCTTTTTAATTTTTTTTTGCAATTGTCATTGTTTGATTCACAGCATATTTATATGCCTTTATTGTCCCACTCAAACAAAATAATTATTACATTAAGTAATGGTTAAACATTTACAGAAATGTTTTTCATTTTAAGGTTTTAAAGTTTATTTTTGTTTAACATCATGTAATTCTTTGAAACATAATTATTTGCACCAGGAATCACACAGAACAGAATGATAGGTCATAATTTCAAATTGAGTCAGCTGCATTAAATAAATGCATTAAAGTCCCCCTGTAGTCAAAAATGTTATCCCTTAAAATTCTATCACCAAAATTACATATTTAAAAGTTTTTTTCTTGGAAAAAAATTCTTCATGCCTTAAAATAGATTAAATGTAACTCTACACCCTTGCCTCATTTAGAATATGCGGTGCTATGAATATGCAAATTAGCCACGCCTCCACTCACTCACACCAGCTCAGAGATCCACTCGTTGACGATCACACGTTGACCTGATTGGTTACAAGGTAGTTTGTGACGTCAGAAACACCAGCGATTTCAAACCGTGTTTTTGAGACTGTCTTTGGTTCACTGCAGTTTGAAGGAGAAAATACTCAGCAATGGTGTCGACTTATGAATTTACACATGGTTTGTCTTAAAGCATTTTAAAAACACCACATATACATATAAACAACATTAAAAGCTTGATTTTCACCACAGTGGGACTTTAAATAATATAATTTATCATAAATGCAAAATAATCAACTGACCGATTAATTCCATGAATTCAGTATTACATTAAATAAGAATTCATAAAACATTTGTTTGTCTGTAAATTTGCTGATACATAAATAATTTAGATGCTGTGAGTATGTCAGTATGGTATTACGATATGTCTATGCAAACATGAGTAATTGTAATTGTATAAAACATACATACAAATTCTCATGAGATTATGTTGGCATGTAGCATCACAGAATTGGGACTAATTGGGACTTTTTACCCAGAGTTAAGAAAACCTTCTATAGAGTGCATGGTTCATATCTCGAGTGTGTTGCAAAACAGCCAGTGAGAATTTGTGTCAAGAATTATTTTTTATTCTTTTGCTGATGTGAAAGTGTGAGACAAGATGATTATTTAAACCAAGTTGTGTACTGACACTGCGAATATGCAACTAAGAATGTTAACCCAGGGTTTAGGATGACCAAGGGTTAATTATTTCAAATATGAAAAGCCCTTATAGGGTTAACCCAGGGTTAAGCATAATGTGAAAACCCATTATGTGTTCTTGAGCCAATTATCAGCAAATCAGAGTAGCCATGAAGTCATTTTGCTGCAGCTCTAGTGAGTACTTATAGGCGACTGGCTTAAAATGAGTGTATATTAAAATAGGAAAAAGTGTTTTACCACCTTTTAAAGAAAGTCTGATTTTTCATTAAGCCAGCATGTAGGTGAGAAATGCAGTTGAACTTTGCAGGCGTAATCTGCCACCACGCATCAAAAACAAACAGAATTAGCTGTGAATGGTGAATGGAGCAGCATCTTTATCAGTGGAGCGCAGATGCAGACTCACAGGTCTCCAGGGAATAGTTCCCTCAATCCATCTAAAAGCCTCATTCAAAGCAGAGGATCAACTAATGAGATCTGACTCCATTAGTCTGCAGTGCTAAGTGTCCGTCCATGCTTACGTAGCGCAGGAACAGACAGCGGAAATGGGGATCCCTCTCACTAAACCTCATCTCCCTCAACGTCATATCATGACACTTTAATCCACTCAAATCTGTTCTCACTCGCACCATAAACCCACCACCTCAAACCGGCCAATTAGCCATCTGCCACACTACAACTGTGAGTGTGTAAGGGTTGGGGGTTACTTAGTTAGAGTTAATGGAAAACTAAAAAGATAAAACTGCCCAAGAAGTGACTTAAAATTGCCCAGGGACATTTGGGGTATCCCCAGTTGGAAAAAGTGTGTGATTACTTAGCAATGTTTGTGATTTCATTGTTAAAGTTCGACGACAAATGCATCCCCAGAAGTGAGTTTGGGAGTACTATTTGGGAAAATGTGGGCGGGGTTTGTGTTTGTGTTCGTTTTTTTCTTCTTCTTTTTTTTCAGTACAAATATCTAATCATTCTTAAATCAAGATACATTTACTTGAGAAGAAAATAACGTAACATATTTAATGTATTTACGTATTTAACGTAACTTATTTAAAAGTCTTGTTTTTATGCTTAAAACAAGAAAAAAATATCTGTCAATGGGGTAAGAAAAATAAACTTAATTCAAAGGGAAAAGATGTTTATTTTTCTTACCCCACTGGCAGATATTTTTTCTTGTTTTAGGCATAAACTCACTTTAATATGTTCTTCAGAAAACAAAACTTAATATCTTGAGTCATTTTGTTTCTCAAGTAAATGTATCTCGATTTTTTTTTTTTTGTACTGGAAAAGTAAGATCATAATATTTGTAGTGTTTATATAAAAACAAGAAGTCTAGTGTGTGTATGTGTGTGTGTGTGTGTCAGCTACACAAAAGTGTACATGAGAGAGGTAGAGAGGTAAAGACATTAAAGGGATGGAAAATGCAAACTGGAAAACCACAAGAAATGAAAGGCAAAAGAGGTGATGTGGCAGACAGACACACGCTGGCCGTCAGTGGAGTGTATTGTGTGAGCTGATGCTGGAGCATCATGCTCTATTGTTCTTCCTCACACTGGAGCCCACGAGCAGGGCACAGACAGTGTGGTGTGTGTGTGTGTGTGTGTGTGAGAGAGAGAGGGGGGGAGGGGTGTGCACAAATGAACGCACAAACACACACTTTGGCAGAAAGCCAAGGCTTTTTCCAGCACCGGCTGTGCATGTCTCTTGCTGTGTGTCAGTCTAATCAGTCTGAATCAGACTGTGGCATTGTAGGATTTATCAGCAGTTTCCAGCCTTGTCTCATGCACACATGAACTACAATCATTCAGTCAAAGCATACATTTTACAATTTATTTTGAGAATTGTATTCTCTCTCATATTCTCACATTCTGTAATTGCTTCATTTTCGTTTTCATGGACTTTTAGCTTGTTTCTCAATATTTCCTGTGTTTCCCTCCAATTGTCATGGTTTCTAGCTTGGGTTCATTTGTTGTCATGGTGATATCCACCTGTTCCTTGTTCAGTTAATTTGTTGTCTTGTTGCCCAATCAGGCAATGGCTGTGTCAGAAAACTGATAAATGCTGCCTTCGGAGGAAATATTGCAAGGTAGGAAAGCATCAAGGCCCGTCCAAATCCAATGTTAGCTTCACTTCCCGTCTCCTGAGATTCCTTCATCTGATTGATTTTTGATGAGTTATCTTTGATGAGTTAAAGCAATGTAAAAACATATGTTGTCATAACTTAATTTTTTTACAGTGTAGATGTACATTTTTGACCTAATGAGAAATTGCTATTGAAGTCATTACAAAATTGCTTAGTTTTCAGCAAAGCTCACTCTATTTTGCTGTAGATCATTAAACCATTACACTGCCTCAGAGGTCTGTCCGAAATCAGTTTTGTGAGGAAACTTTGTGCGTAAACGCTGCCTGCGAAGTCATTTAAATTGTAATTGTAATAATATTTCACAATACTAATGTTTTACTGTATTTATAATCAAATAAATGCAGCCTTGGTGAGCATAAGAGACTTCTTTCAAAAACATGAAAACATTTTAACCTTAACATTTGCAATGTATATATATTTTTCATATAACAAAGGAATTATGTTGCTATTTTTGCCCTTGTATATTTTTGCCAACAAGACATTATGTCAATAGCAGTATTATAAAAGTCACTGGCCAACTGGCGAGTACACTTTATTTACTTGCCAAAGCCAATTTCCACTTCTCTCTTCTGACTGCACTGAGTGGAAACAGATCCCGATCTGCCAAAAACCAAACCAGGACTGCACCATGAGTACAGCATCACATTTAGAGGATAGAGGCTGATTCATGAATGCTTTAAGAACAAATCATATGGTAAGAGACTCCAAAAACACATTTAATATGTTGCTCAGGAGATACCATCCCTGCAATTCATCAGCTGTTTATGGTTCTTATTGCCCTGGATAAAAGTATATACTATAGGAGAAAAAGATAGTAGAGTAATAGGGCTCATAATGATCTACATGTCACACACTGCATCAATTACATCATAAGGAAATGATAAATCAGTGTAAACTGGATCATTTACATTGTGTGTGTCTGTAAGAGGCATGTTGGGTTTCCATGTTTTATGGGGATATTCCATAGACATAATGATTTTTATACTGCAAAAATGTTATATTCTGCCCTCTTTACACTAACCCTACCCATCACAGAAAACTTTCTGCATTTTTACATAAATAAAAAAAAAAATCACATAGTATGATTACCCAAGACCATATTCTGGTATTACTATCTTTGAGGGGACATTTGGTCCCCACAACATAGGGTTAACCAGGACCACACAAACACACACACACACTTTACTTCAGTGAAAAGTTTAACAACGGTTGGTTGTCCATATTATAGTCACGGGTTCATCATAAATCTTCCCCATTAGTGGCACATATTTACCAAAGATTTGCCAAAAAGATGTTTGCCATTAGTTGCAAAATGTTCATTGTTGCCAGAGGTTTTCAGCAAATCCACAGTACTGGAAAAGAGCAGCAAACTTCTGCCAGACATTGACCATGAATTAACAACAAGTTTTTGCAGGGGTCACTGTCTGCAGTGATGAATCAGATCATTTGTTCAGACAGTTTAGTCAATATCTGCATCAGTTTCCATAGTAATGACATAAGCATCAGAACAATGTCAAGAGACGTAAGAGAGCATGACATCTTGTTGTGATGCTAAACTACAGAAGCAGACAACATACAATGTACAACACCATAAGCATCTGTACTTATATATACACTCATATGCACTTAATCACAATTTATTACATAGTGAAAGCTACATGTGAGTGTACATGAGTGAACTGAGATAGACAATACTGCACTTTGTGTATGACGTTAAAGACATTTACTTGAAATTGGATCTGGAACTGTTTATTTCCAAAAATCTGGAAATTCACAGTTAATCGGATTTCAAACCACATACAAATGTGGTTTGGATCGGGTTTGTACGATTTTTTTTCTTTCAGTTTCAGTTCAGACAACAAACAACTAAACGGATTTGAGTTGTATATGCCAAGAAATCAGACTTTTGCGGCCTACTAAACAAAGCCTTAAATAAACCCTGTCAAAAGCAGACACTTCCAACCCGGATTTGCAAATAATCTTCAAAGCCTGGCCAACCTCCGCCCAATGTATTGATCAGATGACTGATTAAGTAATCAATTAACAACCACCTTAGAGAGGACAACAGAACCCAAATGCTTCACAAAAAAAAACAACGGTTGCATTTCAATGATCCGGTGTTGTAAGTCAGTTACACACAGTCATATACTGTTTAATAAGCAGTGCTAAAGAGGTCTTCAGAAGCAAGTAACAGCTTATAACAGGAAATATAACAAAGGAGGGGTCCAAATATGACAATCAACACAATTATTATAAGAGGAAAGAGGTTGTTCTCTCATTTTGTTCTCTCAAGAGCACTCTATCCACAGCAGTATGTAGTATGGAGGTTAATCCAACCGTAAATACTGAATACACATGCAGTGAGTGAGCCATGTGGCCGAGGGTATAAAAACCTCTTCAGATTGCTGAGTGTGGTGCTTGTGAATGGATTACTGTTCACTCAGCCACGTAACGTCTTTTCTCTAGGAGGGCAAACACCCACTACAACTGGATATGGCAGAAGAAAGAAGATTTATGGTCCTATTCACTCTGTCCCTGTCTTCCTCCATTATATCCTCCTGACTTTTTGTTGGCCCTAGGGGCAGGGGCTGCCAGGATGTATCTGTCTGTCCATTGATGACGGCCGATGGCCATGTTCTGCAGATGTCCTCACTTCCACTGGGTAAAACCACAGTAAAAAGCCCCTCTGCTACACCAGACCTCTAAACATCTGCAAATCATTGGCACTGGAGATCTCAAAACCAATACTCTGCACAACTCAACAATGTCTTTATGATCATGCCTAAAAATAGCCTGCTTTGTTCTTTATTTGCTCTGAAGTTGTAGGTGAGAAGAAAGCCTCAGAATTGCTTATACATCGGCATGGAACTCATTCTGCACCGATTCTGCTACAGACATGAAGGATATCTAAATCATGCAGCTTGTTGAAGAGGTTTGCTCTTTCTTTGTGGTTGGACTTACTTTCCAAGCAGATGAAAAATCCCATCGACATGCATATGAAGAGTTCAGATGCAAAAGCCTCTAAGTGCCATCTGAAATTTTCTTCTAGAATGATCATTTTTATTTTAAGTTCAGTCATTTCACTTAAATGACAATTAATAGGTCATTTTCATTGCCATTTAAGTGAAATTACTGAACTTAAATATACGAGCTTGATAAAAATTATCATTCTAGAAGAAAATTTCAGATGGCACTTAGAGGCTTTTGCATCTGAACTCTTCATATATTGATGGAGGGATCAGAATATTCATTATCCAACTCAGTATCTCATGGCAAATCATAACTGTTTTACGTTTTGGTGAATTGGTGGTGAATTCATATGAATTTGTACATTTTCGTACGATCTGCTTACACCCCGATGATGGTTATGTTTAGAGGTGGACCTTTTTTACTAAAAATCATTTTGTCACACAATGAATCAATACACTCTCAGAATAAATGTGCAAGAATTGTAAATTTGGGGTTACAAAAAATGGCTTGTCACTGGCTAAAAGGGTCATAAGGTAAGAATTGCTACCTTAAGGTACTATTATGCAGTTTTTAGGGGTATAAAAGGTACAAAGATATCCTTTTAAGGTTACTGCCCCAATGACAACCCATTGTACCCCTAAAGCTACAATTTTTCCACATTTTTGTCTACGAAAACACCACCTTGTAAAAATAGTTTTGTTTCCCCATGAAATGTGGCCACCTAACACACTTTACACCACACAGCAACGTCATGGCAACCAACAACAACACTCTATGGCAGTAAAATCCACATAAGAATGAAGGAAATCTTAGAAAATGTAAAATCTCAACTGAAAAAAACGCCTGTGGTGACATTTTTGCAAAATGATATTACATTTCATCTTGAAATAAGTCTTTATTAATCAATAATCTGCCTCTGTAATCATAATTTTCTGTGATATTGCCTCTATAATGTTCATTTCAGCTGGAAACTGCAGTGATTTGTATGTATTGGTATGTGTTTTCTGTTTTGAGTATTGCAAAAATGTAGGCAGAGAGGCACATTTTTCCAATGTGTTGCTACAATCTAGTTCAGTCTGTTTATATTTCAGTTGTTTGTGGGTTTACTCTGAGACATGGTTGTTAATTCTCAGACCGTCAGATCAAAAACTGAGACATTGTACACACACTTCCTCCAAAAAAAAACTCACCTTGAACCTCACATTGATAAGACCGAAAGAAAGGCAGCACAGCTGTGAGGTTGAGCTAACAAGTGGGAGAACTAGTTTGTGTTTTGTGTTATGCCATGTGTACATGTGTTAGCTGTTTGTGTGTGCGTATGAGAGACTGAGCATAGTGTACCCGCATCCTGACCTATAGCCCACTGTGTAAAGCAGCAGGGTTTATGCATCACTCCTCAACAGGGGTCTCACAGCCTGGACCACTTACATAAACATTAGCATTTCTTCCAGCCATTTCCTCTCTAAAACTCATGATACAAGGTCTTGCCACTATGCTGACCCAGTGTCCCCTTTTAAATGTCAAAGGTTGTTGTGAAATCATTGTTTACATATGACAACTGCCCTCAACTCAACATACACATTCTTAAAATTAATGTTCACTTTGCAAAGACAATAAGAACAACATAAATTGCATGGATGCATGTTACAAGTAATTTGCTTGTTACAAATGTGTATGTGGCAATCATTTTAGAATTGCCAGACCCAAAATCAACTCCTGACTCCATGGCCTAAACTTCCTAATTTAAAGACCAATAGCTTACAGAATAGGTTAATTTTTAAGCATTTTAGCAATCAAAGCCTCCATCAAACTGGGGTTAAACATACATTAAACTTCTTGGCACATCTGACAAACACAAGCGCTGTTACACAGATGACACGTATATTAAGAGTGGAGTGTTTGAAATTAGCTTCTTCCCAATCACTGTACCATGAGCCCAGCATGAAGCCCAGTTAAGCATGAAAATGACCGTGATTTGACACTTAACAGACTAATACACAAACCAGCCATTTTGTGTGCATAAGAACAAATGACCACAATCCTGATAAATAAGGCATGAGAAGTTATCCAGCAGTTCTATGGTGCTGTTCAGGAGATATGGAATGGGATGGGCTGGCTTTTCAGACTACACGACTAAAGCTCAGTGTAGCTGTCAGTCAAAGCAGGATAATGGCACTAATGCTCAGCATCACCCATCACACAAACCTGGACCTCAAGCATCCTTAAACCATAATACTCTGATTTATCCCATTAGCCAGCATATTTTTCTTTGATCTTCTATTGAAGACTATCTCTTTCTCGATTCAGTTTCAAAACAAAAACTACATTTCCAAGCTGCTCCAAATAAATACAAAATAAAAATAAAAATGTAATACATTAAAAAAATACTTATTAACCTAATAAAATACATTAAAGCTATTTGAAATTTGCAGTGCAAATACATTAAAATGATCAATTGGGAAATTAAAAAGTAGCCTAATAAATTACGAAGATAACAGAGATAAACCCCACGAAGAAAGAATGGAAAGCAACACTATATGTGCGCTATTAATTGTCATAATTAACCAAACGCAGGCCTATCTATAGAGATCACTGTCTCCCCATCTCTCCTCTCATCGTACCTGTTTTGAAGAACGCATCCGTGTCCGAATCAGTGGGTCCGTCCTCCGCCGCTTCAGCAGGATTCATCTTTCCTCTCAGATCTCACAAATCAAAATAACGAGAAATATATCCAGATTTAGCGCTCCATCATCTCTATATTTCTGTGTTTTGACTGCACAGCCCTCGATCAGAGCGACAAAGCGCAGCTCTGCATTGCCTTCTATTGTCTCCAGATGCGCCTCTCCTCCTGCGATCGCTCCTTTCGCTTCTTATGAGTCGGTTCTTTTGAACAGGTTCGCCAATTGGACTGATCGATTCGTTCTCGAGACTAGTTTCGGTCTTGTACGATTCGAAATGAGCCCTAGAGCCGGTGAACACAATCCTCAGTGATTGGGTTTTCTGTTGATTTGATCAGTGGGTTTGGAAAGTAACCAACCTTATTGTAGCCGAATGTGTGCAGGAAACATGTTTCCAACTTGTGCGTATGATGACATAATGTGACATACAACAAAGAGACTGGTTTTAATATTTTATTGGAAACATGAGAGACAGCCAAAAGATGTGCAATAGACGACCTAGGCTATTTCTGCAGAAGTAAACAATAAGAGAATGTTTGTCTCAGTCGTATTTCCAACTTGCAAAGATAAGTAGGCTATGAAAGTAACTTCATGTTGCATGGACATTATCAGCAAAGTGAACTACTAGAACACAACACATCACAATACAATAGCCTACATACGAATGAATGTTAGGCTACTTAACAGTATAAATAAATACGTTGCATATTGCCATGTAGGCCAACTTAAATGTTTAGAGCTTTTTAAAATGTCAGGGTATTCTTGAGTGGGTGTGACGTAAACGAACCGATGAATCGTTTTGGTACCGCCTCATTGAAATGAACTGTTCGAAAGAACCGTTTCGCGGAAATGAGTCGGACCAGCTCAACACAAAGCGGCGCGCAGCCTGTGTGTGTGTGTGCGTGTGTGTGTGTGTGTGTGTGTCAGATGGGGATGGAGAGAGCTATCCTGACAGTGAAAGGTGATGATGTCATGAATTCTGCATAATGTCATGAGCTTGTTGGTCATTCTTTCCCTCTCTTATAAATATTTTCTTTAAAAAGTTAATGAGTTATTTTAGAAACATAAGCACACTCATTTAGATGGCCCCCCGGAGCGCCAGAGACTGTGTGGAGTGTAGGCTATTTTTCTAACAATAGAGCATAGCCTAAGTGTGTGTGTGTGTGTGTGTGTGTGTGTGTGGATGCGTGTCTGTGTGTGTGGGACCTCCCTCTGTGACAAATCACGCCCTCATCACTCATGCAGTCTTTAGGCTATTAAAGAATCCCAAAGCTGCTGGGACATATTACCTGTTTTCATAATACAGTAAATAGAGAGCACGTGTGCATCCATATCCTTTTAAACATAGACGGCAATATCCGAAATACTTGTCCTTATAGGGAATTTTTTTTGGTTATAAAGCAGTGGATGTTTTTTGAGAAATGTTATATTATTGGCAATGTGATATTCGGATGCTTTTTATTTCGTACCCCGTGTTCTACCTTGTTTTTACATTAATCAGCCTTGACAGTTTGACAGAACTGCAGCCATTTTTGGTTGTGCAATAAATAAAATATATAAATAAATTAAAAATATTTTCTTTAATACATTTGAATATATTATTTGTTATTTTTGATTATTTAGTGATACAGTTTGTTTCTGAGATTCTTTCGAACCAAATGACAAGCAGAAAGGTAAAAATCGAGGATTTACTGCCCCCTGGCGACTGCCACACAATATCACAACTTAAATAAAATATTTTCAGTAGTTCATAATGGACCCAGACTTCTGACAGGCAGAACTACATTATCCGAGACATTGTGCACCTTGTTTTATTTTTATTTTGTATGTTTCCAAGGACATTTAGACTTATGAAGTGTATGGATAATACAAATAATTAAAAGTCCTGCTTTTAGCTCTTTGTAGAACAATATTAAACACAATTCTCATATTGAACTAATATTAGCTATGTTTGCTATATCCACCAAACCTTTAATTAGAGAGCATATGAACCTATAAATGATCTTTCTCCCTTTATTATTTCCCTGTCACTATGTAGTTCTTTTTTAATTTATTTATCTATTTTTTATTGATTGATTATATCTGTCACGAAGACAAAGAGAATGAACTAGAATAATCTTTATTTACAAATACTCAGGAAAACATTGGAAACGCAACCACAAACAAACAATATCGGACAAAATAAGAAATGAAACTCAGGGTATAAACATAAGGAACAAAAAAAGGGAACTAGATGAACACAGGTGAACAGAATCTAATAATCAGTGATTAACCATAGCAACAAACTAGAACGTGAACTAATATGAACAGGCCAGTGGGAACTGAGCAAACAGAGTGAAAACTAAACCAAAAAAGACATTCTTCTTCATAATTGTTTTATAATCATGTCTTTAACACCTGAAGTAATTAAATGCAGTCTTCTTAATTTAAATATACATACATACAGTGTATCCTTTTTTTAATCAGGACCAAAATGAGAGCCCCCTTGTGATTACTCCGCAAACATCTCTGCTTGGAATTTTGATTCCAGTTCTTCCTGTTACCATGGACTCTTTTGGCAGTGTGTTGAATGTGGTGTGTGTGTAGTTAGTGGACTCTAAGCGGGCACAATACCAGCTTCCTTCGGCCACCCTACAGGCCCCTGCAACTCAAATATTCAGCAGATGGTTAAGCTATGTAATTGCCAGAATTACACAACTATGTCATACACTTGGAGGACTAGAGGCGAAATCTCTGATAAAAGACGGCAATGCTCAAATAAAAGGAAAATGTGTGAGTGATATACATGTTATTTTTAAATTAAAGAGATTTTTTTGAAGCCGATGGACTTCTGGGAAAGTTATAAGGATGAAATGAAAATTTTAGTGCTTACCTTTCTTTCTTTACTACTTTGGTTTTCTTCAGCAAACCTTTGTAAACATTGCAACACTGTGTTTGTTTTAAGAAAAAAAAAGTGAGAGATGAGCGTTGGTGAACAGAAGCAATGACATGTTTATGGCCAGGTGTTGAGGAATGACCGTACCAAATTGCTCCCTAGGTGAGTTTAGTGTTATTGGGTGAGATGGTCAGAGCAGTGAGCATGGAGAAGTGTTTCATCAGAAACATGTGCTCTCTTTTTCTCTCACTCTCCCCTTGATAGTTTCTAATCATGTCCATCACAGCAGTCTTGCCATAGTGTGTGTGAGAATGTGTAACAACTTACTCAGAATTGAGCACACAGAATCTGTCGACAGACTGAATGGTTTACTCCTCATGTTGCTCACCAGCTCGTTCAGCAAATAAGGACTAATTGCCTTGTTGATGATGGCTGATGTTTTTTTTCTTGCGGAACAATATTTCTTGCCAATTTTAGAATCAGGAAAGCATTCTTTGAATGTGATCTGCAAAGGCTAATGGGATATTGTGGCTGACCAGGGTCACTGCCACTTTGACCTCTGCCCTTCTAACCAGTAACAAAATGATGAGTTTACATCTGAGATAAAATATGTGCAAATGCATGGCCAAAGCACACGTATGAAGAGATTGCATTCAAATTATTACCCAAGTGTCCAGATTCATCTCTTCAGCCTTCGAACAAAAAAATCTATCTATTTTTTTGGTACTGTCAAGGATTTTGTTGTTGTTGTTGTTGTTGTTGTTGCAAACTTCACACCAAAAGTGAAATTCAGTTGTTCCTGGTTTAATGAAAGTCCAGGCACTGATACATTTGGAATTGTAAGCAGTGGCCCCTGATTTAGCCTTTTTATTCTGATTGACTGTTGGCTCTGTGCTTGTATCTTCCTTTTCCTGCTCCTCCTCCTCCTCCTTCTCCTCCTCCTCTTCCTCCACCAGCACCTCATCATTCAACACCATCAATTCTTCGATGTCTTTCTCTACTCTTTCCTCTAAAAGGTAAAGGCTAGGTTAAAAACATGCTGCCTTAAAATGACATGGTAGCCTAATCGTAACCCAGGACATCTCCAATAAAATTACATGCCTAGATTTTCCTGTGCTAACATTGGTAAAGCCTGGTTCACACAGCAGGATATTAGCCCAGATTCACCCCTTCCGACAATCTTAAGGATGCTCCGATTATCGTAAAATAATCTGATCAGATATTCCTGCCGTGTGTGGTGTGTTAAGACTGCTCTCGTCTGCTCGGAAGGACGTCGGGACCGCTCCGATCTCAAATCGGGGATATCCAACATGTTGGATTTTTTTGGCCCGATTTCTCCTTGTGTGTGGTGTCCCCCGGGAACAAACGAGCACGCAGCCTGTGGACTGTGGCGTGTAGCCAATCAGAAAGCGAGGTGACGAGGCGGCGAGGAAGCACCGGGAAACAAAATCAAAACAGCCGGCGGCATGGCGCACCAGAAAGTCCAGTGGACGTCGGAGATGGAGGACCAACTGATAACGTGGTTTTTTTTCCGGTTTAAAACAAACTATAAACTATCGCCACTGCATCCTCGTCGTCCGACATGATTGTTTACTCTGAAGTCACGTTTGATCTCGAGGGATTTTGCGAGATTTCCCATCTGACCTGGGAATGCTCGGGAGTCAAATCGGTTCATGTGTGATGTGTTGATTTTGCCGTGTGGCTGCGCACCACACACTGTAAGACCAAAACGGTTAGACCCGTGATTTTTTATCGCCGTGTGTGGGGTCTCTCAGATTCTCTCACAATTTTAAAATCGTCCTGTGTGAAACAGGCTTTAGATAGGTTCATATTTTGAGTTGTGGTGAGGTAGCAAGTGGAGGGCACACTGTCCATCTTTTAGTGATGTTACGTATGACACTGAAGCTTCGATGTGTGTATCACACATGCGACACAATTTCTAGTGAAGCCCCGTATCGGGGTGTGTATTGGTTTACTAAAGTCACGTGATCGACGACAAATGAAGCCTCACTTTCTGTCCAAACGTGTGCGCGTTTCGCTTTGGGTGTCAGAAGGCTCGAACCCCAGATCTTATTTAACGAGTCATTGTTGGCTCAGTCTGGTTGATGGGTTTGTGAGGAGAGAAAATGTATTTATTTAATGAACAAGTAAAAAACAAACATGTAAGGCTTTTATTTGTACACATTACATTGAAACTATGGAGTGTGTTGTGGTTGCTTCATCTGCCAGAGCTTCTAACACAGGCTTCTGGCTGCTTTATTTTAAATAAGCACCAGATGACGCTGTTCTCGACACTTTCGAAGCTTTGAATCTTTTCCCGGAACAGTCAGGGGAAAGCCTCAGTGATTCATGAGGCTTCATTTCCCCATCCCTACCATCTTTTAATGAATAGCCTATTTTTATTGAGCAATTAGCTAGCCCATAACGCACGTCAGACAACGTTTGCAACTATAGTTGAAGTCTGTACTCTCGGCACACAGACTGATTAGGCAAGGCTACGTCTGTACTGACAAGGCACACCATTTTATTATCTGCTTACCTTGATTGTCATCCAAACTTTCAAACACGCGTCAGTGGGCTCCGACTCTGAAGCATGCGCCGAACCTATGTTCTGAACTCTCTCTGAACTTTTCAAAGGCAACTGACGTATCAGGTGTAGGGTTTTCAGCGAATCAACGATCAGAGAATACTGCAGTGAGAACGCTGTAGGCAGATCTTACAGCTGTGGGCCTTAAACTCCTCTCCTGTCATTAATACGCTGTGGTCTAGTCTAGTCATCAACAGAAAATTAACGGATTGAGAGGGGAGAAAAATGGATTTTGGCGTGACATTTCTTGCGTGTGCGTGAGAGTGTGAGATTGATGCTGAAAGCGTGAGTGTCACGCCAGATGTGTGAGAGTTGGCAACCCTAGAGAATCCAAATGCAATGATTAGACGAACAATTCTATTATTGATTGCTATAGGAAGTGAAGTTTCAACCAGTATTGCCTATTGACCAATAGTCTTCTGCATTCTGAAGCATTTTAGTGAAATTGTGTCCTCTAGTGGTCATTTTAGGAAGTTACCACTTCAAGCCTATTAACAGAAGATCCCTTTAGTTACCTGCGACCAAATGTGTTCTGAATGCCTGTAATGCCGAGTTCACACTGCACAATTTTCAAAGTAGTCGGGTCACTGTTCTTTTCACACTGCACGACTATCTGGGGTAACGTTCAGTTGCTGCTGTGTGTACACTGCATGATGCACCGACGACAGTTTCACACTGGACTGAGTTCACACTGAGTGGCTCAGTGGTTCATGTAGGTTTTCTACAAACTGGAAGGTTGGTGGTTCAATCCCCGGTTCCACCTATCGAGGTGTCCATGAGCAAGACACCTAACCCAGCTGCTCCTGACGAGCTGGATGGCGCCTTGCATGGCTGACACCGCCGTCGGTGTATGAATGGGTAAATGTGAGGCAATATGTAAAGCACTTTGGTGGCCATCGGTCAGTTGAAAGCGCTATATAAATGCAGTCCATAGATGGCCATGCCAGAATAAAGAGGTGTCAAAGGTTTGTCGATTGACTACAATAAAGCATGAATGGGCCAGTTCTCCTCACCAGACATTAGTCATAGACTGTAAATGGGGGATTACAGTGCAATAACATATTTGATTAGCATCTTATCAGCCTTCTCTAAAAAAACTCCCCTGACATCATCTTAGAAAATGTATATACAATTCATAGTTTTAGAGATATCATCCTCAGATTTGAAATGAAGCATGACCACACCAGTGGCTACACTGTGGTTGTGGTTTTAAGTTGTCTTTTATATCTCAATATTAATAAGAGTCTGATTAATTCTGAGTCTTTAAATGTAAACTGTCAAGAGTTGGCTTTCTAAATATATGTTGGTTATGTGTCTATTCAGAATGACTTTTTATTTTGGGTATGTAATGTATGCCCCACTTGCCAAAATTGGGTCTGTCTGGTAAGGGGTTAATGCCACAAACTTTAAGCTGAGGATAACATAACTCTAAGGCTAGCTCAGTCGGTAGAGCATCAGACTTTTAATCTGAGGGTTCAAGTCCCTGCTTGGGTGAAGGTCAGACAGTTTGTTGCAGACGTCCCCTAATCACTTGTTGTCCTCTTTCCAGCATTTGAGGGGGCTGTTCATCCTCAGCTGCTCACATCCAGAAAAGAATACAGCATCTGACACACTGGCAGGAGTAGCCGAGCGGTTAAGGCGATGGCCTTGAAAACCATTGGGGTCTCCCTGCGCAGGTTCCAACCCTGCTGACTACGTGGCTCCTTGTCACTTTGTCTGATTGCGACAGGAGTTGTGACATCCAGGATCTTTGTACAAGCTGCTTTTTTTTCTAACAAGGAAATTGGGCTCTTTTCAAGCCTGAAGTGGGCATCGTTTCATCATCAGATCATCTGTGATTTTGGCCATTCTATTCAGGCTGTCGGAGCAATGGCTTTGGCATCCCCCGACAACTTCACGGCCTTCACGTTGTGCAGCTCAAGAGTCGCCGCATTATATTTTATGGAGAATCTTGGATATTAGTGTTTTGAAATGTTGCATTCGTTCTCTCTTAGAACAGTCAAACAGAAACCTACTCATAATGTCCCAATTGCTCGTTTGTCTAAACCACCTTAGAGATAGCAACATGCCATGAAAAAAAAAACTCCACTCTTTCAATGTCAGTGTTCCTAGCTTTGGAAGGAGCAGCCTATCTCTCTCGTCCCTTTATAAATTGTGGTCTTCATCCTTTAATGCCACAAACTTTAAGCTGACAAAGCATGAACACTTTAAGGTTGTTTTTAAGTGCTGTTATATCCCAAGGGTGGCTGTTCCCTGGCAAAAGCCCAGCTAGCTCCAATGGTAGAACATCATACTTTTAATCTGAGGGTCCAGGGTTCAAGTCCCAAGTTCAAGTTCAAGAACTGTGACATCCAGGAGCTTTGTACGAGCTGCTTTTTTTCTCTAACACAGAAAAATGGGCAACCCACATCTCTTTTCAAGCCTGAAGTGAGCAGGTTTTTGTGTAGGTGAAGACGTTGTTAGTTTATAAATAAGTCTGCACCCGAACCACCAGAGACTTCTAACGAACTACAGGAGCCTTCTACAGAACTGCCTGAGCTGGATCCTTCTACTGAACCTCCGAAGCCTGCAGCCGAACCCCCGAAACCTCCGAAGGAAGCCTGCAGCCGAACCTCTGAAGCCTCCAGGGAAGCCTGCAGCCGAACCACCAAAGCCTCCAGGGAAGCCTGCAGCCGAACCGCCAAAGCCTCCAGGAAAGCCTGCACCAGAGCCTTCTAATGAACTACTGGAGCCTTCTACAGAACTGCCTGAGCCTTCTGCTGAACTGCCTGAGCTGGAGCCTTCTACCAAACCTCCAGAGCCTTCAGACGAACTGCCAGTGACGCTTGCAGCCGAACCCCCGAAGCCTCCGGTGAAGCCTGCAGCCAAACCCCCGAAGCCTCCAGGAAAGCCTGCAGCCGAACCTCCAAAGCCTCCAGGAAAGCCTGCAGCCGAACCACCAAAGCCTCCAGGAAAGCCTGCAGCCGAACCACCAGGAAAGCCTCCAGGAAAGCCTGCAGTTGAACCACCAGGAAAGCCTCCAGGGAAGTGTGCAACCGAACCACCAGGAAAGCCTCCAGGGAAGCCTGCAGCCGAACCTCCAAAGCCTCCAGGAAAGCCTGCAGCCGAACCACCAGGAAAGCCTCCAGGGAAGCCTGCAGCCAAACCTCCAGGAAAGCCTTCAGGGAAGCCTGCAGCCGAACCACAAGGAAAGCCTCCAGGAAAGCCTGCAGCCGAACCTCCAAAGCCTCCAGGAAAGCCTGCAGCCGAACCTCCAGGGAAGCCTGCAGCCGAACCACCAAAGCCTCCAGGAAAGCCTGCAGCCGAACCTCCAAAGCCTCCAGCAAAGCCTGCAGCCGAACCTCCAGGGAAGCCTGCAGCCGAACCACCAAAGCCTCCAAAGAAAACCTGCAGCCGAACCTCCAGAGCCTTCTAACAAACTACCGGAGCCTTCTACAGAACTGCCTGAGCTGGAGCCTTCTACCGAACCTCCGGAGCCTTCAGACGAACTGCCAGTGACGCCTGCAGCCAAACCCCCGAAGCCTCCGGTGAAGCCTGCAGCTGAATCCCCGAAAGCCTCCAGTGAAGCCTGCAGCCGAAGCCTCCTGTGAAGCCTGCAGCCGAACCGCCAGGAAAGCCTCCAGGGAAGCCTGCAGCCGAACCACCAGGAAAGCCTCCAGGGAAGCCTGCAGCCGAACCACCAGGAAAGCCTCCAGGGAAGCCTGCAGCTGAACCTCCAAAGCCTCCAGGGAAGCCTGCAGCCGAACCACCAGGAAAGCCTCCAGGAAAGCCTGCAGCCGAACCTCCAGAGCCTTCTAACGAACTACCGGAGCCTTTTACAGAACTGCCTGAGCCTTCTGCTGAACTGCCTGAGCTGGAGCCTTCTACCGAACCTCCAGAGCCTTCAGACGAACTGCCAGTGACGCTTGCAGCCGAACCCCCGAAGCCTCTGGTGAAGCCTGCAGCCGAACCCCCGAAGCCTCCAGGAAAGCCTGCAGCCGAACCTCCAGGAAAGCCTGCAGCCGAACCTCCAAAGCCTCCAGGAAAGCCTGCAGCCGAACCACCAGGAAAGCCTCCAGGAAAGCCTGCAGCCGAACCACCAGGAAAACCACCAGGAAAGCCTCCAGGAAAGCCTGCAGCCGAACCACCAGGAAAGCCTCCAGGGAAGCCTGCAGCCGAACCACCAGGAAAGCCTCCAGGGAAGCCTGCAGCCGAACCACCAGGAAAGCCTCCAGGGAAGCCTGCAGCTGAACCTCCAGGAAAGCCTCCAGCCGAACCTCCAGAGCCTTCTAACGAACTACCGGAGCCTTCTACAGAACTGCCTGAGCTGGAGCCTTCTACCGAACCGCCGGAGCCTTCAGACGAACTGCCAGTGACGCCTGCAGCCAAACCCCCGAAGCCTCCAATGAAGCCTGCAGCCGAACCCCCGAAGCCTCCGGTGAAGCCTGCAGCTGAATCCCCAAAGCCTCCTGTGAAGCCTGCAGCCGAACCCCCGAAGCCTCCAGGAAAGCCTGCAGCCGAACCACCAGGAAAGCCTCCAGGAAAGCCTGCAGCCGAACCTCCAAAGCCTCCAGGAAAGCCTGCAGCCGAACCACCAGGAAAGCCTCCAGGAAAGCCTGCAGCCGAACCGCCAACTTACCCTTATGGGCAATGTCCTGGCCATAAGTAATGTGGCTGTGCATGCAGTTAACTGTGCTGATTTAACCATTGGATGTATGGTGTGTTTTCCCTGTTTATCACCAAATAAATCTCACACTTGTAAGACCATTTTCCTCTCTTTTTTTTTTTAAGTGGGAAAACAAGGAATTTGATTTTGTATTCCAGTGTTAGTTTGGCTGTTCTCTCTCATAATGGCTCATTGGAATCAATGCATGAAATCCCACCCTCCAAAGCCTCGCCGCCTTCAAAACGCTTGAACACACAGCAGAGTCTGTAAAGTGTCATAAGATGAAAGACTGCACTAAATTGCCTCATGTCTACAATGCATAACATTACAGTGATAATGAATGTAAACAACTTGCAGTGCTCTAGTTGTACCACCTGACTGATGCAGATTCATTTCGCTGTTGACATGGAAACGTCTGAATCAAAATGCCATGATTGGATGAAGAATTCTATTATTGATTGCTATAGGATGTGAAGTTTCAACCAGTATTGCCTATTGACTAATAGTCTTCTGCATTCTGAAGCATTTTAGTGAAATTGTGTCTTCTAGTGGTCATTTTAGGAAGTTGCAACTTCAAGCCTATTAACAGATGATCCCTTTAGTTACCTGCGACCAAATGAGTTCTGAATGCCTGTAATGCCGAGTTCACACTGCACAATTTTCAGAGTAGTCGGGTCACTGTTCTTTTCACACCGCACGACTATCTGGGGTAACGTTCAGTTGCTGCTGTGTGCACACTGCACCGACGACAGTTTCACACTGGACTGAGTTCACTGAGTGGCTCAGTGGTTCATGTAGGTTGTCTACAAACCGGAAGGTTGGTGGTTCAATCCCCGGTTCCACCTGTCGAGGTGTCCATGAGCAAGACACCTAACCCCAGCTGCTCCTGACCAGCTGGATGGCGCCTTGCATGGCTGATACCGCCGTCGGTGTATGAATGGGTAAATGTGAGGCAATATGTAAAGCGTAGATGGCCAAGCCATAATGCCAGAATAAAGAGATGTCAAAGGTTCGTCGATTGACTACAATAAAGCATGAATGGGCCAGTTCTCCTCACCAGACATTAGTCATAGACTGTAAATGGGCAATAACTTATTTGATTAGCATCTTATCAGCCTTCTCTAAAAAACTCCCCTGACATCATCTTAGAAAATGTATATACAATTCATAGATTTAGAGATATCATCCTCAGATTTGAAATGAAGCATGACTACACTGTGGTTGTGGTTATAAGTTGTTATACTGCATTCACATAATATGTTTATACATTTAATACATACACTCTTATAGGGCTGTCCCCGACTATGGATTTTCATAGTCGAATCAGAATCGTCATGTCTTGCCTATAGTCGACTAATAGTCGAATCATGTGTATGGGGGCGGGGCTTTAACGTTTCAAAGCCGTGATGTACAGAAAATCACACAAAGATATAGAAGAAAATGTATAAAAACATTTTGGATCAATAAAACTAAGAAATAACATAACTCCAGAAAGGCCACACTGCAGACAGGATTTGCATTTCACATGCAAATCAAATTAAATCGGCTAAATTACCTGTATAATAATAAACAATTAATTTACTAAAATTAACTTAGAACAGAATAGGCCTATACCTTTCTAGTAAATAAAAAAATACAAAACGAAATAAATTAGAATCAAGTCACAAGATGAGGAGCAAATGTGTGCAAAATGCCTAAAGTGCAGAGGAACATATATTCAAAACACAAGCCACAAATAGTTAGATTAGATAACCCTGACAGATCAATAAAGAAAATAAAAATAAAGAAATTATTAAAATAACAATAGTAGCCAGAATTTTCAACTTTGTCTTTTTAACTGCAGAAACAACAATAAATGCTAAACTGGAGGCAGTCTTTTTAGCTAAAAATGTTCACAGCATCCAAAAATCAAATTAGAACCGGCTGAAAAGTTTTGAAATCACTTGTACCCTACCTGATCGAGAGAACAAATCCAGTCTTTCACTCTGTCTGTGTCCGTTGGAGTCTTTTCAAATTGTGCGCGCGGATAAAATACATTCTAACGTGAAACCCAGTCTATGCGTGAAACGTGTTAACGTTGGCCGGCAGAAGTGCGATAATGGTTTTCCTGATGCTAAATCCAGCCTTGGAGAATATCCTTTCTGATGGTGTACATCCACACTTTAGATTTTCTTATCCCAGACATTGTTAAAGATTTAAATCCTTGCCGCGAAGACGCTCCTCTGTCGGTCACGGATCGAAAGTGAAACTTAAATCTGTCACGGGCTGTTTGGATTTATTCACGGACGTTAAAAAATATTTATTAAACGCTTCTTTCTTTGCACATTTTTATATACAGCATTATCATAATAGGCTGAATATTAACGTATTGACATAAAAGCTAGTTCTATGTGAAATTGAGCACCCTCATATAGCCAAATGGGCATGATACTCGTTTCATAACACCTCTGCGAAGATTCGACCATGAGATCGGTAGTCGAATCAGGCTCCTCCTATCGAAGCATCGAATCTTCGACTATTCGGGGTCACCCCTACACTCTTAATATATATTTTTTGTTTTTATGTTTGAGCTTTTATATCTCAATATTAATAAGAGTCTGATTAATTCTGAGTCTTGAACTGTAAACTGTCAAGAGTTGGCTTTCTAAATATATGTTGGTTATGTGTCTATTCAGAATGACTTTTTATTTTGGGTATGTAATGTATGCCCCACTTGCCAAAATTGGGTCTGTCTGGTAAGGGGTTAATGCCACAAACTTTAAGCTGAGGATAACAGAACTCTAAGGCTAGCTCAGTCGGTAGAGCATCAGACTTTTAATCTGAGGGTTCAGGGTTCAAGTCCCTGCTTGGGTGAAGGTCAGACAGTTTGTTGCAGACGTCCCCTATTCACTTGTTGTCCTCTTTTCCAGCATTTGAGGGGGCTGTTCATCCTCAGCTGCTCACATCCAGAAAAGAATACAGCATCTGACACACTGGCAGGAGTAGCCGTGGCCGAGAGGTTAAGGCGATGGACTTGAAATCCATTGGGGTCTCCCCGCGCAGGTTCGAACCCTGCCGACTACGTGGCTCTTTGTCTGTTTCCGGCAGGAACTGTAACATCCAGGATCTTTGTACGAGCTGCATTTTTTTCCTCTAACATGGAAAACTGGGCAACCCACATCTCTTTTCAAGCCTGAAGTGAGCAGGTTTTTGTGTAGGTGAAGACATCGTTGAACTCCTTTTTGCCAACACAATATGTTAGCTGAGTGCATCCTCTGCTGCTCACATCCACATTGATGGTTGGCCCTGGTGTCCTCTGCTGCTCACTTCCAGAAAAGAAAATAGCATGTGACTCATTACCACTATCACTGATTCACTTTCAAGAGTAGTCGTGACCGAGAGGTTAAGGCGATGGCCTTGAAAACCATTGGGGTCTCCCCGCGCAGGTTCCAACCCTGCTGACTACGTGGCTCCTTGTCATTTTGTCTGATTGCGACAGGAGTTGTGACATCCAGGATCTTTGTACAAGCTGCTTTTTTTTCTAACAAGGAAATTGGGCTCTTTTCAAGCCTGAAGTGGGCATCGTTTCAAAAGGCCCAGATCATCACTCTTTCAATGTCAGTGTTCCTAGCTTTGGAAGGAGCAACCTATCTCTCTCGTCCCTTTATAAATTGTGGTCTTCATCCTTTAATGCCACAAACTTTAAGCTGACAAAGCATGAACACTTTAAGGAGAAAGTGCTGTTATATCCCAAGGGTGGCTGTTCCCTGGCAAAAGCCCGGTTAGCTCCAATGGTAGAGCATCATACTTTTAATCTGAGGGTCCAGGGTTCAAGTCCCTGTTCGGGTGAAGGTTTGTTGCAGACCTCCCCTAATCTCTTGCTGTGCTCTTCCCAACCTTTGAGGGAGATGGTCTTCCTCTTCAAGATAAGATGTAATGCTTGGTTACTAGCAGTGTTGGGGAGTAACGGAATACATGTACCGGCGTTACGTATTCAGAATACAAATTATGAGTAACTGTATTCCGTTACAGTTACAATTTAAATAGTTGGTATTTAGAATACAGTTACATTGTTGAAATCAATTTATTACATGACGATACTTCTCTGTTTCACGAGTTTATTCACTCTCTAAATAAATTAAGGCAACTCCATGCATTTCCCAGAAGCCCCAATATGAAAACGAAAAAAATGTGTGGTTTGTGTGATCAGTCACAATGGAGTCGGAAGAGGAGCAGCGGGAGCTAGAGGTAGAGATGGAGCCGAAACAACAGAGCCAGGGCAAGAATGCGTTTCTATCTTGGAAATTCACATTCACATTAGCATTTCACAAGAGAACGAAATATAACTGTGCAGTGCAACCTCTGCTTGCCAGCAACCAACCTCCTTTCAGCGTCCAAAGACTCCACCTCCAACCTGAAGAAGCATCTTAAAGTAAGTTTTTTTCAAATACGTAGACCTACACCACAAAACTAGTTGAAGATACATTTTTTTTAATCGGTCAATTCCAGCGTTATGGGCGTGAAATTTGCAGTCAAAACTTGAAATATAAATTCTCAGAAAATGCATTAATACCAATAGTGAAACGTCCGTTTATCCATACTCCCTTAATAAAGGAGTCCAGACATTAGAAAAATATCGGTCTACATGCGTTTTATATTTAATATGAGGGAATAAGATTTAGAAGATTTAGATTTACTCAGATTGAGTAACGTAACGGAATAAGTTACAAATGACATTTTTGGGCATGTATTCTGTATTCTGTAACGAAATACGTTTTGAAAGTATCCTTCCCAACACTGGTTACTAGGGACTTTAAGCAACAGCTGCTGATGGAACGGCAACGGCAACGGCAGCCGGAAGTAAGCGTTAACTGCCGTAGCTAAAGAGCGCAAAAATCACTAAGCAACAGTAAAGAGGACGGCGTAGGGGTAATTTAATCATCAAACAAAATACAAAAAAAGGAAGTGATTTTTGAGCAAGAGAAGGGTTGCTTTTGGCATTTAATGATATACAGAAACGATTACAATGCCACATAACCTAAAACATAACATTAACTTTCTTAATCTGTCATGTAGTAACGACTACGGCAAATCAGCTGTTCTCCCGTAGTAGACGGTTACAGTAGAACGTCGCGAGGTAGCAGTTAATGTCGCGCGTGCGCAATAGAACGACAGAATGCCATTGCCGTTCCACCAGAGGCCGTTGCTTAAAGTCCCTACTGTCTGAGCAAGCGGTGGTGGGGGACTTTGAGAGAACTGAGCTGAAGCTTGCCGTTGACACTGTATGTGCAGGCCCGGGGCGAGTGGAAAGATTGCTTTCTCAGTATAGCATTTAGTACTCTGCGTTGTGCGGGCAGCATCCCCAGTCCAAATCCGGATCATGGCAGTTTTTTCGTGTAGGTGAAGACGTCGCTGAACTCCTTTTTGCCAACACAATATTTTCGCCGGGTTGATCCTCTGCTGCTCACATTGATCCACATTGATAGTTGGCCCCGGTGTTCTCTGATGCTCAAATCCAGAAATGAAAATAGCATGTGACTCACTGGCGGGAGTAGTCGTGGCCGAGAGGTTAAGGCGATGGACTCGAAATCCATTGGGGTCTCCCCGCGCAGGTTCGAACCCTGCCGACTACGTGGCTCCTTGTCTATTTGCGACAGGAATCGTGACATCCAGGAGCTTTGTACGAGCTGCTTTTTTTCTCTAACACAGAAAATTGGGCAACCCACATCTCTTTTCAAGCCTGAAGTGAGCAGGTTTTTGTGTAGGTGAAGACGTCGTTAGTTTATAAATAAGTGTTGGCACACCTGTCCGAGTGGCGCTACAAATTCTTCTAAAATCTGATTTTATTTCGGGCATGTTAAATTAGCGTTCGACAAACGCGAACAAACTTTTAGTTATTTATGTACACTCACAATAACAATTAAATGTTGTGCTTTTGTAAAATAAAGAAAACAAACAGGGTGCGCTTTCTGCCGTCTCGGTCTCCGTCACAGAAATTAACCAAAACTCTATGGCAGGGGTCGGCAACCTAACCCCTCATTTACACTGCACACGTCTGCAACCACACGGTGCCAACTCACACCAGGAGCATTTCAGAAGCGAAGCGACTGGATGCGTGAGACCACGTGATTTGCCTGTCCGACGTGGTTTTTCTTGATTTTGGGGGTTTCTACCTTACAGTCTATGCTTTCTACCAAGGATAAATTGGTGTGCAATACAATTGGGAGTCTGCACATGGTGTTTATTTTGAAATTGACAGTGTTTTTTAACTTTTATTTTGTATTTCCGGTGCGACTTGGACGCGCGTCCGTCAAAAATAGACTAGGCGCCTATATTTAGCGAAGCGGCGCGGAGAGCCGTTTCTGGGAAGCTTCTGAAACGCGCCGCGTCGCGGCCGGTGTAAACACAAGCATTGACTAGAATGGGCGCGATCAGCTCCGGTAGCCGTGTCGCAGCCGTAATGCGCCGCAGATGTGTGCAGTGTAAATGAGGGGTAAGGCACGCGTGCCCGCTGGCACACAAGCAACACATGCGAGAGAAGTGTATGTATTTCATTCAGATAAAGTAGTCTACCTGCACACAGATCTACATTTTGATGTAATAATTCCTCATAGTAAAAAAAGCGTATTTTATTAAGTTAGGAGTAGAGATGCACCGATTGATCCGCTGGTGACCGGAATTGGCCGATTTTCACGTGACATATGCCGATTTTATGCCGGTCAAATGCACTCGGGCTCCCCATGATTAACATCGCGCAACATCAGCATCACACGTGCACGTGTAATATTTTTTTTTCGCCGTGCATGTTAATCAATGAGTGCATTCACACCGCGAGCAGGAGCAGCGCGTGAGCGCCCCACAGGAGCAATGAAGCGAGTCTATTTTGTCTGCGCTGCTCACGCTCAATTAAAGTGAAAGCACACTTTTGATGAACAAAATAAATATGATTTCAAACAAAAGTGCCCAAAATGCACAGAATGTGCATGTCTAGTGTGTTTTAACAAGAACTGGATTAGGTTATGTCAGAAAAGAAAATGAAGACTCAAAAATATTTATATAAAATGTACCCATTTAAACTTGTTTTTATTATTCAGTTTGATATGGTATTTTATGAAAAAAATATATATATAGAAAAAAAAAATATTTGTGTGGGCTGTAAAGTGGTTAGAAAAAATGACATCGGAATCGGCTAAAATCGGTATCGGCAGGTCAAACTCAATGGGAAATCGGAATCGGCCTAGAAAATTGTAATCGGTGCATCTCTAGTTAGGAGTTATAAATACTATTAAATTGTCTATCTAAATCTAAAACAAATTTCAAGAGAAATATTTAAATTTCTGTACTATTTCTGTGTAAGCCATTATGAAAATGTAAAATGTTTGTGTATTTATATGAGTGTGTGCGTGTATATATATATATATATATATATATATATATATATATATATATATATATAGGCTATGTGTGTGTTGTGGCACAGTGATGAACTCGGAAACTTAAAAATGGCACTTTATGACAAAAAGGTTGCTGACCCCTGCTCTATAGGCTACTTGCCTCGGTCACGATAAGAAATATGTCTATAGAAAGCTTTGAGTGAACAAATATTATCTGATTATGCAATCCATATGAAACCATCCAATATTAAATTGGCTATGATATAACCGTGGCTGTGTATTCCCCTATATTCACTACAGTGGCTGGAAACATTGTTTTCATTCATAATTACTTGCATGGATTCAAATCAATCAGCAATTGAAAAATTCAGATTCAAATAATAGACATGCCCGTGTTTCTTGATGATCAATGCAGATTTATGCCAGTCTCCAGTAGAGATCCATTTCCTGGAGAGTTTAGGTGTAGGAGTTTAGTCATAATTACAACTTGTAACTTGTGGTAGAACTCCGACTTGTACCACGTGATCGCTGTACCACCTGACCACTGCAGATTAATTTGCCGTTGATAGTGTTGCCATAAAAACAATCAATCATCTCCTAATTACGGTCATTATTACGACATCCAACCCTAATCAAACACACCTGAACAAGCTAATCAAGGTCTTCAAGATTAGGCTATATTAGAAAGCTACAGGCAAATGATTTTCATTAGGGTTGGAGTTACCCAGACCCCCAATTGGATCTTTAAAAACGCATTTTCAAAAAGTGTTTTAAACTCTTCTGATAGCGTTTGGTTTGGGACTCAGCTGATATTTTGATGCAGCAACAGGGATTTTTCTTTGTAGTTTTGTGGTCCTTGCTGTCCGCCCCTCCTGACTCACTAATTCAGTGCATCTTCCAGCAGAGTTGATTTTGAGATTTTTGCAGGTTGAGAGGATGACAGCTCAAGTGTACTGCTCGTTTAGTGCTGTTTTATTGTGTCTGTCTGCTTGTTTGAGCGCAACAGATGCTGGAGTCCTAGGTGAGAAGTTCTTTTAGCTTCATTACGCAGCCTGAAGAAGTGCATAAATAAAGTGCCTTACAAAATTTGATTTCAGACACATCTACTTACAAAAATACAGTACAGACGTCAAGTGGAAGTTCATCTTTGAATGTTGGTTTAGTTTTAATAATAAGCAAAGTGTAAATATGCAAACTGTCATAAGTTTATGCATTGTACAAGTAACCCATATAATCACTAATAGGCATTTTTGTTTACTGTTAAACACGAACATTAGTGTTATAATATGGCTGCAAAATTGTTACCGGACTGTATCAATCCTGAGTTTAAACTTTTGCTTAAGGTTTTTTTGTTTTAAGAAATGCATAAGCCTACAATATAACGTGGGGAGCTAATTATAACCGATAACTCTGCATTTTACATATATAGTGGGTTTCTATATTTGTTTTGTTTTCTGTTGAGTAGCTTATTAAAATGCTTAAAAGGAAATGAGGGTGGTCATTGCCAACCGCCATTAAAAGAAAGAGGGTGGTCATGGGGATGGCATCATTTTTGAAGATGTACACCAGTAAATTTGTATACAACATATTAACTGATGTCCATGCTTTCTATCAGCATTTCACTATTATTCACTCTACTACAGTGGGGTAGGTTGTATCTGCACTCAGTCTTTGAAACCGATTGATGCAGTTTAGTGAAAAATGGTAGATTTCTAAGCTACTTGAGTTGAAGCAGATAAATGTGTGAATATTATAAAGTGAGGCTGAAGCAAACTATTACAGCACTTCCTGGTCTCCCCTAATGATCCTCTTGAATCCTCTTCTGTAGTGCCTGGTCAGTGTCCGGCGACGCTGACGGTCGTGCCCTCCCGACGAGGATGCACTTCTGATAGAGACTGCTCTGGAGGACACAAATGCTGTCAATTTCCCTGTGGGTCCGCGTGTGTGCCACCTGTTTTCAGTGAGTTTTAATTGATGCATGCTATACGTCTTCCAGAAAAAACCCTGAAAAAATGTTTTCACTCAGGAATTGCTAGTAAGTTTCACAAATAACTGCAAAGAAACCGCAAGTAACACATTGAACTAAACGTGAAACTATGAAGTAGATGGACTGAATATTCCGGTAAATCCTCCTACGAATTTTTTTTTTTTTTTTTTTTTTTTTTTTTTTTTTCATACAGCGTATGAGACATTCAGTATTCAGTGATGTGGTTTCTCTGTCATGTGTCTCTATAACAGCAAAGCCAGGGGAGTGTCCAAGTACAAATTTTGGAGCAGGAATGTGTGCAGAGTTGTGTTCCTATGACAGTGACTGTCCGAACAATGAGAAATGCTGCTGCAATGGATGTGGACATCAGTGTATGGATCCATTTGCAGGTATTTGTTGTTATATTAATGTTTGGGTCAGCTTCCTCATTTCAGTTTGTCTTGTTTTATAATTAATCGTTCTCAATGTAAAAATTATTTAGCCAATAGCACGGTTTAAAGTACAGGATGGCTTTACAAAATTAATACGAAAAATTATTAATACGATCATGATTAATAATTAAGAGAAGTAAAACTTGGTATTTGGGTTTTGTGCTGTATCTGAGACTGAATGCCTCTAAACAGACTGACTAAAGTTGACTATCTGGATCCATCCAGGGAAGCCTGCAGCCGAACCCCGGAAGCCTCCAGGGAAGCCTGCAGCCGAACCACCAGGAAAGCCTCCAGGAAAGCCTGCAGCCGAACCACCAGGAAAACCACCAGGAAAGCCTGCAGCCGAACCACCAGGAAAGCCTCCAGGGAAGCCTGCAGCCGAACCACCAGGAAAGCCTCCAGGGAAGCCTGCAGCCGAACCACCAGGAAAGCCTCCAGGAAAGCCTGCAGCCGAACCACCAGGAAAGCCTCCAGGGAAGCCTGCAGCCGAACCACCAGGAAAGCCTCCAGGGAAGCCTGCAGCCGAACCACCAGGAAAGCCTCCAGGAAAGCCTGCAGCCGAACCTCCAGAGCCTTCTAACGAACTACCGGAGCTTTCTACAGAACTGCCTGAGCCTTCTGCTGAACTGCCTGAGCTGGAGCCTTCTACCGAACCTCCAGAGCCTTCAGACGAACTGCCAGTGACGCTTGCAGCCGAACCCCCGAAGCCTCCAGGAAAGCCTGCAGCCGAACCACCAGGAAAGCCTCCAGGAAAGCCTGCAGCCGAACCACCAGGAAAGCCTCCAGGAAAGCCTGCAGCCGAACCACCAGGAAAGCCTCCAGGAAAGCCTGCAGCCGAACCACCAGGAAAACCTCCAGGAAAGCCTGCAGCCGAACCACCAGGAAAGCCTCCAGGAAAGCCTGCAGCCGAACCACCAGGAAAGCCACCAGGAAAGCCTCCAGGGAAGCCTGCAGCCGAACCACCAGGAAAGCCTCCAGGGAAGCCTGCAGCTGAACCTCCAGGAAAGCCTGCAGCCGAACCTCCAGAGCCTTCTAACGAACTACCGGAGCCTTCTACAGAACTGCCTGAGCTGGAGCCTTCTACCGAACCTCCGGAGCCTTCAGACGAACTGCCAGTGACGCCTGCAGCCAAACCCCCGAAGCCTCCAATGAAGCCTGCAGCCGAACCCCCGAAGCCTCCGGTGAAGCCTGCAGCTGAATCCCCGAAGCCTCCTGTGAAGCCTGCAGCCGAACCCCCGAAGCCTCCAGGAAAGCCTGCAGCCAAACCACCAGGAAAGCCTCCAGGAAAGCCTGCAGCCGAACCTCCAAAGCCTCCAGGAAAGCCTGCAGCCGAACCACCAGGAAAGCCTCCAGGAAAGCCTGCAGCCGAACCGCCAACTTACCCTTATGGGCAATGTCCTGGCCATAAGTAATGTGGCTGTGCATGCAGTTAACTGTGCTGATTTAACCATTGGATGTATGGTGTGTTTTCCCTGTTTATCACCAAATAAATCTCACACTTGTAAGACCATTTTCCTCTCTTTTTTTTTTTAAGTGGGAAAACAAGGAATTTGATTTTGTATTCCAGTGTTAGTTTGGCTGTTCTCTCTCATAATGGCTTATTGGAATCAATGCATGAAATCCCACCCTCCAAAGCCTCGCCGCCTTCAAAACGCTTGAACACACAGCAGAGTCTGTAAAGTGTCACAAGATGAAAGACTGCACTAAATTGCCTCATGTCTACAATGCATAATATTACAGTGATAATGAATGTAAACAACTTGCAGTGCTCTAGTTGTACCACCTGACTGATGCAGATTCATTTCGCTGTTGACATGGAAACGTCTGAATCAAAATGCCATGATTGGATGAAGAATTCTATTATTGATTGCTATAGGATGTGAAGTTTCAACCAGTATTGCCTATTGACTAATAGTCTTCTGCATTCTGAAGCATTTTAGTGAAATTGTGTCTTCTAGTGGTCATTTTAGGAAGTTGCAACTTCAAGCCTATTAACAGATGATCCCTTTAGTTACCTGCGACCAAATGAGTTCTGAATGCCTGTAATGCCGAGTTCACACTGCACAATTTTCAGAGTAGTCGGGTCACTGTTCTTTTCACACCGCACGACTATCTGGGGTAACGTTCAGTTGCTGCTGTGTGCACACTGCACCGATGACAGTTTCACACTGGAGTGGCTCAGTGGTTCATGTAGGTTGTCTACAAACCGGAAGGTTGGTGGTTCAATCCCCGGTTCCACCTGTCGAGGTGTCCATGAGCAAGACACCTAACCCCAGCTGCTCCTGACGAGCTGGATGGCGCCTTGCATGGCTGATACCGCCGTCGGTGTATGAATGGGTAAATGTGAGGCAATATGTAAAGCGTAGATGGCCAAGCCATAATGCCAGAATAAAGAGATGTCAAAGGTTCGTCCATTGACTACAATAAAGCATGAATGGGCCAGTTCTCCTCACCAGACATTAGTCATAGACTGTAAATGGGCAATAACATATTTGATTAGCATCTTATCAGCCTTCTCTAAAAAACTCCCCTGACATCATCTTAGAAAATGTATATACAATTCATAGATTTAGAGATATCATCCTCAGATTTGAAATGAAGCATGACCACACCAGTGGCTACACTGTGGTTGTGGTTATAAGTTGTTATACTGCATTCACATAATATGTTTATACATTTAATACATACACTCTTAATATATATATTTTTGTTTTTATGTTTCAGCTTTTATATCTCAATATTAATAACAGTCTGATTAATTCTGAGTCTTGAACTGTAAACTGTCAAGAGTTGGCTTTCTAAATATATGTTGGTTATGTGTCTATTCAGAATGACTTTTTATTTTGGGTATGTAATGTATGCCCCACTTGCCAAAATTGGGTCTGTCTGGTAAGGGGTTAATGCCACAAACTTTAAGCTGAGGATAACATACTGTAACTCTAAGGCTAGCTCAGTCGGTAGAGCATCAGACTTTTAATCTGAGGGTTCAGGGTTCAAGTCCCTGCTTGGGTGAAGGTCAGACAGTTTGTTGCAGACGTCCCCTATTCACTTGTTGTCCTCTTAAGGAGATAAGGCGATGGACTTGAAATCCATTGGGGTCTCCCCGCGCAGGTTCGAACCCTGCCGACTACGTGGCTCTTTGTCTGTTTCCGGCAGGAACTGTAACATCCAGGATCTTTGTACGAGCTGCATTTTTTTCCTCTAACATGGAAAACTGGGCAACCCACATCTCTTTTCAAGCCTGAAGTGAGCAGGATTTTGTGTAGGTGAAGACATCGTTGAACTCCTTTTTGCCAACACAATATGTTAGCTGAGTGCATCCTCTGCTGCTCACATCCACATTGATGGTTGGCCCTGGTGTCCTCTGCTGCTCACTTTCAGAAAAGAAAATAGCATGTGACTCATTACCACTATCACTGATTCACTTTCAAGAGTAGTCGTGACCGAGAGGTTAAGGCGATGGCCTTGAAAACCATTGGGGTCTCCCCGCGCAGGTTCCAACCCTGCTGACTACGTGGCTCCTTGTCATTTTGTCTGATTGCGACAGGAGTTGTGACATCCAGGATCTTTGTACAAGCTGCTTTTTTTTCTAACAAGGAAATTGGGCTCTTTTCAAGCCTGAAGTGGGCATCGTTTCAAAAGGCCCAGATCATCACTCTTTCAATGTCAGTGTTCCTAGCTTTGGAAGGAGCAACCTATCTCTCTCGTCCCTTTATAAATTGTGGTCTTCATCCTTTAATGCCACAAACTTTAAGCTGACAAAGCATGAACACTTTAAGGAGAAAGTGCTGTTATATCCCAAGGGTGGCTGTTCCCTGGCAAAAGCCCGGTTAGCTCCAATGGTAGAGCATCATACTTTTAATCTGAGGGTCCAGGGTTCAAGTCCCTGTTCGGGTGAAGGTTTGTTGCAGACCTCCCCTAATCTCTTGCTGTGCTCTTCCCAACCTTTGAGGGAGATGGTCTTCCTCTTCAAGATAAGATGTAATGCTTGGTTACTAGCAGTGTTGGGGAGTAACGGAATACATGTACCGGCGTTACGTATTCAGAATACAAATTATGAGTAACTGTATTCCGTTACAGTTACAATTTAAATAGTTGGTATTTAGAATACAGTTACATCGTTGAAATCAATTTATTACATGACGATACTTCTCTGTTTCACGAGTTTATTCACTCTCTAAATAAATTAAGGCAACTCCATGCATTTCCCAGAAGCCCCAATATGAAAACGAAAAAAATGTGTGGTTTGCGTGATCAGTCACAATGGAGTCGGAAGAGGAGCAGCGGGAGCTAGAGGTAGAGATGGAGCCGAAACAACAGAGCCAGGGCAAGAATACGTTTCTATTTTGGAAATTCACATTCACATTAGCATTTCACAAGAGAACGAAATATAACTGTGCAGTGCAACCTCTGCTTGCCAGCAACCAACCTCCTTTCAGCGTCCAAAGACTCCACCTCCAACCTGAAGAAGCATCTTAAAGTAAGTTTTTTTCAAATACGTAGACCTACACCACAAAACTAGTTGAAGATCATTTTTTTTAATCGGTCAATTCCAGCGTTATGGACGTGAAATTTGCAGTCAAAACTTGAAATATAAATTCTCAGAAAATGAATTAATAACAATAGTGAAACGTCCGTCTATCCATACTCCCTTAATAAAGGAGTCCAGACATTAGAAAAATATTGGAATATCGAAAAATATATAAATATATTTTATATTTAATATGAGGGAATAAAAAAATCTTTAACTTTTAGGTGGCAACATTTTTTTTGTTTTTTTTGTAATTCTGTGAATTACACTGCGCAAACCAAAAGTAATACTACTCACCGGATGAAGAAGGGTAGGCTCTCCACAGAACATAAAATATTCATGTTATTTAATTTTTCGTATTCGCATTCATGAGGAAAAAAACAATGGTCGTGACAGTTCTCCGTTACGGACGTGAGCGCTCTGAAAGCAGCACTAAAAGACTGCTTTAAAACTTTCACAGAGACCTCAAACAGAAACACAAAGCCTTTCTTTAAAGTGAATTTCGTTTTCGTTTTTTAGAGCTTTCACCCTGCACGCGTTTGCAGTCCGTTTATCCGTTCCAGTTGCGGTGCGTATAGGCTACAGCAGTGCAGCGATCGTTTCCGCACCGAGTCTATTTCTGCTGTGCTGCAAACGCTGAATTAAAGTGACAGCACATGTTTCGTGGTCAAAATGAACACAGATTGAGCTGAAAATGTAGTAATTTAACCATAAATGCATTTAATTAAATTAAATAAAACTAAATTTAGTAATACCACCATTAATGTTTTTAATTAAGTACTGCTTTTTTTCACAGTCATCTTTTTACTTTAAGACCGGGGTAAAGCAATGAAAACAAGACGAAATAATGAACAACACTCGTCTGATTCGTGGAGGTTGAAAAACAAGTTATTTGTGGCATGCAAGATTTATTGTATTTAAATTTAAATGCTAAAAGAAAAGGCATGATAGTCGGCTGTGTTTGTCAATTTTAAGTTTTAATTTAAAATGTTTGCATTTTTAATATAAGGAGCCTACATAGTTAAATATGTTACCACTTGCTTGAACAACTTAATATATAATCTATATAGAAGTAATGCATTGATTAATACGTTGTTTAAATTGTTTAAACTTGAATACGTCTATTAAAGAGTGTATATGTGTAGGCTACAAAGAGAATTGCACCGGTGACAAAACTTTTTTAAAAATAAAAGTTGCTGATAACTTCTGGATTTGAAATACAAATATTGTGTAGGCCTATGTGTTTGTGGTACAGCCACGGATCAGTTACGCACTGCAAACGCAGCATATGTGAAAGCACTACAGCGCGTGCTGCTCCTGCACCGCATACGCACTGCACACAGAGTATGTGTGAAATGGGCGCGTATAAGGTAGAAGGCCCTACTTGCCTCACAGACATGTCTACTTTTAAACAGAACAATTCAACACGAAAGAACTGCTCTCTGCATGTAATCCGTATGAAATGTGCATTTCTCTCTGGCGCGTTCACTAGGCTACTGCGAAGATCACGAGTCAGCATCGTCAACTTCATCTTTGTAACCGACACTGACAAAGAAAACACTTGTTTATTAATAAACAATTAAAATATCTCCTTTCTATATTTGACATAGGCTATTCATAATTATTACTTTTGCTGGTTCTTTGTGACAGCTTTTAGGTGCTTTATTGGCATACGCATCACCACCGCATCACCAGGCCTGTTTATTAAGCAGGATTTGATGGCCAACACTTATAAAATGCAATTCAATGTGGAAGTAATCCAAGTATTCAGAATACGTTACTCAGATTGAGTAACGTAACGGAATAAGTTACAAATGACATTTTTGGGCATGTATTCTGTATTCTGTAACGAAATACGTTTTGAAAGTATCCTTCCCAACACTGGTTACTAGGGACTTTAAGCAACAGCTGCTGATGGAACGGCAACGGCAACGGCAGCCGGAAGTAAGCGTTAACTGCCGTAGCTAAAGAGCGCAAAAATCACTAAGCAACAGTAAAGAGGACGGCGTAGGGGTAATTTAATCATCAAACAAAATACAAAAAAAGGAAGTGATTTTTGAGCAAGAGAAGGGTTGCTTTTGGCATTTAATGATATACAGAAACGATTACAATGCCACATAACCTAAAACATAACATTAACTTTCTTAATCTGTCATGTAGTAACGACTACGGCAAATCAGCTGTTCTCCCGTAGTAGACGGTTACAGTAGAACGTCGCGAGGTAGCAGTTAATGTCGCGCGTGCGCAATAGAACGACAGAATGCCATTGCCGTTCCACCAGAGGCCGTTGCTTAAAGTCCCTACTGTCTGAGCAAGCGGTGGTGGGGGACTTTGAGAGAACTGAGCTGAAGCTTGCCGTTGACACTGTATGTGCAGGCCCGGGGCGAGTGGAAAGATTGCTTTCTCTGTATAGCATTTAGTACTCTGCGTTGTGCGGGCAGCATCCCCAGTCCAAATCCGGATCATGGCAGTCTTTTCGTGTAGGTGAAGACGTCGCTGAACTCCTTTTTGCCAACACAATATTTTCGCCGGGTTGATCCTCTGCTGCTCACATTGATCCACATTGATAGTTGGCCCCGGTGTTCTCTGATGCTCAAATCCAGAAATGAAAATAGCATGTGACTCACTGGCGGGAGTAGTCGTGGCCGAGAGGTTAAGGCGATGGACTCGAAATCCATTGGGGTCTCCCCGCGCAGGTTCGAACCCTGCCGACTACGTGGCTCCTTGTCTATTTGCGACAGGAATTGTGACATCCAGGAGCTTTGTACGAGCTGCTTTTTTTCTCTAACACAGAAAATTGGGCAACCCACATCTCTGTTCAAGCCTGAAGTGAGCAGGTTTTTGTGTAGGTGAAGACGTCGTTAGTTTATAAATAAGTGTTGGCACACCTGTCCGAGTGGCGCTACAAATTCTTCTAAAATCTGATTTTATTTCGGGCATGTTAAATTAGCGTTCGACAAACGCGAACAAACTTTTATTTATTTATGTACACTCACAATAACAATTAAATGTTGTGCTTTTGTAAAATAAAGAAAACAAACAGGGTGCGCTTTCTGCCGTCTCGGTCTCCGTCACAGAAATTAACCAAAACTCTATGGCAGGGGTCGGCAACCTAACCCCTCATTTACACTGCACACGTCTGCGGCGCATTACGGCTCCGACAAGGTTTTATTCCGTCCACCACACGGTGCCAACTCACACCAGGAGCATTTCAGAAGCGAAGCGACTGGATGCGTGAGACCACGTGATTTGCCTGTCCGACGTGGTTTTTCTTGATTTTGGGGGTTTCTACCTTACAGTCTATGCTTTCTACCAAGGATATATTGGTGTGCAATACAATTGGGAGTCTGCACATGGTGTTTATTTTGAAATTGACAGTGTTTTTTAACTTTTATTTTGTATTTCCGGTGCGACTTGGACGCGCGTCCGTCAAAAATAGACTAGGCGCCTATATTTAGCGAAGCGGCGCGGAGAGCCGTTTCTGGGAAGCTTCTGAAACGCGCCGCGTCGCGGCCGGTGTAAACACAAGCATTGACTAGAATGGGCGCGATCAGCTCCGGTAGCCGTGTCGCAGCCGTAATGCGCCGCAGATGTGTGCAGTGTAAATGAGGGGTAAGGCACGCGTGCCCGCTGGCACACAAGCAACACATGCGAGAGAAGTGTATGTATTTCATTCAGATAAAGTAGTCTACCTGCACACAGATCTACATTTTGATGTAATAATTCCTCATAGTAAAAAAAGCGTATTTTATTAAGTTAGGAGTAGAGATGCACCGATTGATCCGCTGGTGACCGGAATTGGCCGATTTTCACGTGATCGGCCATGACCGGCGACCGGCCGGTCATGGCTGACATATGCCGATTTTATGCCGGTCAAATGCACTCGGGCTCCCCATGATTAACATCGCGCAACATCAGCATCACACGTGCACGTGTGATATTTTTTTTTCGCCGTGCATGTTAATCAATGAGTGCATTCACACCGCGAGCAGGAGCAGCGCGTGAGCGCCCCACAGGAGCAATGAAGCGAGTCTATTTTGTCTGCGCTGCTCACGCTCAATTAAAGTGAAAGCACACTTTTGATGAACAAAATAAATATGATTTCAAACAAAAGTGCCCAAAATGCACAGAATGTGCATGTCTAGTGTGTTTTAACAAGAACTGGATTAGGTTATGTCAGAAAAGAAAATGAAGACTCAAAAATATTTATATAAAATGTACCCATTTAAACTTGTTTTTATTATTCAGTTTGATATGGTATTTTATGAAAAAAAAATATATATAGAAAAAAAAATATTTGTGTGGGCTGTAAAGTGGTTAGAAAAAATGACATCGGAATCGGCTAAAATCGGTATCGGCAGGTCAAACTCAATGGGAAATCTGAATCGGCCTAGAAAATTGTAATCGGTGCATCTCTAGTTAGGAGTTATAAATACTATTAAATTGTCTATCTAAATCTAAAACAAATTTCAAGAGAAATATTTAAATTTCTGTACTATTTCTGTGTAAGCCATTATGAAAATGTAAAATGTTTGTGTATTTATATGAGTGTGTGCGTGTATATATATATATATATATATATACATATATATATATAGGCTATGTGTGTGTTGTGGCACAGTGATGAACTCGGAAACTTAAAAATGGCACTTTATGACAAAAAGGTTGCTGACCCCTGCTCTATAGGCTACTTGCCTCGGTCACGATAAGAAATATGTCTATAGAAAGCTTTGAGTGAACAAATATTATCTGATTATGCAATCCATATGAAACCATCCAATATTAAATTGGCTATGATATAACCGTGGCTGTGTATTCCCCTATATTCACTACAGTGGCTGGAAACATTGTTTTCATTCATAATTACTTGCATGGATTCAAATCAATCAGCAATTGAAAAATTCAGATTCAAATAATAGACATGCCCGTGTTTCTTGATGATCAATGCAGATTTATGCCAGTCTCCAGTAGAGATCCATTTCCTGGAGAGTTTAGGTGTAGGAGTTTAGTCATAATTACAACTTGTAACTTGTGGTAGAACTCCGACTTGTACCACGTGATCGCTGTACCACCTGACCACTGCAGATTAATTTGCCGTTGATAGTGTTGCCATAAAAACAATCAATCATCTCCTAATTACGGTCATTATTACGACATCCAACCCTAATCAAACACACCTGAACAAGCTAATCAAGGTCTTCAAGATTAGGCTATATTAGAAAGCTACAGGCAAATGAATTTCATTAGGGTTGGAGTTACCCAGACCCCCAATTGGATCTTTAAAAACGCATTTTCAAAAAGTGTTTTAAACTCTTTTGATAGCGTTTGGTTTGGGACTCAGCTGATATTTTGATGCAGCAACAGGGATTTTTCTTTGTAGTTTTGTGGTCCTTGCTGTCCGCCCCTCCTGACTCACTAATTCAGTGCATCTTCCAGCAGAGTTGATTTTGAGATTTTTGCAGGTTGAGAGGATGACAGCTCAAGTGTACTGCTCGTTTAGTGCTGTTTTATTGTGTCTGTCTGCTTGTTTGAGCGCAACAGATGCTGGAGTCCTAGGTGAGAAGTTCTTTTAGCTTCATTACGCAGCCTGAAGAAGTGCATAAATAAAGTGCCTTACAAAATTTGATTTCAGACACATCTGCTTACAAAAATACAGTACAGACGTCAAGTGGAAGTTCATCTTTGAATGTTGGTTTAGTTTTAATAATAAGCAAAGTGTAAATATGCAAACTGTCATAAGTTTATGCATTGTACAAGTAACCCATATAATCACTAATAGGCATTTTTGTTTACTGTTAAACACGAACATTAGTGTTACAATATGGCTGCAAAATTGTTACCGGACTGTATCAATCCTGAGTTTAAACTTTTGCTTAAGGTTTTTTTGTTTTAAGAAATGCATAAGCCTACAATATAACGTGGGGAGCTAATTATAACCGATAACTCTGCATTTTACATATATAGTGGGTTTCTATATTTGTTTTGTTTTCTGTTGAGTAGCTTATTAAAATGCTTAAAAGGAAATGAGGGTGGTCATTGCCAACCGCCATTAAAAGAAAGAGGGTGGTCATGGGGATGGCATCATTTTTGAAGATGTACACCAGTAAATTTGTATACAACATATTAACTGATGTCCATGCTTTCTATCAGCATTGCACTATTATTCACTCTACTACAGTGGGGTAGGTTGTATCTGCACTCAGTCTTTGAAACCGATTGATGCAGTTTAGTGAAAAATGGTAGATTTCTAAGCTACTTGAATTGAAGCAGATAAATGTGTGAATATTATAAAGTGAGGCTGAAGCAAACTATTACAGCACTTCCTGGTCTCCCCTAATGATCCTCTTGAATCCTCTTCTGTAGTGCCTGGTCAGTGTCCGGCGACGCTGACGGTCGTGCCCTCCCGACGAGGATGCACTTCTGATAGAGACTGCTCTGGAGGACACAAATGCTGTCAATTTCCCTGTGGGTCCGCGTGTGTGCCACCTGTTTTCAGTGAGTTTTAATTATTGATGCATGCTATACGTCTTGCAGAAAAAAACCCTGAAAAAATGTTTTCACTCAGGAATTGCTAGTAAGTTTCACAAATAACTGCAAAGAAACCGCAAGTAACACATTGAACTAAACGTGAAACTATGAAGTAGATGGACTGAATATTCCGGTAAATCCTCCTACGATTTTTTTTTTTTTTTTTTTTTTTCTCTTTCATACAGCGTATGAGACATTCAGTATTCAGTGATGTGGTTTCTCTGTCATGTGTCTCTATAACAGCAAAGCCAGGGGAGTGTCCAAGTACAAATTTTGGAGCAGGAATGTGTGCAGAGTTGTGTTCCTATGACAGTGACTGTCCGAACAATGAGAAATGCTGCTGCAATGGATGTGGACATCAGTGTATGGATCCATTTGCAGGTATTTGTTGTTATATTAATGTTTGGGTCAGCTTCCTCATTTCAGTTTGTCTTGTTTTATAATTAATCGTTCTCAATGTAAAAATTATTTAGCCAATAGCACGGTTTAAAGTACAGGATGGCTTTACAAAATTAATACGAAAAATTATTAATACGATCATGATTAATAATTAAGAGGAGTAAAACTTGGTATTTGGGTTTTGTGCTGTATCTGAGACTGAATGCCTCTAAACAGACTGACTAAAGTTGACTATCTGGATCCCTCCAGGGAAGCCTGCAGCCGAACCCCGGAAGCCTCCAGGGAAGCCTGCAGCCGAACCACCAGGAAAGCCTCCAGGAAAGCCTGCAGCCGAACCACCAGGAAAACCACCAGGAAAGCCTCCAGGGAAGCCTGCAGCCGAACCACCAGGAAAGCCTCCAGGGAAGCCTGCAGCCGAACCACCAGGAAAGCCTCCAGGGAAGCCTGCAGCCGAACCACCAGGAAAGCCTCCAGGAAAGCCTGCAGCCGAACCTCCAGAGCCTTCTAACGAACTACCGGAGCTTTCTACAGAACTGCCTGAGCCTTCTGCTGAACTGCCTGAGCTAGAGCCTTCTACCGAACCCCCAGAGCCTTCAGACGAACTGCCAGTGACGCTTGCAGCCGAACCCCCGAAGCCTCCAGGAAAGCCTGCAGCCGAACCACCAGGAAAGCCTCCAGGAAAGCCTGCAGCCGAACCACCAGGAAAGCCTCCAGGAAAGCCTGCAGCCGAACCACCAGGAAAGCCTCCAGGAAAGCCTGCAGCCGAACCACCAGGAAAGCCTCCAGGAAAGCCTGCAGCCGAACCACCAGGAAAGCCTCCAGGAAAGCCTGCAGCCGAACCACCAGGAAAACCACCAGGAAAACCTCCAGGAAAGCCTGCAGCCGAACCACCAGGAAAGCCTCCAGGAAAGCCTGCAGCCGAACCACCAGGAAAGCCACCAGGAAAGCCTCCAGGGAAGCCTGCAGCCGAACCACCAGGAAAGCCTCCAGGGAAGCCTGCAGCTGAACCTCCAGGAAAGCCTGCAGCCGAACCTCCAGAGCCTTCTAACGAACTACCGGAGCCTTCTACAGAACTGCCTGAGCTGGAGCCTTCTACCGAACCTCCGGAGCCTTCAGACGAACTGCCAGTGACGCCTGCAGCCAAACCCCCGAAGCCTCCAATGAAGCCTGCAGCCGAACCCCCGAAGCCTCCGGTGAAGCCTGCAGCTGAATCCCCGAAGCCTCCTGTGAAGCCTGCAGCCGAACCCCCGAAGCCTCCAGGAAAGCCTGAAGCCAAACCACCAGGAAAGCCTCCAGGAAAGCCTGCAGCCGAACCTCCAAAGCCTCCAGGAAAGCCTGCAGCCGAACCACCAGGAAAGCCTCCAGGAAAGCCTGCAGCCGAACCGCCAACTTACCCTTATGGGCAATGTCCTGGCCATAAGTAATGTGGCTGTGCATGCAGTTAACTGTGCTGATTTAACCATTGGATGTATGGTGTGTTTTCCCTGTTTATCACCAAATAAATCTCACACTTGTAAGACCATTTTCCTCTTTTTTTTTTTTTTTTTTTTTTTTTTTTAAGTGGGAAAACAAGGAATTTGATTTTGTATTCCAGTGTTAGTTTGGCTGTTCTCTCTCATAATGGCTCATTGGAATCAATGCATGAAATCCCACCCTCCAAAGCCTCGCCGCCTTCAAAACGCTTGAACACACAGCAGAGTCTGTAAAGTGTCACAAGATGAAAGACTGCACTAAATTGCCTCATGTCTACAATGCATAATATTACAGTGATAATGAATGTAAACAACTTGCAGTGCTCTAGTTGTACCACCTGACTGATGCAGATTCATTTCGCTGTTGACATGGAAACGTCTGAATCAAAATGCCATGATTGGATGAAGAATTCTATTATTGATTGCTATAGGATGTGAAGTTTCAACCAGTATTGCCTATTGACTAATAGTCTTCTGCATTCTGAAGCATTTTAGTGAAATTGTGTCTTCTAGTGGTCATTTTAGGAAGTTGCAACTTCAAGCCTATTAACAGATGATCCCTTTAGTTCCCTGCGACCAAATGAGTTCTGAATGCCTGTAATGCCGAGTTCACACTGCACAATTTTCAGAGTAGTCGGGTCACTGTTCTTTTCACACCGCACGACTATCTGGGGTAACGTTCAGTTGCTGCTGTGTGCACACTGCACCGATGACAGTTTCACACTGGAGTGGCTCAGTGGTTCATGTAGGTTGTCTACAAACCGGAAGATTGGTGGTTCAACCTGTCGAGGTGTCCATGAGCAAGACACCTAACCCCAGCTGCTCCTGACGAGCTGGATGGCGCCTTGCATGGCTGATACCGCCGTCGGTGTATGAATGGGTAAATGTGAGGCAATATGTAAAGCGTAGATGGCCAAGCCATAATGCCAGAATAAAGAGATGTCAAAGGTTCGTCGATTGACTACAATAAAGCATGAATGGGCCAGTTCTCCTCACCAGACATTAGTCATAGACTGTAAATGGGCAATAACATATTTGATTAGCATCTTATCAGCCTTCTCTAAAAAACTCCCCTGACATCATCTTAGAAAATGTATATACAATTCATAGATTTAGAGATATCATCCTCAGATTTGAAATGAAGCATGACCACACCAGTGGCTACACTGTGGTTGTGGTTATAAGTTGTTATACTGCATTCACATAATATGTTTATACATTTAATACATACACTCTTAATATGTATTTTTTGTTTTTATGTTTCAGCTTTTATATCTCAATATTAATAAGAGTCTGATTAATTCTGAGTCTTGAACTGTAAACTGTCAAGAGTTGGCTTTCTAAATATATGTTGGTTATGTGTCTATTCAGAATGACTTTTTATTTTGGGTATGTAATGTATGCCCCACTTGCCAAAATTGGGTCTGTCTGGTAAGGGGTTAATGCCACAAACTTTAAGCTGAGGATAACATAACTCTAAGGCTAGCTCAGTCGGTAGAGCATCAGACTTTTAATCTGAGGGTTCAGGGTTCAAGTCCCTGCTTGGGTCTTGAAATCCATTGGGGTCTCCCCGTTCAGGTTCGAACCCTGCCGACTACGTGGCTCTTTGTCTGTTTCCGGCAGGAACTGTAACATCCAGGATCTTTGTACGAGCTGCATTTTTTTCCTCTAACATGGAAAACTGGGCAACCCACATCTCTTTTCAAGCCTGAAGTGAGCAGGTTTTTGTGTAGGTGAAGACATCGTTGAACTCCTTTTTGCCAACACAATATGTTAGCTGAGTGCATCCTCTGCTGCTCACATCCACATTGATGGTTGGCCCTGGTGTCCTCTGCTGCTCACTTCCAGAAAAGAAAATAGCATGTGACTCATTACCACTATCACTGATTCACTTTCAAGAGTAGTCGTGACCGAGAAGTTAAGGCGATGGCCTTGAAAACCATTGGGGTCTCCCCGCGCAGGTTCCAACCCTGCTGACTACGTGGCTCCTTGTCATTTTGTCTGATTGCGACAGGAGTTGTGACATCCAGGATCTTTGTACAAGCTGCTTTTTTTTCTAACAAGGAAATTGGGCTCTTTTCAAGCCTGAAGTGGGCATCGTTTCAAAAGGCCCAGATCATCACTCTTTCAATGTCAGTGTAACGACTATGGCTCGATGGGTAAAAAATGGACTTTTAATTTATATACTAATTAAAAGTGAAAACACTTTCTAAGTCCCACAGACTGGGCAGACTCTGTAACTGAATCCCTTTTACGACCCACTTCCCCCTTTCCACAGTGTGAGCTTCAAAGACATTATTGACATTCCGATCTCAACAGAAAACCCGCTCTGAATCACACACACACCAAACCCCTCTGAAACTCCTAAAATACAAGTTACACACACGCATGAATCATTATCAAAATGTTTTATGTAGTTTTCTTGTCTATGGGTTGTGATGGGATAAATTGAGATATTTACGCACCTCTGCAGATGTAATGGACACGTGTGTTGATACATTTGAGATGTATCTGTTTCATTAACTGATATTAATGTCGGGTGTGATATCTTACGGATCGTACTGAGCTTCTTTATACAGAGATAGAAACTATATTCCGCACAAAATGTTTATTCCTAGACATAAGGTGGTATTAAAGTTTTAATGCATTTTTCTGTGTACGATCAGAAGAGGCGTTCCTTCACAAACAATGAAACGCTCCCGCCTCAGAACCGAAAGATTTCATTGGGTCCCGTCATCAAACGGGGCGTTACCCCGCGCTGCTTTAAAAACCACAACACAAGCAGACGCTCGCTCTCTCTGCGCTCATACTCTCTCACCCTCGGGACTCCGAACTCTGAACTCTGCACTCTCACCCCTCCCTGCACCAAGGGCAGCGGAGCGAGAGAAGGCACAGGGCCTTCATCTAAACCAACCGCGGATGTAGAAATCCAGTCTCGTCCTGTAACCAAGTTTTCTCGCCCTTCCCGCACCGGGAAGAGACTTCCGTACCTCTCGGTAATGTTACGATCAGTAAGTTTTAAGAACTTCACGCGAAACGCAAGCCTACAAATCGATGAGACACGGTCCAGCCAAGATACGCACGTGGTCCCGAAGCCCAGCTTCACACAGACAAAGGAACAGAATCGCAAGTAACGTATCAAATGATCTCTCTCGAAGCGGCTTTCACAGTTGTCTCTTAAAAGGTTCTGTTTGTGAATTACCATACTTTCTCCCTCACTTTCTTCCTATTTTCATTCTGATCAAGTCATGTTTATGTTTGTTTGTTTAAACGTTCGTGTGTCTTGTGTATTTTACGTACGTAGATTAGCCTATATTACTTCCTATATACATATAATCCTTTGTGTGTCATTTTTGATTAAATAAATCTTTTATACTTTGACTGACTCTGTGTTACAATCCCACCAATGTAATTGTCAATGAAATTGCGATAAGATCTGGCTACTAGCTCTTTATTTTGATTCATAAACCCAGCAATTTGCATCCACGGCCAGGAGAGAATTTGTCTGAGGTTTGATAATATAAATATTCCTTCTTAACGGGTATAATCAAAGTATTCGCTGGTCGAATGACTGATGAGAGACCAGTTACAGAACGAAATATTTTTGATAATTAGCAGGTAATGTAATCGCATATGTGAAATTTATGAATTATGACTATGAGTTATGATTTTAATATTTCCCCAAATTTGAATATTGCTCGAGCTAATATTTCATATATGACCTAATTACGATTGTTACCTATAAACGCTACAGTTTTGGTGGAGAATGCGGGCAGTTTCAAACTTCATTTTTTGTGGGCAAATTCAGTTTCAGTTGAATGTGTATTATTGGTATTAATAATTGTAACGTTACACGCGCGTTCTGAATTGTGAGGTAAGTCGCTAAGGCGAACTCACCCAGCTGAAGGCAGGCACAAAGCCAGCTCAGCTCTGCTAAAACTGCAGTTCATGACATTACATCTGTCTCTGTAAAGACGAAGCAAAACTCTTTGCAGTTGATACATGTAACATGATTTAAACCGACTAAATGAAGACGAAGGATCTCTTTTAGGACGAAGACGTAAATCTGATAGTTTTTCAGTCGTAATAGGCCTTATGATATACAATACGTTAACGATAAACTCCTGGTCAGGAATTGGCCTCGCGATCCAATTTCGTAAACCTACGCAAAAATCATAAAAGTGCTATTTTGATTAATGCTTATGGGAGATGAGCAGTTGATAAGTCCTGCTCACAGCTGTTCTGATGCCTGGTGTGCTCACAGCTTAAGTAAATAGATGTTCAACGCCTGTTTGCTCACAGTTTCTAGTGATTAAAACACGAAGTTTTAATACCTGTTGTTATGTAAACCGTTTTATATGTATAATATGTAATTGGAGGCCAGTTTCATGAATTAAGAAAACGGATGATAATCCCTGTTCTCCTTCTTTAAACCGTCTCATGTGTATAATATATAATGTGTAAATTGGAGACCAGTTTTATGAATTAAGAAAAGATGATAATCCCTGTTCTTATTCTAAAACCGTCTCAATGTGTAATGCATAATGTGTAATCCCCGTAGTCACGTGCTGTAAAACTCGCTCATTTTCCGCATGCAACAGAGCGCAAAATACTCGCGATTCCACAGATAAAAAATCTGCTGTCTTAACTGCTGAATCACGTCACCGACCCTAGAGGGCAGCCTCTAGAGGTGTGGCAGTGCTCAAATTACGCGCCCCCACCGACGTCATCCTGCGTGAGCGTCGCCTCCCACTGACGTCAGCCTGCGCGAGCGCAACTACGCCATCTCGTGGCGTTCTAAGATAATACCTGCTTTCAATTTCTTTTTCTCTCTGCATTCATTTTCTCTCTCAAATACTTAACTGCATTCAAAGCTTAGCTTATGCTGATATTATTTGGAGTTAGACAATTCTCTTTGCTATTTTTGACTGTCACACTTTAAGTTAAGTTCGAAAAAAAAAAGGAAACTTTTCGAATTAAAAACTTAGATTTGATTCACTCAGTTCATTGATGAGTCCACCCAGGAAGAAGCACGCCACCGTGTGGCCATCGTGGGTCGACTCATCAATATCTGTTTCACCCCCAAGTCTCATTGAAGTGTCTCAACATTGCTACCCTTCTCGTTTGATTATTTTATAATCAATACTAATAACTTCAGTGTTATTGTAAGGATTATAGGAAGTCATTCTGAATTTCAGTTTTGATTATTTTTAGTATTGATACATCACTGTTATCATTCTAATTTTCTTTCCTTCCTTATTATTATTATTTTGGACCTCTCCGTGCATGCTTATTTGAATTTTAATTTAAACAAGTTTGCATTTTTTTCAAATTGTGTCTATTCAACCAGGTGGACCACTGAGAGGAAACACGGCCCTCACCCTTGTGGCACAAACCCACTGCCGGGGCCTTTTCCTCTGCCTGCGTCTCAAACCTGTGTTGTTTATTCAAATTTTATTTCATTGATAATTTTTTTTCCCTCTTCCCTCTTTTCTCCAAAAGGGGGGGGTGGGGTAGTTTATTCTGATAAATCACCATCAGTTATCATAATAATTTTTTTTTTGTATCACTATTTTAGTAAAGCCTTCGCCTCGGACTCCTGCATACATATTTACTCAATTTGATGACACCAGAAAGCCTTAATTTACATTAAGTCTAACATCTTAATCCCTTATTGTGTATCTATTGGCAGGACTCAGTCAGTGTTTAGGCTTAGGCCTCTTTATTTTTATTTTATAACACTCCCCGTGTTATTGTTTGTGACATGTCATTGCAGACCAATTCACTTCCTTGTGTTGTGTTTCATTCTGATCTTCCCTACCTTCAACCTTGTCTCTTTCTCCACTCTGTTGTGATTTGTTTTCTTCATTTCACTTAGACACAGAACCTAAGAGAGACCCCAGGAAAGCTGAATAATAGAGTGACGATCAAAGCGGGCGTCGCTAGACGACCACCAGGCTACCGCCTGCCAAAATTTCTATTGTGGGTCTAAAACGTACCCACGCAATTGGCTCCGCTAACTGTCAGCATCAGTTAGCCCAAATTCTCATAACGGCAGCGGCCCGTATGAGTCTAGCGCATTAACCTAAAAACAAACTTGCATTTTGTTTTCTTTTGTGTGTGCTGTGCTCTCTCGCCAACAGTAAGCGGAGATGTCGAGCTCACCCTGTCCTGCAGTCCGCTAAGACGATCTTGAGCCAAGAGCAACGGGACACAGACCTGGACCAGTTCGAGTCCCATGATCCAGCCCAGACATACAGCCACGAGCAGCTGTCCAAAATCTTCGGAAACCTCGCACTCAAACTCGTCGCCAGGGCCCGGGACAGCGAAAGGAGCAACGCCGACCTGCAGCAAAAGACAGCCACACTACGGCTTCAAGCCACAGTGGCCCGGAAGGACCGGGACCACACCCAAAGTCGTCTAGACCAGCTACTCTCCCTACAAGAGGACGAGACCAACGCAACACTGCGTCAGGAAGTTGAAAGACTTCAAAATGCCCTAGACGACCTCCGTCTACACACAGACGGCAGCCAGCAGTCGGAGGACAACACCAGGAAGGAACGCGACGAAAGACTCCGACTGGCTGAAGCTCTCATAGAGAGAGCACATATTGAACTCAGAGACAAAGACTCTGAAGTCAAGGCCCGTAAAACCCATTTACGAATGGCCTGAGCTGAACTCCATCAGCTTTCTCAGCTAAGTCATGATCTCAGGTACGAACTTGACATTGCTCACAAAGAACTTGCACATTTTGACAGACTTAAAGGTGACCGGGAAGGGGAAACACACCTCACACTGTTATCCCCTTCCAGCGAGTCTGTGCCTTTCAGCCACACACACAAAGCTGAAAAGGCGGGCGCAAGCCCACTGCACTGTCAACACATCACAAGCTGAAGTGAGTAGAGCTGTAATGGGTCAGAATCCCCCCAGACGGATTGGGCCCCCAACAAACAGCTCTCTCACCCCACAAGCTTTGACAAGATGGCCAGAAACATCCCTATGTTTGCTGAAGACCACAATGTACACGTACCTTTCAGACATTGACTTTCATTTACACACTGTCCCCAACGCGACCGCTTGGGACGCACTGTACCTGCTGAGAATCAGACCCAGGGTTTTTCCAAGCCCTTGACATCCAGCAGAACCGACATGGAAGAAAATGTCGCCTTCAGAACAGTATTCCTATGGAACCTACACCCCACAATGAAGACAGCGCAGCCACTTCTGATACAACTGACATCCTGAGTGTGCTGAAAGAGCTCCTTCACAGGACGGGCGAATAGAACAGGCCTGACATTTTATGCCTCAGCATAAAACCTGAAACAAGCACCCAGAACATTGCTTTCCATCCACAGGCTACAATGCTAACTGTCACCTCACAAAGTGACAGCACTTCACAAAGTGACAGCACCGACATCAGCCTGAGCCACCCTTCGATCACCTCACCAGCTCAAACGCCAACGTTTATAAGGAAACTGATCGAAAAGGGGGTGGTTCGAACACTTTACATGGTCACACAACGACCATCCTAACACCTTCAAGATTGCAGTGATTACACAGCACAAACGAACCTTGACAATTACACTGCACACCTCAGAGCCACTAACGCTGCCTCCGCTGTGTACAAACAAGGTCATGCGGGCCTCTGAAGAACAAACTTGTCCTATGCCACCGCTTACCCCACCTGCCACCCTCACACGACATCTGAACACTGACAGCCAGTAACTAAGATTGCTCTCTGAGTCCACGCACATGCTGCGTTCACCGGACTTTCAAATCGCATTGTGCACATGTTGCCATCACAGCGCCACAGCTTGTAAGGTCACAGCGCACAAAAGGGGGGTCAAGCGTGCCCAGTAAACACACCATGTGCTGAACACCGCAGCACCAAAGCCACACATGGGACATTAAAGCATGTGGCATACCAACCTCAGCGAAAACAAAAGACTGTCCTAAGCCAACCAAGGACGTCCTTCGCTGGAAATTTTTTTTTTTTGTTGTTTTCTCCTTCTCCCTCTCTCTCTCTCTCTCTCTCTCCCTATTGCCCCTAACAGGATGCTGTGGTGGTTCGCGAGAAAGCAGCCACAATCAGACATCACCAGGTCCGGCATCCGGCATCGCACGGAGAGAGCAACCCTGAGTCCTGAACACCAAGGCAGGACTCGCACTCAACACAGTCCCTCCAAGCATGGGCAACCGCCCAGCCTGAACACCTCACCTGCGTCCATACCTGGACCGCAGCTGACCCTGTGCTGTGCACCTCCACAGCAACCGACCACGCCCTGACTCCCGTCTTGGCTTTCACCCTGTACCAGACCCTACCAAATGTGAGCAGCCACCGCAAAGCTCACAAAGCCGTGTCTGGTGGTTTCCTATGGGACCGCAAAAAGGGGGGTCCCGATCCGGGGCTCACCTAAACCTCATTTGACCTGAGTCCTCAGTCATCAGCCACTTGCCATCGACCATTGCGCGAATTTGTTGTTCGATAAAGTCCTTCCGAGGTCTTTATCTAACAAAAAGGGGGATATGTAACGACTATGGCTCGATGGGTAAAAAATGGACTTTTAATTTATATACTAATTAAAAGTGAAAACACTTTCTAAGTCCCACAGACTGGGCAGACTCTGTAACTGAATCCCTTTTACGACCCACTTCCCCCTTTCCACAGTGTGAGCTTCAAAGACATTATTGACATTCCGATCTCAACAGAAAACCCGCTCTGAATCACACACACACCAAACCCCTCTGAAACTCCTAAAATACAAGTTACACACACGCATGAATCATTATCAAAATGTTTTATGTAGTTTTCTTGTCTATGGGTTGTGATGGGATAAATTGAGATATTTACGCACCTCTGCAGATGTAATGGACACGTGTGTTGATACATTTGAGATGTATCTGTTTCATTAACTGATATTAATGTCGGGTGTGATATCTTACGGATCGTACTGAGCTTCTTTATACAGAGATAGAAACTATATTCCGCACAAAATGTTTATTCCTAGACATAAGGTGGTATTAAAGTTTTAATGCATTTTTCTGTGTACGATCAGAAGAGGCGTTCCTTCACAAACAATGAAACGCTCCCGCCTCAGAACCGAAAGATTTCATTGGGTCCCGTCATCAAACGGGGCGTTACCCCGCGCTGCTTTAAAAACCACAACACAAGCAGACGCTCGCTCTCTCTGCGCTCATACTCTCTCACCCTCGGGACTCCGAACTCTGAACTCTGCACTCTCACCCCTCCCTGCACCAAGGGCAGCGGAGCGAGAGAAGGCACAGGGCCTTCATCTAAACCAACCGCGGATGTAGAAATCCAGTCTCGTCCTGTAACCAAGTTTTCTCGCCCTTCCCGCACCGGGAAGAGACTTCCGTACCTCTCGGTAATGTTACGATCAGTAAGTTTTAAGAACTTCACGCGAAACGCAAGCCTACAAATCGATGAGACACGGTCCAGCCAAGATACGCACGTGGTCCCGAAGCCCAGCTTCACACAGACAAAGGAACAGAATCGCAAGTAACGTATCAAATGATCTCTCTCGAAGCGGCTTTCACAGTTGTCTCTTAAAAGGTTCTGTTTGTGAATTACCATACTTTCTCCCTCACTTTCTTCCTATTTTCATTCTGATCAAGTCATGTTTATGTTTGTTTGTTTAAACGTTCGTGTGTCTTGTGTATTTTACGTACGTAGATTAGCCTATATTACTTCCTATATACATATAATCCTTTGTGTGTCATTTTTGATTAAATAAATCTTTTATACTTTGACTGACTCTGTGTTACAATCCCACCAATGTAATTGTCAATGAAATTGCGATAAGATCTGGCTACTAGCTCTTTATTTTGATTCATAAACCCAGCAATTTGCATCCACGGCCAGGAGAGAATTTGTCTGAGGTTTGATAATATAAATATTCCTTCTTAACGGGTATAATCAAAGTATTCGCTGGTCGAATGACTGATGAGAGACCAGTTACAGAACGAAATATTTTTGATAATTAGCAGGTAATGTAATCGCATATGTGAAATTTATGAATTATGACTATGAGTTATGATTTTAATATTTCCCCAAATTTGAATATTGCTCGAGCTAATATTTCATATATGACCTAATTACGATTGTTACCTATAAACGCTACATCAGTGTTCCTAGCTTTGGAAGGAGCAACCTATCTCTCTCGTCCCTTTATAAATTGTGGTCTTCATCCTTTAATGCCACAAACTTTAAGCTGACAAAGCATGAACACTTTAAGGAGAAAGTGCTGTTATATCCCAAGGGTGGCTGTTCCCTGGCAAAAGCCCGGTTAGCTCCAATGGTAGAGCATCATACTTTTAATCTGAGGGTCCAGGGTTCAAGTCCCTGTTCGGGTGAAGGTTTGTTGCAGACCTCCCCTAATCTCTTGCTGTGCTCTTCCCAACCTTTGAGGGAGATGGTCTTCCTCTTCAAGATAAGATGTAATGCTTGGTTACTAGCAGTGTTGGGGAGTAACGGAATACATGTACCGGCGTTACGTATTCAGAATACAAATTATGAGTAACTGTATTCCGTTACAGTTACAATTTAAATAGTTGGTATTTAGAATACAGTTACATCGTTGAAATCAATTTATTACATGACGATACTTCTCTGTTTCACGAGTTTATTCACTCTCTAAATAAATTAAGGCAACTCCATGCATTTCCCAGAAGCCCCAATATGAAAACGAAAAAAATGTGTGGTTTGCGTGATCAGTCACAATGGAGTCGGAAGAGGAGCAGCGGGAGCTAGAGGTAGAGATGGAGCCGAAACAACAGAGCCAGGGCAAGAATACGTTTCTATCTTGGAAATTCACATTCACATTAGCATTTCACAAGAGAACGAAATATAACTGTGCAGTGCAACCTCTGCTTGCCAGCAACCAACCTCCTTTCAGCGTCCAAAGACTCCACCTCCAACCTGAAGAAGCATCTTAAAGTAAGTTTTTTTCAAATACGTAGACCTACACCACAAAACTAGTTGAAGATCATTTTTTTTAATCGGTCAATTCCAGCGTTATGGACGTGAAATTTGCAGTCAAAACTTGAAATATAAATTCTCAGAAAATGAATTAATAACAATAGTGAAACGTCCGTTTATCCATACTCCCTTAATAAAGGAGTCCAGACATTAGAAAAATATCGGTCTACATGCGTTTTATATTTAATATGAGGGAATAAAAAAATCTTTAACTTTTAGGTGGCAACATTTTTTTTTTTTTTTGTAATTCTGTGAATTACACTGCGCAAACCAAAAGTAATACTACTCACCGGATGAAGAAGGGTAGGCTCTCCACAGAACATAAAATATTCATGTTATTTAATTTTTCGTATTCGCATTCATGAGGAAAAAAACAATGGTCGTGACAGTTCTCCGTTACGGACGTGAGCGCTCTGAAAGCAGCACTAAAAGACTGCTTTAAAACTTTCACAGAGACCTCAAACAGAAACACAAAGCCTTTCTTTAAAGTGAATTTCGTTTTCGTTTTTTAGAGCTTTCACCCTGCACGCGTTTGCAGTCCGTTTATCCGTTCCAGTTGCGGTGCGTATAGGCTACAGCAGTGCAGCGATCGTTTCCGCACCGAGTCTATTTCTGCTGTGCTGCAAACGCTGAATTAAAGTGACAGCACATGTTTCGTGGTCAAAATGAACACAGATTGAGCTGAAAATGTAGTAATTTAACCATAAATGCATTTAATTAAATTAAATAAAACTAAATTTAGTAATACCACCATTAATGTTTTTAATTAAGTACTGCTTTTTTTCACAGTCATCTTTTTACTTTAAGACCGGGGTAAAGCAATGAAAACAAGACGAAATAATGAACAACACTCGTCTGATTCGTGGAGGTTGAAAAACAAGTTATTTGTGGCATGCAAGATTTATTGTATTTAAATTTAAATGCTAAAAGAAAAGGCATGATAGTCGGCTGTGTTTGTCAATTTTAAGTTTTAATTTAAAATGTTTGCATTTTTAATATAAGGAGCCTACATAGTTAAATATGTTACCACTTGCTTGAACAACTTAATATATAATCTACACTGCTCAAAAAAATTAAGGGAACACTTAAACAACACAATGTAACTCCAAGTCAATCACACTTCTGTGAAATCAAACTGTCCACTTAGGAAGCAACACTGATTGACAATCAATTTCACATGCTGTTGTGCGAATGGAATAGACGACCGGTGGAAATTATAGGCAATTAGCAAGACACCCCCAATAAAGGAGTGGTTCTGCAGGTGGTGACCACAGACCACTTCTCAGTTCCTATGCTTTCTGGCTGATGTTTTGGTCACTTTTGAATGCTGGCGGTGCTTTCACTCTAGTGGTAGCATGAGACGGAGTCTACAACCCACACAAGTGGCTCAGGTAGTGCAGCTCATCCAGGATGGCACATCAATGCGAGCTGTTTCAAGAAGGTTTGCTGTGTCTGTCAGCATAGTGTCCAGAGCATGGAGGCGCTACCAGGAGACAGGCCAGTACATCAGGAGACGTGGAGGAGGCCGTAGGAGGGCAACCATCCAGCAGCAGGACCGCTACTTCCGCCTTTGTGCAAGGAGGAGCAGGAGGAACACTGCCAGAGCCCTGCAAAATGACCTCCAGTAGGCCACAAATGTGCATGTGTCTGCTCAAACGGTCAGAAACAGACTCCATGAGGGTGGTATGAGGGACCGACGTCCACAGGTGGGGGTTGTGCTTACAGCCCAACACCGTACAGGACGTTTGGCATTTGCCAGAGAACACCAAGATTGGCAAATTCGCCACTGGCGCCCTGTGCTCTTCACAGATGAAAGCAGGTTCACACTGAGCACATGTGACAGACGTGACAGAGTCTGGAGACGCCATGGACAACGTTCTGCTGCCTGCTTTCATCTGTGAAGAGCACAGGGCGCCAGTGGCGAATTTGCCAATCTTGGTGTTCTCTGGCAAATGCCAAACGTCCTGCACGGTGTTGGGCTGTAAGCACAACCCCCACCTGTGGACGTCGGTCCCTCATACCACCCTCATGGAGTCTGTTTCTGACCGTTTGAGCAGACACATGCACATTTGTGGCCTACTGGAGGTCATTTTGCAGGGCTCTGGCAGTGTTCCTCCTGCTCCTCCTTGCAAAAAGGCGGAGGTAGCGGTCCTGCTGCTGGGTTGTTGGCCTCCTCCACGTCTCCTGATGTACTGGCCTGTCTCCTGGTAGCGCCTCCTTGCTCTGGACACTATGCTGACAGACACAGCAAACCTTCTTGCCACAGCTCGCATTGATGTGCCATCCTGGATGAGCTGCACTACCTGAGCCACTTGTGTGGGTTGTAGACTCCGTCTCATGCTACCACTAGAGTGAAAGCACCGCCAGCATTCAAAAGTGACCAAAACATCAGCCAGAAAGCATAGGAACTGAGAAGTGGTCTGTGGTCACCACCTGCAGAACCACTCCTTTATTGGGGGTGTCTTGCTAATTGCCTATAATTTCCACCGGTCGTCTATTCCATTCGCACAACAGCATGTGAAATTGATTGTCAATCAGTGTTGCTTCCTAAGTGGACAGTTTAATTTCACAGAAGTGTGATTGACTTGGAGTTACATTGTGTTGTTTAAGTGTTCCCTTAATTTTTTTGAGCAGTGTATATAGAAGTAATGCATTGATTAATACGTTGTTTAAATTGTTTAAACTTGAATACGTCTATTAAAGAGTGTATATGTGTAGGCTACAAAGAGAATTGCACCGGTGACCAAACTTTTTTAAAAATAAAAGTTGCTGATAACTTCTGGATTTGAAATACAAATATTGTGTAGGCCTATGTGTTTGTGGTACAGCCACGGATCAGTTACGCACTGCAAACGCAGCATATGTGAAAGCACTACAGCGCGTGCTGCTCCTGCACCGCATACGCACTGCACACAGAGTATGTGTGAAATGGGCGCGTATAAGGTAGAAGGCCCTACTTGCCTCACAGACATGTCTACTTTTAAACAGAACAATTCAACACGAAAGAACTGCTCTCTGCATGTAATCCGTATGAAATGTGCATTTCTCTCTGGCGCGTTCACTAGGCTACTGCGAAGATCACGAGTCAGCATCGTCAACTTCATCTTTGTAACCGACACTGACAAAGAAAACACTTGTTTATTAATGAACAATTAAAATATCTCCTTTCTATATTTGACATAGGCTATTCATAATTATTACTTTTGCTGGTTCTTTGTGACAGCTTTTAGGTGCTTTATTGGCATATCACCACCGCATCACCAGGCCTGTTTATTAAGCAGGATTTGATGGCCAACACTTATAAAATGCAATTCAATGTGGAAGTAATCCAAGTATTCAGAATACGTTACTCAGATTGAGTAACGTAACGGAATAAGTTACAAATGACATTTTTGGGCATGTATTCTGTATTCTGTAACGAAATACGTTTTGAAAGTATCCTTCCCAACACTGGTTACTAGGGACTTTAAGCAACAGCTGCTGATGGAACGGCAACGGCAACGGCAGCCGGAAGTAAGCGTTAACTGCCGTAGCTAAAGAGCGCAAAAATCACTAAGCAACAGTAAAGAGGACGGCGTAGGGGTAATTTAATCATCAAACAAAATACAAAAAAAGGAAGTGATTTTTGAGCAAGAGAAGGGTTGCTTTTGGCATTTAATGATATACAGAAACGATTACAATGCCACATAACCTAAAACATAACATTAACTTTCTTAATCTGTCATGTAGTAACGACTACGGCAAATCAGCTGTTCTCCCGTAGTAGACGGTTACAGTAGAACGTCGCGAGGTAGCAGTTAATGTCGCGCGTGCGCAATAGAACGACAGAATGCCATTGCCGTTCCATCAGAGGCCGTTGCTTAAAGTCCCTACTGTCTGAGCAAGCGGTGGTGGGGGACTTTGAGAGAACTGAGCTGAAGCTTGCCGTTGACACTGTTTGTGCAGGCCCGGGGCGAGTGGAAAGATTGCTTTCTCTGTATAGCATTTAGTACTCTGCGTTGTGCGGGCAGCATCCCCAGTCCAAATCCGGATCATGGCAGTCTTTTCGTGTAGGTGAAGACGTCGCTGAACTCCTTTTTGCCAACACAATATTTTCGCCGGGTTGATCCTCTGCTGCTCACATTGATCCACATTGATAGTTGGCCCCGGTGTTCTCTGATGCTCAAATCCAGAAATGAAAATAGCATGTGACTCACTGGCGGGAGTAGTCGTGGCCGAGAGGTTAAGGCGATGGACTCGAAATCCATTGGGGTCTCCCCGCGCAGGTTCGAACCCTGCCGACTACGTGGCTCCTTGTCTATTTGCGACAGGAATTGTGACATCCAGGAGCTTTGTACGAGCTGCTTTTTTTCTCTAACACAGAAAATTGGGCAACCCACATCTCTGTTCAAGCCTGAAGTGAGCAGGTTTTTGTGTAGGTGAAGACGTCGTTAGTTTATAAATAAGTGTTGGCACACCTGTCCGAGTGGCGCTACAAATTCTTCTAAAATCTGATTTTATTTCGGGCATGTTAAATTAGCGTTCGACAAACGCGAACAAACTTTTATTTATTTATGTACACTCACAATAACAATTAAATGTTGTGCTTTTGTAAAATAAAGAAAACAAACAGGGTGCGCTTTCTGCCGTCTCGGTCTCCGTCACAGAAATTAACCAAAACTCTATGGCAGGGGTCGGCAACCTAACCCCTCATTTACACTGCACACGTCTGCGGCGCATTACGGCTCCGACAAGGTTTTATTCCGTCCACCACACGGTGCCAACTCACACCAGGAGCATTTCAGAAGCGAAGCGACTGGATGCGTGAGACCACGTGATTTGCCTGTCCGACGTGGTTTTTCTTGATTTTGGGGGTTTCTACCTTACAGTCTATGCTTTCTACCAAGGATATATTGGTGTGCAATACAATTGGGAGTCTGCACATGGTGTTTATTTTGAAATTGACAGTGTTTTTTAACTTTTATTTTGTATTTCCGGTGCGACTTGGACGCGCGTCCGTCAAAAATAGACTAGGCGCCTATATTTAGCGAAGCGGCGCGGAGAGCCGTTTCTGGGAAGCTTCTGAAACGCGCCGCGTCGCGGCCGGTGTAAACACAAGCATTGACTAGAATGGGCGCGATCAGCTCCGGTAGCCGTGTCGCAGCCGTAATGCGCCGCAGATGTGTGCAGTGTAAATGAGGGGTAAGGCACGCGTGCCCGCTGGCACACAAGCAACACATGCGAGAGAAGTGTATGTATTTCATTCAGATAAAGTAGTCTACCTGCACACAGATCTACATTTTGATGTAATAATTCCTCATAGTAAAAAAAGCGTATTTTATTAAGTTAGGAGTAGAGATGCACCGATTGATCCGCTGGTGACCGGAATTGGCCGATTTTCACGTGATCGGCCATGACCGGCGACCGGCCGGTCATGGCTGACATATGCCGATTTTATGCCGGTCAAATGCACTCGGGCTCCCCATGATTAACATCGCGCAACATCAGCATCACACGTGCACGTGTAATATTTTTTTTTCGCCGTGCATGTTAATCAATGAGTGCATTCACACCGCGAGCAGGAGCAGTGCGTGAGCGCCCCACAGGAGCAATGAAGCGAGTCTATTTTGTCTGCGCTGCTCACGCTCAATTAAAGTGAAAGCACACTTTTGATGAACAAAATAAATATGATTTCAAACAAAAGTGCCCAAAATGCACAGAATGTGCATGTCTAGTGTGTTTTAACAAGAACTGGATTAGGTTATGTCAGAAAAGAAAATGAAGACTCAAAAATATTTATATAAAATGTACCCATTTAAACTTGTTTTTATTATTCAGTTTGATATGGTATTTTATGAAAAAAAAATATATATAGAAAAAAAAATATTTGTGTGGGCTGTAAAGTGGTTAGAAAAAATGACATCGGAATCGGCTAAAATCGGTATCGGCAGGTCAAACTCAATGGGAAATCGGAATCGGCCTAGAAAATTGTAATCGGTGCATCTCTAGTTAGGAGTTATAAATACTATTAAATTGTCTATCTAAATCTAAAACAAATTTCAAGAGAAATATTTAAATTTCTGTACTATTTCTGTGTAAGCCATTATGAAAATGTAAAATGTTTGTGTATTTATATGAGTGTGTGCGTGTATATATATATATATATATATATATATATATATATATATATAGGCTATGTGTGTGTTGTGGCACAGTGATGAACTCGGAAACTTAAAAATGGCACTTTATGACAAAAAGGTTGCTGACCCCTGCTCTATAGGCTACTTGCCTCGGTCACGATAAGAAATATGTCTATAGAAAGCTTTGAGTGAACAAATATTATCTGATTATGCAATCCATATGAAACCATCCAATATTAAATTGGCTATGATATAACCGTGGCTGTGTATTCCCCTATATTCACTACAGTGGCTGGAAACATTGTTTTCATTCATAATTACTTGCATGGATTCAAATCAATCAGCAATTGAAAAATTCAGATTCAAATAATAGACATGCCCGTGTTTCTTGATGATCAATGCAGATTTATGCCAGTCTCCAGTAGAGATCCATTTCCTGGAGAGTTTAGGTGTAGGAGTTTAGTCATAATTACAACTTGTAACTTGTGGTAGAACTCCGACTTGTACCACGTGATCGCTGTACCACCTGACCACTGCAGATTAATTTGCCGTTGATAGTGTTGCCATAAAAACAATCAATCATCTCCTAATTACGGTCATTATTACGACATCCAACCCTAATCAAACACACCTGAACAAGCTAATCAAGGTCTTCAAGATTAGGCTATATTAGAAAGCTACAGGCAAATGAATTTCATTAGGGTTGGAGTTACCCAGACCCCCAATTGGATCTTTAAAAACGCATTTTCAAAAAGTGTTTTAAACTCTTTTGATAGCGTTTGGTTTGGGACTCAGCTGATATTTTGATGCAGCAACAGGGATTTTTCTTTGTAGTTTTGTGGTCCTTGCTGTCCGCCCCTCCTGACTCACTAATTCAGTGCATCTTCCAGCAGAGTTGATTTTGAGATTTTTGCAGGTTGAGAGGATGACAGCTCAAGTGTACTGCTCGTTTAGTGCTGTTTTATTGTGTCTGTCTGCTTGTTTGAGCGCAACAGATGCTGGAGTCCTAGGTGAGAAGTTCTTTTAGCTTCATTACGCAGCCTGAAGAAGTGCATAAATAAAGTGCCTTACAAAATTTGATTTCAGACACATCTGCTTACAAAAATACAGTACAGACGTCAAGTGGAAGTTCATCTTTGAATGTTGGTTTAGTTTTAATAATAAGCAAAGTGTAAATATGCAAACTGTCATAAGTTTATGCATTGTACAAGTAACCCATATAATCACTAATAGGCATTTTTGTTTACTGTTAAACACGAACATTAGTGTTACAATATGGCTGCAAAATTGTTACCGGACTGTATCAATCCTGAGTTTAAACTTTTGCTTAAGGTTTTTTTGTTTTAAGAAATGCATAAGCCTACAATATAACGTGGGGAGCTAATTATAACCGATAACTCTGCATTTTACATATATAGTGGGTTTCTATATTTGTTTTGTTTTCTGTTGAGTAGCTTATTAAAATGCTTAAAAGGAAATGAGGGTGGTCATTACCAACCGCCATTAAAAGAAAGAGGGTGGTCATGGGGATGGCATCATTTTTGAAGATGTACACCAGTAAATTTGTATACAACATATTAACTGATGTCCATGCTTTCTATCAGCATTGCACTATTATTCACTCTACTACAGTGGGGTAGGTTGTATCTGCACTCAGTCTTTGAAACCGATTGATGCAGTTTAGTGAAAAATGGTAGATTTCTAAGCTACTTGAATTGAAGCAGATAAATGTGTGAATATTATAAAGTGAGGCTGAAGCAAACTATTACAGCACTTCCTGGTCTCCCCTAATGATCCTCTTGAATCCTCTTCTGTAGTGCCTGGTCAGTGTCCGGCGACGCTGACGGTCGTGCCCTCCCGACGAGGATGCACTTCTGATAGAGACTGCTCTGGAGGACACAAATGCTGTCAATTTCCCTGTGGGTCCGCGTGTGTGCCACCTGTTTTCAGTGAGTTTTAATTATTGATGCATGCTATACGTCTTCCAGAAAAAAACCCTGAAAAAATGTTTTCACTCAGGAATTGCTAGTAAGTTTCACAAATAACTGCAAAGAAACCGCAAGTAACACATTGAACTAAACGTGAAACTATGAAGTAGATGGACTGAATATTCCGGTAAATCCTCCTACGAATTTTTTTTTTTTTTTTTTTCTCTTTCATACAGCGTATGAGACATTCAGTATTCAGTGATGTGGTTTCTCTGTCATGTGTCTCTATAACAGCAAAGCCAGGGGAGTGTCCAAGTACAAATTTTGGAGCAGGAATGTGTGCAGAGTTGTGTTCCTATGACAGTGACTGTCCGAACAATGAGAAATGCTGCTGCAATGGATGTGGACATCAGTGTATGGATCCATTTGCAGGTATTTGTTATATTAATGTTTGGGTCAGCTTCCTCATTTCAGTTTGTCTTGTTTTATAATTAATCGTTCTTAATGTAAAAATTATTTAGCCAATAGCACGGTTTAAAGTACAGGATGGTTTTACAAAATTAATACGAAAAATTATTAATACGATCATGATTAATAATTAAGAGGAGTAAAACTTGGTATTTGGGTTTTGTGCTGTATCTGAGACTGAATGCCTCTAAACAGACTGACTAAAGTTGACTATCTGGATCCCTCCAGGGAAGCCTGCAGCCGAACCCCGGAAGCCTCCAGGGAAGCCTGCAGCCGAACCACCAGGAAAGCCTCCAGGAAAGCCTGCAGCCGAACCACCAGGAAAACCACCAGGAAAGCCTCCAGGAAAGCCTGCAGCCGAACCACCAGGAAAGCCTCCAGGGAAGCCTGCAGCCGAACCACCAGGAAAGCCTCCAGGAAAGCCTGCAGCCGAACCTCCAGAGCCTTCTAACGAACTACCGGAGCTTTCTACAGAACTGCCTGAGCCTTCTGCTGAACTGCCTGAGCTGGAGCCTTCTACCGAACCTCCAGAGCCTTCAGACGAACTGCCAGTGACGCTTGCAGCCGAACCCCCGAAGCCTCCAGGAAAGCCTGCAGCCGAACCACCAGGAAAGCCTCCAGGAAAGCCTGCAGCCGAACCACCAGGAAAGCCTCCAGGAAAGCCTGCAGCCGAACCACCAGGAAAGCCTCCAGGAAAGCCTGCAGCCGAACCACCAGGAAAGCCTCCAGGAAAGCCTGCAGCCGAACCACCAGGAAAGCCTCCAGGAAAGCCTGCAGCCGAACCACCAGGAAAGCCTCCAGGAAAGCCTGCAGCCGAACCACCAGGAAAGCCACCAGGAAAGCCTCCAGGGAAGCCTGCAGCCGAACCACCAGGAAAGCCTCCAGGGAAGCCTGCAGCTGAACCTCCAGGAAAGCCTGCAGCCGAACCTCCAGAGCCTTCTAACGAACTACCGGAGCCTTCTACAGAACTGCCTGAGCTGGAGCCTTCTACCGAACCTCCGGAGCCTTCAGACGAACTGCCAGTGACGCCTGCAGCCAAACCCCCGAAGCCTCCAATGAAGCCTGCAGCCGAACCCCCGAAGCCTCCGGTGAAGCCTGCAGCTGAATCCCCGAAGCCTCCTGTGAAGCCTGCAGCCGAACCCCCGAAGCCTCCAGGAAAGCCTGCAGCCAAACCACCAGGAAAGCCTCCAGGAAAGCCTGCAGCCGAACCTCCAAAGCCTCCAGGAAAGCCTGCAGCCGAACCACCAGGAAAGCCTCCAGGAAAGCCTGCAGCCGAACCGCCAACTTACCCTTATGGGCAATGTCCTGGCCATAAGTAATGTGGCTGTGCATGCAGTTAACTGTGCTGATTTAACCATTGGATGTATGGTGTGTTTTCCCTGTTTATCACCAAATAAATCTCACACTTGTAAGACCATTTTCCTCTCTTTTTTTTTTTTAAGTGGGAAAACAAGGAATTTGATTTTGTATTCCAGTGTTAGTTTGGCTGTTCTCTCTCATAATGGCTCATTGGAATCAATGCATGAAATCCCACCCTCCAAAGCCTCGCCGCCTTCAAAACGCTTGAACACACAGCAGAGTCTGTAAAGTGTCACAAGATGAAAGACTGCACTAAATTGCCTCATGTCTACAATGCATAATATTACAGTGATAATGAATGTAAACAACTTGCAGTGCTCTAGTTGTACCACCTGACTGATGCAGATTCATTTCGCTGTTGACATGGAAACGTCTGAATCAAAATGCCATGATTGGATGAAGAATTCTATTATTGATTGCTATAGGATGTGAAGTTTCAACCAGTATTGCCTATTGACTAATAGTCTTCTGCATTCTGAAGCATTTTAGTGAAATTGTGTCTTCTAGTGGTCATTTTAGGAAGTTGCAACTTCAAGCCTATTAACAGATGATCCCTTTAGTTCCCTGCGACCAAATGAGTTCTGAATGCCTGTAATGCCGAGTTCACACTGCACAATTTTCAGAGTAGTCGGGTCACTGTTCTTTTCACACCGCACGACTATCTGGGGTAACGTTCAGTTGCTGCTGTGTGCACACTGCACCGATGACAGTTTCACACTGGAGTGGCTCAGTGGTTCATGTAGGTTGTCTACAAACCGGAAGGTTGGTGGTTCAACCTGTCGAGGTGTCCATGAGCAAGACACCTAACCCCAGCTGCTCCTGACGAGCTGGATGGCGCCTTGCATGGCTGATACCGCCGTCGGTGTATGAATGGGTAAATGTGAGGCAATATGTAAAGCGTAGATGGCCAAGCCATAATGCCAGAATAAAGAGATGTCAAAGGTTCGTCGATTGACTACAATAAAGCATGAATGGGCCAGTTCTCCTCACCAGACATTAGTCATAGACTGTAAATGGGCAATAACATATTTGATTAGCATCTTATCAGCCTTCTCTAAAAAACTCCCCTGACATCATCTTAGAAAATGTATATACAATTCATAGATTTAGAGATATCATCCTCAGATTTGAAATGAAGCATGACCACACCAGTGGCTACACTGTGGTTGTGGTTATAAGTTGTTATACTGCATTCACATAATATGTTTATACATTTAATACATACACTCTTAATATGTATTTTTTGTTTTTATGTTTCAGCTTTTATATCTCAATATTAATAAGAGTCTGATTAATTCTGAGTCTTGAACTGTAAACTGTCAAGAGTTGGCTTTCTAAATATATGTTGGTTATGTGTCTATTCAGAATGACTTTTTATTTTGGGTATGTAATGTATGCCCCACTTGCCAAAATTGGGTCTGTCTGGTAAGGGGTTAATGCCACAAACTTTAAGCTGAGGATAACATAACTCTAAGGCTAGCTCAGTCGGTAGAGCATCAGACTTTTAATCTGAGGGTTCAGGGTTCAAGTCCCTGCTTGGGTCTTGAAATCCATTGGGGTCTCCCCGTTCAGGTTCGAACCCTGCCGACTACGTGGCTCTTTGTCTGTTTCCGGCAGGAACTGTAACATCCAGGATCTTTGTACGAGCTGCATTTTTTTCCTCTAACATGGAAAACTGGGCAACCCACATCTCTTTTCAAGCCTGAAGTGAGCAGGTTTTTGTGTAGGTGAAGACATCGTTGAACTCCTTTTTGCCAACACAATATGTTAGCTGAGTGCATCCTCTGCTGCTCACATCCACATTGATGGTTGGCCCTGGTGTCCTCTGCTGCTCACTTCCAGAAAAGAAAATAGCATGTGACTCATTACCACTATCACTGATTCACTTTCAAGAGTAGTCGTGACCGAGAAGTTAAGGCGATGGCCTTGAAAACCATTGGGGTCTCCCCGCGCAGGTTCCAACCCTGCTGACTACGTGGCTCCTTGTCATTTTGTCTGATTGCGACAGGAGTTGTGACATCCAGGATCTTTGTACAAGCTGCTTTTTTTTCTAACAAGGAAATTGGGCTCTTTTCAAGCCTGAAGTGGGCATCGTTTCAAAAGGCCCAGATCATCACTCTTTCAATGTCAGTGTTCCTAGCTTTGGAAGGAGCAACCTATCTCTCTCGTCCCTTTATAAATTGTGGTCTTCATCCTTTAATGCCACAAACTTTAAGCTGACAAAGCATGAACACTTTAAGGAGAAAGTGCTGTTATATCCCAAGGGTGGCTGTTCCCTGGCAAAAGCCCGGTTAGCTCCAATGGTAGAGCATCATACTTTTAATCTGAGGGTCCAGGGTTCAAGTCCCTGTTCGGGTGAAGGTTTGTTGCAGACCTCCCCTAATCTCTGGCTGTGCTCTTCCCAACCTTTGAGGGAGATGGTCTTCCTCTTCAAGATAAGATGTAATGCTTGGTTACTAGCAGTGTTGGGGAGTAACGGAATACATGTACCGGCGTTACGTATTCAGAATACAAATTATGAGTAACTGTATTCCGTTACAGTTACAATTTAAATAGTTGGTATTTAGAATACAGTTACATCGTTGAAATCAATTTATTACATGACGATACTTCTCTGTTTCACGAGTTTATTCACTCTCTAAATAAATTAAGGCAACTCCATGCATTTCCCAGAAGCCCCAATATGAAAACGAAAAAAATGTGTGGTTTGCGTGATCAGTCACAATGGAGTCGGAAGAGGAGCAGCGGGAGCTAGAGGTAGAGATGGAGCCGAAACAACAGAGCCAGGGCAAGAATACGTTTCTATCTTGGAAATTCACATTCACATTAGCATTTCACAAGAGAACGAAATATAACTGTGCAGTGCAACCTCTGCTTGCCAGCAACCAACCTCCTTTCAGCGTCCAAAGACTCCACCTCCAACCTGAAGAAGCATCTTAAAGTAAGTTTTTTTCAAATACGTAGACCTACACCACAAAACTAGTTGAAGATCATTTTTTTTAATCGGTCAATTCCAGCGTTATGGACGTGAAATTTGCAGTCAAAACTTGAAATATAAATTCTCAGAAAATGAATTAATAACAATAGTGAAACGTCCGTTTATCCATACTCCCTTAATAAAGGAGTCCAGACATTAGAAAAATATCGGTCTACATGCGTTTTATATTTAATATGAGGGAATAAAAAAATCTTTAACTTTTAGGTGGCAACATTTTTTTTTTTTTTTTTGTAATTCTGTGAATTACACTGCGCAAACCAAAAGTAATACTACTCACCGGATGAAGAAGGGTAGGCTCTCCACAGAACATAAAATATTCATGTTATTTAATTTTTCGTATTCGCATTCATGAGGAAAAAAACAATGGTCGTGACAGTTCTCCGTTACGGACGTGAGCGCTCTGAAAGCAGCACTAAAAGACTGCTTTAAAACTTTCACAGAGACCTCAAACAGAAACACAAAGCCTTTCTTTAAAGTGAATTTCGTTTTCGTTTTTTAGAGCTTTCACCCTGCACGCGTTTGCAGTCCGTTTATCCGTTCCAGTTGCGGTGCGTATAGGCTACAGCAGTGCAGCGATCGTTTCCGCACCGAGTCTATTTCTGCTGTGCTGCAAACGCTGAATTAAAGTGACAGCACATGTTTCGTGGTCAAAATGAACACAGATTGAGCTGAAAATGTAGTAATTTAACCATAAATGCATTTAATTAAATTAAATAAAACTAAATTTAGTAATACCACCATTAATGTTTTTAATTAAGTACTGCTTTTTTTCACAGTCATCTTTTTACTTTAAGACCGGGGTAAAGCAATGAAAACAAGACGAAATAATGAACAACACTCGTCTGATTCGTGGAGGTTGAAAAACAAGTTATTTGTGGCATGCAAGATTTATTGTATTTAAATTTAAATGCTAAAAGAAAAGGCATGATAGTCGGCTGTGTTTGTCAATTTTAAGTTTTAATTTAAAATGTTTGCATTTTTAATATAAGGAGCCTACATAGTTAAATATGTTACCACTTGCTTGAACAACTTAATATATAATCTACACTGCTCAAAAAAATTAAGGGAACACTTAAACAACACAATGTAACTCCAAGTCAATCACACTTCTGTGAAATCAAACTGTCCACTTAGGAAGCAACACTGATTGACAATCAATTTCACATGCTGTTGTGCGAATGGAATAGACGACCGGTGGAAATTATAGGCAATTAGCAAGACACCCCCAATAAAGGAGTGGTTCTGCAGGTGGTGACCACAGACCACTTCTCAGTTCCTATGCTTTCTGGCTGATGTTTTGGTCACTTTTGAATGCTGGCGGTGCTTTCACTCTAGTGGTAGCATGAGACGGAGTCTACAACCCACACAAGTGGCTCAGGTAGTGCAGCTCATCCAGGATGGCACATCAATGCGAGCTGTTTCAAGAAGGTTTGCTGTGTCTGTCAGCATAGTGTCCAGAGCATAGTGTCCAGAGGCGCTACCAGGAGACAGGCCAGTACATCAGGAGACGTGGAGGAGGCCGTAGGAGGGCAACCATCCAGCAGCAGGACCGCTACTTCCGCCTTTGTGCAAGGAGGAGCAGGAGGAACACTGCCAGAGCCCTGCAAAATGACCTCCAGTAGGCCACAAATGTGCATGTGTCTGCTCAAACGGTCAGAAACAGACTCCATGAGGGTGGTATGAGGGACCGACGTCCACAGGTGGGGGTTGTGCTTACAGCCCAACACCGTACAGGACGTTTGGCATTTGCCAGAGAACACCAAGATTGGCAAATTCGCCACTGGCGCCCTGTGCTCTTCACAGATGAAAGCAGGTTCACACTGAGCACATGTGACAGACGTGACAGAGTCTGGAGACGCCATGGACAACGTTCTGCTGCCTGCTTTCATCTGTGAAGAGCACAGGGCGCCAGTGGCGAATTTGCCAATCTTGGTGTTCTCTGGCAAATGCCAAACGTCCTGCACGGTGTTGGGCTGTAAGCACAACCCCCACCTGTGGACGTCGGTCCCTCATACCACCCTCATGGAGTCTGTTTCTGACCGTTTGAGCAGACACATGCACATTTGTGGCCTACTGGAGGTCATTTTGCAGGGCTCTGGCAGTGTTCCTCCTGCTCCTCCTTGCAAAAAGGCGGAGGTAGCGGTCCTGCTGCTGGGTTGTTGGCCTCCTCCACGTCTCCTGATGTACTGGCCTGTCTCCTGGTAGCGCCTCCTTGCTCTGGACACTATGCTGACAGACACAGCAAACCTTCTTGCCACAGCTCGCATTGATGTGCCATCCTGGATGAGCTGCACTACCTGAGCCACTTGTGTGGGTTGTAGACTCCGTCTCATGCTACCACTAGAGTGAAAGCACCGCCAGCATTCAAAAGTGACCAAAACATCAGCCAGAAAGCATAGGAACTGAGAAGTGGTCTGTGGTCACCACCTGCAGAACCACTCCTTTATTGGGGGTGTCTTGCTAATTGCCTATAATTTCCACCGGTCGTCTATTCCATTCGCACAACAGCATGTGAAATTGATTGTCAATCAGTGTTGCTTCCTAAGTGGACAGTTTAATTTCACAGAAGTGTGATTGACTTGGAGTTACATTGTGTTGTTTAAGTGTTCCCTTAATTTTTTTGAGCAGTGTATATAGAAGTAATGCATTGATTAATACGTTGTTTAAATTGTTTAAACTTGAATACGTCTATTAAAGAGTGTATATGTGTAGGCTACAAAGAGAATTGCACCGGTGACCAAACTTTTTTAAAAATAAAAGTTGCTGATAACTTCTGGATTTGAAATACAAATATTGTGTAGGCCTATGTGTTTGTGGTACAGCCACGGATCAGTTACGCACTGCAAACGCAGCATATGTGAAAGCACTACAGCGCGTGCTGCTCCTGCACCGCATACGCACTGCACACAGAGTATGTGTGAAATGGGCGCGTATAAGGTAGAAGGCCCTACTTGCCTCACAGACATGTCTACTTTTAAACAGAACAATTCAACACGAAAGAACTGCTCTCTGCATGTAATCCGTATGAAATGTGCATTTCTCTCTGGCGCGTTCACTAGGCTACTGCGAAGATCACGAGTCAGCATCGTCAACTTCATCTTTGTAACCGACACTGACAAAGAAAACACTTGTTTATTAATGAACAATTAAAATATCTCCTTTCTATATTTGACATAGGCTATTCATAATTATTACTTTTGCTGGTTCTTTGTGACAGCTTTTAGGTGCTTTATTGGCATATCACCACCGCATCACCAGGCCTGTTTATTAAGCAGGATTTGATGGCCAACACTTATAAAATGCAATTCAATGTGGAAGTAATCCAAGTATTCAGAATACGTTACTCAGATTGAGTAACGTAACGGAATAAGTTACAAATGACATTTTTGGGCATGTATTCTGTATTCTGTAACGAAATACGTTTTGAAAGTATCCTTCCCAACACTGGTTACTAGGGACTTTAAGCAACAGCTGCTGATGGAACGGCAACGGCAACGGCAGCCGGAAGTAAGCGTTAACTGCCGTAGCTAAAGAGCGCAAAAATCACTAAGCAACAGTAAAGAGGACGGCGTAGGGGTAATTTAATCATCAAACAAAATACAAAAAAAGGAAGTGATTTTTGAGCAAGAGAAGGGTTGCTTTTGGCATTTAATGATATACAGAAACGATTACAATGCCACATAACCTAAAACATAACATTAACTTTCTTAATCTGTCATGTAGTAACGACTACGGCAAATCAGCTGTTCTCCCGTAGTAGACGGTTACAGTAGAACGTCGCGAGGTAGCAGTTAATGTCGCGCGTGCGCAATAGAACGACAGAATGCCATTGCCGTTCCACCAGAGGCCGTTGCTTAAAGTCCCTACTGTCTGAGCAAGCGGTGGTGGGGGACTTTGAGAGAACTGAGCTGAAGCTTGCCGTTGACACTGTTTGTGCAGGCCCGGGGCGAGTGGAAAGATTGCTTTCTCTGTATAGCATTTAGTACTCTGCGTTGTGCGGGCAGCATCCCCAGTCCAAATCCGGATCATGGCAGTCTTTTCGTGTAGGTGAAGACGTCGCTGAACTCCTTTTTGCCAACACAATATTTTCGCCGGGTTGATCCTCTGCTGCTCACATTGATCCACATTGATAGTTGGCCCCGGTGTTCTCTGATGCTCAAATCCAGAAATGAAAATAGCATGTGACTCACTGGCGGGAGTAGTCGTGGCCGAGAGGTTAAGGCGATGGACTCGAAATCCATTGGGGTCTCCCCGCGCAGGTTCGAACCCTGCCGACTACGTGGCTCCTTGTCTATTTGCGACAGGAATTGTGACATCCAGGAGCTTTGTACGAGCTGCTTTTTTTCTCTAACACAGAAAATTGGGCAACCCACATCTCTGTTCAAGCCTGAAGTGAGCAGGTTTTTGTGTAGGTGAAGACGTCGTTAGTTTATAAATAAGTGTTGGCACACCTGTCCGAGTGGCGCTACAAATTCTTCTAAAATCTGATTTTATTTCGGGCATGTTAAATTAGCGTTCGACAAACGCGAACAAACTTTTATTTATTTATGTACACTCACAATAACAATTAAATGTTGTGCTTTTGTAAAATAAAGAAAACAAACAGGGTGCGCTTTCTGCCGTCTCGGTCTCCGTCACAGAAATTAACCAAAACTCTATGGCAGGGGTCGGCAACCTAACCCCTCATTTACACTGCACACGTCTGCGGCACATTACGGCTCCGACAAGGTTTTATTCCGTCCACCACACGGTGCCAACTCACACCAGGAGCATTTCAGAAGCGAAGCGACTGGATGCGTGAGACCACGTGATTTGCCTGTCCGACGTGGTTTTTCTTGATTTTGGGGGTTTCTACCTTACAGTCTATGCTTTCTACCAAGGATATATTGGTGTGCAATACAATTGGGAGTCTGCACATGGTGTTTATTTTGAAATTGACAGTGTTTTTTAACTTTTATTTTGTATTTCCGGTGCGACTTGGACGCGCGTCCGTCAAAAATAGACTAGGCGCCTATATTTAGCGAAGCGGCGCGGAGAGCCGTTTCTGGGAAGCTTCTGAAACGCGCCGCGTCGCGGCCGGTGTAAACACAAGCATTGACTAGAATGGGCGCGATCAGCTCCGGTAGCCGTGTCGCAGCCGTAATGCGCCGCAGATGTGTGCAGTGTAAATGAGGGGTAAGGCACGCGTGCCCGCTGGCACACAAGCAACACATGCGAGAGAAGTGTATGTATTTCATTCAGATAAAGTAGTCTACCTGCACACAGATCTACATTTTGATGTAATAATTCCTCATAGTAAAAAAAGCGTATTTTATTAAGTTAGGAGTAGAGATGCACCGATTGATCCGCTGGTGACCGGAATTGGCCGATTTTCACGTGACATATGCCGATTTTATGCCGGTCAAATGCACTCGGGCTCCCCATGATTAACATCGCGCAACATCAGCATCACACGTGCACGTGTAATATTTTTTTTTCGCCGTGCATGTTAATCAATGAGTGCATTCACACCGCGAGCAGGAGCAGCGCGTGAGCGCCCCACAGGAGCAATGAAGCGAGTCTATTTTGTCTGCGCTGCTCACGCTCAATTAAAGTGAAAGCACACTTTTGATGAACAAAATAAATATGATTTCAAACAAAAGTGCCCAAAATGCACAGAATGTGCATGTCTAGTGTGTTTTAACAAGAACTGGATTAGGTTATGTCAGAAAAGAAAATGAAGACTCAAAAATATTTATATAAAATGTACCCATTTAAACTTGTTTTTATTATTCAGTTTGATATGGTATTTTATGAAAAAAATATATATATAGAAAAAAAAATATTTGTGTGGGCTGTAAAGTGGTTAGAAAAAATGACATCGGAATCGGCTAAAATCGGTATCGGCAGGTCAAACTCAATGGGAAATCGGAATCGGCCTAGAAAATTGTAATCGGTGCATCTCTAGTTAGGAGTTATAAATACTATTAAATTGTCTATCTAAATCTAAAACAAATTTCAAGAGAAATATTTAAATTTCTGTACTATTTCTGTGTAAGCCATTATGAAAATGTAAAATGTTTGTGTATTTATATGAGTGTGTGCGTTTATATATATATATATATATATATATATATAGGCTATGTGTGTGTTGTGGCACAGTGATGAACTCGGAAACTTAAAAATGGCACTTTATGACAAAAAGGTTGCTGACCCCTGCTCTATAGGCTACTTGCCTCGGTCACGATAAGAAATATGTCTATAGAAAGCTTTGAGTGAACAAATATTATCTGATTATGCAATCCATATGAAACCATCCAATATTAAATTGGCTATGATATAACCGTGGCTGTGTATTCCCCTATATTCACTACAGTGGCTGGAAACATTGTTTTCATTCATAATTACTTGCATGGATTCAAATCAATCAGCAATTGAAAAATTCAGATTCAAATAATAGACATGCCCGTGTTTCTTGATGATCAATGCAGATTTATGCCAGTCTCCAGTAGAGATCCATTTCCTGGAGAGTTTAGGTGTAGGAGTTTAGTCATAATTACAACTTGTAACTTGTGGTAGAACTCCGACTTGTACCACGTGATCGCTGTACCACCTGACCACTGCAGATTAATTTGCCGTTGATAGTGTTGCCATAAAAACAATCAATCATCTCCTAATTACGGTCATTATTACGACATCCAACCCTAATCAAACACACCTGAACAAGCTAATCAAGGTCTTCAAGATTAGGCTATATTAGAAAGCTACAGGCAAATGAATTTCATTAGGGTTGGAGTTACCCAGACCCCCAATTGGATCTTTAAAAACGCATTTTCAAAAAGTGTTTTAAACTCTTTTGATAGCGTTTGGTTTGGGACTCAGCTGATATTTTGATGCAGCAACAGGGATTTTTCTTTGTAGTTTTGTGGTCCTTGCTGTCCGCCCCTCCTGACTCACTAATTCAGTGCATCTTCCAGCAGAGTTGATTTTGAGATTTTTGCAGGTTGAGAGGATGACAGCTCAAGTGTACTGCTCGTTTAGTGCTGTTTTATTGTGTCTGTCTGCTTGTTTGAGCGCAACAGATGCTGGAGTCCTAGGTGAGAAGTTCTTTTAGCTTCATTACGCAGCCTGAAGAAGTGCATAAATAAAGTGCCTTACAAAATTTGATTTCAGACACATCTGCTTACAAAAATACAGTACAGACGTCAAGTGGAAGTTCATCTTTGAATGTTGGTTTAGTTTTAATAATAAGCAAAGTGTAAATATGCAAACTGTCATAAGTTTATGCATTGTACAAGTAACCCATATAATCACTAATAGGCATTTTTGTTTACTGTTAAACACGAACATTAGTGTTACAATATGGCTGCAAAATTGTTACCGGACTGTATCAATCCTGAGTTTAAACTTTTGCTTAAGGTTTTTTTGTTTTAAGAAATGCATAAGCCTACAATATAACGTGGGGAGCTAATTATAACCGATAACTCTGCATTTTACATATATAGTGGGTTTCTATATTTGTTTTGTTTTCTGTTGAGTAGCTTATTAAAATGCTTAAAAGGAAATGAGGGTGGTCATTGCCAACCGCCATTAAAAGAAAGAGGGTGGTCATGGGGATGGCATCATTTTTGAAGATGTACACCAGTAAATTTGTATACAACATATTAACTGATGTCCATGCTTTCTATCAGCATTGCACTATTATTCACTCTACTACAGTGGGGTAGGTTGTATCTGCACTCAGTCTTTGAAACCGATTGATGCAGTTTAGTGAAAAATGGTAGATTTCTAAGCTACTTGAATTGAAGCAGATAAATGTGTGAATATTATAAAGTGAGGCTGAAGCAAACTATTACAGCACTTCCTGGTCTCCCCTAATGATCCTCTTGAATCCTCTTCTGTAGTGCCTGGTCAGTGTCCGGCGACGCTGACGGTCGTGCCCTCCCGACGAGGATGCACTTCTGATAGAGACTGCTCTGGAGGACACAAATGCTGTCAATTTCCCTGTGGGTCCGCGTGTGTGCCACCTGTTTTCAGTGAGTTTTAATTATTGATGCATGCTATACGTCTTCCAGAAAAAAACCCTGAAAAAATGTTTTCACTCAGGAATTGCTAGTAAGTTTCACAAATAACTGCAAAGAAACCGCAAGTAACACATTGAACTAAACGTGAAACTATGAAGTAGATGGACTGAATATTCCGGTAAATCCTCCTACGATTTTTTTTTTTTTTTTTTCTCTTTCATACAGCGTATGAGACATTCAGTATTCAGTGATGTGGTTTCTCTGTCATGTGTCTCTATAACAGCAAAGCCAGGGGAGTGTCCAAGTACAAATTTTGGAGCAGGAATGTGTGCAGAGTTGTGTTCCTATGACAGTGACTGTCCGAACAATGAGAAATGCTGCTGCAATGGATGTGGACATCAGTGTATGGATCCATTTGCAGGTATTTGTTATATTAATGTTTGGGTCAGCTTCCTCATTTCAGTTTGTCTTGTTTTAGAATTAATCGTTCTCAATGTAAAAATTATTTAGCCAATAGCACGGTTTAAAGTACAGGATGGCTTTACAAAATTAATACGAAAAATTATTAATACGATCATGATTAATAATTAAGAGGAGTAAAACTTGGTATTTGGGTTTTGTGCTGTATCTGAGACTGAATGCCTCTAAACAGACTGACTAAAGTTGACTATCTGGATCCCTCCAGGGAAGCCTGCAGCCGAACCCCGGAAGCCTCCAGGGAAGCCTGCAGCCGAACCACCAGGAAAGCCTCCAGGAAAGCCTGCAGCCGAACCACCAGGAAAACCACCAGGAAAGCCTCCAGGGAAGCCTGCAGCCGAACCACCAGGAAAGCCTCCAGGGAAGCCTGCAGCCGAACCACCAGGAAAGCCTCCAGGGAAGCCTGCAGCCGAACCACCAGGAAAGCCTCCAGGAAAGCCTGCAGCCGAACCTCCAGAGCCTTCTAACGAACTACCGGAGCTTTCTACAGAACTGCCTGAGCCTTCTGCTGAACTGCCTGAGCTAGAGCCTTCTACCGAACCCCCAGAGCCTTCAGACGAACTGCCAGTGACGCTTGCAGCCGAACCCCCGAAGCCTCCAGGAAAGCCTGCAGCCGAACCACCAGGAAAGCCTCCAGGAAAGCCTGCAGCCGAACCACCAGGAAAGCCTCCAGGAAAGCCTGCAGCCGAACCTCCAGGAAAGCCTGCAGCCGAACCACCAGGAAAGCCTCCAGGAAAGCCTGCAGCCGAACCACCAGGAAAACCACCAGGAAAACCTCCAGGAAAGCCTGCAGCCGAACCACCAGGAAAGCCTCCAGGAAAGCCTGCAGCCGAACCACCAGGAAAGCCACCAGGAAAGCCTCCAGGGAAGCCTGCAGCCGAACCACCAGGAAAGCCTCCAGGGAAGCCTGCAGCTGAACCTCCAGGAAAGCCTGCAGCCGAACCTCCAGAGCCTTCTAACGAACTACCGGAGCCTTCTACAGAACTGCCTGAGCTGGAGCCTTCTACCGAACCTCCGGAGCCTTCAGACGAACTGCCAGTGACGCCTGCAGCCAAACCCCCGAAGCCTCCAATGAAGCCTGCAGCCGAACCCCCGAAGCCTCCGGTGAAGCCTGCAGCTGAATCCCCGAAGCCTCCTGTGAAGCCTGCAGCCGAACCCCCGAAGCCTCCAGGAAAGCCTGAAGCCAAACCACCAGGAAAGCCTGCAGCCGAACCTCCAAAGCCTCCAGGAAAGCCTGCAGCCGAACCTCCAAAGCCTCCAGGAAAGCCTGCAGCCGAACCACCAGGAAAGCCTGCAGCCGAACCGCCAACTTACCCTTATGGGCAATGTCCTGGCCATAAGTAATGTGGCTGTGCATGCAGTTAACTGTGCTGATTTAACCATTGGATGTATGGTGTGTTTTCCCTGTTTATCACCAAATAAATCTCACACTTGTAAGACCATTTTCCTCTCTTTTTTTTTTTAAGTGGGAAAACAAGGAATTTGATTTTGTATTCCAGTGTTAGTTTGGCTGTTCTCTCTCATAATGGCTTATTGGAATCAATGCATGAAATCCCACCCTCCAAAGCCTCGCCGCCTTCAAAACGCTTGAACACACAGCAGAGTCTGTAAAGTGTCACAAGATGAAAGACTGCACTAAATTGCCTCATGTCTACAATGCATAATATTACAGTGATAATGAATGTAAACAACTTGCAGTGCTCTAGTTGTACCACCTGACTGATGCAGATTCATTTCGCTGTTGACATGGAAACGTCTGAATCAAAATGCCATGATTGGATGAAGAATTCTATTATTGATTGCTATAGGATGTGAAGTTTCAACCAGTATTGCCTATTGACTAATAGTCTTCTGCATTCTGAAGCATTTTAGTGAAATTGTGTCTTCTAGTGGTCATTTTAGGAAGTTGCAACTTCAAGCCTATTAACAGATGATCCCTTTAGTTACCTGCGACCAAATGAGTTCTGAATGCCTGTAATGCCGAGTTCACACTGCACAATTTTCAGAGTAGTCGGGTCACTGTTCTTTTCACACCGCACGACTATCTGGGGTAACGTTCAGTTGCTGCTGTGTGCACACTGCACCGATGACAGTTTCACACTGGAGTGGCTCAGTGGTTCATGTAGGTTGTCTACAAACCGGAAGGTTGGTGGTTCAACCTGTCGAGGTGTCCATGAGCAAGACACCTAACCCCAGCTGCTCCTGACGAGCTGGATGGCGCCTTGCATGGCTGATACCGCCGTCGGTGTATGAATGGGTAAATGTGAGGCAATATGTAAAGCGTAGATGGCCAAGCCATAATGCCAGAATAAAGAGATGTCAAAGGTTCGTCGATTGACTACAATAAAGCATGAATGGGCCAGTTCTCCTCACCAGACATTAGTCATAGACTGTAAATGGGCAATAACATAATTGATTAGCATCTTATCAGCCTTCTCTAAAAAACTCCCCTGACATCATCTTAGAAAATGTATATACAATTCATAGATTTAGAGATATCATCCTCAGATTTGAAATGAAGCATGACCACACCAGTGGCTACACTGTGGTTGTGGTTATAAGTTGTTATACTGCATTCACATAATATGTTTATACATTTAATACATACACTCTTAATATGTATTTTTTGTTTTTATGTTTCAGCTTTTATATCTCAATATTAATAAGAGTCTGATTAATTCTGAGTCTTGAACTGTAAACTGTCAAGAGTTGGCTTTCTAAATATATGTTGGTTATGTGTCTATTCAGAATGACTTTTTATTTTGGGTATGTAATGTATGCCCCACTTGCCAAAATTGGGTCTGTCTGGTAAGGGGTTAATGCCACAAACTTTAAGCTGAGGATAACATAACTCTAAGGCTAGCTCAGTCGGTAGAGCATCAGACTTTTAATCTGAGGGTTCAGGGTTCAAGTCCCTGCTTGGGTCTTGAAATCCATTGGGGTCTCCCCGCGCAGGTTCGAACCCTGCCGACTACGTGGCTCTTTGTCTGTTTCCGGCAGGAACTGTAACATCCAGGATCTTTGTACGAGCTGCATTTTTTTCCTCTAACATGGAAAACTGGGCAACCCACATCTCTTTTCAAGCCTGAAGTGAGCAGGTTTTTGTGTAGGTGAAGACATCGTTGAACTCCTTTTTGCCAACACAATATGTTAGCTGAGTGCATCCTCTGCTGCTCACATCCACATTGATGGTTGGCCCTGGTGTCCTCTGCTGCTCACTTCCAGAAAAGAAAATAGCATGTGACTCATTACCACTATCACTGATTCACTTTCAAGAGTAGTCGTGACCGAGAAGTTAAGGCGATGGCCTTGAAAACCATTGGGGTCTCCCCGCGCAGGTTCCAACCCTGCTGACTACGTGGCTCCTTGTCATTTTGTCTGATTGCGACAGGAGTTGTGACATCCAGGATCTTTGTACAAGCTGCTTTTTTTTCTAACAAGGAAATTGGGCTCTTTTCAAGCCTGAAGTGGGCATCGTTTCAAAAGGCCCAGATCATCACTCTTTCAATGTCAGTGTTCCTAGCTTTGGAAGGAGCAACCTATCTCTCTCGTCCCTTTATAAATTGTGGTCTTCATCCTTTAATGCCACAAACTTTAAGCTGACAAAGCATGAACACTTTAAGGAGAAAGTGCTGTTATATCCCAAGGGTGGCTGTTCCCTGGCAAAAGCCCGGTTAGCTCCAATGGTAGAGCATCATACTTTTAATCTGAGGGTCCAGGGTTCAAGTCCCTGTTCGGGTGAAGGTTTGTTGCAGACCTCCCCTAATCTCTTGCTGTGCTCTTCCCAACCTTTGAGGGAGATGGTCTTCCTCTTCAAGATAAGATGTAATGCTTGGTTACTAGCAGTGTTGGGGAGTAACGGAATACATGTACCGGCGTTACGTATTCAGAATACAAATTATGAGTAACTGTATTCCGTTACAGTTACAATTTAAATAGTTGGTATTTAGAATACAGTTACATCGTTGAAATCAATTTATTACATGACGATACTTCTCTGTTTCACGAGTTTATTCACTCTCTAAATAAATTAAGGCAACTCCATGCATTTCCCAGAAGCCCCAATATGAAAACGAAAAAAATGTGTGGTTTGCGTGATCAGTCACAATGGAGTCGGAAGAGGAGCAGCGGGAGCTAGAGGTAGAGATGGAGCCGAAACAACAGAGCCAGGGCAAGAATACGTTTCTATCTTGGAAATTCACATTCACATTAGCATTTCACAAGAGAACGAAATATAACTGTGCAGTGCAACCTCTGCTTGCCAGCAACCAACCTCCTTTCAGCGTCCAAAGACTCCACCTCCAACCTGAAGAAGCATCTTAAAGTAAGTTTTTTTCAAATACGTAGACCTACACCACAAAACTAGTTGAAGATCATTTTTTTTAATCGGTCAATTCCAGCGTTATGGACGTGAAATTTGCAGTCAAAACTTGAAATATAAATTCTCAGAAAATGAATTAATAACAATAGTGAAACGTCCGTTTATCCATACTCCCTTAATAAAGGAGTCCAGACATTAGAAAAATATCGGTCTACATGCGTTTTATATTTAATATGAGGGAATAAAAAAATCTTTAACTTTTAGGTGGCAACATTTTTTTTGTTTTTTTGTAATTCTGTGAATTACACTGCGCAAACCAAAAGTATTACTACTCACCGGATGAAGAAGGGTAGGCTCTCCACAGAACATAAAATATTCATGTTATTTAATTTTTCGTATTCGCATTCATGAGGAAAAAAACAATGGTCGTGACAGTTCTCCGTTACGGACGTGAGCGCTCTGAAAGCAGCACTAAAAGACTGCTTTAAAACTTTCACAGAGACCTCAAACAGAAACACAAAGCCTTTCTTTAAAGTGAATTTCGTTTTCGTTTTTTAGAGCTTTCACCCTGCACGCGTTTGCAGTCCGTTTATCCGTTCCAGTTGCGGTGCGTATAGGCTACAGCAGTGCAGCGATCGTTTCCGCACCGAGTCTATTTCTGCTGTGCTGCAAACGCTGAATTAAAGTGACAGCACATGTTTCGTGGTCAAAATGAACACAGATTGAGCTGAAAATGTAGTAATTTAACCATAAATGCATTTAATTAAATTAAATAAAACTAAATTTAGTAATACCACCATTAATGTTTTTAATTAAGTACTGCTTTTTTTCACAGTCATCTTTTTACTTTAAGACCGGGGTAAAGCAATGAAAACAAGACGAAATAATGAACAACACTCGTCTGATTCGTGGAGGTTGAAAAACAAGTTATTTGTGGCATGCAAGATTTATTGTATTTAAATTTAAATGCTAAAAGAAAAGGCATGATAGTCGGCTGTGTTTGTCAATTTTAAGTTTTAATTTAAAATGTTTGCATTTTTAATATAAGGAGCCTACATAGTTAAATATGTTACCACTTGCTTGAACAACTTAATATATAATCTATATAGAAGTAATGCATTGATTAATACGTTGTTTAAATTGTTTAAACTTGAATACGTCTATTAAAGAGTGTATATGTGTAGGCTACAAAGAGAATTGCACCGGTGACCAAACTTTTTTAAAAATAAAAGTTGCTGATAACTTCTGGATTTGAAATACAAATATTGTGTAGGCCTATGTGTTTGTGGTACAGCCACGGATCAGTTACGCACTGCAAACGCAGCATATGTGAAAGCACTACAGCGCGTGCTGCTCCTGCACCGCATACGCACTGCACACAGAGTATGTGTGAAATGGGCGCGTATAAGGTAGAAGGCCCTACTTGCCTCACAGACATGTCTACTTTTAAACAGAACAATTCAACACGAAAGAACTGCTCTCTGCATGTAATCCGTATGAAATGTGCATTTCTCTCTGGCGCGTTCACTAGGCTACTGCGAAGATCACGAGTCAGCATCGTCAACTTCATCTTTGTAACCGACACTGACAAAGAAAACACTTGTTTATTAATAAACAATTAAAATATCTCCTTTCTATATTTGACATAGGCTATTCATAATTATTACTTTTGCTGGTTCTTTGTGACAGCTTTTAGGTGCTTTATTGGCATACGCATCACCACCGCATCACCAGGCCTGTTTATTAAGCAGGATTTGATGGCCAACACTTATAAAATGCAATTCAATGTGGAAGTAATCCAAGTATTCAGAATACGTTACTCAGATTGAGTAACGTAACGGAATAAGTAACAAATGACATTTTTGGGCATGTATTCTGTATTCTGTAACGAAATACGTTTTGAAAGTATCCTTCCCAACACTGGTTACTAGGGACTTTAAGCAACAGCTGCTGATGGAACGGCAACGGCAACGGCAGCCGGAAGTAAGCGTTAACTGCCGTAGCTAAAGAGCGCAAAAATCACTAAGCAACAGTAAAGAGGACGGCGTAGGGGTAATTTAATCATCAAACAAAATACAAAAAAAGGAAGTGATTTTTGAGCAAGAGAAGGGTTGCTTTTGGCATTTAATGATATACAGAAATGATTACAATGCCACATAACCTAAAACATAACATTAACTTTCTTAATCTGTCATGTAGTAACGACTACGGCAAATCAGCTGTTCTCCCGTAGTAGACGGTTACAGTAGAACGTCGCGAGGTAGCAGTTAATGTCGCGCGTGCGCAATAGAACGACAGAATGCCATTGCCGTTCCACCAGAGGCCGTTGCTTAAAGTCCCTACTGTCTGAGCAAGCGGTGGTGGGGGACTTTGAGAGAACTGAGCTGAAGCTTGCCGTTGACACTGTATGTGCAGGCCCGGGGCGAGTGGAAAGATTGCTTTCTCTGTATAGCATTTAGTACTCTGCGTTGTGCGGGCAGCATCCCCAGTCCAAATCCGGATCATGGCAGTCTTTTCGTGTAGGTGAAGACGTCGCTGAACTCCTTTTTGCCAACACAATATTTTCGCCGGGTTGATCCTCTGCTGCTCACATTGATCCACATTGATAGTTGGCCCCGGTGTTCTCTGATGCTCAAATCCAGAAATGAAAATAGCATGTGACTCACTGGCGGGAGTAGTCGTGGCCGAGAGGTTAAGGCGATGGACTCGAAATCCATTGGGGTCTCCCCGCGCAGGTTCGAACCCTGCCGACTACGTGGCTCCTTGTCTATTTGCGACAGGAATTGTGACATCCAGGAGCTTTGTACGAGCTGCTTTTTTTCTCTAACACAGAAAATTGGGCAACCCACATCTCTGTTCAAGCCTGAAGTGAGCAGGTTTTTGTGTAGGTGAAGACGTCGTTAGTTTATAAATAAGTGTTGGCACACCTGTCCGAGTGGCGCTACAAATTCTTCTAAAATCTGATTTTATTTCGGGCATGTTAAATTAGCGTTCGACAAACGCGAACAAACTTTTAGTTATTTATGTACACTCACAATAACAATTAAATGTTGTGCTTTTGTAAAATAAAGAAAACAAACAGGGTGCGCTTTCTGCCGTCTCGGTCTCCGTCACAGAAATTAACCAAAACTCTATGGCAGGGGTCGGCAACCTAACCCCTCATTTACACTGCACACGTCTGCGGCGCATTACGGCTCCGACAAGGTTTTATTCCGTCCACCACACGGTGCCAACTCACACCAGGAGCATTTCAGAAGCGAAGCGACTGGATGCGTGAGACCACGTGATTTGCCTGTCCGACGTGGTTTTTCTTGATTTTGGGGGTTTCTACCTTACAGTCTATGCTTTCTACCAAGGATATATTGGTGTGCAATACAATTGGGAGTCTGCACATGGTGTTTATTTTGAAATTGACAGTGTTTTTTAACTTTTATTTTGTATTTCCGGTGCGACTTGGACGCGCGTCCGTCAAAAATAGACTAGGCGCCTATATTTAGCGAAGCGGCGCGGAGAGCCGTTTCTGGGAAGCTTCTGAAACGCGCCGCGTCGCGGCCGGTGTAAACACAAGCATTGACTAGAATGGGCGCGATCAGCTCCGGTAGCCGTGTCGCAGCCGTAATGCGCCGCAGATGTGTGCAGTGTAAATGAGGGGTAAGGCACGCGTGCCCGCTGGCACACAAGCAACACATGCGAGAGAAGTGTATGTATTTCATTCAGATAAAGTAGTCTACCTGCACACAGATCTACATTTTGATGTAATAATTCCTCATAGTAAAAAAAGCGTATTTTATTAAGTTAGGAGTAGAGATGCACCGATTGATCCGCTGGTGACCGGAATTGGCCGATTTTCACGTGACATATGCCGATTTTATGCCGGTCAAATGCACTCGGGCTCCCCATGATTAACATCGCGCAACATCAGCATCACACGTGCACGTGTAATATTTTTTTTTCGCCGTGCATGTTAATCAATGAGTGCATTCACACCGCGAGCAGGAGCAGCGCGTGAGCGCCCCACAGGAGCAATGAAGCGAGTCTATTTTGTCTGCGCTGCTCACGCTCAATTAAAGTGAAAGCACACTTTTGATGAACAAAATAAATATGATTTCAAACAAAAGTGCCCAAAATGCACAGAATGTGCATGTCTAGTGTGTTTTAACAAGAACTGGATTAGGTTATGTCAGAAAAGAAAATGAAGACTCAAAAATATTTATATAAAATGTACCCATTTAAACTTGTTTTTATTATTCAGTTTGATATGGTATTTTATGAAAAAAATATATATATAGAAAAAAAAATATTTGTGTGGGCTGTAAAGTGGTTAGAAAAAATGACATCGGAATCGGCTAAAATCGGTATCGGCAGGTCAAACTCAATGGGAAATCGGAATCGGCCTAGAAAATTGTAATCGGTGCATCTCTAGTTAGGAGTTATAAATACTATTAAATTGTCTATCTAAATCTAAAACAAATTTCAAGAGAAATATTTAAATTTCTGTACTATTTCTGTGTAAGCCATTATGAAAATGTAAAATGTTTGTGTATTTATATGAGTGTGTGCGTTTATATATATATATATATATAGGCTATGTGTGTGTTGTGGCACAGTGATGAACTCGGAAACTTAAAAATGGCACTTTATGACAAAAAGGTTGCTGACCCCTGCTCTATAGGCTACTTGCCTCGGTCACGATAAGAAATATGTCTATAGAAAGCTTTGAGTGAACAAATATTATCTGATTATGCAATCCATATGAAACCATCCAATATTAAATTGGCTATGATATAACCGTGGCTGTGTATTCCCCTATATTCACTACAGTGGCTGGAAACATTGTTTTCATTCATAATTACTTGCATGGATTCAAATCAATCAGCAATTGAAAAATTCAGATTCAAATAATAGACATGCCCGTGTTTCTTGATGATCAATGCAGATTTATGCCAGTCTCCAGTAGAGATCCATTTCCTGGAGAGTTTAGGTGTAGGAGTTTAGTCATAATTACAACTTGTAACTTGTGGTAGAACTCCGACTTGTACCACGTGATCGCTGTACCACCTGACCACTGCAGATTAATTTGCCGTTGATAGTGTTGCCATAAAAACAATCAATCATCTCCTAATTACGGTCATTATTACGACATCCAACCCTAATCAAACACACCTGAACAAGCTAATCAAGGTCTTCAAGATTAGGCTATATTAGAAAGCTACAGGCAAATGAATTTCATTAGGGTTGGAGTTACCCAGACCCCCAATTGGATCTTTAAAAACGCATTTTCAAAAAGTGTTTTAAACTCTTTTGATAGCGTTTGGTTTGGGACTCAGCTGATATTTTGATGCAGCAACAGGGATTTTTCTTTGTAGTTTTGTGGTCCTTGCTGTCCGCCCCTCCTGACTCACTAATTCAGTGCATCTTCCAGCAGAGTTGATTTTGAGATTTTTGCAGGTTGAGAGGATGACAGCTCAAGTGTACTGCTCGTTAAGTGCTGTTTTATTGTGTCTGTCTGCTTGTTTGAGCGCAACAGATGCTGGAGTCCTAGGTGAGAAGTTCTTTTAGCTTCATTACGCAGCCTGAAGAAGTGCATAAATAAAGTGCCTTACAAAATTTGATTTCAGACACATCTGCTTACAAAAATACAGTACAGACGTCAAGTGGAAGTTCATCTTTGAATGTTGGTTTAGTTTTAATAATAAGCAAAGTGTAAATATGCAAACTGTCATAAGTTTATGCATTGTACAAGTAACCCATATAATCACTAATAGGCATTTTTGTTTACTGTTAAACACGAACATTAGTGTTACAATATGGCTGCAAAATTGTTACCGGACTGTATCAATCCTGAGTTTAAACTTTTGCTTAAGGTTTTTTTGTTTTAAGAAATGCATAAGCCTACAATATAACGTGGGGAGCTAATTATAACCGATAACTCTGCATTTTACATATATAGTGGGTTTCTATATTTGTTTTGTTTTCTGTTGAGTAGCTTATTAAAATGCTTAAAAGGAAATGAGGGTGGTCATTGCCAACCGCCATTAAAAGAAAGAGGGTGGTCATGGGGATGGCATCATTTTTGAAGATGTACACCAGTAAATTTGTATACAACATATTAACTGATGTCCATGCTTTCTATCAGCATTGCACTATTATTCACTCTACTACAGTGGGGTAGGTTGTATCTGCACTCAGTCTTTGAAACCGATTGATGCAGTTTAGTGAAAAATGGTAGATTTCTAAGCTACTTGAATTGAAGCAGATAAATGTGTGAATATTATAAAGTGAGGCTGAAGCAAACTATTACAGCACTTCCTGGTCTCCCCTAATGATCCTCTTGAATCCTCTTCTGTAGTGCCTGGTCAGTGTCCGGCGACGCTGACGGTCGTGCCCTCCCGACGAGGATGCACTTCTGATAGAGACTGCTCTGGAGGACACAAATGCTGTCAATTTCCCTGTGGGTCCGCGTGTGTGCCACCTGTTTTCAGTGAGTTTTAATTATTGATGCATGCTATACGTCTTCCAGAAAAAAACCCTGAAAAAATGTTTTCACTCAGGAATTGCTAGTAAGTTTCACAAATAACTGCAAAGAAACCGCAAGTAACACATTGAACTAAACGTGAAACTATGAAGTAGATGGACTGAATATTCCGGTAAATCCTCCTACGATTTTTTTTTTTTTTTTTTTCTCTTTCATACAGCGTATGAGACATTCAGTATTCAGTGATGTGGTTTCTCTGTCATGTGTCTCTATAACAGCAAAGCCAGGGGAGTGTCCAAGTACAAATTTTGGAGCAGGAATGTGTGCAGAGTTGTGTTCCTATGACAGTGACTGTCCGAACAATGAGAAATGCTGCTGCAATGGATGTGGACATCAGTGTATGGATCCATTTGCAGGTATTTGTTGTTATATTAATGTTTGGGTCAGCTTCCTCATTTCAGTTTGTCTTGTTTTATAATTAATCGTTCTCAATGTAAAAATTATTTAGCCAATAGCACGGTTTAAAGTACAGGATGGCTTTACAAAATTAATACGAAAAATTATTAATACGATCATGATTAATAATTAAGAGGAGTAAAACTTGGTATTTGGGTTTTGTGCTGTATCTGAGACTGAATGCCTCTAAACAGACTGACTAAAGTTGACTATCTGGATCCCTCCAGGGAAGCCTGCAGCCGAACCCCGGAAGCCTCCAGGGAAGCCTGCAGCCGAACCACCAGGAAAGCCTCCAGGAAAGCCTGCAGCCGAACCACCAGGAAAGCCTCCAGGAAAGCCTGCAGCCGAACCACCAGGAAAGCCTCCAGGGAAGCCTGCAGCCGAACCACCAGGAAAGCCTCCAGGAAAGCCTGCAGCCGAACCTCCAGAGCCTTCTAACGAACTACCGGAGCTTTCTACAGAACTGCCTGAGCCTTCTGCTGAACTGCCTGAGCTGGAGCCTTCTACCGAACCTCCAGAGCCTTCAGACGAACTGCCAGTGACGCTTGCAGCCGAACCCCCGAAGCCTCCAGGAAAGCCTGCAGCCGAACCACCAGGAAAGCCTCCAGGAAAGCCTGCAGCCGAACCACCAGGAAAGCCTCCAGGAAAGCCTGCAGCCGAACCACCAGGAAAGCCTGCAGCCGAACCACCAGGAAAGCCTCCAGGAAAGCCTGCAGCCGAACCACCAGGAAAGCCTCCAGGAAAGCCTGCAGCCGAACCACCAGGAAAGCCTCCAGGAAAGCCTGCAGCCGAACCACCAGGAAAACCTCCAGGAAAGCCTGCAGCCGAACCACCAGGAAAGCCTCCAGGAAAGCCTGCAGCCGAACCACCAGGAAAGCCACCAGGAAAGCCTCCAGGGAAGCCTGCAGCCGAACCACCAGGAAAGCCTCCAGGGAAGCCTGCAGCTGAACCTCCAGGAAAGCCTGCAGCCGAACCTCCAGAGCCTTCTAACGAACTACCGGAGCCTTCTACAGAACTGCCTGAGCTGGAGCCTTCTACCGAACCTCCGGAGCCTTCAGACGAACTGCCAGTGACGCCTGCAGCCAAACCCCCGAAGCCTCCAATGAAGCCTGCAGCCGAACCCCCGAAGCCTCCGGTGAAGCCTGCAGCTGAATCCCCGAAGCCTCCTGTGAAGCCTGCAGCCGAACCCCCGAAGCCTCCAGGAAAGCCTGCAGCCAAACCACCAGGAAAGCCTCCAGGAAAGCCTGCAGCCGAACCTCCAAAGCCTCCAGGAAAGCCTGCAGCCGAACCACCAGGAAAGCCCCCAGGAAAGCCTGCAGCCGAACCGCCAACTTACCCTTATGGGCAATGTCCTGGCCATAAGTAATGTGGCTGTGCATGCAGTTAACTGTGCTGATTTAACCATTGGATGTATGGTGTGTTTTCCCTGTTTATCACCAAATAAATCTCACACTTGTAAGACCATTTTCCTCTCTTTTTTTTTTTAAGTGGGAAAACAAGGAATTTGATTTTGTATTCCAGTGTTAGTTTGGCTGTTCTCTCTCATAATGGCTCATTGGAATCAATGCATGAAATCCCACCCTCCAAAGCCTCGCCGCCTTCAAAACGCTTGAACACACAGCAGAGTCTGTAAAGTGTCACAAGATGAAAGACTGCACTAAATTGCCTCATGTCTACAATGCATAATATTACAGTGATAATGAATGTAAACAACTTGCAGTGCTCTAGTTGTACCACCTGACTGATGCAGATTCATTTCGCTGTTGACATGGAAACGTCTGAATCAAAATGCCATGATTGGATGAAGAATTCTATTATTGATTGCTATAGGATGTGAAGTTTCAACCAGTATTGCCTGTTGACTAATAGTCTTCTGCATTCTGAAGCATTTTAGTGAAATTGTGTCTTCTAGTGGTCATTTTAGGAAGTTGCAACTTCAAGCCTATTAACAGATGATCCCTTTAGTTACCTGCGACCAAATGAGTTCTGAATGCCTGTAATGCCGAGTTCACACTGCACAATTTTCAGAGTAGTCGGGTCACTGTTCTTTTCACACCGCACGACTATCTGGGGTAACGTTCAGTTGCTGCTGTGTGCACACTGCACCGATGACAGTTTCACACTGGAGTGGCTCAGTGGTTCATGTAGGTTGTCTACAAACCGGAAGGTTGGTGGTTCAATCCCCGGTTCCACCTGTCGAGGTGTCCATGAGCAAGACACCTAACCCCAGCTGCTCCTGACGAGCTGGATGGCGCCTTGCATGGCTGATACCGCCGTCGGTGTATGAATGGGTAAATGTGAGGCAATATGTAAAGCGTAGATGGCCAAGCCATAATGCCAGAATAAAGAGATGTCAAAGGTTCGTCCATTGACTACAATAAAGCATGAATGGGCCAGTTCTCCTCACCAGACATTAGTCATAGACTGTAAATGGGCAATAACATATTTGATTAGCATCTTATCAGCCTTCTCTAAAAAACTCCCCTGACGTCATCTTAGAAAATGTATATACAATTCATAGATTTAGAGATATCATCCTCAGATTTGAAATGAAGCATGACCACACCAGTGGCTACACTGTGGTTGTGGTTATAAGTTGTTATACTGCATTCACATAATATGTTTATACATTTAATACATACACTCTTAATATATATTTTTTGTTTTTATGTTTCAGCTTTTATATCTCAATATTAATAAGAGTCTGATTAATTCTGAGTCTTGAACTGTAAACTGTCAAGAGTTGGCTTTCTAAATATATGTTGGTTATGTGTCTATTCAGAACGACTTTTTATTTTGGGTATGTAATGTATGCCCCACTTGCCAAAATTGGGTCTGTCTGGTAAGGGGTTAATGCCACAAACTTTAAGCTGAGGATAACATAACTCTAAGGCTAGCTCAGTCGGTAGAGCATCAGACTTTTAATCTGAGGGTTCAGGGTTCAAGTCCCTGCTTGGGTCTTGAAATCCATTGGGGTCTCCCCGTTCAGGTTCGAACCCTGCCGACTACGTGGCTCTTTGTCTGTTTCCGGCAGGAACTGTAACATCCAGGATCTTTGTACGAGCTGCATTTTTTTCCTCTAACATGGAAAACTGGGCAACCCACATCTCTTTTCAAGCCTGAAGTGAGCAGGTTTTTGTGTAGGTGAAGACATCGTTGAACTCCTTTTTGCCAACACAATATGTTAGCTGAGTGCATCCTCTGCTGCTCACATCCACATTGATGGTTGGCCCTGGTGTCCTCTGCTGCTCACTTCCAGAAAAGAAAATAGCATGTGACTCATTACCACTATCACTGATTCACTTTCAAGAGTAGTCGTGACCGAGAAGTTAAGGCGATGGCCTTGAAAACCATTGGGGTCTCCCCGCGCAGGTTCCAACCCTGCTGACTACGTGGCTCCTTGTCATTTTGTCTGATTGCGACAGGAGTTGTGACATCCAGGATCTTTGTACAAGCTGCTTTTTTTTCTAACAAGGAAATTGGGCTCTTTTCAAGCCTGAAGTGGGCATCGTTTCAAAAGGCCCAGATCATCACTCTTTCAATGTCAGTGTTCCTAGCTTTGGAAGGAGCAACCTATCTCTCTCGTCCCTTTATAAATTGTGGTCTTCATCCTTTAATGCCACAAACTTTAAGCTGACAAAGCATGAGCACTTTAAGGAGAAAGTGCTGTTATATCCCAAGGGTGGCTGTTCCCTGGCAAAAGCCCGGTTAGCTCCAATGGTAGAGCATCATACTTTTAATCTGAGGGTCCAGGGTTCAAGTCCCTGTTCGGGTGAAGGTTTGTTGCAGACCTCCCCTAATCTCTTGCTGTGCTCTTCCCAACCTTTGAGGGAGATGGTCTTCCTCTTCAAGATAAGATGTAATGCTTGGTTACTAGCAGTGTTGGGGAGTAACGGAATACATGTACCGGCGTTACGTATTCAGAATACAAATTATGAGTAACTGTATTCCGTTACAGTTACAATTTAAATAGTTGGTATTTAGAATACAGTTACATCGTTGAAATCAATTTATTACATGACGATACTTCTCTGTTTCACGAGTTTATTCACTCTCTAAATAAATTAAGGCAACTCCATGCATTTCCCAGAAGCCCCAATATGAAAACGAAAAAAATGTGTGGTTTGCGTGATCAGTCACAATGGAGTCGGAAGAGGAGCAGCGGGAGCTAGAGGTAGAGATGGAGCCGAAACAACAGAGCCAGGGCAAGAATACGTTTCTATCTTGGAAATTCACATTCACATTAGCATTTCACAAGAGAACGAAATATAACTGTGCAGTGCAACCTCTGCTTGCCAGCAACCAACCTCCTTTCAGCGTCCAAAGACTCCACCTCCAACCTGAAGAAGCATCTTAAAGTAAGTTTTTTTCAAATACGTAGACCTACACCACAAAACTAGTTGAAGATCATTTTTTTTAATCGGTCAATTCCAGCGTTATGGACGTGAAATTTGCAGTCAAAACTTGAAATATAAATTCTCAGAAAATGAATTAATAACAATAGTGAAACGTCCGTTTATCCATACTCCCTTAATAAAGGAGTCCAGAGATTAGAAAAATATCGGTCTACATGCGTTTTATATTTAATATGAGGGAATAAAAAAATCTTTAACTTTTAGGTGGCAACATTTTTTTAGTTTTTTTGTAATTCTGTGAATTACACTGCGCAAACCAAAAGTATTACTACTCACCGGATGAAGAAGGGTAGGCTCTCCACAGAACATAAAATATTCATGTTATTTAATTTTTCGTATTCGCATTCATGAGGAAAAAAACAATGGTCGTGACAGTTCTCCGTTACGGACGTGAGCGCTCTGAAAGCAGCACTAAAAGACTGCTTTAAAACTTTCACAGAGACCTCAAACAGAAACACAAAGCCTTTCTTTAAAGTGAATTTCGTTTTCGTTTTTTAGAGCTTTCACCCTGCACGCGTTTGCAGTCCGTTTATCCGTTCCAGTTGCGGTGCGTATAGGCTACAGCAGTGCAGCGATCGTTTCCGCACCGAGTCTATTTCTGCTGTGCTGCAAACGCTGAATTAAAGTGACAGCACATGTTTCGTGGTCAAAATGAACACAGATTGAGCTGAAAATGTAGTAATTTAACCATAAATGCATTTAATTAAATTAAATAAAACTAAATTTAGTAATACCACCATTAATGTTTTTAATTAAGTACTGCTTTTTTTCACAGTCATCTTTTTACTTTAAGACCGGGGTAAAGCAATGAAAACAAGACGAAATAATGAACAACACTCGTCTGATTCGTGGAGGTTGAAAAACAAGTTATTTGTGGCATGCAAGATTTATTGTATTTAAATTTAAATGCTAAAAGAAAAGGCATGATAGTCGGCTGTGTTTGTCAATTTTAAGTTTTAATTTAAAATGTTTGCATTTTTAATATAAGGAGCCTACATAGTTAAATATGTTACCACTTGCTTGAACAACTTAATATATAATCTATATAGAAGTAATGCATTGATTAATACGTTGTTTAAATTGTTTAAACTTGAATACGTCTATTAAAGAGTGTATATGTGTAGGCTACAAAGAGAATTGCACCGGTGACCAAACTTTTTTAAAAATAAAAGTTGCTGATAACTTCTGGATTTGAAATACAAATATTGTGTAGGCCTATGTGTTTGTGGTACAGCCACGGATCAGTTACGCACTGCAAACGCAGCATATGTGAAAGCACTACAGCGCGTGCTGCTCCTGCACCGCATACGCACTGCACACAGAGTATGTGTGAAATGGGCGCGTATAAGGTAGAAGGCCCTACTTGCCTCACAGACATGTCTACTTTTAAACAGAACAATTCAACACGAAAGAACTGCTCTCTGCATGTAATCCGTATGAAATGTGCATTTCTCTCTGGCGCGTTCACTAGGCTACTGCGAAGATCACGAGTCAGCATCGTCAACTTCATCTTTGTAACCGACACTGACAAAGAAAACACTTGTTTATTAATAAACAATTAAAATATCTCCTTTCTATATTTGACATAGGCTATTCATAATTATTACTTTTGCTGGTTCTTTGTGACAGCTTTTAGGTGCTTTATTGGCATACGCATCACCACCGCATCACCAGGCCTGTTTATTAAGCAGGATTTGATGGCCAACACTTATAAAATGCAATTCAATGTGGAAGTAATCCAAGTATTCAGAATACGTTACTCAGATTGAGTAACGTAACGGAATAAGTAACAAATGACATTTTTGGGCATGTATTCTGTATTCTGTAACGAAATACGTTTTGAAAGTATCCTTCCCAACACTGGTTACTAGGGACTTTAAGCAACAGCTGCTGATGGAACGGCAACGGCAACGGCAGCCGGAAGTAAGCGTTAACTGCCGTAGCTAAAGAGCGCAAAAATCACTAAGCAACAGTAAAGAGGACGGCGTAGGGGTAATTTAATCATCAAACAAAATACAAAAAAAGGAAGTGATTTTTGAGCAAGAGAAGGGTTGCTTTTGGCATTTAATGATATACAGAAACGATTACAATGCCACATAACCTAAAACATAACATTAACTTTCTTAATCTGTCATGTAGTAACGACTACGGCAAATCAGCTGTTCTCCCGTAGTAGACGGTTACAGTAGAACGTCGCGAGGTAGCAGTTAATGTCGCGCGTGCGCAATAGAACGACAGAATGCCATTGCCGTTCCACCAGAGGCCGTTGCTTAAAGTCCCTACTGTCTGAGCAAGCGGTGGTGGGGGACTTTGAGAGAACTGAGCTGAAGCTTGCCGTTGACACTGTATGTGCAGGCCCGGGGCGAGTGGAAAGATTGCTTTCTCTGTATAGCATTTAGTACTCTGCGTTGTGCGGGCAGCATCCCCAGTCCAAATCCGGATCATGGCAGTCTTTTCGTGTAGGTGAAGACGTCGCTGAACTCCTTTTTGCCAACACAATATTTTCGCCGGGTTGATCCTCTGCTGCTCACATTGATCCACATTGATAGTTGGCCCCGGTGTTCTCTGATGCTCAAATCCAGAAATGAAAATAGCATGTGACTCACTGGCGGGAGTAGTCGTGGCCGAGAGGTTAAGGCGATGGACTCGAAATCCATTGGGGTCTCCCCGCGCAGGTTCGAACCCTGCCGACTACGTGGCTCCTTGTCTATTTGCGACAGGAATTGTGACATCCAGGAGCTTTGTACGAGCTGCTTTTTTTCTCTAACACAGAAAATTGGGCAACCCACATCTCTGTTCAAGCCTGAAGTGAGCAGGTTTTTGTGTAGGTGAAGACGTCGTTAGTTTATAAATAAGTGTTGGCACACCTGTCCGAGTGGCGCTACAAATTCTTCTAAAATCTGATTTTATTTCGGGCATGTTAAATTAGCGTTCGACAAACGCGAACAAACTTTTATTTATTTATGTACACTCACAATAACAATTAAATGTTGTGCTTTTGTAAAATAAAGAAAACAAACAGGGTGCGCTTTCTGCCGTCTCGGTCTCCGTCACAGAAATTAACCAAAACTCTATGGCAGGGGTCGGCAACCTAACCCCTCATTTACACTGCACACGTCTGCGGCGCATTACGGCTCCGACAAGGTTTTATTCCGTCCACCACACGGTGCCAACTCACACCAGGAGCATTTCAGAAGCGAAGCGACTGGATGCGTGAGACCACGTGATTTGCCTGTCCGACGTGGTTTTTCTTGATTTTGGGGGTTTCTACCTTACAGTCTATGCTTTCTACCAAGGATATATTGGTGTGCAATACAATTGGGAGTCTGCACATGGTGTTTATTTTGAAATTGACAGTGTTTTTTAACTTTTATTTTGTATTTCCGGTGCGACTTGGACGCGCGTCCGTCAAAAATAGACTAGGCGCCTATATTTAGCGAAGCGGCGCGGAGAGCCGTTTCTGGGAAGCTTCTGAAACGCGCCGCGTCGCGGCCGGTGTAAACACAAGCATTGACTAGAATGGGCGCGATCAGCTCCGGTAGCCGTGTCGCAGCCGTAATGCGCCGCAGATGTGTGCAGTGTAAATGAGGGGTAAGGCACGCGTGCCCGCTGGCACACAAGCAACACATGCGAGAGAAGTGTATGTATTTCATTCAGATAAAGTAGTCTACCTGCACACAGATCTACATTTTGATGTAATAATTCCTCATAGTAAAAAAAGCGTATTTTATTAAGTTAGGAGTAGAGATGCACCGATTGATCCGCTGGTGACCGGAATTGGCCGATTTTCACGTGACATATGCCGATTTTATGCCGGTCAAATGCACTCGGGCTCCCCATGATTAACATCGCGCAACATCAGCATCACACGTGCACGTGTAATATTTTTTTTTCGCCGTGCATGTTAATCAATGAGTGCATTCACACCGCGAGCAGGAGCAGCGCGTGAGCGCCCCACAGGAGCAATGAAGCGAGTCTATTTTGTCTGCGCTGCTCACGCTCAATTAAAGTGAAAGCACACTTTTGATGAACAAAATAAATATGATTTCAAACAAAAGTGCCCAAAATGCACAGAATGTGCATGTCTAGTGTGTTTTAACAAGAACTGGATTAGGTTATGTCAGAAAAGAAAATGAAGACTCAAAAATATTTATATAAAATGTACCCATTTAAACTTGTTTTTATTATTCAGTTTGATATGGTATTTTATGAAAAAAATATATATATAGAAAAAAAAATATTTGTGTGGGCTGTAAAGTGGTTAGAAAAAATGACATCGGAATCGGCTAAAATCGGTATCGGCAGGTCAAACTCAATGGGAAATCGGAATCGGCCTAGAAAATTGTAATCGGTGCATCTCTAGTTAGGAGTTATAAATACTATTAAATTGTCTATCTAAATCTAAAACAAATTTCAAGAGAAATATTTAAATTTCTGTACTATTTCTGTGTAAGCCATTATGAAAATGTAAAATGTTTGTGTATTTATATGAGTGTGTGCGTGTATATATATATATATATATATATATATATAGGCTATGTGTGTGTTGTGGCACAGTGATGAACTCGGAAACTTAAAAATGGCACTTTATGACAAAAAGGTTGCTGACCCCTGCTCTATAGGCTACTTGCCTCGGTCACGATAAGAAATATGTCTATAGAAAGCTTTGAGTGAACAAATATTATCTGATTATGCAATCCATATGAAACCATCCAATATTAAATTGGCTATGATATAACCGTGGCTGTGTATTCCCCTATATTCACTACAGTGGCTGGAAACATTGTTTTCATTCATAATTACTTGCATGGATTCAAATCAATCAGCAATTGAAAAATTCAGATTCAAATAATAGACATGCCCGTGTTTCTTGATGATCAATGCAGATTTATGCCAGTCTCCAGTAGAGATCCATTTCCTGGAGAGTTTAGGTGTAGGAGTTTAGTCATAATTACAACTTGTAACTTGTGGTAGAACTCCGACTTGTACCACGTGATCGCTGTACCACCTGACCACTGCAGATTAATTTGCCGTTGATAGTGTTGCCATAAAAACAATCAATCATCTCCTAATTACGGTCATTATTACGACATCCAACCCTAATCAAACACACCTGAACAAGCTAATCAAGGTCTTCAAGATTAGGCTATATTAGAAAGCTACAGGCAAATGAATTTCATTAGGGTTGGAGTTACCCAGACCCCCAATTGGATCTTTAAAAACGCATTTTCAAAAAGTGTTTTAAACTCTTTTGATAGCGTTTGGTTTGGGACTCAGCTGATATTTTGATGCAGCAACAGGGATTTTTCTTTGTAGTTTTGTGGTCCTTGCTGTCCGCCCCTCCTGACTCACTAATTCAGTGCATCTTCCAGCAGAGTTGATTTTGAGATTTTTGCAGGTTGAGAGGATGACAGCTCAAGTGTACTGCTCGTTTAGTGCTGTTTTATTGTGTCTGTCTGCTTGTTTGAGCGCAACAGATGCTGGAGTCCTAGGTGAGAAGTTCTTTTAGCTTCATTACGCAGCCTGAAGAAGTGCATAAATAAAGTGCCTTACAAAATTTGATTTCAGACACATCTGCTTACAAAAATACAGTACAGACGTCAAGTGGAAGTTCATCTTTGAATGTTGGTTTAGTTTTAATAATAAGCAAAGTGTAAATATGCAAACTGTCATAAGTTTATGCATTGTACAAGTAACCCATATAATCACTAATAGGCATTTTTGTTTACTGTTAAACACGAACATTAGTGTTACAATATGGCTGCAAAATTGTTACCGGACTGTATCAATCCTGAGTTTAAACTTTTGCTTAAGGTTTTTTTGTTTTAAGAAATGCATAAGCCTACAATATAACGTGGGGAGCTAATTATAACCGATAACTCTGCATTTTACATATATAGTGGGTTTCTATATTTGTTTTGTTTTCTGTTGAGTAGCTTATTAAAATGCTTAAAAGGAAATGAGGGTGGTCATTGCCAACCGCCATTAAAAGAAAGAGGGTGGTCATGGGGATGGCATCATTTTTGAAGATGTACACCAGTAAATTTGTATACAACATATTAACTGATGTCCATGCTTTCTATCAGCATTGCACTATTATTCACTCTACTACAGTGGGGTAGGTTGTATCTGCACTCAGTCTTTGAAACCGATTGATGCAGTTTAGTGAAAAATGGTAGATTTCTAAGCTACTTGAATTGAAGCAGATAAATGTGTGAATATTATAAAGTGAGGCTGAAGCAAACTATTACAGCACTTCCTGGTCTCCCCTAATGATCCTCTTGAATCCTCTTCTGTAGTGCCTGGTCAGTGTCCGGCGACGCTGACGGTCGTGCCCTCCCGACGAGGATGCACTTCTGATAGAGACTGCTCTGGAGGACACAAATGCTGTCAATTTCCCTGTGGGTCCGCGTGTGTGCCACCTGTTTTCAGTGAGTTTTAATTATTGATGCATGCTATACGTCTTCCAGAAAAAAACCCTGAAAAAATGTTTTCACTCAGGAATTGCTAGTAAGTTTCACAAATAACTGCAAAGAAACCGCAAGTAACACATTGAACTAAACGTGAAACTATGAAGTAGATGGACTGAATATTCCGGTAAATCCTCCTACGATTTTTTTTTTTTTTTTCTCTTTCATACAGCGTATGAGACATTCAGTATTCAGTGATGTGGTTTCTCTGTCATGTGTCTCTATAACAGCAAAGCCAGGGGAGTGTCCAAGTACAAATTTTGGAGCAGGAATGTGTGCTGAGTTGTGTTCCTATGACAGTGACTGTCCGAACAATGAGAAATGCTGCTGCAATGGATGTGGACATCAGTGTATGGATCCATTTGCAGGTATTTGTTGTTATATTAATGTTTGGGTCAGCTTCCTCATTTCAGTTTGTCTTGTTTTATAATTAATCGTTCTCAATGTAAAAATTATTTAGCCAATAGCACGGTTTAAAGTACAGGATGGCTTTACAAAATTAATACGAAAAATTATTAATACGATCATGATTAATAATTAAGAGGAGTAAAACTTGGTATTTGGGTTTTGTGCTGTATCTGAGACTGAATGCCTCTAAACAGACTGACTAAAGTTGACTATCTGGATCCCTCCAGGGAAGCCTGCAGCCGAACCCCGGAAGCCTCCAGGGAAGCCTGCAGCCGAACCACCAGGAAAGCCTCCAGGAAAGCCTGCAGCCGAACCACCAGGAAAACCACCAGGAAAGCCTCCAGGAAAGCCTGCAGCCGAACCACCAGGAAAGCCTCCAGGGAAGCCTGCAGCCGAACCACCAGGAAAGCCTCCAGGGAAGCCTGCAGCCGAACCACCAGGAAAGCCTCCAGGAAAGCCTGCAGCCGAACCTCCAGAGCCTTCTAACGAACTACCGGAGCTTTCTACAGAACTGCCTGAGCCTTCTGCTGAACTGCCTGAGCTGGAGCCTTCTACCGAACCTCCAGAGCCTTCAGACGAACTGCCAGTGACGCTTGCAGCCGAACCCCCGAAGCCTCCAGGAAAGCCTGCAGCCGAACCACCAGGAAAGCCTCCAGGAAAGCCTGCAGCCGAACCACCAGGAAAGCCTCCAGGAAAGCCTGCAGCCGAACCACCAGGAAAGCCTCCAGGAAAGCCTGCAGCCGAACCACCAGGAAAGCCTCCAGGAAAGCCTGCAGCCGAACCACCAGGAAAGCCTCCAGGAAAGCCTGCAGCCGAACCACCAGGAAAGCCTCCAGGAAAGCCTGCAGCCGAACCACCAGGAAAGCCTCCAGGAAAGCCTGCAGCCGAACCACCAGGAAAGCCTCCAGGAAAGCCTGCAGCCGAACCACCAGGAAAACCACCAGGAAAACCTCCAGGAAAGCCTGCAGCCGAACCACCAGGAAAGCCTCCAGGAAAGCCTGCAGCCGAACCACCAGGAAAGCCACCAGGAAAGCCTCCAGGGAAGCCTGCAGCCGAACCACCAGGAAAGCCTCCAGGGAAGCCTGCAGCTGAACCTCCAGGAAAGCCTGCAGCCGAACCTCCAGAGCCTTCTAACGAACTACCGGAGCCTTCTACAGAACTGCCTGAGCTGGAGCCTTCTACCGAACCTCCGGAGCCTTCAGACGAACTGCCAGTGACGCCTGCAGCCAAACCCCCGAAGCCTCCAATGAAGCCTGCAGCCGAACCCCCGAAGCCTCCGGTGAAGCCTGCAGCCGAACCCCCGAAGCCTCCAGGAAAGCCTGAAGCCAAACCACCAGGAAAGCCTGCAGCCGAACCTCCAAAGCCTCCAGGAAAGCCTGCAGCCGAACCACCAGGAAAGCCTCCAGGAAAGCCTGCAGCCGAACCGCCAACTTACCCTTATGGGCAATGTCCTGGCCATAAGTAATGTGGCTGTGCATGCAGTTAACTGTGCTGATTTAACCATTGGATGTATGGTGTGTTTTCCCTGTTTATCACCAAATAAATCTCACACTTGTAAGACCATTTTCCTCTCTTTTTTTTTTTTAAGTGGGAAAACAAGGAATTTGATTTTGTATTCCAGTGTTAGTTTGGCTGTTCTCTCTCATAATGGCTCATTGGAATCAATGCATGAAATCCCACCCTCCAAAGCCTCGCCGCCTTCAAAACGCTTGAACACACAGCAGAGTCTGTAAAGTGTCACAAGATGAAAGACTGCACTAAATTGCCTCATGTCTACAATGCATAATATTACAGTGATAATGAATGTAAACAACTTGCAGTGCTCTAGTTGTACCACCTGACTGATGCAGATTCATTTCGCTGTTGACATGGAAACGTCTGAATCAAAATGCCATGATTGGATGAAGAATTCTATTATTGATTGCTATAGGATGTGAAGTTTCAACCAGTATTGCCTGTTGACTAATAGTCTTCTGCATTCTGAAGCATTTTAGTGAAATTGTGTCTTCTAGTGGTCATTTTAGGAAGTTGCAACTTCAAGCCTATTAACAGATGATCCCTTTAGTTACCTGCGACCAAATGAGTTCTGAATGCCTGTAATGCCGAGTTCACACTGCACAATTTTCAGAGTAGTCGGGTCACTGTTCTTTTCACACCGCACGACTATCTGGGGTAACGTTCAGTTGCTGCTGTGTGCACACTGCACCGATGACAGTTTCACACTGGAGTGGCTCAGTGGTTCATGTAGGTTGTCTACAAACCGGAAGGTTGGTGGTTCAACCTGTCGAGGTGTCCATGAGCAAGACACCTAACCCCAGCTGCTCCTGACGAGCTGGATGGCGCCTTGCATGGCTGATACCGCCGTCGGTGTATGAATGGGTAAATGTGAGGCAATATGTAAAGCGTAGATGGCCAAGCCATAATGCCAGAATAAAGAGATGTCAAAGGTTCGTCCATTGACTACAATAAAGCATGAATGGGCCAGTTCTCCTCACCAGACATTAGTCATAGACTGTAAATGGGCAATAACATATTTGATTAGCATCTTATCAGCCTTCTCTAAAAAACTCCCCTGACGTCATCTTAGAAAATGTATATACAATTCATAGATTTAGAGATATCATCCTCAGATTTGAAATGAAGCATGACCACACCAGTGGCTACACTGTGGTTGTGGTTATAAGTTGTTATACTGCATTCACATAATATGTTTATACATTTAATACATACACTCTTAATATATATTTTTTGTTTTTATGTTTCAGCTTTTATATCTCAATATTAATAAGAGTCTGATTAATTCTGAGTCTTGAACTGTAAACTGTCAAGAGTTGGCTTTCTAAATATATGTTGGTTATGTGTCTATTCAGAACGACTTTTTATTTTGGGTATGTAATGTATGCCCCACTTGCCAAAATTGGGTCTGTCTGGTAAGGGGTTAATGCCACAAACTTTAAGCTGAGGATAACATAACTCTAAGGCTAGCTCAGTCGGTAGAGCATCAGACTTTTAATCTGAGGGTTCAGGGTTCAAGTCCCTGCTTGGGTCTTGAAATCCATTGGGGTCTCCCCGTTCAGGTTCGAACCCTGCCGACTACGTGGCTCTTTGTCTGTTTCCGGCAGGAACTGTAACATCCAGGATCTTTGTACGAGCTGCATTTTTTTCCTCTAACATGGAAAACTGGGCAACCCACATCTCTTTTCAAGCCTGAAGTGAGCAGGTTTTTGTGTAGGTGAAGACATCGTTGAACTCCTTTTTGCCAACACAATATGTTAGCTGAGTGCATCCTCTGCTGCTCACATCCACATTGATGGTTGGCCCTGGTGTCCTCTGCTGCTCACTTCCAGAAAAGAAAATAGCATGTGACTCATTACCACTATCACTGATTCACTTTCAAGAGTAGTCGTGACCGAGAAGTTAAGGCGATGGCCTTGAAAACCATTGGGGTCTCCCCGCGCAGGTTCCAACCCTGCTGACTACGTGGCTCCTTGTCATTTTGTCTGATTGCGACAGGAGTTGTGACATCCAGGATCTTTGTACAAGCTGCTTTTTTTTCTAACAAGGAAATTGGGCTCTTTTCAAGCCTGAAGTGGGCATCGTTTCAAAAGGCCCAGATCATCACTCTTTCAATGTCAGTGTTCCTAGCTTTGGAAGGAGCAACCTATCTCTCTCGTCCCTTTATAAATTGTGGTCTTCATCCTTTAATGCCACAAACTTTAAGCTGACAAAGCATGAGCACTTTAAGGAGAAAGTGCTGTTATATCCCAAGGGTGGCTGTTCCCTGGCAAAAGCCCGGTTAGCTCCAATGGTAGAGCATCATACTTTTAATCTGAGGGTCCAGGGTTCAAGTCCCTGTTCGGGTGAAGGTTTGTTGCAGACCTCCCCTAATCTCTTGCTGTGCTCTTCCCAACCTTTGAGGGAGATGGTCTTCCTCTTCAAGATAAGATGTAATGCTTGGTTACTAGCAGTGTTGGGGAGTAACGGAATACATGTACCGGCGTTACGTATTCAGAATACAAATTATGAGTAACTGTATTCCGTTACAGTTACAATTTAAATAGTTGGTATTTAGAATACAGTTACATCGTTGAAATCAATTTATTACATGACGATACTTCTCTGTTTCACGAGTTTATTCACTCTCTAAATAAATTAAGGCAACTCCATGCATTTCCCAGAAGCCCCAATATGAAAACGAAAAAAATGTGTGGTTTGCGTGATCAGTCACAATGGAGTCGGAAGAGGAGCAGCGGGAGCTAGAGGTAGAGATGGAGCCGAAACAACAGAGCCAGGGCAAGAATACGTTTCTATCTTGGAAATTCACATTCACATTAGCATTTCACAAGAGAACGAAATATAACTGTGCAGTGCAACCTCTGCTTGCCAGCAACCAACCTCCTTTCAGCGTCCAAAGACTCCACCTCCAACCTGAAGAAGCATCTTAAAGTAAGTTTTTTTCAAATACGTAGACCTACACCACAAAACTAGTTGAAGATCATTTTTTTTAATCGGTCAATTCCAGCGTTATGGACATGAAATTTGCAGTCAAAACTTGAAATATAAATTCTCAGAAAATGAATTAATAACAATAGTGAAACGTCCGTTTATCCATACTCCCTTAATAAAGGAGTCCAGACATTAGAAAAATATCGGTCTACATGCGTTTTATATTTAATATGAGGGAATAAAAAAATCTTTAACTTTTAGGTGGCAACATTTTTTTTGTTTTTTTGTAATTCTGTGAATTACACTGCGCAAACCAAAAGTATTACTACTCACCGGATGAAGAAGGGTAGGCTCTCCACAGAACATAAAATATTCATGTTATTTAATTTTTCGTATTCGCATTCATGAGGAAAAAAACAATGGTCGTGACAGTTCTCCGTTACGGACGTGAGCGCTCTGAAAGCAGCACTAAAAGACTGCTTTAAAACTTTCACAGAGACCTCAAACAGAAACACAAAGCCTTTCTTTAAAGTGAATTTCGTTTTCGTTTTTTAGAGCTTTCACCCTGCACGCGTTTGCAGTCCGTTTATCCGTTCCAGTTGCGGTGCGTATAGGCTACAGCAGTGCAGCGATCGTTTCCGCACCGAGTCTATTTCTGCTGTGCTGCAAACGCTGAATTAAAGTGACAGCACATGTTTCGTGGTCAAAATGAACACAGATTGAGCTGAAAATGTAGTAATTTAACCATAAATGCATTTAATTAAATTAAATAAAACTAAATTTAGTAATACCACCATTAATGTTTTTAATTAAGTACTGCTTTTTTTCACAGTCATCTTTTTACTTTAAGACCGGGGTAAAGCAATGAAAACAAGACGAAATAATGAACAACACTCGTCTGATTCGTGGAGGTTGAAAAACAAGTTATTTGTGGCATGCAAGATTTATTGTATTTAAATTTAAATGCTAAAAGAAAAGGCATGATAGTCGGCTGTGTTTGTCAATTTTAAGTTTTAATTTAAAATGTTTGCATTTTTAATATAAGGAGCCTACATAGTTAAATATGTTACCACTTGCTTGAACAACTTAATATATAATCTATATAGAAGTAATGCATTGATTAATACGTTGTTTAAATTGTTTAAACTTGAATACGTCTATTAAAGAGTGTATATGTGTAGGCTACAAAGAGAATTGCACCGGTGACCAAACTTTTTTAAAAATAAAAGTTGCTGATAACTTCTGGATTTGAAATACAAATATTGTGTAGGCCTATGTGTTTGTGGTACAGCCACGGATCAGTTACGCACTGCAAACGCAGCATATGTGAAAGCACTACAGCGCGTGCTGCTCCTGCACCGCATACGCACTGCACACAGAGTATGTGTGAAATGGGCGCGTATAAGGTAGAAGGCCCTACTTGCCTCACAGACATGTCTACTTTTAAACAGAACAATTCAACACGAAAGAACTGCTCTCTGCATGTAATCCGTATGAAATGTGCATTTCTCTCTGGCGCGTTCACTAGGCTACTGCGAAGATCACGAGTCAGCATCGTCAACTTCATCTTTGTAACCGACACTGACAAAGAAAACACTTGTTTATTAATAAACAATTAAAATATCTCCTTTCTATATTTGACATAGGCTATTCATAATTATTACTTTTGCTGGTTCTTTGTGACAGCTTTTAGGTGCTTTATTGGCATACGCATCACCACCGCATCACCAGGCCTGTTTATTAAGCAGGATTTGATGGCCAACACTTATAAAATGCAATTCAATGTGGAAGTAATCCAAGTATTCAGAATACGTTACTCAGATTGAGTAACGTAACGGAATAAGTAACAAATGACATTTTTGGGCATGTATTCTGTATTCTGTAACGAAATACGTTTTGAAAGTATCCTTCCCAACACTGGTTACTAGGGACTTTAAGCAACAGCTGCTGATGGAACGGCAACGGCAACGGCAGCCGGAAGTAAGCGTTAACTGCCGTAGCTAAAGAGCGCAAAAATCACTAAGCAACAGTAAAGAGGACGGCGTAGGGGTAATTTAATCATCAAACAAAATACAAAAAAAGGAAGTGATTTTTGAGCAAGAGAAGGGTTGCTTTTGGCATTTAATGATATACAGAAACGATTACAATGCCACATAACCTAAAACATAACATTAACTTTCTTAATCTGTCATGTAGTAACGACTACGGCAAATCAGCTGTTCTCCCGTAGTAGACGGTTACAGTAGAACGTCGCGAGGTAGCAGTTAATGTCGCGCGTGCGCAATAGAACGACAGAATGCCATTGCCGTTCCACCAGAGGCCGTTGCTTAAAGTCCCTACTGTCTGAGCAAGCGGTGGTGGGGGACTTTGAGAGAACTGAGCTGAAGCTTGCCGTTGACACTGTATGTGCAGGCCCGGGGCGAGTGGAAAGATTGCTTTCTCTGTATAGCATTTAGTACTCTGCGTTGTGCGGGCAGCATCCCCAGTCCAAATCCGGATCATGGCAGTCTTTTCGTGTAGTGAAGACGTCGCTGAACTCCTTTTTGCCAACACAATATTTTCGCCGGGTTGATCCTCTGCTGCTCACATTGATCCACATTGATAGTTGGCCCCGGTGTTCTCTGATGCTCAAATCCAGAAATGAAAATAGCATGTGACTCACTGGCGGGAGTAGTCGTGGCCGAGAGGTTAAGGCGATGGACTCGAAATCCATTGGGGTCTCCCCGCGCAGGTTCGAACCCTGCCGACTACGTGGCTCCTTGTCTATTTGCGACAGGAATTGTGACATCCAGGAGCTTTGTACGAGCTGCTTTTTTTCTCTAACACAGAAAATTGGGCAACCCACATCTCTGTTCAAGCCTGAAGTGAGCAGGTTTTTGTGTAGGTGAAGACGTCGTTAGTTTATAAATAAGTGTTGGCACACCTGTCCGAGTGGCGCTACAAATTCTTCTAAAATCTGATTTTATTTCGGGCATGTTAAATTAGCGTTCGACAAACGCGAACAAACTTTTATTTATTTATGTACACTCACAATAACAATTAAATGTTGTGCTTTTGTAAAATAAAGAAAACAAACAGGGTGCGCTTTCTGCCGTCTCGGTCTCCGTCACAGAAATTAACCAAAACTCTATGGCAGGGGTCGGCAACCTAACCCCTCATTTACACTGCACACGTCTGCGGCGCATTACGGCTCCGACAAGGTTTTATTCCGTCCACCACACGGTGCCAACTCACACCAGGAGCATTTCAGAAGCGAAGCGACTGGATGCGTGAGACCACGTGATTTGCCTGTCCGACGTGGTTTTTCTTGATTTTGGGGGTTTCTACCTTACAGTCTATGCTTTCTACCAAGGATATATTGGTGTGCAATACAATTGGGAGTCTGCACATGGTGTTTATTTTGAAATTGACAGTGTTTTTTAACTTTTATTTTGTATTTCCGGTGCGACTTGGACGCGCGTCCGTCAAAAATAGACTAGGCGCCTATATTTAGCGAAGCGGCGCGGAGAGCCGTTTCTGGGAAGCTTCTGAAACGCGCCGCGTCGCGGCCGGTGTAAACACAAGCATTGACTAGAATGGGCGCGATCAGCTCCGGTAGCCGTGTCGCAGCCGTAATGCGCCGCAGATGTGTGCAGTGTAAATGAGGGGTAAGGCACGCGTGCCCGCTGGCACACAAGCAACACATGCGAGAGAAGTGTATGTATTTCATTCAGATAAAGTAGTCTACCTGCACACAGATCTACATTTTGATGTAATAATTCCTCATAGTAAAAAAAGCGTATTTTATTAAGTTAGGAGTAGAGATGCACCGATTGATCCGCTGGTGACCGGAATTGGCCGATTTTCACGTGACATATGCCGATTTTATGCCGGTCAAATGCACTCGGGCTCCCCATGATTAACATCGCGCAACATCAGCATCACACGTGCACGTGTAATATTTTTTTTTCGCCGTGCATGTTAATCAATGAGTGCATTCACACCGCGAGCAGGAGCAGCGCGTGAGCGCCCCACAGGAGCAATGAAGCGAGTCTATTTTGTCTGCGCTGCTCACGCTCAATTAAAGTGAAAGCACACTTTTGATGAACAAAATAAATATGATTTCAAACAAAAGTGCCCAAAATGCACAGAATGTGCATGTCTAGTGTGTTTTAACAAGAACTGGATTAGGTTATGTCAGAAAAGAAAATGAAGACTCAAAAATATTTATATAAAATGTACCCATTTAAACTTGTTTTTATTATTCAGTTTGATATGGTATTTTATGAAAAAAATATATATATAGAAAAAAAAATATTTGTGTGGGCTGTAAAGTGGTTAGAAAAAATGACATCGGAATCGGCTAAAATCGGTATCGGCAGGTCAAACTCAATGGGAAATCGGAATCGGCCTAGAAAATTGTAATCGGTGCATCTCTAGTTAGGAGTTATAAATACTATTAAATTGTCTATCTAAATCTAAAACAAATTTCAAGAGAAATATTTAAATTTCTGTACTATTTCTGTGTAAGCCATTATGAAAATGTAAAATGTTTGTGTATTTATATGAGTGTGTGCGTGTATATATATATATATATATATATATATAGGCTATGTGTGTGTTGTGGCACAGTGATGAACTCGGAAACTTAAAAATGGCACTTTATGACAAAAAGGTTGCTGACCCCTGCTCTATAGGCTACTTGCCTCGGTCACGATAAGAAATATGTCTATAGAAAGCTTTGAGTGAACAAATATTATCTGATTATGCAATCCATATGAAACCATCCAATATTAAATTGGCTATGATATAACCGTGGCTGTGTATTCCCCTATATTCACTACAGTGGCTGGAAACATTGTTTTCATTCATAATTACTTGCATGGATTCAAATCAATCAGCAATTGAAAAATTCAGATTCAAATAATAGACATGCCCGTGTTTCTTGATGATCAATGCAGATTTATGCCAGTCTCCAGTAGAGATCCATTTCCTGGAGAGTTTAGGTGTAGGAGTTTAGTCATAATTACAACTTGTAACTTGTGGTAGAACTCCGACTTGTACCACGTGATCGCTGTACCACCTGACCACTGCAGATTAATTTGCCGTTGATAGTGTTGCCATAAAAACAATCAATCATCTCCTAATTACGGTCATTATTACGACATCCAACCCTAATCAAACACACCTGAACAAGCTAATCAAGGTCTTCAAGATTAGGCTATATTAGAAAGCTACAGGCAAATGAATTTCATTAGGGTTGGAGTTACCCAGACCCCCAATTGGATCTTTAAAAACGCATTTTCAAAAAGTGTTTTAAACTCTTTTGATAGCGTTTGGTTTGGGACTCAGCTGATATTTTGATGCAGCAACAGGGATTTTTCTTTGTAGTTTTGTGGTCCTTGCTGTCCGCCCCTCCTGACTCACTAATTCAGTGCATCTTCCAGCAGAGTTGATTTTGAGATTTTTGCAGGTTGAGAGGATGACAGCTCAAGTGTACTGCTCGTTTAGTGCTGTTTTATTGTGTCTGTCTGCTTGTTTGAGCGCAACAGATGCTGGAGTCCTAGGTGAGAAGTTCTTTTAGCTTCATTACGCAGCCTGAAGAAGTGCATAAATAAAGTGCCTTACAAAATTTGATTTCAGACACATCTGCTTACAAAAATACAGTACAGACGTCAAGTGGAAGTTCATCTTTGAATGTTGGTTTAGTTTTAATAATAAGCAAAGTGTAAATATGCAAACTGTCATAAGTTTATGCATTGTACAAGTAACCCATATAATCACTAATAGGCATTTTTGTTTACTGTTAAACACGAACATTAGTGTTACAATATGGCTGCAAAATTGTTACCGGACTGTATCAATCCTGAGTTTAAACTTTTGCTTAAGGTTTTTTTGTTTTAAGAAATGCATAAGCCTACAATATAACGTGGGGAGCTAATTATAACCGATAACTCTGCATTTTACATATATAGTGGGTTTCTATATTTGTTTTGTTTTCTGTTGAGTAGCTTATTAAAATGCTTAAAAGGAAATGAGGGTGGTCATTGCCAACCGCCATTAAAAGAAAGAGGGTGGTCATGGGGATGGCATCATTTTTGAAGATGTACACCAGTAAATTTGTATACAACATATTAACTGATGTCCATGCTTTCTATCAGCATTGCACTATTATTCACTCTACTACAGTGGGGTAGGTTGTATCTGCACTCAGTCTTTGAAACCGATTGATGCAGTTTAGTGAAAAATGGTAGATTTCTAAGCTACTTGAATTGAAGCAGATAAATGTGTGAATATTATAAAGTGAGGCTGAAGCAAACTATTACAGCACTTCCTGGTCTCCCCTAATGATCCTCTTGAATCCTCTTCTGTAGTGCCTGGTCAGTGTCCGGCGACGCTGACGGTCGTGCCCTCCCGACGAGGATGCACTTCTGATAGAGACTGCTCTGGAGGACACAAATGCTGTCAATTTCCCTGTGGGTCCGCGTGTGTGCCACCTGTTTTCAGTGAGTTTTAATTATTGATGCATGCTATACGTCTTCCAGAAAAAAACCCTGAAAAAATGTTTTCACTCAGGAATTGCTAGTAAGTTTCACAAATAACTGCAAAGAAACCGCAAGTAACACATTGAACTAAACGTGAAACTATGAAGTAGATGGACTGAATATTCCGGTAAATCCTCCTACGATTTTTTTTTTTTTTTTCTCTTTCATACAGCGTATGAGACATTCAGTATTCAGTGATGTGGTTTCTCTGTCATGTGTCTCTATAACAGCAAAGCCAGGGGAGTGTCCAAGTACAAATTTTGGAGCAGGAATGTGTGCTGAGTTGTGTTCCTATGACAGTGACTGTCCGAACAATGAGAAATGCTGCTGCAATGGATGTGGACATCAGTGTATGGATCCATTTGCAGGTATTTGTTGTTATATTAATGTTTGGGTCAGCTTCCTCATTTCAGTTTGTCTTGTTTTATAATTAATCGTTCTCAATGTAAAAATTATTTAGCCAATAGCACGGTTTAAAGTACAGGATGGCTTTACAAAATTAATACGAAAAATTATTAATACGATCATGATTAATAATTAAGAGGAGTAAAACTTGGTATTTGGGTTTTGTGCTGTATCTGAGACTGAATGCCTCTAAACAGACTGACTAAAGTTGACTATCTGGATCCCTCCAGGGAAGCCTGCAGCCGAACCCCGGAAGCCTCCAGGGAAGCCTGCAGCCGAACCACCAGGAAAGCCTCCAGGAAAGCCTGCAGCCGAACCACCAGGAAAACCACCAGGAAAGCCTCCAGGAAAGCCTGCAGCCGAACCACCAGGAAAGCCTCCAGGGAAGCCTGCAGCCGAACCACCAGGAAAGCCTCCAGGGAAGCCTGCAGCCGAACCACCAGGAAAGCCTCCAGGAAAGCCTGCAGCCGAACCTCCAGAGCCTTCTAACGAACTACCGGAGCTTTCTACAGAACTGCCTGAGCCTTCTGCTGAACTGCCTGAGCTGGAGCCTTCTACCGAACCTCCAGAGCCTTCAGACGAACTGCCAGTGACGCTTGCAGCCGAACCCCCGAAGCCTCCAGGAAAGCCTGCAGCCGAACCACCAGGAAAGCCTCCAGGAAAGCCTGCAGCCGAACCACCAGGAAAGCCTCCAGGAAAGCCTGCAGCCGAACCACCAGGAAAGCCTCCAGGAAAGCCTGCAGCCGAACCACCAGGAAAGCCTCCAGGAAAGCCTGCAGCCGAACCACCAGGAAAGCCTCCAGGAAAGCCTGCAGCCGAACCACCAGGAAAGCCTCCAGGAAAGCCTGCAGCCGAACCACCAGGAAAGCCTCCAGGAAAGCCTGCAGCCGAACCACCAGGAAAACCACCAGGAAAACCTCCAGGAAAGCCTGCAGCCGAACCACCAGGAAAGCCTCCAGGAAAGCCTGCAGCCGAACCACCAGGAAAGCCACCAGGAAAGCCTCCAGGGAAGCCTGCAGCCGAACCACCAGGAAAGCCTCCAGGGAAGCCTGCAGCTGAACCTCCAGGAAAGCCTGCAGCCGAACCTCCAGAGCCTTCTAACGAACTACCGGAGCCTTCTACAGAACTGCCTGAGCTGGAGCCTTCTACCGAACCTCCGGAGCCTTCAGACGAACTGCCAGTGACGCCTGCAGCCAAACCCCCGAAGCCTCCAATGAAGCCTGCAGCCGAACCCCCGAAGCCTCCGGTGAAGCCTGCAGCCGAACCCCCGAAGCCTCCAGGAAAGCCTGAAGCCAAACCACCAGGAAAGCCTGCAGCCGAACCTCCAAAGCCTCCAGGAAAGCCTGCAGCCTAACCACCAGGAAAGCCTCCAGGAAAGCCTGCAGCCGAACCGCCAACTTACCCTTATGGGCAATGTCCTGGCCATAAGTAATGTGGCTGTGCATGCAGTTAACTGTGCTGATTTAACCATTGGATGTATGGTGTGTTTTCCCTGTTTATCACCAAATAAATCTCACACTTGTAAGACCATTTTCCTCTCTTTTTTTTTTTTAAGTGGGAAAACAAGGAATTTGATTTTGTATTCCAGTGTTAGTTTGGCTGTTCTCTCTCATAATGGCTCATTGGAATCAATGCATGAAATCCCACCCTCCAAAGCCTCGCCGCCTTCAAAACGCTTGAACACACAGCAGAGTCTGTAAAGTGTCACAAGATGAAAGACTGCACTAAATTGCCTCATGTCTACAATGCATAATATTACAGTGATAATGAATGTAAACAACTTGCAGTGCTCTAGTTGTACCACCTGACTGATGCAGATTCATTTCGCTGTTGACATGGAAACGTCTGAATCAAAATGCCATGATTGGATGAAGAATTCTATTATTGATTGCTATAGGATGTGAAGTTTCAACCAGTATTGCCTGTTGACTAATAGTCTTCTGCATTCTGAAGCATTTTAGTGAAATTGTGTCTTCTAGTGGTCATTTTAGGAAGTTGCAACTTCAAGCCTATTAACAGATGATCCCTTTAGTTACCTGCGACCAAATGAGTTCTGAATGCCTGTAATGCCGAGTTCACACTGCACAATTTTCAGAGTAGTCGGGTCACTGTTCTTTTCACACCGCACGACTATCTGGGGTAACGTTCAGTTGCTGCTGTGTGCACACTGCACCGATGACAGTTTCACACTGGAGTGGCTCAGTGGTTCATGTAGGTTGTCTACAAACCGGAAGGTTGGTGGTTCAACCTGTCGAGGTGTCCATGAGCAAGACACCTAACCCCAGCTGCTCCTGACGAGCTGGATGGCGCCTTGCATGGCTGATACCGCCGTCGGTGTATGAATGGGTAAATGTGAGGCAATATGTAAAGCGTAGATGGCCAAGCCATAATGCCAGAATAAAGAGATGTCAAAGGTTCGTCCATTGACTACAATAAAGCATGAATGGGCCAGTTCTCCTCACCAGACATTAGTCATAGACTGTAAATGGGCAATAACATATTTGATTAGCATCTTATCAGCCTTCTCTAAAAAACTCCCCTGACGTCATCTTAGAAAATGTATATACAATTCATAGATTTAGAGATATCATCCTCAGATTTGAAATGAAGCATGACCACACCAGTGGCTACACTGTGGTTGTGGTTATAAGTTGTTATACTGCATTCACATAATATGTTTATACATTTAATACATACACTCTTAATATATATTTTTTGTTTTTATGTTTCAGCTTTTATATCTCAATATTAATAAGAGTCTGATTAATTCTGAGTCTTGAACTGTAAACTGTCAAGAGTTGGCTTTCTAAATATATGTTGGTTATGTGTCTATTCAGAACGACTTTTTATTTTGGGTATGTAATGTATGCCCCACTTGCCAAAATTGGGTCTGTCTGGTAAGGGGTTAATGCCACAAACTTTAAGCTGAGGATAACATAACTCTAAGGCTAGCTCAGTCGGTAGAGCATCAGACTTTTAATCTGAGGGTTCAGGGTTCAAGTCCCTGCTTGGGTCTTGAAATCCATTGGGGTCTCCCCGTTCAGGTTCGAACCCTGCCGACTACGTGGCTCTTTGTCTGTTTCCGGCAGGAACTGTAACATCCAGGATCTTTGTACGAGCTGCATTTTTTTCCTCTAACATGGAAAACTGGGCAACCCACATCTCTTTTCAAGCCTGAAGTGAGCAGGTTTTTGTGTAGGTGAAGACATCGTTGAACTCCTTTTTGCCAACACAATATGTTAGCTGAGTGCATCCTCTGCTGCTCACATCCACATTGATGGTTGGCCCTGGTGTCCTCTGCTGCTCACTTCCAGAAAAGAAAATAGCATGTGACTCATTACCACTATCACTGATTCACTTTCAAGAGTAGTCGTGACCGAGAAGTTAAGGCGATGGCCTTGAAAACCATTGGGGTCTCCCCGCGCAGGTTCCAACCCTGCTGACTACGTGGCTCCTTGTCATTTTGTCTGATTGCGACAGGAGTTGTGACATCCAGGATCTTTGTACAAGCTGCTTTTTTTTCTAACAAGGAAATTGGGCTCTTTTCAAGCCTGAAGTGGGCATCGTTTCAAAAGGCCCAGATCATCACTCTTTCAATGTCAGTGTTCCTAGCTTTGGAAGGAGCAACCTATCTCTCTCGTCCCTTTATAAATTGTGGTCTTCATCCTTTAATGCCACAAACTTTAAGCTGACAAAGCATGAGCACTTTAAGGAGAAAGTGCTGTTATATCCCAAGGGTGGCTGTTCCCTGGCAAAAGCCCGGTTAGCTCCAATGGTAGAGCATCATACTTTTAATCTGAGGGTCCAGGGTTCAAGTCCCTGTTCGGGTGAAGGTTTGTTGCAGACCTCCCCTAATCTCTTGCTGTGCTCTTCCCAACCTTTGAGGGAGATGGTCTTCCTCTTCAAGATAAGATGTAATGCTTGGTTACTAGCAGTGTTGGGGAGTAACGGAATACATGTACCGGCGTTACGTATTCAGAATACAAATTATGAGTAACTGTATTCCGTTACAGTTACAATTTAAATAGTTGGTATTTAGAATACAGTTACATCGTTGAAATCAATTTATTACATGACGATACTTCTCTGTTTCACGAGTTTATTCACTCTCTAAATAAATTAAGGCAACTCCATGCATTTCCCAGAAGCCCCAATATGAAAACGAAAAAAATGTGTGGTTTGCGTGATCAGTCACAATGGAGTCGGAAGAGGAGCAGCGGGAGCTAGAGGTAGAGATGGAGCCGAAACAACAGAGCCAGGGCAAGAATACGTTTCTATCTTGGAAATTCACATTCACATTAGCATTTCACAAGAGAACGAAATATAACTGTGCAGTGCAACCTCTGCTTGCCAGCAACCAACCTCCTTTCAGCGTCCAAAGACTCCACCTCCAACCTGAAGAAGCATCTTAAAGTAAGTTTTTTTCAAATACGTAGACCTACACCACAAAACTAGTTGAAGATCATTTTTTTTAATCGGTCAATTCCAGCGTTATGGACGTGAAATTTGCAGTCAAAACTTGAAATATAAATTCTCAGAAAATGAATTAATAACAATAGTGAAACGTCCGTTTATCCATACTCCCTTAATAAAGGAGTCCAGACATTAGAAAAATATCGGTCTACATGCGTTTTATATTTAATATGAGGGAATAAAAAAATCTTTAACTTTTAGGTGGCAACATTTTTTTTGTTTTTTTGTAATTCTGTGAATTACACTGCGCAAACCAAAAGTATTACTACTCACCGGATGAAGAAGGGTAGGCTCTCCACAGAACATAAAATATTCATGTTATTTAATTTTTCGTATTCGCATTCATGAGGAAAAAAACAATGGTCGTGACAGTTCTCCGTTACGGACGTGAGCGCTCTGAAAGCAGCACTAAAAGACTGCTTTAAAACTTTCACAGAGACCTCAAACAGAAACACAAAGCCTTTCTTTAAAGTGAATTTCGTTTTCGTTTTTTAGAGCTTTCACCCTGCACGCGTTTGCAGTCCGTTTATCCGTTCCAGTTGCGGTGCGTATAGGCTACAGCAGTGCAGCGATCGTTTCCGCACCGAGTCTATTTCTGCTGTGCTGCAAACGCTGAATTAAAGTGACAGCACATGTTTCGTGGTCAAAATGAACACAGATTGAGCTGAAAATGTAGTAATTTAACCATAAATGCATTTAATTAAATTAAATAAAACTAAATTTAGTAATACCACCATTAATGTTTTTAATTAAGTACTGCTTTTTTTCACAGTCATCTTTTTACTTTAAGACCGGGGTAAAGCAATGAAAACAAGACGAAATAATGAACAACACTCGTCTGATTCGTGGAGGTTGAAAAACAAGTTATTTGTGGCATGCAAGATTTATTGTATTTAAATTTAAATGCTAAAAGAAAAGGCATGATAGTCGGCTGTGTTTGTCAATTTTAAGTTTTAATTTAAAATGTTTGCATTTTTAATATAAGGAGCCTACATAGTTAAATATGTTACCACTTGCTTGAACAACTTAATATATAATCTATATAGAAGTAATGCATTGATTAATACGTTGTTTAAATTGTTTAAACTTGAATACGTCTATTAAAGAGTGTATATGTGTAGGCTACAAAGAGAATTGCACCAGTGACCAAACTTTTTTAAAAATAAAAGTTGCTGATAACTTCTGGATTTGAAATACAAATATTGTGTAGGCCTATGTGTTTGTGGTACAGCCACGGATCAGTTACGCACTGCAAACGCAGCATATGTGAAAGCACTACAGCGCGTGCTGCTCCTGCACCGCATACGCACTGCACACAGAGTATGTGTGAAATGGGCGCGTATAAGGTAGAAGGCCCTACTTGCCTCACAGACATGTCTACTTTTAAACAGAACAATTCAACACGAAAGAACTGCTCTCTGCATGTAATCCGTATGAAATGTGCATTTCTCTCTGGCGCGTTCACTAGGCTACTGCGAAGATCACGAGTCAGCATCGTCAACTTCATCTTTGTAACCGACACTGACAAAGAAAACACTTGTTTATTAATAAACAATTAAAATATCTCCTTTCTATATTTGACATAGGCTATTCATAATTATTACTTTTGCTGGTTCTTTGTGACAGCTTTTAGGTGCTTTATTGGCATACGCATCACCACCGCATCACCAGGCCTGTTTATTAAGCAGGATTTGATGGCCAACACTTATAAAATGCAATTCAATGTGGAAGTAATCCAAGTATTCAGAATACGTTACTCAGATTGAGTAACGTAACGGAATAAGTAACAAATGACATTTTTGGGCATGTATTCTGTATTCTGTAACGAAATACGTTTTGAAAGTATCCTTCCCAACACTGGTTACTAGGGACTTTAAGCAACAGCTGCTGATGGAACGGCAACGGCAACGGCAGCCGGAAGTAAGCGTTAACTGCCGTAGCTAAAGAGCGCAAAAATCACTAAGCAACAGTAAAGAGGACGGCGTAGGGGTAATTTAATCATCAAACAAAATACAAAAAAAGGAAGTGATTTTTGAGCAAGAGAAGGGTTGCTTTTGGCATTTAATGATATACAGAAACGATTACAATGCCACATAACCTAAAACATAACATTAACTTTCTTAATCTGTCATGTAGTAACGACTACGGCAAATCAGCTGTTCTCCCGTAGTAGACGGTTACAGTAGAACGTCGCGAGGTAGCAGTTAATGTCGCGCGTGCGCAATAGAACGACAGAATGCCATTGCCGTTCCACCAGAGGCCGTTGCTTAAAGTCCCTACTGTCTGAGCAAGCGGTGGTGGGGGACTTTGAGAGAACTGAGCTGAAGCTTGCCGTTGACACTGTATGTGCAGGCCCGGGGCGAGTGGAAAGATTGCTTTCTCTGTATAGCATTTAGTACTCTGCGTTGTGCGGGCAGCATCCCCAGTCCAAATCCGGATCATGGCAGTCTTTTCGTGTAGGTGAAGACGTCGCTGAACTCCTTTTTGCCAACACAATATTTTCGCCGGGTTGATCCTCTGCTGCTCACATTGATCCACATTGATAGTTGGCCCCGGTGTTCTCTGATGCTCAAATCCAGAAATGAAAATAGCATGTGACTCACTGGCGGGAGTAGTCGTGGCCGAGAGGTTAAGGCGATGGACTCGAAATCCATTGGGGTCTCCCCGCGCAGGTTCGAACCCTGCCGACTACGTGGCTCCTTGTCTATTTGCGACAGGAATTGTGACATCCAGGAGCTTTGTACGAGCTGCTTTTTTTCTCTAACACAGAAAATTGGGCAACCCACATCTCTGTTCAAGCCTGAAGTGAGCAGGTTTTTGTGTAGGTGAAGACGTCGTTAGTTTATAAATAAGTGTTGGCACACCTGTCCGAGTGGCGCTACAAATTCTTCTAAAATCTGATTTTATTTCGGGCATGTTAAATTAGCGTTCGACAAACGCGAACAAACTTTTATTTATTTATGTACACTCACAATAACAATTAAATGTTGTGCTTTTGTAAAATAAAGAAAACAAACAGGGTGCGCTTTCTGCCGTCTCGGTCTCCGTCACAGAAATTAACCAAAACTCTATGGCAGGGGTCGGCAACCTAACCCCTCATTTACACTGCACACGTCTGCGGCGCATTACGGCTCCGACAAGGTTTTATTCCGTCCACCACACGGTGCCAACTCACACCAGGAGCATTTCAGAAGCGAAGCGACTGGATGCGTGAGACCACGTGATTTGCCTGTCCGACGTGGTTTTTCTTGATTTTGGGGGTTTCTACCTTACAGTCTATGCTTTCTACCAAGGATATATTGGTGTGCAATACAATTGGGAGTCTGCACATGGTGTTTATTTTGAAATTGACAGTGTTTTTTAACTTTTATTTTGTATTTCCGGTGCGACTTGGACGCGCGTCCGTCAAAAATAGACTAGGCGCCTATATTTAGCGAAGCGGCGCGGAGAGCCGTTTCTGGGAAGCTTCTGAAACGCGCCGCGTCGCGGCCGGTGTAAACACAAGCATTGACTAGAATGGGCGCGATCAGCTCCGGTAGCCGTGTCGCAGCCGTAATGCGCCGCAGATGTGTGCAGTGTAAATGAGGGGTAAGGCACGCGTGCCCGCTGGCACACAAGCAACACATGCGAGAGAAGTGTATGTATTTCATTCAGATAAAGTAGTCTACCTGCACACAGATCTACATTTTGATGTAATAATTCCTCATAGTAAAAAAAGCGTATTTTATTAAGTTAGGAGTAGAGATGCACCGATTGATCCGCTGGTGACCGGAATTGGCCGATTTTCACGTGACATATGCCGATTTTATGCCGGTCAAATGCACTCGGGCTCCCCATGATTAACATCGCGCAACATCAGCATCACACGTGCACGTGTAATACTTTTTTTTCGCCGTGCATGTTAATCAATGAGTGCATTCACACCGCGAGCAGGAGCAGCGCGTGAGCGCCCCACAGGAGCAATGAAGCGAGTCTATTTTGTCTGCGCTGCTCACGCTCAATTAAAGTGAAAGCACACTTTTGATGAACAAAATAAATATGATTTCAAACAAAAGTGCCCAAAATGCACAGAATGTGCATGTCTAGTGTGTTTTAACAAGAACTGGATTAGGTTATGTCAGAAAAGAAAATGAAGACTCAAAAATATTTATATAAAATGTACCCATTTAAACTTGTTTTTATTATTCAGTTTGATATGGTATTTTATGAAAAAAATATATATATAGAAAAAAAAATATTTGTGTGGGCTGTAAAGTGGTTAGAAAAAATGACATCGGAATCGGCTAAAATCGGTATCGGCAGGTCAAACTCAATGGGAAATCGGAATCGGCCTAGAAAATTGTAATCGGTGCATCTCTAGTTAGGAGTTATAAATACTATTAAATTGTCTATCTAAATCTAAAACAAATTTCAAGAGAAATATTTAAATTTCTGTACTATTTCTGTGTAAGCCATTATGAAAATGTAAAATGTTTGTGTATTTATATGAGTGTGTGCGTGTATATATATATATATATATATATATATATAGGCTATGTGTGTGTTGTGGCACAGTGATGAACTCGGAAACTTAAAAATGGCACTTTATGACAAAAAGGTTGCTGACCCCTGCTCTATAGGCTACTTGCCTCGGTCACGATAAGAAATATGTCTATAGAAAGCTTTGAGTGAACAAATATTATCTGATTATGCAATCCATATGAAACCATCCAATATTAAATTGGCTATGATATAACCGTGGCTGTGTATTCCCCTATATTCACTACAGTGGCTGGAAACATTGTTTTCATTCATAATTACTTGCATGGATTCAAATCAATCAGCAATTGAAAAATTCAGATTCAAATAATAGACATGCCCGTGTTTCTTGATGATCAATGCAGATTTATGCCAGTCTCCAGTAGAGATCCATTTCCTGGAGAGTTTAGGTGTAGGAGTTTAGTCATAATTACAACTTGTAACTTGTGGTAGAACTCCGACTTGTACCACGTGATCGCTGTACCACCTGACCACTGCAGATTAATTTGCCGTTGATAGTGTTGCCATAAAAACAATCAATCATCTCCTAATTACGGTCATTATTACGACATCCAACCCTAATCAAACACACCTGAACAAGCTAATCAAGGTCTTCAAGATTAGGCTATATTAGAAAGCTACAGGCAAATGAATTTCATTAGGGTTGGAGTTACCCAGACCCCCAATTGGATCTTTAAAAACGCATTTTCAAAAAGTGTTTTAAACTCTTTTGATAGCGTTTGGTTTGGGACTCAGCTGATATTTTGATGCAGCAACAGGGATTTTTCTTTGTAGTTTTGTGGTCCTTGCTGTCCGCCCCTCCTGACTCACTAATTCAGTGCATCTTCCAGCAGAGTTGATTTTGAGATTTTTGCAGGTTGAGAGGATGACAGCTCAAGTGTACTGCTCGTTTAGTGCTGTTTTATTGTGTCTGTCTGCTTGTTTGAGCGCAACAGATGCTGGAGTCCTAGGTGAGAAGTTCTTTTAGCTTCATTACGCAGCCTGAAGAAGTGCATAAATAAAGTGCCTTACAAAATTTGATTTCAGACACATCTGCTTACAAAAATACAGTACAGACGTCAAGTGGAAGTTCATCTTTGAATGTTGGTTTAGTTTTAATAATAAGCAAAGTGTAAATATGCAAACTGTCATAAGTTTATGCATTGTACAAGTAACCCATATAATCACTAATAGGCATTTTTGTTTACTGTTAAACACGAACATTAGTGTTACAATATGGCTGCAAAATTGTTACCGGACTGTATCAATCCTGAGTTTAAACTTTTGCTTAAGGTTTTTTTGTTTTAAGAAATGCATAAGCCTACAATATAACGTGGGGAGCTAATTATAACCGATAACTCTGCATTTTACATATATAGTGGGTTTCTATATTTGTTTTGTTTTCTGTTGAGTAGCTTATTAAAATGCTTAAAAGGAAATGAGGGTGGTCATTGCCAACCGCCATTAAAAGAAAGAGGGTGGTCATGGGGATGGCATCATTTTTGAAGATGTACACCAGTAAATTTGTATACAACATATTAACTGATGTCCATGCTTTCTATCAGCATTGCACTATTATTCACTCTACTACAGTGGGGTAGGTTGTATCTGCACTCAGTCTTTGAAACCGATTGATGCAGTTTAGTGAAAAATGGTAGATTTCTAAGCTACTTGAATTGAAGCAGATAAATGTGTGAATATTATAAAGTGAGGCTGAAGCAAACTATTACAGCACTTCCTGGTCTCCCCTAATGATCCTCTTGAATCCTCTTCTGTAGTGCCTGGTCAGTGTCCGGCGACGCTGACGGTCGTGCCCTCCCGACGAGGATGCACTTCTGATAGAGACTGCTCTGGAGGACACAAATGCTGTCAATTTCCCTGTGGGTCCGCGTGTGTGCCACCTGTTTTCAGTGAGTTTTAATTATTGATGCATGCTATACGTCTTCCAGAAAAAAACCCTGAAAAAATGTTTTCACTCAGGAATTGCTAGTAAGTTTCACAAATAACTGCAAAGAAACCGCAAGTAACACATTGAACTAAACGTGAAACTATGAAGTAGATGGACTGAATATTCCGGTAAATCCTCCTACGATTTTTTTTTTTTTTTTCTCTTTCATACAGCGTATGAGACATTCAGTATTCAGTGATGTGGTTTCTCTGTCATGTGTCTCTATAACAGCAAAGCCAGGGGAGTGTCCAAGTACAAATTTTGGAGCAGGAATGTGTGCTGAGTTGTGTTCCTATGACAGTGACTGTCCGAACAATGAGAAATGCTGCTGCAATGGATGTGGACATCAGTGTATGGATCCATTTGCAGGTATTTGTTGTTATATTAATGTTTGGGTCAGCTTCCTCATTTCAGTTTGTCTTGTTTTATAATTAATCGTTCTCAATGTAAAAATTATTTAGCCAATAGCACGGTTTAAAGTACAGGATGGCTTTACAAAATTAATACGAAAAATTATTAATACGATCATGATTAATAATTAAGAGGAGTAAAACTTGGTATTTGGGTTTTGTGCTGTATCTGAGACTGAATGCCTCTAAACAGACTGACTAAAGTTGACTATCTGGATCCCTCCAGGGAAGCCTGCAGCCGAACCCCGGAAGCCTCCAGGGAAGCCTGCAGCCGAACCACCAGGAAAGCCTCCAGGAAAGCCTGCAGCCGAACCACCAGGAAAGCCTCCAGGAAAGCCTGCAGCCGAACCACCAGGAAAGCCTCCAGGGAAGCCTGCAGCCGAACCACCAGGAAAGCCTCCAGGGAAGCCTGCAGCCGAACCACCAGGAAAGCCTCCAGGAAAGCCTGCAGCCGAACCTCCAGAGCCTTCTAACGAACTACCGGAGCTTTCTACAGAACTGCCTGAGCCTTCTGCTGAACTGCCTGAGCTGGAGCCTTCTACCGAACCTCCAGAGCCTTCAGACGAACTGCCAGTGACGCTTGCAGCCGAACCCCCGAAGCCTCCAGGAAAGCCTGCAGCCGAACCACCAGGAAAGCCTCCAGGAAAGCCTGCAGCCGAACCACCAGGAAAGCCTCCAGGAAAGCCTGCAGCCGAACCACCAGGAAAGCCTCCAGGAAAGCCTGCAGCCGAACCACCAGGAAAGCCTCCAGGAAAGCCTGCAGCCGAACCACCAGGAAAGCCTCCAGGAAAGCCTGCAGCCGAACCACCAGGAAAGCCTCCAGGAAAGCCTGCAGCCGAACCACCAGGAAAGCCTCCAGGAAAGCCTGCAGCCGAACCACCAGGAAAACCACCAGGAAAACCTCCAGGAAAGCCTGCAGCCGAACCACCAGGAAAGCCTCCAGGAAAGCCTGCAGCCGAACCACCAGGAAAGCCACCAGGAAAGCCTCCAGGGAAGCCTGCAGCCGAACCACCAGGAAAGCCTCCAGGGAAGCCTGCAGCTGAACCTCCAGGAAAGCCTGCAGCCGAACCTCCAGAGCCTTCTAACGAACTACCGGAGCCTTCTACAGAACTGCCTGAGCTGGAGCCTTCTACCGAACCTCCGGAGCCTTCAGACGAACTGCCAGTGACGCCTGCAGCCAAACCCCCGAAGCCTCCAATGAAGCCTGCAGCCGAACCCCCGAAGCCTCCGGTGAAGCCTGCAGCCGAACCCCCGAAGCCTCCAGGAAAGCCTGAAGCCAAACCACCAGGAAAGCCTGCAGCCGAACCTCCAAAGCCTCCAGGAAAGCCTGCAGCCGAACCACCAGGAAAGCCTCCAGGAAAGCCTGCAGCCGAACCGCCAACTTACCCTTATGGGCAATGTCCTGGCCATAAGTAATGTGGCTGTGCATGCAGTTAACTGTGCTGATTTAACCATTGGATGTATGGTGTGTTTTCCCTGTTTATCACCAAATAAATCTCACACTTGTAAGACCATTTTCCTCTCTTTTTTTTTTTTAAGTGGGAAAACAAGGAATTTGATTTTGTATTCCAGTGTTAGTTTGGCTGTTCTCTCTCATAATGGCTCATTGGAATCAATGCATGAAATCCCACCCTCCAAAGCCTCGCCGCCTTCAAAACGCTTGAACACACAGCAGAGTCTGTAAAGTGTCACAAGATGAAAGACTGCACTAAATTGCCTCATGTCTACAATGCATAATATTACAGTGATAATGAATGTAAACAACTTGCAGTGCTCTAGTTGTACCACCTGACTGATGCAGATTCATTTCGCTGTTGACATGGAAACGTCTGAATCAAAATGCCATGATTGGATGAAGAATTCTATTATTGATTGCTATAGGATGTGAAGTTTCAACCAGTATTGCCTGTTGACTAATAGTCTTCTGCATTCTGAAGCATTTTAGTGAAATTGTGTCTTCTAGTGGTCATTTTAGGAAGTTGCAACTTCAAGCCTATTAACAGATGATCCCTTTAGTTACCTGCGACCAAATGAGTTCTGAATGCCTGTAATGCCGAGTTCACACTGCACAATTTTCAGAGTAGTCGGGTCACTGTTCTTTTCACACCGCACGACTATCTGGGGTAACGTTCAGTTGCTGCTGTGTGCACACTGCACCGATGACAGTTTCACACTGGAGTGGCTCAGTGGTTCATGTAGGTTGTCTACAAACCGGAAGGTTGGTGGTTCAACCTGTCGAGGTGTCCATGAGCAAGACACCTAACCCCAGCTGCTCCTGACGAGCTGGATGGCGCCTTGCATGGCTGATACCGCCGTCGGTGTATGAATGGGTAAATGTGAGGCAATATGTAAAGCGTAGATGGCCAAGCCATAATGCCAGAATAAAGAGATGTCAAAGGTTCGTCCATTGACTACAATAAAGCATGAATGGGCCAGTTCTCCTCACCAGACATTAGTCATAGACTGTAAATGGGCAATAACATATTTGATTAGCATCTTATCAGCCTTCTCTAAAAAACTCCCCTGACGTCATCTTAGAAAATGTATATACAATTCATAGATTTAGAGATATCATCCTCAGATTTGAAATGAAGCATGACCACACCAGTGGCTACACTGTGGTTGTGGTTATAAGTTGTTATACTGCATTCACATAATATGTTTATACATTTAATACATACACTCTTAATATATATTTTTTGTTTTTATGTTTCAGCTTTTATATCTCAATATTAATAAGAGTCTGATTAATTCTGAGTCTTGAACTGTAAACTGTCAAGAGTTGGCTTTCTAAATATATGTTGGTTATGTGTCTATTCAGAACGACTTTTTATTTTGGGTATGTAATGTATGCCCCACTTGCCAAAATTGGGTCTGTCTGGTAAGGGGTTAATGCCACAAACTTTAAGCTGAGGATAACATAACTCTAAGGCTAGCTCAGTCGGTAGAGCATCAGACTTTTAATCTGAGGGTTCAGGGTTCAAGTCCCTGCTTGGGTCTTGAAATCCATTGGGGTCTCCCCGTTCAGGTTCGAACCCTGCCGACTACGTGGCTCTTTGTCTGTTTCCGGCAGGAACTGTAACATCCAGGATCTTTGTACGAGCTGCATTTTTTTCCTCTAACATGGAAAACTGGGCAACCCACATCTCTTTTCAAGCCTGAAGTGAGCAGGTTTTTGTGTAGGTGAAGACATCGTTGAACTCCTTTTTGCCAACACAATATGTTAGCTGAGTGCATCCTCTGCTGCTCACATCCACATTGATGGTTGGCCCTGGTGTCCTCTGCTGCTCACTTCCAGAAAAGAAAATAGCATGTGACTCATTACCACTATCACTGATTCACTTTCAAGAGTAGTCGTGACCGAGAAGTTAAGGCGATGGCCTTGAAAACCATTGGGGTCTCCCCGCGCAGGTTCCAACCCTGCTGACTACGTGGCTCCTTGTCATTTTGTCTGATTGCGACAGGAGTTGTGACATCCAGGATCTTTGTACAAGCTGCTTTTTTTTCTAACAAGGAAATTGGGCTCTTTTCAAGCCTGAAGTGGGCATCGTTTCAAAAGGCCCAGATCATCACTCTTTCAATGTCAGTGTTCCTAGCTTTGGAAGGAGCAACCTATCTCTCTCGTCCCTTTATAAATTGTGGTCTTCATCCTTTAATGCCACAAACTTTAAGCTGACAAAGCATGAGCACTTTAAGGAGAAAGTGCTGTTATATCCCAAGGGTGGCTGTTCCCTGGCAAAAGCCCGGTTAGCTCCAATGGTAGAGCATCATACTTTTAATCTGAGGGTCCAGGGTTCAAGTCCCTGTTCGGGTGAAGGTTTGTTGCAGACCTCCCCTAATCTCTTGCTGTGCTCTTCCCAACCTTTGAGGGAGATGGTCTTCCTCTTCAAGATAAGATGTAATGCTTGGTTACTAGCAGTGTTGGGGAGTAACGGAATACATGTACCGGCGTTACGTATTCAGAATACAAATTATGAGTAACTGTATTCCGTTACAGTTACAATTTAAATAGTTGGTATTTAGAATACAGTTACATCGTTGAAATCAATTTATTACATGACGATACTTCTCTGTTTCACGAGTTTATTCACTCTCTAAATAAATTAAGGCAACTCCATGCATTTCCCAGAAGCCCCAATATGAAAACGAAAAAAATGTGTGGTTTGCGTGATCAGTCACAATGGAGTCGGAAGAGGAGCAGCGGGAGCTAGAGGTAGAGATGGAGCCGAAACAACAGAGCCAGGGCAAGAATACGTTTCTATCTTGGAAATTCACATTCACATTAGCATTTCACAAGAGAACGAAATATAACTGTGCAGTGCAACCTCTGCTTGCCAGCAACCAACCTCCTTTCAGCGTCCAAAGACTCCACCTCCAACCTGAAGAAGCATCTTAAAGTAAGTTTTTTTCAAATACGTAGACCTACACCACAAAACTAGTTGAAGATCATTTTTTTTAATCGGTCAATTCCAGCGTTATGGACGTGAAATTTGCAGTCAAAACTTGAAATATAAATTCTCAGAAAATGAATTAATAACAATAGTGAAACGTCCGTTTATCCATACTCCCTTAATAAAGGAGTCCAGACATTAGAAAAATATCGGTCTACATGCGTTTTATATTTAATATGAGGGAATAAAAAAATCTTTAACTTTTAGGTGGCAACATTTTTTTTGTTTTTTTGTAATTCTGTGAATTACACTGCGCAAACCAAAAGTATTACTACTCACCGGATGAAGAAGGGTAGGCTCTCCACAGAACCTAAAATATTCATGTTATTTAATTTTTCGTATTCGCATTCATGAGGAAAAAAACAATGGTCGTGACAGTTCTCCGTTACGGACGTGAGCGCTCTGAAAGCAGCACTAAAAGACTGCTTTAAAACTTTCACAGAGACCTCAAACAGAAACACAAAGCCTTTCTTTAAAGTGAATTTCGTTTTCGTTTTTTAGAGCTTTCACCCTGCACGCGTTTGCAGTCCGTTTATCCGTTCCAGTTGCGGTGCGTATAGGCTACAGCAGTGCAGCGATCGTTTCCGCACCGAGTCTATTTCTGCTGTGCTGCAAACGCTGAATTAAAGTGACAGCACATGTTTCGTGGTCAAAATGAACACAGATTGAGCTGAAAATGTAGTAATTTAACCATAAATGCATTTAATTAAATTAAATAAAACTAAATTTAGTAATACCACCATTAATGTTTTTAATTAAGTACTGCTTTTTTTCACAGTCATCTTTTTACTTTAAGACCGGGGTAAAGCAATGAAAACAAGACGAAATAATGAACAACACTCGTCTGATTCGTGGAGGTTGAAAAACAAGTTATTTGTGGCATGCAAGATTTATTGTATTTAAATTTAAATGCTAAAAGAAAAGGCATGATAGTCGGCTGTGTTTGTCAATTTTAAGTTTTAATTTAAAATGTTTGCATTTTTAATATAAGGAGCCTACATAGTTAAATATGTTACCACTTGCTTGAACAACTTAATATATAATCTATATAGAAGTAATGCATTGATTAATACGTTGTTTAAATTGTTTAAACTTGAATACGTCTATTAAAGAGTGTATATGTGTAGGCTACAAAGAGAATTGCACCGGTGACCAAACTTTTTTAAAAATAAAAGTTGCTGATAACTTCTGGATTTGAAATACAAATATTGTGTAGGCCTATGTGTTTGTGGTACAGCCACGGATCAGTTACGCACTGCAAACGCAGCATATGTGAAAGCACTACAGCGCGTGCTGCTCCTGCACCGCATACGCACTGCACACAGAGTATGTGTGAAATGGGCGCGTATAAGGTAGAAGGCCCTACTTGCCTCACAGACATGTCTACTTTTAAACAGAACAATTCAACACGAAAGAACTGCTCTCTGCATGTAATCCGTATGAAATGTGCATTTCTCTCTGGCGCGTTCACTAGGCTACTGCGAAGATCACGAGTCAGCATCGTCAACTTCATCTTTGTAACCGACACTGACAAAGAAAACACTTGTTTATTAATAAACAATTAAAATATCTCCTTTCTATATTTGACATAGGCTATTCATAATTATTACTTTTGCTGGTTCTTTGTGACAGCTTTTAGGTGCTTTATTGGCATACGCATCACCACCGCATCACCAGGCCTGTTTATTAAGCAGGATTTGATGGCCAACACTTATAAAATGCAATTCAATGTGGAAGTAATCCAAGTATTCAGAATACGTTACTCAGATTGAGTAACGTAACGGAATAAGTAACAAATGACATTTTTGGGCATGTATTCTGTATTCTGTAACGAAATACGTTTTGAAAGTATCCTTCCCAACACTGGTTACTAGGGACTTTAAGCAACAGCTGCTGATGGAACGGCAACGGCAACGGCAGCCGGAAGTAAGCGTTAACTGCCGTAGCTAAAGAGCGCAAAAATCACTAAGCAACAGTAAAGAGGACGGCGTAGGGGTAATTTAATCATCAAACAAAATACAAAAAAAGGAAGTGATTTTTGAGCAAGAGAAGGGTTGCTTTTGGCATTTAATGATATACAGAAACGATTACAATGCCACATAACCTAAAACATAACATTAACTTTCTTAATCTGTCATGTAGTAACGACTACGGCAAATCAGCTGTTCTCCCGTAGTAGACGGTTACAGTAGAACGTCGCGAGGTAGCAGTTAATGTCGCGCGTGCGCAATAGAACGACAGAATGCCATTGCCGTTCCACCAGAGGCCGTTGCTTAAAGTCCCTACTGTCTGAGCAAGCGGTGGTGGGGGACTTTGAGAGAACTGAGCTGAAGCTTGCCGTTGACACTGTATGTGCAGGCCCGGGGCGAGTGGAAAGATTGCTTTCTCTGTATAGCATTTAGTACTCTGCGTTGTGCGGGCAGCATCCCCAGTCCAAATCCGGATCATGGCAGTCTTTTCGTGTAGGTGAAGACGTCGCTGAACTCCTTTTTGCCAACACAATATTTTCGCCGGGTTGATCCTCTGCTGCTCACATTGATCCACATTGATAGTTGGCCCCGGTGTTCTCTGATGCTCAAATCCAGAAATGAAAATAGCATGTGACTCACTGGCGGGAGTAGTCGTGGCCGAGAGGTTAAGGCGATGGACTCGAAATCCATTGGGGTCTCCCCGCGCAGGTTCGAACCCTGCCGACTACGTGGCTCCTTGTCTATTTGCGACAGGAATTGTGACATCCAGGAGCTTTGTACGAGCTGCTTTTTTTCTCTAACACAGAAAATTGGGCAACCCACATCTCTGTTCAAGCCTGAAGTGAGCAGGTTTTTGTGTAGGTGAAGACGTCGTTAGTTTATAAATAAGTGTTGGCACACCTGTCCGAGTGGCGCTACAAATTCTTCTAAAATCTGATTTTATTTCGGGCATGTTAAATTAGCGTTCGACAAACGCGAACAAACTTTTAGTTATTTATGTACACTCACAATAACAATTAAATGTTGTGCTTTTGTAAAATAAAGAAAACAAACAGGGTGCGCTTTCTGCCGTCTCGGTCTCCGTCACAGAAATTAACCAAAACTCTATGGCAGGGGTCGGCAACCTAACCCCTCATTTACACTGCACACGTCTGCGGCGCATTACGGCTCCGACAAGGTTTTATTCCGTCCACCACACGGTGCCAACTCACACCAGGAGCATTTCAGAAGCGAAGCGACTGGATGCGTGAGACCACGTGATTTGCCTGTCCGACGTGGTTTTTCTTGATTTTGGGGGTTTCTACCTTACAGTCTATGCTTTCTACCAAGGATATATTGGTGTGCAATACAATTGGGAGTCTGCACATGGTGTTTATTTTGAAATTGACAGTGTTTTTTAACTTTTATTTTGTATTTCCGGTGCGACTTGGACGCGCGTCCGTCAAAAATAGACTAGGCGCCTATATTTAGCGAAGCGGCGCGGAGAGCCGTTTCTGGGAAGCTTCTGAAACGCGCCGCGTCGCGGCCGGTGTAAACACAAGCATTGACTAGAATGGGCGCGATCAGCTCCGGTAGCCGTGTCGCAGCCGTAATGCGCCGCAGATGTGTGCAGTGTAAATGAGGGGTAAGGCACGCGTGCCCGCTGGCACACAAGCAACACATGCGAGAGAAGTGTATGTATTTCATTCAGATAAAGTAGTCTACCTGCACACAGATCTACATTTTGATGTAATAATTCCTCATAGTAAAAAAAGCGTATTTTATTAAGTTAGGAGTAGAGATGCACCGATTGATCCGCTGGTGACCGGAATTGGCCGATTTTCACGTGACATATGCCGATTTTATGCCGGTCAAATGCACTCGGGCTCCCCATGATTAACATCGCGCAACATCAGCATCACACGTGCACGTGTAATATTTTTTTTTCGCCGTGCATGTTAATCAATGAGTGCATTCACACCGCGAGCAGGAGCAGCGCGTGAGCGCCCCACAGGAGCAATGAAGCGAGTCTATTTTGTCTGCGCTGCTCACGCTCAATTAAAGTGAAAGCACACTTTTGATGAACAAAATAAATATGATTTCAAACAAAAGTGCCCAAAATGCACAGAATGTGCATGTCTAGTGTGTTTTAACAAGAACTGGATTAGGTTATGTCAGAAAAGAAAATGAAGACTCAAAAATATTTATATAAAATGTACCCATTTAAACTTGTTTTTATTATTCAGTTTGATATGGTATTTTATGAAAAAAATATATATATAGAAAAAAAAATATTTGTGTGGGCTGTAAAGTGGTTAGAAAAAATGACATCGGAATCGGCTAAAATCGGTATCGGCAGGTCAAACTCAATGGGAAATCGGAATCGGCCTAGAAAATTGTAATCGGTGCATCTCTAGTTAGGAGTTATAAATACTATTAAATTGTCTATCTAAATCTAAAACAAATTTCAAGAGAAATATTTAAATTTCTGTACTATTTCTGTGTAAGCCATTATGAAAATGTAAAATGTTTGTGTATTTATATGAGTGTGTGCGTGTATATATATATATATATATATATATATATATATATATATATATATATATAGGCTATGTGTGGGTTGTGGCACAGTGATGAACTCGGAAACTTAAAAATGGCACTTTATGACAAAAAGGTTGCTGACCCCTGCTCTATAGGCTACTTGCCTCGGTCACGATAAGAAATATGTCTATAGAAAGCTTTGAGTGAACAAATATTATCTGATTATGCAATCCATATGAAACCATCCAATATTAAATTGGCTATGATATAACCGTGGCTGTGTATTCCCCTATATTCACTACAGTGGCTGGAAACATTGTTTTCATTCATAATTACTTGCATGGATTCAAATCAATCAGCAATTGAAAAATTCAGATTCAAATAATAGACATGCCCGTGTTTCTTGATGATCAATGCAGATTTATGCCAGTCTCCAGTAGAGATCCATTTCCTGGAGAGTTTAGGTGTAGGAGTTTAGTCATAATTACAACTTGTAACTTGTGGTAGAACTCCGACTTGTACCACGTGATCGCTGTACCACCTGACCACTGCAGATTAATTTGCCGTTGATAGTGTTGCCATAAAAACAATCAATCATCTCCTAATTACGGTCATTATTACGACATCCAACCCTAATCAAACACACCTGAACAAGCTAATCAAGGTCTTCAAGATTAGGCTATATTAGAAAGCTACAGGCAAATGAATTTCATTAGGGTTGGAGTTACCCAGACCCCCAATTGGATCTTTAAAAACGCATTTTCAAAAAGTGTTTTAAACTCTTTTGATAGCGTTTGGTTTGGGACTCAGCTGATATTTTGATGCAGCAACAGGGATTTTTCTTTGTAGTTTTGTGGTCCTTGCTGTCCGCCCCTCCTGACTCACTAATTCAGTGCATCTTCCAGCAGAGTTGATTTTGAGATTTTTGCAGGTTGAGAGGATGACAGCTCAAGTGTACTGCTCGTTTAGTGCTGTTTTATTGTGTCTGTCTGCTTGTTTGAGCGCAACAGATGCTGGAGTCCTAGGTGAGAAGTTCTTTTAGCTTCATTACGCAGCCTGAAGAAGTGCATAAATAAAGTGCCTTACAAAATTTGATTTCAGACACATCTGCTTACAAAAATACAGTACAGACGTCAAGTGGAAGTTCATCTTTGAATGTTGGTTTAGTTTTAATAATAAGCAAAGTGTAAATATGCAAACTGTCATAAGTTTATGCATTGTACAAGTAACCCATATAATCACTAATAGGCATTTTTGTTTACTGTTAAACACGAACATTAGTGTTACAATATGGCTGCAAAATTGTTACCGGACTGTATCAATCCTGAGTTTAAACTTTTGCTTAAGGTTTTTTTGTTTTAAGAAATGCATAAGCCTACAATATAACGTGGGGAGCTAATTATAACCGATAACTCTGCATTTTACATATATAGTGGGTTTCTATATTTGTTTTGTTTTCTGTTGAGTAGCTTATTAAAATGCTTAAAAGGAAATGAGGGTGGTCATTGCCAACCGCCATTAAAAGAAAGAGGGTGGTCATGGGGATGGCATCATTTTTGAAGATGTACACCAGTAAATTTGTATACAACATATTAACTGATGTCCATGCTTTCTATCAGCATTGCACTATTATTCACTCTACTACAGTGGGGTAGGTTGTATCTGCACTCAGTCTTTGAAACCGATTGATGCAGTTTAGTGAAAAATGGTAGATTTCTAAGCTACTTGAATTGAAGCAGATAAATGTGTGAATATTATAACGTGAGGCTGAAGCAAACTATTACAGCACTTCCTGGTCTCCCCTAATGATCCTCTTGAATCCTCTTCTGTAGTGCCTGGTCAGTGTCCGGCGACGCTGACGGTCGTGCCCTCCCGACGAGGATGCACTTCTGATAGAGACTGCTCTGGAGGACACAAATGCTGTCAATTTCCCTGTGGGTCCGCGTGTGTGCCACCTGTTTTCAGTGAGTTTTAATTATTGATGCATGCTATACGTCTTCCAGAAAAAAACCCTGAAAAAATGTTTTCACTCAGGAATTGCTAGTAAGTTTCACAAATAACTGCAAAGAAACCGCAAGTAACACATTGAACTAAACGTGAAACTATGAAGTAGATGGACTGAATATTCCGGTAAATCCTCCTACGATTTTTTTTTTTTTTTTTTTTTTTTCTCTTTCATACAGCGTATGAGACATTCAGTATTCAGTGATGTGGTTTCTCTGTCATGTGTCTCTATAACAGCAAAGCCAGGGGAGTGTCCAAGTACAAATTTTGGAGCAGGAATGTGTGCAGAGTTGTGTTCCTATGACAGTGACTGTCCGAACAATGAGAAATGCTGCTGCAATGGATGTGGACATCAGTGTATGGATCCATTTGCAGGTATTTGTTATATTAATGTTTGGGTCAGCTTCCTCATTTCAGTTTGTCTTGTTTTAGAATTAATCGTTCTCAATGTAAAAATTATTTAGCCAATAGCACGGTTTAAAGTACAGGATGGCTTTACAAAATTAATACGAAAAATTATTAATACGATCATGATTAATAATTAAGAGGAGTAAAACTTGGTATTTGGGTTTTGTGCTGTATCTGAGACTGAATGCCTCTAAACAGACTGACTAAAGTTGACTATCTGGATCCCTCCAGGGAAGCCTGCAGCCGAACCCCGGAAGCCTCCAGGGAAGCCTGCAGCCGAACCACCAGGAAAGCCTCCAGGAAAGCCTGCAGCCGAACCACCAGGAAAACCACCAGGAAAGCCTCCAGGAAAGCCTGCAGCCGAACCACCAGGAAAGCCTCCAGGGAAGCCTGCAGCCGAACCACCAGGAAAGCCTCCAGGAAAGCCTGCAGCCGAACCTCCAGAGCCTTCTAACGAACTACCGGAGCTTTCTACAGAACTGCCTGAGCCTTCTGCTGAACTGCCTGAGCTGGAGCCTTCTACCGAACCTCCAGAGCCTTCAGACGAACTGCCAGTGACGCTTGCAGCCGAACCCCCGAAGCCTCCAGGAAAGCCTGCAGCCGAACCACCAGGAAAGCCTCCAGGAAAGCCTGCAGCCGAACCACCAGGAAAGCCTCCAGGAAAGCCTGCAGCCGAACCACCAGGAAAGCCTCCAGGAAAGCCTGCAGCCGAACCACCAGGAAAGCCTCCAGGAAAGCCTGCAGCCGAACCACCAGGAAAACCACCAGGAAAACCTCCAGGAAAGCCTGCAGCCGAACCACCAGGAAAGCCTCCAGGAAAGCCTGCAGCCGAACCACCAGGAAAGCCACCAGGAAAGCCTCCAGGGAAGCCTGCAGCCGAACCACCAGGAAAGCCTCCAGGGAAGCCTGCAGCTGAACCTCCAGGAAAGCCTGCAGCCGAACCTCCAGAGCCTTCTAACGAACTACCGGAGCCTTCTACAGAACTGCCTGAGCTGGAGCCTTCTACCGAACCTCCGGAGCCTTCAGACGAACTGCCAGTGACGCCTGCAGCCAAACCCCCGAAGCCTCCAATGAAGCCTGCAGCCGAACCCCCGAAGCCTCCGGTGAAGCCTGCAGCTGAATCCCCGAAGCCTCCTGTGAAGCCTGCAGCCGAACCCCCGAAGCCTCCAGGAAAGCCTGCAGCCAAACCACCAGGAAAGCCTCCAGGAAAGCCTGCAGCCGAACCTCCAAAGCCTCCAGGAAAGCCTGCAGCCGAACCACCAGGAAAGCCTCCAGGAAAGCCTGCAGCCGAACCGCCAACTTACCCTTATGGGCAATGTCCTGGCCATAAGTAATGTGGCTGTGCATGCAGTTAACTGTGCTGATTTAACCATTGGATGTATGGTGTGTTTTCCCTGTTTATCACCAAATAAATCTCACACTTGTAAGACCATTTTCCTCTCTTTTTTTTTTTAAGTGGGAAAACAAGGAATTTGATTTTGTATTCCAGTGTTAGTTTGGCTGTTCTCTCTCATAATGGCTCATTGGAATCAATGCATGAAATCCCACCCTCCAAAGCCTCGCCGCCTTCAAAACGCTTGAACACACAGCAGAGTCTGTAAAGTGTCACAAGATGAAAGACTGCACTAAATTGCCTCATGTCTACAATGCATAATATTACAGTGATAATGAATGTAAACAACTTGCAGTGCTCTAGTTGTACCACCTGACTGATGCAGATTCATTTCGCTGTTGACATGGAAACGTCTGAATCAAAATGCCATGATTGGATGAAGAATTATATTATTGATTGCTATAGGATGTGAAGTTTCAACCAGTATTGCCTATTGACTAGTCTTCTGCATTCTGAAGCATTTTAGTGAAATTGTGTCTTCTAGTGGTCATTTTAGGAAGTTGCAACTTCAAGCCTATTAACAGATGATCCCTTTAGTTACCTGCGACCAAATGAGTTCTGAATGCCTGTAATGCCGAGTTCACACTGCACAATTTTCAGAGTAGTCGGGTCACTGTTCTTTTCACACCGCACGACTATCTGGGGTAACGTTCAGTTGCTGCTGTGTGCACACTGCACCGATGACAGTTTCACACTGGAGTGGCTCAGTGGTTCATGTAGGTTGTCTACAAACCGGAAGGTTGGTGGTTCAATCCCCGGTTCCACCTGTCGAGGTGTCCATGAGCAAGACACCTAACCCCAGCTGCTCCTGACGAGCTGGATGGCGCCTTGCATGGCTGATACCGCCGTCGGTGTATGAATGGGTAAATGTGAGGCAATATGTAAAGCGTAGATGGCCAAGCCATAATGCCAGAATAAAGAGATGTCAAAGGTTCGTCCATTGACTACAATAAAGCATGAATGGGCCAGTTCTCCTCACCAGACATTAGTCATAGACTGTAAATGGGCAATAACATATTTGATTAGCATCTTATCAGCCTTCTCTAAAAAACTCCCCTGACATCATCTTAGAAAATGTATATACAATTCATAGATTTAGAGATATCATCCTCAGATTTGAAATGAAGCATGACCACACCAGTGGCTACACTGTGGTTGTGGTTATAAGTTGTTATACTGCATTCACATAATATGTTTATACATTTAATACATACACTCTTAATATATATTTTTTGTTTTTATGTTTCAGCTTTTATATCTCAATATTAATAAAAGTCTGATTAATTCTGAGTCTTGAACTGTAAACTGTCAAGAGTTGGCTTTCTAAATATATGTTGGTTATGTGTCTATTCAGAATGACTTTTTATTTTGGGTATGTAATGTATGCCCCACTTGCCAAAATTGGGTCTGTCTGGTAAGGGGTTAATGCCACAAACTTTAAGCTGAGGATAACATAACTCTAAGGCTAGCTCAGTCGGTAGAGCATCAGACTTTTAATCTGAGGGTTCAGGGTTCAAGTCCCTGCTTGGGTCTTGAAATCCATTGGGGTCTCCCCGTTCAGGTTCGAACCCTGCCGACTACGTGGCTCTTTGTCTGTTTCCGGCTGGAACTGTAACATCCAGGATCTTTGTACGAGCTGCATTTTTTTCCTCTAACATGGAAAACTGGGCAACCCACATCTCTTTTCAAGCCTGAAGTGAGCAGGTTTTTGTGTAGGTGAAGACATCGTTGAACTCCTTTTTGCCAACACAATATGTTAGCTGAGTGCATCCTCTGCTGCTCACATCCACATTGATGGTTGGCCCTGGTGTCCTCTGCTGCTCACTTCCAGAAAAGAAAATAGCATGTGACTCATTACCACTATCACTGATTCACTTTCAAGAGTAGTCGTGACCGAGAAGTTAAGGCGATGGCCTTGAAAACCATTGGGGTCTCCCCGCGCAGGTTCCAACCCTGCTGACTACGTGGCTCCTTGTCATTTTGTCTGATTGCGACAGGAGTTGTGACATCCAGGATCTTTGTACAAGCTGCTTTTTTTTCTAACAAGGAAATTGGGCTCTTTTCAAGCCTGAAGTGGGCATCGTTTCAAAAGGCCCAGATCATCACTCTTTCAATGTCAGTGTTCCTAGCTTTGGAAGGAGCAACCTATCTCTCTCGTCCCTTTATAAATTGTGGTCTTCATCCTTTAATGCCACAAACTTTAAGCTGACAAAGCATGAACACTTTAAGGAGAAAGTGCTGTTATATCCCAAGGGTGGCTGTTCCCTGGCAAAAGCCCGGTTAGCTCCAATGGTAGAGCATCATACTTTTAATCTGAGGGTCCAGGGTTCAAGTCCCTGTTCGGGTGAAGGTTTGTTGCAGACCTCCCCTAATCTCTTGCTGTGCTCTTCCCAACCTTTGAGGGAGATGGTCTTCCTCTTCAAGATAAGATGTAATGCTTGGTTACTAGCAGTGTTGGGGAGTAACGGAATACATGTACCGGCGTTACGTATTCAGAATACAAATTATGAGTAACTGTATTCCGTTACAGTTACAATTTAAATAGTTGGTATTTAGAATACAGTTACATCGTTGAAATCAATTTATTACATGACGATACTTCTCTGTTTCACGAGTTTATTCACTCTCTAAATAAATTAAGGCAACTCCATGCATTTCCCAGAAGCCCCAATATGAAAACGAAAAAAATGTGTGGTTTGCGTGATCAGTCACAATGGAGTCGGAAGAGGAGCAGCGGGAGCTAGAGGTAGAGATGGAGCCGAAACAACAGAGCCAGGGCAAGAATACGTTTCTATCTTGGAAATTCACATTCACATTAGCATTTCACAAGAGAACGAAATATAACTGTGCAGTGCAACCTCTGCTTGCCAGCAACCAACCTCCTTTCAGCGTCCAAAGACTCCACCTCCAACCTGAAGAAGCATCTTAAAGTAAGTTTTTTTCAAATACGTAGACCTACACCACAAAACTAGTTGAAGATAATTTTTTTTAATCGGTCAATTCCAGCGTTATGGACTTGAAATTTGCAGTCAAAACTTGAAATATAAATTCTCAGAAAATGAATTAATAACAATAGTGAAACGTCCGTTTATCCATACTCCCTTAATAAAGGAGTCCAGACATTAGAAAAATATAGGTCTACATGCGTTTTATATTTAATATGAGGGAATAAAAAAATCTTTAACTTTTAGGTGGCAACATTTTTTTTGTTTTTTTGTAATTCTGTGAATTACACTGCGCAAACCAAAAGTAATACTACTCACCGGATGAAGAAGGGTAGGCTCTCCACAGAACATAAAATATTCATGTTATTTAATTTTTCGTATTCGCATTCATGAGGAAAAAAACAATGGTCGTGACAGTTCTCCGTTACGGACGTGAGCGCTCTGAAAGCAGCACTAAAAGACTGCTTTAAAACTTTCACAGAGACCTCAAACAGAAACACAAAGCCTTTCTTTAAAGTGAATTTCGTTTTCGTTTTTTAGAGCTTTCACCCTGCACGCGTTTGCAGTCCGTTTATCCGTTCCAGTTGCGGTGCGTATAGGCTACAGCAGTGCAGCGATCGTTTCCGCACCGAGTCTATTTCTGCTGTGCTGCAAACGCTGAATTAAAGTGACAGCACATGTTTCGTGGTCAAAATGAACACAGATTGAGCTGAAAATGTAGTAATTTAACCATAAATGCATTTAATTAAATTAAATAAAACTAAATTTAGTAATACCACCATTAATGTTTTTAATTAAGTACTGCTTTTTTTCACAGTCATCTTTTTACTTTAAGACCGGGGTAAAGCAATGAAAACAAGACGAAATAATGAACAACACTCGTCTGATTCGTGGAGGTTGAAAAACAAGTTATTTGTGGCATGCAAGATTTATTGTATTTAAATTTAAATGCTAAAAGAAAAGGCATGATAGTCGGCTGTGTTTGTCAATTTTAAGTTTTAATTTAAAATGTTTGCATTTTTAATATAAGGAGCCTACATAGTTAAATATGTTACCACTTGCTTGAACAACTTAATATATAATCTATATAGAAGTAATGCATTGATTAATACGTTGTTTAAATTGTTTAAACTTGAATACGTCTATTAAAGAGTGTATATGTGTAGGCTACAAAGAGAATTGCACCGGTGACAAAACTTTTTTAAAAATAAAAGTTGCTGATAACTTCTGGATTTGAAATACAAATATTGTGTAGGCCTATGTGTTTGTGGTACAGCCACGGATCAGTTACGCACTGCAAACGCAGCATATGTGAAAGCACTACAGCGCGTGCTGCTCCTGCACCGCATACGCACTGCACACAGAGTATGTGTGAAATGGGCGCGTATAAGGTAGAAGGCCCTACTTGCCTCACAGACATGTCTACTTTTAAACAGAACAATTCAACACGAAAGAACTGCTCTCTGCATGTAATCCGTATGAAATGTGCATTTCTCTCTGGCGCGTTCACTAGGCTACTGCGAAGATCACGAGTCAGCATCGTCAACTTCATCTTTGTAACCGACACTGACAAAGAAAACACTTGTTTATTAATAAACAATTAAAATATCTCCTTTCTATATTTGACATAGGCTATTCATAATTATTACTTTTGCTGGTTCTTTGTGACAGCTTTTAGGTGCTTTATTGGCATACGCATCACCACCGCATCACCAGGCCTGTTTATTAAGCAGGATTTGATGGCCAACACTTATAAAATGCAATTCAATGTGGAAGTAATCCAAGTATTCAGAATACGTTACTCAGATTGAGTAACGTAACGGAATAAGTTACAAATGACATTTTTGGGCATGTATTCTGTATTCTGTAACGAAATACGTTTTGAAAGTATCCTTCCCAACACTGGTTACTAGGGACTTTAAGCAACAGCTGCTGATGGAACGGCAACGGCAACGGCAGCCGGAAGTAAGCGTTAACTGCCGTAGCTAAAGAGCGCAAAAATCACTAAGCAACAGTAAAGAGGACGGCGTAGGGGTAATTTAATCATCAAACAAAATACAAAAAAAGGAAGTGATTTTTGAGCAAGAGAAGGGTTGCTTTTGGCATTTAATGATATACAGAAACGATTACAATGCCACATAACCTAAAACATAACATTAACTTTCTTAATCTGTCATGTAGTAACGACTACGGCAAATCAGCTGTTCTCCCGTAGTAGACGGTTACAGTAGAACGTCGCGAGGTAGCAGTTAATGTCGCGCGTGCACGCGCAATAGAACGACAGAATGCCATTGCCGTTCCACCAGAGGCCGTTGCTTAAAGTCCCTACTGTCTGAGCAAGCGGTGGTGGGGGACTTTGAGAGAACTGAGCTGAAGCTTGCCGTTGACACTGTATGTGCAGGCCCGGGGCGAGTGGAAAGATTGCTTTCTCTGTATAGCATTTAGTACTCTGCGTTGTGCGGGCAGCATCCCCAGTCCAAATCCGGATCATGGCAGTCTTTTCGTGTAGGTGAAGACGTCGCTGAACTCCTTTTTGCCAACACAATATTTTCGCCGGGTTGATCCTCTGCTGCTCACATTGATCCACATTGATAGTTGGCCCCGGTGTTCTCTGATGCTCAAATCCAGAAATGAAAACAGCATGTGACTCACTGGTGGGAGTAGTCGTGGCCGAGAGGTTAAGGCGATGGACTCGAAATCCATTGGGGTCTCCCCGCACAGGTTCGAACCCTGCCGACTACGTGGCTCCTTGTCTATTTGCGACAGGAATTGTGACATCCAGGAGCTTTGTACGAGCTGCTTTTTTTCTCTAACACAGAAAATTGGGCAACCCACATCTCTGTTCAAGCCTGAAGTGAGCAGGTTTTTGTGTAGGTGAAGACGTCGTTAGTTTATAAATAAGTGTTGGCACACCTGTCCGAGTGGCGCTACAAATTCTTCTAAAATCTGATTTTATTTCGGGCATGTTAAATTAGCGTTCGACAAACGCGAACAAACTTTTAGTTATTTATGTACACTCACAATAACAATTAAATGTTGTGCTTTTGTAAAATAAAGAAAACAAACAGGGTGCGCTTTCTGCCGTCTCGGTCTCCGTCACAGAAATTAACCAAAACTCTATGGCAGGGGTCGGCAACCTAACCCCTCATTTACACTGCACACGTCTGCAACCACACGGTGCCAACTCACACCAGGAGCATTTCAGAAGCGAAGCGACTGGATGCGTGAGACCACGTGATTTGCCTGTCCGACGTGGTTTTTCTTGATTTTGGGGGTTTCTACCTTACAGTCTATGCTTTCTACCAAGGATAAATTGGTGTGCAATACAATTGGGAGTCTGCACATGGTGTTTATTTTGAAATTGACAGTGTTTTTTAACTTTTATTTTGTATTTCCGGTGCGACTTGGACGCGCGTCCGTCAAAAATAGACTAGGCGCCTATATTTAGCGAAGCGGCGCGGAGAGCCGTTTCTGGGAAGCTTCTGAAACGCGCCGCGTCGCGGCCGGTGTAAACACAAGCATTGACTAGAATGGGCGCGATCAGCTCCGGTAGCCGTGTCGCAGCCGTAATGCGCCGCAGATGTGTGCAGTGTAAATGAGGGGTAAGGCACGCGTGCCCGCTGGCACACAAGCAACACATGCGAGAGAAGTGTATGTATTTCATTCAGATAAAGTAGTCTACCTGCACACAGATCTACATTTTGATGTAATAATTCCTCATAGTAAAAAAAGCGTATTTTATTAAGTTAGGAGTAGAGATGCACCGATTGATCCGCTGGTGACCGGAATTGGCCGATTTTCACGTGATCGGCCATGACCGGCGACCGGCCGGTCATGGCTGACATATGCCGATTTTATGCTGGTCAAATGCACTCGGGCTCCCCATGATTAACATCGCGCAACATCAGCATCACACGTGCACGTGTAATATTTTTTTTTCGCCGTGCATGTTAATCAATGAGTGCATTCACACCGCGAGCAGGAGCAGCGCGTGAGCGCCCCACAGGAGCAATGAAGCGAGTCTATTTTGTCTGCGCTGCTCACGCTCAATTAAAGTGAAAGCACACTTTTGATGAACAAAATAAATATGATTTCAAACAAAAGTGCCCAAAATGCACAGAATGTGCATGTCTAGTGTGTTTTAACAAGAACTGGATTAGGTTATGTCAGAAAAGAAAATGAAGACTCAAAAATATTTACATAAAATGTACCCATTTAAACTTGTTTTTATTATTCAGTTTGATATGGTATTTTATGAAAAAAAAATATATATAGAAAAAAAAATATTTGTGTGGGCTGTAAAGTGGTTAGAAAAAATGACATCGGAATCGGCTAAAATCGGTATCGGCAGGTCAAACTCAATGGGAAATCGGAATCGGCCTAGAAAATTGTAATCGGTGCATCTCTAGTTAGGAGTTATAAATACTATTAAATTGTCTATCTAAATCTAAAACAAATTTCAAGAGAAATATTTAAATTTCTGTACTATTTCTGTGTAAGCCATTATGAAAATGTAAAATGTTTGTGTATTTATATGAGTGTGTGCGTGTATATATATATATATATATATATATATATATAGGCTATGTGTGTGTTGTGGCACAGTGATGAACTCGGAAACTTAAAAATGGCACTTTATGACAAAAAGGTTGCTGACCCCTGCTCTATAGGCTACTTGCCTCGGTCACGATAAGAAATATGTCTATAGAAAGCTTTGAGTGAACAAATATTATCTGATTATGCAATCCATATGAAACCATCCAATATTAAATTGGCTATGATATAACCGTGGCTGTGTATTCCCCTATATTCACTACAGTGGCTGGAAACATTGTTTTCATTCATAATTACTTGCATGGATTCAAATCAATCAGCAATTGAAAAATTCAGATTCAAATAATAGACATGCCCGTGTTTCTTGATGATCAATGCAGATTTATGCCAGTCTCCAGTAGAGATCCATTTCCTGGAGAGTTTAGGTGTAGGAGTTTAGTCATAATTACAACTTGTAACTTGTGGTAGAACTCCGACTTGTACCACGTGATCGCTGTACCACCTGACCACTGCAGATTAATTTGCCGTTGATAGTGTTGCCATAAAAACAATCAATCATCTCCTAATTACGGTCATTATTACGACATCCAACCCTAATCAAACACACCTGAACAAGCTAATCAAGGTCTTCAAGATTAGGCTATATTAGAAAGCTACAGGCAAATGATTTTCATTAGGGTTGGAGTTACCCAGACCCCCAATTGGATCTTTAAAAACGCATTTTCAAAAAGTGTTTTAAACTCTTCTGATAGCGTTTGGTTTGGGACTCAGCTGATATTTTGATGCAGCAACAGGGATTTTTCTTTGTAGTTTTGTGGTCCTTGCTGTCCGCCCCTCCTGACTCACTAATTCAGTGCATCTTCCAGCAGAGTTGATTTTGAGATTTTTGCAGGTTGAGAGGATGACAGCTCAAGTGTACTGCTCGTTTAGTGCTGTTTTATTGTGTCTGTCTGCTTGTTTGAGCGCAACAGATGCTGGAGTCCTAGGTGAGAAGTTCTTTTAGCTTTATTACGCAGCCTGAAGAAGTGCATAAATAAAGTGCCTTACAAAATTTGATTTCAGACACATCTGCTTACAAAAATACAGTACAGACGTCAAGTGGAAGTTCATCTTTGAATGTTGGTTTAGTTTTAATAATAAGCAAAGTGTAAATATGCAAACTGTCATAAGTTTATGCATTGTACAAGTAACCCATATAATCACTAATAGGCATTTTTGTTTACTGTTAAACACGAACATTAGTGTTATAATATGGCTGCAAAATTGTTACCGGACTGTATCAATCCTGAGTTTAAACTTTTGCTTAAGGTTTTTTTGTTTTAAGAAATGCATAAGCCTATAATATAACGTGGGGAGCTAATTATAACCGATAACTCTGCATTTTACATATATAGTGGGTTTCTATATTTGTTTTGTTTTCTGTTGAGTAGCTTATTAAAATGCTTAAAAGGAAATGAGGGTGGTCATTGCCAACCGCCATTAAAAGAAAGAGGGTGGTCATGGGGATGGCATCATTTTTGAAGATGTACACCAGTAAATTTGTATACAACATATTAACTGATGTCCATGCTTTCTATCAGCATTTCACTATTATTCACTCTACTACAGTGGGGTAGGTTGTATCTGCACTCAGTCTTTGAAACCGATTGATGCAGTTTAGTGAAAAATGGTAGATTTCTAAGCTACTTGAGTTGAAGCAGATAAATGTGTGAATATTATAAAGTGAGGCTGAAGCAAACTATTACAGCACTTCCTGGTCTCCCCTAATGATCCTCTTGAATCCTCTTCTGTAGTGCCTGGTCAGTGTCCGGCGACGCTGACGGTCGTGCCCTCCCGACGAGGATGCACTTCTGATAGAGACTGCTCTGGAGGACACAAATGCTGTCAATTTCCCTGTGGGTCCGCGTGTGTGCCACCTGTTTTCAGTGAGTTTTAATTGATGCATGCTATACGTCTTCCAGAAAAAACCCTGAAAAAATGTTTTCACTCAGGAATTGCTAGTAAGTTTCACAAATAACTGCAAAGAAACCGCAAGTAACACATTGAACTAAACGTGAAACTATGAAGTAGATGGACTGAATATTACGGTAAATCCTCCTACGAATTATTATTATTATTTTTTTTTTTTTTCATACAGCGTATGAGACATTCAGTATTCAGTGATGTGGTTTCTCTGTCATGTGTCTCTATAACAGCAAAGCCAGGGGAGTGTCCAAGTACAAATTTTGGAGCAGGAATGTGTGCAGAGTTGTGTTCCTATGACAGTGACTGTCCGAACAATGAGAAATGCTGCTGCAATGGATGTGGACATCAGTGTATGGATCCATTTGCAGGTATTTGTTGTTATATTAATGTTTGGGTCAGCTTCCTCATTTCAGTTTGTCTTGTTTTATAATTAATCGTTCTCAATGTAAAAATTATTTAGCCAATAGCACGGTTTAAAGTACAGGATGGCTTTACAAAATTAATACGAAAAATTATTAATACGATCATGATTAATAATTAAGAGGAGTAAAACTTGGTATTTGGGTTTTGTGCTGTATCTGAGACTGAATGCCTCTAAACAGACTGACTAAAGTTGACTATCTGGATCCATCCAGGGAAGCCTGCAGCCGAACCCCGGAAGCCTCCAGGGATGCCTGCAGCCGAACCACCAGGAAAGCCTCCAGGAAAGCCTGCAGCCGAACCACCAGGAAAGCCTGCAGCCGAACCACCAGGAAAGCCTCCAGGGAAGCCTGCAGCCGAACCACCAGGAAAGCCTCCAGGGAAGCCTGCAGCCGAACCACCAGGAAAGCCTCCAGGAAAGCCTGCAGCCGAACCACCAGGAAAGCCTCCAGGGAAGCCTGCAGCCGAACCACCAGGAAAGCCTCCAGGGAAGCCTGCAGCCGAACCACCAGGAAAGCCTCCAGGAAAGCCTGCAGCCGAACCTCCAGAGCCTTCTAACGAACTACCGGAGCTTTCTACAGAACTGCCTGAGCCTTCTGCTGAACTGCCTGAGCTGGAGCCTTCTACCGAACCTCCAGAGCCTTCAGACGAACTGCCAGTGACGCTTGCAGCCGAACCCCCGAAGCCTCCAGGAAAGCCTGCAGCCGAACCACCAGGAAAGCCTCCAGGAAAGCCTGCAGCCGAACCACCAGGAAAGCCTCCAGGAAAGCCTGCAGCCGAACCACCAGGAAAACCTCCAGGAAAGCCTGCAGCCGAACCACCAGGAAAGCCTCCAGGAAAGCCTGCAGCCGAACCACCAGGAAAGCCACCAGGAAAGCCTCCAGGGAAGCCTGCAGCCGAACCACCAGGAAAGCCTGCAGCTGAACCTCCAGGAAAGCCTGCAGCCGAACCTCCAGAGCCTTCTAACGAACTACCGGAGCCTTCTACAGAACTGCCTGAGCTGGAGCCTTCTACCGAACCTCCGGAGCCTTCAGACGAACTGCCAGTGACGCCTGCAGCCAAACCCCCGAAGCCTCCAATGAAGCCTGCAGCCGAACCCCCGAAGCCTCCGGTGAAGCCTGCAGCTGAATCCCCGAAGCCTCCTGTGAAGCCTGCAGCCGAACCCCCGAAGCCTCCAGGAAAGCCTGCAGCCAAACCACCAGGAAAGCCTCCAGGAAAGCCTGCAGCCGAACCTCCAAAGCCTCCAGGAAAGCCTGCAGCCGAACCACCAGGAAAGCCTCCAGGAAAGCCTGCAGCCGAACCGCCAACTTACCCTTATGGGCAATGTCCTGGCCATAAGTAATGTGGCTGTGCATGCAGTTAACTGTGCTGATTTAACCATTGGATGTATGGTGTGTTTTCCCTGTTTATCACCAAATAAATCTCACACTTGTAAGACCATTTTCCTCTCTTTTTTTTTTTTAAGTGGGAAAACAAGGAATTTGATTTTGTATTCCAGTGTTAGTTTGGCTGTTCTCTCTCATAATGGCTCATTGGAATCAATGCATGAAATCCCACCCTCCAAAGCCTCGCCGCCTTCAAAACGCTTGAACACACAGCAGAGTCTGTAAAGTGTCACAAGATGAAAGACTGCACTAAATTGCCTCATGTCTACAATGCATAATATTACAGTGATAATGAATGTAAACAACTTGCAGTGCTCTAGTTGTACCACCTGACTGATGCAGATTCATTTCGCTGTTGACATGGAAACGTCTGAATCAAAATGCCATGATTGGATGAAGAATTATATTATTGATTGCTATAGGATGTGAAGTTTCAACCAGTATTGCCTATTGACTAATAGTCTTCTGCATTCTGAAGCATTTTAGTGAAATTGTGTCTTCTAGTGGTCATTTTAGGAAGTTGCAACTTCAAGCCTATTAACAGATGATCCCTTTAGTTACCTGCGACCAAATGAGTTCTGAATGCCTGTAATGCCGAGTTCACACTGCACAATTTTCAGAGTAGTCGGGTCACTGTTCTTTTCACACCGCACGACTATCTGGGGTAACGTTCAGTTGCTGCTGTGTGCACACTGCACCGATGACAGTTTCACACTGGAGTGGCTCAGTGGTTCATGTAGGTTGTCTACAAACCGGAAGGTTGGTGGTTCAATCCCCGGTTACACCTGTCGAGGTGTCCATGAGCAAGACACCTAACCCCAGCTGCTCCTGACGAGCTGGATGGCGCCTTGCATGGCTGATACCGCCGTCGGTGTATGAATGGGTAAATGTGAGGCAATATGTAAAGCGTAGATGGCCAAGCCATAATGCCAGAATAAAGAGATGTCAAAGGTTCGTCCATTGACTACAATAAAGCATGAATGGGCCAGTTCTCCTCACCAGACATTAGTCATAGACTGTAAATGGGCAATAACATATTTGATTAGCATCTTATCAGCCTTCTCTAAAAAACTCCCCTGACATCATCTTAGAAAATGTATATACAATTCATAGATTTAGAGATATCATCCTCAGATTTGAAATGAAGCATGACCACACCAGTGGCTACACTGTGGTTGTGGTTATAAGTTGTTATACTGCATTCACATAATATGTTTATACATTTAATACATACACTCTTAATATATATTTTTTGTTTTTATGTTTCAGCTTTTATATCTCAATATTAATAAAAGTCTGATTAATTCTGAGTCTTGAACTGTAAACTGTCAAGAGTTGGCTTTCTAAATATATGTTGGTTATGTGTCTATTCAGAATGACTTTTTATTTTGGGTATGTAATGTATGCCCCACTTGCCAAAATTGGGTCTGTCTGGTAAGGGGTTAATGCCACAAACTTTAAGCTGAGGATAACATAACTCTAAGGCTAGCTCAGTCGGTAGAGCATCAGACTTTTAATCTGAGGGTTCAGGGTTCAAGTCCCTGCTTGGGTCTTGAAATCCATTGGGGTCTCCCCGTTCAGGTTCGAACCCTGCCGACTACGTGGCTCTTTGTCTGTTTCCGGCAGGAACTGTAACATCCAGGATCTTTGTACGAGCTGCATTTTTTTCCTCTAACATGGAAAACTGGGCAACCCACATCTCTTTTCAAGCCTGAAGTGAGCAGGTTTTTGTGTAGGTGAAGACATCGTTGAACTCCTTTTTGCCAACACAATATGTTAGCTGAGTGCATCCTCTGCTGCTCACATCCACATTGATGGTTGGCCCTGGTGTCCTCTGCTGCTCACTTCCAGAAAAGAAAATAGCATGTGACTCATTACCACTATCACTGATTCACTTTCAAGAGTAGTCGTGACCGAGAAGTTAAGGCGATGGCCTTGAAAACCATTGGGGTCTCCCCGCGCAGGTTCCAACCCTGCTGACTACGTGGCTCCTTGTCATTTTGTCTGATTGCGACAGGAGTTGTGACATCCAGGATCTTTGTACAAGCTGCTTTTTTTTCTAACAAGGAAATTGGGCTCTTTTCAAGCCTGAAGTGGGCATCGTTTCAAAAGGCCCAGATCATCACTCTTTCAATGTCAGTGTTCCTAGCTTTGGAAGGAGCAACCTATCTCTCTCGTCCCTTTATAAATTGTGGTCTTCATCCTTTAATGCCACAAACTTTAAGCTGACAAAGCATGAACACTTTAAGGAGAAAGTGCTGTTATATCCCAAGGGTGGCTGTTCCCTGGCAAAAGCCCGGTTAGCTCCAATGGTAGAGCATCATACTTTTAATCTGAGGGTCCAGGGTTCAAGTCCCTGTTCGGGTGAAGGTTTGTTGCAGACCTCCCCTAATCTCTTGCTGTGCTCTTCCCAACCTTTGAGGGAGATGGTCTTCCTCTTCAAGATAAGATGTAATGCTTGGTTACTAGCAGTGTTGGGGAGTAACGGAATACATGTACCGGCGTTACGTATTCAGAATACAAATTATGAGTAACTGTATTCCGTTACAGTTACAATTTAAATAGTTGGTATTTAGAATACAGTTACATCGTTGAAATCAATTTATTACATGACGATACTTCTCTGTTTCACGAGTTTATTCACTCTCTAAATAAATTAAGGCAACTCCATGCATTTCCCAGAAGCCCCAATATGAAAACGAAAAAAATGTGTGGTTTGCGTGATCAGTCACAATGGAGTCGGAAGAGGAGCAGCGGGAGCTAGAGGTAGAGATGGAGCCGAAACAACAGAGCCAGGGCAAGAATACGTTTCTATCTTGGAAATTCACATTCACATTAGCATTTCACAAGAGAACGAAATATAACTGTGCAGTGCAACCTCTGCTTGCCAGCAACCAACCTCCTTTCAGCGTCCAAAGACTCCACCTCCAACCTGAAGAAGCATCTTAAAGTAAGTTTTTTTCAAATACGTAGACCTACACCACAAAACTAGTTGAAGATCATTTTTTTTAATCGGTCAATTCCAGCGTTATGGACGTGAAATTTGCAGTCAAAACTTGAAATATAAATTCTCAGAAAATGAATTAATAACAATAGTGAAACGTCCGTTTATCCATACTCCCTTAATAAAGGAGTCCAGACATTAGAAAAATATCGGTCTACATGCGTTTTATATTTAATATGAGGGAATAAAAAAATCTTTAACTTTTAGGTGGCAACATTTTTTTTGTTTTTTTGTAATTCTGTGAATTACACTGCGCAAACCAAAAGTAATACTACTCACCGGATGAAGAAGGGTAGGCTCTCCACAGAACATAAAATATTCATGTTATTTAATTTTTCGTATTCGCATTCATGAGGAAAAAAACAATGGTCGTGACAGTTCTCCGTTACGGACGTGAGCGCTCTGAAAGCAGCACTAAAAGACTGCTTTAAAACTTTCACAGAGACCTCAAACAGAAACACAAAGCCTTTCTTTAAAGTGAATTTCGTTTTCGTTTTTTAGAGCTTTCACCCTGCACGCGTTTGCAGTCCGTTTATCCGTTCCAGTTGCGGTGCGTATAGGCTACAGCAGTGCAGCGATCGTTTCCGCACCGAGTCTATTTCTGCTGTGCTGCAAACGCTGAATTAAAGTGACAGCACATGTTTCGTGGTCAAAATGAACACAGATTGAGCTGAAAATGTAGTAATTTAACCATAAATGCATTTAATTAAATTAAATAAAACTAAATTTAGTAATACCACCATTAATGTTTTTAATTAAGTACTGCTTTTTTTCACAGTCATCTTTTTACTTTAAGACCGGGGTAAAGCAATGAAAACAAGACGAAATAATGAACAACACTCGTCTGATTCGTGGAGGTTGAAAAACAAGTTATTTGTGGCATGCAAGATTTATTGTATTTAAATTTAAATGCTAAAAGAAAAGGCATGATAGTCGGCTGTGTTTGTCAATTTTAAGTTTTAATTTAAAATGTTTGCATTTTTAATATAAGGAGCCTACATAGTTAAATATGTTACCACTTGCTTGAACAACTTAATATATAATCTATATAGAAGTAATGCATTGATTAATACGTTGTTTAAATTGTTTAAACTTGAATACGTCTATTAAAGAGTGTATATGTGTAGGCTACAAAGAGAATTGCACCGGTGACAAAACTTTTTTAAAAATAAAAGTTGCTGATAACTTCTGGATTTGAAATACAAATATTGTGTAGGCCTATGTGTTTGTGGTACAGCCACGGATCAGTTACGCACTGCAAACGCAGCATATGTGAAAGCACTACAGCGCGTGCTGCTCCTGCACCGCATACGCACTGCACACAGAGTATGTGTGAAATGGGCGCGTATAAGGTAGAAGGCCCTACTTGCCTCACAGACATGTCTACTTTTAAACAGAACAATTCAACACGAAAGAACTGCTCTCTGCATGTAATCCGTATGAAATGTGCATTTCTCTCTGGCGCGTTCACTAGGCTACTGCGAAGATCACGAGTCAGCATCGTCAACTTCATCTTTGTAACCGACACTGACAAAGAAAACACTTGTTTATTAATAAACAATTAAAATATCTCCTTTCTATATTTGACATAGGCTATTCATAATTATTACTTTTGCTGGTTCTTTGTGACAGCTTTTAGGTGCTTTATTGGCATACGCATCACCACCGCATCACCAGGCCTGTTTATTAAGCAGGATTTGATGGCCAACACTTATAAAATGCAATTCAATGTGGAAGTAATCCAAGTATTCAGAATACGTTACTCAGATTGAGTAACGTAACGGAATAAGTTACAAATGACATTTTTGGGCATGTATTCTGTATTCTGTAACGAAATACGTTTTGAAAGTATCCTTCCCAACACTGGTTACTAGGGACTTTAAGCAACAGCTGCTGATGGAACGGCAACGGCAACGGCAGCCGGAAGTAAGCGTTAACTGCCGTAGCTAAAGAGCGCAAAAATCACTAAGCAACAGTAAAGAGGACGGCGTAGGGGTAATTTAATCATCAAACAAAATACAAAAAAAGGAAGTGATTTTTGAGCAAGAGAAGGGTTGCTTTTGGCATTTAATGATATACAGAAACGATTACAATGCCACATAACCTAAAACATAACATTAACTTTCTTAATCTGTCATGTAGTAACGACTACGGCAAATCAGCTGTTCTCCCGTAGTAGACGGTTACAGTAGAACGTCGCGAGGTAGCAGTTAATGTCGCGCGTGCACGCGCAATAGAACGACAGAATGCCATTGCCGTTCCACCAGAGGCCGTTGCTTAAAGTCCCTACTGTCTGAGCAAGCGGTGGTGGGGGACTTTGAGAGAACTGAGCTGAAGCTTGCCGTTGACACTGTATGTGCAGGCCCGGGGCGAGTGGAAAGATTGCTTTCTCTGTATAGCATTTAGTACTCTGCGTTGTGCGGGCAGCATCCCCAGTCCAAATCCGGATCATGGCAGTCTTTTCGTGTAGGTGAAGACGTCGCTGAACTCCTTTTTGCCAACACAATATTTTCGCCGGGTTGATCCTCTGCTGCTCACATTGATCCACATTGATAGTTGGCCCCGGTGTTCTCTGATGCTCAAATCCAGAAATGAAAACAGCATGTGACTCACTGGCGGGAGTAGTCGTGGCCGAGAGGTTAAGGCGATGGACTCGAAATCCATTGGGGTCTCCCCGCACAGGTTCGAACCCTGCCGACTACGTGGCTCCTTGTCTATTTGCGACAGGAATTGTGACATCCAGGAGCTTTGTACGAGCTGCTTTTTTTCTCTAACACAGAAAATTGGGCAACCCACATCTCTGTTCAAGCCTGAAGTGAGCAGGTTTTTGTGTAGGTGAAGACGTCGTTAGTTTATAAATAAGTGTTGGCACACCTGTCCGAGTGGCGCTACAAATTCTTCTAAAATCTGATTTTATTTCGGGCATGTTAAATTAGCGTTCGACAAACGCGAACAAACTTTTAGTTATTTATGTACACTCACAATAACAATTAAATGTTGTGCTTTTGTAAAATAAAGAAAACAAACAGGGTGCGCTTTCTGCCGTCTCGGTCTCCGTCACAGAAATTAACCAAAACTCTATGGCAGGGGTCGGCAACCTAACCCCTCATTTACACTGCACACGTCTGCAACCACACGGTGCCAACTCACACCAGGAGCATTTCAGAAGCGAAGCGACTGGATGCGTGAGACCACGTGATTTGCCTGTCCGACGTGGTTTTTCTTGATTTTGGGGGTTTCTACCTTACAGTCTATGCTTTCTACCAAGGATAAATTGGTGTGCAATACAATTGGGAGTCTGCACATGGTGTTTATTTTGAAATTGACAGTGTTTTTTAACTTTTATTTTGTATTTCCGGTGCGACTTGGACGCGCGTCCGTCAAAAATAGACTAGGCGCCTATATTTAGCGAAGCGGCGCGGAGAGCCGTTTCTGGGAAGCTTCTGAAACGCGCCGCGTCGCGGCCGGTGTAAACACAAGCATTGACTAGAATGGGCGCGATCAGCTCCGGTAGCCGTGTCGCAGCCGTAATGCGCCGCAGATGTGTGCAGTGTAAATGAGGGGTAAGGCACGCGTGCCCGCTGGCACACAAGCAACACATGCGAGAGAAGTGTATGTATTTCATTCAGATAAAGTAGTCTACCTGCACACAGATCTACATTTTGATGTAATAATTCCTCATAGTAAAAAAAGCGTATTTTATTAAGTTAGGAGTAGAGATGCACCGATTGATCCGCTGGTGACCGGAATTGGCCGATTTTCACGTGATCGGCCATGACCGGCGACCGGCCGGTCATGGCTGACATATGCCGATTTTATGCTGGTCAAATGCACTCGGGCTCCCCATGATTAACATCGCGCAACATCAGCATCACACGTGCACGTGTAATATTTTTTTTTCGCCGTGCATGTTAATCAATGAGTGCATTCACACCGCGAGCAGGAGCAGCGCGTGAGCGCCCCACAGGAGCAATGAAGCGAGTCTATTTTGTCTGCGCTGCTCACGCTCAATTAAAGTGAAAGCACACTTTTGATGAACAAAATAAATATGATTTCAAACAAAAGTGCCCAAAATGCACAGAATGTGCATGTCTAGTGTGTTTTAACAAGAACTGGATTAGGTTATGTCAGAAAAGAAAATGAAGACTCAAAAATATTTACATAAAATGTACCCATTTAAACTTGTTTTTATTATTCAGTTTGATATGGTATTTTATGAAAAAAAAATATATATAGAAAAAAAAATATTTGTGTGGGCTGTAAAGTGGTTAGAAAAAATGACATCGGAATCGGCTAAAATCGGTATCGGCAGGTCAAACTCAATGGGAAATCGGAATCGGCCTAGAAAATTGTAATCGGTGCATCTCTAGTTAGGAGTTATAAATACTATTAAATTGTCTATCTAAATCTAAAACAAATTTCAAGAGAAATATTTAAATTTCTGTACTATTTCTGTGTAAGCCATTATGAAAATGTAAAATGTTTGTGTATTTATATGAGTGTGTGCGTGTATATATATATATATATATATATATATATATATAGGCTATGTGTGTGTTGTGGCACAGTGATGAACTCGGAAACTTAAAAATGGCACTTTATGACAAAAAGGTTGCTGACCCCTGCTCTATAGGCTACTTGCCTCGGTCACGATAAGAAATATGTCTATAGAAAGCTTTGAGTGAACAAATATTATCTGATTATGCAATCCATATGAAACCATCCAATATTAAATTGGCTATGATATAACCGTGGCTGTGTATTCCCCTATATTCACTACAGTGGCTGGAAACATTGTTTTCATTCATAATTACTTGCATGGATTCAAATCAATCAGCAATTGAAAAATTCAGATTCAAATAATAGACATGCCCGTGTTTCTTGATGATCAATGCAGATTTATGCCAGTCTCCAGTAGAGATCCATTTCCTGGAGAGTTTAGGTGTAGGAGTTTAGTCATAATTACAACTTGTAACTTGTGGTAGAACTCCGACTTGTACCACGTGATCGCTGTACCACCTGACCACTGCAGATTAATTTGCCGTTGATAGTGTTGCCATAAAAACAATCAATCATCTCCTAATTACGGTCATTATTACGACATCCAACCCTAATCAAACACACCTGAACAAGCTAATCAAGGTCTTCAAGATTAGGCTATATTAGAAAGCTACAGGCAAATGATTTTCATTAGGGTTGGAGTTACCCAGACCCCCAATTGGATCTTTAAAAACGCATTTTCAAAAAGTGTTTTAAACTCTTCTGATAGCGTTTGGTTTGGGACTCAGCTGATATTTTGATGCAGCAACAGGGATTTTTCTTTGTAGTTTTGTGGTCCTTGCTGTCCGCCCCTCCTGACTCACTAATTCAGTGCATCTTCCAGCAGAGTTGATTTTGAGATTTTTGCAGGTTGAGAGGATGACAGCTCAAGTGTACTGCTCGTTTAGTGCTGTTTTATTGTGTCTGTCTGCTTGTTTGAGCGCAACAGATGCTGGAGTCCTAGGTGAGAAGTTCTTTTAGCTTTATTACGCAGCCTGAAGAAGTGCATAAATAAAGTGCCTTACAAAATTTGATTTCAGACACATCTGCTTACAAAAATACAGTACAGACGTCAAGTGGAAGTTCATCTTTGAATGTTGGTTTAGTTTTAATAATAAGCAAAGTGTAAATATGCAAACTGTCATAAGTTTATGCATTGTACAAGTAACCCATATAATCACTAATAGGCATTTTTGTTTACTGTTAAACACGAACATTAGTGTTATAATATGGCTGCAAAATTGTTACCGGACTGTATCAATCCTGAGTTTAAACTTTTGCTTAAGGTTTTTTTGTTTTAAGAAATGCATAAGCCTACAATATAACGTGGGGAGCTAATTATAACCGATAACTCTGCATTTTACATATATAGTGGGTTTCTATATTTGTTTTGTTTTCTGTTGAGTAGCTTATTAAAATGCTTAAAAGGAAATGAGGGTGGTCATTGCCAACCGCCATTAAAAGAAAGAGGGTGGTCATGGGGATGGCATCATTTTTGAAGATGTACACCAGTAAATTTGTATACAACATATTAACTGATGTCCATGCTTTCTATCAGCATTTCACTATTATTCACTCTACTACAGTGGGGTAGGTTGTATCTGCACTCAGTCTTTGAAACCGATTGATGCAGTTTAGTGAAAAATGGTAGATTTCTAAGCTACTTGAGTTGAAGCAGATAAATGTGTGAATATTATAAAGTGAGGCTGAAGCAAACTATTACAGCACTTCCTGGTCTCCCCTAATGATCCTCTTGAATCCTCTTCTGTAGTGCCTGGTCAGTGTCCGGCGACGCTGACGGTCGTGCCCTCCCGACGAGGATGCACTTCTGATAGAGACTGCTCTGGAGGACACAAATGCTGTCAATTTCCCTGTGGGTCCGCGTGTGTGCCACCTGTTTTCAGTGAGTTTTAATTGATGCATGCTATACGTCTTCCAGAAAAAACCCTGAAAAAATGTTTTCACTCAGGAATTGCTAGTAAGTTTCACAAATAACTGCAAAGAAACCGCAAGTAACACATTGAACTAAACGTGAAACTATGAAGTAGATGGACTGAATATTCCGGTAAATCCTCCTACGAATTATTATTATTTTTTTTATTTTTTTTTCATACAGCGTATGAGACATTCAGTATTCAGTGATGTGGTTTCTCTGTCATGTGTCTCTATAACAGCAAAGCCAGGGGAGTGTCCAAGTACAAATTTTGGAGCAGGAATGTGTGCAGAGTTGTGTTCCTATGACAGTGACTGTCCGAACAATGAGAAATGCTGCTGCAATGGATGTGGACATCAGTGTATGGATCCATTTGCAGGTATTTGTTGTTATATTAATGTTTGGGTCAGCTTCCTCATTTCAGTTTGTCTTGTTTTATAATTAATCGTTCTCAATGTAAAAATTATTTAGCCAATAGCACGGTTTAAAGTACAGGATGGCTTTACAAAATTAATACGAAAAATTAATACGATCATGATTAATAATTAAGAGGAGTAAAACTTGGTATTTGGGTTTTGTGCTGTATCTGAGACTGAATGCCTCTAAACAGACTGACTAAAGTTGACTATCTGGATCCATCCAGGGAAGCCTGCAGCCGAACCCCGGAAGCCTCCAGGGAAGCCTGCAGCCGAACCACCAGGAAAGCCTCCAGGAAAGCCTGCAGCCGAACCACCAGGGAAGCCTGCAGCCGAACCACCAGGAAAGCCTCCAGGGAAGCCTGCAGCCGAACCACCAGGAAAGCCTCCAGGGAAGCCTGCAGCCGAACCACCAGGAAAGCCTCCAGGAAAGCCTGCAGCCGAACCACCAGGAAAGCCTCCAGGGAAGCCTGCAGCCGAACCACCAGGAAAGCCTCCAGGGAAGCCTGCAGCCGAACCACCAGGAAAGCCTCCAGGAAAGCCTGCAGCCGAACCTCCAGAGCCTTCTAACGAACTACCGGAGCTTTCTACAGAACTGCCTGAGCCTTCTGCTGAACTGCCTGAGCTGGAGCCTTCTACCGAACCTCCAGAGCCTTCAGACGAACTGCCAGTGACGCTTGCAGCCGAACCCCCGAAGCCTCCAGGAAAGCCTGCAGCCGAACCACCAGGAAAGCCTCCAGGAAAGCCTGCAGCCGAACCACCAGGAAAGCCTCCAGGAAAGCCTGCAGCCGAACCACCAGGAAAGCCTCCAGGAAAGCCTGCAGCCGAACCACCAGGAAAACCTCCAGGAAAGCCTGCAGCCGAACCACCAGGAAAGCCTCCAGGAAAGCCTGCAGCCGAACCACCAGGAAAGCCACCAGGAAAGCCTCCAGGGAAGCCTGCAGCCGAACCACCAGGAAAGCCTCCAGGGAAGCCTGCAGCTGAACCTCCAGGAAAGCCTGCAGCCGAACCTCCAGAGCCTTCTAACGAACTACCGGAGCCTTCTACAGAACTGCCTGAGCTGGAGCCTTCTACCGAACCTCCGGAGCCTTCAGACGAACTGCCAGTGACGCCTGCAGCCAAACCCCCGAAGCCTCCAATGAAGCCTGCAGCCGAACCCCCGAAGCCTCCGGTGAAGCCTGCAGCTGAATCCCCGAAGCCTCCTGTGAAGCCTGCAGCCGAACCCCCGAAGCCTCCAGGAAAGCCTGCAGCCAAACCACCAGGAAAGCCTCCAGGAAAGCCTGCAGCCGAACCTCCAAAGCCTCCAGGAAAGCCTGCAGCCGAACCACCAGGAAAGCCTCCAGGAAAGCCTGCAGCCGAACCGCCAACTTACCCTTATGGGCAATGTCCTGGCCATAAGTAATGTGGCTGTGCATGCAGTTAACTGTGCTGATTTAACCATTGGATGTATGGTGTGTTTTCCCTGTTTATCACCAAATAAATCTCACACTTGTAAGACCATTTTCCTCTCTTTTTTTTTTTTAAGTGGGAAAACAAGGAATTTGATTTTGTATTCCAGTGTTAGTTTGGCTGTTCTCTCTCATAATGGCTCATTGGAATCAATGCATGAAATCCCACCCTCCAAAGCCTCGCCGCCTTCAAAACGCTTGAACACACAGCAGAGTCTGTAAAGTGTCACAAGATGAAAGACTGCACTAAATTGCCTCATGTCTACAATGCATAATATTACAGTGATAATGAATGTAAACAACTTGCAGTGCTCTAGTTGTACCACCTGACTGATGCAGATTCATTTCGCTGTTGACATGGAAACGTCTGAATCAAAATGCCATGATTGGATGAAGAATTATATTATTGATTGCTATAGGATGTGAAGTTTCAACCAGTATTGCCTATTGACTAATAGTCTTCTGCATTCTGAAGCATTTTAGTGAAATTGTGTCTTCTAGTGGTCATTTTAGGAAGTTGCAACTTCAAGCCTATTAACAGATGATCCCTTTAGTTACCTGCGACCAAATGAGTTCTGAATGCCTGTAATGCCGAGTTCACACTGCACAATTTTCAGAGTAGTCGGGTCACTGTTCTTTTCACACCGCACGACTATCTGGGGTAACGTTCAGTTGCTGCTGTGTGCACACTGCACCGATGACAGTTTCACACTGGAGTGGCTCAGTGGTTCATGTAGGTTGTCTACAAACCGGAAGGTTGGTGGTTCAATCCCCGGTTACACCTGTCGAGGTGTCCATGAGCAAGACACCTAACCCCAGCTGCTCCTGACGAGCTGGATGGCGCCTTGCATGGCTGATACCGCCGTCGGTGTATGAATGGGTAAATGTGAGGCAATATGTAAAGCGTAGATGGCCAAGCCATAATGCCAGAATAAAGAGATGTCAAAGGTTCGTCCATTGACTACAATAAAGCATGAATGGGCCAGTTCTCCTCACCAGACATTAGTCATAGACTGTAAATGGGCAATAACATATTTGATTAGCATCTTATCAGCCTTCTCTAAAAAACTCCCCTGACATCATCTTAGAAAATGTATATACAATTCATAGATTTAGAGATATCATCCTCAGATTTGAAATGAAGCATGACCACACCAGTGGCTACACTGTGGTTGTGGTTATAAGTTGTTATACTGCATTCACATAATATGTTTATACATTTAATACATACACTCTTAATATATATTTTTTGTTTTTATGTTTCAGCTTTTATATCTCAATATTAATAAAAGTCTGATTAATTCTGAGTCTTGAACTGTAAACTGTCAAGAGTTGGCTTTCTAAATATATGTTGGTTATGTGTCTATTCAGAATGACTTTTTATTTTGGGTATGTAATGTATGCCCCACTTGCCAAAATTGGGTCTGTCTGGTAAGGGGTTAATGCCACAAACTTTAAGCTGAGGATAACATAACTCTAAGGCTAGCTCAGTCGGTAGAGCATCAGACTTTTAATCTGAGGGTTCAGGGTTCAAGTCCCTGCTTGGGTCTTGAAATCCATTGGGGTCTCCCCGTTCAGGTTCGAACCCTGCCGACTACGTGGCTCTTTGTCTGTTTCCGGCTGGAACTGTAACATCCAGGATCTTTGTACGAGCTGCATTTTTTTCCTCTAACATGGAAAACTGGGCAACCCACATCTCTTTTCAAGCCTGAAGTGAGCAGGTTTTTGTGTAGGTGAAGACATCGTTGAACTCCTTTTTGCCAACACAATATGTTAGCTGAGTGCATCCTCTGCTGCTCACATCCACATTGATGGTTGGCCCTGGTGTCCTCTGCTGCTCACTTCCAGAAAAGAAAATAGCATGTGACTCATTACCACTATCACTGATTCACTTTCAAGAGTAGTCGTGACCGAGAAGTTAAGGCGATGGCCTTGAAAACCATTGGGGTCTCCCCGCGCAGGTTCCAACCCTGCTGACTACGTGGCTCCTTGTCATTTTGTCTGATTGCGACAGGAGTTGTGACATCCAGGATCTTTGTACAAGCTGCTTTTTTTTCTAACAAGGAAATTGGGCTCTTTTCAAGCCTGAAGTGGGCATCGTTTCAAAAGGCCCAGATCATCACTCTTTCAATGTCAGTGTTCCTAGCTTTGGAAGGAGCAACCTATCTCTCTCGTCCCTTTATAAATTGTGGTCTTCATCCTTTAATGCCACAAACTTTAAGCTGACAAAGCATGAACACTTTAAGGAGAAAGTGCTGTTATATCCCAAGGGTGGCTGTTCCCTGGCAAAAGCCCGGTTAGCTCCAATGGTAGAGCATCATACTTTTAATCTGAGGGTCCAGGGTTCAAGTCCCTGTTCGGGTGAAGGTTTGTTGCAGACCTCCCCTAATCTCTTGCTGTGCTCTTCCCAACCTTTGAGGGAGATGGTCTTCCTCTTCAAGATAAGATGTAATGCTTGGTTACTAGCAGTGTTGGGGAGTAACGGAATACATGTACCGGCGTTACGTATTCAGAATACAAATTATGAGTAACTGTATTCCGTTACAGTTACAATTTAAATAGTTGGTATTTAGAATACAGTTACATCGTTGAAATCAATTTATTACATGACGATACTTCTCTGTTTCACGAGTTTATTCACTCTCTAAATAAATTAAGGCAACTCCATGCATTTCCCAGAAGCCCCAATATGAAAACGAAAAAAATGTGTGGTTTGCGTGATCAGTCACAATGGAGTCGGAAGAGGAGCAGCGGGAGCTAGAGGTAGAGATGGAGCCGAAACAACAGAGCCAGGGCAAGAATACGTTTCTATTTTGGAAATTCACATTCACATTAGCATTTCACAAGAGAACGAAATATAACTGTGCAGTGCAACCTCTGCTTGCCAGCAACCAACCTCCTTTCAGCGTCCAAAGACTCCACCTCCAACCTGAAGAAGCATCTTAAAGTAAGTTTTTTTCAAATACGTAGACCTACACCACAAAACTAGTTGAAGATCATTTTTTTTAATCGGTCAATTCCAGCGTTATGGACGTGAAATTTGCAGTCAAAACTTGAAATATAAATTCTCAGAAAATGAATTAATAACAATAGTGAAACGTCCGTCTATCCATACTCCCTTAATAAAGGAGTCCAGACATTAGAAAAATATCGGTTTACATGCGTTTTATATTTAATATGAGGGAATAAAAAAATCTTTAACTTTTAGGTGGCAACATTTTTTTTGTTTTTTTTGTAATTCTGTGAATTACACTGCGCAAACCAAAAGTAATACTACTCACCGGATGAAGAAGGGTAGGCTCTCCACAGAACATAAAATATTCATGTTATTTAATTTTTCGTATTCGCATTCATGAGGAAAAAAACAATGGTCGTGACAGTTCTCCGTTACGGACGTGAGCGCTCTGAAAGCAGCACTAAAAGACTGCTTTAAAACTTTCACAGAGACCTCAAACAGAAACACAAAGCCTTTCTTTAAAGTGAATTTCGTTTTCGTTTTTTAGAGCTTTCACCCTGCACGCGTTTGCAGTCCGTTTATCCGTTCCAGTTGCGGTGCGTATAGGCTACAGCAGTGCAGCGATCGTTTCCGCACCGAGTCTATTTCTGCTGTGCTGCAAACGCTGAATTAAAGTGACAGCACATGTTTCGTGGTCAAAATGAACACAGATTGAGCTGAAAATGTAGTAATTTAACCATAAATGCATTTAATTAAATTAAATAAAACTAAATTTAGTAATACCACCATTAATGTTTTTAATTAAGTACTGCTTTTTTTCACAGTCATCTTTTTACTTTAAGACCGGGGTAAAGCAATGAAAACAAGACGAAATAATGAACAACACTCGTCTGATTCGTGGAGGTTGAAAAACAAGTTATTTGTGGCATGCAAGATTTATTGTATTTAAATTTAAATGCTAAAAGAAAAGGCATGATAGTCGGCTGTGTTTGTCAATTTTAAGTTTTAATTTAAAATGTTTGCATTTTTAATATAAGGAGCCTACATAGTTAAATATGTTACCACTTGCTTGAACAACTTAATATATAATCTATATAGAAGTAATGCATTGATTAATACGTTGTTTAAATTGTTTAAACTTGAATACGTCTATTAAAGAGTGTATATGTGTAGGCTACAAAGAGAATTGCACCGGTGACAAAACTTTTTTAAAAATAAAAGTTGCTGATAACTTCTGGATTTGAAATACAAATATTGTGTAGGCCTATGTGTTTGTGGTACAGCCACGGATCAGTTACGCACTGCAAACGCAGCATATGTGAAAGCACTACAGCGCGTGCTGCTCCTGCACCGCATACGCACTGCACACAGAGTATGTGTGAAATGGGCGCGTATAAGGTAGAAGGCCCTACTTGCCTCACAGACATGTCTACTTTTAAACAGAACAATTCAACACGAAAGAACTGCTCTCTGCATGTAATCCGTATGAAATGTGCATTTCTCTCTGGCGCGTTCACTAGGCTACTGCGAAGATCACGAGTCAGCATCGTCAACTTCATCTTTGTAACCGACACTGACAAAGAAAACACTTGTTTATTAATAAACAATTAAAATATCTCCTTTCTATATTTGACATAGGCTATTCATAATTATTACTTTTGCTGGTTCTTTGTGACAGCTTTTAGGTGCTTTATTGGCATACGCATCACCACCGCATCACCAGGCCTGTTTATTAAGCAGGATTTGATGGCCAACACTTATAAAATGCAATTCAATGTGGAAGTAATCCAAGTATTCAGAATACGTTACTCAGATTGAGTAACGTAACGGAATAAGTTACAAATGACATTTTTGGGCATGTATTCTGTATTCTGTAACGAAATACGTTTTGAAAGTATCCTTCCCAACACTGGTTACTAGGGACTTTAAGCAACAGCTGCTGATGGAACGGCAACGGCAACGGCAGCCGGAAGTAAGCGTTAACTGCCGTAGCTAAAGAGCGCAAAAATCACTAAGCAACAGTAAAGAGGACGGCGTAGGGGTAATTTAATCATCAAACAAAATACAAAAAAAGGAAGTGATTTTTGAGCAAGAGAAGGGTTGCTTTTGGCATTTAATGATATACAGAAACGATTACAATGCCACATAACCTAAAACATAACATTAACTTTCTTAATCTGTCATGTAGTAACGACTACGGCAAATCAGCTGTTCTCCCGTAGTAGACGGTTACAGTAGAACGTGGCCTTGAAAACCATTGGGGTCTCCCCGCGCAGGTTCCAACCCTGCTGACTACGTGGCTCCTTGTCATTTTGTCTGATTGCGACAGGAGTTGTGACATCCAGGATCTTTGTACAAGCTGCTTTTTTTTCTAACAAGGAAATTGGGCTCTTTTCAAGCCTGAAGTGGGCATCGTTTCAAAAGGCCCAGATCATCACTCTTTCAATGTCAGTGTTCCTAGCTTTGGAAGGAGCAACCTATCTCTCTCGTCCCTTTATAAATTGTGGTCTTCATCCTTTAATGCCACAAACTTTAAGCTGACAAAGCATGAACACTTTAAGGAGAAAGTGCTGTTATATCCCAAGGGTGGCTGTTCCCTGGCAAAAGCCCGGTTAGCTCCAATGGTAGAGCATCATACTTTTAATCTGAGGGTCCAGGGTTCAAGTCCCTGTTCGGGTGAAGGTTTGTTGCAGACCTCCCCTAATCTCTTGCTGTGCTCTTCCCAACCTTTGAGGGAGATGGTCTTCCTCTTCAAGATAAGATGTAATGCTTGGTTACTAGCAGTGTTGGGGAGTAACGGAATACATGTACCGGCGTTACGTATTCAGAATACAAATTATGAGTAACTGTATTCCGTTACAGTTACAATTTAAATAGTTGGTATTTAGAATACAGTTACATCGTTGAAATCAATTTATTACATGACGATACTTCTCTGTTTCACGAGTTTATTCACTCTCTAAATAAATTAAGGCAACTCCATGCATTTCCCAGAAGCCCCAATATGAAAACGAAAAAAATGTGTGGTTTGCGTGATCAGTCACAATGGAGTCGGAAGAGGAGCAGCGGGAGCTAGAGGTAGAGATGGAGCCGAAACAACAGAGCCAGGGCAAGAATACGTTTCTATTTTGGAAATTCACATTCACATTAGCATTTCACAAGAGAACGAAATATAACTGTGCAGTGCAACCTCTGCTTGCCAGCAACCAACCTCCTTTCAGCGTCCAAAGACTCCACCTCCAACCTGAAGAAGCATCTTAAAGTAAGTTTTTTTCAAATACGTAGACCTACACCACAAAACTAGTTGAAGATCATTTTTTTTAATCGGTCAATTCCAGCGTTATGGACGTGAAATTTGCAGTCAAAACTTGAAATATAAATTCTCAGAAAATGAATTAATAACAATAGTGAAACGTCCGTCTATCCATACTCCCTTAATAAAGGAGTCCAGACATTAGAAAAATATCGGTTTACATGCGTTTTATATTTAATATGAGGGAATAAAAAAATCTTTAACTTTTAGGTGGCAACATTTTTTTTGTTTTTTTTGTAATTCTGTGAATTACACTGCGCAAACCAAAAGTAATACTACTCACCGGATGAAGAAGGGTAGGCTCTCCACAGAACATAAAATATTCATGTTATTTAATTTTTCGTATTCGCATTCATGAGGAAAAAAACAATGGTCGTGACAGTTCTCCGTTACGGACGTGAGCGCTCTGAAAGCAGCACTAAAAGACTGCTTTAAAACTTTCACAGAGACCTCAAACAGAAACACAAAGCCTTTCTTTAAAGTGAATTTCGTTTTCGTTTTTTAGAGCTTTCACCCTGCACGCGTTTGCAGTCCGTTTATCCGTTCCAGTTGCGGTGCGTATAGGCTACAGCAGTGCAGCGATCGTTTCCGCACCGAGTCTATTTCTGCTGTGCTGCAAACGCTGAATTAAAGTGACAGCACATGTTTCGTGGTCAAAATGAACACAGATTGAGCTGAAAATGTAGTAATTTAACCATAAATGCATTTAATTAAATTAAATAAAACTAAATTTAGTAATACCACCATTAATGTTTTTAATTAAGTACTGCTTTTTTTCACAGTCATCTTTTTACTTTAAGACCGGGGTAAAGCAATGAAAACAAGACGAAATAATGAACAACACTCGTCTGATTCGTGGAGGTTGAAAAACAAGTTATTTGTGGCATGCAAGATTTATTGTATTTAAATTTAAATGCTAAAAGAAAAGGCATGATAGTCGGCTGTGTTTGTCAATTTTAAGTTTTAATTTAAAATGTTTGCATTTTTAATATAAGGAGCCTACATAGTTAAATATGTTACCACTTGCTTGAACAACTTAATATATAATCTATATAGAAGTAATGCATTGATTAATACGTTGTTTAAATTGTTTAAACTTGAATACGTCTATTAAAGAGTGTATATGTGTAGGCTACAAAGAGAATTGCACCGGTGACAAAACTTTTTTAAAAATAAAAGTTGCTGATAACTTCTGGATTTGAAATACAAATATTGTGTAGGCCTATGTGTTTGTGGTACAGCCACGGATCAGTTACGCACTGCAAACGCAGCATATGTGAAAGCACTACAGCGCGTGCTGCTCCTGCACCGCATACGCACTGCACACAGAGTATGTGTGAAATGGGCGCGTATAAGGTAGAAGGCCCTACTTGCCTCACAGACATGTCTACTTTTAAACAGAACAATTCAACACGAAAGAACTGCTCTCTGCATGTAATCCGTATGAAATGTGCATTTCTCTCTGGCGCGTTCACTAGGCTACTGCGAAGATCACGAGTCAGCATCGTCAACTTCATCTTTGTAACCGACACTGACAAAGAAAACACTTGTTTATTAATAAACAATTAAAATATCTCCTTTCTATATTTGACATAGGCTATTCATAATTATTACTTTTGCTGGTTCTTTGTGACAGCTTTTAGGTGCTTTATTGGCATACGCATCACCACCGCATCACCAGGCCTGTTTATTAAGCAGGATTTGATGGCCAACACTTATAAAATGCAATTCAATGTGGAAGTAATCCAAGTATTCAGAATACGTTACTCAGATTGAGTAACGTAACGGAATAAGTTACAAATGACATTTTTGGGCATGTATTCTGTATTCTGTAACGAAATACGTTTTGAAAGTATCCTTCCCAACACTGGTTACTAGGGACTTTAAGCAACAGCTGCTGATGGAACGGCAACGGCAACGGCAGCCGGAAGTAAGCGTTAACTGCCGTAGCTAAAGAGCGCAAAAATCACTAAGCAACAGTAAAGAGGACGGCGTAGGGGTAATTTAATCATCAAACAAAATACAAAAAAAGGAAGTGATTTTTGAGCAAGAGAAGGGTTGCTTTTGGCATTTAATGATATACAGAAACGATTACAATGCCACATAACCTAAAACATAACATTAACTTTCTTAATCTGTCATGTAGTAACGACTACGGCAAATCAGCTGTTCTCCCGTAGTAGACGGTTACAGTAGAACGTCGCGAGGTAGCAGTTAATGTCGCGCGTGCACGCGCAATAGAACGACAGAATGCCATTGCCGTTCCACCAGAGGCCGTTGCTTAAAGTCCCTACTGTCTGAGCAAGCGGTGGTGGGGGACTTTGAGAGAACTGAGCTGAAGCTTGCCGTTGACACTGTATGTGCAGGCCCGGGGCGAGTGGAAAGATTGCTTTCTCTGTATAGCATTTAGTACTCTGCGTTGTGCGGGCAGCATCCCCAGTCCAAATCCGGATCATGGCAGTCTTTTCGTGTAGGTGAAGACGTCGCTGAACTCCTTTTTGCCAACACAATATTTTCGCCGGGTTGATCCTCTGCTGCTCACATTGATCCACATTGATAGTTGGCCCCGGTGTTCTCTGATGCTCAAATCCAGAAATGAAAACAGCATGTGACTCACTGGCGGGAGTAGTCGTGGCCGAGAGGTTAAGGCGATGGACTCGAAATCCATTGGGGTCTCCCCGCACAGGTTCGAACCCTGCCGACTACGTGGCTCCTTGTCTATTTGCGACAGGAATTGTGACATCCAGGAGCTTTGTACGAGCTGCTTTTTTTTCTCTAACACAGAAAATTGGGCAACCCACATCTCTGTTCAAGCCTGAAGTGAGCAGGTTTTTGTGTAGGTGAAGACGTCGTTAGTTTATAAATAAGTGTTGGCACACCTGTCCGAGTGGCGCTACAAATTCTTCTAAAATCTGATTTTATTTCGGGCATGTTAAATTAGCGTTCGACAAACGCGAACAAACTTTTAGTTATTTATGTACACTCACAATAACAATTAAATGTTGTGCTTTTGTAAAATAAAGAAAACAAACAGGGTGCGCTTTCTGCCGTCTCGGTCTCCGTCACAGAAATTAACCAAAACTCTATGGCAGGGGTCGGCAACCTAACCCCTCATTTACACTGCACACGTCTGCAACCACACGGTGCCAACTCACACCAGGAGCATTTCAGAAGCGAAGCGACTGGATGCGTGAGACCACGTGATTTGCCTGTCCGACGTGGTTTTTCTTGATTTTGGGGGTTTCTACCTTACAGTCTATGCTTTCTACCAAGGATAAATTGGTGTGCAATACAATTGGGAGTCTGCACATGGTGTTTATTTTGAAATTGACAGTGTTTTTTAACTTTTATTTTGTATTTCCGGTGCGACTTGGACGCGCGTCCGTCAAAAATAGACTAGGCGCCTATATTTAGCGAAGCGGCGCGGAGAGCCGTTTCTGGGAAGCTTCTGAAACGCGCCGCGTCGCGGCCGGTGTAAACACAAGCATTGACTAGAATGGGCGCGATCAGCTCCGGTAGCCGTGTCGCAGCCGTAATGCGCCGCAGATGTGTGCAGTGTAAATGAGGGGTAAGGCACGCGTGCCCGCTGGCACACAAGCAACACATGCGAGAGAAGTGTATGTATTTCATTCAGATAAAGTAGTCTACCTGCACACAGATCTACATTTTGATGTAATAATTCCTCATAGTAAAAAAAGCGTATTTTATTAAGTTAGGAGTAGAGATGCACCGATTGATCCGCTGGTGACCGGAATTGGCCGATTTTCACGTGATCGGCCATGACCGGCGACCGGCCGGTCATGGCTGACATATGCCGATTTTATGCCGGTCAAATGCACTCGGGCTCCCCATGATTAACATCGCGCAACATCAGCATCACACGTGCACGTGTAATATTTTTTTTTCGCCGTGCATGTTAATCAATGAGTGCATTCACACCGCGAGCAGGAGCAGCGCGTGAGCGCCCCACAGGAGCAATGAAGCGAGTCTATTTTGTCTGCGCTGCTCACGCTCAATTAAAGTGAAAGCACACTTTTGATGAACAAAATAAATATGATTTCAAACAAAAGTGCCCAAAATGCACAGAATGTGCATGTCTAGTGTGTTTTAACAAGAACTGGATTAGGTTATGTCAGAAAAGAAAATGAAGACTCAAAAATATTTACATAAAATGTACCCATTTAAACTTGTTTTTATTATTCAGTTTGATATGGTATTTTATGAAAAAAAAATATATATAGAAAAAAAAATATTTGTGTGGGCTGTAAAGTGGTTAGAAAAAATGACATCGGAATCGGCTACAATCGGTATCGGCAGGTCAAACTCAATGGGAAATCGGAATCGGCCTAGAAAATTGTAATCGGTGCATCTCTAGTTAGGAGTTATAAATACTATTAAATTGTCTATCTAAATCTAAAACAAATTTCAAGAGAAATATTTAAATTTCTGTACTATTTCTGTGTAAGCCATTATGAAAATGTAAAATGTTTGTGTATTTATATGAGTGTGTGCGTGTATATATATATATATATATATATATAGGCTATGTGTGTGTTGTGGCACAGTGATGAACTCGGAAACTTAAAAATGGCACTTTATGACAAAAAGGTTGCTGACCCCTGCTCTATAGGCTACTTGCCTCGGTCACGATAAGAAATATGTCTATAGAAAGCTTTGAGTGAACAAATATTATCTGATTATGCAATCCATATGAAACCATCCAATATTAAATTGGCTATGATATAACCGTGGCTGTGTATTCCCCTATATTCACTACAGTGGCTGGAAACATTGTTTTCATTCATAATTACTTGCATGGATTCAAATCAATCAGCAATTGAAAAATTCAGATTCAAATAATAGACATGCCCGTGTTTCTTGATGATCAATGCAGATTTATGCCAGTCTCCAGTAGAGATCCATTTCCTGGAGAGTTTAGGTGTAGGAGTTTAGTCATAATTACAACTTGTAACTTGTGGTAGAACTCCGACTTGTACCACGTGATCGCTGTACCACCTGACCACTGCAGATTAATTTGCCGTTGATAGTGTTGCCATAAAAACAATCAATCATCTCCTAATTACGGTCATTATTACGACATCCAACCCTAATCAAACACACCTGAACAAGCTAATCAAGGTCTTCAAGATTAGGCTATATTAGAAAGCTACAGGCAAATGATTTTCATTAGGGTTGGAGTTACCCAGACCCCCAATTGGATCTTTAAAAACGCATTTTCAAAAAGTGTTTTAAACTCTTCTGATAGCGTTTGGTTTGGGACTCAGCTGATATTTTGATGCAGCAACAGGGATTTTTCTTTGTAGTTTTGTGGTCCTTGCTGTCCGCCCCTCCTGACTCACTAATTCAGTGCATCTTCCAGCAGAGTTGATTTTGAGATTTTTGCAGGTTGAGAGGATGACAGCTCAAGTGTACTGCTCGTTTAGTGCTGTTTTATTGTGTCTGTCTGCTTGTTTGAGCGCAACAGATGCTGGAGTCCTAGGTGAGAAGTTCTTTTAGCTTTATTACGCAGCCTGAAGAAGTGCATAAATAAAGTGCCTTACAAAATTTGATTTCAGACACATCTGCTTACAAAAATACAGTACAGACGTCAAGTGGAAGTTCATCTTTGAATGTTGGTTTAGTTTTAATAATAAGCAAAGTGTAAATATGCAAACTGTCATAAGTTTATGCATTGTACAAGTAACCCATATAATCACTAATAGGCATTTTTGTTTACTGTTAAACACGAACATTAGTGTTATAATATGGCTGCAAAATTGTTACCGGACTGTATCAATCCTGAGTTTAAACTTTTGCTTAAGGTTTTTTTGTTTTAAGAAATGCATAAGCCTACAATATAACGTGGGGAGCTAATTATAACCGATAACTCTGCATTTTACATATATAGTGGGTTTCTATATTTGTTTTGTTTTCTGTTGAGTAGCTTATTAAAATGCTTAAAAGGAAATGAGGGTGGTCATTGCCAACCGCCATTAAAAGAAAGAGGGTGGTCATGGGGATGGCATCATTTTTGAAGATGTACACCAGTAAATTTGTATACAACATATTAACTGATGTCCATGCTTTCTATCAGCATTTCACTATTATTCACTCTACTACAGTGGGGTAGGTTGTATCTGCACTCAGTCTTTGAAACCGATTGATGCAGTTTAGTGAAAAATGGTAGATTTCTAAGCTACTTGAGTTGAAGCAGATAAATGTGTGAATATTATAAAGTGAGGCTGAAGCAAACTATTACAGCACTTCCTGGTCTCCCCTAATGATCCTCTTGAATCCTCTTCTGTAGTGCCTGGTCAGTGTCCGGCGACGCTGACGGTCGTGCCCTCCCGACGAGGATGCACTTCTGATAGAGACTGCTCTGGAGGACACAAATGCTGTCAATTTCCCTGTGGGTCCGCGTGTGTGCCACCTGTTTTCAGTGAGTTTTAATTGATGCATGCTATACGTCTTCCAGAAAAAACCCTGAAAAAATGTTTTCACTCAGGAATTGCTAGTAAGTTTCACAAATAACTGCAAAGAAACCGCAAGTAACACATTGAACTAAACGTGAAACTATGAAGTAGATGGACTGAATATTCCGGTAAATCCTCCTACGAATTATTTTTTTTTTTATTTTTTTTTTTCATACAGTGTATGAGACATTCAGTATTCAGTGATGTGGTTTCTCTGTCATGTGTCTCTATAACAGCAAAGCCAGGGGAGTGTCCAAGTACAAATTTTGGAGCAGGAATGTGTGCAGAGTTGTGTTCCTATGACAGTGACTGTCCGAACAATGAGAAATGCTGCTGCAATGGATGTGGACATCAGTGTATGGATCCATTTGCAGGTATTTGTTGTTATATTAATGTTTGGGTCAGCTTCCTCATTTCAGTTTGTCTTGTTTTATAATTAATCGTTCTCAATGTAAAAATTATTTAGCCAATAGCACGGTTTAAAGTACAGGATGGCTTTACAAAATTAATACGAAAAATTATTAATACGATCATGATTAATAATTGAGAGGAGTAAAACTTGGTATTTGGGTTTTGTGCTGTATCTGAGACTGAATGCCTCTAAACAGACTGACTAAAGTTGACTATCTGGATCCATCCAGGGAAGCCTGCAGCCGAACCCCGGAAGCCTCCAGGGATGCCTGCAGCCGAACCACCAGGAAAGCCTCCAGGAAAGCCTGCAGCCGAACCACCAGGAAAGCCTGCAGCCGAACCACCAGGAAAGCCTCCAGGGAAGCCTGCAGCCGAACCACCAGGAAAGCCTCCAGGGAAGCCTGCAGCCGAACCACCAGGAAAGCCTCCAGGAAAGCCTGCAGCCGAACCACCAGGAAAGCCTCCAGGGAAGCCTGCAGCCGAACCACCAGGAAAGCCTCCAGGGAAGCCTGCAGCCGAACCACCAGGAAAGCCTCCAGGAAAGCCTGCAGCCGAACCTCCAGAGCCTTCTAACGAACTACCGGAGCTTTCTACAGAACTGCCTGAGCCTTCTGCTGAACTGCCTGAGCTGGAGCCTTCTACCGAACCTCCAGAGCCTTCAGACGAACTGCCAGTGACGCTTGCAGCCGAACCCCCGAAGCCTCCAGGAAAGCCTGCAGCCGAACCACCAGGAAAGCCTCCAGGAAAGCCTGCAGCCGAACCACCAGGAAAGCCTCCAGGAAAGCCTGCAGCCGAACCACCAGGAAAACCTCCAGGAAAGCCTGCAGCCGAACCACCAGGAAAGCCTCCAGGAAAGCCTGCAGCCGAACCACCAGGAAAGCCACCAGGAAAGCCTCCAGGGAAGCCTGCAGCCGAACCACCAGGAAAGCCTCCAGGGAAGCCTGCAGCTGAACCTCCAGGAAAGCCTGCAGCCGAACCTCCAGAGCCTTCTAACGAACTACCGGAGCCTTCTACAGAACTGCCTGAGCTGGAGCCTTCTACCGAACCTCCGGAGCCTTCAGACGAACTGCCAGTGACGCCTGCAGCCAAACCCCCGAAGCCTCCAATGAAGCCTGCAGCCGAACCCCCGAAGCCTCCGGTGAAGCCTGCAGCTGAATCCCCGAAGCCTCCTGTGAAGCCTGCAGCCGAACCCCCGAAGCCTCCAGGAAAGCCTGCAGCCAAACCACCAGGAAAGCCTCCAGGAAAGCCTGCAGCCGAACCTCCAAAGCCTCCAGGAAAGCCTGCAGCCGAACCACCAGGAAAGCCTCCAGGAAAGCCTGCAGCCGAACCGCCAACTTACCCTTATGGGCAATGTCCTGGCCATAAGTAATGTGGCTGTGCATGCAGTTAACTGTGCTGATTTAACCATTGGATGTATGGTGTGTTTTCCCTGTTTATCACCAAATAAATCTCACACTTGTAAGACCATTTTCCTCTCTTTTTTTTTTTTAAGTGGGAAAACAAGGAATTTGATTTTGTATTCCAGTGTTAGTTTGGCTGTTCTCTCTCATAATGGCTCATTGGAATCAATGCATGAAATCCCACCCTCCAAAGCCTCGCCGCCTTCAAAACGCTTGAACACACAGCAGAGTCTGTAAAGTGTCACAAGATGAAAGACTGCACTAAATTGCCTCATGTCTACAATGCATAATATTACAGTGATAATGAATGTAAACAACTTGCAGTGCTCTAGTTGTACCACCTGACTGATGCAGATTCATTTCGCTGTTGACATGGAAACGTCTGAATCAAAATGCCATGATTGGATGAAGAATTATATTATTGATTGCTATAGGATGTGAAGTTTCAACCAGTATTGCCTATTGACTAATAGTCTTCTGCATTCTGAAGCATTTTAGTGAAATTGTGTCTTCTAGTGGTCATTTTAGGAAGTTGCAACTTCAAGCCTATTAACAGATGATCCCTTTAGTTACCTGCGACCAAATGAGTTCTGAATGCCTGTAATGCCGAGTTCACACTGCACAATTTTCAGAGTAGTCGGGTCACTGTTCTTTTCACACCGCACGACTATCTGGGGTAACGTTCAGTTGCTGCTGTGTGCACACTGCACCGATGACAGTTTCACACTGGAGTGGCTCAGTGGTTCATGTAGGTTGTCTACAAACCGGAAGGTTGGTGGTTCAATCCCCGGTTACACCTGTCGAGGTGTCCATGAGCAAGACACCTAACCCCAGCTGCTCCTGATGAGCTGGATGGCGCCTTGCATGGCTGATACCGCCGTCGGTGTATGAATGGGTAAATGTGAGGCAATATGTAAAGCGTAGATGGCCAAGCCATAATGCCAGAATAAAGAGATGTCAAAGGTTCGTCCATTGACTACAATAAAGCATGAATGGGCCAGTTCTCCTCACCAGACATTAGTCATAGACTGTAAATGGGCAATAACATATTTGATTAGCATCTTATCAGCCTTCTCTAAAAAACTCCCCTGACATCATCTTAGAAAATGTATATACAATTCATAGATTTAGAGATATCATCCTCAGATTTGAAATGAAGCATGACCACACCAGTGGCTACACTGTGGTTGTGGTTATAAGTTGTTATACTGCATTCACATAATATGTTTATACATTTAATACATACACTCTTAATATATATTTTTTGTTTTTATGTTTCAGCTTTTATATCTCAATATTAATAAAAGTCTGATTAATTCTGAGTCTTGAACTGTAAACTGTCAAGAGTTGGCTTTCTAAATATATGTTGGTTATGTGTCTATTCAGAATGACTTTTTATTTTGGGTATGTAATGTATGCCCCACTTGCCAAAATTGGGTCTGTCTGGTAAGGGGTTAATGCCACAAACTTTAAGCTGAGGATAACATAACTCTAAGGCTAGCTCAGTCGGTAGAGCATCAGACTTTTAATCTGAGGGTTCAGGGTTCAAGTCCCTGCTTGGGTCTTGAAATCCATTGGGGTCTCCCCGTTCAGGTTCGAACCCTGCCGACTACGTGGCTCTTTGTCTGTTTCCGGCTGGAACTGTAACATCCAGGATCTTTGTACGAGCTGCATTTTTTTCCTCTAACATGGAAAACTGGGCAACCCACATCTCTTTTCAAGCCTGAAGTGAGCAGGTTTTTGTGTAGGTGAAGACATCGTTGAACTCCTTTTTGCCAACACAATATGTTAGCTGAGTGCATCCTCTGCTGCTCACATCCACATTGATGGTTGGCCCTGGTGTCCTCTGCTGCTCACTTCCAGAAAAGAAAATAGCATGTGACTCATTACCACTATCACTGATTCACTTTCAAGAGTAGTCGTGACCGAGAAGTTAAGGCGATGGCCTTGAAAACCATTGGGGTCTCCCCGCGCAGGTTCCAACCCTGCTGACTACGTGGCTCCTTGTCATTTTGTCTGATTGCGACAGGAGTTGTGACATCCAGGATCTTTGTACAAGCTGCTTTTTTTTCTAACAAGGAAATTGGGCTCTTTTCAAGCCTGAAGTGGGCATCGTTTCAAAAGGCCCAGATCATCACTCTTTCAATGTCAGTGTTCCTAGCTTTGGAAGGAGCAACCTATCTCTCTCGTCCCTTTATAAATTGTGGTCTTCATCCTTTAATGCCACAAACTTTAAGCTGACAAAGCATGAACACTTTAAGGAGAAAGTGCTGTTATATCCCAAGGGTGGCTGTTCCCTGGCAAAAGCCCGGTTAGCTCCAATGGTAGAGCATCATACTTTTAATCTGAGGGTCCAGGGTTCAAGTCCCTGTTCGGGTGAAGGTTTGTTGCAGACCTCCCCTAATCTCTTGCTGTGCTCTTCCCAACCTTTGAGGGAGATGGTCTTCCTCTTCAAGATAAGATGTAATGCTTGGTTACTAGCAGTGTTGGGGAGTAACGGAATACATGTACCGGCGTTACGTATTCAGAATACAAATTATGAGTAACTGTATTCCGTTACAGTTACAATTTAAATAGTTGGTATTTAGAATACAGTTACATCGTTGAAATCAATTTATTACATGACGATACTTCTCTGTTTCACGAGTTTATTCACTCTCTAAATAAATTAAGGCAACTCCATGCATTTCCCAGAAGCCCCAATATGAAAACGAAAAAAATGTGTGGTTTGCGTGATCAGTCACAATGGAGTCGGAAGAGGAGCAGCGGGAGCTAGAGGTAGAGATGGAGCCGAAACAACAGAGCCAGGGCAAGAATACGTTTCTATTTTGGAAATTCACATTCACATTAGCATTTCACAAGAGAACGAAATATAACTGTGCAGTGCAACCTCTGCTTGCCAGCAACCAACCTCCTTTCAGCGTCCAAAGACTCCACCTCCAACCTGAAGAAGCATCTTAAAGTAAGTTTTTTTCAAATACGTAGACCTACACCACAAAACTAGTTGAAGATCATTTTTTTTAATCGGTCAATTCCAGCGTTATGGACGTGAAATTTGCAGTCAAAACTTGAAATATAAATTCTCAGAAAATGAATTAATAACAATAGTGAAACGTCCGTCTATCCATACTCCCTTAATAAAGGAGTCCAGACATTAGAAAAATATCGGTTTACATGCGTTTTATATTTAATATGAGGGAATAAAAAAATCTTTAACTTTTAGGTGGCAACATTTTTTTTGTTTTTTTTGTAATTCTGTGAATTACACTGCGCAAACCAAAAGTAATACTACTCACCGGATGAAGAAGGGTAGGCTCTCCACAGAACATAAAATATTCATGTTATTTAATTTTTCGTATTCGCATTCATGAGGAAAAAAACAATGGTCGTGACAGTTCTCCGTTACGGACGTGAGCGCTCTGAAAGCAGCACTAAAAGACTGCTTTAAAACTTTCACAGAGACCTCAAACAGAAACACAAAGCCTTTCTTTAAAGTGAATTTCGTTTTCGTTTTTTAGAGCTTTCACCCTGCACGCGTTTGCAGTCCGTTTATCCGTTCCAGTTGCGGTGCGTATAGGCTACAGCAGTGCAGCGATCGTTTCCGCACCGAGTCTATTTCTGCTGTGCTGCAAACGCTGAATTAAAGTGACAGCACATGTTTCGTGGTCAAAATGAACACAGATTGAGCTGAAAATGTAGTAATTTAACCATAAATGCATTTAATTAAATTAAATAAAACTAAATTTAGTAATACCACCATTAATGTTTTTAATTAAGTACTGCTTTTTTTCACAGTCATCTTTTTACTTTAAGACCGGGGTAAAGCAATGAAAACAAGACGAAATAATGAACAACACTCGTCTGATTCGTGGAGGTTGAAAAACAAGTTATTTGTGGCATGCAAGATTTATTGTATTTAAATTTAAATGCTAAAAGAAAAGGCATGATAGTCGGCTGTGTTTGTCAATTTTAAGTTTTAATTTAAAATGTTTGCATTTTTAATATAAGGAGCCTACATAGTTAAATATGTTACCACTTGCTTGAACAACTTAATATATAATCTATATAGAAGTAATGCATTGATTAATACGTTGTTTAAATTGTTTAAACTTGAATACGTCTATTAAAGAGTGTATATGTGTAGGCTACAAAGAGAATTGCACCGGTGACAAAACTTTTTTAAAAATAAAAGTTGCTGATAACTTCTGGATTTGAAATACAAATATTGTGTAGGCCTATGTGTTTGTGGTACAGCCACGGATCAGTTACGCACTGCAAACGCAGCATATGTGAAAGCACTACAGCGCGTGCTGCTCCTGCACCGCATACGCACTGCACACAGAGTATGTGTGAAATGGGCGCGTATAAGGTAGAAGGCCCTACTTGCCTCACAGACATGTCTACTTTTAAACAGAACAATTCAACACGAAAGAACTGCTCTCTGCATGTAATCCGTATGAAATGTGCATTTCTCTCTGGCGCGTTCACTAGGCTACTGCGAAGATCACGAGTCAGCATCGTCAACTTCATCTTTGTAACCGACACTGACAAAGAAAACACTTGTTTATTAATAAACAATTAAAATATCTCCTTTCTATATTTGACATAGGCTATTCATAATTATTACTTTTGCTGGTTCTTTGTGACAGCTTTTAGGTGCTTTATTGGCATACGCATCACCACCGCATCACCAGGCCTGTTTATTAAGCAGGATTTGATGGCCAACACTTATAAAATGCAATTCAATGTGGAAGTAATCCAAGTATTCAGAATACGTTACTCAGATTGAGTAACGTAACGGAATAAGTTACAAATGACATTTTTGGGCATGTATTCTGTATTCTGTAACGAAATACGTTTTGAAAGTATCCTTCCCAACACTGGTTACTAGGGACTTTAAGCAACAGCTGCTGATGGAACGGCAACGGCAACGGCAGCCGGAAGTAAGCGTTAACTGCCGTAGCTAAAGAGCGCAAAAATCACTAAGCAACAGTAAAGAGGACGGCGTAGGGGTAATTTAATCATCAAACAAAATACAAAAAAAGGAAGTTATTTTTGAGCAAGAGAAGGGTTGCTTTTGGCATTTAATGATATACAGAAACGATTACAATGCCACATAACCTAAAACATAACATTAACTTTCTTAATCTGTCATGTAGTAACGACTACGGCAAATCAGCTGTTCTCCCGTAGTAGACGGTTACAGTAGAACGTCGCGAGGTAGCAGTTAATGTCGCGCGTGCACGCGCAATAGAACGACAGAATGCCATTGCCGTTCCACCAGAGGCCGTTGCTTAAAGTCCCTACTGTCTGAGCAAGCGGTGGTGGGGGACTTTGAGAGAACTGAGCTGAAGCTTGCCGTTGACACTGTATGTGCAGGCCCGGGGCGAGTGGAAAGATTGCTTTCTCTGTATAGCATTTAGTACTCTGCGTTGTGCGGGCAGCATCCCCAGTCCAAATCCGGATCATGGCAGTCTTTTCGTGTAGGTGAAGACGTCGCTGAACTCCTTTTTGCCAACACAATATTTTCGCCGGGTTGATCCTCTGCTGCTCACATTGATCCACATTGATAGTTGGCCCCGGTGTTCTCTGATGCTCAAATCCAGAAATGAAAACAGCATGTGACTCACTGGCGGGAGTAGTCGTGGCCGAGAGGTTAAGGCGATGGACTCGAAATCCATTGGGGTCTCCCCGCACAGGTTCGAACCCTGCCGACTACGTGGCTCCTTGTCTATTTGCGACAGGAATTGTGACATCCAGGAGCTTTGTACGAGCTGCTTTTTTTCTCTAACACAGAAAATTGGGCAACCCACATCTCTGTTCAAGCCTGAAGTGAGCAGGTTTTTGTGTAGGTGAAGACGTCGTTAGTTTATAAATAAGTGTTGGCACACCTGTCCGAGTGGCGCTACAAATTCTTCTAAAATCTGATTTTATTTCGGGCATGTTAAATTAGCGTTCGACAAACGCGAACAAACTTTTAGTTATTTATGTACACTCACAATAACAATTAAATGTTGTGCTTTTGTAAAATAAAGAAAACAAACAGGGTGCGCTTTCTGCCGTCTCGGTCTCCGTCACAGAAATTAACCAAAACTCTATGGCAGGGGTCGGCAACCTAACCCCTCATTTACACTGCACACGTCTGCAACCACACGGTGCCAACTCACACCAGGAGCATTTCAGAAGCGAAGCGACTGGATGCGTGAGACCACGTGATTTGCCTGTCCGACGTGGTTTTTCTTGATTTTGGGGGTTTCTACCTTACAGTCTATGCTTTCTACCAAGGATAAATTGGTGTGCAATACAATTGGGAGTCTGCACATGGTGTTTATTTTGAAATTGACAGTGTTTTTTAACTTTTATTTTGTATTTCCGGTGCGACTTGGACGCGCGTCCGTCAAAAATAGACTAGGCGCCTATATTTAGCGAAGCGGCGCGGAGAGCCGTTTCTGGGAAGCTTCTGAAACGCGCCGCGTCGCGGCCGGTGTAAACACAAGCATTGACTAGAATGGGCGCGATCAGCTCCGGTAGCCGTGTCGCAGCCGTAATGCGCCGCAGATGTGTGCAGTGTAAATGAGGGGTAAGGCACGCGTGCCCGCTGGCACACAAGCAACACATGCGAGAGAAGTGTATGTATTTCATTCAGATAAAGTAGTCTACCTGCACACAGATCTACATTTTGATGTAATAATTCCTCATAGTAAAAAAAGCGTATTTTATTAAGTTAGGAGTAGAGATGCACCGATTGATCCGCTGGTGACCGGAATTGGCCGATTTTCACGTGACATATGCCGATTTTATGCCGGTCAAATGCACTCGGGCTCCCCATGATTAACATCGCGCAACATCAGCATCACACGTGCACGTGTAATATTTTTTTTTCGCCGTGCATGTTAATCAATGAGTGCATTCACACCGCGAGCAGGAGCAGCGCGTGAGCGCCCCACAGGAGCAATGAAGCGAGTCTATTTTGTCTGCGCTGCTCACGCTCAATTAAAGTGAAAGCACACTTTTGATGAACAAAATAAATATGATTTCAAACAAAAGTGCCCAAAATGCACAGAATGTGCATGTCTAGTGTGTTTTAACAAGAACTGGATTAGGTTATGTCAGAAAAGAAAATTAAGACTCAAAAATATTTACATAAAATGTACCCATTTAAACTTGTTTTTATTATTCAGTTTGATATGGTATTTTATGAAAAAAAAATATATATAGAAAAAAAAATATTTGTGTGGGCTGTAAAGTGGTTAGAAAAAATGACATCGGAATCGGCTAAAATCGGTATCGGCAGGTCAAACTCAATGGGAAATCGGAATCGGCCTAGAAAATTGTAATCGGTGCATCTCTAGTTAGGAGTTATAAATACTATTAAATTGTCTATCTAAATCTAAAACAAATTTCAAGAGAAATATTTAAATTTCTGTACTATTTCTGTGTAAGCCATTATGAAAATGTAAAATGTTTGTGTATTTATATGAGTGTGTGCGTGTATATATATATATATATATATATATATATATATATATAGGCTATGTGTGTGTTGTGGCACAGTGATGAACTCGGAAACTTAAAAATGGCACTTTATGACAAAAAGGTTGCTGACCCCTGCTCTATAGGCTACTTGCCTCGGTCACGATAAGAAATATGTCTATAGAAAGCTTTGAGTGAACAAATATTATCTGATTATGCAATCCATATGAAACCATCCAATATTAAATTGGCTATGATATAACCGTGGCTGTGTATTCCCCTATATTCACTACAGTGGCTGGAAACATTGTTTTCATTCATAATTACTTGCATGGATTCAAATCAATCAGCAATTGAAAAATTCAGATTCAAATAATAGACATGCCCGTGTTTCTTGATGATCAATGCAGATTTATGCCAGTCTCCAGTAGAGATCCATTTCCTGGAGAGTTTAGGTGTAGGAGTTTAGTCATAATTACAACTTGTAACTTGTGGTAGAACTCCGACTTGTACCACGTGATCGCTGTACCACCTGACCACTGCAGATTAATTTGCCGTTGATAGTGTTGCCATAAAAACAATCAATCATCTCCTAATTACGGTCATTATTACGACATCCAACCCTAATCAAACACACCTGAACAAGCTAATCAAGGTCTTCAAGATTAGGCTATATTAGAAAGCTACAGGCAAATGATTTTCATTAGGGTTGGAGTTACCCAGACCCCCAATTGGATCTTTAAAAACGCATTTTCAAAAAGTGTTTTAAACTCTTCTGATAGCGTTTGGTTTGGGACTCAGCTGATATTTTGATGCAGCAACAGGGATTTTTCTTTGTAGTTTTGTGGTCCTTGCTGTCCGCCCCTCCTGACTCACTAATTCAGTGCATCTTCCAGCAGAGTTGATTTTGAGATTTTTGCAGGTTGAGAGGATGACAGCTCAAGTGTACTGCTCGTTTAGTGCTGTTTTATTGTGTCTGTCTGCTTGTTTGAGCGCAACAGATGCTGGAGTCCTAGGTGAGAAGTTCTTTTAGCTTTATTACGCAGCCTGAAGAAGTGCATAAATAAAGTGCCTTACAAAATTTGATTTCAGACACATCTGCTTACAAAAATACAGTACAGACGTCAAGTGGAAGTTCATCTTTGAATGTTGGTTTAGTTTTAATAATAAGCAAAGTGTAAATATGCAAACTGTCATAAGTTTATGCATTGTACAAGTAACCCATATAATCACTAATAGGCATTTTTGTTTACTGTTAAACACGAACATTAGTGTTATAATATGGCTGCAAAATTGTTACCGGATTGTATCAATCCTGAGTTTAAACTTTTGCTTAAGGTTTTTTTGTTTTAAGAAATGCATAAGCCTACAATATAACGTGGGGAGCTAATTATAACCGATAACTCTGCATTTTACATATATAGTGGGTTTCTATATTTGTTTTGTTTTCTGTTGAGTAGCTTATTAAAATGCTTAAAAGGAAATGAGGGTGGTCATTGCCAACCGCCATTAAAAGAAAGAGGGTGGTCATGGGGATGGCATCATTTTTGAAGATGTACACCAGTAAATTTGTATACAACATATTAACTGATGTCCATGCTTTCTATCAGCATTTCACTATTATTCACTCTACTACAGTGGGGTAGGTTGTATCTGCACTCAGTCTTTGAAACCGATTGATGCAGTTTAGTGAAAAATGGTAGATTTCTAAGCTACTTGAGTTGAAGCAGATAAATGTGTGAATATTATAAAGTGAGGCTGAAGCAAACTATTACAGCACTTCCTGGTCTCCCCTAATGATCCTCTTGAATCCTCTTCTGTAGTGCCTGGTCAGTGTCCGGCGACGCTGACGGTCGTGCCCTCCCGACGAGGATGCACTTCTGATAGAGACTGCTCTGGAGGACACAAATGCTGTCAATTTCCCTGTGGGTCCGCGTGTGTGCCACCTGTTTTCAGTGAGTTTTAATTGATGCATGCTATACGTCTTCCAGAAAAAACCCTGAAAAAATGTTTTCACTCAGGAATTGCTAGTAAGTTTCACAAATAACTGCAAAGAAACCGCAAGTAACACATTGAACTAAACGTGAAACTATGAAGTAGATGGACTGAATATTCCGGTAAATCCTCCTACGAATTAATTTTTTTTTTTCTTTTTTTTTTTTCATACAGCGTATGAGACATTCAGTATTCAGTGATGTGGTTTCTCTGTCATGTGTCTCTATAACAGCAAAGCCAGGGGAGTGTCCAAGTACAAATTTTGGAGCAGGAATGTGTGCAGAGTTGTGTTCCTATGACAGTGACTGTCCGAACAATGAGAAATGCTGCTGCAATGGATGTGGACATCAGTGTATGGATCCATTTGCAGGTATTTGTTGTTATATTAATGTTTGGGTCAGCTTCCTCATTTCAGTTTGTCTTGTTTTATAATTAATCGTTCTCAATGTAAAAATTATTTAGCCAATAGCACGGTTTAAAGTACAGGATGGCTTTACAAAATTAATACGAAAAATTATTAATACGATCATGATTAATAATTAAGAGGAGTAAAACTTGGTATTTGGGTTTTGTGCTGTATCTGAGACTGAATGCCTCTAAACAGACTGACTAAAGTTGACTATCTGGATCCATCCAGGGAAGCCTGCAGCCGAACCCCGGAAGCCTCCAGGGATGCCTGCAGCCGAACCACCAGGAAAGCCTCCAGGAAAGCCTGCAGCCGAACCACCAGGAAAGCCTGCAGCCGAACCACCAGGAAAGCCTCCAGGGAAGCCTGCAGCCGAACCACCAGGAAAGCCTCCAGGGAAGCCTGCAGCCGAACCACCAGGAAAGCCTCCAGGGAAGCCTGCAGCCGAACCACCAGGAAAGCCTCCAGGGAAGCCTGCAGCCGAACCACCAGGAAAGCCTCCAGGGAAGCCTGCAGCCGAACCACCAGGAAAGCCTCCAGGAAAGCCTGCAGCCGAACCTCCAGAGCCTTCTAACGAACTACCGGAGCTTTCTACAGAACTGCCTGAGCCTTCTGCTGAACTGCCTGAGCTGGAGCCTTCTACCGAACCTCCAGAGCCTTCAGACGAACTGCCAGTGACGCTTGCAGCCGAACCCCCGAAGCCTCCAGGAAAGCCTGCAGCCGAACCACCAGGAAAGCCTCCAGGAAAGCCTGCAGCCGAACCACCAGGAAAGCCTCCAGGAAAGCCTGCAGCCGAACCACCAGGAAAACCTCCAGGAAAGCCTGCAGCCGAACCACCAGGAAAGCCTCCAGGAAAGCCTGCAGCCGAACCACCAGGAAAGCCACCAGGAAAGCCTCCAGGGAAGCCTGCAGCCGAACCACCAGGAAAGCCTCCAGGGAAGCCTGCAGCTGAACCTCCAGGAAAGCCTGCAGCCGAACCTCCAGAGCCTTCTAACGAACTACCGGAGCCTTCTACAGAACTGCCTGAGCTGGAGCCTTCTACCGAACCTCCGGAGCCTTCAGACGAACTGCCAGTGACGCCTGCAGCCAAACCCCCGAAGCCTCCAATGAAGCCTGCAGCCGAACCCCCGAAGCCTCCGGTGAAGCCTGCAGCTGAATCCCCGAAGCCTCCTGTGAAGCCTGCAGCCGAACCCCCGAAGCCTCCAGGAAAGCCTGCAGCCAAACCACCAGGAAAGCCTCCAGGAAAGCCTGCAGCCGAACCTCCAAAGCCTCCAGGAAAGCCTGCAGCCGAACCACCAGGAAAGCCTCCAGGAAAGCCTGCAGCCGAACCGCCAACTTACCCTTATGGGCAATGTCCTGGCCATAAGTAATGTGGCTGTGCATGCAGTTAACTGTGCTGATTTAACCATTGGATGTATGGTGTGTTTTCCCTGTTTATCACCAAATAAATCTCACACTTGTAAGACCATTTTCCTCTCTTTTTTTTTTTTAAGTGGGAAAACAAGGAATTTGATTTTGTATTCCAGTGTTAGTTTGGCTGTTCTCTCTCATAATGGCTCATTGGAATCAATGCATGAAATCCCACCCTCCAAAGCCTCGCCGCCTTCAAAACGCTTGAACACACAGCAGAGTCTGTAAAGTGTCACAAGATGAAAGACTGCACTAAATTGCCTCATGTCTACAATGCATAATATTACAGTGATAATGAATGTAAACAACTTGCAGTGCTCTAGTTGTACCACCTGACTGATGCAGATTCATTTCGCTGTTGACATGGAAACGTCTGAATCAAAATGCCATGATTGGATGAAGAATTATATTATTGATTGCTATAGGATGTGAAGTTTCAACCAGTATTGCCTATTGACTAATAGTCTTCTGCATTCTGAAGCATTTTAGTGAAATTGTGTCTTCTAGTGGTCATTTTAGGAAGTTGCAACTTCAAGCCTATTAACAGATGATCCCTTTAGTTACCTGCGACCAAATGAGTTCTGAATGCCTGTAATGCCGAGTTCACACTGCACAATTTTCAGAGTAGTCGGGTCACTGTTCTTTTCACACCGCACGACTATCTGGGGTAACGTTCAGTTGCTGCTGTGTGCACACTGCACCGATGACAGTTTCACACTGGAGTGGCTCAGTGGTTCATGTAGGTTGTCTACAAACCGGAAGGTTGGTGGTTCAATCCCCGGTTCCACCTGTCGAGGTGTCCATGAGCAAGACACCTAACCCCAGCTGCTCCTGACGAGCTGGATGGCGCCTTGCATGGCTGATACCGCCGTCGGTGTATGAATGGGTAAATGTGAGGCAATATGTAAAGCGTAGATGGCCAAGCCATAATGCCAGAATAAAGAGATGTCAAAGGTTCGTCCATTGACTACAATAAAGCATGAATGGGCCAGTTCTCCTCACCAGACATTAGTCATAGACTGTAAATGGGCAATAACATATTTGATTAGCATCTTATCAGCCTTCTCTAAAAAACTCCCCTGACATCATCTTAGAAAATGTATATACAATTCATAGATTTAGAGATATCATCCTCAGATTTGAAATGAAGCATGACCACACCAGTGGCTACACTGTGGTTGTGGTTATAAGTTGTTATACTGCATTCACATAATATGTTTATACATTTAATACATACACTCTTAATATATATTTTTTGTTTTTATGTTTCAGCTTTTATATCTCAATATTAATAAAAGTCTGATTAATTCTGAGTCTTGAACTGTAAACTGTCAAGAGTTGGCTTTCTAAATATATGTTGGTTATGCGTCTATTCAGAATGACTTTTTATTTTGGGTATGTAATGTATGCCCCACTTGCCAAAATTGGGTCTGTCTGGTAAGGGGTTAATGCCACAAACTTTAAGCTGAGGATAACATAACTCTAAGGCTAGCTCAGTCGGTAGAGCATCAGACTTTTAATCTGAGGGTTCAGGGTTCAAGTCCCTGCTTGGGTCTTGAAATCCATTGGGGTCTCCCCGTTCAGGTTCGAACCCTGCCGACTACGTGGCTCTTTGTCTGTTTCCGGCAGGAACTGTAACATCCAGGATCTTTGTACGAGCTGCATTTTTTTCCTCTAACATGGAAAACTGGGCAACCCACATCTCTTTTCAAGCCTGAAGTGAGCAGGTTTTTGTGTAGGTGAAGACATCGTTGAACTCCTTTTTGCCAACACAATATGTTAGCTGAGTGCATCCTCTGCTGCTCACATCCACATTGATGGTTGGCCCTGGTGTCCTCTGCTGCTCACTTCCAGAAAAGAAAATAGCATGTGACTCATTACCACTATCACTGATTCACTTTCAAGAGTAGTCGTGACCGAGAAGTTAAGGCGATGGCCTTGAAAACCATTGGGGTCTCCCCGCGCAGGTTCCAACCCTGCTGACTACGTGGCTCCTTGTCATTTTGTCTGATTGCGACAGGAGTTGTGACATCCAGGATCTTTGTACAAGCTGCTTTTTTTTCTAACAAGGAAATTGGGCTCTTTTCAAGCCTGAAGTGGGCATCGTTTCAAAAGGCCCAGATCATCACTCTTTCAATGTCAGTGTTCCTAGCTTTGGAAGGAGCAACCTATCTCTCTCGTCCCTTTATAAATTGTGGTCTTCATCCTTTAATGCCACAAACTTTAAGCTGACAAAGCATGAACACTTTAAGGAGAAAGTGCTGTTATATCCCAAGGGTGGCTGTTCCCTGGCAAAAGCCCGGTTAGCTCCAATGGTAGAGCATCATACTTTTAATCTGAGGGTCCAGGGTTCAAGTCCCTGTTCGGGTGAAGGTTTGTTGCAGACCTCCCCTAATCTCTTGCTCTGCTCTTCCCAACCTTTGAGGGAGATGGTCTTCCTCTTCAAGATAAGATGTAATGCTTGGTTACTAGCAGTGTTGGGGAGTAACGGAATACATGTACCGGCGTTACGTATTCAGAATACAAATTATGAGTAACTGTATTCCGTTACAGTTACAATTTAAATAGTTGGTATTTAGAATACAGTTACATCGTTGAAATCAATTTATTACATGACGATACTTCTCTGTTTCACGAGTTTATTCACTCTCTAAATAAATTAAGGCAACTCCATGCATTTCCCAGAAGCCCCAATATGAAAACGAAAAAAATGTGTGGTTTGCGTGATCAGTCACAATGGAGTCGGAAGAGGAGCAGCGGGAGCTAGAGGTAGAGATGGAGCCGAAACAACAGAGCCAGGGCAAGAATACGTTTCTATCTTGGAAATTCACATTCACATTAGCATTTCACAAGAGAACGAAATATAACTGTGCAGTGCAACCTCTGCTTGCCAGCAACCAACCTCCTTTCAGCGTCCAAAGACTCCACCTCCAACCTGAAGAAGCATCTTAAAGTAAGTTTTTTTCAAATACGTAGACCTACACCACAAAACTAGTTGAAGATCATTTTTTTTAATCGGTCAATTCCAGCGTTATGGACGTGAAATTTGCAGTCAAAACTTGAAATATAAATTCTCAGAAAATGAATTAATAACAATAGTGAAACGTCCGTTTATCCATACTCCCTTAATAAAGGAGTCCAGACATTAGAAAAATATCGGTCTACATGCGTTTTATATTTAATATGAGGGAATAAAAAAATCTTTAACTTTTAGGTGGCAACATTTTTTTTGTTTTTTTGTAATTCTGTGAATTACACTGCGCAAACCAAAAGTAATACTACTCACCGGATGAAGAAGGGTAGGCTCTCCACAGAACATAAAATATTCATGTTATTTAATTTTTCGTATTCGCATTCATGAGGAAAAAAACAATGGTCGTGACAGTTCTCCGTTACGGACGTGAGCGCTCTGAAAGCAGCACTAAAAGACTGCTTTAAAACTTTCACAGAGACCTCAAACAGAAACACAAAGCCTTTCTTTAAAGTGAATTTCGTTTTCGTTTTTTAGAGCTTTCACCCTGCACGCGTTTGCAGTCCGTTTATCCGTTCCAGTTGCGGTGCGTATAGGCTACAGCAGTGCAGCGATCGTTTCCGCACCGAGTCTATTTCTGCTGTGCTGCAAACGCTGAATTAAAGTGACAGCACATGTTTCGTGGTCAAAATGAACACAGATTGAGCTGAAAATGTAGTAATTTAACCATAAATGCATTTAATTAAATTAAATAAAACTAAATTTAGTAATACCACCATTAATGTTTTTAATTAAGTACTGCTTTTTTTCACAGTCATCTTTTTACTTTAAGACCGGGGTAAAGCAATGAAAACAAGACGAAATAATGAACAACACTCGTCTGATTCGTGGAGGTTGAAAAACAAGTTATTTGTGGCATGCAAGATTTATTGTATTTAAATTTAAATGCTAAAAGAAAAGGCATGATAGTCGGCTGTGTTTGTCAATTTTAAGTTTTAATTTAAAATGTTTGCATTTTTAATATAAGGAGCCTACATAGTTAAATATGTTACCACTTGCTTGAACAACTTAATATATAATCTATATAGAAGTAATGCATTGATTAATACGTTGTTTAAATTGTTTAAACTTGAATACGTCTATTAAAGAGTGTATATGTGTAGGCTACAAAGAGAATTGCACCGGTGACAAAACTTTTTTAAAAATAAAAGTTGCTGATAACTTCTGGATTTGAAATACAAATATTGTGTAGGCCTATGTGTTTGTGGTACAGCCACGGATCAGTTACGCACTGCAAACGCAGCATATGTGAAAGCACTACAGCGCGTGCTGCTCCTGCACCGCATACGCACTGCACACAGAGTATGTGTGAAATGGGCGCGTATAAGGTAGAAGGCCCTACTTGCCTCACAGACATGTCTACTTTTAAACAGAACAATTCAACACGAAAGAACTGCTCTCTGCATGTAATCCGTATGAAATGTGCATTTCTCTCTGGCGCGTTCACTAGGCTACTGCGAAGATCACGAGTCAGCATCGTCAACTTCATCTTTGTAACCGACACTGACAAAGAAAACACTTGTTTATTAATAAACAATTAAAATATCTCCTTTCTATATTTGACATAGGCTATTCATAATTATTACTTTTGCTGGTTCTTTGTGACAGCTTTTAGGTGCTTTATTGGCATACGCATCACCACCGCATCACCAGGCCTGTTTATTAAGCAGGATTTGATGGCCAACACTTATAAAATGCAATTCAATGTGGAAGTAATCCAAGTATTCAGAATACGTTACTCAGATTGAGTAACGTAACGGAATAAGTTACAAATGACATTTTTGGGCATGTATTCTGTATTCTGTAACGAAATACGTTTTGAAAGTATCCTTCCCAACACTGGTTACTAGGGACTTTAAGCAACAGCTGCTGATGGAACGGCAACGGCAACGGCAGCCGGAAGTAAGCGTTAACTGCCGTAGCTAAAGAGCGCAAAAATCACTAAGCAACAGTAAAGAGGACGGCGTAGGGGTAATTTAATCATCAAACAAAATACAAAAAAAGGAAGTGATTTTTGAGCAAGAGAAGGGTTGCTTTTGGCATTTAATGATATACAGAAACGATTACAATGCCACATAACCTAAAACATAACATTAACTTTCTTAATCTGTCATGTAGTAACGACTACGGCAAATCAGCTGTTCTCCCGTAGTAGACGGTTACAGTAGAACGTCGCGAGGTAGCAGTTAATGTCGCGCGTGCACGCGCAATAGAACGACAGAATGCCATTGCCGTTCCACCAGAGGCCGTTGCTTAAAGTCCCTACTGTCTGAGCAAGCGGTGGTGGGGGACTTTGAGAGAACTGAGCTGAAGCTTGCCGTTGACACTGTATGTGCAGGCCCGGGGCGAGTGGAAAGATTGCTTTCTCTGTATAGCATTTAGTACTCTGCGTTGTGCGGGCAGCATCCCCAGTCCAAATCCGGATCATGGCAGTCTTTTCGTGTAGGTGAAGACGTCGCTGAACTCCTTTTTGCCAACACAATATTTTCGCCGGGTTGATCCTCTGCTGCTCACATTGATCCACATTGATAGTTGGCCCCGGTGTTCTCTGATGCTCAAATCCAGAAATGAAAACAGCATGTGACTCACTGGCGGGAGTAGTCGTGGCCGAGAGGTTAAGGCGATGGACTCGAAATCCATTGGGGTCTCCCCGCACAGGTTCGAACCCTGCCGACTACGTGGCTCCTTGTCTATTTGCGACAGGAATTGTGACATCCAGGAGCTTTGTACGAGCTGCTTTTTTTCTCTAACACAGAAAATTGGGCAACCCACATCTCTGTTCAAGCCTGAAGTGAGCAGGTTTTTGTGTAGGTGAAGACGTCGTTAGTTTATAAATAAGTGTTGGCACACCTGTCCGAGTGGCGCTACAAATTCTTCTAAAATCTGATTTTATTTCGGGCATGTTAAATTAGCGTTCGACAAACGCGAACAAACTTTTAGTTATTTATGTACACTCACAATAACAATTAAATGTTGTGCTTTTGTAAAATAAAGAAAACAAACAGGGTGCGCTTCTGCCGTCTCGGTCTCCGTCACAGAAATTAACCAAAACTCTATGGCAGGGGTCGGCAACCTAACCCCTCATTTACACTGCACACGTCTGCAACCACACGGTGCCAACTCACACCAGGAGCATTTCAGAAGCGAAGCGACTGGATGCGTGAGACCACGTGATTTGCCTGTCCGACGTGGTTTTTCTTGATTTTGGGGGTTTCTACCTTACAGTCTATGCTTTCTACCAAGGATAAATTGGTGTGCAATACAATTGGGAGTCTGCACATGGTGTTTATTTTGAAATTGACAGTGTTTTTTAACTTTTATTTTGTATTTCCGGTGCGACTTGGACGCGCGTCCGTCAAAAATAGACTAGGCGCCTATATTTAGCGAAGCGGCGCGGAGAGCCGTTTCTGGGAAGCTTCTGAAACGCGCCGCGTCGCGGCCGGTGTAAACACAAGCATTGACTAGAATGGGCGCGATCAGCTCCGGTAGCCGTGTCGCAGCCGTAATGCGCCGCAGATGTGTGCAGTGTAAATGAGGGGTAAGGCACGCGTGCCCGCTGGCACACAAGCAACACATGCGAGAGAAGTGTATGTATTTCATTCAGATAAAGTAGTCTACCTGCACACAGATCTACATTTTGATGTAATAATTCCTCATAGTAAAAAAAGCGTATTTTATTAAGTTAGGAGTAGAGATGCACCGATTGATCCGCTGGTGACCGGAATTGGCCGATTTTCACGTGACATATGCCGATTTTATGCCGGTCAAATGCACTCGGGCTCCCCATGATTAACATCGCGCAACATCAGCATCACACGTGCACGTGTAATATTTTTTTTTCGCCGTGCATGTTAATCAATGAGTGCATTCACACCGCGAGCAGGAGCAGCGCGTGAGCGCCCCACAGGAGCAATGAAGCGAGTCTATTTTGTCTGCGCTGCTCACGCTCAATTAAAGTGAAAGCACACTTTTGATGAACAAAATAAATATGATTTCAAACAAAAGTGCCCAAAATGCACAGAATGTGCATGTCTAGTGTGTTTTAACAAGAACTGGATTAGGTTATGTCAGAAAAGAAAATGAAGACTCAAAAATATTTATATAAAATGTACCCATTTAAACTTGTTTTTATTATTCAGTTTGATATGGTATTTTATGAAAAAAATATATATATAGAAAAAAAAATATTTGTGTGGGCTGTAAAGTGGTTAGAAAAAATGACATCGGAATCGGCTAAAATCGGTATCGGCAGGTCAAACTCAATGGGAAATCGGAATCGGCCTAGAAAATTGTAATCGGTGCATCTCTAGTTAGGAGTTATAAATACTATTAAATTGTCTATCTAAATCTAAAACAAATTTCAAGAGAAATATTTAAATTTCTGTACTATTTCTGTGTAAGCCATTATGAAAATGTAAAATGTTTGTGTATTTATATGAGTGTGTGCGTGTATATATATATATATATATATATATATATATAGGCTACGTGTGTGTTGTGGCACAGTGATGAACTCGGAAACTTAAAAATGGCACTTTATGACAAAAAGGTTGCTGACCCCTGCTCTATAGGCTACTTGCCTCGGTCACGATAAGAAATATGTCTATAGAAAGCTTTGAGTGAACAAATATTATCTGATTATGCAATCCATATGAAACCATCCAATATTAAATTGGCTATGATATAACCGTGGCTGTGTATTCCCCTATATTCACTACAGTGGCTGGAAACATTGTTTTCATTCATAATTACTTGCATGGATTCAAATCAATCAGCAATTGAAAAATTCAGATTCAAATAATAGACATGCCCGTGTTTCTTGATGATCAATGCAGATTTATGCCAGTCTCCAGTAGAGATCCATTTCCTGGAGAGTTTAGGTGTAGGAGTTTAGTCATAATTACAACTTGTAACTTGTGGTAGAACTCCGACTTGTACCACGTGATCGCTGTACCACCTGACCACTGCAGATTAATTTGCCGTTGATAGTGTTGCCATAAAAACAATCAATCATCTCCTAATTACGGTCATTATTACGACATCCAACCCTAATCAAACACACCTGAACAAGCTAATCAAGGTCTTCAAGATTAGGCTATATTAGAAAGCTACAGGCAAATGAATTTCATTAGGGTTGGAGTTACCCAGACCCCCAATTGGATCTTTAAAAATGCATTTTCAAAAAGTGTTTTAAACTCTTTTGATAGCGTTTGGTTTGGGACTCAGCTGATATTTTGATGCAGCAACAGGGATTTTTCTTTGTAGTTTTGTGGTCCTTGCTGTCCGCCCCTCCTGACTCACTAATTCAGTGCATCTTCCAGCAGAGTTGATTTTGAGATTTTTGCAGGTTGAGAGGATGACAGCTCAAGTGTACTGCTCGTTTAGTGCTGTTTTATTGTGTCTGTCTGCTTGTTTGAGCGCAACAGATGCTGGAGTCCTAGGTGAGAAGTTCTTTTAGCTTCATTACGCAGCCTGAAGAAGTGCATAAATAAAGTGCCTTACAAAATTTGATTTCAGACACATCTGCTTACAAAAATACAGTACAGACGTCAAGTGGAAGTTCATCTTTGAATGTTGGTTTAGTTTTAATAATAAGCAAAGTGTAAATATGCAAACTGTCATAAGTTTATGCATTGTACAAGTAACCCATATAATCACTAATAGGCATTTTTGTTTACTGTTAAACACGAACATTAGTGTTACAATATGGCTGCAAAATTGTTACCGGACTGTATCAATCCTGAGTTTAAACTTTTGCTTAAGGTTTTTTTGTTTTAAGAAATGCATAAGCCTACAATATAACGTGGGGAGCTAATTATAACCGATAACTCTGCATTTTACATATATAGTGGGTTTCTATATTTGTTTTGTTTTCTGTTGAGTAGCTTATTAAAATGCTTAAAAGGAAATGAGGGTGGTCATTACCAACCGCCATTAAAAGAAAGAGGGTGGTCATGGGGATGGCATCATTTTTGAAGATGTACACCAGTAAATTTGTATACAACATATTAACTGATGTCCATGCTTTCTATCAGCATTGCACTATTATTCACTCTACTACAGTGGGGTAGGTTGTATCTGCACTCAGTCTTTGAAACCGATTGATGCAGTTTAGTGAAAAATGGTAGATTTCTAAGCTACTTGAATTGAAGCAGATAAATGTGTGAATATTATAAAGTGAGGCTGAAGCAAACTATTACAGCACTTCCTGGTCTCCCCTAATGATCCTCTTGAATCCTCTTCTGTAGTGCCTGGTCAGTGTCCGGCGACGCTGACGGTCGTGCCCTCCCGACGAGGATGCACTTCTGATAGAGACTGCTCTGGAGGACACAAATGCTGTCAATTTCCCTGTGGGTCCGCGTGTGTGCCACCTGTTTTCAGTGAGTTTTAATTATTGATGCATGCTATACGTCTTGCAGAAAAAAACCCTGAAAAAATGTTTTCACTCAGGAATTGCTAGTAAGTTTCACAAATAACTGCAAAGAAACCGCAAGTAACACATTGAACTAAACGTGAAACTATGAAGTAGATGGACTGAATATTCCGGTAAATCCTCCTACGATTTTTTTTTTTTTTTTTTTTTTTCTCTTTCATACAGCGTATGAGACATTCAGTATTCAGTGATGTGGTTTCTCTGTCATGTGTCTCTATAACAGCAAAGCCAGGGGAGTGTCCAAGTACAAATTTTGGAGCAGGAATGTGTGCAGAGTTGTGTTCCTATGACAGTGACTGTCCGAACAATGAGAAATGCTGCTGCAATGGATGTGGACATCAGTGTATGGATCCATTTGCAGGTATTTGTTGTTATATTAATGTTTGGGTCAGCTTCCTCATTTCAGTTTGTCTTGTTTTATAATTAATCGTTCTCAATGTAAAAATTATTTAGCCAATAGCACGGTTTAAAGTACAGGATGGCTTTACAAAATTAATACGAAAAATTATTAATACGATCATGATTAATAATTAAGAGGAGTAAAACTTGGTATTTGGGTTTTGTGCTGTATCTGAGACTGAATGCCTCTAAACAGACTGACTAAAGTTGACTATCTGGATCCCTCCAGGGAAGCCTGCAGCCGAACCCCGGAAGCCTCCAGGGAAGCCTGCAGCCGAACCACCAGGAAAGCCTCCAGGAAAGCCTGCAGCCGAACCACCAGGAAAACCACCAGGAAAGCCTCCAGGAAAGCCTGCAGCCGAACCACCAGGAAAGCCTCCAGGGAAGCCTGCAGCCGAACCACCAGGAAAGCCTCCAGGGAAGCCTGCAGCCGAACCACCAGGAAAGCCTCCAGGAAAGCCTGCAGCCGAACCTCCAGAGCCTTCTAACGAACTACCGGAGCTTTCTACAGAACTGCCTGAGCCTTCTGCTGAACTGCCTGAGCTGGAGCCTTCTACCGAACCTCCAGAGCCTTCAGACGAACTGCCAGTGACGCTTGCAGCCGAACCCCCGAAGCCTCCAGGAAAGCCTGCAGCCGAACCACCAGGAAAGCCTCCAGGAAAGCCTGCAGCCGAACCACCAGGAAAGCCTCCAGGAAAGCCTGCAGCCGAACCACCAGGAAAGCCTCCAGGAAAGCCTGCAGCCGAACCACCAGGAAAACCACCAGGAAAACCTCCAGGAAAGCCTGCAGCCGAACCACCAGGAAAGCCTCCAGGAAAGCCTGCAGCCGAACCACCAGGAAAGCCACCAGGAAAGCCTCCAGGGAAGCCTGCAGCCGAACCACCAGGAAAGCCTCCAGGGAAGCCTGCAGCTGAACCTCCAGGAAAGCCTGCAGCCGAACCTCCAGAGCCTTCTAACGAACTACCGGAGCCTTCTACAGAACTGCCTGAGCTGGAGCCTTCTACCGAACCTCCGGAGCCTTCAGACGAACTGCCAGTGACGCCTGCAGCCAAACCCCCGAAGCCTCCAATGAAGCCTGCAGCCGAACCCCCGAAGCCTCCGGTGAAGCCTGCAGCTGAATCCCCGAAGCCTCCTGTGAAGCCTGCAGCCGAACCCCCGAAGCCTCCAGGAAAGCCTGAAGCCAAACCACCAGGAAAGCCTCCAGGAAAGCCTGCAGCCGAACCTCCAAAGCCTCCAGGAAAGCCTGCAGCCGAACCACCAGGAAAGCCTCCAGGAAAGCCTGCAGCCGAACCGCCAACTTACCCTTATGGGCAATGTCCTGGCCATAAGTAATGTGGCTGTGCATGCAGTTAACTGTGCTGATTTAACCATTGGATGTATGGTGTGTTTTCCCTGTTTATCACCAAATAAATCTCACACTTGTAAGACCATTTTCCTCTTTTTTTTTTTTTTTTTTTTTTTTTTTAAGTGGGAAAACAAGGAATTTGATTTTGTATTCCAGTGTTAGTTTGGCTGTTCTCTCTCATAATGGCTCATTGGAATCAATGCATGAAATCCCACCCTCCAAAGCCTCGCCGCCTTCAAAACGCTTGAACACACAGCAGAGTCTGTAAAGTGTCACAAGATGAAAGACTGCACTAAATTGCCTCATGTCTACAATGCATAATATTACAGTGATAATGAATGTAAACAACTTGCAGTGCTCTAGTTGTACCACCTGACTGATGCAGATTCATTTCGCTGTTGACATGGAAACGTCTGAATCAAAATGCCATGATTGGATGAAGAATTCTATTATTGATTGCTATAGGATGTGAAGTTTCAACCAGTATTGCCTATTGACTAATAGTCTTCTGCATTCTGAAGCATTTTAGTGAAATTGTGTCTTCTAGTGGTCATTTTAGGAAGTTGCAACTTCAAGCCTATTAACAGATGATCCCTTTAGTTACCTGCGACCAAATGAGTTCTGAATGCCTGTAATGCCGAGTTCACACTGCACAATTTTCAGAGTAGTCGGGTCACTGTTCTTTTCACACCGCACGACTATCTGGGGTAACGTTCAGTTGCTGCTGTGTGCACACTGCACCGATGACAGTTTCACACTGGAGTGGCTCAGTGGTTCATGTAGGTTGTCTACAAACCGGAAGGTTGGTGGTTCAATCCCCGGTTCCACCTGTCGAGGTGTCCATGAGCAAGACACCTAACCCCAGCTGCTCCTGACGAGCTGGATGGCGCCTTGCATGGCTGATACCGCCGTCGGTGTATGAATGGGTAAATGTGAGGCAATATGTAAAGCGTAGATGGCCAAGCCATAATGCCAGAATAAAGAGATGTCAAAGGTTCGTCCATTGACTACAATAAAGCATGAATGGTTCTCCTCACCAGACATTAGTCATAGACTGTAAATGGGCAATAACATATTTGATTAGCATCTTATCAGCCTTCTCTAAAAAACTCCCCTGACATCATCTTAGAAAATGTATATACAATTCATAGATTTAGAGATATCATCCTCAGATTTGAAATGAAGCATGACCACACCAGTGGCTACACTGTGGTTGTGGTTATAAGTTGTTATACTGCATTCACATAATATGTTTATACATTTAATACATACACTCTTAATATATATATATTTGTTTTTATGTTTCAGCTTTTATATCTCAATATTAATAAGAGTCTGATTAATTCTGAGTCTTGAACTGTAAACTGTCAAGAGTTGGCTTTCTAAATATATGTTGGTTATGTGTCTATTCAGAATGACTTTTTATTTTGGGTATGTAATGTATGCCCCACTTGCCAAAATTGGGTCTGTCTGGTAAGGGGTTAATGCCACAAACTTTAAGCTGAGGATAACATAACTCTAAGGCTAGCTCAGTCGGTAGAGCATCAGACTTTTAATCTGAGGGTTCAGGGTTCAAGTCCCTGCTTGGGTCTTGAAATCCATTGGGGTCTCCCCGCGCAGGTTCGAACCCTGCCGACTACGTGGCTCTTTGTCTGTTTCCGGCAGGAACTGTAACATCCAGGATCTTTGTACGAGCTGCATTTTTTTCCTCTAACATGGAAAACTGGGCAACCCACATCTCTTTTCAAGCCTGAAGTGAGCAGGTTTTTGTGTAGGTGAAGACATCGTTGAACTCCTTTTTGCCAACACAATATGTTAGCTGAGTGCATCCTCTGCTGCTCACATCCACATTGATGGTTGGCCCTGGTGTCCTCTGCTGCTCACTTCCAGAAAAGAAAATAGCATGTGACTCATTACCACTATCACTGATTCACTTTCAAGAGTAGTCGTGACCGAGAAGTTAAGGCGATGGCCTTGAAAACCATTGGGGTCTCCCCGCGCAGGTTCCAACCCTGCTGACTACGTGGCTCCTTGTCATTTTGTCTGATTGCGACAGGAGTTGTGACATCCAGGATCTTTGTACAAGCTGCTTTTTTTTCTAACAAGGAAATTGGGCTCTTTTCAAGCCTGAAGTGGGCATCGTTTCAAAAGGCCCAGATCATCACTCTTTCAATGTCAGTGTTCCTAGCTTTGGAAGGAGCAACCTATCTCTCTCGTCCCTTTATAAATTGTGGTCTTCATCCTTTAATGCCACAAACTTTAAGCTGACAAAGCATGAACACTTTAAGGAGAAAGTGCTGTTATATCCCAAGGGTGGCTGTTCCCTGGCAAAAGCCCGGTTAGCTCCAATGGTAGAGCATCATACTTTTAATCTGAGGGTCCAGGGTTCAAGTCCCTGTTCGGGTGAAGGTTTGTTGCAGACCTCCCCTAATCTCTTGCTGTGCTCTTCCCAACCTTTGAGGGAGATGGTCTTCCTCTTCAAGATAAGATGTAATGCTTGGTTACTAGCAGTGTTGGGGAGTAACGGAATACATGTACCGGCGTTACGTATTCAGAATACAAATTATGAGTAACTGTATTCCGTTACAGTTACAATTTAAATAGTTGGTATTTAGAATACAGTTACATCGTTGAAATCAATTTATTACATGACGATACTTCTCTGTTTCACGAGTTTATTCACTCTCTAAATAAATTAAGGCAACTCCATGCATTTCCCAGAAGCCCCAATATGAAAACGAAAAAAATGTGTGGTTTGCGTGATCAGTCACAATGGAGTCGGAAGAGGAGCAGCGGGAGCTAGAGGTAGAGATGGAGCCGAAACAACAGAGCCAGGGCAAGAATACGTTTCTATTTTGGAAATTCACATTCACATTAGCATTTCACAAGAGAACGAAATATAACTGTGCAGTGCAACCTCTGCTTGCCAGCAACCAACCTCCTTTCAGCGTCCAAAGACTCCACCTCCAACCTGAAGAAGCATCTTAAAGTAAGTTTTTTTCAAATACGTAGACCTACACCACAAAACTAGTTGAAGATCATTTTTTTTAATCGGTCAATTCCAGCGTTATGGACGTGAAATTTGCAGTCAAAACTTGAAATATAAATTCTCAGAAAATGAATTAATAACAATAGTGAAACGTCCGTCTATCCATACTCCCTTAATAAAGGAGTCCAGACATTAGAAAAATATCGGTTTACATGCGTTTTATATTTAATATGAGGGAATAAAAAAATCTTTAACTTTTAGGTGGCAACATTTTTTTTGTTTTTTTGTAATTCTGTGAATTACACTGCGCAAACCAAAAGTAATACTACTCACTGGATGAAGAAGGGTAGGCTCTCCACAGAACATAAAATATTCATGTTATTTAATTTTTCGTATTCGCATTCATGAGGAAAAAAACAATGGTCGTGACAGTTCTCCGTTACGGACGTGAGCGCTCTGAAAGCAGCACTAAAAGACTGCTTTAAAACTTTCACAGAGACCTCAAACAGAAACACAAAGCCTTTCTTTAAAGTGAATTTCGTTTTCGTTTTTTAGAGCTTTCACCCTGCACGCGTTTGCAGTCCGTTTATCCGTTCCAGTTGCGGTGCGTATAGGCTACAGCAGTGCAGCGATCGTTTCCGCACCGAGTCTATTTCTTCTGTGCTGCAAACGCTGAATTAAAGTGACAGCACATGTTTCGTGGTCAAAATGAACACAGATTGAGCTGAAAATGTAGTAATTTAACCATAAATGCATTTAATTAAATTAAATAAAACTAAATTTAGTAATACCACCATTAATGTTTTTAATTAAGTACTGCTTTTTTTCACAGTCATCTTTTTACTTTAAGACCGGGGTAAAGCAATGAAAACAAGACGAAATAATGAACAACACTCGTCTGATTCGTGGAGGTTGAAAAACAAGTTATTTGTGGCATGCAAGATTTATTGTATTTAAATTTAAATGCTAAAAGAAAAGGCATGATAGTCGGCTGTGTTTGTCAATTTTAAGTTTTAATTTAAAATGTTTGCATTTTTAATATAAGGAGCCTACATAGTTAAATATGTTACCACTTGCTTGAACAACTTAATATATAATCTATATAGAAGTAATGCATTGATTAATACGTTGTTTAAATTGTTTAAACTTGAATACGTCTATTAAAGAGTGTATATGTGTAGGCTACAAAGAGAATTGCACCGGTGACAAAACTTTTTAAAAATAAAAGTTGCTGATAACTTCTGGATTTGAAATACAAATATTGTGTAGGCCTATGTGTTTGTGGTACAGCCACGGATCAGTTACGCACTGCAAACGCAGCATATGTGAAAGCACTACAGCGCGTGCTGCTCCTGCACCGCATACGCACTGCACACAGAGTATGTGTGAAATGGGCGCGTATAAGGTAGAAGGCCCTACTTGCCTCACAGACATGTCTACTTTTAAACAGAACAATTCAACACGAAAGAACTGCTCTCTGCATGTAATCCGTATGAAATGTGCATTTCTCTCTGGCGCGTTCACTAGGCTACTGCGAAGATCACGAGTCAGCATCGTCAACTTCATCTTTGTAACCGACACTGACAAAGAAAACACTTGTTTATTAATAAACAATTAAAATATCTCCTTTCTATATTTGACATAGGCTATTCATAATTATTACTTTTGCTGGTTCTTTGTGACAGCTTTTAGGTGCTTTATTGGCATACGCATCACCACCGCATCACCAGGCCTGTTTATTAAGCAGGATTTGATGGCCAGTATTGAGTAACGTAACGGAATAAGTTACAAATGACATTTTTGGGCATGTATTCTGTATTCTGTAACGAAATACGTTTTGAAAGTATCCTTCCCAACACTGGTTACTAGGGACTTTAAGCAACAGCTGCTGATGGAACGGCAACGGCAACGGCAGCCGGAAGTAAGCGTTAACTGCCGTAGCTAAAGAGCGCAAAAATCACTAAGCAACAGTAAAGAGGACGGCGTAGGGGTAATTTAATCATCAAACAAAATACAAAAAAAGGAAGTGATTTTTGAGCAAGAGAAGGGTTGCTTTTGGCATTTAATGATATACAGAAACGATTACAATGCCACATAACCTAAAACATAACATTAACTTTCTTAATCTGTCATGTAGTAACGACTACGGCAAATCAGCTGTTCTCCCGTAGTAGACGGTTACAGTAGAACGTCGCGAGGTAGCAGTTAATGTCGCGCGTGCGCGCGCAATAGAACGACAGAATGCCATTGCCGTTCCACCAGAGGCCGTTGCTTAAAGTCCCTACTGTCTGAGCAAGCGGTGGTGGGGGACTTTGAGAGAACTGAGCTGAAGCTTGCCGTTGACACTGTATGTGCAGGCCCGGGGCGAGTGGAAAGATTGCTTTCACTGTATAGCGTTTAGTACTCTGCGTAGTACCAAATCCGGATCATGGCAGTCTTTTCGTGTAGGTGAAGACGTCGCTGAACTCCTTTTTGCCAACACAATATTTTCGCCGGGTTGATCCTCTGCTGCTCACATTGATCCACATTGATAGTTGGCCCCGGTGTTCTCTGATGCTCAAATCCAGAAATGAAAATAGCATGTGACTCACTGGCGGGAGTAGTCGTGGCCGAGAGGTTAAGGCGATGGACTCGAAATCCATTGGGGTCTCCCCGCGCAGGTTCGAACCCTGCCGACTACGTGGCTCCTTGTCTATTTGCGACAGGAATTGTGACATCCAGGAGCTTTGTACGAGCTGCTTTTTTTCTCTAACACAGAAAATTGGGCAACCCACATCTCTGTTCAAGCCTGAAGTGAGCAGGTTTTTGTGTAGGTGAAGACGTCGTTAGTTTATAAATAAGTGTTGGCACACCTGTCCGAGTGGCGCTACAAATTCTTCTAAAATCTGATTTTATTTCGGGCATGTTAAATTAGCGTTCGACAAACGCGAACAAACTTTTAGTTATTTATGTACACTCACAATAACAATTAAATGTTGTGCTTTTGTAAAATAAAGAAAACAAACAGGGTGCGCTTTCTGCCGTCTCGGTCTCCGTCACAGAAATTAACCAAAACTCTATGGCAGGGGTCGGCAACCTAACCCCTCATTTACACTGCACACGTCTGCAACCACACGGTGCCAACTCACACCAGGAGCATTTCAGAAGCGAAGCGACTGGATGCGTGAGACCACGTGATTTGCCTGTCCGACGTGGTTTTTCTTGATTTTGGGGGTTTCTACCTTACAGTCTATGCTTTCTACCAAGGATAAATTGGTGTGCAATACAATTGGGAGTCTGCACATGGTGTTTATTTTGAAATTGACAGTGTTTTTTAACTTTTATTTTGTATTTTGTATTGTATTTGCATAATTACAACTTGTAACTTGTGGTAGAACTCCGACTTGTACCACGTGATCGCTGTACCACCTGACCACTGCAGATTAATTTGCCGTTGATAGTGTTGCCATAAAAACAATCAATCATCTCCTAATTACGGTCATTATTACGACATCCAACCCTAATCAAACACACCTGAACAAGCTAATCAAGGTCTTCAAGATTAGGCTATATTAGAAAGCTACAGGCAAATGATTTTCATTAGGGTTGGAGTTACCCAGACCCCCAATTGGATCTTTAAAAACGCATTTTCAAAAAGTGTTTTATACTCTTCTGATAGCGTTTGGTTTGGGACTCAGCTGATATTTTGATGCAGCAACAGGGATTTTTCTTTGTAGTTTTGTGGTCCTTGCTGTCCGCCCCTCCTGACTCACTAATTCAGTGCATCTTCCAGCAGAGTTGATTTTGAGATTTTTGCAGGTTGAGAGGATGACAGCTCAAGTGTACTGCTCGTTTAGTGCTGTTTTATTGTGTCTGTCTGCTTGTTTGAGCGCAACAGATGCTGGAGTCCTAGGTGAGAAGTTCTTTTAGCTTTATTACGCAGCCTGAAGAAGTGCATAAATAAAGTGCCTTACAAAATTTGATTTCAGACACATCTGCTTACAAAAATACAGTACAGACGTCAAGTGGAAGTTCATCTTTGAATGTTGGTTTAGTTTTAATAATAAGCAAAGTGTAAATATGCAAACTGTCATAAGTTTATGCATTGTACAAGTAACCCATATAATCACTAATAGGCATTTTTGTTTACTGTTAAACACGAACATTAGTGTTATAATATGGCTGCAAAATTGTTACCGGACTGTATCAATCCTGAGTTTAAACTTTTGCTTAAGGTTTTTTTGTTTTAAGAAATGCATAAGCCTACAATATAACGTGGGGAGCTAATTATAACCGATAACTCTGCATTTTACATATATAGTGGGTTTCTATATTTGTTTTGTTTTCTGTTGAGTAGCTTATTAAAATGCTTAAAAGGAAATGAGGGTGGTCATTGCCAACCGCCATTAAAAGAAAGAGGGTGGTCATGGGGATGGCATCATTTTTGAAGATGTACACCAGTAAATTTGTATACAACATATTAACTGATGTCCATGCTTTCTATCAGCATTTCACTATTATTCACTCTACTACAGTGGGGTAGGTTGTATCTGCACTCAGTCTTTGAAACCGATTGATGCAGTTTAGTGAAAAATGGTAGATTTCTAAGCTACTTGAGTTGAAGCAGATAAATGTGTGAATATTATAAAGTGAGGCTGAAGCAAACTATTACAGCACTTCCTGGTCTCCCCTAATGATCCTCTTGAATCCTCTTCTGTAGTGCCTGGTCAGTGTCCGGCGACGCTGACGGTCGTGCCCTCCCGACGAGGATGCACTTCTGATAGAGACTGCTCTGGAGGACACAAATGCTGTCAATTTCCCTGTGGGTCCGCGTGTGTGCCACCTGTTTTCAGTGAGTTTTATTTGATGCATGCTATACGTCTTCCAGAAAAAACCCTGAAAAAATGTTTTCACTCAGGAATTGCTAGTAAGTTTCACAAATAACTGCAAAGAAACCGCAAGTAACACATTGAACTAAACGTGAAACTATGAAGTAGATGGACTGAATATTCCGGTAAATCCTCCTACGATTTTTTTTTTTTTTTTTTTTTTTTTTCATACAGCGTATGAGACATTCAGTATTCAGTGATGTGGTTTCTCTGTCATGTGTCTCTATAACAGCAAAGCCAGGGGAGTGTCCAAGTACAAATTTTGGAGCAGGAATGTGTGCAGAGTTGTGTTCCTATGACAGTGACTGTCCGAACAATGAGAAATGCTGCTGCAATGGATGTGGACATCAGTGTATGGATCCATTTGCAGGTATTTGTTGTTATATTAATGTTTGGGTCAGCTTTCTCATTTCAGTTTGTCTTGTTTTATAATTAATCGTTCTCAATGTAAAAATTATTTAGCCAATAGCACGGTTTAAAGTACAGGATGGCTTTACAAAATTAATACGAAAAATTATTAATACGATCATGATTAATAATTAAGAGGAGTAAAACTTGGTATTTGGGTTTTGTGCTGTGTCTGAGACTGAATGCCTCTAAACAGACTGACTAAAGTTGACTATCTGGATCCATCCAGGGAAGCCTGCAGCCGAACCCCGGAAGCCTCCAGGGAAGCCTGCAGCCGAACCACCAGGAAAGCCTCCAGGAAAGCCTGCAGCCGAACCACCAGGAAAACCACCAGGAAAGCCTGCAGCCGAACCACCAGGAAAGCCTCCAGGGAAGCCTGCAGCCGAACCACCAGGAAAGCCTCCAGGGAAGCCTGCAGCCGAACCACCAGGAAAGCCTCCAGGAAAGCCTGCAGCCGAACCACCAGGAAAGCCTCCAGGGAAGCCTGCAGCCGAACCACCAGGAAAGCCTCCAGGGAAGCCTGCAGCCGAACCACCAGGAAAGCCTCCAGGAAAGCCTGCAGCCGAACCTCCAGAGCCTTCTAACGAACTACCGGAGCTTTCTACAGAACTGCCTGAGCCTTCTGCTGAACTGCCTGAGCTGGAGCCTTCTACCGAACCTCCAGAGCCTTCAGACGAACTGCCAGTGACGCTTGCAGCCGAACCCCCGAAGCCTCCAGGAAAGCCTGCAGCCGAACCACCAGGAAAGCCTCCAGGAAAGCCTGCAGCCGAACCACCAGGAAAGCCTCCAGGAAAGCCTGCAGCCGAACCACCAGGAAAGCCTCCAGGAAAGCCTGCAGCCGAACCACCAGGAAAACCTCCAGGAAAGCCAGCAGCCGAACCACCAGGAAAGCCACCAGGAAAGCCTCCAGGGAAGCCTGCAGCCGAACCACCAGGAAAGCCTCCAGGGAAGCCTGCAGCTGAACCTCCAGGAAAGCCTGCAGCCGAACCTCCAGAGCCTTCTAACGAACTACCGGAGCCTTCTACAGAACTGCCTGAGCTGGAGCCTTCTACCGAACCTCCGGAGCCTTCAGACGAACTGCCAGTGACGCCTGCAGCCAAACCCCCGAAGCCTCCAATGAAGCCTGCAGCCGAACCCCCGAAGCCTCCGGTGAAGCCTGCAGCTGAATCCCCGAAGCCTCCTGTGAAGCCTGCAGCCGAACCCCCGAAGCCTCCAGGAAAGCCTGCAGCCAAACCACCAGGAAAGCCTCCAGGAAAGCCTGCAGCCGAACCTCCAAAGCCTCCAGGAAAGCCTGCAGCCGAACCACCAGGAAAGCCTGCAGCCGAACCGCCAACTTACCCTTATGGGCAATGTCCTGGCCATAAGTAATGTGGCTGTGCATGCAGTTAACTGTGCTGATTTAACCATTGGATGTATGGTGTGTTTTCCCTGTTTATCACCAAATAAATCTCACACTTGTAAGACCATTTTCCTCTCTTTTTTTTTTTAAGTGGGAAAACAAGGAATTTGATTTTGTATTCCAGTGTTAGTTTGGCTGTTCTCTCTCATAATGGCTTATTGGAATCAATGCATGAAATCCCACCCTCCAAAGCCTCGCCGCCTTCAAAACGCTTGAACACACAGCAGAGTCTGTAAAGTGTCACAAGATGAAAGACTGCACTAAATTGCCTCATGTCTACAATGCATAATATTACAGTGATAATGAATGTAAACAACTTGCAGTGCTCTAGTTGTACCACCTGACTGATGCAGATTCATTTCGCTGTTGACATGGAAACGTCTGAATCAAAATGCCATGATTGGATGAAGAATTCTATTATTGATTGCTATAGGATGTGAAGTTTCAACCAGTATTGCCTATTGACTAATAGTCTTCTGCATTCTGAAGCATTTTAGTGAAATTGTGTCTTCTAGTGGTCATTTTAGGAAGTTGCAACTTCAAGCCTATTAACAGATGATCCCTTTAGTTACCTGCGACCAAATGAGTTCTGAATGCCTGTAATGCCGAGTTCACACTGCACAATTTTCAGAGTAGTCGGGTCACTGTTCTTTTCACACCGCACGACTATCTGGGGTAACGTTCAGTTGCTGCTGTGTGCACACTGCACCGATGACAGTTTCACACTGGAGTGGCTCAGTGGTTCATGTAGGTTGTCTACAAACCGGAAGGTTGGTGGTTCAATCCCCGGTTCCACCTGTCGAGGTGTCCATGAGCAAGACACCTAACCCCAGCTGCTCCTGACGAGCTGGATGGCGCCTTGCATGGCTGATACCGCCGTCGGTGTATGAATGGGTAAATGTGAGGCAATATGTAAAGCGTAGATGGCCAAGCCATAATGCCAGAATAAAGAGATGTCAAAGGTTCGCCCATTGACTACAATAAAGCATGAATGGGCCAGTTCTCCTCACCAGACATTAGTCATAGACTGTAAATGGGCAATAACATATTTGATTAGCATCTTATCAGCCTTCTCTAAAAAACTCCCCTGACATCATCTTAGAAAATGTATATACAATTCATAGATTTAGAGATATCATCCTCAGATTTGAAATGAAGCATGACCACACCAGTGGCTACACTGTGGTTGTGGTTATAAGTTGTTATACTGCATTCACATAATATGTTTATACATTTAATACATACACTCTTAATATATATTTTTTGTTTTTATATCTCAATATTAATAAGAGTCTGATTAATTCTGAGTCTTGAACTGTAAACTGTCAAGAGTTGGCTTTCTAAATATATGTTGGTTATGTGTCTATTCAGAATGACTTTTTATTTTGGGTATGTAATGTATGCCCCACTTGCCAAAATTGGGTCTGTCTGGTAAGGGGTTAATGCCACAAACTTTAAGCTGAGGATAACATAACTCTAAGGCTAGCTCAGTCGGTAGAGCATCAGACTTTTAATCTGAGGGTTCAGGGTTCAAGTCCCTGCTTGGGTCTTGAAATCCATTGGGGTCTCCCCGCGCAGGTTCGAACCCTGCCGACTACGTGGCTCTTTGTCTGTTTCCGGCAGGAACTGTAACATCCAGGATCTTTGTACGAGCTGCATTTTTTTCCTCTAACATGGAAAACTGGGCAACCCACATCTCTTTTCAAGCCTGAAGTGAGCAGGTTTTTGTGTAGGTGAAGACATCGTTGAACTCCTTTTTGCCAACACAATATGTTAGCTGAGTGCATCCTCTGCTGCTCACATCCACATTGATGGTTGGCCCTGGTGTCCTCTGCTGCTCACTTCCAGAAAAGAAAATAGCATGTGACTCATTACCACTATCACTGATTCACTTTCAAGAGTAGTCGTGACCGAGAAGTTAAGGCGATGGCCTTGAAAACCATTGGGGTCTCCCCGCGCAGGTTCCAACCCTGCTGACTACGTGGCTCCTTGTCATTTTGTCTGATTGCGACAGGAGTTGTGACATCCAGGATCTTTGTACAAGCTGCTTTTTTTTCTAACAAGGAAATTGGGCTCTTTTCAAGCCTGAAGTGGGCATCGTTTCAAAAGGCCCAGATCATCACTCTTTCAATGTCAGTGTTCCTAGCTTTGGAAGGAGCAACCTATCTCTCTCGTCCCTTTATAAATTGTGGTCTTCATCCTTTAATGCCACAAACTTTAAGCTGACAAAGCATGAACACTTTAAGGAGAAAGTGCTGTTATATCCCAAGGGTGGCTGTTCCCTGGCAAAAGCCCGGTTAGCTCCAATGGTAGAGCATCATACTTTTAATCTGAGGGTCCAGGGTTCAAGTCCCTGTTCGGGTGAAGGTTTGTTGCAGACCTCCCCTAATCTCTTGCTGTGCTCTTCCCAACCTTTGAGGGAGATGGTCTTCCTCTTCAAGATAAGATGTAATGCTTGGTTACTAGCAGTGTTGGGGAGTAACGGAATACATGTACCGGCGTTACGTATTCAGAATACAAATTATGAGTAACTGTATTCCGTTACAGTTACAATTTAAATAGTTGGTATTTAGAATACAGTTACATCGTTGAAATCAATTTATTACATGACGATACTTCTCTGTTTCACGAGTTTATTCACTCTCTAAATAAATTAAGGCAACTCCATGCATTTCCCAGAAGCCCCAATATGAAAACGAAAAAAATGTGTGGTTTGCGTGATCAGTCACAATGGAGTCGGAAGAGGAGCAGCGGGAGCTAGAGGTAGAGATGGAGCCGAAACAACAGAGCCAGGGCAAGAATACGTTTCTATTTTGGAAATTCACATTCACATTAGCATTTCACAAGAGAACGAAATATAACTGTGCAGTGCAACCTCTGCTTGCCAGCAACCAACCTCCTTTCAGCGTCCAAAGACTCCACCTCCAACCTGAAGAAGCATCTTAAAGTAAGTTTTTTTCAAATACGTAGACCTACACCACAAAACTAGTTGAAGATCATTTTTTTTAATCGGTCAATTCCAGCGTTATGGACGTGAAATTTGCAGTCAAAACTTGAAATATAAATTCTCAGAAAATGAATTAATAACAATAGTGAAACGTCCGTCTATCCATACTCCCTTAATAAAGGAGTCCAGACATTAGAAAAATATCGGTTTACATGCGTTTTATATTTAATATGAGGGAATAAAAAAATCTTTAACTTTTAGGTGGCAACATTTTTTTTGTTTTTTTGTAATTCTGTGAATTACACTGCGCAAACCAAAAGTAATACTACTCACTGGATGAAGAAGGGTAGGCTCTCCACAGAACATAAAATATTCATGTTATTTAATTTTTCGTATTCGCATTCATGAGGAAAAAAACAATGGTCGTGACAGTTCTCCGTTACGGACGTGAGCGCTCTGAAAGCAGCACTAAAAGACTGCTTTAAAACTTTCACAGAGACCTCAAACAGAAACACAAAGCCTTTCTTTAAAGTGAATTTCGTTTTCGTTTTTTAGAGCTTTCACCCTGCACGCGTTTGCAGTCCGTTTATCCGTTCCAGTTGCGGTGCGTATAGGCTACAGCAGTGCAGCGATCGTTTCCGCACCGAGTCTATTTCTTCTGTGCTGCAAACGCTGAATTAAAGTGACAGCACATGTTTCGTGGTCAAAATGAACACAGATTGAGCTGAAAATGTAGTAATTTAACCATAAATGCATTTAATTAAATTAAATAAAACTAAATTTAGTAATACCACCATTAATGTTTTTAATTAAGTACTGCTTTTTTTCACAGTCATCTTTTTACTTTAAGACCGGGGTAAAGCAATGAAAACAAGACGAAATAATGAACAACACTCGTCTGATTCGTGGAGGTTGAAAAACAAGTTATTTGTGGCATGCAAGATTTATTGTATTTAAATTTAAATGCTAAAAGAAAAGGCATGATAGTCGGCTGTGTTTGTCAATTTTAAGTTTTAATTTAAAATGTTTGCATTTTTAATATAAGGAGCCTACATAGTTAAATATGTTACCACTTGCTTGAACAACTTAATATATAATCTATATAGAAGTAATGCATTGATTAATACGTTGTTTAAATTGTTTAAACTTGAATACGTCTATTAAAGAGTGTATATGTGTAGGCTACAAAGAGAATTGCACCGGTGACAAAACTTTTTAAAAATAAAAGTTGCTGATAACTTCTGGATTTGAAATACAAATATTGTGTAGGCCTATGTGTTTGTGGTACAGCCACGGATCAGTTACGCACTGCAAACGCAGCATATGTGAAAGCACTACAGCGCGTGCTGCTCCTGCACCGCATACGCACTGCACACAGAGTATGTGTGAAATGGGCGCGTATAAGGTAGAAGGCCCTACTTGCCTCACAGACATGTCTACTTTTAAACAGAACAATTCAACACGAAAGAACTGCTCTCTGCATGTAATCCGTATGAAATGTGCATTTCTCTCTGGCGCGTTCACTAGGCTACTGCGAAGATCACGAGTCAGCATCGTCAACTTCATCTTTGTAACCGACACTGACAAAGAAAACACTTGTTTATTAATAAACAATTAAAATATCTCCTTTCTATATTTGACATAGGCTATTCATAATTATTACTTTTGCTGGTTCTTTGTGACAGCTTTTAGGTGTTTTATTGGCATACGCATCACCACCGCATCACCAGGCCTGTTTATTAAGCAGGATTTGATGGCCAACACTTATAAAATGCAATTCAATGTGGAAGTAATCCAAGTATTCAGAATACGTTACTCAGATTGAGTAACGTAACGGAATAAGTTACAAATGACATTTTTGGGCATGTATTCTGTATTCTGTAACGAAATACGTTTTGAAAGTATCCTTCCCAACACTGGTTACTAGGGACTTTAAGCAACAGGTGCTGATGGAACGGCAACGGCAACGGCAGCCGGAAGTAAGCGTTAACTGCCGTAGCTAAAGAGCGCAAAAATCACTAAGCAACAGTAAAGAGGACGGCGTAGGGGTAATTTAATCATCAAACAAAATACAAAAAAAGGAAGTGATTTTTGAGCAAGAGAAGGGTTGCTTTTGGCATTTAATGATATACAGAAACGATTACAATGCCACATAACCTAAAACATAACATTAACTTTCTTAATCTGTCATGTAGTAACGACTACGGCAAATCAGCTGTTCTCCCGTAGTAGACGGTTACAGTAGAACGTCGCGAGGTAGCAGTTAATTTCGCGCGTGCGCGCGCAATAGAACGACAGAATGCCATTGCCGTTCCACCAGAGGCCGTTGCTTAAAGTCCCTACTGTCTGAGCAAGCGGTGGTGGGGGACTTTGAGAGAACTGAGCTGAAGCTTGCCGTTGACACTGTATGTGCAGGCCCGGGGCGAGTGGAAAGATTGCTTTCTCTGTATAGCATTTAGTACTCTGCGTAGTACCAAATCCGGATCATGGCAGTCTTTTCGTGTAGGTGAAGACGTCGCTGAACTCCTTTTTGCCAACACAATATTTTCGCCGGGTTGATCCTCTGCTGCTCACATTGATCCACATTGATAGTTGGCCCCGGTGTTCTCTGATGCTCAAATCCAGAAATGAAAATAGCATGTGACTCACTGGCGGGAGTAGTCGTGGCCGAGAGGTTAAGGCGATGGACTCGAAATCCATTGGGGTCTCCCCGCGCAGGTTCGAACCCTGCCGACTACGTGGCTCCTTGTCTATTTGCGACAGGAATTGTGACATCCAGGAGCTTTGTACGAGCTGCTTTTTTTCTCTAACACAGAAAATTGGGCAACCCACATCTCTGTTCAAGCCTGAAGTGAGCAGGTTTTTGTGTAGGTGAAGACGTCGTTAGTTTATAAATAAGTGTTGGCACACCTGTCCGAGTGGCGCTACAAATTCTTCTAAAATCTGATTTTATTTCGGGCATGTTAAATTAGCGTTCGACAAACGCGAACAAACTTTTAGTTATTTATGTACACTCACAATAACAATTAAATGTTGTGCTTTTGTAAAATAAAGAAAACAAACAGGGTGCGCTTTCTGCCGTCTCGGTCTCCGTCACAGAAATTAACCAAAACTCTATGGCAGGGGTCGGCAACCTAACCCCTCATTTACACTGCACACGTCTGCAACCACACGGTGCCAACTCACACCAGGAGCATTTCAGAAGCGAAGCGACTGGATGCGTGAGACCACGTGATTTGCCTGTCCGACGTGGTTTTTCTTGATTTTGGGGGTTTCTACCTTACAGTCTATGCTTTCTACCAAGGATAAATTGGTGTGCAATACAATTGGGAGTCTGCACATGGTGTTTATTTTGAAATTGACAGTGTTTTTTAACTTTTATTTTGTATTTTGTATTGTATTTGCATAATTACAACTTGTAACTTGTGGTAGAACTCCGACTTGTACCACGTGATCGCTGTACCACCTGACCACTGCAGATTAATTTGCCGTTGATAGTGTTGCCATAAAAACAATCAATCATCTCCTAATTACGGTCATTATTACGACATCCAACCCTAATCAAACACACCTGAACAAGCTAATCAAGGTCTTCAAGATTAGGCTATATTAGAAAGCTACAGGCAAATGATTTTCATTAGGGTTGGAGTTACCCAGACCCCCAATTGGATCTTTAAAAACGCATTTTCAAAAAGTGTTTTAAACTCTTCTGATAGCGTTTGGTTTGGGACTCAGCTGATATTTTGATGCAGCAACAGGGATTTTTCTTTGTAGTTTTGTGGTCCTTGCTGTCCGCCCCTCCTGACTCACTAATTCAGTGCATCTTCCAGCAGAGTTGATTTTGAGATTTTTGCAGGTTGAGAGGATGACAGCTCAAGTGTACTGCTCGTTTAGTGCTGTTTTATTGTGTCTGTCTGCTTGTTTGAGCGCAACAGATGCTGGAGTCCTAGGTGAGAAGTTCTTTTAGCTTTATTACGCAGCCTGAAGAAGTGCATAAATAAAGTGCCTTACAAAATTTGATTTCAGACACATCTGCTTACAAAAATACAGTACAGACGTCAAGTGGAAGTTCATCTTTGAATGTTGGTTTAGTTTTAATAATAAGCAAAGTGTAAATATGCAAACTGTCATAAGTTTATGCATTGTACAAGTAACCCATATAATCACTAATAGGCATTTTTGTTTACTGTTAAACACGAACATTAGTGTTATAATATGGCTGCAAAATTGTTACCGGACTGTATCAATCCTGAGTTTAAACTTTTGCTTAAGGTTTTTTTGTTTTAAGAAATGCATAAGCCTACAATATAACGTGGGGAGCTAATTATAACCGATAACTCTGCATTTTACATATATAGTGGGTTTCTATATTTGTTTTGTTTTCTGTTGAGTAGCTTATTAAAATGCTTAAAAGGAAATGAGGGTGGTCATTGCCAACCGCCATTAAAAGAAAGAGGGTGGTCATGGGGATGGCATCATTTTTGAAGATGTACACCAGTAAATTTGTATACAACATATTAACTGATGTCCATGCTTTCTATCAGCATTTCACTATTATTCACTCTACTACAGTGGGGTAGGTTGTATCTGCACTCAGTCTTTGAAACCGATTGATGCAGTTTAGTGAAAAATGGTAGATTTCTAAGCTACTTGAATTGAAGCAGATAAATGTGTGAATATTATAAAGTGAGGCTGAAGCAAACTATTACAGCACTTCCTGGTCTCCCCTAATGATCCTCTTGAATCCTCTTCTGTAGTGCCTGGTCAGTGTCCGGCGACGCTGACGGTCGTGCCCTCCCGACGAGGATGCACTTCTGATAGAGACTGCTCTGGAGGACACAAATGCTGTCAATTTCCCTGTGGGTCCGCGTGTGTGCCACCTGTTTTCAGTGAGTTTTAATTGATGCATGCTATACGTCTTCCAGAAAAAACCCTGAAAAAATGTTTTCACTCAGGAATTGCTAGTAAGTTTCACAAATAACTGCAAAGAAACCGCAAGTAACACATTGAACTAAACGTGAAACTATGAAGTAGATGGACTGAATATTCCGGTAAATCCTCCTACGAATTTTTTTTTTTATTTTTTATTTTTTTCATACAGCGTATGAGACATTCAGTATTCAGTGATGTGGTTTCTCTGTCATGTGTCTCTATAACAGCAAAGCCAGGGGAGTGTCCAAGTACAAATTTTGGAGCAGGAATGTGTGCAGAGTTGTGTTCCTATGACAGTGACTGTCCGAACAATGAGAAATGCTGCTGCAATGGATGTGGACATCAGTGTATGGATCCATTTGCAGGTATTTGTTGTTATATTAATGTTTGGGTCAGCTTCCTCATTTCAGTTTGTCTTGTTTTATAATTAATCGTTCTCAATGTAAAAATTATTTAGCCAATAGCACGGTTTAAAGTACAGGATGGCTTTACAAAATTAATACGAAAAATTATTAATACGATCATGATTAATAATTAAGAGGAGTAAAACTTGGTATTTGGGTTTTGTGCTGTATCTGAGACTGAATGCCTCTAAACAGACTGACTAAAGTTGACTATCTGGATCCATCCAGGGAAGCCTGCAGCCGAACCCCGGAAGCCTCCAGGGAAGCCTGCAGCCGAACCACCAGGAAAGCCTCCAGGAAAGCCTGCAGCCGAACCACCAGGAAAGCCTCCAGGGAAGCCTGCAGCCGAACCACCAGGAAAGCCTCCAGGGAAGCCTGCAGCCGAACCACCAGGAAAGCCTCCAGGAAAGCCTGCAGCCGAACCACCAGGAAAGCCTCCAGGGAAGCCTGCAGCCGAACCACCAGGAAAGCCTCCAGGGAAGCCTGCAGCCGAACCACCAGGAAAGCCTCCAGGAAAGCCTGCAGCCGAACCTCCAGAGCCTTCTAACGAACTACCGGAGCTTTCTACAGAACTGCCTGAGCCTTCTGCTGAACTGCCTGAGCTGGAGCCTTCTACCGAACCTCCAGAGCCTTCAGACGAACTGCCAGTGACGCTTGCAGCCGAACCCCCGAAGCCTCCAGGAAAGCCTGCAGCCGAACCACCAGGAAAGCCTCCAGGAAAGCCTGCAGCCGAACCACCAGGAAAGCCTCCAGGAAAGCCTGCAGCCGAACCACCAGGAAAGCCTCCAGGAAAGCCTGCAGCCGAACCACCAGGAAAACCTCCAGGAAAGCCTGCAGCCGAACCACCAGGAAAGCCTCCAGGAAAGCCTGCAGCCGAACCACCAGGAAAGCCACCAGGAAAGCCTCCAGGGAAGCCTGCAGCCGAACCACCAGGAAAGCCTCCAGGGAAGCCTGCAGCTGAACCTCCAGGAAAGCCTGCAGCCGAACCTCCAGAGCCTTCTAACGAACTACGGAGCCTTCTACAGAACTGCCTGAGCTGGAGCCTTCTACCGAACCTCCGGAGCCTTCAGACGAACTGCCAGTGACGCCTGCAGCCAAACCCCCGAAGCCTCCAATGAAGCCTGCAGCCGAACCCCCGAAGCCTCCGGTGAAGCCTGCAGCTGAATCCCCGAAGCCTCCTGTGAAGCCTGCAGCCGAACCCCCGAAGCCTCCAGGAAAGCCTGCAGCCAAACCACCAGGAAAGCCTGCAGCCGAACCTCCAAAGCCTCCAGGAAAGCCTGCAGCCGAACCACCAGGAAAGCCTCCAGGAAAGCCTGCAGCCGAACCGCCAACTTACCCTTATGGGCAATGTCCTGGCCATAAGTAATGTGGCTGTGCATGCAGTTAACTGTGCTGATTTAACCATTGGATGTATGGTGTGTTTTCCCTGTTTATCACCAAATAAATCTCACACTTGTAAGACCATTTTCCTCTCTTTTTTTTTTTAAGTGGGAAAACAAGGAATTTGATTTTGTATTCCAGTGTTAGTTTGGCTGTTCTCTCTCATAATGGCTCATTGGAATCAATGCATGAAATCCCACCCTCCAAAGCCTCGCCGCCTTCAAAACGCTTGAACACACAGCAGAGTCTGTAAAGTGTCACAAGATGAAAGACTGCACTAAATTGCCTCATGTCTACAATGCATAATATTACAGTGATAATGAATGTAAACAACTTGCAGTGCTCTAGTTGTACCACCTGACTGATGCAGATTCATTTCGCTGTTGACATGGAAACGTCTGAATCAAAATGCCATGATTGGATGAAGAATTCTATTATTGATTGCTATAGGATGTGAAGTTTCAACCAGTATTGCCTATTGACTAATAGTCTTCTGCATTCTGAAGCATTTTAGTGAAATTGTGTCTTCTAGTGGTCATTTTAGGAAGTTGCAACTTCAAGCCTATTAACAGATGATCCCTTTAGTTACCTGCGACCAAATGAGTTCTGAATGCCTGTAATGCCGAGTTCACACTGCACAATTTTCAGAGTAGTCGGGTCACTGTTCTTTTCACACCGCACGACTATCTGGGGTAACGTTCAGTTGCTGCTGTGTGCACACTGCACCGATGACAGTTTCACACTGGAGTGGCTCAGTGGTTCATGTAGGTTGTCTACAAACCGGAAGGTTGGTGGTTCAATCCCCGGTTCCACCTGTCGAGGTGTCCATGAGCAAGACACCTAACCCCAGCTGCTCCTGACGAGCTGGATGGCGCCTTGCATGGCTGATACCGCCGTCGGTGTATGAATGGGTAAATGTGAGGCAATATGTAAAGCGTAGATGGCCAAGCCATAATGCCAGAATAAAGAGATGTCAAAGGTTCGTCCATTGACTACAATAAAGCATGAATGGGCCAGTTCTCCTCACCAGACATTAGTCATAGACTGTAAATGGGCAATAACATATTTGATTAGCATCTTATCAGCCTTCTCTAAAAAACTCCCCTGACATCATCTTAGAAAATGTATATACAATTCATAGATTTAGAGATATCATCCTCAGATTTGAAATGAAGCATGACCACACCAGTGGCTACACTGTGGTTGTGGTTATAAGTTGTTATACTGCATTCACATAATATGTTTATACATTTAATACATACACTCTTAATATATATTTTTTGTTTTTATATCTCAATATTAATAAGAGTCTGATTAATTCTGAGTCTTGAACTGTAAACTGTCAAGAGTTGGCTTTCTAAATATATGTTGGTTATGTGTCTATTCAGAATGACTTTTTATTTTGGGTATGTAATGTATGCCCCACTTGCCAAAATTGGGTCTGTCTGGTAAGGGGTTAATGCCACAAACTTTAAGCTGAGGATAACATAACTCTAAGGCTAGCTCAGTCGGTAGAGCATCAGACTTTTAATCTGAGGGTTCAGGGTTCAAGTCCCTGCTTGGGTCTTGAAATCCATTGGGGTCTCCCCGCGCAGGTTCGAACCCTGCCGACTACGTGGCTCTTTGTCTGTTTCCGGCAGGAACTGTAACATCCAGGATCTTTGTACGAGCTGCATTTTTTTCCTCTAACATGGAAAACTGGGCAACCCACATCTCTTTTCAAGCCTGAAGTGAGCAGGTTTTTGTGTAGGTGAAGACATCGTTGAACTCCTTTTTGCCAACACAATATGTTAGCTGAGTGCATCCTCTGCTGCTCACATCCACATTGATGGTTGGCCCTGGTGTCCTCTGCTGCTCACTTCCAGAAAAGAAAATAGCATGTGACTCATTACCACTATCACTGATTCACTTTCAAGAGTAGTCGTGACCGAGAAGTTAAGGCGATGGCCTTGAAAACCATTGGGGTCTCCCCGCGCAGGTTCCAACCCTGCTGACTACGTGGCTCCTTGTCATTTTGTCTGATTGCGACAGGAGTTGTGACATCCAGGATCTTTGTACAAGCTGCTTTTTTTTCTAACAAGGAAATTGGGCTCTTTTCAAGCCTGAAGTGGGCATCGTTTCAAAAGGCCCAGATCATCACTCTTTCAATGTCAGTGTTCCTAGCTTTGGAAGGAGCAACCTATCTCTCTCGTCCCTTTATAAATTGTGGTCTTCATCCTTTAATGCCACAAACTTTAAGCTGACAAAGCATGAACACTTTAAGGAGAAAGTGCTGTTATATCCCAAGGGTGGCTGTTCCCTGGCAAAAGCCCGGTTAGCTCCAATGGTAGAGCATCATACTTTTAATCTGAGGGTCCAGGGTTCAAGTCCCGGTTCGGGTGAAGGTTTGTTGCAGACCTCCCCTAATCTCTTGCTGTGCTCTTCCCAACCTTTGAGGGAGATGGTCTTCCTCTTCAAGATAAGATGTAATGCTTGGTTACTAGCAGTGTTGGGGAGTAACGGAATACATGTACCGGCGTTACGTATTCAGAATACAAATTATGAGTAACTGTATTCCGTTACAGTTACAATTTAAATAGTTGGTATTTAGAATACAGTTACATCGTTGAAATCAATTTATTACATGACGATACTTCTCTGTTTCACGAGTTTATTCACTCTCTAAATAAATTAAGGCAACTCCATGCATTTCCCAGAAGCCCCAATATGAAAACGAAAAAAATGTGTGGTTTGCGTGATCAGTCACAATGGAGTCGGAAGAGGAGCAGCGGGAGCTAGAGGTAGAGATGGAGCCGAAACAACAGAGCCAGGGCAAGAATACGTTTCTATTTTGGAAATTCACATTCACATTAGCATTTCACAAGAGAACGAAATATAACTGTGCAGTGCAACCTCTGCTTGCCAGCAACCAACCTCCTTTCAGCGTCCAAAGACTCCACCTCCAACCTGAAGAAGCATCTTAAAGTAAGTTTTTTTCAAATACGTAGACCTACACCACAAAACTAGTTGAAGATCATTTTTTTTAATCGGTCAATTCCAGCGTTATGGACGTGAAATTTGCAGTCAAAACTTGAAATATAAATTCTCAGAAAATGAATTAATAACAATAGTGAAACGTCCGTCTATCCATACTCCCTTAATAAAGGAGTCCAGACATTAGAAAAATATCGGTTTACATGCCTTTTATATTTAATATGAGGGAATAAAAAAATCTTTAACTTTTAGGTGGCAACATTTTTTTTGTTTTTTTGTAATTCTGTGAATTACACTGCGCAAACCAAAAGTAATACTACTCACCGGATGAAGAAGGGTAGGCTCTCCACAGAACATAAAATATTCATGTTATTTAATTTTTCGTATTCGCATTCATGAGGAAAAAAACAATGGTCGTGACAGTTCTCCGTTACGGACGTGAGCGCTCTGAAAGCAGCACTAAAAGACTGCTTTAAAACTTTCACAGAGACCTCAAACAGAAACACAAAGCCTTTCTTTAAAGTGAATTTCGTTTTCGTTTTTTAGAGCTTTCACCCTGCACGCGTTTGCAGTCCGTTTATCCGTTCCAGTTGCGGTGCGTATAGGCTACAGCAGTGCAGCGATCGTTTCCGCACCGAGTCTATTTCTTCTGTGCTGCAAACGCTGAATTAAAGTGACAGCACATGTTTCGTGGTCAAAATGAACACAGATTGAGCTGAAAATGTAGTAATTTAACCATAAATGCATTTAATTAAATTAAATAAAACTAAATTTAGTAATACCACCATTAATGTTTTTAATTAAGTACTGCTTTTTTTCACAGTCATCTTTTTACTTTAAGACCGGGGTAAAGCAATGAAAACAAGACGAAATAATGAACAACACTCGTCTGATTCGTGGAGGTTGAAAAACAAGTTATTTGTGGCATGCAAGATTTATTGTATTTAAATTTAAATGCTAAAAGAAAAGGCATGATAGTCGGCTGTGTTTGTCAATTTTAAGTTTTAATTTAAAATGTTTGCATTTTTAATATAAGGAGCCTACATAGTTAAATATGTTACCACTTGCTTGAACAACTTAATATATAATCTATATAGAAGTAATGCATTGATTAATACGTTGTTTAAATTGTTTAAACTTGAATACGTCTATTAAAGAGTGTATATGTGTAGGCTACAAAGAGAATTGCACCGGTGACAAAACTTTTTAAAAATAAAAGTTGCTGATAACTTCTGGATTTGAAATACAAATATTGTGTAGGCCTATGTGTTTGTGGTACAGCCACGGATCAGTTACGCACTGCAAACGCAGCATATGTGAAAGCACTACAGCGCGTGCTGCTCCTGCACCGCATACGCACTGCACACAGAGTATGTGTGAAATGGGCGCGTATAAGGTAGAAGGCCCTACTTGCCTCACAGACATGTCTACTTTTAAACAGAACAATTCAACACGAAAGAACTGCTCTCTGCATGTAATCCGTATGAAATGTGCATTTCTCTCTGGCGCGTTCACTAGGCTACTGCGAAGATCACGAGTCAGCATCGTCAACTTCATCTTTGTAACCGACACTGACAAAGAAAACACTTGTTTATTAATAAACAATTAAAATATCTCCTTTCTATATTTGACATAGGCTATTCATAATTATTACTTTTGCTGGTTCTTTGTGACAGCTTTTAGGTGCTTTATTGGCATACGCATCACCACCGCATCACCAGGCCTGTTTATTAAGCAGGATTTGATGGCCAGTATTGAGTAACGTAACGGAATAAGTTACAAATGACATTTTTGGGCATGTATTCTGTATTCTGTAACGAAATACGTTTTGAAAGTATCCTTCCCAACACTGGTTACTAGGGACTTTAAGCAACAGCTGCTGATGGAACGGCAACGGCAACGGCAGCCGGAAGTAAGCGTTAACTGCCGTAGCTAAAGAGCGCAAAAATCACTAAGCAACAGTAAAGAGGACGGCGTAGGGGTAATTTAATCATCAAACAAAATACAAAAAAAGGAAGTGATTTTTGAGCAAGAGAAGGGTTGCTTTTGGCATTTAATGATATACAGAAACGATTACAATGCCACATAACCTAAAACATAACATTAACTTTCTTAATCTGTCATGTAGTAACGACTACGGCAAATCAGCTGTTCTCCCGTAGTAGACGGTTACAGTAGAACGTCGCGAGGTAGCAGTTAATGTCGCGCGTGCGCGCGCAATAGAACGACAGAATGCCATTGCCGTTCCACCAGAGGCCGTTGCTTAAAGTCCCTACTGTCTGAGCAAGCGGTGGTGGGGGACTTTGAGAGAACTGAGCTGAAGCTTGCCGTTGACACTGTATGTGCAGGCCCGGGGCGAGTGGAAAGATTGCTTTCACTGTATAGCGTTTAGTACTCTGCGTAGTACCAAATCCGGATCATGGCAGTCTTTTCGTGTAGGTGAAGACGTCGCTGAACTCCTTTTTGCCAACACAATATTTTCGCCGGGTTGATCCTCTGCTGCTCACATTGATCCACATTGATAGTTGGCCCCGGTGTTCTCTGATGCTCAAATCCAGAAATGAAAATAGCATGTGACTCACTGGCGGGAGTAGTCGTGGCCGAGAGGTTAAGGCGATGGACTCGAAATCCATTGGGGTCTCCCCGCGCAGGTTCGAACCCTGCCGACTACGTGGCTCCTTGTCTATTTGCGACAGGAATTGTGACATCCAGGAGCTTTGTACGAGCTGCTTTTTTTCTCTAACACAGAAAATTGGGCAACCCACATCTCTGTTCAAGCCTGAAGTGAGCAGGTTTTTGTGTAGGTGAAGACGTCGTTAGTTTATAAATAAGTGTTGGCACACCTGTCCGAGTGGCGCTACAAATTCTTCTAAAATCTGATTTTATTTCGGGCATGTTAAATTAGCGTTCGACAAACGCGAACAAACTTTTAGTTATTTATGTACACTCACAATAACAATTAAATGTTGTGCTTTTGTAAAATAAAGAAAACAAACAGGGTGCGCTTTCTGCCGTCTCGGTCTCCGTCACAGAAATTAACCAAAACTCTATGGCAGGGGTCGGCAACCTAACCCCTCATTTACACTGCACACGTCTGCAACCACACGGTGCCAACTCACACCAGGAGCATTTCAGAAGCGAAGCGACTGGATGCGTGAGACCACGTGATTTGCCTGTCCGACGTGGTTTTTCTTGATTTTGGGGGTTTCTACCTTACAGTCTATGCTTTCTACCAAGGATAAATTGGTGTGCAATACAATTGGGAGTCTGCACATGGTGTTTATTTTGAAATTGACAGTGTTTTTTAACTTTTATTTTGTATTTTGTATTGTATTTGCATAATTACAACTTGTAACTTGTGGTAGAACTCCGACTTGTACCACGTGATCGCTGTACCACCTGACCACTGCAGATTAATTTGCCGTTGATAGTGTTGCCATAAAAACAATCAATCATCTCCTAATTACGGTCATTATTACGACATCCAACCCTAATCAAACACACCTGAACAAGCTAATCAAGGTCTTCAAGATTAGGCTATATTAGAAAGCTACAGGCAAATGATTTTCATTAGGGTTGGAGTTACCCAGACCCCCAATTGGATCTTTAAAAACGCATTTTCAAAAAGTGTTTTAAACTCTTCTGATAGCGTTTGGTTTGGGACTCAGCTGATATTTTGATGCAGCAACAGGGATTTTTCTTTGTAGTTTTGTGGTCCTTGCTGTCCGCCCCTCCTGACTCACTAATTCAGTGCATCTTCCAGCAGAGTTGATTTTGAGATTTTTGCAGGTTGAGAGGATGACAGCTCAAGTGTACTGCTCGTTTAGTGCTGTTTTATTGTGTCTGTCTGCTTGTTTGAGCGCAACAGATGCTGGAGTCCTAGGTGAGAAGTTCTTTTAGCTTCATTACGCAGCCTGAAGAAGTGCATAAATAAAGTGCCTTACAAAATTTGATTTCAGACACATCTGCTTACAAAAATACAGTACAGACGTCAAGTGGAAGTTCATCTTTGAATGTTGGTTTAGTTTTAATAATAAGCAAAGTGTAAATATGCAAACTGTCATAAGTTTATGCATTGTACAAGTAACCCATATAATCACTAATAGGCATTTTTGTTTACTGTTAAACACGAACATTAGTGTTATAATATGGCTGCAAAATTGTTACCGGACTGTATCAATCCTGAGTTTAAACTTTTGCTTAAGGTTTTTTTGTTTTAAGAAATGCATAAGCCTACAATATAACGTGGGGAGCTAATTATAACCGATAACTCTGCATTTTACATATATAGTGGGTTTCTATATTTGTTTTGTTTTCTGTTGAGTAGCTTATTAAAATGCTTAAAAGGAAATGAGGGTGGTCATTGCCAACCGCCATTAAAAGAAAGAGGGTGGTCATGGGGATGGCATCATTTTTGAAGATGTACACCAGTAAATTTGTATACAACATATTAACTGATGTCCATGCTTTCTATCAGCATTTCACTATTATTCACTCTACTACAGTGGGGTAGGTTGTATCTGCACTCAGTCTTTGAAACCGATTGATGCAGTTTAGTGAAAAATGGTAGATTTCTAAGCTACTTGAGTTGAAGCAGATAAATGTGTGAATATTATAAAGTGAGGCTGAAGCAAACTATTACAGCACTTCCTGGTCTCCCCTAATGATCCTCTTGAATCCTCTTCTGTAGTGCCTGGTCAGTGTCCGGCGACGCTGACGGTCGTGCCCTCCCGACGAGGATGCACTTCTGATAGAGACTGCTCTGGAGGACACAAATGCTGTCAATTTCCCTGTGGGTCCGCGTGTGTGCCACCTGTTTTCAGTGAGTTTTATTTGATGCATGCTATACGTCTTCCAGAAAAAACCCTGAAAAAATGTTTTCACTCAGGAATTGCTAGTAAGTTTCACAAATAACTGCAAAGAAACCGCAAGTAACACATTGAACTAAACGTGAAACTATGAAGTAGATGGACTGAATATTCCGGTAAATCCTCCTACGATTTTTTTTTTTTTTTTTTTTTTTTTCATACAGCGTATGAGACATTCAGTATTCAGTGATGTGGTTTCTCTGTCATGTGTCTCTATAACAGCAAAGCCAGGGGAGTGTCCAAGTACAAATTTTGGAGCAGGAATGTGTGCAGAGTTGTGTTCCTATGACAGTGACTGTCCGAACAATGAGAAATGCTGCTGCAATGGATGTGGACATCAGTGTATGGATCCATTTGCAGGTATTTGTTGTTATATTAATGTTTGGGTCAGCTTTCTCATTTCAGTTTGTCTTGTTTTATAATTAATCGTTCTCAATGTAAAAATTATTTAGCCAATAGCACGGTTTAAAGTACAGGATGGCTTTACAAAATTAATACGAAAAATTATTAATACGATCATGATTAATAATTAAGAGGAGTAAAACTTGGTATTTGGGTTTTGTGCTGTGTCTGAGACTGAATGCCTCTAAACAGACTGACTAAAGTTGACTATCTGGATCCATCCAGGGAAGCCTGCAGCCGAACCCCGGAAGCCTCCAGGGAAGCCTGCAGCCGAACCACCAGGAAAGCCTCCAGGAAAGCCTGCAGCCGAACCACCAGGAAAGCCTGCAGCCGAACCACCAGGAAAGCCTCCAGGGAAGCCTGCAGCCGAACCACCAGGAAAGCCTCCAGGGAAGCCTGCAGCCGAACCACCAGGAAAGCCTCCAGGAAAGCCTGCAGCCGAACCACCAGGAAAGCCTCCAGGGAAGCCTGCAGCCGAACCACCAGGAAAGCCTCCAGGGAAGCCTGCAGCCGAACCACCAGGAAAGCCTCCAGGAAAGCCTGCAGCCGAACCTCCAGAGCCTTCTAACGAACTACCGGAGCTTTCTACAGAACTGCCTGAGCCTTCTGCTGAACTGCCTGAGCTGGAGCCTTCTACCGAACCTCCAGAGCCTTCAGACGAACTGCCAGTGACGCTTGCAGCCGAACCCCCGAAGCCTCCAGGAAAGCCTGCAGCCGAACCACCAGGAAAGCCTCCAGGAAAGCCTGCAGCCGAACCACCAGGAAAGCCTCCAGGAAAGCCTGCAGCCGAACCACCAGGAAAGCCTCCAGGAAAGCCTGCAGCCGAACCACCAGGAAAACCTCCAGGAAAGCCAGCAGCCGAACCACCAGGAAAGCCACCAGGAAAGCCTCCAGGGAAGCCTGCAGCCGAACCACCAGGAAAGCCTCCAGGGAAGCCTGCAGCTGAACCTCCAGGAAAGCCTGCAGCCGAACCTCCAGAGCCTTCTAACGAACTACCGGAGCCTTCTACAGAACTGCCTGAGCTGGAGCCTTCTACCGAACCTCCGGAGCCTTCAGACGAACTGCCAGTGACGCCTGCAGCCAAACCCCCGAAGCCTCCAATGAAGCCTGCAGCCGAACCCCCGAAGCCTCCGGTGAAGCCTGCAGCTGAATCCCCGAAGCCTCCTGTGAAGCCTGCAGCCGAACCCCCGAAGCCTCCAGGAAAGCCTGCAGCCAAACCACCAGGAAAGCCTCCAGGAAAGCCTGCAGCCGAACCTCCAAAGCCTCCAGGAAAGCCTGCAGCCGAACCACCAGGAAAGCCTGCAGCCGAACCGCCAACTTACCCTTATGGGCAATGTCCTGGCCATAAGTAATGTGGCTGTGCATGCAGTTAACTGTGCTGATTTAACCATTGGATGTATGGTGTGTTTTCCCTGTTTATCACCAAATAAATCTCACACTTGTAAGACCATTTTCCTCTCTTTTTTTTTTTAAGTGGGAAAACAAGGAATTTGATTTTGTATTCCAGTGTTAGTTTGGCTGTTCTCTCTCATAATGGCTTATTGGAATCAATGCATGAAATCCCACCCTCCAAAGCCTCGCCGCCTTCAAAACGCTTGAACACACAGCAGAGTCTGTAAAGTGTCACAAGATGAAAGACTGCACTAAATTGCCTCATGTCTACAATGCATAATATTACAGTGATAATGAATGTAAACAACTTGCAGTGCTCTAGTTGTACCACCTGACTGATGCAGATTCATTTCGCTGTTGACATGGAAACGTCTGAATCAAAATGCCATGATTGGATGAAGAATTCTATTATTGATTGCTATAGGATGTGAAGTTTCAACCAGTATTGCCTATTGACTAATAGTCTTCTGCATTCTGAAGCATTTTAGTGAAATTGTGTCTTCTAGTGGTCATTTTAGGAAGTTGCAACTTCAAGCCTATTAACAGATGATCCCTTTAGTTACCTGCGACCAAATGAGTTCTGAATGCCTGTAATGCCGAGTTCACACTGCACAATTTTCAGAGTAGTCGGGTCACTGTTCTTTTCACACCGCACGACTATCTGGGGTAACGTTCAGTTGCTGCTGTGTGCACACTGCACCGATGACAGTTTCACACTGGAGTGGCTCAGTGGTTCATGTAGGTTGTCTACAAACCGGAAGGTTGGTGGTTCAATCCCCGGTTCCACCTGTCGAGGTGTCCATGAGCAAGACACCTAACCCCAGCTGCTCCTGACGAGCTGGATGGCGCCTTGCATGGCTGATACCGCCGTCGGTGTATGAATGGGTAAATGTGAGGCAATATGTAAAGCGTAGATGGCCAAGCCATAATGCCAGAATAAAGAGATGTCAAAGGTTCGTCCATTGACTACAATAAAGCATGAATGGGCCAGTTCTCCTCACCAGACATTAGTCATAGACTGTAAATGGGCAATAACATATTTGATTAGCATCTTATCAGCCTTCTCTAAAAAACTCCCCTGACATCATCTTAGAAAATGTATATACAATTCATAGATTTAGAGATATCATCCTCAGATTTGAAATGAAGCATGACCACACCAGTGGCTACACTGTGGTTGTGGTTATAAGTTGTTATACTGCATTCACATAATATGTTTATACATTTAATACATACACTCTTAATATATATTTTTTGTTTTTATATCTCAATATTAATAAGAGTCTGATTAATTCTGAGTCTTGAACTGTAAACTGTCAAGAGTTGGCTTTCTAAATATATGTTGGTTATGTGTCTATTCAGAATGACTTTTTATTTTGGGTATGTAATGTATGCCCCACTTGCCAAAATTGGGTCTGTCTGGTAAGGGGTTAATGCCACAAACTTTAAGCTGAGGATAACATAACTCTAAGGCTAGCTCAGTCGGTAGAGCATCAGACTTTTAATCTGAGGGTTCAGGGTTCAAGTCCCTGCTTGGGTCTTGAAATCCATTGGGGTCTCCCCGCGCAGGTTCGAACCCTGCCGACTACGTGGCTCTTTGTCTGTTTCCGGCAGGAACTGTAACATCCAGGATCTTTGTACGAGCTGCATTTTTTTCCTCTAACATGGAAAACTGGGCAACCCACATCTCTTTTCAAGCCTGAAGTGAGCAGGTTTTTGTGTAGGTGAAGACATCGTTGAACTCCTTTTTGCCAACACAATATGTTAGCTGAGTGCATCCTCTGCTGCTCACATCCACATTGATGGTTGGCCCTGGTGTCCTCTGCTGCTCACTTCCAGAAAAGAAAATAGCATGTGACTCATTACCACTATCACTGATTCACTTTCAAGAGTAGTCGTGACCGAGAAGTTAAGGCGATGGCCTTGAAAACCATTGGGGTCTCCCCGCGCAGGTTCCAACCCTGCTGACTACGTGGCTCCTTGTCATTTTGTCTGATTGCGACAGGAGTTGTGACATCCAGGATCTTTGTACAAGCTGCTTTTTTTTCTAACAAGGAAATTGGGCTCTTTTCAAGCCTGAAGTGGGCATCGTTTCAAAAGGCCCAGATCATCACTCTTTCAATGTCAGTGTTCCTAGCTTTGGAAGGAGCAACCTATCTCTCTCGTCCCTTTATAAATTGTGGTCTTCATCCTTTAATGCCACAAACTTTAAGCTGACAAAGCATGAACACTTTAAGGAGAAAGTGCTGTTATATCCCAAGGGTGGCTGTTCCCTGGCAAAAGCCCGGTTAGCTCCAATGGTAGAGCATCATACTTTTAATCTGAGGGTCCAGGGTTCAAGTCCCTGTTCGGGTGAAGGTTTGTTGCAGACCTCCCCTAATCTCTTGCTGTGCTCTTCCCAACCTTTGAGGGAGATGGTCTTCCTCTTCAAGATAAGATGTAATGCTTGGTTACTAGCAGTGTTGGGGAGTAACGGAATACATGTACCGGCGTTACGTATTCAGAATACAAATTATGAGTAACTGTATTCCGTTACAGTTACAATTTAAATAGTTGGTATTTAGAATACAGTTACATCGTTGAAATCAATTTATTACATGACGATACTTCTCTGTTTCACGAGTTTATTCACTCTCTAAATAAATTAAGGCAACTCCATGCATTTCCCAGATGCCCCAATATGAAAACGAAAAAAATGTGTGGTTTGCGTGATCAGTCACAATGGAGTCGGAAGAGGAGCAGCGCGAGCTAGAGGTAGAGATGGAGCCGAAACAACAGAGCCAGGGCAAGAATACGTTTCTATCTTGGAAATTCACATTCACATTAGCATTTCACAAGAGAACGAAATATAACTGTGCAGTGCAACCTCTGCTTGCCAGCAACCAACCTCCTTTCAGCGTCCAAAGACTCCACCTCCAACCTGAAGAAACATCTTAAAGTAAGTTTTTTTCAAATACGTAGACCTACACCACAAAACTAGTTGAAGATCATTTTTTTTAATCGGTCAATTCCAGCGTTATGGACGTGAAATTTGCAGTCAAAACTTGAAATATAAATTCTCAGAAAATGAATTAATAACAATAGTGAAACGTCCGTTTATCCATACTCCCTTAATAAAGGAGTCCAGACATTAGAAAAATATCGGTCTACATGCGTTTTATATTTAATATGAGGGAATAAAAAAATCTTTAACTTTTAGGTGGCAACATTTTTTTTGTTTTTTTGTAATTCTGTGAATTACACTGCGCAAACCAAAAGTAATACTACTCACCGGATGAAGAAGGGTAGGCTCTCCACAGAACCTAAAATATTCATGTTATTTAATTTTTCGTATTCGCATTCATGAGGAAAAAAACAATGGTCGTGACAGTTCTCCGTTACGGACGTGAGCGCTCTGAAAGCAGCACTAAAAGACTGCTTTAAAACTTTCACAGAGACCTCAAACAGAAACACAAAGCCTTTCTTTAAAGTGAATTTCGTTTTCGTTTTTTAGAGCTTTCACCCTGCACGCGTTTGCAGTCCGTTTATCCGTTCCAGTTGCGGTGCGTATAGGCTACAGCAGTGCAGCGATCGTTTCCGCACCGAGTCTATTTCTGCTGTGCTGCAAACGCTGAATTAAAGTGACAGCACATGTTTCGTGGTCAAAATGAACACAGATTGAGCTGAAAATGTAGTAATTTAACCATAAATGCATTTAATTAAATTAAATAAAACTAAATTTAGTAATACCACCATTAATGTTTTTAATTAAGTACTGCTTTTTTTCACAGTCATCTTTTTACTTTAAGACCGGGGTAAAGCAATGAAAACAAGACGAAATAATGAACAACACTCGTCTGATTCGTGGAGGTTGAAAAACAAGTTATTTGTGGCATGCAAGATTTATTGTATTTAAATTTAAATGCTAAAAGAAAAGGCATGATAGTCGGCTGTGTTTGTCAATTTTAAGTTTTAATTTAAAATGTTTGCATTTTTAATATAAGGAGCCTACATAGTTAAATATGTTACCACTTGCTTGAACAACTTAATATATAATCTATATAGAAGTAATGCATTGATTAATACGTTGTTTAAATTGTTTAAACTTGAATACGTCTATTAAAGAGTGTATATGTGTAGGCTACAAAGAGAATTGCACCGGTGACAAAACTTTTTTAAAAATAAAAGTTGCTGATAACTTCTGGATTTGAAATACAAATATTGTGTAGGCCTATGTGTTTGTGGTACAGCCACGGATCAGTTACGCACTGCAAACGCAGCATATGTGAAAGCACTACAGCGCGTGCTGCTCCTGCACCGCATACGCACTGCACACAGAGTATGTGTGAAATGGGCGCGTATAAGGTAGAAGGCCCTACTTGCCTCACAGACATGTCTACTTTTAAACAGAACAATTCAACACGAAAGAACTGCTCTCTGCATGTAATCCGTATGAAATGTGCATTTCTCTCTGGCGCGTTCACTAGGCTACTGCGAAGATCACGAGTCAGCATCGTCAACTTCATCTTTGTAACCGACACTGACAAAGAAAACACTTGTTTATTAATAAACAATTAAAATATCTCCTTTCTATATTTGACATAGGCTATTCATAATTATTACTTTTGCTGGTTCTTTGTGACAGCTTTTAGGTGCTTTATTGGCATACGCATCACCACCGCATCACCAGGCCTGTTTATTAAGCAGGATTTGATGGCCAACACTTATAAAATGCAATTCAATGTGGAAGTAATCCAAGTATTCAGAATACGTTACTCAGATTGAGTAACGTAACGGAATAAGTTACAAATGACATTTTTGGGCATGTATTCTGTATTCTGTAACGAAATACGTTTTGAAAGTATCCTTCCCAACACTGGTTACTAGGGACTACTAATGGAACGGCAACGGCAACGGCAGCCGGAAGTAAGCGTTAACTGCCGTAGCTAAAGAGCGCAAAAATCACTAAGCAACAGTAAAGAGGACGGCGTAGGGGTAATTTAATCATCAAACAAAATACAAAAAAAGGAAGTGATTTTTGAGCAAGAGAAGGGTTGCTTTTGGCATTTAATGATATACAGAAACGATTACAATGCCACATAACCTAAAACATAACATTAACTTTCTTAATCTGTCATGTAGTAACGACTACGGCAAATCAGCTGTTCTCCCGTAGTAGACGGTTACAGTAGAACGTCGCGAGGTAGCAGTTAATGTCGCGCGTGCGCGCGCAATAGAACGACAGAATGCCATTGCTGTTCCACCAGAGGCCGTTGCTTAAAGTCCCTACTGTCTGAGCAAGCGGTGGTGGGGGACTTTGAGAGAACTGAGCTGAAGCTTGCCGTTGACACTGTATGTGCAGGCCCGGGGCGAGTGGAACGATTGCTTTCTCTGTATAGCATTTAGTACTCTGCGTAGTACCAAATCCGGATCATGGCAGTCTTTTCGTGTAGGTGAAGACGTCGCTGAACTCCTTTTTGCCAACACAATATTTTCGCCGGGTTGATCCTCTGCTGCTCACATTGATCCACATTGATAGTTGGCCCCGGTGTTCTCTGATGCTCAAATCCAGAAATGAAAATAGCATGTGACTCACTGGCGGGAGTAGTCGTGGCCGAGAGGTTAAGGCGATGGACTCGAAATCCATTGGGGTCTCCCCGCGCAGGTTCGAACCCTGCCGACTACGTGGCTCCTTGTCTATTTGCGACAGGAATTGTGACATCCAGGAGCTTTGTACGAGCTGCTTTTTTTCTCTAACACAGAAAATTGGGCAACCCACATCTCTGTTCAAGCCTGAAGTGAGCAGGTTTTTGTGTAGGTGAAGACGTCGTTAGTTTATAAATAAGTGTTGGCACACCTGTCCGAGTGGCGCTACAAATTCTTCTAAAATCTGATTTTATTTCGGGCATGTTAAATTAGCGTTCGACAAACGCGAACAAATTTTTAGTTATTTATGTACACTCACAATAACAATTAAATGTTGTGCTTTTGTAAAATAAAGAAAACAAACAGGGTGCGCTTTCTGCCGTCTCGGTCTCCGTCACAGAAATTAACCAAAACTCTATGGCAGGGGTCGGCAACCTAACCCCTCATTTACACTGCACACGTCTGCAACCACACGGTGCCAACTCACACCAGGAGCATTTCAGAAGCGAAGCGACTGGATGCGTGAGACCACGTGATTTGCCTGTCCGACGTGGTTTTTCTTGATTTTGGGGGTTTCTACCTTACAGTCTATGCTTTCTACCAAGGATAAATTGGTGTGCAATACAATTGGGAGTCTGCACATGGTGTTTATTTTGAAATTGACAGTGTTTTTTAACTTTTATTTTGTATTTCCGGTGCGACTTGGACGCGCGTCCGTCAAAAATAGACTAGGCGCCTATATTTAGCGAAGCGGCGCGGAGAGCCGTTTCTGGGAAGCTTCTGAAACGCGCCGCGTCGCGGCCGGTGTAAACACAAGCATTGACTAGAATGGGCGCGATCAGCTCCGGTAGCCGTGTCGCAGCCGTAATGCGCCGCAGATGTGTGCAGTGTAAATGAGGGGTAAGGCACGCGTGCCCGCTGGCACACAAGCAACACATGCGAGAGAAGTGTATGTATTTCATTCAGATAAAGTAGTCTACCTGCACACAGATCTACATTTTGATGTAATAATTCCTCATAGTAAAAAAAGCGTATTTTATTAAGTTAGGAGTAGAGATGCACCGATTGATCCGCTGGTGACCGGAATTGGCCGATTTTCACGTGACATATGCCGATTTTATGCCGGTCAAATGCACTCGGGCTCCCCATGATTAACATCGCGCAACATCAGCATCACACGTGCACGTGTAATATTTTTTTTTCGCCGTGCATGTTAATCAATGAGTGCATTCACACCGCGAGCAGGAGCAGCGCGTGAGCGCCCCACAGGAGCAATGAAGCGAGTCTATTTTGTCTGCGCTGCTCACGCTCAATTAAAGTGAAAGCACACTTTTGATGAACAAAATAAATATGATTTCAAACAAAAGTGCCCAAAATGCACAGAATGTGCATGTCTAGTGTGTTTTAACAAGAACTGGATTAGGTTATGTCAGAAAAGAAAATGAAGACTCAAAAATATTTATATAAAATGTACCCATTTAAACTTGTTTTTATTATTCAGTTTGATATGGTATTTTATGAAAAAAAAATATATATAGAAAAAAAAATATTCGTGTGGGCTGTAAAGTGGTTAGAAAAAATGACATCGGAATCGGCTAAAATCGGTATCGGCAGGTCAAACTCAATGGGAAATCGGAATCGGCCTAGAAAATTGTAATCGGTGCATCTCTAGTTAGGAGTTATAAATACTATTAAATTGTCTATCTAAATCTAAAACAAATTTCAAGAGAAATATTTAAATTTCTGTACTATTTCTGTGTAAGCCATTATGAAAATGTAAAATGTTTGTGTATTTATATGAGTGTGTGCGTGTATATATATATATATATATATATATATATATATAGGCTATGTGTGTGTTGTGGCACAGTGATGAACTCGGAAACTTAAAAATGGCACTTTATGACAAAAAGGTTGCTGACCCCTGCTCTATAGGCTACTTGCCTCGGTCACGATAAGAAATATGTCTATAGAAAGCTTTGAGTGAACAAATATTATCTGATTATGCAATCCATATGAAACCATCCAATATTAAATTGGCTATGATATAACCGTGGCTGTGTATTCCCCTATATTCACTACAGTGGCTGGAAACATTGTTTTCATTCATAATTACTTGCATGGATTCAAATCAATCAGCAATTGAAAAATTCAGATTCAAATAATAGACATGCCCGTGTTTCTTGATGATCAATGCAGATTTATGCCAGTCTCCAGTAGAGATCCATTTCCTGGAGAGTTTAGGTGTAGGAGTTTAGTCATAATTACAACTTGTAACTTGTGGTAGAACTCCGACTTGTACCACGTGATCGCTGTACCACCTGACCACTGCAGATTAATTTGCCGTTGATAGTGTTGCCATAAAAACAATCAATCATCTCCTAATTACGGTCATTATTACGACATCCAACCCTAATCAAACACACCTGAACAAGCTAATCAAGGTCTTCAAGATTAGGCTATATTAGAAAGCTACAGGCAAATGATTTTCATTAGGGTTGGAGTTACCCAGACCCCCAATTGGATCTTTAAAAACGCATTTTCAAAAAGTGTTTTAAACTCTTCTGATAGCGTTTGGTTTGGGACTCAGCTGATATTTTGATGCAGCAACAGGGATTTTTCTTTGTAGTTTTGTGGTCCTTGCTGTCCGCCCCTCCTGACTCACTAATTCAGTGCATCTTCCAGCAGAGTTGATTTTGAGATTTTTGCAGGTTGAGAGGATGACAGCTCAAGTGTACTGCTCGTTTAGTGCTGTTTTATTGTGTCTGTCTGCTTGTTTGAGCGCAACAGATGCTGGAGTCCTAGGTGAGAAGTTCTTTTAGCTTCATTACGCAGCCTGAAGAAGTGCATAAATAAAGTGCCTTACAAAATTTGATTTCAGACACATCTGCTTACAAAAATACAGTACAGACGTCAAGTGGAAGTTCATCTTTGAATGTTGGTTTAGTTTTAATAATAAGCAAAGTGTAAATATGCAAACTGTCATAAGTTTATGCATTGTACAAGTAACCCATATAATCACTAATAGGCATTTTTGTTTACTGTTAAACACGAACATTAGTGTTATAATATGGCTGCAAAATTGTTACCGGACTGTATCAATCCTGAGTTTAAACTTTTGCTTAAGGTTTTTTTGTTTTAAGAAATGCATAAGCCTACAATATAACGTGGGGAGCTAATTATAACCGATAACTCTGCATTTTACATATATAGTGGGTTTCTATATTTGTTTTGTTTTCTGTTGAGTAGCTTATTAAAATGCTTAAAAGGAAATGAGGGTGGTCATTGCCAACCGCCATTAAAAGAAAGAGGGTGGTCATGGGGATGGCATCATTTTTGAAGATGTACACCAGTAAATTTGTATACAACATATTAACTGATGTCCATGCTTTCTATCAGCATTTCACTATTATTCACTCTACTACAGTGGGGTAGGTTGTATCTGCACTCAGTCTTTGAAACCGATTGATGCAGTTTAGTGAAAAATGGTAGATTTCTAAGCTACTTGAGTTGAAGCAGATAAATGTGTGAATATTATAAAGTGAGGCTGAAGCAAACTATTACAGCACTTCCTGGTCTCCCCTAATGATCCTCTTGAATCCTCTTCTGTAGTGCCTGGTCAGTGTCCGGCGACGCTGACGGTCGTGCCCTCCCGACGAGGATGCACTTCTGATAGAGACTGCTCTGGAGGACACAAATGCTGTCAATTTCCCTGTGGGTCCGCGTGTGTGCCACCTGTTTTCAGTGAGTTTTATTTGATGCATGCTATACGTCTTCCAGAAAAAACCCTGAAAAAATGTTTTCACTCAGGAATTGCTAGTAAGTTTCACAAATAACTGCAAAGAAACCGCAAGTAACACATTGAACTAAACGTGAAACTATGAAGTAGATGGACTGAATATTCCGGTAAATCCTCCTACGATTTTTTTTTTTATTTTTATTTTTTTTCATACAGCGTATGAGACATTCAGTATTCAGTGATGTGGTTTCTCTGTCATGTGTCTCTATAACAGCAAAGCCAGGGGAGTGTCCAAGTACAAATTTTGGAGCAGGAATGTGTGCAGAGTTGTGTTCCTATGACAGTGACTGTCCGAACAATGAGAAATGCTGCTGCAATGGATGTGGACATCAGTGTATGGATCCATTTGCAGGTATTTGTTGTTATATTAATGTTTGGGTCAGCTTTCTCATTTCAGTTTGTCTTGTTTTATAATTAATCGTTCTCAATGTAAAAATTATTTAGCCAATAGCACGGTTTAAAGTACAGGATGGCTTTACAAAATTAATACGAAAAATTATTAATACGATCATGATTAATAATTAAGAGGAGTAAAACTTGGTATTTGGGTTTTGTGCTGTGTCTGAGACTGAATGCCTCTAAACAGACTGACTAAAGTTGACTATCTGGATCCATCCAGGGAAGCCTGCAGCCGAACCCCGGAAGCCTCCAGGGAAGCCTGCAGCCGAACCACCAGGAAAGCCTCCAGGAAAGCCTGCAGCCGAACCACCAGGAAAACCACCAGGAAAGCCTGCAGCCGAACCACCAGGAAAGCCTCCAGGGAAGCCTGCAGCCGAACCTCCAGGGAAGCCTGCAGCCGAACCACCAGGAAAGCCTCCAGGAAAGCCTGCAGCCGAACCACCAGGAAAGCCTCCAGGGAAGCCTGCAGCCGAACCACCAGGAAAGCCTCCAGGGAAGCCTGCAGCCGAACCACCAGGAAAGCCTCCAGGAAAGCCTGCAGCCGAACCTCCAGAGCCTTCTAACGAACTACCGGAGCTTTCTACAGAACTGCCTGAGCCTTCTGCTGAACTGCCTGAGCTGGAGCCTTCTACCGAACCTCCAGAGCCTTCAGACGAACTGCCAGTGACGCTTGCAGCCGAACCCCCGAAGCCTCCAGGAAAGCCTGCAGCCGAACCACCAGGAAAGCCTCCAGGAAAGCCTGCAGCCGAACCACCAGGAAAGCCTCCAGGAAAGCCTGCAGCCGAACCACCAGGAAAGCCTCCAGGAAAGCCTGCAGCCGAACCACCAGGAAAACCTCCAGGAAAGCCAGCAGCCGAACCACCAGGAAAGCCTCCAGGAAAGCCTGCAGCCGAACCACCAGGAAAGCCACCAGGAAAGCCTCCAGGGAAGCCTGCAGCCGAACCACCAGGAAAGCCTCCAGGGAAGCCTGCAGCTGAACCTCCAGGAAAGCCTGCAGCCGAACCTCCAGAGCCTTCTAACGAACTACCGGAGCCTTCTACAGAACTGCCTGAGCTGGAGCCTTCTACCGAACCTCCAGAGCCTTCAGACGAACTGCCAGTGACGCCTGCAGCCAAACCCCCGAAGCCTCCAATGAAGCCTGCAGCCGAACCCCCGAAGCCTCCGGTGAAGCCTGCAGCTGAATCCCCGAAGCCTCCTGTGAAGCCTGCAGCCGAACCCCCGAAGCCTCCAGGAAAGCCTGCAGCCAAACCACCAGGAAAGCCTCCAGGAAAGCCTGCAGCCGAACCTCCAAAGCCTCCAGGAAAGCCTGCAGCCGAACCACCAGGAAAGCCTGCAGCCGAACCGCCAACTTACCCTTATGGGCAATGTCCTGGCCATAAGTAATGTGGCTGTGCATGCAGTTAACTGTGCTGATTTAACCATTGGATGTATGGTGTGTTTTCCCTGTTTATCACCAAATAAATCTCACACTTGTAAGACCATTTTCCTCTCTTTTTTTTTTTAAGTGGGAAAACAAGGAATTTGATTTTGTATTCCAGTGTTAGTTTGGCTGTTCTCTCTCATAATGGCTTATTGGAATCAATGCATGAAATCCCACCCTCCAAAGCCTCGCCGCCTTCAAAACGCTTGAACACACAGCAGAGTCTGTAAAGTGTCACAAGATGAAAGACTGCACTAAATTGCCTCATGTCTACAATGCATAATATTACAGTGATAATGAATGTAAACAACTTGCAGTGCTCTAGTTGTACCACCTGACTGATGCAGATTCATTTCGCTGTTGACATGGAAACGTCTGAATCAAAATGCCATGATTGGATGAAGAATTCTATTATTGATTGCTATAGGATGTGAAGTTTCAACCAGTATTGCCTATTGACTAATAGTCTTCTGCATTCTGAAGCATTTTAGTGAAATTGTGTCTTCTAGTGGTCATTTTAGGAAGTTGCAACTTCAAGCCTATTAACAGATGATCCCTTTAGTTACCTGCGACCAAATGAGTTCTGAATGCCTGTAATGCCGAGTTCACACTGCACAATTTTCAGAGTAGTCGGGTCACTGTTCTTTTCACACCGCACGACTATCTGGGGTAACGTTCAGTTGCTGCTGTGTGCACACTGCACCGATGACAGTTTCACACTGGAGTGGCTCAGTGGTTCATGTAGGTTGTCTACAAACCGGAAGGTTGGTGGTTCAATCCCCGGTTCCACCTGTCGAGGTGTCCATGAGCAAGACACCTAACCCCAGCTGCTCCTGACGAGCTGGATGGCGCCTTGCATGGCTGATACCGCCGTCGGTGTATGAATGGGTAAATGTGAGGCAATATGTAAAGCGTAGATGGCCAAGCCATAATGCCAGAATAAAGAGATGTCAAAGGTTCGTCCATTGACTACAATAAAGCATGAATGGGCCAGTTCTCCTCACCAGACATTAGTCATAGACTGTAAATGGGCAATAACATATTTGATTAGCATCTTATCAGCCTTCTCTAAAAAACTCCCCTGACATCATCTTAGAAAATGTATATACAATTCATAGATTTAGAGATATCATCCTCAGATTTGAAATGAAGCATGACCACACCAGTGGCTACACTGTGGTTGTGGTTATAAGTTGTTATACTGCATTCACATAATATGTTTATACATTTAATACATACACTCTTAATATATATTTTTTGTTTTTATATCTCAATATTAATAAGAGTCTGATTAATTCTGAGTCTTGAACTGTAAACTGTCAAGAGTTGGCTTTCTAAATATATGTTGGTTATGTGTCTATTCAGAATGACTTTTTATTTTGGGTATGTAATGTATGCCCCACTTGCCAAAATTGGGTCTGTCTGGTAAGGGGTTAATGCCACAAACTTTAAGCTGAGGATAACATAACTCTAAGGCTAGCTCAGTCGGTAGAGCATCAGACTTTTAATCTGAGGGTTCAGGGTTCAAGTCCCTGCTTGGGTCTTGAAATCCATTGGGGTCTCCCCGTTCAGGTTCGAACCCTGCCGACTACGTGGCTCTTTGTCTGTTTCCGGCAGGAACTGTAACATCCAGGATCTTTGTACGAGCTGCATTTTTTTCCTCTAACATGGAAAACTGGGCAACCCACATCTCTTTTCAAGCCTGAAGTGAGCAGGTTTTTGTGTAGGTGAAGACATCGTTGAACTCCTTTTTGCCAACACAATATGTTAGCTGAGTGCATCCTCTGCTGCTCACATCCACATTGATGGTTGGCCCTGGTGTCCTCTGCTGCTCACTTCCAGAAAAGAAAATAGCATGTGACTCATTACCACTATCACTGATTCACTTTCAAGAGTAGTCGTGACCGAGAAGTTAAGGCGATGGCCTTGAAAACCATTGGGGTCTCCCCGCGCAGGTTCCAACCCTGCTGACTACGTGGCTCCTTGTCATTTTGTCTGATTGCGACAGGAGTTGTGACATCCAGGATCTTTGTACAAGCTGCTTTTTTTTCTAACAAGGAAATTGGGCTCTTTTCAAGCCTGAAGTGGGCATCGTTTCAAAAGGCCCAGATCATCACTCTTTCAATGTCAGTGTTCCTAGCTTTGGAAGGAGCAACCTATCTCTCTCGTCCCTTTATAAATTGTGGTCTTCATCCTTTAATGCCACAAACTTTAAGCTGACAAAGCATGAACACTTTAAGGAGAAAGTGCTGTTATATCCCAAGGGTGGCTGTTCCCTGGCAAAAGCCCGGTTAGCTCCAATGGTAGAGCATCATACTTTTAATCTGAGGGTCCAGGGTTCAAGTCCCTGTTCGGGTGAAGGTTTGTTGCAGACCTCCCCTAATCTCTTGCTGTGCTCTTCCCAACCTTTGAGGGAGATGGTCTTCCTCTTCAAGATAAGATGTAATGCTTGGTTACTAGCAGTGTTGGGGAGTAACGGAATACATGTACCGGCGTTACGTATTCAGAATACAAATTATGAGTAACTGTATTCCGTTACAGTTACAATTTAAATAGTTGGTATTTAGAATACAGTTACATCGTTGAAATCAATTTATTACATGACGATACTTCTCTGTTTCACGAGTTTATTCACTCTCTAAATAAATTAAGGCAACTCCATGCATTTCCCAGATGCCCCAATATGAAAACGAAAAAAATGTGTGGTTTGCGTGATCAGTCACAATGGAGTCGGAAGAGGAGCAGCGCGAGCTAGAGGTAGAGATGGAGCCGAAACAACAGAGCCAGGGCAAGAATACGTTTCTATCTTGGAAATTCACATTCACATTAGCATTTCACAAGAGAACGAAATATAACTGTGCAGTGCAACCTCTGCTTGCCAGCAACCAACCTCCTTTCAGCGTCCAAAGACTCCACCTCCAACCTGAAGAAACATCTTAAAGTAAGTTTTTTTCAAATATGTAGACCTACACCACAAAACTAGTTGAAGATCATTTTTTTTAATCGGTCAATTCCAGCGTTATGGACGTGAAATTTGCAGTCAAAACTTGAAATATAAATTCTCAGAAAATGAATTAATAACAATAGTGAAACGTCCGTTTATCCATACTCCCTTAATAAAGGAGTCCAGACATTAGAAAAATATCGGTCTACATGCGTTTTATATTTAATATGAGGGAATAAAAAAATCTTTAACTTTTAGGTGGCAACATTTTTTTTGTTTTTTTGTAATTCTGTGAATTACACTGCGCAAACCAAAAGTAATACTACTCACCGGATGAAGAAGGGTAGGCTCTCCACAGAACCTAAAATATTCATGTTATTTAATTTTTCGTATTCGCATTCATGAGGAAAAAAACAATGGTCGTGACAGTTCTCCGTTACGGACGTGAGCGCTCTGAAAGCAGCACTAAAAGACTGCTTTAAAACTTTCACAGAGACCTCAAACAGAAACACAAAGCCTTTCTTTAAAGTGAATTTCGTTTTCGTTTTTTAGAGCTTTCACCCTGCACGCGTTTGCAGTCCGTTTATCCGTTCCAGTTGCGGTGCGTATAGGCTACAGCAGTGCAGCGATCGTTTCCGCACCGAGTCTATTTCTGCTGTGCTGCAAACGCTGAATTAAAGTGACAGCACATGTTTCGTGGTCAAAATGAACACAGATTGAGCTGAAAATGTAGTAATTTAACCATAAATGCATTTAATTAAATTAAATAAAACTAAATTTAGTAATACCACCATTAATGTTTTTAATTAAGTACTGCTTTTTTTCACAGTCATCTTTTTACTTTAAGACCGGGGTAAAGCAATGAAAACAAGACGAAATAATGAACAACACTCGTCTGATTCGTGGAGGTTGAAAAACAAGTTATTTGTGGCATGCAAGATTTATTGTATTTAAATTTAAATGCTAAAAGAAAAGGCATGATAGTCGGCTGTGTTTGTCAATTTTAAGTTTTAATTTAAAATGTTTGCATTTTTAATATAAGGAGCCTACATAGTTAAATATGTTACCACTTGCTTGAACAACTTAATATATAATCTATATAGAAGTAATGCATTGATTAATACGTTGTTTAAATTGTTTAAACTTGAATACGTCTATTAAAGAGTGTATATGTGTAGGCTACAAAGAGAATTGCACCGGTGACAAAACTTTTTTAAAAATAAAAGTTGCTGATAACTTCTGGATTTGAAATACAAATATTGTGTAGGCCTATGTGTTTGTGGTACAGCCACGGATCAGTTACGCACTGCAAACGCAGCATATGTGAAAGCACTACAGCGCGTGCTGCTCCTGCACCGCATACGCACTGCACACAGAGTATGTGTGAAATGGGCGCGTATAAGGTAGAAGGCCCTACTTGCCTCACAGACATGTCTACTTTTAAACAGAACAATTCAACACGAAAGAACTGCTCTCTGCATGTAATCCGTATGAAATGTGCATTTCTCTCTGGCGCGTTCACTAGGCTACTGCGAAGATCACGAGTCAGCATCGTCAACTTCATCTTTGTAACCGACACTGACAAAGAAAACACTTGTTTATTAATAAACAATTAAAATATCTCCTTTCTATATTTGACATAGGCTATTCATAATTATTACTTTTGCTGGTTCTTTGTGACAGCTTTTAGGTGCTTTATTGGCATACGCATCACCACCGCATCACCAGGCCTGTTTATTAAGCAGGATTTGATGGCCAACACTTATAAAATGCAATTCAATGTGGAAGTAATCCAAGTATTCAGAATACGTTACTCAGATTGAGTAACGTAACGGAATAAGTTACAAATGACATTTTTGGGCATGTATTCTGTATTCTGTAACGAAATACGTTTTGAAAGTATCCTTCCCAACACTGGTTACTAGGGACTTTAAGCAACAGCTGCTGATGGAACGGCAACGGCAACGGCAGCCGGAAGTAAGCGTTAACTGCCGTAGCTAAAGAGCGCAAAAATCACTAAGCAACAGTAAAGAGGACGGCGTAGGGGTAATTTAATCATCAAACAAAATACAAAAAAAGGAAGTGATTTTTGAGCAAGAGAAGGGTTGCTTTTGGCATTTAATGATATACAGAAACGATTACAATGCCACATAACCTAAAACATAACATTAACTTTCTTAATCTGTCATGTAGTAACGACTACGGCAAATCAGCTGTTCTCCCGTAGTAGACGGTTACAGTAGAACGTCGCGAGGTAGCAGTTAATTTCGCGCGTGCGCAATAGAACGACAGAATGCCATTGCCGTTCCACCAGAGGCCGTTGCTTAAAGTCCCTACTGTCTGAGCAAGCGGTGGTGGGGGACTTTGAGAGAACTGAGCTGAAGCTTGCCGTTGACACTGTATGTGCAGGCCCGGGGCGAGTGGAAAGATTGCTTTCTCTGTATAGCATTTAGTACTCTGCGTTGTGCGGGCAGCATCCCCAGTCCAAATCCGGATCATGGCAGTCTTTTCGTGTAGGTGAAGACGTCGCTGAACTCCTTTTTGCCAACACAATATTTTTGCCGGGTTGATCCTCTGCTGCTCACATTGATCCACATTGATAGCTGGCCCCGGTGTTCTCTGATGCTCAAATCCAGAAATGAAAATAGCATGTGACTCACTGGCGGGAGTAGTCGTGGCCGAGAGGTTAAGGCGATGGACTCGAAATCCATTGGGGTCTCCCCGCGCAGGTTCGAACCCTGCCGACTACGTGGCTCCTTGTCTATTTGCGACAGGAATTGTGACATCCAGGAGCTTTGTACGAGCTGCTTTTTTTTCTCTAACACAGAAAATTGGGCAACCCACATCTCTGTTCAAGCCTGAAGTGAGCAGGTTTTTGTGTAGGTGAAGACGTCGTTAGTTTATAAATAAGTGTTGGCACACCTGTCCGAGTGGTGCTACAAATTCTTCTAAAATCTGATTTTATTTCGGGCATGTTAAATTAGCGTTCGACAAACGCGAACAAACTTTTAGTTATTTATGTACACTCACAATAACAATTAAATGTTGTGCTTTTGTAAAATAAAGAAAACAAACAGGGTGCGCTTTCTGCCGTCTCGGTCTCCGTCACAGAAATTAACCAAAACTCTATGGCAGGGGTCGGCAACCTAACCCCTCATTTACACTGCACACGTCTGCGGCGCATTACGGCTCCGACAAGGTTTTATTCCGTCCACCACACGGTGCCAACTCACACCAGGAGCATTTCAGAAGCGAAGCGACTGGATGCGTGAGACCACGTGATTTGCCTGTCCGACGTGGTTTTTCTTGATTTTGGGGGTTTCTACCTTACAGTCTATGCTTTCTACCAAGGATATATTGGTGTGCAATACAATTGGGAGTCTGCACATGGTGTTTATTTTGAAATTGACAGTGTTTTTTAACTTTTATTTTGTATTTCCGGTGCGACTTGGACGCGCGTCCGTCAAAAATAGACTAGGCGCCTATATTTAGCGAAGCGGCGCGGAGAGCCGTTTCTGGGAAGCTTCTGAAACGCGCCGCGTCGCGGCCGGTGTAAACACAAGCATTGACTAGAATGGGCGCGATCAGCTCCGGTAGCCGTGTCGCAGCCGTAATGCGCCGCAGATGTGTGCAGTGTAAATGAGGGGTAAGGCACGCGTGCCCGCTGGCACACAAGCAACACATGCGAGAGAAGTGTATGTATTTCATTCAGATAAAGTAGTCTACCTGCACACAGATCTACATTTTGATGTAATAATTCCTCATAGTAAAAAAAGCGTATTTTATTAAGTTAGGAGTAGAGATGCACCGATTGATCCGCTGGTGACCGGAATTGGCCGATTTTCACGTGACATATGCCGATTTTATGCCGGTCAAATGCACTCGGGCTCCCCATGATTAACATCGCGCAACATCAGCATCACACGTGCACGTGTAATATTTTTTTTTCGCCGTGCATGTTAATCAATGAGTGCATTCACACCGCGAGCAGGAGCAGCGCGTGAGCGCCCCACAGGAGCAATGAAGCGAGTCTATTTTGTCTGCGCTGCTCACGCTCAATTAAAGTGAAAGCACACTTTTGATGAACAAAATAAATATGATTTCAAACAAAAGTGCCCAAAATGCACAGAATGTGCATGTCTAGTGTGTTTTAACAAGAACTGGATTAGGTTATGTCAGAAAAGAAAATGAAGACTCAAAAATATTTATATAAAATGTACCCATTTAAACTTGTTTTTATTATTCAGTTTGATATGGTATTTTATGAAAAAAAAATATATATAGAAAAAAAAATATTTGTGTGGGCTGTAAAGTGGTTAGAAAAAATGACATCGGAATCGGCTAAAATCGGTATCGGCAGGTCAAACTCAATGGGAAATCGGAATCGGCCTAGAAAATTGTAATCGGTGCATCTCTAGTTAGGAGTTATAAATACTATTAAATTGTCTATCTAAATCTAAAACAAATTTCAAGAGAAATATTTAAATTTCTGTACTATTTCTGTGTAAGCCATTATGAAAATGTAAAATGTTTGTGTATTTATATGAGTGTGTGCGTGTATATATATATATATATATATATATATAGGCTATGTGTGTGTTGTGGCACAGTGATGAACTCGGAAACTTAAAAATGGCACTTTATGACAAAAAGGTTGCTGACCCCTGCTCTATAGGCTACTTGCCTCGGTCACGATAAGAAATATGTCTATAGAAAGCTTTGAGTGAACAAATATTATCTGATTATGCAATCCATATGAAACCATCCAATATTAAATTGGCTATGATATAACCGTGGCTGTGTATTCCCCTATATTCACTACAGTGGCTGGAAACATTGTTTTCATTCATAATTACTTGCATGGATTCAAATCAATCAGCAATTGAAAAATTCAGATTCAAATAATAGACATGCCCGTGTTTCTTGATGATCAATGCAGATTTATGCCAGTCTCCAGTAGAGATCCATTTCCTGGAGAGTTTAGGTGTAGGAGTTTAGTCATAATTACAACTTGTAACTTGTGGTAGAACTCCGACTTGTACCACGTGATCGCTGTACCACCTGACCACTGCAGATTAATTTGCCGTTGATAGTGTTGCCATAAAAACAATCAATCATCTCCTAATTACGGTCATTATTACGACATCCAACCCTAATCAAACACACCTGAACAAGCTAATCAAGGTCTTCAAGATTAGGCTATATTAGAAAGCTACAGGCAAATGATTTTCATTAGGGTTGGAGTTACCCAGACCCCCAATTGGATCTTTAAAAACGCATTTTCAAAAAGTGTTTTAAACTCTTCTGATAGCGTTTGGTTTGGGACTCAGCTGATATTTTGATGCAGCAACAGGGATTTTTCTTTGTAGTTTTGTGGTCCTTGCTGTCCGCCCCTCCTGACTCACTAATTCAGTGCATCTTCCAGCAGAGTTGATTTTGAGATTTTTGCAGGTTGAGAGGATGACAGCTCAAGTGTACTGCTCGTTTAGTGCTGTTTTATTGTGTCTGTCTGCTTGTTTGAGCGCAACAGATGCTGGAGTCCTAGGTGAGAAGTTCTTTTAGCTTCATTACGCAGCCTGAAGAAGTGCATAAATAAAGTGCCTTACAAAATTTGATTTCAGACACATCTGCTTACAAAAATACAGTACAGACGTCAAGTGGAAGTTCATCTTTGAATGTTGGTTTAGTTTTAATAATAAGCAAAGTGTAAATATGCAAACTGTCATAAGTTTATGCATTGTACAAGTAACCCATATAATCACTAATAGGCATTTTTGTTTACTGTTAAACACGAACATTAGTGTTATAATATGGCTGCAAAATTGTTACCGGACTGTATCAATCCTGAGTTTAAACTTTTGCTTAAGGTTTTTTTGTTTTAAGAAATGCATAAGCCTACAATATAACGTGGGGAGCTAATTATAACCGATAACTCTGCATTTTACATATATAGTGGGTTTCTATATTTGTTTTGTTTTCTGTTGAGTAGCTTATTAAAATGCTTAAAAGGAAATGAGGGTGGTCATTGCCAACCGCCATTAAAAGAAAGAGGGTGGTCATGGGGATGGCATCATTTTTGAAGATGTACACCAGTAAATTTGTATACAACATATTAACTGATGTCCATGCTTTCTATCAGCATTTCACTATTATTCACTCTACTACAGTGGGGTAGGTTGTATCTGCACTCAGTCTTTGAAACCGATTGATGCAGTTTAGTGAAAAATGGTAGATTTCTAAGCTACTTGAGTTGAAGCAGATAAATGTGTGAATATTATAAAGTGAGGCTGAAGCAAACTATTACAGCACTTCCTGGTCTCCCCTAATGATCCTCTTGAATCCTCTTCTGTAGTGCCTGGTCAGTGTCCGGCGACGCTGACGGTCGTGCCCTCCCGACGAGGATGCACTTCTGATAGAGACTGCTCTGGAGGACACAAATGCTGTCAATTTCCCTGTGGGTCCGCGTGTGTGCCACCTGTTTTCAGTGAGTTTTATTTGATGCATGCTATACGTCTTCCAGAAAAAACCCTGAAAAAATGTTTTCACTCAGGAATTGCTAGTAAGTTTCACAAATAACTGCAAAGAAACCGCAAGTAACACATTGAACTAAACGTGAAACTATGAAGTAGATGGACTGAATATTCCGGTAAATCCTCCTACGATTTTTTTTTTTATTTTTTTTCATACAGCGTATGAGACATTCAGTATTCAGTGATGTGGTTTCTCTGTCATGTGTCTCTATAACAGCAAAGCCAGGGGAGTGTCCAAGTACAAATTTTGGAGCAGGAATGTGTGCAGAGTTGTGTTCCTATGACAGTGACTGTCCGAACAATGAGAAATGCTGCTGCAATGGATGTGGACATCAGTGTATGGATCCATTTGCAGGTATTTGTTGTTATATTAATGTTTGGGTCAGCTTTCTCATTTCAGTTTGTCTTGTTTTATAATTAATCGTTCTCAATGTAAAAATTATTTAGCCAATAGCACGGTTTAAAGTACAGGATGGCTTTACAAAATTAATACGAAAAATTATTAATACGATCATGATTAATAATTAAGAGGAGTAAAACTTGGTATTTGGGTTTTGTGCTGTGTCTGAGACTGAATGCCTCTAAACAGACTGACTAAAGTTGACTATCTGGATCCATCCAGGGAAGCCTGCAGCCGAACCCCGGAAGCCTCCAGGGAAGCCTGCAGCCGAACCACCAGGAAAGCCTCCAGGAAAGCCTGCAGCCGAACCACCAGGAAAACCACCAGGAAAGCCTGCAGCCGAACCACCAGGAAAGCCTCCAGGGAAGCCTGCAGCCGAACCTCCAGGGAAGCCTGCAGCCGAACCACCAGGAAAGCCTCCAGGAAAGCCTGCAGCCGAACCACCAGGAAAGCCTCCAGGGAAGCCTGCAGCCGAACCACCAGGAAAGCCTCCAGGGAAGCCTGCAGCCGAACCACCAGGAAAGCCTGCAGCCGAACCTCCAGAGCCTTCTAACGAACTACCGGAGCTTTCTACAGAACTGCCTGAGCCTTCTGCTGAACTGCCTGAGCTGGAGCCTTCTACCGAACCTCCAGAGCCTTCAGACGAACTGCCAGTGACGCTTGCAGCCGAACCCCCGAAGCCTCCAGGAAAGCCTGCAGCCGAACCACCAGGAAAGCCTCCAGGAAAGCCTGCAGCCGAACCACCAGGAAAGCCTCCAGGAAAGCCTGCAGCCGAACCACCAGGAAAGCCTCCAGGAAAGCCTGCAGCCGAACCACCAGGAAAACCTCCAGGAAAGCCAGCAGCCGAACCACCAGGAAAGCCTCCAGGAAAGCCAGCAGCCGAACCACCAGGAAAGCCTCCAGGAAAGCCTGCAGCCGAACCACCAGGAAAGCCACCAGGAAAGCCTCCAGGGAAGCCTGCAGCCGAACCACCAGGAAAGCCTCCAGGGAAGCCTGCAGCTGAACCTCCAGGAAAGCCTGCAGCCGAACCTCCAGAGCCTTCTAACGAACTACCGGAGCCTTCTACAGAACTGCCTGAGCTGGAGCCTTCTACCGAACCTCCAGAGCCTTCAGACGAACTGCCAGTGACGCCTGCAGCCAAACCCCCGAAGCCTCCAATGAAGCCTGCAGCCGAACCCCCGAAGCCTCCGGTGAAGCCTGCAGCTGAATCCCCGAAGCCTCCTGTGAAGCCTGCAGCCGAACCCCCGAAGCCTCCAGGAAAGCCTGCAGCCAAACCACCAGGAAAGCCTCCAGGAAAGCCTGCAGCCGAACCTCCAAAGCCTCCAGGAAAGCCTGCAGCCGAACCACCAGGAAAGCCTGCAGCCGAACCGCCAACTTACCCTTATGGGCAATGTCCTGGCCATAAGTAATGTGGCTGTGCATGCAGTTAACTGTGCTGATTTAACCATTGGATGTATGGTGTGTTTTCCCTGTTTATCACCAAATAAATCTCACACTTGTAAGACCATTTTCCTCTCTTTTTTTTTTTAAGTGGGAAAACAAGGAATTTGATTTTGTATTCCAGTGTTAGTTTGGCTGTTCTCTCTCATAATGGCTTATTGGAATCAATGCATGAAATCCCACCCTCCAAAGCCTCGCCGCCTTCAAAACGCTTGAACACACAGCAGAGTCTGTAAAGTGTCACAAGATGAAAGACTGCACTAAATTGCCTCATGTCTACAATGCATAATATTACAGTGATAATGAATGTAAACAACTTGCAGTGCTCTAGTTGTACCACCTGACTGATGCAGATTCATTTCGCTGTTGACATGGAAACGTCTGAATCAAAATGCCATGATTGGATGAAGAATTCTATTATTGATTGCTATAGGATGTGAAGTTTCAACCAGTATTGCCTATTGACTAATAGTCTTCTGCATTCTGAAGCATTTTAGTGAAATTGTGTCTTCTAGTGGTCATTTTAGGAAGTTGCAACTTCAAGCCTATTAACAGATGATCCCTTTAGTTACCTGCGACCAAATGAGTTCTGAATGCCTGTAATGCCGAGTTCACACTGCACAATTTTCAGAGTAGTCGGGTCACTGTTCTTTTCACACCGCACGACTATCTGGGGTAACGTTCAGTTGCTGCTGTGTGCACACTGCACCGATGACAGTTTCACACTGGAGTGGCTCAGTGGTTCATGTAGGTTGTCTACAAACCGGAAGGTTGGTGGTTCAATCCCCGGTTCCACCTGTCGAGGTGTCCATGAGCAAGACACCTAACCCCAGCTGCTCCTGACGAGCTGGATGGCGCCTTGCATGGCTGATACCGCCGTCGGTGTATGAATGGGTAAATGTGAGGCAATATGTAAAGCGTAGATGGCCAAGCCATAATGCCAGAATAAAGAGATGTCAAAGGTTCGTCCATTGACTACAATAAAGCATGAATGGGCCAGTTCTCCTCACCAGACATTAGTCATAGACTGTAAATGGGCAATAACATATTTGATTAGCATCTTATCAGCCTTCTCTAAAAAACTCCCCTGACATCATCTTAGAAAATGTATATACAATTCATAGATTTAGAGATATCATCCTCAGATTTGAAATGAAGCATGACCACACCAGTGGCTACACTGTGGTTGTGGTTATAAGTTGTTATACTGCATTCACATAATATGTTTATACATTTAATACATACACTCTTAATATATATTTTTTGTTTTTATATCTCAATATTAATAAGAGTCTGATTAATTCTGAGTCTTGAACTGTAAACTGTCAAGAGTTGGCTTTCTAAATATATGTTGGTTATGTGTCTATTCAGAATGACTTTTTATTTTGGGTATGTAATGTATGCCCCACTTGCCAAAATTGGGTCTGTCTGGTAAGGGGTTAATGCCACAAACTTTAAGCTGAGGATAACATAACTCTAAGGCTAGCTCAGTCGGTAGAGCATCAGACTTTTAATCTGAGGGTTCAGGGTTCAAGTCCCTGCTTGGGTCTTGAAATCCATTGGGGTCTCCCCGTTCAGGTTCGAACCCTGCCGACTACGTGGCTCTTTGTCTGTTTCCGGCAGGAACTGTAACATCCAGGATCTTTGTACGAGCTGCATTTTTTTCCTCTAACATGGAAAACTGGGCAACCCACATCTCTTTTCAAGCCTGAAGTGAGCAGGTTTTTGTGTAGGTGAAGACATCGTTGAACTCCTTTTTGCCAACACAATATGTTAGCTGAGTGCATCCTCTGCTGCTCACATCCACATTGATGGTTGGCCCTGGTGTCCTCTGCTGCTCACTTCCAGAAAAGAAAATAGCATGTGACTCATTACCACTATCACTGATTCACTTTCAAGAGTAGTCGTGACCGAGAAGTTAAGGCGATGGCCTTGAAAACCATTGGGGTCTCCCCGCGCAGGTTCCAACCCTGCTGACTACGTGGCTCCTTGTCATTTTGTCTGATTGCGACAGGAGTTGTGACATCCAGGATCTTTGTACAAGCTGCTTTTTTTTCTAACAAGGAAATTGGGCTCTTTTCAAGCCTGAAGTGGGCATCGTTTCAAAAGGCCCAGATCATCACTCTTTCAATGTCAGTGTTCCTAGCTTTGGAAGGAGCAACCTATCTCTCTCGTCCCTTTATAAATTGTGGTCTTCATCCTTTAATGCCACAAACTTTAAGCTGACAAAGCATGAACACTTTAAGGAGAAAGTGCTGTTATATCCCAAGGGTGGCTGTTCCCTGGCAAAAGCCCGGTTAGCTCCAATGGTAGAGCATCATACTTTTAATCTGAGGGTCCAGGGTTCAAGTCCCTGTTCGGGTGAAGGTTTGTTGCAGACCTCCCCTAATCTCTTGCTGTGCTCTTCCCAACCTTTGAGGGAGATGGTCTTCCTCTTCAAGATAAGATGTAATGCTTGGTTACTAGCAGTGTTGGGGAGTAACGGAATACATGTACCGGCGTTACGTATTCAGAATACAAATTATGAGTAACTGTATTCCGTTACAGTTACAATTTAAATAGTTGGTATTTAGAATACAGTTACATCGTTGAAATCAATTTATTACATGACGATACTTCTCTGTTTCACGAGTTTATTCACTCTCTAAATAAATTAAGGCAACTCCATGCATTTCCCAGATGCCCCAATATGAAAACGAAAAAAATGTGTGGTTTGCGTGATCAGTCACAATGGAGTCGGAAGAGGAGCAGCGCGAGCTAGAGGTAGAGATGGAGCCGAAACAACAGAGCCAGGGCAAGAATACGTTTCTATCTTGGAAATTCACATTCACATTAGCATTTCACAAGAGAACGAAATATAACTGTGCAGTGCAACCTCTGCTTGCCAGCAACCAACCTCCTTTCAGCGTCCAAAGACTCCACCTCCAACCTGAAGAAACATCTTAAAGTAAGTTTTTTTCAAATACGTAGACCTACACCACAAAACTAGTTGAAGATCATTTTTTTTAATCGGTCAATTCCAGCGTTATGGACGTGAAATTTGCAGTCAAAACTTGAAATATAAATTCTCAGAAAATGAATTAATAACAATAGTGAAACGTCCGTTTATCCATACTCCCTTAATAAAGGAGTCCAGACATTAGAAAAATATCGGTCTACATGCGTTTTATATTTAATATGAGGGAATAAAAAAATCTTTAACTTTTAGGTGGCAACATTTTTTTTGTTTTTTTGTAATTCTGTGAATTACACTGCGCAAACCAAAAGTAATACTACTCACCGGATGAAGAAGGGTAGGCTCTCCACAGAACATAAAATATTCATGTTATTTAATTTTTCGTATTCGCATTCATGAGGAAAAAAACAATGGTCGTGACAGTTCTCCGTTACGGACGTGAGCGCTCTGAAAGCAGCACTAAAAGACTGCTTTAAAACTTTCACAGAGACCTCAAACAGAAACACAAAGCCTTTCTTTAAAGTGAATTTCGTTTTCGTTTTTTAGAGCTTTCACCCTGCACGCGTTTGCAGTCCGTTTATCCGTTCCAGTTGCGGTGCGTATAGGCTACAGCAGTGCAGCGATCGTTTCCGCACCGAGTCTATTTCTGCTGTGCTGCAAACGCTGAATTAAAGTGACAGCACATGTTTCGTGGTCAAAATGAACACAGATTGAGCTGAAAATGTAGTAATTTAACCATAAATGCATTTAATTAAATTAAATAAAACTAAATTTAGTAATACCACCATTAATGTTTTTAATTAAGTACTGCTTTTTTTCACAGTCATCTTTTTACTTTAAGACCGGGGTAAAGCAATGAAAACAAGACGAAATAATGAACAACACTCGTCTGATTCGTGGAGGTTGAAAAACAAGTTATTTGTGGCATGCAAGATTTATTGTATTTAAATTTAAATGCTAAAAGAAAAGGCATGATAGTCGGCTGTGTTTGTCAATTTTAAGTTTTAATTTAAAATGTTTGCATTTTTAATATAAGGAGCCTACATAGTTAAATATGTTACCACTTGCTTGAACAACTTAATATATAATCTATATAGAAGTAATGCATTGATTAATACGTTGTTTAAATTGTTTAAACTTGAATACGTCTATTAAAGAGTGTATATGTGTAGGCTACAAAGAGAATTGCACCGGTGACAAAACTTTTTTAAAAATAAAAGTTGCTGATAACTTCTGGATTTGAAATACAAATATTGTGTAGGCCTATGTGTTTGTGGTACAGCCACGGATCAGTTACGCACTGCAAACGCAGCATATGTGAAAGCACTACAGCGCGTGCTGCTCCTGCACCGCATACGCACTGCACACAGAGTATGTGTGAAATGGGCGCGTATAAGGTAGAAGGCCCTACTTGCCTCACAGACATGTCTACTTTTAAACAGAACAATTCAACACGAAAGAACTGCTCTCTGCATGTAATCCGTATGAAATGTGCATTTCTCTCTGGCGCGTTCACTAGGCTACTGCGAAGATCACGAGTCAGCATCGTCAACTTCATCTTTGTAACCGACACTGACAAAGAAAACACTTGTTTATTAATAAACAATTAAAATATCTCCTTTCTATATTTGACATAGGCTATTCATAATTATTACTTTTGCTGGTTCTTTGTGACAGCTTTTAGGTGCTTTATTGGCATACGCATCACCACCGCATCACCAGGCCTGTTTATTAAGCAGGATTTGATGGCCAACACTTATAAAATGCAATTCAATGTGGAAGTAATCCAAGTATTCAGAATACGTTACTCAGATTGAGTAACGTAACGGAATAAGTTACAAATGACATTTTTGGGCATGTATTCTGTATTCTGTAACGAAATACGTTTTGAAAGTATCCTTCCCAACACTGGTTACTAGGGACTTTAAGCAACAGCTGCTGATGGAACGGCAACGGCAACGGCAGCCGGAAGTAAGCGTTAACTGCCGTAGCTAAAGAGCGCAAAAATCACTAAGCAACAGTAAAGAGGACGGCGTAGGGGTAATTTAATCATCAAACAAAATACAAAAAAAGGAAGTGATTTTTGAGCAAGAGAAGGGTTGCTTTTGGCATTTAATGATATACAGAAACGATTACAATGCCACATAACCTAAAACATAACATTAACTTTCTTAATCTGTCATGTAGTAACGACTACGGCAAATCAGCTGTTCTCCCGTAGTAGACGGTTACAGTAGAACGTCGCGAGGTAGCAGTTAATTTCGCGCGTGCGCAATAGAACGACAGAATGCCATTGCCGTTCCACCAGAGGCCGTTGCTTAAAGTCCCTACTGTCTGAGCAAGCGGTGGTGGGGGACTTTGAGAGAACTGAGCTGAAGCTTGCCGTTGACACTGTATGTGCAGGCCCGGGGCGAGTGGAAAGATTGCTTTCTCTGTATAGCATTTAGTACTCTGCGTTGTGCGGGCAGCATCCCCAGTCCAAATCCGGATCATGGCAGTCTTTTCGTGTAGGTGAAGACGTCGCTGAACTCCTTTTTGCCAACACAATATTTTTGCCGGGTTGATCCTCTGCTGCTCACATTGATCCACATTGATAGCTGGCCCCGGTGTTCTCTGATGCTCAAATCCAGAAATGAAAATAGCATGTGACTCACTGGCGGGAGTAGTCGTGGCCGAGAGGTTAAGGCGATGGACTCGAAATCCATTGGGGTCTCCCCGCGCAGGTTCGAACCCTGCCGACTACGTGGCTCCTTGTCTATTTGCGACAGGAATTGTGACATCCAGGAGCTTTGTACGAGCTGCTTTTTTTTCTCTAACACAGAAAATTGGGCAACCCACATCTCTGTTCAAGCCTGAAGTGAGCAGGTTTTTGTGTAGGTGAAGACGTCGTTAGTTTATAAATAAGTGTTGGCACACCTGTCCGAGTGGTGCTACAAATTCTTCTAAAATCTGATTTTATTTCGGGCATGTTAAATTAGCGTTCGACAAACGCGAACAAACTTTTAGTTATTTATGTACACTCACAATAACAATTAAATGTTGTGCTTTTGTAAAATAAAGAAAACAAACAGGGTGCGCTTTCTGCCGTCTCGGTCTCCGTCACAGAAATTAACCAAAACTCTATGGCAGGGGTCGGCAACCTAACCCCTCATTTACACTGCACACGTCTGCGGCGCATTACGGCTCCGACAAGGTTTTATTCCGTCCACCACACGGTGCCAACTCACACCAGGAGCATTTCAGAAGCGAAGCGACTGGATGCGTGAGACCACGTGATTTGCCTGTCCGACGTGGTTTTTCTTGATTTTGGGGGTTTCTACCTTACAGTCTATGCTTTCTACCAAGGATATATTGGTGTGCAATACAATTGGGAGTCTGCACATGGTGTTTATTTTGAAATTGACAGTGTTTTTTAACTTTTATTTTGTATTTCCGGTGCGACTTGGACGCGCGTCCGTCAAAAATAGACTAGGCGCCTATATTTAGCGAAGCGGCGCGGAGAGCCGTTTCTGGGAAGCTTCTGAAACGCGCCGCGTCGCGGCCGGTGTAAACACAAGCATTGACTAGAATGGGCGCGATCAGCTCCGGTAGCCGTGTCGCAGCCGTAATGCGCCGCAGATGTGTGCAGTGTAAATGAGGGGTAAGGCACGCGTGCCCGCTGGCACACAAGCAACACATGCGAGAGAAGTGTATGTATTTCATTCAGATAAAGTAGTCTACCTGCACACAGATCTACATTTTGATGTAATAATTCCTCATAGTAAAAAAAGCGTATTTTATTAAGTTAGGAGTAGAGATGCACCGATTGATCCGCTGGTGACCGGAATTGGCCGATTTTCACGTGACATATGCCGATTTTATGCCGGTCAAATGCACTCGGGCTCCCCATGATTAACATCGCGCAACATCAGCATCACACGTGCACGTGTAATATTTTTTTTTCGCCGTGCATGTTAATCAATGAGTGCATTCACACCGCGAGCAGGAGCAGCGCGTGAGCGCCCCACAGGAGCAATGAAGCGAGTCTATTTTGTCTGCGCTGCTCACGCTCAATTAAAGTGAAAGCACACTTTTGATGAACAAAATAAATATGATTTCAAACAAAAGTGCCCAAAATGCACAGAATGTGCATGTCTAGTGTGTTTTAACAAGAACTGGATTAGGTTATGTCAGAAAAGAAAATGAAGACTCAAAAATATTTATATAAAATGTACCCATTTAAACTTGTTTTTATTATTCAGTTTGATATGGTATTTTATGAAAAAAAAATATATATAGAAAAAAAAATATTTGTGTGGGCTGTAAAGTGGTTAGAAGAAATGACATCGGAATCGGCTAAAATCGGTATCGGCAGGTCAAACTCAATGGGAAATCGGAATCGGCCTAGAAAATTGTAATCGGTGCATCTCTAGTTAGGAGTTATAAATACTATTAAATTGTCTATCTAAATCTAAAACAAATTTCAAGAGAAATATTTAAATTTCTGTACTATTTCTGTGTAAGCCATTATGAAAATGTAAAATGTTTGTGTATTTATATGAGTGTGTGCGTGTATATATATATATATATATATATATATAGGCTATGTGTGTGTTGTGGCACAGTGATGAACTCGGAAACTTAAAAATGGCACTTTATGACAAAAAGGTTGCTGACCCCTGCTCTATAGGCTACTTGCCTCGGTCACGATAAGAAATATGTCTATAGAAAGCTTTGAGTGAACAAATATTATCTGATTATGCAATCCATATGAAACCATCCAATATTAAATTGGCTATGATATAACCGTGGCTGTGTATTCCCCTATATTCACTACAGTGGCTGGAAACATTGTTTTCATTCATAATTACTTGCATGGATTCAAATCAATCAGCAATTGAAAAATTCAGATTCAAATAATAGACATGCCCGTGTTTCTTGATGATCAATGCAGATTTATGCCAGTCTCCAGTAGAGATCCATTTCCTGGAGAGTTTAGGTGTAGGAGTTTAGTCATAATTACAACTTGTAACTTGTGGTAGAACTCCGACTTGTACCACGTGATCGCTGTACCACCTGACCACTGCAGATTAATTTGCCGTTGATAGTGTTGCCATAAAAACAATCAATCATCTCCTAATTACGGTCATTATTACGACATCCAACCCTAATCAAACACACCTGAACAAGCTAATCAAGGTCTTCAAGATTAGGCTATATTAGAAAGCTACAGGCAAATGATTTTCATTAGGGTTGGAGTTACCCAGACCCCCAATTGGATCTTTAAAAACGCATTTTCAAAAAGTGTTTTAAACTCTTCTGATAGCGTTTGGTTTGGGACTCAGCTGATATTTTGATGCAGCAACAGGGATTTTTCTTTGTAGTTTTGTGGTCCTTGCTGTCCGCCCCTCCTGACTCACTAATTCAGTGCATCTTCCAGCAGAGTTGATTTTGAGATTTTTGCAGGTTGAGAGGATGACAGCTCAAGTGTACTGCTCGTTTAGTGCTGTTTTATTGTGTCTGTCTGCTTGTTTGAGCGCAACAGATGCTGGAGTCCTAGGTGAGAAGTTCTTTTAGCTTCATTACGCAGCCTGAAGAAGTGCATAAATAAAGTGCCTTACAAAATTTGATTTCAGACACATCTGCTTACAAAAATACAGTACAGACGTCAAGTGGAAGTTCATCTTTGAATGTTGGTTTAGTTTTAATAATAAGCAAAGTGTAAATATGCAAACTGTCATAAGTTTATGCATTGTACAAGTAACCCATATAATCACTAATAGGCATTTTTGTTTACTGTTAAACACGAACATTAGTGTTATAATATGGCTGCAAAATTGTTACCGGACTGTATCAATCCTGAGTTTAAACTTTTGCTTAAGGTTTTTTTGTTTTAAGAAATGCATAAGCCTACAATATAACGTGGGGAGCTAATTATAACCGATAACTCTGCATTTTACATATATAGTGGGTTTCTATATTTGTTTTGTTTTCTGTTGAGTAGCTTATTAAAATGCTTAAAAGGAAATGAGGGTGGTCATTGCCAACCGCCATTAAAAGAAAGAGGGTGGTCATGGGGATGGCATCATTTTTGAAGATGTACACCAGTAAATTTGTATACAACATATTAACTGATGTCCATGCTTTCTATCAGCATTTCACTATTATTCACTCTACTACAGTGGGGTAGGTTGTATCTGCACTCAGTCTTTGAAACCGATTGATGCAGTTTAGTGAAAAATGGTAGATTTCTAAGCTACTTGAGTTGAAGCAGATAAATGTGTGAATATTATAAAGTGAGGCTGAAGCAAACTATTACAGCACTTCCTGGTCTCCCCTAATGATCCTCTTGAATCCTCTTCTGTAGTGCCTGGTCAGTGTCCGGCGACGCTGACGGTCGTGCCCTCCCGACGAGGATGCACTTCTGATAGAGACTGCTCTGGAGGACACAAATGCTGTCAATTTCCCTGTGGGTCCGCGTGTGTGCCACCTGTTTTCAGTGAGTTTTATTTGATGCATGCTATACGTCTTCCAGAAAAAACCCTGAAAAAATGTTTTCACTCAGGAATTGCTAGTAAGTTTCACAAATAACTGCAAAGAAACCGCAAGTAACACATTGAACTAAACGTGAAACTATGAAGTAGATGGACTGAATATTCCGGTAAATCCTCCTACGATTTTTTTTTTTATTTTTTTTCATACAGCGTATGAGACATTCAGTATTCAGTGATGTGGTTTCTCTGTCATGTGTCTCTATAACAGCAAAGCCAGGGGAGTGTCCAAGTACAAATTTTGGAGCAGGAATGTGTGCAGAGTTGTGTTCCTATGACAGTGACTGTCCGAACAATGAGAAATGCTGCTGCAATGGATGTGGACATCAGTGTATGGATCCATTTGCAGGTATTTGTTGTTATATTAATGTTTGGGTCAGCTTTCTCATTTCAGTTTGTCTTGTTTTATAATTAATCGTTCTCAATGTAAAAATTATTTAGCCAATAGCACGGTTTAAAGTACAGGATGGCTTTACAAAATTAATACGAAAAATTATTAATACGATCATGATTAATAATTAAGAGGAGTAAAACTTGGTATTTGGGTTTTGTGCTGTGTCTGAGACTGAATGCCTCTAAACAGACTGACTAAAGTTGACTATCTGGATCCATCCAGGGAAGCCTGCAGCCGAACCCCGGAAGCCTCCAGGGAAGCCTGCAGCCGAACCACCAGGAAAGCCTCCAGGAAAGCCTGCAGCCGAACCACCAGGAAAACCACCAGGAAAGCCTGCAGCCGAACCACCAGGAAAGCCTCCAGGGAAGCCTGCAGCCGAACCTCCAGGGAAGCCTGCAGCCGAACCACCAGGAAAGCCTCCAGGAAAGCCTGCAGCCGAACCACCAGGAAAGCCTCCAGGGAAGCCTGCAGCCGAACCACCAGGAAAGCCTCCAGGGAAGCCTGCAGCCGAACCACCAGGAAAGCCTGCAGCCGAACCTCCAGAGCCTTCTAACGAACTACCGGAGCTTTCTACAGAACTGCCTGAGCCTTCTGCTGAACTGCCTGAGCTGGAGCCTTCTACCGAACCTCCAGAGCCTTCAGACGAACTGCCAGTGACGCTTGCAGCCGAACCCCCGAAGCCTCCAGGAAAGCCTGCAGCCGAACCACCAGGAAAGCCTCCAGGAAAGCCTGCAGCCGAACCACCAGGAAAGCCTCCAGGAAAGCCTGCAGCCGAACCACCAGGAAAGCCTCCAGGAAAGCCTGCAGCCGAACCACCAGGAAAACCTCCAGGAAAGCCAGCAGCCGAACCACCAGGAAAGCCTCCAGGAAAGCCAGCAGCCGAACCACCAGGAAAGCCTCCAGGAAAGCCTGCAGCCGAACCACCAGGAAAGCCACCAGGAAAGCCTCCAGGGAAGCCTGCAGCCGAACCACCAGGAAAGCCTCCAGGGAAGCCTGCAGCTGAACCTCCAGGAAAGCCTGCAGCCGAACCTCCAGAGCCTTCTAACGAACTACCGGAGCCTTCTACAGAACTGCCTGAGCTGGAGCCTTCTACCGAACCTCCAGAGCCTTCAGACGAACTGCCAGTGACGCCTGCAGCCAAACCCCCGAAGCCTCCAATGAAGCCTGCAGCCGAACCCCCGAAGCCTCCGGTGAAGCCTGCAGCTGAATCCCCGAAGCCTCCTGTGAAGCCTGCAGCCGAACCCCCGAAGCCTCCAGGAAAGCCTGCAGCCAAACCACCAGGAAAGCCTCCAGGAAAGCCTGCAGCCGAACCTCCAAAGCCTCCAGGAAAGCCTGCAGCCGAACCACCAGGAAAGCCTGCAGCCGAACCGCCAACTTACCCTTATGGGCAATGTCCTGGCCATAAGTAATGTGGCTGTGCATGCAGTTAACTGTGCTGATTTAACCATTGGATGTATGGTGTGTTTTCCCTGTTTATCACCAAATAAATCTCACACTTGTAAGACCATTTTCCTCTCTTTTTTTTTTTAAGTGGGAAAACAAGGAATTTGATTTTGTATTCCAGTGTTAGTTTGGCTGTTCTCTCTCATAATGGCTTATTGGAATCAATGCATGAAATCCCACCCTCCAAAGCCTCGCCGCCTTCAAAACGCTTGAACACACAGCAGAGTCTGTAAAGTGTCACAAGATGAAAGACTGCACTAAATTGCCTCATGTCTACAATGCATAATATTACAGTGATAATGAATGTAAACAACTTGCAGTGCTCTAGTTGTACCACCTGACTGATGCAGATTCATTTCGCTGTTGACATGGAAACGTCTGAATCAAAATGCCATGATTGGATGAAGAATTCTATTATTGATTGCTATAGGATGTGAAGTTTCAACCAGTATTGCCTATTGACTAATAGTCTTCTGCATTCTGAAGCATTTTAGTGAAATTGTGTCTTCTAGTGGTCATTTTAGGAAGTTGCAACTTCAAGCCTATTAACAGATGATCCCTTTAGTTACCTGCGACCAAATGAGTTCTGAATGCCTGTAATGCCGAGTTCACACTGCACAATTTTCAGAGTAGTCGGGTCACTGTTCTTTTCACACCGCACGACTATCTGGGGTAACGTTCAGTTGCTGCTGTGTGCACACTGCACCGATGACAGTTTCACACTGGAGTGGCTCAGTGGTTCATGTAGGTTGTCTACAAACCGGAAGGTTGGTGGTTCAATCCCCGGTTCCACCTGTCGAGGTGTCCATGAGCAAGACACCTAACCCCAGCTGCTCCTGACGAGCTGGATGGCGCCTTGCATGGCTGATACCGCCGTCGGTGTATGAATGGGTAAATGTGAGGCAATATGTAAAGCGTAGATGGCCAAGCCATAATGCCAGAATAAAGAGATGTCAAAGGTTCGTCCATTGACTACAATAAAGCATGAATGGGCCAGTTCTCCTCACCAGACATTAGTCATAGACTGTAAATGGGCAATAACATATTTGATTAGCATCTTATCAGCCTTCTCTAAAAAACTCCCCTGACATCATCTTAGAAAATGTATATACAATTCATAGATTTAGAGATATCATCCTCAGATTTGAAATGAAGCATGACCACACCAGTGGCTACACTGTGGTTGTGGTTATAAGTTGTTATACTGCATTCACATAATATGTTTATACATTTAATACATACACTCTTAATATATATTTTTTGTTTTTATATCTCAATATTAATAAGAGTCTGATTAATTCTGAGTCTTGAACTGTAAACTGTCAAGAGTTGGCTTTCTAAATATATGTTGGTTATGTGTCTATTCAGAATGACTTTTTATTTTGGGTATGTAATGTATGCCCCACTTGCCAAAATTGGGTCTGTCTGGTAAGGGGTTAATGCCACAAACTTTAAGCTGAGGATAACATAACTCTAAGGCTAGCTCAGTCGGTAGAGCATCAGACTTTTAATCTGAGGGTTCAGGGTTCAAGTCCCTGCTTGGGTCTTGAAATCCATTGGGGTCTCCCCGTTCAGGTTCGAACCCTGCCGACTACGTGGCTCTTTGTCTGTTTCCGGCAGGAACTGTAACATCCAGGATCTTTGTACGAGCTGCATTTTTTTCCTCTAACATGGAAAACTGGGCAACCCACATCTCTTTTCAAGCCTGAAGTGAGCAGGTTTTTGTGTAGGTGAAGACATCGTTGAACTCCTTTTTGCCAACACAATATGTTAGCTGAGTGCATCCTCTGCTGCTCACATCCACATTGATGGTTGGCCCTGGTGTCCTCTGCTGCTCACTTCCAGAAAAGAAAATAGCATGTGACTCATTACCACTATCACTGATTCACTTTCAAGAGTAGTCGTGACCGAGAAGTTAAGGCGATGGCCTTGAAAACCATTGGGGTCTCCCCGCGCAGGTTCCAACCCTGCTGACTACGTGGCTCCTTGTCATTTTGTCTGATTGCGACAGGAGTTGTGACATCCAGGATCTTTGTACAAGCTGCTTTTTTTTCTAACAAGGAAATTGGGCTCTTTTCAAGCCTGAAGTGGGCATCGTTTCAAAAGGCCCAGATCATCACTCTTTCAATGTCAGTGTTCCTAGCTTTGGAAGGAGCAACCTATCTCTCTCGTCCCTTTATAAATTGTGGTCTTCATCCTTTAATGCCACAAACTTTAAGCTGACAAAGCATGAACACTTTAAGGAGAAAGTGCTGTTATATCCCAAGGGTGGCTGTTCCCTGGCAAAAGCCCGGTTAGCTCCAATGGTAGAGCATCATACTTTTAATCTGAGGGTCCAGGGTTCAAGTCCCTGTTCGGGTGAAGGTTTGTTGCAGACCTCCCCTAATCTCTTGCTGTGCTCTTCCCAACCTTTGAGGGAGATGGTCTTCCTCTTCAAGATAAGATGTAATGCTTGGTTACTAGCAGTGTTGGGGAGTAACGGAATACATGTACCGGCGTTACGTATTCAGAATACAAATTATGAGTAACTGTATTCCGTTACAGTTACAATTTAAATAGTTGGTATTTAGAATACAGTTACATCGTTGAAATCAATTTATTACATGACGATACTTCTCTGTTTCACGAGTTTATTCACTCTCTAAATAAATTAAGGCAACTCCATGCATTTCCCAGATGCCCCAATATGAAAACGAAAAAAATGTGTGGTTTGCGTGATCAGTCACAATGGAGTCGGAAGAGGAGCAGCGCGAGCTAGAGGTAGAGATGGAGCCGAAACAACAGAGCCAGGGCAAGAATACGTTTCTATCTTGGAAATTCACATTCACATTAGCATTTCACAAGAGAACGAAATATAACTGTGCAGTGCAACCTCTGCTTGCCAGCAACCAACCTCCTTTCAGCGTCCAAAGACTCCACCTCCAACCTGAAGAAACATCTTAAAGTAAGTTTTTTTCAAATACGTAGACCTACACCACAAAACTAGTTGAAGATCATTTTTTTTAATCGGTCAATTCCAGCGTTATGGACGTGAAATTTGCAGTCAAAACTTGAAATATAAATTCTCAGAAAATGAATTAATAACAATAGTGAAACGTCCGTTTATCCATACTCCCTTAATAAAGGAGTCCAGACATTAGAAAAATATCGGTCTACATGCGTTTTATATTTAATATGAGGGAATAAAAAAATCTTTAACTTTTAGGTGGCAACATTTTTTTTGTTTTTTTGTAATTCTGTGAATTACACTGCGCAAACCAAAAGTAATACTACTCACCGGATGAAGAAGGGTAGGCTCTCCACAGAACATAAAATATTCATGTTATTTAATTTTTCGTATTCGCATTCATGAGGAAAAAAACAATGGTCGTGACAGTTCTCCGTTACGGACGTGAGCGCTCTGAAAGCAGCACTAAAAGACTGCTTTAAAACTTTCACAGAGACCTCAAACAGAAACACAAAGCCTTTCTTTAAAGTGAATTTCGTTTTCGTTTTTTAGAGCTTTCACCCTGCACGCGTTTGCAGTCCGTTTATCCGTTCCAGTTGCGGTGCGTATAGGCTACAGCAGTGCAGCGATCGTTTCCGCACCGAGTCTATTTCTGCTGTGCTGCAAACGCTGAATTAAAGTGACAGCACATGTTTCGTGGTCAAAATGAACACAGATTGAGCTGAAAATGTAGTAATTTAACCATAAATGCATTTAATTAAATTAAATAAAACTAAATTTAGTAATACCACCATTAATGTTTTTAATTAAGTACTGCTTTTTTTCACAGTCATCTTTTTACTTTAAGACCGGGGTAAAGCAATGAAAACAAGACGAAATAATGAACAACACTCGTCTGATTCGTGGAGGTTGAAAAACAAGTTATTTGTGGCATGCAAGATTTATTGTATTTAAATTTAAATGCTAAAAGAAAAGGCATGATAGTCGGCTGTGTTTGTCAATTTTAAGTTTTAATTTAAAATGTTTGCATTTTTAATATAAGGAGCCTACATAGTTAAATATGTTACCACTTGCTTGAACAACTTAATATATAATCTATATAGAAGTAATGCATTGATTAATACGTTGTTTAAATTGTTTAAACTTGAATACGTCTATTAAAGAGTGTATATGTGTAGGCTACAAAGAGAATTGCACCGGTGACAAAACTTTTTTAAAAATAAAAGTTGCTGATAACTTCTGGATTTGAAATACAAATATTGTGTAGGCCTATGTGTTTGTGGTACAGCCACGGATCAGTTACGCACTGCAAACGCAGCATATGTGAAAGCACTACAGCGCGTGCTGCTCCTGCACCGCATACGCACTGCACACAGAGTATGTGTGAAATGGGCGCGTATAAGGTAGAAGGCCCTACTTGCCTCACAGACATGTCTACTTTTAAACAGAACAATTCAACACGAAAGAACTGCTCTCTGCATGTAATCCGTATGAAATGTGCATTTCTCTCTGGCGCGTTCACTAGGCTACTGCGAAGATCACGAGTCAGCATCGTCAACTTCATCTTTGTAACCGACACTGACAAAGAAAACACTTGTTTATTAATAAACAATTAAAATATCTCCTTTCTATATTTGACATAGGCTATTCATAATTATTACTTTTGCTGGTTCTTTGTGACAGCTTTTAGGTGCTTTATTGGCATACGCATCACCACCGCATCACCAGGCCTGTTTATTAAGCAGGATTTGATGGCCAACACTTATAAAATGCAATTCAATGTGGAAGTAATCCAAGTATTCAGAATACGTTACTCAGATTGAGTAACGTAACGGAATAAGTTACAAATGACATTTTTGGGCATGTATTCTGTATTCTGTAACGAAATACGTTTTGAAAGTATCCTTCCCAACACTGGTTACTAGGGACTTTAAGCAACAGCTGCTGATGGAACGGCAACGGCAACGGCAGCCGGAAGTAAGCGTTAACTGCCGTAGCTAAAGAGCGCAAAAATCACTAAGCAACAGTAAAGAGGACGGCGTAGGGGTAATTTAATCATCAAACAAAATACAAAAAAAGGAAGTGATTTTTGAGCAAGAGAAGGGTTGCTTTTGGCATTTAATGATATACAGAAACGATTACAATGCCACATAACCTAAAACATAACATTAACTTTCTTAATCTGTCATGTAGTAACGACTACGGCAAATCAGCTGTTCTCCCGTAGTAGACGGTTACAGTAGAACGTCGCGAGGTAGCAGTTAATTTCGCGCGTGCGCAATAGAACGACAGAATGCCATTGCCGTTCCACCAGAGGCCGTTGCTTAAAGTCCCTACTGTCTGAGCAAGCGGTGGTGGGGGACTTTGAGAGAACTGAGCTGAAGCTTGCCGTTGACACTGTATGTGCAGGCCCGGGGCGAGTGGAAAGATTGCTTTCTCTGTATAGCATTTAGTACTCTGCGTTGTGCGGGCAGCATCCCCAGTCCAAATCCGGATCATGGCAGTCTTTTCGTGTAGGTGAAGACGTCGCTGAACTCCTTTTTGCCAACACAATATTTTTGCCGGGTTGATCCTCTGCTGCTCACATTGATCCACATTGATAGCTGGCCCCGGTGTTCTCTGATGCTCAAATCCAGAAATGAAAATAGCATGTGACTCACTGGCGGGAGTAGTCGTGGCCGAGAGGTTAAGGCGATGGACTCGAAATCCATTGGGGTCTCCCCGCGCAGGTTCGAACCCTGCCGACTACGTGGCTCCTTGTCTATTTGCGACAGGAATTGTGACATCCAGGAGCTTTGTACGAGCTGCTTTTTTTTCTCTAACACAGAAAATTGGGCAACCCACATCTCTGTTCAAGCCTGAAGTGAGCAGGTTTTTGTGTAGGTGAAGACGTCGTTAGTTTATAAATAAGTGTTGGCACACCTGTCCGAGTGGTGCTACAAATTCTTCTAAAATCTGATTTTATTTCGGGCATGTTAAATTAGCGTTCGACAAACGCGAACAAACTTTTAGTTATTTATGTACACTCACAATAACAATTAAATGTTGTGCTTTTGTAAAATAAAGAAAACAAACAGGGTGCGCTTTCTGCCGTCTCGGTCTCCGTCACAGAAATTAACCAAAACTCTATGGCAGGGGTCGGCAACCTAACCCCTCATTTACACTGCACACGTCTGCGGCGCATTACGGCTCCGACAAGGTTTTATTCCGTCCACCACACGGTGCCAACTCACACCAGGAGCATTTCAGAAGCGAAGCGACTGGATGCGTGAGACCACGTGATTTGCCTGTCCGACGTGGTTTTTCTTGATTTTGGGGGTTTCTACCTTACAGTCTATGCTTTCTACCAAGGATATATTGGTGTGCAATACAATTGGGAGTCTGCACATGGTGTTTATTTTGAAATTGACAGTGTTTTTTAACTTTTATTTTGTATTTCCGGTGCGACTTGGACGCGCGTCCGTCAAAAATAGACTAGGCGCCTATATTTAGCGAAGCGGCGCGGAGAGCCGTTTCTGGGAAGCTTCTGAAACGCGCCGCGTCGCGGCCGGTGTAAACACAAGCATTGACTAGAATGGGCGCGATCAGCTCCGGTAGCCGTGTCGCAGCCGTAATGCGCCGCAGATGTGTGCAGTGTAAATGAGGGGTAAGGCACGCGTGCCCGCTGGCACACAAGCAACACATGCGAGAGAAGTGTATGTATTTCATTCAGATAAAGTAGTCTACCTGCACACAGATCTACATTTTGATGTAATAATTCCTCATAGTAAAAAAAGCGTATTTTATTAAGTTAGGAGTAGAGATGCACCGATTGATCCGCTGGTGACCGGAATTGGCCGATTTTCACGTGATCGGCCATGACCGGCGACCGGCCGGTCATGGCTGACATATGCCGATTTTATGCCGGTCAAATGCACTCGGGCTCCCCATGATTAACATCGCGCAACATCAGCATCACACGTGCACGTGTAATATTTTTTTTTCGCCGTGCATGTTAATCAATGAGTGCATTCACACCGCGAGCAGGAGCAGCGCGTGAGCGCCCCACAGGAGCAATGAAGCGAGTCTATTTTGTCTGCGCTGCTCACGCTCAATTAAAGTGAAAGCACACTTTTGATGAACAAAATAAATATGATTTCAAACAAAAGTGCCCAAAATGCACAGAATGTGCATGTCTAGTGTGTTTTAACAAGAACTGGATTAGGTTATGTCAGAAAAGAAAATGAAGACTCAAAAATATTTATATAAAATGTACCCATTTAAACTTGTTTTTATTATTCAGTTTGATATGGTATTTTATGAAAAAAATATATATATAGAAAAAAATAATATTTGTGTGGGCTGTAAAGTGGTTAGAAAAAATGACATCGGAATCGGCTAAAATCGGTATCGGCAGGTCAAACTCAATGGGAAATCGGAATCGGCCTAGAAAATTGTAATCGGTGCATCTCTAGTTAGGAGTTATAAATACTATTAAATTGTCTATCTAAATCTAAAACAAATTTCAAGAGAAATATTTAAATTTCTGTACTATTTCTGTGTAAGCCATTATGAAAATGTAAAATGTTTGTGTATTTATATGAGTGTGTGCGTTGTTGTGGAAAAAATTTTATCTTTTCTTTGTATTTTATTTTCAATGATTTAGCAAATGAATGCCATGCGTTCTTTGGATGTATTTTGAGTTTCTTTTATGATGCTGATACAGCTGGAAGGTGTGTGTGAGACTTCAGAGGTGAGAAGACCCCCGGGCTGGGGAGGGTTCAAGTGGGGGTCCCTTTTGTTATTTTGATTAGTGGGGGCTGTAAGAGATAGCCTTTGAATAGAACACTATAAAGTAGCTGGTCAACCTCTGCTCTGGGTCTCACTCTGCCTGCAGCTGGACTGTGGGTAGACTGGGAACATTTCTTGCAAGAAATAAATATCTTTTAAGGACAATTTGAATCCTGATGTCTCTTATGCCTGATGCTGTTTTGTTAGTTATTGTTTTTGCCACAACAATTGGTGTCAGAAGTCGGACTCCATGAGGTTTCTTCTGGTCCTGAGAAAGCGAATTGACGGACTGATCACCCTAAAGCACAAAAGGCTTTAGTCTTACCTCGCCGAATTGAGAGAGAAGAGCCAAAACTGCTATCAGGGCCAGGAGGAACCCACTGGAATCAGAAAGAACTCGGTGGCAGTAAAAGCATCTCGGGTAAGAGACAGTAAAATTATTTTAATTTGTGTGGTGTAATTTGATATAACTGTGGGTGAACCATAGTGGCTGGAACTATCTCTTTGGTACGGGCAGAGAAGGTTTTCGAGGGGGAGATTGTCAAATCAAGTCAAGTCAAGTATATTTGTATAGCGCTTTTCATAATACAGATTGTATCAAAGCAGCTTCACAAACACAAAAGTCAAGTCAAATTTTATGCCGAAAACTAGCTCGTAAACGTGGACGGAAGAGCCACACGGACGGAAGAGCCACACCTGATTAATTAGTTTTACTCAAAATCTCTGTAACCTGAGGAAGTCTTGTAAAAGTGGACGGAAGAGCCACACCTGATTAATTAGGTGAACCAGAATTAATCGAGCGCTAGAAAGTGCTCACGGAAAGATTGAGTAGACCGTAATTACAGGAAGCATATTTGCTAAACCTTGCCGATTTGAGGTGACAAAATCGGATCTGTTGAAGACGTTTAACAGATTATTAGACGCGCGTCGAAGGAAAATCCAGGAGAGATAGAAATCAGCCAATATGGGGTCATCTCAAAGCAAGCTTGAACAAAATTTTATAGGCTACACCAGTTTTTCTGTAAAATGGGGAAAAATTACAGCCAGAAATGCATGCAAGAAATTGGGAAACGGAAAATTGTTAAACAAAGGGTTGTTGTAGTTTTGTTCATGAGTGTAAAACTGTGAACAGACAGTAGTTTGTTGAACTGAAGAAGATAGAAGAAAACGAAAATAAATGCAGAAAGGATTAGCATTTAGGGAAAGATAGAATGTTTTTAGAACGTTTTTCTTGATAGAATTTACAAACAGTGAATTGTTGAATGGAAAAGAAGCAGATAAAAAGAGAACAGAGTTCGATGCAGAAAGAACTGGCATGTACTGTAAGAGATAGAATTCATGGAACTATTTATGAACGCCTGTTAAGGTAAATTAAGTTGAAATGGTATGAAAAGTGAGTTTTAGATAAAAATAAGGCATTGAGTATGATTAACAGGGATTAACATGATATAAAGATAAGGAATGTTTATTAAGTAAAACGATTGTCTTTTGAACCTAAAGGGTCCAGCTATGCTGGGAGTACAGCAACAGCGCTTGCTTGTTCAAACCAGCTTCTGGATGTTAAATGTATACGTGTTTTGTAATCAGTGTTGTTGATGATAATATCAAATTAGAAAATGTCCAAAGATTGGATATTTTGTTGATATTAAGCCATTTAAGGAAATATATTGTTTTATAAAGGAAATTATGGGTTGGAGATAATTTCCCTAGACACGTGTGACTAAAGTTAATCAGAAACTTTGTGAAACCCATTTAGAATATTTAGATTTTCCGTGTCGCTTATGAAAATTAATGTTCTGCCAATAATAATGATGTGAATGTGCTTTATTGTATTAATGTTATGAAAACAAGGGTATTTAAGAATAGATTGCCATATTTTTGTAACAAGAGTTGAAGGTGCAAGCGGCTAGGATAGCTGTCTGTGTAATTTAGAGACTGAGAAGATTTAGAGAATCTTGTGGTTTCTGTGAAACAGTAGAATAAGTGGGACTGAATAATTGTAATACAATCTTGTGATTTAAGTTGAATCTGCAAACTAACCATTTGATAGAAGAATAAGCTTTTAAAACCAGTGTTTATGAAATTAATGACACGTTGAAGTTTTAATACTGTATTGTTGGATTACAAATTTATTAAATGTTTAATTTAGTTTGCAACATACAGTATAACAGTAAAAGTTGAGTACATTGAAGTTAGCATTTTAAGGTTAGGTTAGGATAATGGTATCAACAGTTTCTGCCAGGCTGTTTTCTCTATTATAATTCACCCTATTGTCGTTAATGGCTCGAGCCAGTAGCCCCAAGACACACCTTTTGTCTTTAATGGCTCTTCGAGTCCCAGTATCACTCAGACTGATGGGATTAGCACACGAATGATTCGTCTATGCAATTTGCAATGCAATAGACTGTTATGCTGACTGAATTAGGATAGGCCAGACATTCAGTCTAGGGTGGTAACTGAACAGTCCTGATAAATAGTGAGATAAAAGAGAGCAAATGCTGTAAGCAGCTGCAGAGATTTGCAGATGATGTTTTGTAAAAGTTTGATTGTGATTGGAAAGATAAACAATAACTTAACTGGCTCCAAACAAAGAAAGTGCCAAAATGACACAAATTTAGAGAAAAGTCTGTGTTAATATGGGTTAGAAAGTAGATCAATGTTAATATGATGAAGATTGTTTCAGCTATTGAAATTGAATTTGCAACTGGGACTGTAAAAGAAAAGACAGAGAACTGCTTATCAATGGCTCTGTTTGCATTTCCTGAATACAACACAATGTTTCAGAAGTGCAAAATAGGGTGAAGCTGTTAGAAAGATAAAAGGCAGAATAACAGAGAGTGTTTTATTGCAGTCAGCTGGGTCATTCAGTGACTGTATGCGCACTGAATGACTGTAAAAGTAAATGAGGGAGAAATAAAGTTGATAGTTGGAACTTTTGAAAGTTGTAAGAAGATTGAAAGATTTAAGTGTAAGGAATTCCTTTTGAAAGGAAAGAACTATAACAAGTACCGGTTGACGTAAAATTACGGATAAGACTAAATGAGTTGCAAAATATTTTAAAAGTACCGGTCACTAAAAGGATGATTGTGTCTTGAATGAAACGCTTTGATAAGGTTTTAGATGGTATGGAGAGACAAATCTAATGAATGATTTATAATGATAATCAAAAAAATTATCACAAGCAGGGAGCGCAGCCTCAAAAGTTGAATCATAGAAGCAGATTGATAAACTCCTAGAGAAAACATTGAAGTCAGGTATTAAATTATGGCAATTGAAAACCTGACAACTAAAATTGAAATGAAATTTTCAACGTTATTAAGACCTAGAATAATTCTTATTATTTCTTTAAGATAAAATAAACAGAAGCAGTGTTACAGGATTAACAGTTGCTAAATGTAAAATGTGTAAAAGGCATTTGATTAAACAAAGGCTTGTTAATGTTGATTTTAAAAGATAAGATTGTGATTTGGCCAAATCAGGTTTGCTTATCTGAATCTGGCATGTGCTGTGACTGAAACTGCCACAGTTTCAGTGCAACAGAGACTCATTCTGAGTGGATATTATGTCTAAATTACAATACATGTAATTCATGGAAAAGATGACTTAAGATGGGCTACAGTTGAAAAAGATGGTAGATAAAGTCTGAAGTTAAAAGTTTATGAGAATGCAGTGTACCAGTCCTGAATGCCTCAAGAGTCTCTCTCTCATTCAATATCAGCTGAAAGCTGTTGTCTGAGCCTGTGTAAAGCACAGTGTTTCAGTTGAAAATCATAGACACAGAGATGTTAAAGGAAATCGTTGCCATTCAAAGGGCAATTTGTACTAAATGTTCTAGAAGTAAAACTGAATGACTTTAAAGAAGTCTTTAAAATAATACTGTTTAGGACTTGTTTATTTTAGGACCAGAGACTTTTAGCTCTCATTTTAGCTTCCACCATAAAACAGGGCCGATGGCTCCGGCTACAGACGTAGATGTACACTGAATGTACGATTGTGATCTAAATTCACTGACTATAATCTAAGCAGCTAGGTTGCTACCTTTAAGATGATTAATGAATTTTAAGTAGGGCTGCACGATAATGGTTAAAATTATAATCACGATTATTTTGCTCAAAATTATAATCGCGATAATTAATCACGATTATTCTCATTTGAGAAACTACAGAGAAAGAGAAGAGACAGTTAACGGTTTTGCACGAGTATTTGCGCAAAATCCGCGCAGATTTGGTTTACACGAATTTCCCCAGCAAAATCAGTAAACATAATAACATGCCAAATTGGCCAGTGATTTGACAGCGATGTTAATTTCAAACCATCAGCATCAGACTTCATTTAACCAACTACAACTTCCTCAGACAGCAAGTCAATACAAATGGCATGATTTAACGTTAGATGAGCGCTTTGTGATGCGTCTTCACATTAGATCTTCTAAGCGACACATTTCGGTTGAAAATGAGACAACGTACAGATCCAGATCGCTCAGCAAATTCGTACTGCAAAGAAAAATAGTCTACTTGTTGATACACACTGAAAACGGTCAGTGGCTGTCGTTTTCAACTGATTCACATCATGAAAACTGGTAAAAACTTAAACTTCAAAAAATAGAACAGCGAAACTCATTTAGAAACATATTTAGTCACACAACCGGCACAAGTGGCTTGTGAAGAAACAGACTGGCTGTGTAACAATTTCATGCAAACTGAATATCGCTGTGGAGATCTGTGCTTTTTCCGCAGTGTAAAGCGCGCGCGCAGGGTTGCCAGATTGCACCGAGTAAGTAAAACACGGGGCATAAAATGTAAGATAAAAGCTCTGTTTGGGTAATTTGGGAGATTTAAGATGTTCAGATCTGGCAACCACAAACATCAGTGCTAGTGGGGACTTGTTTACAATGCAAGATAATGCAAAAGTCTAATAAAAAAGCGTTTTCAGGATAAAAAACGAGCGGGCAAATATCGCGACGATTTTTTAAAATTAATCGAGAGAGGCAGATATCGTTATCGCGATTAAAATACCATAAATCGTGCAGCCCTAATTTTAAGTGATTAAATACTGTTGTTATTAATCTGTCTCCCTATGTTTAACACTAGTAGGTAGTCCGAATGGCTCTGATGACTCTTGAATGCACCTTTTCCTAAGCTCCAGAAAACAACAGATTATGTTGAAGAAAACGGTCACAGATTCTGTGATGGGAAAGAGTGGTAACCAAGTGTGTACGAAGTGATTACCCCAGAGACGGGTAAGACCTTTTTGGCCAAAAGGGCAACCTAAGACAGGGGAAGTCACGCCACAAACACTGGGCATCTCCTGATGGAGGTGTTTTTATGTGAGATGGGTATGAGAGTGGCGCTGAATGACTGGCAGAGGCCACCAGCATCAGCAGATCATTGAGAGGGGAGATGAGCTGTGAGAAGTTCAGTCTGCCCCAGAAAATGTGAGTCCCTCTATGCACTCACGAGAAAACCGCGTTGATTATATGGCTTGTTTTTCATCGTGACAAGTGTCTACAACTATGCCAGGGGACAACACCCTGAAGAAAAGACAATTATAGCTTAAGAGCTGATCTGAATGGGCATTCAAGAGCCAGCAGAGACCATTGAACTAATAATTATCTGTTGTGGAGACCGTAACAAAAAACTTCTGTAATGTTAGTTGCCTGATGGGCAAGGGAAAAAAAATGCAGAGATTGTGTTGATGTTGAACTAATGTGTCAATTCTGACTCCTGCAGATCATTAGACATGACAAAGGACCATTATAAGATATGGTGGTGGCTAAAGATGAGAACAGCTTGTGATGAGTCAAGAGAATTTTCTGGAAAACAAAGGTTAGGTAAATTGGGTATTTAAACTAAAGATAACCTTAGAAAAGATCATAGCATAATGTATTTTAGATTGTTGTAATGGTTCTAATTTGAGTCAAACATTTGTATTTTGACATGTGTGAACTATTAAGGATTGACTATGACTATGATTATTTTAGTTACAGTCCTAGGAGGCTGTTGAAAAGATTATTCGCTTATAGTGAGAGAGAAAGAGACTGCATGAGTGGAGGAAGGGATGGTACTCTGTCTGTCTTTCTGTTATCAGTCAGCCAAAGAAAGCTGAAGCAAAGTAATAATTATGTACCAAAACAATCCAGCTGACTTTTCTAAAATCAAATGAATAATGAACAGACATGCTTTGAAATTGGTTAATAGGCCATAAAACATTAGATAAAAGATACAGGAAAAGGTTAGAATGTCACTTAGAATTTAAATCTTTTTAGATAAAAGATATTAATAAGAAATATGAGCGGTTCATAGTCAGGGAAGAGTGTGAGTGTGAATTCATGTTTTGTACAGTATGTGTTAGTTTAGGACAACTATTCTGTCTGAATAGTGTGTATACATGTGTCATTAACCTCTGGAAAGAGTGTTTTAGCATTATAGATGGGTTAAGTAAGCTGAGGATTGTGAGTCAATCTGATGAGAAGACAACACAGAACATAGGACAAGCTTTAAGTTGATTGATCATCGAGCTCTGTCTGTTAGATATTACTTTGGTAATTTATGATGTACAGTAAATTTGATTTACTTTCTGGACAGGTTTAAGTATTGATGTGTAAATTAGAATTGTGAAGTCGTAGATAGCCGTCAGTCATGTGTTGAGAAAAAAGTTATAAATTTGACAGCAACAAACACGTACAGTAGGCTAAGTAAATATCAGATTATCCAGAGAGCCCTTAACAGTTATGTATTGTAAAAAGGGGAAGATTGTTATTCGACTGACGTTGACGAAGTGTACTGACGTTGACAAAGTGTACACGACCTGACCTGACCAATTGATGACCTGGAGAATGTTCGTAGATGACAGTTGATTAAGAGACCAAACAATAGGCCTGAAAATCAAGAAACGCTGTGAGACTAGGGGCCGTTGCCTTAAAAAAACAATTTGATAAGAAGATGAAATTGTGGCTTTAAGTAATATTTTTATTTCAGAGGCAGAGAAAGATGGGAAATTTGGCTGAAGGACAACGTTTGGGTTAGCAAACTTTATCCAAACAAATGTTACCAAATAAATATGAACTAATATTGCAGTTTTCCTTTAGCTCAAACATTAGAGTTTGGCACCTGTAACGCCAAGATCATGGGTTTGATTTCCGAGGGAAAGCAAGAACTAATAAGAATGTAAATGTGTACCTTGAAATGTGGGTCGCTTTGGATAAAAGCGTCTGATAAAAGCAAGAGAATTGTATTATGATGCACGAGATGGGTCGTGCATCAAGAGGAGGATGATAACAGTTGCCAAATATGGTTTACTAAGGGGTTCAGATTTGCTAAAAGCAACCGCGCAGGTGGGATCTGTCTGTAAGTGTGCAAATAACAAAGATTGTTTCAACAGGAAACGCCAGGGCAGATGTGGCAACAAAGGCCACGGCATGACAGCCGACAAAATCAGGGCAGAATGTGCCCAATAAAATAATGGCTACGGCTAAACATCCTAGCCTGGGCTATTATTGTGGCAGAAAGAAACAGTGCCTAACCTTGCGCAGCGCTTAACTTAAAATTTTAATTTTGCAGGATGTCAGGATGGATTGAATCAAACAGAACTGATTCTGTATTGTTTTGTTAACATGAGCAATGTGGGTTGAGTGTTTTTTTCAGGGGAAAAGGACCCTGAGTGCTATTCAATGAGCAAGAAATTATCAGATGATATGTTTCAGGTTGAAAATTCCACAGGTCACAACCAAAAGGGACGACAAGACAAGCGGTCACTAACAAAATCACTTAAGGTCTGCTTTCACAGGTGACAGCAGACAGTAAATGACTCATTCCAGTGGGGGTGCGATCGTGATTTAAGGGAAAATCTTGTAAGGATTTGAAAATGATTGAAGAGTGTTAGACCTGAGTCCAAGCATCTCACCTTAAACTACAAAACCAACGTCAGCAACCCCACACGCCAACGCAAAGAATAAAGTGGGGGGGATCAATGATATGTGCTAGAAACATATCTCCCCTGCCTACGGTGGAAAATCCTCTCTACGGCATGCAAAGTGTCATATTGGTGAAAACGGAACATCCATGGGGCAACGAGATGATCAACATATCTGGAGAAAATGTTGACCAATTAATGGTTGAAGAAAAGTTTTGTGATTTTATTTGATTGAATCAAATTAGGGCTTAGTATTGATATAAATCTAATAATTTGACTTGTGCAAAGAAAAATGTGTTTTCAGGTAGAAGATCTATTAATTAATGTGAAGTATGGTGATAAGAAAAAAGACGGTATGTAATGGAAAAGTCAGGGATAATTTCAAACAACGAATGATCAAATTATAAAACTTTTCTGGTTAGATTTTATTAAATAGATTTTAATTAAATATAGCTTTAGAAGTAAAACCATTTCCTGACAAAATATTGTGATTAATTGAAAAAGGCTGAATACATAGTGTTATGATTGTATGTGTTATTCTGATAATTTTCTTATCAATGGGTACGGTCTATCCTAAGGGTGAACAAAATTATGCAGATCGTACGAGTAACAGAAGTTGAAATTATAATCATTTATGTTTTTTTCGGTATTATAATATCCTTTATTCTTACTATACTTTAAGTTATACTGGAGTGCCTGAGGGTCCGATTTATCGGGAATGCGGTAGCAGTGCTTATCCATTTAGCCCGGCTTCAGATAAAATGTTTACTTGCTTGCTGCTAAATTTTTTTTTTTATTATTTTTATTATTTCTTTCAAGGTTCGAGTAGAGTGATCAGGTATATGAAAATCAGATATGAAAGGTAACTGTGATGTAAAGACTTGAAACAACTCTTATCATTTATGGGTTTGATGCAGAATTAGAAACAATCGTTTTTTTTAATTTTGAAAAAAAAAAAATATATATATATTTTTTTAAAGTTGTTATGACCAAACCTAATGTTAATGAAACCAAATTGTTTATCAGAGAATGATAAAGAGGAGGAATTGTTGTGGAAAAAATTTTATCTTTTCTTTGTATTTTATTTTCAATGATTTAGCAAATGAATGCCATGCGTTCTTTGGATGTATTTTGAGTTTCTTTTATGATGCTGATACAGCTGGAAGGTGTGTGTGAGACTTCAGAGGTGAGAAGACCCCCGGGCTGGGGAGGGTTCAAGTGGGGGTCCCTTTTGTTATTTTGTTTAGTGGGGGCTGTAAGAGATAGCCTTTGAATAGAACACTATAAAGTAGCTGGTCAACCTCTGCTCTGGGTCTCACTCTGCCTGCAGCTGGACTGTGGGTAGACTGGGAACATTTCTTGCAAGAAATAAATATCTTTTAAGGACAATTTGAATCCTGATGTCTCTTATGCCTGATGCTGTTTTGTTAGTTATTGTTTTTGCCACAACAGCGTGTATGTATATATATATATATATATATATATATATATATATATAGGCTATGTGTGTGTTGTGGCACAGTGATGAACTCGGAAACTTAAAAATGGCACTTTATGACAAAAAGGTTGCTGACCCCTGCTCTATAGGCTACTTGCCTCGGTCACGATAAGAAATATGTCTATAGAAAGCTTTGAGTGAACAAATATTATCTGATTATGCAATCCATATGAAACCATCCAATATTAAATTGGCTATGATATAACCGTGGCTGTGTATTCCCCTATATTCACTACAGTGGCTGGAAACATTGTTTTCATTCATAATTACTTGCATGGATTCAAATCAATCAGCAATTGAAAAATTCAGATTCAAATAATAGACATGCCCGTGTTTCTTGATGATCAATGCAGATTTATGCCAGTCTCCAGTAGAGATCCATTTCCTGGAGAGTTTAGGTGTAGGAGTTTAGTCATAATTACAACTTGTAACTTGTGGTAGAACTCCGACTTGTACCACGTGATCGCTGTACCACCTGACCACTGCAGATTAATTTGCCGTTGATAGTGTTGCCATAAAAACAATCAATCATCTCCTAATTACGGTCATTATTACGACATCCAACCCTAATCAAACACACCTGAACAAGCTAATCAAGGTCTTCAAGATTAGGCTATATTAGAAAGCTACAGGCAAATGATTTTCATTAGGGTTGGAGTTACCCAGACCCCCAATTGGATCTTTAAAAACGCATTTTCAAAAAGTGTTTTAAACTCTTCTGATAGCGTTTGGTTTGGGACTCAGCTGATATTTTGATGCAGCAACAGGGATTTTTCTTTGTAGTTTTGTGGTCCTTGCTGTCCGCCCCTCCTGACTCACTAATTCAGTGCATCTTCCAGCAGAGTTGATTTTGAGATTTTTGCAGGTTGAGAGGATGACAGCTCAAGTGTACTGCTCGTTTAGTGCTGTTTTATTGTGTCTGTCTGCTTGTTTGAGCGCAACAGATGCTGGAGTCCTAGGTGAGAAGTTCTTTTAGCTTTATTACGCAGCCTGAAGAAGTGCATAAATAAAGTGCCTTACAAAATTTGATTTCAGACACATCTGCTTACAAAAATACAGTACAGACGTCAAGTGGAAGTTCATCTTTGAATGTTGGTTTAGTTTTAATAATAAGCAAAGTGTAAATATGCAAACTGTCATAAGTTTATGCATTGTACAAGTAACCCATATAATCACTAATAGGCATTTTTGTTTACTGTTAAACACGAACATTAGTGTTATAATATGGCTGCAAAATTGTTACCGGACTGTATCAATCCTGAGTTTAAACTTTTGCTTAAGGTTTTTTTGTTTTAAGAAATGCATAAGCCTACAATATAACGTGGGGAGCTAATTATAACCGATAACTCTGCATTTTACATATATAGTGGGTTTCTATATTTGTTTTGTTTTCTGTTGAGTAGCTTATTAAAATGCTTAAAAGGAAATGAGGGTGGTCATTGCCAACCGCCATTAAAAGAAAGAGGGTGGTCATGGGGATGGCATCATTTTTGAAGATGTACACCAGTAAATTTGTATACAACATATTAACTGATGTCCATGCTTTCTATCAGCATTTCACTATTATTCACTCTACTACAGTGGGGTAGGTTGTATCTGCACTCAGTCTTTGAAACCGATTGATGCAGTTTAGTGAAAAATGGTAGATTTCTAAGCTACTTGAATTGAAGCAGATAAATGTGTGAATATTATAAAGTGAGGCTGAAGCAAACTATTACAGCACTTCCTGGTCTCCCCTAATGATCCTCTTGAATCCTCTTCTGTAGTGCCTGGTCAGTGTCCGGCGACGCTGACGGTCGTGCCCTCCCGACGAGGATGCACTTCTGATAGAGACTGCTCTGGAGGACACAAATGCTGTCAATTTCCCTGTGGGTCCGCGTGTGTGCCACCTGTTTTCAGTGAGTTTTAATTGATGCATGCTATACGTCTTCCAGAAAAAACCCTGAAAAAATGTTTTCACTCAGGAATTGCTAGTAAGTTTCACAAATAACTGCAAAGAAACCGCAAGTAACACATTGAACTAAACGTGAAACTATGAAGTAGATGGACTGAATATTCCGGTAAATCCTCCTACGAATTTTTTTATTTATTTTTTTTTTTTTTCATACAGCGTATGAGACATTCAGTATTCAGTGATGTGGTTTCTCTGTCATGTGTCTCTATAACAGCAAAGCCAGGGGAGTGTCCAAGTACAAATTTTGGAGCAGGAATGTGTGCAGAGTTGTGTTCCTATGACAGTGACTGTCCGAACAATGAGAAATGCTGCTGCAATGGATGTGGACATCAGTGTATGGATCCATTTGCAGGTATTTGTTGTTATATTAATGTTTGGGTCAGCTTCCTCATTTCAGTTTGTCTTGTTTTATAATTAATCGTTCTCAATGTAAAAATTATTTAGCCAATAGCACGGTTTAAAGTACAGGATGGCTTTACAAAATTAATACGAAAAATTATTAATACGATCATGATTAATAATTAAGAGGAGTAAAACTTGGTATTTGGGTTTTGTGCTGTATCTGAGACTGAATGCCTCTAAACAGACTGACTAAAGTTGACTATCTGGATCCATCCAGGGAAGCCTGCAGCCGAACCCCGGAAGCCTCCAGGGAAGCCTGCAGCCGAACCACCAGGAAAGCCTCCAGGAAAGCCTGCAGCCGAACCACCAGGAAAGCCTCCAGGGAAGCCTGCAGCCGAACCACCAGGAAAGCCTCCAGGGAAGCCTGCAGCCGAACCACCAGGAAAGCCTCCAGGAAAGCCTGCAGCCGAACCACCAGGAAAGCCTCCAGGGAAGCCTGCAGCCGAACCACCAGGGAAGCCTGCAGCCGAACCACCAGGAAAGCCTCCAGGAAAGCCTGCAGCCGAACCTCCAGAGCCTTCTAACGAACTACCGGAGCTTTCTACAGAACTGCCTGAGCCTTCTGCTGAACTGCCTGAGCTGGAGCCTTCTACCGAACCTCCAGAGCCTTCAGACGAACTGCCAGTGACGCTTGCAGCCGAACCCCCGAAGCCTCCAGGAAAGCCTGCAGCCGAACCACCAGGAAAGCCTCCAGGAAAGCCTGCAGCCGAACCACCAGGAAAGCCTCCAGGAAAGCCTGCAGCCGAACCACCAGGAAAGCCTCCAGGAAAGCCTGCAGCCGAACCACCAGGAAAACCTCCAGGAAAGCCTGCAGCCGAACCACCAGGAAAGCCTCCAGGAAAGCCTGCAGCCGAACCACCAGGAAAGCCACCAGGAAAGCCTCCAGGGAAGCCTGCAGCCGAACCACCAGGAAAGCCTCCAGGGAAGCCTGCAGCTGAACCTCCAGGAAAGCCTGCAGCCGAACCTCCAGAGCCTTCTAACGAACTACCGGAGCCTTCTACAGAACTGCCTGAGCTGGAGCCTTCTACAGAACCTCCGGAGCCTTCAGACGAACTGCCAGTGACGCCTGCAGCCAAACCCCCGAAGCCTCCAATGAAGCCTGCAGCCGAACCCCCGAAGCCTCCGGTGAAGCCTGCAGCTGAATCCCCGAAGCCTCCTGTGAAGCCTGCAGCCGAACCCCCGAAGCCTCCAGGAAAGCCTGCAGCCAAACCACCAGGAAAGCCTGCAGCCGAACCTCCAAAGCCTCCAGGAAAGCCTGCAGCCGAACCACCAGGAAAGCCTCCAGGAAAGCCTGCAGCCGAACCGCCAACTTACCCTTATGGGCAATGTCCTGGCCATAAGTAATGTGGCTGTGCATGCAGTTAACTGTGCTGATTTAACCATTGGATGTATGGTGTGTTTTCCCTGTTTATCACCAAATAAATCTCACACTTGTAAGACCATTTTCCTCTCTTTTTTTTTTTAAGTGGGAAAACAAGGAATTTGATTTTGTATTCCAGTGTTAGTTTGGCTGTTCTCTCTCATAATGGCTCATTGGAATCAATGCATGAAATCCCACCCTCCAAAGCCTCGCCGCCTTCAAAACGCTTGAACACACAGCAGAGTCTGTAAAGTGTCACAAGATGAAAGACTGCACTAAATTGCCTCATGTCTACAATGCATAATATTACAGTGATAATGAATGTAAACAACTTGCAGTGCTCTAGTTGTACCACCTGACTGATGCAGATTCATTTCGCTGTTGACATGGAAACGTCTGAATCAAAATGCCATGATTGGATGAAGAATTCTATTATTGATTGCTATAGGATGTGAAGTTTCAACCAGTATTGCCTATTGACTAATAGTCTTCTGCATTCTGAAGCATTTTAGTGAAATTGTGTCTTCTAGTGGTCATTTTAGGAAGTTGCAACTTCAAGCCTATTAACAGATGATCCCTTTAGTTACCTGCGACCAAATGAGTTCTGAATGCCTGTAATGCCGAGTTCACACTGCACAATTTTCAGAGTAGTCGGGTCACTGTTCTTTTCACACCGCACGACTATCTGGGGTAACGTTCAGTTGCTGCTGTGTGCACACTGCACCGATGACAGTTTCACACTGGAGTGGCTCAGTGGTTCATGTAGGTTGTCTACAAACCGGAAGGTTGGTGGTTCAATCCCCGGTTCCACCTGTCGAGGTGTCCATGAGCAAGACACCTAACCCCAGCTGCTCCTGACGAGCTGGATGGCGCCTTGCATGGCTGATACCGCCGTCGGTGTATGAATGGGTAAATGTGAGGCAATATGTAAAGCGTAGATGGCCAAGCCATAATGCCAGAATAAAGAGATGTCAAAGGTTCGTCCATTGACTACAATAAAGCATGAATGGGCCAGTTCTCCTCACCAGACATTAGTCATAGACTGTAAATGGGCAATAACATATTTGATTAGCATCTTATCAGCCTTCTCTAAAAAACTCCCCTGACATCATCTTAGAAAATGTATATACAATTCATAGATTTAGAGATATCATCCTCAGATTTGAAATGAAGCATGACCACACCAGTGGCTACACTGTGGTTGTGGTTATAAGTTGTTATACTGCATTCACATAATATGTTTATACATTTAATACATACACTCTTAATATATATTTTTTGTTTTTATGTTTCAGCTTTTATATCTCAATATTAATAAAAGTCTGATTAATTCTGAGTCTTGAACTGTAAACTGTCAAGAGTTGGCTTTCTAAATATATGTTGGTTATGTGTCTATTCAGAATGACTTTTTATTTTGGGTATGTAATGTATGCCCCACTTGCCAAAATTGGGTCTGTCTGGTAAGGGGTTAATGCCACAAACTTTAAGCTGAGGATAACATAACTCTAAGGCTAGCTCAGTCGGTAGAGCATCAGACTTTTAATCTGAGGGTTCAGGGTTCAAGTCCCTGCTTGGGTCTTGAAATCCATTGGGGTCTCCCCGTTCAGGTTCGAACCCTGCCGACTACGTGGCTCTTTGTCTGTTTCCGGCAGGAACTGTAACATCCAGGATCTTTGTACGAGCTGCATTTTTTTCCTCTAACATGGAAAACTGGGCAACCCACATCTCTTTTCAAGCCTGAAGTGAGCAGGTTTTTGTGTAGGTGAAGACATCGTTGAACTCCTTTTTGCCAACACAATATGTTAGCTGAGTGCATCCTCTGCTGCTCACATCCACATTGATGGTTGGCCCTGGTGTCCTCTGCTGCTCACTTCCAGAAAAGAAAATAGCATGTGACTCATTACCACTATCACTGATTCACTTTCAAGAGTAGTCGTGACCGAGAAGTTAAGGCGATGGCCTTGAAAACCATTGGGGTCTCCCCGCGCAGGTTCCAACCCTGCTGACTACGTGGCTCCTTGTCATTTTGTCTGATTGCGACAGGAGTTGTGACATCCAGGATCTTTGTACAAGCTGCTTTTTTTTCTAACAAGGAAATTGGGCTCTTTTCAAGCCTGAAGTGGGCATCGTTTCAAAAGGCCCAGATCATCACTCTTTCAATGTCAGTGTTCCTAGCTTTGGAAGGAGCAACCTATCTCTCTCGTCCCTTTATAAATTGTGGTCTTCATCCTTTAATGCCACAAACTTTAAGCTGACAAAGCATGAACACTTTAAGGAGAAAGTGCTGTTATATCCCAAGGGTGGCTGTTCCCTGGCAAAAGCCCGGTTAGCTCCAATGGTAGAGCATCATACTTTTAATCTGAGGGTCCAGGGTTCAAGTCCCTGTTCGGGTGAAGGTTTGTTGCAGACCTCCCCTAATCTCTTGCTGTGCTCTTCCCAACCTTTGAGGGAGATGGTCTTCCTCTTCAAGATAAGATGTAATGCTTGGTTACTAGCAGTGTTGGGGAGTAACGGAATACATGTACCGGCGTTACGTATTCAGAATACAAATTATGAGTAACTGTATTCCGTTACAGTTACAATTTAAATAGTTGGTATTTAGAATACAGTTACATCGTTGAAATCAATTTATTACATGACGATACTTCTCTGTTTCACGAGTTTATTCACTCTCTAAATAAATTAAGGCAACTCCATGCATTTCCCAGAAGCCCCAATATGAAAACGAAAAAAATGTGTGGTTTGCGTGATCAGTCACAATGGAGTCGGAAGAGGAGCAGCGGGAGCTAGAGGTAGAGATGGAGCCGAAACAACAGAGCCAGGGCAAGAATACGTTTCTATCTTGGAAATTCACATTCACATTAGCATTTCACAAGAGAACGAAATATAACTGTGCAGTGCAACCTCTGCTTGCCAGCAACCAACCTCCTTTCAGCGTCCAAAGACTCCACCTCCAACCTGAAGAAGCATCTTAAAGTAAGTTTTTTTCAAATACGTAGACCTACACCACAAAACTAGTTGAAGATCATTTTTTTTAATCGGTCAATTCCAGCGTTATGGACGTGAAATTTGCAGTCAAAACTTGAAATATAAATTCTCAGAAAATGAATTAATAACAATAGTGAAACGTCCGTTTATCCATACTCCCTTAATAAAGGAGTCCAGACATTAGAAAAATATCGGTCTACATGCGTTTTATATTTAATATGAGGGAATAAAAAAATCTTTAACTTTTAGGTGGCAACATTTTTTTTGTTTTTTTGTAATTCTGTGAATTACACTGCGCAAACCAAAAGTAATACTACTCACCGGATGAAGAAGGGTAGGCTCTCCACAGAACATAAAATATTCATGTTATTTAATTTTTCGTATTCGCATTCATGAGGAAAAAAACAATGGTCGTGACAGTTCTCCGTTACGGACGTGAGCGCTCTGAAAGCAGCACTAAAAGACTGCTTTAAAACTTTCACAGAGACCTCAAACAGAAACACAAAGCCTTTCTTTAAAGTGAATTTCGTTTTCGTTTTTTAGAGCTTTCACCCTGCACGCGTTTGCAGTCCGTTTATCCGTTCCAGTTGCGGTGCGTATAGGCTACAGCAGTGCAGCGATCGTTTCCGCACCGAGTCTATTTCTGCTGTGCTGCAAACGCTGAATTAAAGTGACAGCACATGTTTCGTGGTCAAAATGAACACAGATTGAGCTGAAAATGTAGTAATTTAACCATAAATGCATTTAATTAAATTAAATAAAACTAAATTTAGTAATACCACCATTAATGTTTTTAATTAAGTACTGCTTTTTTTCACAGTCATCTTTTTACTTTAAGACCGGGGTAAAGCAATGAAAACAAGACGAAATAATGAACAACACTCGTCTGATTCGTGGAGGTTGAAAAACAAGTTATTTGTGGCATGCAAGATTTATTGTATTTAAATTTAAATGCTAAAAGAAAAGGCATGATAGTCGGCTGTGTTTGTCAATTTTAAGTTTTAATTTAAAATGTTTGCATTTTTAATATAAGGAGCCTACATAGTTAAATATGTTACCACTTGCTTGAACAACTTAATATATAATCTATATAGAAGTAATGCATTGATTAATACGTTGTTTAAATTGTTTAAACTTGAATACGTCTATTAAAGAGTGTATATGTGTAGGCTACAAAGAGAATTGCACCGGTGACAAAACTTTTTTAAAAATAAAAGTTGCTGATAACTTCTGGATTTGAAATACAAATATTGTGTAGGCCTATGTGTTTGTGGTACAGCCACGGATCAGTTACGCACTGCAAACGCAGCATATGTGAAAGCACTACAGCGCGTGCTGCTCCTGCACCGCATACGCACTGCACACAGAGTATGTGTGAAATGGGCGCGTATAAGGTAGAAGGCCCTACTTGCCTCACAGACATGTCTACTTTTAAACAGAACAATTCAACACGAAAGAACTGCTCTCTGCATGTAATCCGTATGAAATGTGCATTTCTCTCTGGCGCGTTCACTAGGCTACTGCGAAGATCACGAGTCAGCATCGTCAACTTCATCTTTGTAACCGACACTGACAAAGAAAACACTTGTTTATTAATAAACAATTAAAATATCTCCTTTCTATATTTGACATAGGCTATTCATAATTATTACTTTTGCTGGTTCTTTGTGACAGCTTTTAGGTGCTTTATTGGCATACGCATCACCACCGCATCACCAGGCCTGTTTATTAAGCAGGATTTGATGGCCAACACTTATAAAATGCAATTCAATGTGGAAGTAATCCAAGTATTCAGAATACGTTACTCAGATTGAGTAACGTAACGGAATAAGTTACAAATGACATTTTTGGGCATGTATTCTGTATTCTGTAACGAAATACGTTTTGAAAGTATCCTTCCCAACACTGGTTACTAGGGACTTTAAGCAACAGCTGCTGATGGAACGGCAACGGCAACGGCAGCCGGAAGTAAGCGTTAACTGCCGTAGCTAAAGAGCGCAAAAATCACTAAGCAACAGTAAAGAGGACGGCGTAGGGGTAATTTAATCATCAAACAAAATACAAAAAAAGGAAGTGATTTTTGAGCAAGAGAAGGGTTGCTTTTGGCATTTAATGATATACAGAAACGATTACAATGCCACATAACCTAAAACATAACATTAACTTTCTTAATCTGTCATGTAGTAACGACTACGGCAAATCAGCTGTTCTCCCGTAGTAGACGGTTACAGTAGAACGTCGCGAGGTAGCAGTTAATGTCGCGCGTGCACGCGCAATAGAACGACAGAATGCCATTGCCGTTCCACCAGAGGCCGTTGCTTAAAGTCCCTACTGTCTGAGCAAGCGGTGGTGGGGGACTTTGAGAGAACTGAGCTGAAGCTTGCCGTTGACACTGTATGTGCAGGCCCGGGGCGAGTGGAAAGATTGCTTTCTCTGTATAGCATTTAGTACTCTGCGTTGTGCGGGCAGCATCCCCAGTCCAAATCCGGATCATGGCAGTCTTTTCGTGTAGGTGAAGACGTCGCTGAACTCCTTTTTGCCAACACAATATTTTCGCCGGGTTGATCCTCTGCTGCTCACATTGATCCACATTGATAGTTGGCCCCGGTGTTCTCTGATGCTCAAATCCAGAAATGAAAACAGCATGTGACTCACTGGCGGGAGTAGTCGTGGCCGAGAGGTTAAGGCGATGGACTCGAAATCCATTGGGGTCTCCCCGCACAGGTTCGAACCCTGCCGACTACGTGGCTCCTTGTCTATTTGCGACAGGAATTGTGACATCCAGGAGCTTTGTACGAGCTGCTTTTTTTTCTCTAACACAGAAAATTGGGCAACCCACATCTCTGTTCAAGCCTGAAGTGAGCAGGTTTTTGTGTAGGTGAAGACGTCGTTAGTTTATAAATAAGTGTTGGCACACCTGTCCGAGTGGCGCTACAAATTCTTCTAAAATCTGATTTTATTTCGGGCATGTTAAATTAGCGTTCGACAAACGCGAACAAACTTTTAGTTATTTATGTACACTCACAATAACAATTAAATGTTGTGCTTTTGTAAAATAAAGAAAACAAACAGGGTGCGCTTTCTGCCGTCTCGGTCTCCGTCACAGAAATTAACCAAAACTCTATGGCAGGGGTCGGCAACCTAACCCCTCATTTACACTGCACACGTCTGCAACCACACGGTGCCAACTCACACCAGGAGCATTTCAGAAGCGAAGCGACTGGATGCGTGAGACCACGTGATTTGCCTGTCCGACGTGGTTTTTCTTGATTTTGGGGGTTTCTACCTTACAGTCTATGCTTTCTACCAAGGATAAATTGGTGTGCAATACAATTGGGAGTCTGCACATGGTGTTTATTTTGAAATTGACAGTGTTTTTTAACTTTTATTTTGTATTTCCGGTGCGACTTGGACGCGCGTCCGTCAAAAATAGACTAGGCGCCTATATTTAGCGAAGCGGCGCGGAGAGCCGTTTCTGGGAAGCTTCTGAAACGCGCCGCGTCGCGGCCGGTGTAAACACAAGCATTGACTAGAATGGGCGCGATCAGCTCCGGTAGCCGTGTCGCAGCCGTAATGCGCCGCAGATGTGTGCAGTGTAAATGAGGGGTAAGGCACGCGTGCCCGCTGGCACACAAGCAACACATGCGAGAGAAGTGTATGTATTTCATTCAGATAAAGTAGTCTACCTGCACACAGATCTACATTTTGATGTAATAATTCCTCATAGTAAAAAAAGCGTATTTTATTAAGTTAGGAGTAGAGATGCACCGATTGATCCGCTGGTGACCGGAATTGGCCGATTTTCACGTGATCGGCCATGACCGGCGACCGGCCGGTCATGGCTGACATATGCCGATTTTATGCCGGTCAAATGCACTCGGGCTCCCCATGATTAACATCGCGCAACATCAGCATCACACGTGCACGTGTAATATTTTTTTTTCGCCGTGCATGTTAATCAATGAGTGCATTCACACCGCGAGCAGGAGCAGCGCGTGAGCGCCCCACAGGAGCAATGAAGCGAGTCTATTTTGTCTGCGCTGCTCACGCTCAATTAAAGTGAAAGCACACTTTTGATGAACAAAATAAATATGATTTCAAACAAAAGTGCCCAAAATGCACAGAATGTGCATGTCTAGTGTGTTTTAACAAGAACTGGATTAGGTTATGTCAGAAAAGAAAATGAAGACTCAAAAATATTTACATAAAATGTACCCATTTAAACTTGTTTTTATTATTCAGTTTGATATGGTATTTTATGAAAAAAAAATATATATAGAAAAAAAAATATTTGTGTGGGCTGTAAAGTGGTTAGAAAAAATGACATCGGAATCGGCTAAAATCGGTATCGGCAGGTCAAACTCAATGGGAAATCGGAATCGGCCTAGAAAATTGTAATCGGTGCATCTCTAGTTAGGAGTTATAAATACTATTAAATTGTCTATCTAAATCTAAAACAAATTTCAAGAGAAATATTTAAATTTCTGTACTATTTCTGTGTAAGCCATTATGAAAATGTAAAATGTTTGTGTATTTATATGAGTGTGTGCGTGTATATATATATATATATATATATATATAGGCTATGTGTGTGTTGTGGCACAGTGATGAACTCGGAAACTTAAAAATGGCACTTTATGACAAAAAGGTTGCTGACCCCTGCTCTATAGGCTACTTGCCTCGGTCACGATAAGAAATATGTCTATAGAAAGCTTTGAGTGAACAAATATTATCTGATTATGCAATCCATATGAAACCATCCAATATTAAATTGGCTATGATATAACCGTGGCTGTGTATTCCCCTATATTCACTACAGTGGCTGGAAACATTGTTTTCATTCATAATTACTTGCATGGATTCAAATCAATCAGCAATTGAAAAATTCAGATTCAAATAATAGACATGCCCGTGTTTCTTGATGATCAATGCAGATTTATGCCAGTCTCCAGTAGAGATCCATTTCCTGGAGAGTTTAGGTGTAGGAGTTTAGTCATAATTACAACTTGTAACTTGTGGTAGAACTCCGACTTGTACCACGTGATCGCTGTACCACCTGACCACTGCAGATTAATTTGCCGTTGATAGTGTTGCCATAAAAACAATCAATCATCTCCTAATTACGGTCATTATTACGACATCCAACCCTAATCAAACACACCTGAACAAGCTAATCAAGGTCTTCAAGATTAGGCTATATTAGAAAGCTACAGGCAAATGATTTTCATTAGGGTTGGAGTTACCCAGACCCCCAATTGGATCTTTAAAAACGCATTTTCAAAAAGTGTTTTAAACTCTTCTGATAGCGTTTGGTTTGGGACTCAGCTGATATTTTGATGCAGCAACAGGGATTTTTCTTTGTAGTTTTGTGGTCCTTGCTGTCCGCCCCTCCTGACTCACTAATTCAGTGCATCTTCCAGCAGAGTTGATTTTGAGATTTTTGCAGGTTGAGAGGATGACAGCTCAAGTGTACTGCTCGTTTAGTGCTGTTTTATTGTGTCTGTCTGCTTGTTTGAGCGCAACAGATGCTGGAGTCCTAGGTGAGAAGTTCTTTTAGCTTTATTACGCAGCCTGAAGAAGTGCATAAATAAAGTGCCTTACAAAATTTGATTTCAGACACATCTGCTTACAAAAATACAGTACAGACGTCAAGTGGAAGTTCATCTTTGAATGTTGGTTTAGTTTTAATAATAAGCAAAGTGTAAATATGCAAACTGTCATAAGTTTATGCATTGTACAAGTAACCCATATAATCACTAATAGGCATTTTTGTTTACTGTTAAACACGAACATTAGTGTTATAATATGGCTGCAAAATTGTTACCGGACTGTATCAATCCTGAGTTTAAACTTTTGCTTAAGGTTTTTTTGTTTTAAGAAATGCATAAGCCTACAATATAACGTGGGGAGCTAATTATAACCGATAACTCTGCATTTTACATATATAGTGGGTTTCTATATTTGTTTTGTTTTCTGTTGAGTAGCTTATTAAAATGCTTAAAAGGAAATGAGGGTGGTCATTGCCAACCGCCATTAAAAGAAAGAGGGTGGTCATGGGGATGGCATCATTTTTGAAGATGTACACCAGTAAATTTGTATACAACATATTAACTGATGTCCATGCTTTCTATCAGCATTTCACTATTATTCACTCTACTACAGTGGGGTAGGTTGTATCTGCACTCAGTCTTTGAAACCGATTGATGCAGTTTAGTGAAAAATGGTAGATTTCTAAGCTACTTGAGTTGAAGCAGATAAATGTGTGAATATTATAAAGTGAGGCTGAAGCAAACTATTACAGCACTTCCTGGTCTCCCCTAATGATCCTCTTGAATCCTCTTCTGTAGTGCCTGGTCAGTGTCCGGCGACGCTGACGGTCGTGCCCTCCCGACGAGGATGCACTTCTGATAGAGACTGCTCTGGAGGACACAAATGCTGTCAATTTCCCTGTGGGTCCGCGTGTGTGCCACCTGTTTTCAGTGAGTTTTAATTGATGCATGCTATACGTCTTCCAGAAAAAACCCTGAAAAAATGTTTTCACTCAGGAATTGCTAGTAAGTTTCACAAATAACTGCAAAGAAACCGCAAGTAACACATTGAACTAAACGTGAAACTATGAAGTAGATGGACTGAATATTCCGGTAAATCCTCCTACGAATTATTATTATTTTTTTTTTTTTTTTTTCATACAGCGTATGAGACATTCAGTATTCAGTGATGTGGTTTCTCTGTCATGTGTCTCTATAACAGCAAAGCCAGGGGAGTGTCCAAGTACAAATTTTGGAGCAGGAATGTGTGCAGAGTTGTGTTCCTATGACAGTGACTGTCCGAACAATGAGAAATGCTGCTGCAATGGATGTGGACATCAGTGTATGGATCCATTTGCAGGTATTTGTTGTTATATTAATGTTTGGGTCAGCTTCCTCATTTCAGTTTGTCTTGTTTTATAATTAATCGTTCTCAATGTAAAAATTATTTAGCCAATAGCACGGTTTAAAGTACAGGATGGCTTTACAAAATTAATACGAAAAATTATTAATACGATCATGATTAATAATTAAGAGGAGTAAAACTTGGTATTTGGGTTTTGTGCTGTATCTGAGACTGAATGCCTCTAAACAGACTGACTAAAGTTGACTATCTGGATCCATCCAGGGAAGCCTGCAGCCGAACCCCGGAAGCCTCCAGGGAAGCCTGCAGCCGAACCACCAGGAAAGCCTCCAGGAAAGCCTGCAGCCGAACCACCAGGAAAGCCTGCAGCCGAACCACCAGGAAAGCCTCCAGGGAAGCCTGCAGCCGAACCACCAGGAAAGCCTCCAGGGAAGCCTGCAGCCGAACCACCAGGAAAGCCTCCAGGAAAGCCTGCAGCCGAACCACCAGGAAAGCCTCCAGGGAAGCCTGCAGCCGAACCACCAGGAAAGCCTCCAGGGAAGCCTGCAGCCGAACCACCAGGAAAGCCTCCAGGGAAGCCTGCAGCCGAACCACCAGGAAAGCCTCCAGGAAAGCCTGCAGCCGAACCTCCAGAGCCTTCTAACGAACTACCGGAGCTTTCTACAGAACTGCCTGAGCCTTCTGCTGAACTGCCTGAGCTGGAGCCTTCTACCGAACCTCCAGAGCCTTCAGACGAACTGCCAGTGACGCTTGCAGCCGAACCCCCGAAGCCTCCAGGAAAGCCTGCAGCCGAACCACCAGGAAAGCCTCCAGGAAAGCCTGCAGCCGAACCACCAGGAAAGCCTCCAGGAAAGCCTGCAGCCGAACCACCAGGAAAGCCTCCAGGAAAGCCTGCAGCCGAACCACCAGGAAAACCTCCAGGAAAGCCTGCAGCCGAACCACCAGGAAAGCCTCCAGGAAAGCCTGCAGCCGAACCACCAGGAAAGCCACCAGGGAAGCCTCCAGGGAAGCCTGCAGCCGAACCACCAGGAAAGCCTCCAGGGAAGCCTGCAGCTGAACCTCCAGGAAAGCCTGCAGCCGAACCTCCAGAGCCTTCTAACGAACTACCGGAGCCTTCTACAGAACTGCCTGAGCTGGAGCCTTCTACCGAACCTCCGGAGCCTTCAGACGAACTGCCAGTGACGCCTGCAGCCAAACCCCCGAAGCCTCCAATGAAGCCTGCAGCCGAACCCCCGAAGCCTCCGGTGAAGCCTGCAGCTGAATCCCCGAAGCCTCCTGTGAAGCCTGCAGCCGAACCCCCGAAGCCTCCAGGAAAGCCTGCAGCCAAACCACCAGGAAAGCCTCCAGGAAAGCCTGCAGCCGAACCTCCAAAGCCTCCAGGAAAGCCTGCAGCCGAACCACCAGGAAAGCCTCCAGGAAAGCCTGCAGCCGAACCGCCAACTTACCCTTATGGGCAATGTCCTGGCCATAAGTAATGTGGCTGTGCATGCAGTTAACTGTGCTGATTTAACCATTGGATGTATGGTGTGTTTTCCCTGTTTATCACCAAATAAATCTCACACTTGTAAGACCATTTTCCTCTCTTTTTTTTTTTAAGTGGGAAAACAAGGAATTTGATTTTGTATTCCAGTGTTAGTTTGGCTGTTCTCTCTCATAATGGCTCATTGGAATCAATGCATGAAATCCCACCCTCCAAAGCCTCGCCGCCTTCAAAACGCTAGAACACACAGCAGAGTCTGTAAAGTGTCACAAGATGAAAGACTGCACTAAATTGCCTCATGTCTACAATGCATAATATTACAGTGATAATGAATGTAAACAACTTGCAGTGCTCTAGTTGTACCACCTGACTGATGCAGATTCATTTCGCTGTTGACATGGAAACGTCTGAATCAAAATGCCATGATTGGATGAAGAATTATATTATTGATTGCTATAGGATGTGAAGTTTCAACCAGTATTGCCTATTGACTAATAGTCTTCTGCATTCTGAAGCATTTTAGTGAAATTGTGTCTTCTAGTGGTCATTTTAGGAAGTTGCAACTTCAAGCCTATTAACAGATGATCCCTTTAGTTACCTGCGACCAAATGAGTTCTGAATGCCTGTAATGCCGAGTTCACACTGCACAATTTTCAGAGTAGTCGGGTCACTGTTCTTTTCACACCGCACGACTATCTGGGGTAATGTTCAGTTGCTGCTGTGTGCACACTGCACCGATGACAGTTTCACACTGGAGTGGCTCAGTGGTTCATGTAGGTTGTCTACAAACCGGAAGGTTGGTGGTTCAATCCCCGGTTACACCTGTCGAGGTGTCCATGAGCAAGACACCTAACCCCAGCTGCTCCTGACGAGCTGGATGGCGCCTTGCATGGCTGATACCGCCGTCGGTGTATGAATGGGTAAATGTGAGGCAATATGTAAAGCGTAGATGGCCAAGCCATAATGCCAGAATAAAGAGATGTCAAAGGTTCGTCCATTGACTACAATAAAGCATGAATGGGCCAGTTCTCCTCACCAGACATTAGTCATAGACTGTAAATGGGCAATAACATATTTGATTAGCATCTTATCAGCCTTCTCTAAAAAACTCCCCTGACATCATCTTAGAAAATGTATATACAATTCATAGATTTAGAGATATCATCCTCAGATTTGAAATGAAGCATGACCACACCAGTGGCTACACTGTGGTTGTGGTTATAAGTTGTTATACTGCATTCACATAATATGTTTATACATTTAATACATACACTCTTAATATATATTTTTAGTTTTTATATCTCAATATTAATAAGAGTCTGATTAATTCTGAGTCTTGAACTGTAAACTGTCAAGAGTTGGCTTTCTAAATATATGTTGGTTATGTGTCTATTCAGAATGACTTTTTATTTTGGGTATGTAATGTATGCCCCACTTGCCAAAATTGGGTCTGTCTGGTAAGGGGTTAATGCCACAAACTTTAAGCTGAGGATAACATAACTCTAAGGCTAGCTCAGTCGGTAGAGCATCAGACTTTTAATCTGAGGGTTCAGGGTTCAAGTCCCTGCTTGGGTCTTGAAATCCATTGGGGTCTCCCCGCGCAGGTTCGAACCCTGCCGACTACGTGGCTCTTTGTCTGTTTCCGGCAGGAACTGTAACATCCAGGATCTTTGTACGAGCTGCATTTTTTTCCTCTAACATGGAAAACTGGGCAACCCACATCTCTTTTCAAGCCTGAAGTGAGCAGGTTTTTGTGTAGGTGAAGACATCGTTGAACTCCTTTTTGCCAACACAATATGTTAGCTGAGTGCATCCTCTGCTGCTCACATCCACATTGATGGTTGGCCCTGGTGTCCTCTGCTGCTCACTTCCAGAAAAGAAAATAGCATGTGACTCATTACCACTATCACTGATTCACTTTCAAGAGTAGTCGTGACCGAGAAGTTAAGGCGATGGCCTTGAAAACCATTGGGGTCTCCCCGCGCAGGTTCCAACCCTGCTGACTACGTGGCTCCTTGTCATTTTGTCTGATTGCGACAGGAGTTGTGACATCCAGGATCTTTGTACAAGCTGCTTTTTTTTCTAACAAGGAAATTGGGCTCTTTTCAAGCCTGAAGTGGGCATCGTTTCAAAAGGCCCAGATCATCACTCTTTCAATGTCAGTGTTCCTAGCTTTGGAAGGAGCAACCTATCTCTCTCGTCCCTTTATAAATTGTGGTCTTCATCCTTTAATGCCACAAACTTTAAGCTGACAAAGCATGAACACTTTAAGGAGAAAGTGCTGTTATATCCCAAGGGTGGCTGTTCCCTGGCAAAAGCCCGGTTAGCTCCAATGGTAGAGCATCATACTTTTAATCTGAGGGTCCAGGGTTCAAGTCCCTGTTCGGGTGAAGGTTTGTTGCAGACCTCCCCTAATCTCTTGCTGTGCTCTTCCCAACCTTTGAGGGAGATGGTCTTCCTCTTCAAGATAAGATGTAATGCTTGGTTACTAGCAGTGTTGGGGAGTAACGGAATACATGTACCGGCGTTACGTATTCAGAATACAAATTATGAGTAACTGTATTCCGTTACAGTTACAATTTAAATAGTTGGTATTTAGAATACAGTTACATCGTTGAAATCAATTTATTACATGACGATACTTCTCTGTTTCACGAGTTTATTCACTCTCTAAATAAATTAAGGCAACTCCATGCATTTCCCAGATGCCCCAATATGAAAACGAAAAAAATGTGTGGTTTGCGTGATCAGTCACAATGGAGTCGGAAGAGGAGCAGCGCGAGCTAGAGGTAGAGATGGAGCCGAAACAACAGAGCCAGGGCAAGAATACGTTTCTATCTTGGAAATTCACATTCACATTAGCATTTCACAAGAGAACGAAATATAACTGTGCAGTGCAACCTCTGCTTGCCAGCAACCAACCTCCTTTCAGCGTCCAAAGACTCCACCTCCAACCTGAAGAAACATCTTAAAGTAAGTTTTTTTCAAATACGTAGACCTACACCACAAAACTAGTTGAAGATCATTTTTTTTAATCGGTCAATTCCAGCGTTATGGACGTGAAATTTGCAGTCAAAACTTGAAATATAAATTCTCAGAAAATGAATTAATAACAATAGTGAAACGTCCGTTTATCCATACTCCCTTAATAAAGGAGTCCAGACATTAGAAAAATATCGGTCTACATGCGTTTTATATTTAATATGAGGGAATAAAAAAATCTTTAACTTTTAGGTGGCAACATTTTTTTTGTTTTTTTGTAATTCTGTGAATTACACTGCGCAAACCAAAAGTAATACTACTCACCGGATGAAGAAGGGTAGGCTCTCCACAGAACCTAAAATATTCATGTTATTTAATTTTTCGTATTCGCATTCATGAGGAAAAAAACAATGGTCGTGACAGTTCTCCGTTACGGACGTGAGCGCTCTGAAAGCAGCACTAAAAGACTGCTTTAAAACTTTCACAGAGACCTCAAACAGAAACACAAAGCCTTTCTTTAAAGTGAATTTCGTTTTCGTTTTTTAGAGCTTTCACCCTGCACGCGTTTGCAGTCCGTTTATCCGTTCCAGTTGCGGTGCGTATAGGCTACAGCAGTGCAGCGATCGTTTCCGCACCGAGTCTATTTCTGCTGTGCTGCAAACGCTGAATTAAAGTGACAGCACATGTTTCGTGGTCAAAATGAACACAGATTGAGCTGAAAATGTAGTAATTTAACCATAAATGCATTTAATTAAATTAAATAAAACTAAATTTAGTAATACCACCATTAATGTTTTTAATTAAGTACTGCTTTTTTTCACAGTCATCTTTTTACTTTAAGACCGGGGTAAAGCAATGAAAACAAGACGAAATAATGAACAACACTCGTCTGATTCGTGGAGGTTGAAAAACAAGTTATTTGTGGCATGCAAGATTTATTGTATTTAAATTTAAATGCTAAAAGAAAAGGCATGATAGTCGGCTGTGTTTGTCAATTTTAAGTTTTAATTTAAAATGTTTGCATTTTTAATATAAGGAGCCTACATAGTTAAATATGTTACCACTTGCTTGAACAACTTAATATATAATCTATATAGAAGTAATGCATTGATTAATACGTTGTTTAAATTGTTTAAACTTGAATACGTCTATTAAAGAGTGTATATGTGTAGGCTACAAAGAGAATTGCACCGGTGACAAAACTTTTTTAAAAATAAAAGTTGCTGATAACTTCTGGATTTGAAATACAAATATTGTGTAGGCCTATGTGTTTGTGGTACAGCCACGGATCAGTTACGCACTGCAAACGCAGCATATGTGAAAGCACTACAGCGCGTGCTGCTCCTGCACCGCATACGCACTGCACACAGAGTATGTGTGAAATGGGCGCGTATAAGGTAGAAGGCCCTACTTGCCTCACAGACATGTCTACTTTTAAACAGAACAATTCAACACGAAAGAACTGCTCTCTGCATGTAATCCGTATGAAATGTGCATTTCTCTCTGGCGCGTTCACTAGGCTACTGCGAAGATCACGAGTCAGCATCGTCAACTTCATCTTTGTAACCGACACTGACAAAGAAAACACTTGTTTATTAATAAACAATTAAAATATCTCCTTTCTATATTTGACATAGGCTATTCATAATTATTACTTTTGCTGGTTCTTTGTGACAGCTTTTAGGTGCTTTATTGGCATACGCATCACCACCGCATCACCAGGCCTGTTTATTAAGCAGGATTTGATGGCCAACACTTATAAAATGCAATTCAATGTGGAAGTAATCCAAGTATTCAGAATACGTTACTCAGATTGAGTAACGTAACGGAATAAGTTACAAATGACATTTTTGGGCATGTATTCTGTATTCTGTAACGAAATACGTTTTGAAAGTATCCTTCCCAACACTGGTTACTAGGGACTTTAAGCAACAGCTGCTGATGGAACGGCAACGGCAACGGCAGCCGGAAGTAAGCGTTAACTGCCGTAGCTAAAGAGCGCAAAAATCACTAAGCAACAGTAAAGAGGACGGCGTAGGGGTAATTTAATCATCAAACAAAATACAAAAAAAGGAAGTGATTTTTGAGCAAGAGAAGGGTTGCTTTTGGCATTTAATGATATACAGAAACGATTACAATGCCACATAACCTAAAACATAACATTAACTTTCTTAATCTGTCATGTAGTAACGACTACGGCAAATCAGCTGTTCTCCCGTAGTAGACGGTTACAGTAGAACGTCGCGAGGTAGCAGTTAATGTCGCGCGTGCGCGCGCAATAGAACGACAGAATGCCATTGCCGTTCCACCAGAGGCCGTTGCTTAAAGTCCCTACTGTCTGAGCAAGCGGTGGTGGGGGACTTTGAGAGAACTGAGCTGAAGCTTGCCGTTGACACTGTATGTGCAGGCCCGGGGCGAGTGGAAAGATTGCTTTCTCTGTATAGCATTTAGTACTCTGCGTTGTGCGGGCAGCATCCCCAGTCCAAATCCGGATCATGGCAGTCTTTTCGTGTAGGTGAAGACGTCGCTGAACTCCTTTTTGCCAACACAATATTTTCGCCGGGTTGATCCTCTGCTGCTCACATTGATCCACATTGATAGTTGGCCCCGGTGTTCTCTGATGCTCAAATCCAGAAATGAAAATAGCATGTGACTCACTGGCGGGAGTAGTCGTGGCCGAGAGGTTAAGGCGATGGACTCGAAATCCATTGGGGTCTCCCCGCGCAGGTTCGAACCCTGCCGACTACGTGGCTCCTTGTCTATTTGCGACAGGAATTGTGACATCCAGGAGCTTTGTACGAGCTGCTTTTTTTCTCTAACACAGAAAATTGGGCAACCCACATCTCTGTTCAAGCCTGAAGTGAGCAGGTTTTTGTGTAGGTGAAGACGTCGTTAGTTTATAAATAAGTGTTGGCACACCTGTCCGAGTGGCGCTACAAATTCTTCTAAAATCTGATTTTATTTCGGGCATGTTAAATTAGCGTTCGACAAACGCGAACAAACTTTTAGTTATTTATGTACACTCACAATAACAATTAAATGTTGTGCTTTTGTAAAATAAAGAAAACAAACAGGGTGCGCTTTCTGCCGTCTCGGTCTCCGTCACAGAAATTAACCAAAACTCTATGGCAGGGGTCGGCAACCTAACCCCTCATTTACACTGCACACGTCTGCGGCGCATTACGGCTCCGACAAGGTTTTATTCCGTCCACCACACGGTGCCAACTCACACCAGAAGCATTTCAGAAGCGAAGCGACTGGATGCGTGAGACCACGTGATTTGCCTGTCCGACGTGGTTTTTCTTGATTTTGGGGGTTTCTACCTTACAGTCTATGCTTTCTACCAAGGATATATTGGTGTGCAATACAATTGGGAGTCTGCACATGGTGTTTATTTTGAAATTGACAGTGTTTTTTAACTTTTATTTTGTATTTCCGGTGCGACTTGGACGCGCGTCTGTCAAAAATAGACTAGGCGCCTATATTTAGCGAAGCGGCGCTGAGAGCCGTTTCTGGGAAGCTTCTGAAACGCGCCGCGTCGCGGCCGGTGTAAACACAAGCATTGACTAGAATGGGCGCGATCAGCTCCGGTAGCCGTGTCGCAGCCGTAATGCGCCGCAGATGTGTGCAGTGTAAATGAGGGGTAAGGCACGCGTGCCCGCTGGCACACAAGCAACACATGCGAGAGAAGTGTATGTATTTCATTCAGATAAAGTAGTCTACCTGCACACAGATCTACATTTTGATGTAATAATTCCTCATAGTAAAAAAAGCGTATTTTATTAAGTTAGGAGTAGAGATGCACCGATTGATCCGCTGGTGACCGGAATTGGCCGATTTTCACGTGATCGGCCATATGCCGATTTTATGCCGGTCAAATGCACTCGGGCTCCCCATGATTAACATCGCGCAACATCAGCATCACACGTGCACGTGTAATATTTTTTTTTCGCCGTGCATGTTAATCAATGAGTGCATTCACACCGCGGCAAGGAGCAGCGCGTGAGCGCCCCACAGGAGCAATGAAGCGAGTCTATTTTGTCTGCGCTGCTCACGCTCAATTAAAGTGAAAGCACACTTTTGATGAACAAAATAAATATGATTTCAAACAAAAGTGCCCAAAATGCACAGAACACATTCATGTCTAGTGTGTTTTAACAAGAACTGGATTAGGTTATGTCAGAAAAGAAAATGAAGACTCAAAAATATTTACATAAAATGTACCCATTTAAACTTGTTTTTATTATTCAGTTTGATATGGTATTTTATGAAAAAAAAATATATATAGAAAAAAAATATTTGTGTGGGCTGTAAAGTGGTTAGAAAAAATGACATCGGAATCGGCTAAAATCGGTATCGGCAGGTCAAACTCAATGGGAAATCGGAATCGGCCTAGAAAATTGTAATCGGTGCATCTCTAGTTAGGAGTTATAAATACTATTAAATTGTCTATCTAAATCTAAAACAAATTTCAAGAGAAATATTTAAATTTCTGTACTATTTCTGTGTAAGCCATTATGAAAATGTAAAATGTTTGTGTATTTATATGAGTGTGTGCGTGTATATATATATATATATATATATATATATATAGGCTACGTGTGTGTTGTGGCACAGTGATGAACTCGGAAACTTAAAAATGGCACTTTATGACAAAAAGGTTGCTGACCCCTGCTCTATAGGCTACTTGCCTCGGTCACGATAAGAAATATGTCTATAGAAAGCTTTGAGTGAACAAATATTATCTGATTATGCAATCCATATGAAACCATCCAATATTAAATTGGCTATGATATAACCGTGGCTGTGTATTCCCCTATATTCACTACAGTGGCTGGAAACATTGTTTTCATTCATAATTACTTGCATGGATTCAAATCAATCAGCAATTGAAAAATTCAGATTCAAATAATAGACATGCCCGTGTTTCTTGATGATCAATGCAGATTTATGCCAGTCTCCAGTAGAGATCCATTTCCTGGAGAGTTTAGGTGTAGGAGTTTAGTCATAATTACAACTTGTAACTTGTGGTAGAACTCCGACTTGTACCACGTGATCGCTGTACCACCTGACCACTGCAGATTAATTTGCCGTTGATAGTGTTGCCATAAAAACAATCAATCATCTCCTAATTACGGTCATTATTACGACATCCAACCCTAATCAAACACACCTGAACAAGCTAATCAAGGTCTTCAAGATTAGGCTATATTAGAAAGCTACAGGCAAATGAATTTCATTAGGGTTGGAGTTACCCAGACCCCCAATTGGATCTTTAAAAACGCATTTTCAAAAAGTGTTTTAAACTCTTTTGATAGCGTTTGGTTTGGGACTCAGCTGATATTTTGATGCAGCAACAGGGATTTTTCTTTGTAGTTTTGTGGTCCTTGCTGTCCGCCCCTCCTGACTCACTAATTCAGTGCATCTTCCAGCAGAGTTGATTTTGAGATTTTTGCAGGTTGAGAGGATGACAGCTCAAGTGTACTGCTCGTTTAGTGCTGTTTTATTGTGTCTGTCTGCTTGTTTGAGCGCAACAGATGCTGGAGTCCTAGGTGAGAAGTTCTTTTAGCTTCATTACGCAGCCTGAAGAAGTGCATAAATAAAGTGCCTTACAAAATTTGATTTCAGACACATCTGCTTACAAAAATACAGTACAGACGTCAAGTGGAAGTTCATCTTTGAATGTTGGTTTAGTTTTAATAATAAGCAAAGTGTAAATATGCAAACTGTCATAAGTTTATGCATTGTACAATTAACCCATATAATCACTAATAGGCATTTTTGTTTACTGTTAAACACGAACATTAGTGTTACAATATGGCTGCAAAATTGTTACCGGACTGTATCAATCCTGAGTTTAAACTTTTGCTTAAGGTTTTTTTGTTTTAAGAAATGCATAAGCCTACAATATAACGTGGGGAGCTAATTATAACCGATAACTCTGCATTTTACATATATAGTGGGTTTCTATATTTGTTTTGTTTTCTGTTGAGTAGCTTATTAAAATGCTTAAAAGGAAATGAGGGTGGTCATTGCCAACCGCCATTAAAAGAAAGAGGGTGGTCATGGGGATGGCATCATTTTTGAAGATGTACACCAGTAAATTTGTATACAACATATTAACTGATGTCCATGCTTTCTATCAGCATTGCACTATTATTCACTCTACTACAGTGGGGTAGGTTGTATCTGCACTCAGTCTTTGAAACCGATTGATGCAGTTTAGTGAAAAATGGTAGATTTCTAAGCTACTTGAATTGAAGCAGATAAATGTGTGAATATTATAAAGTGAGGCTGAAGCAAACTATTACAGCACTTCCTGGTCTCCCCTAATGATCCTCTTGAATCCTCTTCTGTAGTGCCTGGTCAGTGTCCGGCGACGCTGACGGTCGTGCCCTCCCGACGAGGATGCACTTCTGATAGAGACTGCTCTGGAGGACACAAATGCTGTCAATTTCCCTGTGGGTCCGCGTGTGTGCCACCTGTTTTCAGTGAGTTTTAATTATTGATGCATGCTATACGTCTTGCAGAAAAAAACCCTGAAAAAATGTTTTCACTCAGGAATTGCTAGTAAGTTTCACAAATAACTGCAAAGAAACCGCAAGTAACACATTGAACTAAACGTGAAACTATGAAGTAGATGGACTGAATATTCCGGTAAATCCTCCTACGATTTTTTTTTTTTTTTTTTTTTTTCTCTTTCATACAGCGTATGAGACATTCAGTATTCAGTGATGTGGTTTCTCTGTCATGTGTCTCTATAACAGCAAAGCCAGGGGAGTGTCCAAGTACAAATTTTGGAGCAGGAATGTGTGCAGAGTTGTGTTCCTATGACAGTGACTGTCCGAACAATGAGAAATGCTGCTGCAATGGATGTGGACATCAGTGTATGGATCCATTTGCAGGTATTTGTTGTTATATTAATGTTTGGGTCAGCTTCCTCATTTCAGTTTGTCTTGTTTTATAATTAATCGTTCTCAATGTAAAAATTATTTAGCCAATAGCACGGTTTAAAGTACAGGATGGCTTTACAAAATTAATACGAAAAATTATTAATACGATCATGATTAATAATTAAGAGGAGTAAAACTTGGTATTTGGGTTTTGTGCTGTATCTGAGACTGAATGCCTCTAAACAGACTGACTAAAGTTGACTATCTGGATCCCTCCAGGGAAGCCTGCAGCCGAACCCCGGAAGCCTCCAGGGAAGCCTGCAGCCGAACCACCAGGAAAGCCTCCAGGAAAGCCTGCAGCCGAACCACCAGGAAAACCACCAGGAAAGCCTCCAGGAAAGCCTGCAGCCGAACCACCAGGAAAGCCTCCAGGGAAGCCTGCAGCCGAACCACCAGGAAAGCCTCCAGGGAAGCCTGCAGCCGAACCACCAGGAAAGCCTCCAGGAAAGCCTGCAGCCGAACCTCCAGAGCCTTCTAACGAACTACCGGAGCTTTCTACAGAACTGCCTGAGCCTTCTGCTGAACTGCCTGAGCTGGAGCCTTCTACCGAACCTCCAGAGCCTTCAGACGAACTGCCAGTGACGCTTGCAGCCGAACCCCCGAAGCCTCCAGGAAAGCCTGCAGCCGAACCACCAGGAAAGCCTCCAGGAAAGCCTGCAGCCGAACCACCAGGAAAGCCTCCAGGAAAGCCTGCAGCCGAACCACCAGGAAAGCCTCCAGGAAAGCCTGCAGCCGAACCACCAGGAAAGCCTCCAGGAAAGCCTGCAGCCGAACCACCAGGAAAGCCTCCAGGAAAGCCTGCAGCCGAACCACCAGGAAAACCACCAGGAAAACCTCCAGGAAAGCCTGCAGCCGAACCACCAGGAAAGCCTCCAGGAAAGCCTGCAGCCGAACCACCAGGAAAGCCACCAGGAAAGCCTCCAGGGAAGCCTGCAGCCGAACCACCAGGAAAGCCTCCAGGGAAGCCTGCAGCTGAACCTCCAGGAAAGCCTGCAGCCGAACCTCCAGAGCCTTCTAACGAACTACCGGAGCCTTCTACAGAACTGCCTGAGCTGGAGCCTTCTACCGAACCTCCGGAGCCTTCAGACGAACTGCCAGTGACGCCTGCAGCCAAACCCCCGAAGCCTCCAATGAAGCCTGCAGCCGAACCCCCGAAGCCTCCGGTGAAGCCTGCAGCTGAATCCCCGAAGCCTCCTGTGAAGCCTGCAGCCGAACCCCCGAAGCCTCCAGGAAAGCCTGAAGCCAAACCACCAGGAAAGCCTCCAGGAAAGCCTGCAGCCGAACCTCCAAAGCCTCCAGGAAAGCCTGCAGCCGAACCACCAGGAAAGCCTCCAGGAAAGCCTGCAGCCGAACCGCCAACTTACCCTTATGGGCAATGTCCTGGCCATAAGTAATGTGGCTGTGCATGCAGTTAACTGTGCTGATTTAACCATTGGATGTATGGTGTGTTTTCCCTGTTTATCACCAAATAAATCTCACACTTGTAAGACCATTTTCCTCTCTTTTTTTTTTTAAGTGGGAAAACAAGGAATTTGATTTTGTATTCCAGTGTTAGTTTGGCTGTTCTCTCTCATAATGGCTCATTGGAATCAATGCATGAAATCCCACCCTCCAAAGCCTCGCCGCCTTCAAAACGCTTGAACACACAGCAGAGTCTGTAAAGTGTCACAAGATGAAAGACTGCACTAAATTGCCTCATGTCTACAATGCATAATATTACAGTGATAATGAATGTAAACAACTTGCAGTGCTCTAGTTGTACCACCTGACTGATGCAGATTCATTTCGCTGTTGACATGGAAACGTCTGAATCAAAATGCCATGATTGGATGAAGAATTCTATTATTGATTGCTATAGGATGTGAAGTTTCAACCAGTATTGCCTATTGACTAATAGTCTTCTGCATTCTGAAGCATTTTAGTGAAATTGTGTCTTCTAGTGGTCATTTTAGGAAGTTGCAACTTCAAGCCTATTAACAGATGATCCCTTTAGTTACCTGCGACCAAATGAGTTCTGAATGCCTGTAATGCCGAGTTCACACTGCACAATTTTCAGAGTAGTCGGGTCACTGTTCTTTTCACACCGCACGACTATCTGGGGTAACGTTCAGTTGCTGCTGTGTGCACACTGCACCGATGACAGTTTCACACTGGAGTGGCTCAGTGGTTCATGTAGGTTGTCTACAAACCGGAAGGTTGGTGGTTCAATCCCCGGTTCCACCTGTCGAGGTGTCCATGAGCAAGACACCTAACCCCAGCTGCTCCTGACGAGCTGGATGGCGCCTTGCATGGCTGATACCGCCGTCGGTGTATGAATGGGTAAATGTGAGGCAATATGTAAAGCGTAGATGGCCAAGCCATAATGCCAGAATAAAGAGATGTCAAAGGTTCGTCCATTGACTACAATAAAGCATGAATGGTTCTCCTCACCAGACATTAGTCATAGACTGTAAATGGGCAATAACATATTTGATTAGCATCTTATCAGCCTTCTCTAAAAAACTCCCCTGACATCATCTTAGAAAATGTATATACAATTCATAGATTTAGAGATATCATCCTCAGATTTGAAATGAAGCATGACCACACCAGTGGCTACACTGTGGTTGTGGTTATAAGTTGTTATACTGCATTCACATAATATGTTTATACATTTAATACATACACTCTTAATATATATATATTTGTTTTTATGTTTCAGCTTTTATATCTCAATATTAATAAGAGTCTGATTAATTCTGAGTCTTGAACTGTAAACTGTCAAGAGTTGGCTTTCTAAATATATGTTGGTTATGTGTCTATTCAGAATGACTTTTTATTTTGGGTATGTAATGTATGCCCCACTTGCCAAAATTGGGTCTGTCTGGTAAGGGGTTAATGCCACAAACTTTAAGCTGAGGATAACATAACTCTAAGGCTAGCTCAGTCGGTAGAGCATCAGACTTTTAATCTGAGGGTTCAGGGTTCAAGTCCCTGCTTGGGTCTTGAAATCCATTGGGGTCTCCCCGTTCAGGTTCGAACCCTGCCGACTACGTGGCTCTTTGTTTGTTTCCGGCAGGAACTGTAACATCCAGGATCTTTGTACGAGCTGCATTTTTTTCCTCTAACATGGAAAACTGGGCAACCCACATCTCTTTTCAAGCCTGAAGTGAGCAGGTTTTTGTGTAGGTGAAGACATCGTTGAACTCCTTTTTGCCAACACAATATGTTAGCTGAGTGCATCCTCTGCTGCTCACATCCACATTGATGGTTGGCCCTGGTGTCCTCTGCTGCTCACTTCCAGAAAAGAAAATAGCATGTGACTCATTACCACTATCACTGATTCACTTTCAAGAGTAGTCGTGACCGAGAAGTTAAGGCGATGGCCTTGAAAACCATTGGGGTCTCCCCGCGCAGGTTCCAACCCTGCTGACTACGTGGCTCCTTGTCATTTTGTCTGATTGCGACAGGAGTTGTGACATCCAGGATCTTTGTACAAGCTGCTTTTTTTTCTAACAAGGAAATTGGGCTCTTTTCAAGCCTGAAGTGGGCATCGTTTCAAAAGGCCCAGATCATCACTCTTTCAATGTCAGTGTTCCTAGCTTTGGAAGGAGCAACCTATCTCTCTCGTCCCTTTATAAATTGTGGTCTTCATCCTTTAATGCCACAAACTTTAAGCTGACAAAGCATGAACACTTTAAGGAGAAAGTGCTGTTATATCCCAAGGGTGGCTGTTCCCTGGCAAAAGCCCGGTTAGCTCCAATGGTAGAGCATCATACTTTTAATCTGAGGGTCCAGGGTTCAAGTCCCTGTTCGGGTGAAGGTTTGTTGCAGACCTCCCCTAATCTCTTGCTGTGCTCTTCCCAACCTTTGAGGGAGATGGTCTTCCTCTTCAAGATAAGATGTAATTCTTGGTTACTAGCAGTGTTGGGGAGTAACGGAATACATGTACCGGCATTACGTATTCAGAATACAAATTATGAGTAACTGTATTCCGTTACAGTTACAATTTAAATAGTTGGTATTTAGAATACAGTTACATCGTTGAAATCAATTTATTACATGACGATACTTCTCTGTTTCACGAGTTTATTCACTCTCTAAATAAATTAAGGCAACTCCATGCATTTCCCAGAAGCCCCAATATGAAAACGAAAAAAATGTGTGGTTTGCGTGATCAGTCACAATGGAGTCGGAAGAGGAGCAGCGGGAGCTAGAGGTAGAGATGGAGCCGAAACAACAGAGCCAGGGCAAGAATACGTTTCTATCTTGGAAATTCACATTCACATTAGCATTTCACAAGAGAACGAAATATAACTGCAGTGCAACCTCTGCTTGCCAGCAACCAACCTCCTTTCAGCGTCCAAAGACTCCACCTCCAACCTGAAGAAGCATCTTAAAGTAATTTTTTTTCAAATACGTAGACCTACACCACAAAACTAGTTGAAGATAATTTTTTTTAATCGGTCAATTCCAGCGTTATGGACGTGAAATTTGCAGTCAAAACTTGAAATATAAATTCTCAGAAAATGAATTAATAACAATAGTGAAACGTCCGTCTATCCATACTCCCTTAATAAAGGAGTCCAGACATTAGAAAAATATCGGTTTACATGCGTTTTATATTTAATATGAGGGAATAAAAAAATCTTTAACTTTTAGGTGGCAACATTTTTTTTGTTTTTTTGTAATTCTGTGAATTACACTGCGCAAACCAAAAGTAATACTACTCACCGGATGAAGAAGGGTAGGCTCTCCACAGAACATAAAATATTCATGTTATTTAATTTTTCGTATTCGCATTCATGAGGAAAAAAACAATGGTCGTGACAGTTCTCCGTTACGGACGTGAGCGCTCTGAAAGCAGCACTAAAAGACTGCTTTAAAACTTTCACAGAGACCTCAAACAGAAACACAAAGCCTTTCTTTAAAGTGAATTTCGTTTTCGTTTTTTAGAGCTTTCACCCTGCACGCGTTTGCAGTCCGTTTATCCGTTCCAGTTGCGGTGCGTATAGGCTACAGCAGTGCAGCGATCGTTTCCGCACCGAGTCTATTTCTGCTGTGCTGCAAACGCTGAATTAAAGTGACAGCACATGTTTCGTGGTCAAAATGAACACAGATTGAGCTGAAAATGTAGTAATTTAACCATAAATGCATTTAATTAAATTAAATAAAACTAAATTTAGTAATACCACCATTAATGTTTTTAATTAAGTACTGCTTTTTTTCACAGTCATCTTTTTACTTTAAGACCGGGGTAAAGCAATGAAAACAAGACGAAATAATGAACAACACTCGTCTGATTCGTGGAGGTTGAAAAACAAGTTATTTGTGGCATGCAAGATTTATTGTATTTAAATTTAAATGCTAAAAGAAAAGGCATGATAGTCGGCTGTGTTTGTCAATTTTAAGTTTTAATTTAAAATGTTTGCATTTTTAATATAAGGAGCCTACATAGTTAAATATGTTACCACTTGCTTGAACAACTTAATATATAATCTATATAGAAGTAATGCATTGATTAATACGTTGTTTAAATTGTTTAAACTTGAATACGTCTATTAAAGAGTGTATATGTGTAGGCTACAAAGAGAATTGCACCGGTGACAAAACTTTTTTAAAAATAAAAGTTGCTGATAACTTCTGGATTTGAAATACAAATATTGTGTAGGCCTATGTGTTTGTGGTACAGCCACGGATCAGTTACGCACTGCAAACGCAGCATATGTGAAAGCACTACAGCGCGTGCTGCTCCTGCACCGCATACGCACTGCACACAGAGTATGTGTGAAATGGGCGCGTATAAGGTAGAAGGCCCTACTTGCCTCACAGACATGTCTACTTTTAAACAGAACAATTCAACACGAAAGAACTGCTCTCTGCATGTAATCCGTATGAAATGTGCATTTCTCTCTGGCGCGTTCACTAGGCTACTGCGAAGATCACGAGTCAGCATCGTCAACTTCATCTTTGTAACCGACACTGACAAAGAAAACACTTGTTTATTAATAAACAATTAAAATATCTCCTTTCTATATTTGACATAGGCTATTCATAATTATTACTTTTGCTGGTTCTTTGTGACAGCTTTTAGGTGCTTTATTGGCATACGCATCACCACCGCATCACCAGGCCTGTTTATTAAGCAGGATTTGATGGCCAACACTTATAAAATGCAATTCAATGTGGAAGTAATCCAAGTATTCAGAATACGTTACTCAGATTGAGTAACGTAACGGAATAAGTTACAAATGACATTTTTGGGCATGTATTCTGTATTCTGTAACGAAATACGTTTTGAAAGTATCCTTCCCAACACTGGTTACTAGGGACTTTAAGCAACAGCTGCTGATGGAACGGCAACGGCAACGGCAGCCGGAAGTAAGCGTTAACTGCCGTAGCTAAAGAGCGCAAAAATCACTAAGCAACAGTAAAGAGGACGGCGTAGGGGTAATTTAATCATCAAACAAAATACAAAAAAAGGAAGTGATTTTTGAGCAAGAGAAGGGTTGCTTTTGGCATTTAATGATATACAGAAACGATTACAATGCCACATAACCTAAAACATAACATTAACTTTCTTAATCTGTCATGTAGTAACGACTACGGCAAATCAGCTGTTCTCCCGTAGTAGACGGTTACAGTAGAACGTCGCGAGGTAGCAGTTAATGTCGCGCGTGCGCGCGCAATAGAACGACAGAATGCCATTGCCGTTCCACCAGAGGCCGTTGCTTAAAGTCCCTACTGTCTGAGCAAGCGGTGGTGGGGGACTTTGAGAGAACTGAGCTGAAGCTTGCCGTTGACACTGTATGTGCAGGCCCGGGGCGAGTGGAAAGATTGCTTTCTCTGTATAGCATTTAGTACTCTGCGTTGTGCGGGCAGCATCCCCAGTCCAAATCCGGATCATGGCAGTCTTTTCGTGTAGGTGAAGACGTCGCTGAACTCCTTTTTGCCAACACAATATTTTCGCCGGGTTGATCCTCTGCTGCTCACATTGATCCACATTGATAGTTGGCCCCGGTGTTCTCTGATGCTCAAATCCAGAAATGAAAATAGCATGTGACTCACTGGCGGGAGTAGTCGTGGCCGAGAGGTTAAGGCGATGGACTCGAAATCCATTGGGGTCTCCCCGCGCAGGTTCGAACCCTGCCGACTACGTGGCTCCTTGTCTATTTGCGACAGGAATTGTGACATCCAGGAGCTTTGTACGAGCTGCTTTTTTTCTCTAACACAGAAAATTGGGCAACCCACATCTCTGTTCAAGCCTGAAGTGAGCAGGTTTTTGTGTAGGTGAAGACGTCGTTAGTTTATAAATAAGTGTTGGCACACCTGTCCGAGTGGCGCTACAAATTCTTCTAAAATCTGATTTTATTTCGGGCATGTTAAATTAGCGTTCGACAAACGCGAACAAACTTTTAGTTATTTATGTACACTCACAATAACAATTAAATGTTGTGCTTTTGTAAAATAAAGAAAACAAACAGGGTGCGCTTTCTGCCGTCTCGGTCTCCGTCACAGAAATTAACCAAAACTCTATGGCAGGGGTCGGCAACCTAACCCCTCATTTACACTGCACACGTCTGCGGCGCATTACGGCTCCGACAAGGTTTTATTCCGTCCACCACACGGTGCCAACTCACACCAGGAGCATTTCAGAAGCGAAGCGACTGGATGCGTGAGACCACGTGATTTGCCTGTCCGACGTGGTTTTTCTTGATTTTGGGGGTTTCTACCTTACAGTCTATGCTTTCTACCAAGGATATATTGGTGTGCAATACAATTGGGAGTCTGCACATGGTGTTTATTTTGAAATTGACAGTGTTTTTTAACTTTTATTTTGTATTTCCGGTGCGACTTGGACGCGCGTCTGTCAAAAATAGACTAGGCGCCTATATTTAGCGAAGCGGCGCTGAGAGCCGTTTCTGGGAAGCTTCTGAAACGCGCCGCGTCGCGGCCGGTGTAAACACAAGCATTGACTAGAATGGGCGCGATCAGCTCCGGTAGCCGTGTCGCAGCCGTAATGCGCCGCAGATGTGTGCAGTGTAAATGAGGGGTAAGGCACGCGTGCCCGCTGGCACACAAGCAACACATGCGAGAGAAGTGTATGTATTTCATTCAGATAAAGTAGTCTACCTGCACACAGATCTACATTTTGATGTAATAATTCCTCATAGTAAAAAAAGCGTATTTTATTAAGTTAGGAGTAGAGATGCACTATGCCGATTTTATGCCGGTCAAATGCACTCGGGCTCCCCATGATTAACATCGCGCAACATCAGCATCACACGTGCACGTGTAATATTTTTTTTTCGCCGTGCATGTTAATCAATGAGTGCATTCACACCGCGGCAAGGAGCAGCGCGTGAGCGCCCCACAGGAGCAATGAAGCGAGTCTATTTTGTCTGCGCTGCTCACGCTCAATTAAAGTGAAAGCACACTTTTGATGAACAAAATAAATATGATTTCAAACAAAAGTGCCCAAAATGCACAGAACACATTCATGTCTAGTGTGTTTTAACAAGAACTGGATTAGGTTATGTCAGAAAAGAAAATGAAGACTCAAAAATATTTATATAAAATGTACCCATTTAAACTTGTTTTTATTATTCAGTTTGATATGGTATTTTATGAAAAAAAAAATATATATAGAAAAAAAATATTTGTGTGGGCTGTAAAGTGGTTAGAAAAAATGACATCGGAATCGGCTAAAATCGGTATCGGCAGGTCAAACTCAATGGGAAATCGGAATCGGCCTAGAAAATTGTAATCGGTGCATCTCTAGTTAGGAGTTATAAATACTATTAAATTGTCTATCTAAATCTAAAACAAATTTCAAGAGAAATATTTAAATTTCTGTACTATTTCTGTGTAAGCCATTATGAAAATGTAAAATGTTTGTGTATTTATATGAGTGTGTGCGTGTATATATATATATATATATATATATAGGCTATGTGTGTGTTGTGGCACAGTGATGAACTCGGAAACTTAAAAATGGCACTTTATGACAAAAAGGTTGCTGACCCCTGCTCTATAGGCTACTTGCCTCGGTCACGATAAGAAATATGTCTATAGAAAGCTTTGAGTGAACAAATATTATCTGATTATGCAATCCATATGAAACCATCCAATATTAAATTGGCTATGATATAACCGTGGCTGTGTATTCCCCTATATTCACTACAGTGGCTGGAAACATTGTTTTCATTCATAATTACTTGCATGGATTCAAATCAATCAGCAATTGAAAAATTCAGATTCAAATAATAGACATGCCCGTGTTTCTTGATGATCAATGCAGATTTATGCCAGTCTCCAGTAGAGATCCATTTCCTGGAGAGTTTAGGTGTAGGAGTTTAGTCATAATTACAACTTGTAACTTGTGGTAGAACTCCGACTTGTACCACGTGATCGCTGTACCACCTGACCACTGCAGATTAATTTGCCGTTGATAGTGTTGCCATAAAAACAATCAATCATCTCCTAATTACGGTCATTATTACGACATCCAACCCTAATCAAACACACCTGAACAAGCTAATCAAGGTCTTCAAGATTAGGCTATATTAGAAAGCTACAGGCAAATGAATTTCATTAGGGTTGGAGTTACCCAGACCCCCAATTGGATCTTTAAAAACGCATTTTCAAAAAGTGTTTTAAACTCTTTTGATAGCGTTTGGTTTGGGACTCAGCTGATATTTTGATGCAGCAACAGGGATTTTTCTTTGTAGTTTTGTGGTCCTTGCTGTCCGCCCCTCCTGACTCACTAATTCAGTGCATCTTCCAGCAGAGTTGATTTTGAGATTTTTGCAGGTTGAGAGGATGACAGCTCAAGTGTACTGCTCGTTTAGTGCTGTTTTATTGTGTCTGTCTGCTTGTTTGAGCGCAACAGATGCTGGAGTCCTAGGTGAGAAGTTCTTTTAGCTTCATTACGCAGCCTGAAGAAGTGCATAAATAAAGTGCCTTACAAAATTTGATTTCAGACACATCTGCTTACAAAAATACAGTACAGACGTCAAGTGGAAGTTCATCTTTGAATGTTGGTTTAGTTTTAATAATAAGCAAAGTGTAAATATGCAAACTGTCATAAGTTTATGCATTGTACAAGTAACCCATATAATCACTAATAGGCATTTTTGTTTACTGTTAAACACGAACATTAGTGTTACAATATGGCTGCAAAATTGTTACCGGACTGTATCAATCCTGAGTTTAAACTTTTGCTTAAGGTTTTTTTGTTTTAAGAAATGCATAAGCCTACAATATAACGTGGGGAGCTAATTATAACCGATAACTCTGCATTTTACATATATAGTGGGTTTCTATATTTGTTTTGTTTTCTGTTGAGTAGCTTATTAAAATGCTTAAAAGGAAATGAGGGTGGTCATTGCCAACCGCCATTAAAAGAAAGAGGGTGGTCATGGGGATGGCATCATTTTTGAAGATGTACACCAGTAAATTTGTATACAACATATTAACTGATGTCCATGCTTTCTATCAGCATTGCACTATTATTCACTCTACTACAGTGGGGTAGGTTGTATCTGCACTCAGTCTTTGAAACCGATTGATGCAGTTTAGTGAAAAATGGTAGATTTCTAAGCTACTTGAATTGAAGCAGATAAATGTGTGAATATTATAAAGTGAGGCTGAAGCAAACTATTACAGCACTTCCTGGTCTCCCCTAATGATCCTCTTGAATCCTCTTCTGTAGTGCCTGGTCAGTGTCCGGCGACGCTGACGGTCGTGCCCTCCCGACGAGGATGCACTTCTGATAGAGACTGCTCTGGAGGACACAAATGCTGTCAATTTCCCTGTGGGTCCGCGTGTGTGCCACCTGTTTTCAGTGAGTTTTAATTATTGATGCATGCTATACGTCTTGCAGAAAAAAACCCTGAAAAAATGTTTTCACTCAGGAATTGCTAGTAAGTTTCACAAATAACTGCAAAGAAACCGCAAGTAACACATTGAACTAAACGTGAAACTATGAAGTAGATGGACTGAATATTCCGGTAAATCCTCCTACGATTTTTTTTTTTTTTTTTTTTTTTCTCTTTCATACAGCGTATGAGACATTCAGTATTCAGTGATGTGGTTTCTCTGTCATGTGTCTCTATAACAGCAAAGCCAGGGGAGTGTCCAAGTACAAATTTTGGAGCAGGAATGTGTGCAGAGTTGTGTTCCTATGACAGTGACTGTCCGAACAATGAGAAATGCTGCTGCAATGGATGTGGACATCAGTGTATGGATCCATTTGCAGGTATTTGTTGTTATATTAATGTTTGGGTCAGCTTCCTCATTTCAGTTTGTCTTGTTTTATAATTAATCGTTCTCAATGTAAAAATTATTTAGCCAATAGCACGGTTTAAAGTACAGGATGGCTTTACAAAATTAATACGAAAAATTATTAATACGATCATGATTAATAATTAAGAGGAGTAAAACTTGGTATTTGGGTTTTGTGCTGTATCTGAGACTGAATGCCTCTAAACAGACTGACTAAAGTTGACTATCTGGATCCCTCCAGGGAAGCCTGCAGCCGAACCCCGGAAGCCTCCAGGGAAGCCTGCAGCCGAACCACCAGGAAAGCCTGCAGCCGAACCACCAGGAAAACCACCAGGAAAGCCTCCAGGAAAGCCTGCAGCCGAACCACCAGGAAAGCCTCCAGGGAAGCCTGCAGCCGAACCACCAGGAAAGCCTCCAGGGAAGCCTGCAGCCGAACCACCAGGAAAGCCTCCAGGAAAGCCTGCAGCCGAACCTCCAGAGCCTTCTAACGAACTACCGGAGCTTTCTACAGAACTGCCTGAGCCTTCTGCTGAACTGCCTGAGCTGGAGCCTTCTACCGAACCTCCAGAGCCTTCAGACGAACTGCCAGTGACGCTTGCAGCCGAACCCCCGAAGCCTCCAGGAAAGCCTGCAGCCGAACCACCAGGAAAGCCTCCAGGAAAGCCTGCAGCCGAACCACCAGGAAAGCCTCCAGGAAAGCCTGCAGCCGAACCACCAGGAAAGCCTCCAGGAAAGCCTGCAGCCGAACCACCAGGAAAACCACCAGGAAAACCTCCAGGAAAGCCTGCAGCCGAACCACCAGGAAAGCCTCCAGGAAAGCCTGCAGCCGAACCACCAGGAAAGCCACCAGGAAAGCCTCCAGGGAAGCCTGCAGCCGAACCACCAGGAAAGCCTCCAGGGAAGCCTGCAGCTGAACCTCCAGGAAAGCCTGCAGCCGAACCTCCAGAGCCTTCTAACGAACTACCGGAGCCTTCTACAGAACTGCCTGAGCTGGAGCCTTCTACCGAACCTCCGGAGCCTTCAGACGAACTGCCAGTGACGCCTGCAGCCAAACCCCCGAAGCCTCCAATGAAGCCTGCAGCCGAACCCCCGAAGCCTCCGGTGAAGCCTGCAGCTGAATCCCCGAAGCCTCCTGTGAAGCCTGCAGCCGAACCCCCGAAGCCTCCAGGAAAGCCTCCAGGAAAGCCTGCAGCCGAACCTCCAAAGCCTCCAGGAAAGCCTGCAGCCGAACCACCAGGAAAGCCTCCAGGAAAGCCTGCAGCCGAACCGCCAACTTACCCTTATGGGCAATGTCCTGGCCATAAGTAATGTGGCTGTGCATGCAGTTAACTGTGCTGATTTAACCATTGGATGTATGGTGTGTTTTCCCTGTTTATCACCAAATAAATCTCACACTTGTAAGACCATTTTCCTCTCTTTTTTTTTTTAAGTGGGAAAACAAGGAATTTGATTTTGTATTCCAGTGTTAGTTTGGCTGTTCTCTCTCATAATGGCTCATTGGAATCAATGCATGAAATCCCACCCTCCAAAGCCTCGCCGCCTTCAAAACGCTTGAACACACAGCAGAGTCTGTAAAGTGTCACAAGATGAAAGACTGCACTAAATTGCCTCATGTCTACAATGCATAATATTACAGTGATAATGAATGTAAACAACTTGCTGTGCTCTAGTTGTACCACCTGACTGATGCAGATTCATTTCGCTGTTGACATGGAAACGTCTGAATCAAAATGCCATGATTGGATGAAGAATTCTATTATTGATTGCTATAGGATGTGAAGTTTCAACCAGTATTGCCTATTGACTAATAGTCTTCTGCATTCTGAAGCATTTTAGTGAAATTGTGTCTTCTAGTGGTCATTTTAGGAAGTTGCAACTTCAAGCCTATTAACAGATGATCCCTTTAGTTACCTGTGACCAAATGAGTTCTGAATGCCTGTAATGCCGAGTTCACACTGCACAATTTTCAGAGTAGTCGGGTCACTGTTCTTTTCACACCGCACGACTATCTGGGGTAACGTTCAGTTGCTGCTGTGTGCACACTGCACCGATGACAGTTTCACACTGGAGTGGCTCAGTGGTTCATGTAGGTTGTCTACAAACCGGAAGGTTGGCGGTTCAATCCCCGGTTCCACCTGTCGAGGTGTCCATGAGCAAGACACCTAACCCCAGCTGCTCCTGACGAGCTGGATGGCGCCTTGCATGGCTGATACCGCCGTCGGTGTATGAATGGGTAAATGTGAGGCAATATGTAAAGCGTAGATGGCCAAGCCATAATGCCAGAATAAAGAGATGTCAAAGGTTCGTCCATTGACTACAATAAAGCATGAATGGTTCTCCTCACCAGACATTAGTCATAGACTGTAAATGGGCAATAACATATTTGATTAGCATCTTATCAGCCTTCTCTAAAAAACTCCCCTGACATCATCTTAGAAAATGTATATACAATTCATAGATTTAGAGATGATATCCTCAGATTTGAAATGAAGCATGACCACACCAGTGGCTACACTGTGGTTGTGGTTATAAGTTGTTATACTGCATTCACATAATATGTTTATACATTTAATACATACACTCTTAATATATATATATTTGTTTTTATGTTTCAGCTTTTATATCTCAATATTAATAAGAGTCTGATTAATTCTGAGTCTTGAACTGTAAACTGTCAAGAGTTGGCTTTCTAAATATATGTTGGTTATGTGTCTATTCAGAATGACTTTTTATTTTGGGTATGTAATGTATGCCCCACTTGCCAAAATTGGGTCTGTCTGGTAAGGGGTTAATGCCACAAACTTTAAGCTGAGGATAACATAACTCTAAGGCTAGCTCAGTCGGTAGAGCATCAGACTTTTAATCTGAGGGTTCAGGGTTCAAGTCCCTGCTTGGGTCTTGAAATCCATTGGGGTCTCCCCGTTCAGGTTCGAACCCTGCCGACTACGTGGCTCTTTGTTTGTTTCCGGCAGGAACTGTAACATCCAGGATCTTTGTACGAGCTGCATTTTTTTCCTCTAACATGGAAAACTGGGCAACCCACATCTCTTTTCAAGCCTGAAGTGAGCAGGTTTTTGTGTAGGTGAAGACATCGTTGAACTCCTTTTTGCCAACACAATATGTTAGCTGAGTGCATCCTCTGCTGCTCACATCCACATTGATGGTTGGCCCTGGTGTCCTCTGCTGCTCACTTCCAGAAAAGAAAATAGCATGTGACTCATTACCACTATCACTGATTCACTTTCAAGAGTAGTCGTGACCGAGAAGTTAAGGCGATGGCCTTGAAAACCATTGGGGTCTCCCCGCGCAGGTTCCAACCCTGCTGACTACGTGGCTCCTTGTCATTTTGTCTGATTGCGACAGGAGTTGTGACATCCAGGATCTTTGTACAAGCTGCTTTTTTTTCTAACAAGGAAATTGGGCTCTTTTCAAGCCTGAAGTGGGCATCGTTTCAAAAGGCCCAGATCATCACTCTTTCAATGTCAGTGTTCCTAGCTTTGGAAGGAGCAACCTATCTCTCTCGTCCCTTTATAAATTGTGGTCTTCATCCTTTAATGCCACAAACTTTAAGCTGACAAAGCATGAACACTTTAAGGAGAAAGTGCTGTTATATCCCAAGGGTGGCTGTTCCCTGGCAAAAGCCCGGTTAGCTCCAATGGTAGAGCATCATACTTTTAATCTGAGGGTCCAGGGTTCAAGTCCCTGTTCGGGTGAAGGTTTGTTGCAGACCTCCCCTAATCTCTTGCTGTGCTCTTCCCAACCTTTGAGGGAGATGGTCTTCCTCTTCAAGATAAGATGTAATGCTTGGTTACTAGCAGTGTTGGGGAGTAACGGAATACATGTACCGGCATTACGTATTCAGAATACAAATTATGAGTAACTGTATTCCGTTACAGTTACAATTTAAATAGTTGGTATTTAGAATACAGTTACATCGTTGAAATCAATTTATTACATGACGATACTTCTCTGTTTCACGAGTTTATTCACTCTCTAAATAAATTAAGGCAACTCCATGCATTTCCCAGAAGCCCCAATATGAAAACGAAAAAAATGTGTGGTTTGCGTGATCAGTCACAATGGAGTCGGAAGAGGAGCAGCGGGAGCTAGAGGTAGAGATGGAGCCGAAACAACAGAGCCAGGGCAAGAATACGTTTCTATCTTGGAAATTCACATTCACATTAGCATTTCACAAGAGAACGAAATATAACTGCAGTGCAACCTCTGCTTGCCAGCAACCAACCTCCTTTCAGCGTCCAAAGACTCCACCTCCAACCTGAAGAAGCATCTTAAAGTAATTTTTTTTCAAATACGTAGACCTACACCACAAAACTAGTTGAAGATAATTTTTTTTAATCGGTCAATTCCAGCGTTATGGACGTGAAATTTGCAGTCAAAACTTGAAATATAAATTCTCAGAAAATGAATTAATAACAATAGTGAAACGTCCGTCTATCCATACTCCCTTAATAAAGGAGTCCAGACATTAGAAAAATATCGGTTTACATGCGTTTTATATTTAATATGAGGGAATAAAAAAATCTTTAACTTTTAGGTGGCAACATTTTTTTTGTTTTTTTGTAATTCTGTGAATTACACTGCGCAAACCAAAAGTAATACTACTCACCGGATGAAGAAGGGTAGGCTCTCCACAGAACATAAAATATTCATGTTATTTAATTTTTCGTATTCGCATTCATGAGGAAAAAAACAATGGTCGTGACAGTTCTCCGTTACGGACGTGAGCGCTCTGAAAGCAGCACTAAAAGACTGCTTTAAAACTTTCACAGAGACCTCAAACAGAAACACAAAGCCTTTCTTTAAAGTGAATTTCGTTTTCGTTTTTTAGAGCTTTCACCCTGCACGCGTTTGCAGTCCGTTTATCCGTTCCAGTTGCGGTGCGTATGGGCTACAGCAGTGCAGCGATCGTTTCCGCACCGAGTCTATTTCTGCTGTGCTGCAAACGCTGAATTAAAGTGACAGCACATGTTTCGTGGTCAAAATGAACACAGATTGAGCTGAAAATGTAGTAATTTAACCATAAATGCATTTAATTAAATTAAATAAAACTAAATTTAGTAATACCACCATTAATGTTTTTAATTAAGTACTGCTTTTTTTCACAGTCATCTTTTTACTTTAAGACCGGGGTAAAGCAATGAAAACAAGACGAAATAATGAACAACACTCGTCTGATTCGTGGAGGTTGAAAAACAAGTTATTTGTGGCATGCAAGATTTATTGTATTTAAATTTAAATGCTAAAAGAAAAGGCATGATAGTCGGCTGTGTTTGTCAATTTTAAGTTTTAATTTAAAATGTTTGCATTTTTAATATAAGGAGCCTACATAGTTAAATATGTTACCACTTGCTTGAACAACTTAATATATAATCTATATAGAAGTAATGCATTGATTAATACGTTGTTTAAATTGTTTAAACTTGAATACGTCTATTAAAGAGTGTATATGTGTAGGCTACAAAGAGAATTGCACCGGTGACAAAACTTTTTTAAAAATAAAAGTTGCTGATAACTTCTGGATTTGAAATACAAATATTGTGTAGGCCTATGTGTTTGTGGTACAGCCACGGATCAGTTACGCACTGCAAACGCAGCATATGTGAAAGCACTACTGCGCGTGCTGCTCCTGCACCGCATACGCACTGCACACAGAGTATGTGTGAAATGGGCGCGTATAAGGTAGAAGGCCCTACTTGCCTCACAGACATGTCTACTTTTAAACAGAACAATTCAACACGAAAGAACTGCTCTCTGCATGTAATCCGTATGAAATGTGCATTTCTCTCTGGCGCGTTCACTAGGCTACTGCGAAGATCACGAGTCAGCATCGTCAACTTCATCTTTGTAACCGACACTGACAAAGAAAACACTTGTTTATTAATAAACAATTAAAATATCTCCTTTCTATATTTGACATAGGCTATTCATAATTATTACTTTTGCTGGTTCTTTGTGACAGCTTTTAGGTGCTTTATTGGCATACGCATCACCACCGCATCACCAGGCCTGTTTATTAAGCAGGATTTGATGGCCAACACTTATAAAATGCAATTCAATGTGGAAGTAATCCAAGTATTCAGAATACGTTACTCAGATTGAGTAACGTAACGGAATAAGTTACAAATGACATTTTTGGGCATGTATTCTGTATTCTGTAACGAAATACGTTTTGAAAGTATCCTTCCCAACACTGGTTACTAGGGACTTTAAGCAACAGCTGCTGATGGAACGGCAACGGCAACGGCAGCCGGAAGTAAGCGTTAACTGCCGTAGCTAAAGAGCGCAAAAATCACTAAGCAACAGTAAAGAGGACGGCGTAGGGGTAATTTAATCATCAAACAAAATACAAAAAAAGGAAGTGATTTTTGAGCAAGAGAAGGGTTGCTTTTGGCATTTAATGATATACAGAAACGATTACAATGCCACATAACCTAAAACATAACATTAACTTTCTTAATCTGTCATGTAGTAACGACTACGGCAAATCAGCTGTTCTCCCGTAGTAGACGGTTACAGTAGAACGTCGCGAGGTAGCAGTTAATGTCGCGCGTGCGCGCGCAATAGAACGACAGAATGCCATTGCCGTTCCACCAGAGGCCGTTGCTTAAAGTCCCTACTGTCTGAGCAAGCGGTGGTGGGGGACTTTGAGAGAACTGAGCTGAAGCTTGCCGTTGACACTGTATGTGCAGGCCCGGGGCGAGTGGAAAGATTGCTTTCTCTGTATAGCATTTAGTACTCTGCGTTGTGCGGGCAGCATCCCCAGTCCAAATCCGGATCATGGCAGTCTTTTCGTGTAGGTGAAGACGTCGCTGAACTCCTTTTTGCCAACACAATATTTTCGCCGGGTTGATCCTCTGCTGCTCACATTGATCCACATTGATAGTTGGCCCCGGTGTTCTCTGATGCTCAAATCCAGAAATGAAAATAGCATGTGACTCACTGGCGGGAGTAGTCGTGGCCGAGAGGTTAAGGCGATGGACTCGAAATCCATTGGGGTCTCCCCGCGCAGGTTCGAACCCTGCCGACTACGTGGCTCCTTGTCTATTTGCGACAGGAATTGTGACATCCAGGAGCTTTGTACGAGCTGCTTTTTTTCTCTAACACAGAAAATTGGGCAACCCACATCTCTGTTCAAGCCTGAAGTGAGCAGGTTTTTGTGTAGGTGAAGACGTCGTTAGTTTATAAATAAGTGTTGGCACACCTGTCCGAGTGGCGCTACAAATTCTTCTAAAATCTGATTTTATTTCGGGCATGTTAAATTAGCGTTCGACAAACGCGAACAAACTTTTAGTTATTTATGTACACTCACAATAACAATTAAATGTTGTGCTTTTGTAAAATAAAGAAAACAAACAGGGTGCGCTTTCTGCCGTCTCGGTCTCCGTCACAGAAATTAACCAAAACTCTATGGCAGGGGTCGGCAACCTAACCCCTCATTTACACTGCACACGTCTGCGGCGCATTACGGCTCCGACAAGGTTTTATTCCGTCCACCACACGGTGCCAACTCACACCAGGAGCATTTCAGAAGCGAAGCGACTGGATGCGTGAGACCACGTGATTTGCCTGTCCGACGTGGTTTTTCTTGATTTTGGGGGTTTCTACCTTACAGTCTATGCTTTCTACCAAGGATATATTGGTGTGCAATACAATTGGGAGTCTGCACATGGTGTTTATTTTGAAATTGACAGTGTTTTTTAACTTTTATTTTGTATTTCCGGTGCGACTTGGACGCGCGTCTGTCAAAAATAGACTAGGCGCCTATATTTAGCGAAGCGGCGCTGAGAGCCGTTTCTGGGAAGCTTCTGAAACGCGCCGCGTCGCGGCCGGTGTAAACACAAGCATTGACTAGAATGGGCGCGATCAGCTCCGGTAGCCGTGTCGCAGCCGTAATGCGCCGCAGATGTGTGCAGTGTAAATGAGGGGTAAGGCACGCGTGCCCGCTGGCACACAAGCAACACATGCGAGAGAAGTGTATGTATTTCATTCAGATAAAGTAGTCTACCTGCACACAGATCTACATTTTGATGTAATAATTCCTCATAGTAAAAAAAGCGTATTTTATTAAGTTAGGAGTAGAGATGCACCGATTGATCCGCTGGTGACCGGAATTGGCCGATTTTCACGTGATCGGCCATATGCCGATTTTATGCCGGTCAAATGCACTCGGGCTCCCCATGATTAACATCGCGCAACATCAGCATCACACGTGCACGTGTAATATTTTTTTTTCGCCGTGCATGTTAATCAATGAGTGCATTCACACCGCGGCAAGGAGCAGCGCGTGAGCGCCCCACAGGAGCAATGAAGCGAGTCTATTTTGTCTGCGCTGCTCACGCTCAATTAAAGTGAAAGCACACTTTTGATGAACAAAATAAATATGATTTCAAACAAAAGTGCCCAAAATGCACAGAATGTGCATGTCTAGTGTGTTTTAACAAGAACTGGATTAGGTTATGTCAGAAAAGAAAATGAAGACTCAAAAATATTTATATAAAATGTACCCATTTAAACTTGTTTTTATTATTCAGTTTGATATGGTATTTTATGAAAAAAATATATATATAGAAAAAAAAATATTTGTGTGGGCTGTAAAGTGGTTAGAAAAAATGACATCGGAATCGGCTAAAATCGGTATCGGCAGGTCAAACTCAATGGGAAATCGGAATCGGCCTAGAAAATTGTAATCGGTGCATCTCTAGTTAGGAGTTATAAATACTATTAAATTGTCTATCTAAATCTAAAACAAATTTCAAGAGAAATATTTAAATTTCTGTACTATTTCTGTGTAAGCCATTATGAAAATGTAAAATGTTTGTGTATTTATATGAGTGTGTGCGTGTATATATATATATATATATATATATATATAGGCTATGTGTGTGTTGTGGCACAGTGATGAACTCGGAAACTTAAAAATGGCACTTTATGACAAAAAGGTTGCTGACCCCTGCTCTATAGGCTACTTGCCTCGGTCACGATAAGAAATATGTCTATAGAAAGCTTTGAGTGAACAAATATTATCTGATTATGCAATCCATATGAAACCATCCAATATTAAATTGGCTATGATATAACCGTGGCTGTGTATTCCCCTATATTCACTACAGTGGCTGGAAACATTGTTTTCATTCATAATTACTTGCATGGATTCAAATCAATCAGCAATTGAAAAATTCAGATTCAAATAATAGACATGCCCGTGTTTCTTGATGATCAATGCAGATTTATGCCAGTCTCCAGTAGAGATCCATTTCCTGGAGAGTTTAGGTGTAGGAGTTTAGTCATAATTACAACTTGTAACTTGTGGTAGAACTCCGACTTGTACCACGTGATCGCTGTACCACCTGACCACTGCAGATTAATTTGCCGTTGATAGTGTTGCCATAAAAACAATCAATCATCTCCTAATTACGGTCATTATTACGACATCCAACCCTAATCAAACACACCTGAACAAGCTAATCAAGGTCTTCAAGATTAGGCTATATTAGAAAGCTACAGGCAAATGAATTTCATTAGGGTTGGAGTTACCCAGACCCCCAATTGGATCTTTAAAAATGCATTTTCAAAAAGTGTTTTAAACTCTTTTGATAGCGTTTGGTTTGGGACTCAGCTGATATTTTGATGCAGCAACAGGGATTTTTCTTTGTAGTTTTGTGGTCCTTGCTGTCCGCCCCTCCTGACTCACTAATTCAGTGCATCTTCCAGCAGAGTTGATTTTGAGATTTTTGCAGGTTGAGAGGATGACAGCTCAAGTGTACTGCTCGTTTAGTGCTGTTTTATTGTGTCTGTCTGCTTGTTTGAGCGCAACAGATGCTGGAGTCCTAGGTGAGAAGTTCTTTTAGCTTCATTACGCAGCCTGAAGAAGTGCATAAATAAAGTGCCTTACAAAATTTGATTTCAGACACATCTGCTTACAAAAATACAGTACAGACGTCAAGTGGAAGTTCATCTTTGAATGTTGGTTTAGTTTTAATAATAAGCAAAGTGTAAATATGCAAACTGTCATAAGTTTATGCATTGTACAAGTAACCCATATAATCACTAATAGGCATTTTTGTTTACTGTTAAACACGAACATTAGTGTTACAATATGGCTGCAAAATTGTTACCGGACTGTATCAATCCTGAGTTTAAACTTTTGCTTAAGGTTTTTTTGTTTTAAGAAATGCATAAGCCTACAATATAACGTGGGGAGCTAATTATAACCGATAACTCTGCATTTTACATATATAGTGGGTTTCTATATTTGTTTTGTTTTCTGTTGAGTAGCTTATTAAAATGCTTAAAAGGAAATGAGGGTGGTCATTACCAACCGCCATTAAAAGAAAGAGGGTGGTCATGGGGATGGCATCATTTTTGAAGATGTACACCAGTAAATTTGTATACAACATATTAACTGATGTCCATGCTTTCTATCAGCATTGCACTATTATTCACTCTACTACAGTGGGGTAGGTTGTATCTGCACTCAGTCTTTGAAACCGATTGATGCAGTTTAGTGAAAAATGGTAGATTTCTAAGCTACTTGAATTGAAGCAGATAAATGTGTGAATATTATAAAGTGAGGCTGAAGCAAACTATTACAGCACTTCCTGGTCTCCCCTAATGATCCTCTTGAATCCTCTTCTGTAGTGCCTGGTCAGTGTCCGGCGACGCTGACGGTCGTGCCCTCCCGACGAGGATGCACTTCTGATAGAGACTGCTCTGGAGGACACAAATGCTGTCAATTTCCCTGTGGGTCCGCGTGTGTGCCACCTGTTTTCAGTGAGTTTTAATTATTGATGCATGCTATACGTCTTGCAGAAAAAAACCCTGAAAAAATGTTTTCACTCAGGAATTGCTAGTAAGTTTCACAAATAACTGCAAAGAAACCGCAAGTAACACATTGAACTAAACGTGAAACTATGAAGTAGATGGACTGAATATTCCGGTAAATCCTCCTACGATTTTTTTTTTTTTTTTTTTTTCTCTTTCATACAGCGTATGAGACATTCAGTATTCAGTGATGTGGTTTCTCTGTCATGTGTCTCTATAACAGCAAAGCCAGGGGAGTGTCCAAGTACAAATTTTGGAGCAGGAATGTGTGCAGAGTTGTGTTCCTATGACAGTGACTGTCCGAACAATGAGAAATGCTGCTGCAATGGATGTGGACATCAGTGTATGGATCCATTTGCAGGTATTTGTTGTTATATTAATGTTTGGGTCAGCTTCCTCATTTCAGTTTGTCTTGTTTTATAATTAATCGTTCTCAATGTAAAAATTATTTAGCCAATAGCACGGTTTAAAGTACAGGATGGCTTTACAAAATTAATACGAAAAATTATTAATACGATCATGATTAATAATTAAGAGGAGTAAAACTTGGTATTTGGGTTTTGTGCTGTATCTGAGACTGAATGCCTCTAAACAGACTGACTAAAGTTGACTATCTGGATCCCTCCAGGGAAGCCTGCAGCCGAACCCCGGAAGCCTCCAGGGAAGCCTGCAGCCGAACCACCAGGAAAGCCTCCAGGAAAGCCTGCAGCCGAACCACCAGGAAAACCACCAGGAAAGCCTCCAGGAAAGCCTGCAGCCGAACCACCAGGAAAGCCTCCAGGGAAGCCTGCAGCCGAACCACCAGGAAAGCCTCCAGGGAAGCCTGCAGCCGAACCACCAGGAAAGCCTCCAGGAAAGCCTGCAGCCGAACCTCCAGAGCCTTCTAACGAACTACCGGAGCTTTCTACAGAACTGCCTGAGCCTTCTGCTGAACTGCCTGAGCTGGAGCCTTCTACCGAACCTCCAGAGCCTTCAGACGAACTGCCAGTGACGCTTGCAGCCGAACCCCCGAAGCCTCCAGGAAAGCCTGCAGCCGAACCACCAGGAAAGCCTCCAGGAAAGCCTGCAGCCGAACCACCAGGAAAGCCTCCAGGAAAGCCTGCAGCCGAACCACCAGGAAAGCCTCCAGGAAAGCCTGCAGCCGAACCACCAGGAAAACCACCAGGAAAACCTCCAGGAAAGCCTGCAGCCGAACCACCAGGAAAGCCTCCAGGAAAGCCTGCAGCCGAACCACCAGGAAAGCCACCAGGAAAGCCTCCAGGGAAGCCTGCAGCCGAACCACCAGGAAAGCCTCCAGGGAAGCCTGCAGCTGAACCTCCAGGAAAGCCTGCAGCCGAACCTCCAGAGCCTTCTAACGAACTACCGGAGCCTTCTACAGAACTGCCTGAGCTGGAGCCTTCTACCGAACCTCCGGAGCCTTCAGACGAACTGCCAGTGACGCCTGCAGCTAAACCCCCGAAGCCTCCAATGAAGCCTGCAGCCGAACCCCCGAAGCCTCCGGTGAAGCCTGCAGCTGAATCCCCGAAGCCTCCTGTGAAGCCTGCAGCCGAACCCCCGAAGCCTCCAGGAAAGCCTGAAGCCAAACCACCAGGAAAGCCTCCAGGAAAGCCTGCAGCCGAACCTCCAAAGCCTCCAGGAAAGCCTGCAGCCGAACCACCAGGAAAGCCTCCAGGAAAGCCTGCAGCCGAACCGCCAACTTACCCTTATGGGCAATGTCCTGGCCATAAGTAATGTGGCTGTGCATGCAGTTAACTGTGCTGATTTAACCATTGGATGTATGGTGTGTTTTCCCTGTTTATCACCAAATAAATCTCACACTTGTAAGACCATTTTCCTCTCTTTTTTTTTTTAAGTGGGAAAACAAGGAATTTGATTTTGTATTCCAGTGTTAGTTTGGCTGTTCTCTCTCATAATGGCTCATTGGAATCAATGCATGAAATCCCACCCTCCAAAGCCTCGCCGCCTTCAAAACGCTTGAACACACAGCAGAGTCTGTAAAGTGTCACAAGATGAAAGACTGCACTAAATTGCCTCATGTCTACAATGCATAATATTACAGTGATAATGAATGTAAACAACTTGCAGTGCTCTAGTTGTACCACCTGACTGATGCAGATTCATTTCGCTGTTGACATGGAAACGTCTGAATCAAAATGCCATGATTGGATGAAGAATTCTATTATTGATTGCTATAGGATGTGAAGTTTCAACCAGTATTGCCTATTGACTAATAGTCTTCTGCATTCTGAAGCATTTTAGTGAAATTGTGTCTTCTAGTGGTCATTTTAGGAAGTTGCAACTTCAAGCCTATTAACAGATGATCCCTTTAGTTACCTGCGACCAAATGAGTTCTGAATGCCTGTAATGCCGAGTTCACACTGCACAATTTTCAGAGTAGTCGGGTCACTGTTCTTTTCACACCGCACGACTATCTGGGGTAACGTTCAGTTGCTGCTGTGTGCACACTGCACCGATGACAGTTTCACACTGGAGTGGCTCAGTGGTTCATGTAGGTTGTCTACAAACCGGAAGGTTGGTGGTTCAATCCCCGGTTCCACCTGTCGAGGTGTCCATGAGCAAGACACCTAACCCCAGCTGCTCCTGACGAGCTGGATGGCGCCTTGCATGGCTGATACCGCCGTCGGTGTATGAATGGGTAAATGTGAGGCAATATGTAAAGCGTAGATGGCCAAGCCATAATGCCAGAATAAAGAGATGTCAAAGGTTCGTCCATTGACTACAATAAAGCATGAATGGGCCAGTTCTCCTCACCAGACATTAGTCATAGACTGTAAATGGGCAATAACATATTTGATTAGCATCTTATCAGCCTTCTCTAAAAAACTCCCCTGACATCATCTTAGAAAATGTATATACAATTCATAGATTTAGAGATATCATCCTCAGATTTGAAATGAAGCATGACCACACCAGTGGCTACACTGTGGTTGTGGTTATAAGTTGTTATACTGCATTCACATAATATGTTTATACATTTAATACATACACTCTTAATATATATATTTTTGTTTTTATGTTTCAGCTTTTATATCTCAATATTAATAAGAGTCTGATTAATTCTGAGTCTTGAACTGTAAACTGTCAAGAGTTGGCTTTCTAAATATATGTTGGTTATGTGTCTATTCAGAATGACTTTTTATTTTGGGTATGTAATGTATGCCCCACTTGCCAAAATTGGGTCTGTCTGGTAAGGGGTTAATGCCACAAACTTTAAGCTGAGGATAACATAACTCTAAGGCTAGCTCAGTCGGTAGAGCATCAGACTTTTAATCTGAGGGTTCAGGGTTCAAGTCCCTGCTTGGGTCTTGAAATCCATTGGGGTCTCCCCGTTCAGGTTCGAACCCTGCCGACTACGTGGCTCTTTGTCTGTTTCCGGCAGGAACTGTAACATCCAGGATCTTTGTACGAGCTGCATTTTTTTCCTCTAACATGGAAAACTGGGCAACCCACATCTCTTTTCAAGCCTGAAGTGAGCAGGTTTTTGTGTAGGTGAAGACATCGTTGAACTCCTTTTTGCCAACACAATATGTTAGCTGAGTGCATCCTCTGCTGCTCACATCCACATTGATGGTTGGCCCTGGTGTCCTCTGCTGCTCACTTCCAGAAAAGAAAATAGCATGTGACTCATTACCACTATCACTGATTCACTTTCAAGAGTAGTCGTGACCGAGAAGTTAAGGCGATGGCCTTGAAAACCATTGGGGTCTCCCCGCGCAGGTTCCAACCCTGCTGACTACGTGGCTCCTTGTCATTTTGTCTGATTGCGACAGGAGTTGTGACATCCAGGATCTTTGTACAAGCTGCTTTTTTTTCTAACAAGGAAATTGGGCTCTTTTCAAGCCTGAAGTGGGCATCGTTTCAAAAGGCCCAGATCATCACTCTTTCAATGTCAGTGTTCCTAGCTTTGGAAGGAGCAACCTATCTCTCTCGTCCCTTTATAAATTGTGGTCTTCATCCTTTAATGCCACAAACTTTAAGCTGACAAAGCATGAACACTTTAAGGAGAAAGTGCTGTTATATCCCAAGGGTGGCTGTTCCCTGGCAAAAGCCCGGTTAGCTCCAATGGTAGAGCATCATACTTTTAATCTGAGGGTCCAGGGTTCAAGTCCCTGTTCGGGTGAAGGTTTGTTGCAGACCTCCCCTAATCTCTTGCTGTGCTCTTCCCAACCTTTGAGGGAGATGGTCTTCCTCTTCAAGATAAGATGTAATGCTTGGTTACTAGCAGTGTTGGGGAGTAACGGAATACATGTACCGGCGTTACGTATTCAGAATACAAATTATGAGTAACTGTATTCCGTTACAGTTACAATTTAAATAGTTGGTATTTAGAATACAGTTACATCGTTGAAATCAATTTATTACATGACGATACTTCTCTGTTTCACGAGTTTATTCACTCTCTAAATAAATTAAAGCAACTCCATGCATTTCCCAGAAGCCCCAATATGAAAACGAAAAAAATGTGTGGTTTGCGTGATCAGTCACAATGGAGTCGGAAGAGGAGCAGCGGGAGCTAGAGGTAGAGATGGAGCCGAAACAACAGAGCCAGGGCAAGAATACGTTTCTATCTTGGAAATTCACATTCACATTAGCATTTCACAAGAGAACGAAATATAACTGTGCAGTGCAACCTCTGCTTGCCAGCAACCAACCTCCTTTCAGCGTCCAAAGACTCCACCTCCAACCTGAAGAAGCATCTTAAAGTAAGTTTTTTTCAAATACGTAGACCTACACCACAAAACTAGTTGAAGATCATTTTTTTTAATCGGTCAATTCCAGCGTTATGGACGTGAAATTTGCAGTCAAAACTTGAAATATAAATTCTCAGAAAATGAATTAATAACAATAGTGAAACGTCCGTTTATCCATACTCCCTTAATAAAGGAGTCCAGACATTAGAAAAATATCGGTCTACATGCGTTTTATATTTAATATGAGGGAATAAAAAAATCTTTAACTTTTAGGTGGCAACATTTTTTTTGTTTTTTTGTAATTCTGTGAATTACACTGCGCAAACCAAAAGTAATACTACTCACCGGATGAAGAAGGGTAGGCTCTCCACAGAACATAAAATATTCATGTTATTTAATTTTTCGTATTCGCATTCATGAGGAAAAAAACAATGGTCGTGACAGTTCTCCGTTACGGACGTGAGCGCTCTGAAAGCAGCACTAAAAGACTGCTTTAAAACTTTCACAGAGACCTCAAACAGAAACACAAAGCCTTTCTTTAAAGTGAATTTCGTTTTCGTTTTTTAGAGCTTTCACCCTGCACGCGTTTGCAGTCCGTTTATCCGTTCCAGTTGCGGTGCGTATAGGCTACAGCAGTGCAGCGATCGTTTCCGCACCGAGTCTATTTCTGCTGTGCTGCAAACGCTGAATTAAAGTGACAGCACATGTTTCGTGGTCAAAATGAACACAGATTGAGCTGAAAATGTAGTAATTTAACCATAAATGCATTTAATTAAATTAAATAAAACTAAATTTAGTAATACCACCATTAATGTTTTTAATTAAGTACTGCTTTTTTTCACAGTCATCTTTTTACTTTAAGACCGGGGTAAAGCAATGAAAACAAGACGAAATAATGAACAACACTCGTCTGATTCGTGGAGGTTGAAAAACAAGTTATTTGTGGCATGCAAGATTTATTGTATTTAAATTTAAATGCTAAAAGAAAAGGCATGATAGTCGGCTGTGTTTGTCAATTTTAAGTTTTAATTTAAAATGTTTGCATTTTTAATATAAGGAGCCTACATAGTTAAATATGTTACCACTTGCTTGAACAACTTAATATATAATCTATATAGAAGTAATGCATTGATTAATACGTTGTTTAAATTGTTTAAACTTGAATACGTCTATTAAAGAGTGTATATGTGTAGGCTACAAAGAGAATTGCACCGGTGACAAAACTTTTTTAAAAATAAAAGTTGCTGATAACTTCTGGATTTGAAATACAAATATTGTGTAGGCCTATGTGTTTGTGGTACAGCCACGGATCAGTTACGCACTGCAAACGCAGCATATGTGAAAGCACTACAGCGCGTGCTGCTCCTGCACCGCATACGCACTGCACACAGAGTATGTGTGAAATGGGCGCGTATAAGGTAGAAGGCCCTACTTGCCTCACAGACATGTCTACTTTTAAACAGAACAATTCAACACGAAAGAACTGCTCTCTGCATGTAATCCGTATGAAATGTGCATTTCTCTCTGGCGCGTTCACTAGGCTACTGCGAAGATCACGAGTCAGCATCGTCAACTTCATCTTTGTAACCGACACTGACAAAGAAAACACTTGTTTATTAATAAACAATTAAAATATCTCCTTTCTATATTTGACATAGGCTATTCATAATTATTACTTTTGCTGGTTCTTTGTGACAGCTTTTAGGTGCTTTATTGGCATACGCATCACCACCGCATCACCAGGCCTGTTTATTAAGCAGGATTTGATGGCCAACACTTATAAAATGCAATTCAATGTGGAAGTAATCCAAGTATTCAGAATACGTTACTCAGATTGAGTAACGTAACGGAATAAGTTACAAATGACATTTTTGGGCATGTATTCTGTATTCTGTAACGAAATACGTTTTGAAAGTATCCTTCCCAACACTGGTTACTAGGGACTTTAAGCAACAGCTGCTGATGGAACGGCAACGGCAACGGCAGCCGGAAGTAAGCGTTAACTGCCGTAGCTAAAGAGCGCAAAAATCACTAAGCAACAGTAAAGAGGACGGCGTAGGGGTAATTTAATCATCAAACAAAATACAAAAAAAGGAAGTGATTTTTGAGCAAGAGAAGGGTTGCTTTTGGCATTTAATGATATACAGAAACGATTACAATGCCACATAACCTAAAACATAACATTAACTTTCTTAATCTGTCATGTAGTAACGACTACGGCAAATCAGCTGTTCTCCCGTAGTAGACGGTTACAGTAGAACGTCGCGAGGTAGCAGTTAATGTCGCGCGTGCGCGCGCAATAGAACGACAGAATGCCATTGCCGTTCCACCAGAGGCCGTTGCTTAAAGTCCCTACTGTCTGAGCAAGCGGTGGTGGGGGACTTTGAGAGAACTGAGCTGAAGCTTGCCGTTGACACTGTATGTGCAGGCCCGGGGCGAGTGGAAAGATTGCTTTCTCTGTATAGCATTTAGTACTCTGCGTTGTGCGGGCAGCATCCCCAGTCCAAATCCGGATCATGGCAGTCTTTTCGTGTAGGTGAAGACGTCGCTGAACTCCTTTTTGCCAACACAATATTTTCGCCGGGTTGATCCTCTGCTGCTCACATTGATCCACATTGATAGTTGGCCCCGGTGTTCTCTGATGCTCAAATCCAGAAATGAAAATAGCATGTGACTCACTGGCGGGAGTAGTCGTGGCCGAGAGGTTAAGGCGATGGACTCGAAATCCATTGGGGTCTCCCCGCGCAGGTTCGAACCCTGCCGACTACGTGGCTCCTTGTCTATTTGCGACAGGAATTGTGACATCCAGGAGCTTTGTACGAGCTGCTTTTTTTCTCTAACACAGAAAATTGGGCAACCCACATCTCTGTTCAAGCCTGAAGTGAGCAGGTTTTTGTGTAGGTGAAGACGTCGTTAGTTTATAAATAAGTGTTGGCACACCTGTCCGAGTGGCGCTACAAATTCTTCTAAAATCTGATTTTATTTCGGGCATGTTAAATTAGCGTTCGACAAACGCGAACAAACTTTTAGTTATTTATGTACACTCACAATAACAATTAAATGTTGTGCTTTTGTAAAATAAAGAAAACAAACAGGGTGCGCTTTCTGCCGTCTCGGTCTCCGTCACAGAAATTAACCAAAACTCTATGGCAGGGGTCGGCAACCTAACCCCTCATTTACACTGCACACGTCTGCGGCGCATTACGGCTCCGACAAGGTTTTATTCCGTCCACCACACGGTGCCAACTCACACCAGGAGCATTTCAGAAGCGAAGCGACTGGATGCGTGAGACCACGTGATTTGCCTGTCCGACGTGGTTTTTCTTGATTTTGGGGGTTTCTACCTTACAGTCTATGCTTTCTACCAAGGATATATTGGTGTGCAATACAATTGGGAGTCTGCACATGGTGTTTATTTTGAAATTGACAGTGTTTTTTAACTTTTATTTTGTATTTCCGGTGCGACTTGGACGCGCGTCTGTCAAAAATAGACTAGGCGCCTATATTTAGCGAAGCGGCGCTGAGAGCCGTTTCTGGGAAGCTTCTGAAACGCGCCGCGTCGCGGCCGGTGTAAACACAAGCATTGACTAGAATGGGCGCGATCAGCTCCGGTCGCCGTGTCGCAGCCGTAATGCGCCGCAGATGTGTGCAGTGTAAATGAGGGGTAAGGCACGCGTGCCCGCTGGCACACAAGCAACACATGCGAGAGAAGTGTATGTATTTCATTCAGATAAAGTAGTCTACCTGCACACAGATCTACATTTTGATGTAATAATTCCTCATAGTAAAAAAAGCGTATTTTATTAAGTTAGGAGTAGAGATGCACCGATTGATCCGCTGGTGACCGGAATTGGCCGATTTTCACGTGATCGGCCATATGCCGATTTTATGCCGGTCAAATGCACTCGGGCTCCCCATGATTAACATCGCGCAACATCAGCATCACACGTGCACGTGTAATATTTTTTTTTCGCCGTGCATGTTAATCAATGAGTGCATTCACACCGCGGCAAGGAGCAGCGCGTGAGCGCCCCACAGGAGCAATGAAGCGAGTCTATTTTGTCTGCGCTGCTCACGCTCAATTAAAGTGAAAGCACACTTTTGATGAACAAAATAAATATGATTTCAAACAAAAGTGCCCAAAATGCACAGAACACATTCATGTCTAGTGTGTTTTAACAAGAACTGGATTAGGTTATGTCAGAAAAGAAAATGAAGACTCAAAAATATTTACATAAAATGTACCCATTTAAACTTGTTTTTATTATTCAGTTTGATATGGTATTTTATGAAAAAAAAATATATATAGAAAAAAAATATTTGTGTGGGCTGTAAAGTGGTTAGAAAAAATGACATCGGAATCGGCTAAAATCGGTATCGGCAGGTCAAACTCAATGGGAAATCGGAATCGGCCTAGAAAATTGTAATCGGTGCATCTCTAGTTAGGAGTTATAAATACTATTAAATTGTCTATCTAAATCTAAAACAAATTTCAAGAGAAATATTTAAATTTCTGTACTATTTCTGTGTAAGCCATTATGAAAATGTAAAATGTTTGTGTATTTATATGAGTGTGTGCGTGTATATATATATATATATATATATATATATATAGGCTACGTGTGTGTTGTGGCACAGTGATGAACTCGGAAACTTAAAAATGGCACTTTATGACAAAAAGGTTGCTGACCCCTGCTCTATAGGCTACTTGCCTCGGTCACGATAAGAAATATGTCTATAGAAAGCTTTGAGTGAACAAATATTATCTGATTATGCAATCCATATGAAACCATCCAATATTAAATTGGCTATGATATAACCGTGGCTGTGTATTCCCCTATATTCACTACAGTGGCTGGAAACATTGTTTTCATTCATAATTACTTGCATGGATTCAAATCAATCAGCAATTGAAAAATTCAGATTCAAATAATAGACATGCCCGTGTTTCTTGATGATCAATGCAGATTTATGCCAGTCTCCAGTAGAGATCCATTTCCTGGAGAGTTTAGGTGTAGGAGTTTAGTCATAATTACAACTTGTAACTTGTGGTAGAACTCCGACTTGTACCACGTGATCGCTGTACCACCTGACCACTGCAGATTAATTTGCCGTTGATAGTGTTGCCATAAAAACAATCAATCATCTCCTAATTACGGTCATTATTACGACATCCAACCCTAATCAAACACACCTGAACAAGCTAATCAAGGTCTTCAAGATTAGGCTATATTAGAAAGCTACAGGCAAATGAATTTCATTAGGGTTGGAGTTACCCAGACCCCCAATTGGATCTTTAAAAACGCATTTTCAAAAAGTGTTTTAAACTCTTTTGATAGCGTTTGGTTTGGGACTCAGCTGATATTTTGATGCAGCAACAGGGATTTTTCTTTGTAGTTTTGTGGTCCTTGCTGTCCGCCCCTCCTGACTCACTAATTCAGTGCATCTTCCAGCAGAGTTGATTTTGAGATTTTTGCAGGTTGAGAGGATGACAGCTCAAGTGTACTGCTCGTTTAGTGCTGTTTTATTGTGTCTGTCTGCTTGTTTGAGCGCAACAGATGCTGGAGTCCTAGGTGAGAAGTTCTTTTAGCTTCATTACGCAGCCTGAAGAAGTGCATAAATAAAGTGCCTTACAAAATTTGATTTCAGACACATCTGCTTACAAAAATACAGTACAGACGTCAAGTGGAAGTTCATCTTTGAATGTTGGTTTAGTTTTAATAATAAGCAAAGTGTAAATATGCAAACTGTCATAAGTTTATGCATTGTACAAGTAACCCATATAATCACTAATAGGCATTTTTGTTTACTGTTAAACACGAACATTAGTGTTACAATATGGCTGCAAAATTGTTACCGGACTGTATCAATCCTGAGTTTAAACTTTTGCTTAAGGTTTTTTTGTTTTAAGAAATGCATAAGCCTACAATATAACGTGGGGAGCTAATTATAACCGATAACTCTGCATTTTACATATATAGTGGGTTTCTATATTTGTTTTGTTTTCTGTTGAGTAGCTTATTAAAATGCTTAAAAGGAAATGAGGGTGGTCATTGCCAACCGCCATTAAAAGAAAGAGGGTGGTCATGGGGATGGCATCATTTTTGAAGATGTACACCAGTAAATTTGTATACAACATATTAACTGATGTCCATGCTTTCTATCAGCATTGCACTATTATTCACTCTACTACAGTGGGGTAGGTTGTATCTGCACTCAGTCTTTGAAACCGATTGATGCAGTTTAGTGAAAAATGGTAGATTTCTAAGCTACTTGAATTGAAGCAGATAAATGTGTGAATATTATAAAGTGAGGCTGAAGCAAACTATTACAGCACTTCCTGGTCTCCCCTAATGATCCTCTTGAATCCTCTTCTGTAGTGCCTGGTCAGTGTCCGGCGACGCTGACGGTCGTGCCCTCCCGACGAGGATGCACTTCTGATAGAGACTGCTCTGGAGGACACAAATGCTGTCAATTTCCCTGTGGGTCCGCGTGTGTGCCACCTGTTTTCAGTGAGTTTTAATTATTGATGCATGCTATACGTCTTGCAGAAAAAAACCCTGAAAAAATGTTTTCACTCAGGAATTGCTAGTAAGTTTCACAAATAACTGCAAAGAAACCGCAAGTAACACATTGAACTAAACGTGAAACTATGAAGTAGATGGACTGAATATTCCGGTAAATCCTCCTACGATTTTTTTTTTTTTTTTTTTTTTTCTCTTTCATACAGCGTATGAGACATTCAGTATTCAGTGATGTGGTTTCTCTGTCATGTGTCTCTATAACAGCAAAGCCAGGGGAGTGTCCAAGTACAAATTTTGGAGCAGGAATGTGTGCAGAGTTGTGTTCCTATGACAGTGACTGTCCGAACAATGAGAAATGCTGCTGCAATGGATGTGGACATCAGTGTATGGATCCATTTGCAGGTATTTGTTGTTATATTAATGTTTGGGTCAGCTTCCTCATTTCAGTTTGTCTTGTTTTATAATTAATCGTTCTCAATGTAAAAATTATTTAGCCAATAGCACGGTTTAAAGTACAGGATGGCTTTACAAAATTAATACGAAAAATTATTAATACGATCATGATTAATAATTAAGAGGAGTAAAACTTGGTATTTGGGTTTTGTGCTGTATCTGAGACTGAATGCCTCTAAACAGACTGACTAAAGTTGACTATCTGGATCCCTCCAGGGAAGCCTGCAGCCGAACCCCGGAAGCCTGCAGCCGAACCACCAGGAAAGCCTCCAGGAAAGCCTGCAGCCGAACCACCAGGAAAACCACCAGGAAAGCCTCCAGGAAAGCCTGCAGCCGAACCACCAGGAAAGCCTCCAGGGAAGCCTGCAGCCGAACCACCAGGAAAGCCTCCAGGGAAGCCTGCAGCCGAACCACCAGGAAAGCCTCCAGGAAAGCCTGCAGCCGAACCTCCAGAGCCTTCTAACGAACTACCGGAGCTTTCTACAGAACTGCCTGAGCCTTCTGCTGAACTGCCTGAGCTGGAGCCTTCTACCGAACCTCCAGAGCCTTCAGACGAACTGCCAGTGACGCTTGCAGCCGAACCCCCGAAGCCTCCAGGAAAGCCTGCAGCCGAACCACCAGGAAAGCCTCCAGGAAAGCCTGCAGCCGAACCACCAGGAAAGCCTCCAGGAAAGCCTGCAGCCGAACCACCAGGAAAGCCTCCAGGAAAGCCTGCAGCCGAACCACCAGGAAAGCCTCCAGGAAAGCCTGCAGCCGAACCACCAGGAAAACCACCAGGAAAACCTCCAGGAAAGCCTGCAGCCGAACCACCAGGAAAGCCTCCAGGAAAGCCTGCAGCCGAACCACCAGGAAAGCCACCAGGAAAGCCTCCAGGGAAGCCTGCAGCCGAACCACCAGGAAAGCCTCCAGGGAAGCCTGCAGCTGAACCTCCAGGAAAGCCTGCAGCCGAACCTCCAGAGCCTTCTAACGAACTACCGGAGCCTTCTACAGAACTGCCTGAGCTGGAGCCTTCTACCGAACCTCCGGAGCCTTCAGACGAACTGCCAGTGACGCCTGCAGCCAAACCCCCGAAGCCTCCAATGAAGCCTGCAGCCGAACCCCCGAAGCCTCCGGTGAAGCCTGCAGCTGAATCCCCGAAGCCTCCTGTGAAGCCTGCAGCCGAACCCCCGAAGCCTCCAGGAAAGCCTGAAGCCAAACCACCAGGAAAGCCTCCAGGAAAGCCTGCAGCCGAACCTCCAAAGCCTCCAGGAAAGCCTGCAGCCGAACCACCAGGAAAGCCTCCAGGAAAGCCTGCAGCCGAACCGCCAACTTACCCTTATGGGCAATGTCCTGGCCATAAGTAATGTGGCTGTGCATGCAGTTAACTGTGCTGATTTAACCATTGGATGTATGGTGTGTTTTCCCTGTTTATCACCAAATAAATCTCACACTTGTAAGACCATTTTCCTCTTTTTTTTTTTTTTTTTTTTTTTTTTTTAAGTGGGAAAACAAGGAATTTGATTTTGTATTCCAGTGTTAGTTTGGCTGTTCTCTCTCATAATGGCTCATTGGAATCAATGCATGAAATCCCACCCTCCAAAGCCTCGCCGCCTTCAAAACGCTTGAACACACAGCAGAGTCTGTAAAGTGTCACAAGATGAAAGACTGCACTAAATTGCCTCATGTCTACAATGCATAATATTACAGTGATAATGAATGTAAACAACTTGCAGTGCTCTAGTTGTACCACCTGACTGATGCAGATTCATTTCGCTGTTGACATGGAAACGTCTGAATCAAAATGCCATGATTGGATGAAGAATTCTATTATTGATTGCTATAGGATGTGAAGTTTCAACCAGTATTGCCTATTGACTAATAGTCTTCTGCATTCTGAAGCATTTTAGTGAAATTGTGTCTTCTAGTGGTCATTTTAGGAAGTTGCAACTTCAAGCCTATTAACAGATGATCCCTTTAGTTACCTGCGACCAAATGAGTTCTGAATGCCTGTAATGCCGAGTTCACACTGCACAATTTTCAGAGTAGTCGGGTCACTGTTCTTTTCACACCGCACGACTATCTGGGGTAACGTTCAGTTGCTGCTGTGTGCACACTGCACCGATGACAGTTTCACACTGGAGTGGCTCAGTGGTTCATGTAGGTTGTCTACAAACCGGAAGGTTGGTGGTTCAATCCCCGGTTCCACCTGTCGAGGTGTCCATGAGCAAGACACCTAACCCCAGCTGCTCCTGACGAGCTGGATGGCGCCTTGCATGGCTGATACCGCCGTCGGTGTATGAATGGGTAAATGTGAGGCAATATGTAAAGCGTAGATGGCCAAGCCATAATGCCAGAATAAAGAGATGTCAAAGGTTCGTCCATTGACTACAATAAAGCATGAATGGTTCTCCTCACCAGACATTAGTCATAGACTGTAAATGGGCAATAACATATTTGATTAGCATCTTATCAGCCTTCTCTAAAAAACTCCCCTGACATCATCTTAGAAAATGTATATACAATTCATAGATTTAGAGATATCATCCTCAGATTTGAAATGAAGCATGACCACACCAGTGGCTACACTGTGGTTGTGGTTATAAGTTGTTATACTGCATTCACATAATATGTTTATACATTTAATACATACACTCTTAATATATATATATTTGTTTTTATGTTTCAGCTTTTATATCTCAATATTAATAAGAGTCTGATTAATTCTGAGTCTTGAACTGTAAACTGTCAAGAGTTGGCTTTCTAAATATATGTTGGTTATGTGTCTATTCAGAATGACTTTTTATTTTGGGTATGTAATGTATGCCCCACTTGCCAAAATTGGGTCTGTCTGGTAAGGGGTTAATGCCACAAACTTTAAGCTGAGGATAACATAACTCTAAGGCTAGCTCAGTCGGTAGAGCATCAGACTTTTAATCTGAGGGTTCAGGGTTCAAGTCCCTGCTTGGGTCTTGAAATCCATTGGGGTCTCCCCGTTCAGGTTCGAACCCTGCCGACTACGTGGCTCTTTGTTTGTTTCCGGCAGGAACTGTAACATCCAGGATCTTTGTACGAGCTGCATTTTTTTCCTCTAACATGGAAAACTGGGCAACCCACATCTCTTTTCAAGCCTGAAGTGAGCAGGTTTTTGTGTAGGTGAAGACATCGTTGAACTCCTTTTTGCCAACACAATATGTTAGCTGAGTGCATCCTCTGCTGCTCACATCCACATTGATGGTTGGCCCTGGTGTCCTCTGCTGCTCACTTCCAGAAAAGAAAATAGCATGTGACTCATTACCACTATCACTGATTCACTTTCAAGAGTAGTCGTGACCGAGAAGTTAAGGCGATGGCCTTGAAAACCATTGGGGTCTCCCCGCGCAGGTTCCAACCCTGCTGACTACGTGGCTCCTTGTCATTTTGTCTGATTGCGACAGGAGTTGTGACATCCAGGATCTTTGTACAAGCTGCTTTTTTTTCTAACAAGGAAATTGGGCTCTTTTCAAGCCTGAAGTGGGCATCGTTTCAAAAGGCCCAGATCATCACTCTTTCAATGTCAGTGTTCCTAGCTTTGGAAGGAGCAACCTATCTCTCTCGTCCCTTTATAAATTGTGGTCTTCATCCTTTAATGCCACAAACTTTAAGCTGACAAAGCATGAACACTTTAAGGAGAAAGTGCTGTTATATCCCAAGGGTGGCTGTTCCCTGGCAAAAGCCCGGTTAGCTCCAATGGTAGAGCATCATACTTTTAATCTGAGGGTCCAGGGTTCAAGTCCCTGTTCGGGTGAAGGTTTGTTGCAGACCTCCCCTAATCTCTTGCTGTGCTCTTCCCAACCTTTGAGGGAGATGGTCTTCCTCTTCAAGATAAGATGTAATGCTTGGTTACTAGCAGTGTTGGGGAGTAACGGAATACATGTACCGGCATTACGTATTCAGAATACAAATTATGAGTAACTGTATTCCGTTACAGTTACAATTTAAATAGTTGGTATTTAGAATACAGTTACATCGTTGAAATCAATTTATTACATGACGATACTTCTCTGTTTCACGAGTTTATTCACTCTCTAAATAAATTAAGGCAACTCCATGCATTTCCCAGAAGCCCCAATATGAAAACGAAAAAAATGTGTGGTTTGCGTGATCAGTCACAATGGAGTCGGAAGAGGAGCAGCGGGAGCTAGAGGTAGAGATGGAGCCGAAACAACAGAGCCAGGGCAAGAATACGTTTCTATCTTGGAAATTCACATTCACATTAGCATTTCACAAGAGAACGAAATATAACTGCAGTGCAACCTCTGCTTGCCAGCAACCAACCTCCTTTCAGCGTCCAAAGACTCCACCTCCAACCTGAAGAAGCATCTTAAAGTAATTTTTTTTCAAATACGTAGACCTACACCACAAAACTAGTTGAAGATAATTTTTTTTAATCGGTCAATTCCAGCGTTATGGACGTGAAATTTGCAGTCAAAACTTGAAATATAAATTCTCAGAAAATGAATTAATAACAATAGTGAAACGTCCGTCTATCCATACTCCCTTAATAAAGGAGTCCAGACATTAGAAAAATATCGGTTTACATGCGTTTTATATTTAATATGAGGGAATAAAAAAATCTTTAACTTTTAGGTGGCAACATTTTTTTTGTTTTTTTGTAATTCTGTGAATTACACTGCGCAAACCAAAAGTAATACTACTCACCGGATGAAGAAGGGTAGGCTCTCCACAGAACATAAAATATTCATGTTATTTAATTTTTCGTATTCGCATTCATGAGGAAAAAAACAATGGTCGTGACAGTTCTCCGTTACGGACGTGAGCGCTCTGAAAGCAGCACTAAAAGACTGCTTTAAAACTTTCACAGAGACCTCAAACAGAAACACAAAGCCTTTCTTTAAAGTGAATTTCGTTTTCGTTTTTTAGAGCTTTCACCCTGCACGCGTTTGCAGTCCGTTTATCCGTTCCAGTTGCGGTGCGTATAGGCTACAGCAGTGCAGCGATCGTTTCCGCACCGAGTCTATTTCTGCTGTGCTGCAAACGCTGAATTAAAGTGACAGCACATGTTTCGTGGTCAAAATGAACACAGATTGAGCTGAAAATGTAGTAATTTAACCATAAATGCATTTAATTAAATTAAATAAAACTAAATTTAGTAATACCACCATTAATGTTTTTAATTAAGTACTGCTTTTTTTCACAGTCATCTTTTTACTTTAAGACCGGGGTAAAGCAATGAAAACAAGACGAAATAATGAACAACACTCGTCTGATTCGTGGAGGTTGAAAAACAAGTTATTTGTGGCATGCAAGATTTATTGTATTTAAATTTAAATGCTAAAAGAAAAGGCATGATAGTCGGCTGTGTTTGTCAATTTTAAGTTTTAATTTAAAATGTTTGCATTTTTAATATAAGGAGCCTACATAGTTAAATATGTTACCACTTGCTTGAACAACTTAATATATAATCTATATAGAAGTAATGCATTGATTAATACGTTGTTTAAATTGTTTAAACTTGAATACGTCTATTAAAGAGTGTATATGTGTAGGCTACAAAGAGAATTGCACCGGTGACAAAACTTTTTTAAAAATAAAAGTTGCTGATAACTTCTGGATTTGAAATACAAATATTGTGTAGGCCTATGTGTTTGTGGTACAGCCACGGATCAGTTACGCACTGCAAACGCAGCATATGTGAAAGCACTACAGCGCGTGCTGCTCCTGCACCGCATACGCACTGCACACAGAGTATGTGTGAAATGGGCGCGTATAAGGTAGAAGGCCCTACTTGCCTCACAGACATGTCTACTTTTAAACAGAACAATTCAACACGAAAGAACTGCTCTCTGCATGTAATCCGTATGAAATGTGCATTTCTCTCTGGCGCGTTCACTAGGCTACTGCGAAGATCACGAGTCAGCATCGTCAACTTCATCTTTGTAACCGACACTGACAAAGAAAACACTTGTTTATTAATAAACAATTAAAATATCTCCTTTCTATATTTGACATAGGCTATTCATAATTATTACTTTTGCTGGTTCTTTGTGACAGCTTTTAGGTGCTTTATTGGCATACGCATCACCACCGCATCACCAGGCCTGTTTATTAAGCAGGATTTGATGGCCAACACTTATAAAATGCAATTCAATGTGGAAGTAATCCAAGTATTCAGAATACGTTACTCAGATTGAGTAACGTAACGGAATAAGTTACAAATGACATTTTTGGGCATGTATTCTGTATTCTGTAACGAAATACGTTTTGAAAGTATCCTTCCCAACACTGGTTACTAGGGACTTTAAGCAACAGCTGCTGATGGAACGGCAACGGCAACGGCAGCCGGAAGTAAGCGTTAACTGCCGTAGCTAAAGAGCGCAAAAATCACTAAGCAACAGTAAAGAGGACGGCGTAGGGGTAATTTAATCATCAAACAAAATACAAAAAAAGGAAGTGATTTTTGAGCAAGAGAAGGGTTGCTTTTGGCATTTAATGATATACAGAAACGATTACAATGCCACATAACCTAAAACATAACATTAACTTTCTTAATCTGTCATGTAGTAACGACTACGGCAAATCAGCTGTTCTCCCGTAGTAGACGGTTACAGTAGAACGTCGCGAGGTAGCAGTTAATGTCGCGCGTGCGCGCGCAATAGAACGACAGAATGCCATTGCCGTTCCACCAGAGGCCGTTGCTTAAAGTCCCTACTGTCTGAGCAAGCGGTGGTGGGGGACTTTGAGAGAACTGAGCTGAAGCTTGCCGTTGACACTGTATGTGCAGGCCCGGGGCGAGTGGAAAGATTGCTTTCTCTGTATAGCATTTAGTACTCTGCGTTGTGCGGGCAGCATCCCCAGTCCAAATCCGGATCATGGCAGTCTTTTCGTGTAGGTGAAGACGTCGCTGAACTCCTTTTTGCCAACACAATATTTTCGCCGGGTTGATCCTCTGCTGCTCACATTGATCCACATTGATAGTTGGCCCCGGTGTTCTCTGATGCTCAAATCCAGAAATGAAAATAGCATGTGACTCACTGGCGGGAGTAGTCGTGGCCGAGAGGTTAAGGCGATGGACTCGAAATCCATTGGGGTCTCCCCGCGCAGGTTCGAACCCTGCCGACTACGTGGCTCCTTGTCTATTTGCGACAGGAATTGTGACATCCAGGAGCTTTGTACGAGCTGCTTTTTTTCTCTAACACAGAAAATTGGGCAACCCACATCTCTGTTCAAGCCTGAAGTGAGCAGGTTTTTGTGTAGGTGAAGACGTCGTTAGTTTATAAATAAGTGTTGGCACACCTGTCCGAGTGGCGCTACAAATTCTTCTAAAATCTGATTTTATTTCGGGCATGTTAAATTAGCGTTCGACAAACGCGAACAAACTTTTAGTTATTTATGTACACTCACAATAACAATTAAATGTTGTGCTTTTGTAAAATAAAGAAAACAAACAGGGTGCGCTTTCTGCCGTCTCGGTCTCCGTCACAGAAATTAACCAAAACTCTATGGCAGGGGTCGGCAACCTAACCCCTCATTTACACTGCACACGTCTGCGGCGCATTACGGCTCCGACAAGGTTTTATTCCGTCCACCACACGGTGCCAACTCACACCAGGAGCATTTCAGAAGCGAAGCGACTGGATGCGTGAGACCACGTGATTTGCCTGTCCGACGTGGTTTTTCTTGATTTTGGGGGTTTCTACCTTACAGTCTATGCTTTCTACCAAGGATATATTGGTGTGCAATACAATTGGGAGTCTGCACATGGTGTTTATTTTGAAATTGACAGTGTTTTTTAACTTTTATTTTGTATTTCCGGTGCGACTTGGACGCGCGTCTGTCAAAAATAGACTAGGCGCCTATATTTAGCGAAGCGGCGCTGAGAGCCGTTTCTGGGAAGCTTCTGAAACGCGCCGCGTCGCGGCCGGTGTAAACACAAGCATTGACTAGAATGGGCGCGATCAGCTCCGGTAGCCGTGTCGCAGCCGTAATGCGCCGCAGATGTGTGCAGTGTAAATGAGGGGTAAGGCACGCGTGCCCGCTGGCACACAAGCAACACATGCGAGAGAAGTGTATGTATTTCATTCAGATAAAGTAGTCTACCTGCACACAGATCTACATTTTGATGTAATAATTCCTCATAGTAAAAAAAGCGTATTTTATTAAGTTAGGAGTAGAGATGCACCGATTGATCCGCTGGTGACCGGAATTGGCCGATTTTCACGTGATCGGCCATATGCCGATTTTATGCCGGTCAAATGCACTCGGGCTCCCCATGATTAACATCGCGCAACATCAGCATCACACGTGCACGTGTAATATTTTTTTTTCGCCGTGCATGTTAATCAATGAGTGCATTCACACCGCGGCAAGGAGCAGCGCGTGAGCGCCCCACAGGAGCAATGAAGCGAGTCTATTTTGTCTGCGCTGCTCACGCTCAATTAAAGTGAAAGCACACTTTTGATGAACAAAATAAATATGATTTCAAACAAAAGTGCCCAAAATGCACAGAACACATTCATGTCTAGTGTGTTTTAACAAGAACTGGATTAGGTTATGTCAGAAAAGAAAATGAAGACTCAAAAATATTTACATAAAATGTACCCATTTAAACTTGTTTTTATTATTCAGTTTGATATGGTATTTTATGAAAAAAAAATATATATAGAAAAAAAATATTTGTGTGGGCTGTAAAGTGGTTAGAAAAAATGACATCGGAATCGGCTAAAATCGGTATCGGCAGGTCAAACTCAATGGGAAATCGGAATCGGCCTAGAAAATTGTAATCGGTGCATCTCTAGTTAGGAGTTATAAATACTATTAAATTGTCTATCTAAATCTAAAACAAATTTCAAGAGAAATATTTAAATTTCTGTACTATTTCTGTGTAAGCCATTATGAAAATGTAAAATGTTTGTGTATTTATATGAGTGTGTGCGTGTATATATATATATATATATATATATATATATAGGCTACGTGTGTGTTGTGGCACAGTGATGAACTCGGAAACTTAAAAATGGCACTTTATGACAAAAAGGTTGCTGACCCCTGCTCTATAGGCTACTTGCCTCGGTCACGATAAGAAATATGTCTATAGAAAGCTTTGAGTGAACAAATATTATCTGATTATGCAATCCATATGAAACCATCCAATATTAAATTGGCTATGATATAACCGTGGCTGTGTATTCCCCTATATTCACTACAGTGGCTGGAAACATTGTTTTCATTCATAATTACTTGCATGGATTCAAATCAATCAGCAATTGAAAAATTCAGATTCAAATAATAGACATGCCCGTGTTTCTTGATGATCAATGCAGATTTATGCCAGTCTCCAGTAGAGATCCATTTCCTGGAGAGTTTAGGTGTAGGAGTTTAGTCATAATTACAACTTGTAACTTGTGGTAGAACTCCGACTTGTACCACGTGATCGCTGTACCACCTGACCACTGCAGATTAATTTGCCGTTGATAGTGTTGCCATAAAAACAATCAATCATCTCCTAATTACGGTCATTATTACGACATCCAACCCTAATCAAACACACCTGAACAAGCTAATCAAGGTCTTCAAGATTAGGCTATATTAGAAAGCTACAGGCAAATGAATTTCATTAGGGTTGGAGTTACCCAGACCCCCAATTGGATCTTTAAAAACGCATTTTCAAAAAGTGTTTTAAACTCTTTTGATAGCGTTTGGTTTGGGACTCAGCTGATATTTTGATGCAGCAACAGGGATTTTTCTTTGTAGTTTTGTGGTCCTTGCTGTCCGCCCCTCCTGACTCACTAATTCAGTGCATCTTCCAGCAGAGTTGATTTTGAGATTTTTGCAGGTTGAGAGGATGACAGCTCAAGTGTACTGCTCGTTTAGTGCTGTTTTATTGTGTCTGTCTGCTTGTTTGAGCGCAACAGATGCTGGAGTCCTAGGTGAGAAGTTCTTTTAGCTTCATTACGCAGCCTGAAGAAGTGCATAAATAAAGTGCCTTACAAAATTTGATTTCAGACACATCTGCTTACAAAAATACAGTACAGACGTCAAGTGGAAGTTCATCTTTGAATGTTGGTTTAGTTTTAATAATAAGCAAAGTGTAAATATGCAAACTGTCATAAGTTTATGCATTGTACAAGTAACCCATATAATCACTAATAGGCATTTTTGTTTACTGTTAAACACGAACATTAGTGTTACAATATGGCTGCAAAATTGTTACCGGACTGTATCAATCCTGAGTTTAAACTTTTGCTTAAGGTTTTTTTGTTTTAAGAAATGCATAAGCCTACAATATAACGTGGGGAGCTAATTATAACCGATAACTCTGCATTTTACATATATAGTGGGTTTCTATATTTGTTTTGTTTTCTGTTGAGTAGCTTATTAAAATGCTTAAAAGGAAATGAGGGTGGTCATTGCCAACCGCCATTAAAAGAAAGAGGGTGGTCATGGGGATGGCATCATTTTTGAAGATGTACACCAGTAAATTTGTATACAACATATTAACTGATGTCCATGCTTTCTATCAGCATTGCACTATTATTCACTCTACTACAGTGGGGTAGGTTGTATCTGCACTCAGTCTTTGAAACCGATTGATGCAGTTTAGTGAAAAATGGTAGATTTCTAAGCTACTTGAATTGAAGCAGATAAATGTGTGAATATTATAAAGTGAGGCTGAAGCAAACTATTACAGCACTTCCTGGTCTCCCCTAATGATCCTCTTGAATCCTCTTCTGTAGTGCCTGGTCAGTGTCCGGCGACGCTGACGGTCGTGCCCTCCCGACGAGGATGCACTTCTGATAGAGACTGCTCTGGAGGACACAAATGCTGTCAATTTCCCTGTGGGTCCGCGTGTGTGCCACCTGTTTTCAGTGAGTTTTAATTATTGATGCATGCTATACGTCTTGCAGAAAAAAACCCTGAAAAAATGTTTTCACTCAGGAATTGCTAGTAAGTTTCACAAATAACTGCAAAGAAACCGCAAGTAACACATTGAACTAAACGTGAAACTATGAAGTAGATGGACTGAATATTCCGGTAAATCCTCCTACGATTTTTTTTTTTTTTTTTTTTTTTCTCTTTCATACAGCGTATGAGACATTCAGTATTCAGTGATGTGGTTTCTCTGTCATGTGTCTCTATAACAGCAAAGCCAGGGGAGTGTCCAAGTACAAATTTTGGAGCAGGAATGTGTGCAGAGTTGTGTTCCTATGACAGTGACTGTCCGAACAATGAGAAATGCTGCTGCAATGGATGTGGACATCAGTGTATGGATCCATTTGCAGGTATTTGTTGTTATATTAATGTTTGGGTCAGCTTCCTCATTTCAGTTTGTCTTGTTTTATAATTAATCGTTCTCAATGTAAAAATTATTTAGCCAATAGCACGGTTTAAAGTACAGGATGGCTTTACAAAATTAATACGAAAAATTATTAATACGATCATGATTAATAATTAAGAGGAGTAAAACTTGGTATTTGGGTTTTGTGCTGTATCTGAGACTGAATGCCTCTAAACAGACTGACTAAAGTTGACTATCTGGATCCCTCCAGGGAAGCCTGCAGCCGAACCCCGGAAGCCTCCAGGGAAGCCTGCAGCCGAACCACCAGGAAAGCCTCCAGGAAAGCCTGCAGCCGAACCACCAGGAAAACCACCAGGAAAGCCTCCAGGAAAGCCTGCAGCCGAACCACCAGGAAAGCCTCCAGGGAAGCCTGCAGCCGAACCACCAGGAAAGCCTCCAGGGAAGCCTGCAGCCGAACCACCAGGAAAGCCTCCAGGAAAGCCTGCAGCCGAACCTCCAGAGCCTTCTAACGAACTACCGGAGCTTTCTACAGAACTGCCTGAGCCTTCTGCTGAACTGCCTGAGCTGGAGCCTTCTACCGAACCTCCAGAGCCTTCAGACGAACTGCCAGTGACGCTTGCAGCCGAACCCCCGAAGCCTCCAGGAAAGCCTGCAGCCGAACCACCAGGAAAGCCTCCAGGAAAGCCTGCAGCCGAACCACCAGGAAAGCCTCCAGGAAAGCCTGCAGCCGAACCACCAGGAAAGCCTCCAGGAAAGCCTGCAGCCGAACCACCAGGAAAGCCTCCAGGAAAGCCTGCAGCCGAACCACCAGGAAAACCACCAGGAAAACCTCCAGGAAAGCCTGCAGCCGAACCACCAGGAAAGCCTCCAGGAAAGCCTGCAGCCGAACCACCAGGAAAGCCACCAGGAAAGCCTCCAGGGAAGCCTGCAGCCGAACCACCAGGAAAGCCTCCAGGGAAGCCTGCAGCTGAACCTCCAGGAAAGCCTGCAGCCGAACCTCCAGAGCCTTCTAACGAACTACCGGAGCCTTCTACAGAACTGCCTGAGCTGGAGCCTTCTACCGAACCTCCGGAGCCTTCAGACGAACTGCCAGTGACGCCTGCAGCCAAACCCCCGAAGCCTCCAATGAAGCCTGCAGCCGAACCCCCGAAGCCTCCGGTGAAGCCTGCAGCTGAATCCCCGAAGCCTCCTGTGAAGCCTGCAGCCGAACCCCCGAAGCCTCCAGGAAAGCCTGAAGCCAAACCACCAGGAAAGCCTCCAGGAAAGCCTGCAGCCGAACCTCCAAAGCCTCCAGGAAAGCCTGCAGCCGAACCACCAGGAAAGCCTCCAGGAAAGCCTGCAGCCGAACCGCCAACTTACCCTTATGGGCAATGTCCTGGCCATAAGTAATGTGGCTGTGCATGCAGTTAACTGTGCTGATTTAACCATTGGATGTATGGTGTGTTTTCCCTGTTTATCACCAAATAAATCTCACACTTGTAAGACCATTTTCCTCTTTTTTTTTTTTTTTTTTTTTTTTTTTAAGTGGGAAAACAAGGAATTTGATTTTGTATTCCAGTGTTAGTTTGGCTGTTCTCTCTCATAATGGCTCATTGGAATCAATGCATGAAATCCCACCCTCCAAAGCCTCGCCGCCTTCAAAACGCTTGAACACACAGCAGAGTCTGTAAAGTGTCACAAGATGAAAGACTGCACTAAATTGCCTCATGTCTACAATGCATAATATTACAGTGATAATGAATGTAAACAACTTGCAGTGCTCTAGTTGTACCACCTGACTGATGCAGATTCATTTCGCTGTTGACATGGAAACGTCTGAATCAAAATGCCATGATTGGATGAAGAATTCTATTATTGATTGCTATAGGATGTGAAGTTTCAACCAGTATTGCCTATTGACTAATAGTCTTCTGCATTCTGAAGCATTTTAGTGAAATTGTGTCTTCTAGTGGTCATTTTAGGAAGTTGCAACTTCAAGCCTATTAACAGATGATCCCTTTAGTTACCTGCGACCAAATGAGTTCTGAATGCCTGTAATGCCGAGTTCACACTGCACAATTTTCAGAGTAGTCGGGTCACTGTTCTTTTCACACCGCACGACTATCTGGGGTAACGTTCAGTTGCTGCTGTGTGCACACTGCACCGATGACAGTTTCACACTGGAGTGGCTCAGTGGTTCATGTAGGTTGTCTACAAACCGGAAGGTTGGTGGTTCAATCCCCGGTTCCACCTGTCGAGGTGTCCATGAGCAAGACACCTAACCCCAGCTGCTCCTGACGAGCTGGATGGCGCCTTGCATGGCTGATACCGCCGTCGGTGTATGAATGGGTAAATGTGAGGCAATATGTAAAGCGTAGATGGCCAAGCCATAATGCCAGAATAAAGAGATGTCAAAGGTTCGTCCATTGACTACAATAAAGCATGAATGGTTCTCCTCACCAGACATTAGTCATAGACTGTAAATGGGCAATAACATATTTGATTAGCATCTTATCAGCCTTCTCTAAAAAACTCCCCTGACATCATCTTAGAAAATGTATATACAATTCATAGATTTAGAGATATCATCCTCAGATTTGAAATGAAGCATGACCACACCAGTGGCTACACTGTGGTTGTGGTTATAAGTTGTTATACTGCATTCACATAATATGTTTATACATTTAATACATACACTCTTAATATATATATATTTGTTTTTATGTTTCAGCTTTTATATCTCAATATTAATAAGAGTCTGATTAATTCTGAGTCTTGAACTGTAAACTGTCAAGAGTTGGCTTTCTAAATATATGTTGGTTATGTGTCTATTCAGAATGACTTTTTATTTTGGGTATGTAATGTATGCCCCACTTGCCAAAATTGGGTCTGTCTGGTAAGGGGTTAATGCCACAAACTTTAAGCTGAGGATAACATAACTCTAAGGCTAGCTCAGTCGGTAGAGCATCAGACTTTTAATCTGAGGGTTCAGGGTTCAAGTCCCTGCTTGGGTCTTGAAATCCATTGGGGTCTCCCCGTTCAGGTTCGAACCCTGCCGACTACGTGGCTCTTTGTTTGTTTCCGGCAGGAACTGTAACATCCAGGATCTTTGTACGAGCTGCATTTTTTTCCTCTAACATGGAAAACTGGGCAACCCACATCTCTTTTCAAGCCTGAAGTGAGCAGGTTTTTGTGTAGGTGAAGACATCGTTGAACTCCTTTTTGCCAACACAATATGTTAGCTGAGTGCATCCTCTGCTGCTCACATCCACATTGATGGTTGGCCCTGGTGTCCTCTGCTGCTCACTTCCAGAAAAGAAAATAGCATGTGACTCATTACCACTATCACTGATTCACTTTCAAGAGTAGTCGTGACCGAGAAGTTAAGGCGATGGCCTTGAAAACCATTGGGGTCTCCCCGCGCAGGTTCCAACCCTGCTGACTACGTGGCTCCTTGTCATTTTGTCTGATTGCGACAGGAGTTGTGACATCCAGGATCTTTGTACAAGCTGCTTTTTTTTCTAACAAGGAAATTGGGCTCTTTTCAAGCCTGAAGTGGGCATCGTTTCAAAAGGCCCAGATCATCACTCTTTCAATGTCAGTGTTCCTAGCTTTGGAAGGAGCAACCTATCTCTCTCGTCCCTTTATAAATTGTGGTCTTCATCCTTTAATGCCACAAACTTTAAGCTGACAAAGCATGAACACTTTAAGGAGAAAGTGCTGTTATATCCCAAGGGTGGCTGTTCCCTGGCAAAAGCCCGGTTAGCTCCAATGGTAGAGCATCATACTTTTAATCTGAGGGTCCAGGGTTCAAGTCCCTGTTCGGGTGAAGGTTTGTTGCAGACCTCCCCTAATCTCTTGCTGTGCTCTTCCCAACCTTTGAGGGAGATGGTCTTCCTCTTCAAGATAAGATGTAATGCTTGGTTACTAGCAGTGTTGGGGAGTAACGGAATACATGTACCGGCATTACGTATTCAGAATACAAATTATGAGTAACTGTATTCCGTTACAGTTACAATTTAAATAGTTGGTATTTAGAATACAGTTACATCGTTGAAATCAATTTATTACATGACGATACTTCTCTGTTTCACGAGTTTATTCACTCTCTAAATAAATTAAGGCAACTCCATGCATTTCCCAGAAGCCCCAATATGAAAACGAAAAAAATGTGTGGTTTGCGTGATCAGTCACAATGGAGTCGGAAGAGGAGCAGCGGGAGCTAGAGGTAGAGATGGAGCCGAAACAACAGAGCCAGGGCAAGAATACGTTTCTATCTTGGAAATTCACATTCACATTAGCATTTCACAAGAGAACGAAATATAACTGCAGTGCAACCTCTGCTTGCCAGCAACCAACCTCCTTTCAGCGTCCAAAGACTCCACCTCCAACCTGAAGAAGCATCTTAAAGTAATTTTTTTTCAAATACGTAGACCTACACCACAAAACTAGTTGAAGATAATTTTTTTTAATCGGTCAATTCCAGCGTTATGGACGTGAAATTTGCAGTCAAAACTTGAAATATAAATTCTCAGAAAATGAATTAATAACAATAGTGAAACGTCCGTCTATCCATACTCCCTTAATAAAGGAGTCCAGACATTAGAAAAATATCGGTTTACATGCGTTTTATATTTAATATGAGGGAATAAAAAAATCTTTAACTTTTAGGTGGCAACATTTTTTTTGTTTTTTTGTAATTCTGTGAATTACACTGCGCAAACCAAAAGTAATACTACTCACCGGATGAAGAAGGGTAGGCTCTCCACAGAACATAAAATATTCATGTTATTTAATTTTTCGTATTCGCATTCATGAGGAAAAAAACAATGGTCGTGACAGTTCTCCGTTACGGACGTGAGCGCTCTGAAAGCAGCACTAAAAGACTGCTTTAAAACTTTCACAGAGACCTCAAACAGAAACACAAAGCCTTTCTTTAAAGTGAATTTCGTTTTCGTTTTTTAGAGCTTTCACCCTGCACGCGTTTGCAGTCCGTTTATCCGTTCCAGTTGCGGTGCGTATAGGCTACAGCAGTGCAGCGATCGTTTCCGCACCGAGTCTATTTCTGCTGTGCTGCAAACGCTGAATTAAAGTGACAGCACATGTTTCGTGGTCAAAATGAACACAGATTGAGCTGAAAATGTAGTAATTTAACCATAAATGCATTTAATTAAATTAAATAAAACTAAATTTAGTAATACCACCATTAATGTTTTTAATTAAGTACTGCTTTTTTTCACAGTCATCTTTTTACTTTAAGACCGGGGTAAAGCAATGAAAACAAGACGAAATAATGAACAACACTCGTCTGATTCGTGGAGGTTGAAAAACAAGTTATTTGTGGCATGCAAGATTTATTGTATTTAAATTTAAATGCTAAAAGAAAAGGCATGATAGTCGGCTGTGTTTGTCAATTTTAAGTTTTAATTTAAAATGTTTGCATTTTTAATATAAGGAGCCTACATAGTTAAATATGTTACCACTTGCTTGAACAACTTAATATATAATCTATATAGAAGTAATGCATTGATTAATACGTTGTTTAAATTGTTTAAACTTGAATACGTCTATTAAAGAGTGTATATGTGTAGGCTACAAAGAGAATTGCACCGGTGACAAAACTTTTTTAAAAATAAAAGTTGCTGATAACTTCTGGATTTGAAATACAAATATTGTGTAGGCCTATGTGTTTGTGGTACAGCCACGGATCAGTTACGCACTGCAAACGCAGCATATGTGAAAGCACTACAGCGCGTGCTGCTCCTGCACCGCATACGCACTGCACACAGAGTATGTGTGAAATGGGCGCGTATAAGGTAGAAGGCCCTACTTGCCTCACAGACATGTCTACTTTTAAACAGAACAATTCAACACGAAAGAACTGCTCTCTGCATGTAATCCGTATGAAATGTGCATTTCTCTCTGGCGCGTTCACTAGGCTACTGCGAAGATCACGAGTCAGCATCGTCAACTTCATCTTTGTAACCGACACTGACAAAGAAAACACTTGTTTATTAATAAACAATTAAAATATCTCCTTTCTATATTTGACATAGGCTATTCATAATTATTACTTTTGCTGGTTCTTTGTGACAGCTTTTAGGTGCTTTATTGGCATACGCATCACCACCGCATCACCAGGCCTGTTTATTAAGCAGGATTTGATGGCCAACACTTATAAAATGCAATTCAATGTGGAAGTAATCCAAGTATTCAGAATACGTTACTCAGATTGAGTAACGTAACGGAATAAGTTACAAATGACATTTTTGGGCATGTATTCTGTATTCTGTAACGAAATACGTTTTGAAAGTATCCTTCCCAACACTGGTTACTAGGGACTTTAAGCAACAGCTGCTGATGGAACGGCAACGGCAACGGCAGCCGGAAGTAAGCGTTAACTGCCGTAGCTAAAGAGCGCAAAAATCACTAAGCAACAGTAAAGAGGACGGCGTAGGGGTAATTTAATCATCAAACAAAATACAAAAAAAGGAAGTGATTTTTGAGCAAGAGAAGGGTTGCTTTTGGCATTTAATGATATACAGAAACGATTACAATGCCACATAACCTAAAACATAACATTAACTTTCTTAATCTGTCATGTAGTAACGACTACGGCAAATCAGCTGTTCTCCCGTAGTAGACGGTTACAGTAGAACGTCGCGAGGTAGCAGTTAATGTCGCGCGTGCGCGCGCAATAGAACGACAGAATGCCATTGCCGTTCCACCAGAGGCCGTTGCTTAAAGTCCCTACTGTCTGAGCAAGCGGTGGTGGGGGACTTTGAGAGAACTGAGCTGAAGCTTGCCGTTGACACTGTATGTGCAGGCCCGGGGCGAGTGGAAAGATTGCTTTCTCTGTATAGCATTTAGTACTCTGCGTTGTGCGGGCAGCATCCCCAGTCCAAATCCGGATCATGGCAGTCTTTTCGTGTAGGTGAAGACGTCGCTGAACTCCTTTTTGCCAACACAATATTTTCGCCGGGTTGATCCTCTGCTGCTCACATTGATCCACATTGATAGTTGGCCCCGGTGTTCTCTGATGCTCAAATCCAGAAATGAAAATAGCATGTGACTCACTGGCGGGAGTAGTCGTGGCCGAGAGGTTAAGGCGATGGACTCGAAATCCATTGGGGTCTCCCCGCGCAGGTTCGAACCCTGCCGACTACGTGGCTCCTTGTCTATTTGCGACAGGAATTGTGACATCCAGGAGCTTTGTACGAGCTGCTTTTTTTCTCTAACACAGAAAATTGGGCAACCCACATCTCTGTTCAAGCCTGAAGTGAGCAGGTTTTTGTGTAGGTGAAGACGTCGTTAGTTTATAAATAAGTGTTGGCACACCTGTCCGAGTGGCGCTACAAATTCTTCTAAAATCTGATTTTATTTCGGGCATGTTAAATTAGCGTTCGACAAACGCGAACAAACTTTTAGTTATTTATGTACACTCACAATAACAATTAAATGTTGTGCTTTTGTAAAATAAAGAAAACAAACAGGGTGCGCTTTCTGCCGTCTCGGTCTCCGTCACAGAAATTAACCAAAACTCTATGGCAGGGGTCGGCAACCTAACCCCTCATTTACACTGCACACGTCTGCGGCGCATTACGGCTCCGACAAGGTTTTATTCCGTCCACCACACGGTGCCAACTCACACCAGGAGCATTTCAGAAGCGAAGCGACTGGATGCGTGAGACCACGTGATTTGCCTGTCCGACGTGGTTTTTCTTGATTTTGGGGGTTTCTACCTTACAGTCTATGCTTTCTACCAAGGATATATTGGTGTGCAATACAATTGGGAGTCTGCACATGGTGTTTATTTTGAAATTGACAGTGTTTTTTAACTTTTATTTTGTATTTCCGGTGCGACTTGGACGCGCGTCTGTCAAAAATAGACTAGGCGCCTATATTTAGCGAAGCGGCGCTGAGAGCCGTTTCTGGGAAGCTTCTGAAACGCGCCGCGTCGCGGCCGGTGTAAACACAAGCATTGACTAGAATGGGCGCGATCAGCTCCGGTAGCCGTGTCGCAGCCGTAATGCGCCGCAGATGTGTGCAGTGTAAATGAGGGGTAAGGCACGCGTGCCCGCTGGCACACAAGCAACACATGCGAGAGAAGTGTATGTATTTCATTCAGATAAAGTAGTCTACCTGCACACAGATCTACATTTTGATGTAATAATTCCTCATAGTAAAAAAAGCGTATTTTATTAAGTTAGGAGTAGAGATGCACTATGCCGATTTTATGCCGGTCAAATGCACTCGGGCTCCCCATGATTAACATCGCGCAACATCAGCATCACACGTGCACGTGTAATATTTTTTTTTCGCCGTGCATGTTAATCAATGAGTGCATTCACACCGCGGCAAGGAGCAGCGCGTGAGCGCCCCACAGGAGCAATGAAGCGAGTCTATTTTGTCTGCGCTGCTCACGCTCAATTAAAGTGAAAGCACACTTTTGATGAACAAAATAAATATGATTTCAAACAAAAGTGCCCAAAATGCACAGAACACATTCATGTCTAGTGTGTTTTAACAAGAACTGGATTAGGTTATGTCAGAAAAGAAAATGAAGACTCAAAAATATTTATATAAAATGTACCCATTTAAACTTGTTTTTATTATTCAGTTTGATATGGTATTTTATGAAAAAAAAAATATATATAGAAAAAAAATATTTGTGTGGGCTGTAAAGTGGTTAGAAAAAATGACATCGGAATCGGCTAAAATCGGTATCGGCAGGTCAAACTCAATGGGAAATCGGAATCGGCCTAGAAAATTGTAATCGGTGCATCTCTAGTTAGGAGTTATAAATACTATTAAATTGTCTATCTAAATCTAAAACAAATTTCAAGAGAAATATTTAAATTTCTGTACTATTTCTGTGTAAGCCATTATGAAAATGTAAAATGTTTGTGTATTTATATGAGTGTGTGCGTGTATATATATATATATATATATATATAGGCTATGTGTGTGTTGTGGCACAGTGATGAACTCGGAAACTTAAAAATGGCACTTTATGACAAAAAGGTTGCTGACCCCTGCTCTATAGGCTACTTGCCTCGGTCACGATAAGAAATATGTCTATAGAAAGCTTTGAGTGAACAAATATTATCTGATTATGCAATCCATATGAAACCATCCAATATTAAATTGGCTATGATATAACCGTGGCTGTGTATTCCCCTATATTCACTACAGTGGCTGGAAACATTGTTTTCATTCATAATTACTTGCATGGATTCAAATCAATCAGCAATTGAAAAATTCAGATTCAAATAATAGACATGCCCGTGTTTCTTGATGATCAATGCAGATTTATGCCAGTCTCCAGTAGAGATCCATTTCCTGGAGAGTTTAGGTGTAGGAGTTTAGTCATAATTACAACTTGTAACTTGTGGTAGAACTCCGACTTGTACCACGTGATCGCTGTACCACCTGACCACTGCAGATTAATTTGCCGTTGATAGTGTTGCCATAAAAACAATCAATCATCTCCTAATTACGGTCATTATTACGACATCCAACCCTAATCAAACACACCTGAACAAGCTAATCAAGGTCTTCAAGATTAGGCTATATTAGAAAGCTACAGGCAAATGAATTTCATTAGGGTTGGAGTTACCCAGACCCCCAATTGGATCTTTAAAAACGCATTTTCAAAAAGTGTTTTAAACTCTTTTGATAGCGTTTGGTTTGGGACTCAGCTGATATTTTGATGCAGCAACAGGGATTTTTCTTTGTAGTTTTGTGGTCCTTGCTGTCCGCCCCTCCTGACTCACTAATTCAGTGCATCTTCCAGCAGAGTTGATTTTGAGATTTTTGCAGGTTGAGAGGATGACAGCTCAAGTGTACTGCTCGTTTAGTGCTGTTTTATTGTGTCTGTCTGCTTGTTTGAGCGCAACAGATGCTGGAGTCCTAGGTGAGAAGTTCTTTTAGCTTCATTACGCAGCCTGAAGAAGTGCATAAATAAAGTGCCTTACAAAATTTGATTTCAGACACATCTGCTTACAAAAATACAGTACAGACGTCAAGTGGAAGTTCATCTTTGAATGTTGGTTTAGTTTTAATAATAAGCAAAGTGTAAATATGCAAACTGTCATAAGTTTATGCATTGTACAAGTAACCCATATAATCACTAATAGGCATTTTTGTTTACTGTTAAACACGAACATTAGTGTTACAATATGGCTGCAAAATTGTTACCGGACTGTATCAATCCTGAGTTTAAACTTTTGCTTAAGGTTTTTTTGTTTTAAGAAATGCATAAGCCTACAATATAACGTGGGGAGCTAATTATAACCGATAACTCTGCATTTTACATATATAGTGGGTTTCTATATTTGTTTTGTTTTCTGTTGAGTAGCTTATTAAAATGCTTAAAAGGAAATGAGGGTGGTCATTGCCAACCGCCATTAAAAGAAAGAGGGTGGTCATGGGGATGGCATCATTTTTGAAGATGTACACCAGTAAATTTGTATACAACATATTAACTGATGTCCATGCTTTCTATCAGCATTGCACTATTATTCACTCTACTACAGTGGGGTAGGTTGTATCTGCACTCAGTCTTTGAAACCGATTGATGCAGTTTAGTGAAAAATGGTAGATTTCTAAGCTACTTGAATTGAAGCAGATAAATGTGTGAATATTATAAAGTGAGGCTGAAGCAAACTATTACAGCACTTCCTGGTCTCCCCTAATGATCCTCTTGAATCCTCTTCTGTAGTGCCTGGTCAGTGTCCGGCGACGCTGACGGTCGTGCCCTCCCGACGAGGATGCACTTCTGATAGAGACTGCTCTGGAGGACACAAATGCTGTCAATTTCCCTGTGGGTCCGCGTGTGTGCCACCTGTTTTCAGTGAGTTTTAATTATTGATGCATGCTATACGTCTTGCAGAAAAAAACCCTGAAAAAATGTTTTCACTCAGGAATTGCTAGTAAGTTTCACAAATAACTGCAAAGAAACCGCAAGTAACACATTGAACTAAACGTGAAACTATGAAGTAGATGGACTGAATATTCCGGTAAATCCTCCTACGATTTTTTTTTTTTTTTTTTTTTTTTCTCTTTCATACAGCGTATGAGACATTCAGTATTCAGTGATGTGGTTTCTCTGTCATGTGTCTCTATAACAGCAAAGCCAGGGGAGTGTCCAAGTACAAATTTTGGAGCAGGAATGTGTGCAGAGTTGTGTTCCTATGACAGTGACTGTCCGAACAATGAGAAATGCTGCTGCAATGGATGTGGACATCAGTGTATGGATCCATTTGCAGGTATTTGTTGTTATATTAATGTTTGGGTCAGCTTCCTCATTTCAGTTTGTCTTGTTTTATAATTAATCGTTCTCAATGTAAAAATTATTTAGCCAATAGCACGGTTTAAAGTACAGGATGGCTTTACAAAATTAATACGAAAAATTATTAATACGATCATGATTAATAATTAAGAGGAGTAAAACTTGGTATTTGGGTTTTGTGCTGTATCTGAGACTGAATGCCTCTAAACAGACTGACTAAAGTTGACTATCTGGATCCCTCCAGGGAAGCCTGCAGCCGAACCCCGGAAGCCTCCAGGGAAGCCTGCAGCCGAACCACCAGGAAAGCCTGCAGCCGAACCACCAGGAAAACCACCAGGAAAGCCTCCAGGAAAGCCTGCAGCCGAACCACCAGGAAAGCCTCCAGGGAAGCCTGCAGCCGAACCACCAGGAAAGCCTCCAGGGAAGCCTGCAGCCGAACCACCAGGAAAGCCTCCAGGAAAGCCTGCAGCCGAACCTCCAGAGCCTTCTAACGAACTACCGGAGCTTTCTACAGAACTGCCTGAGCCTTCTGCTGAACTGCCTGAGCTGGAGCCTTCTACCGAACCTCCAGAGCCTTCAGACGAACTGCCAGTGACGCTTGCAGCCGAACCCCCGAAGCCTCCAGGAAAGCCTGCAGCCGAACCACCAGGAAAGCCTCCAGGAAAGCCTGCAGCCGAACCACCAGGAAAGCCTCCAGGAAAGCCTGCAGCCGAACCACCAGGAAAGCCTCCAGGAAAGCCTGCAGCCGAACCACCAGGAAAACCACCAGGAAAACCTCCAGGAAAGCCTGCAGCCGAACCACCAGGAAAGCCTCCAGGAAAGCCTGCAGCCGAACCACCAGGAAAGCCACCAGGAAAGCCTCCAGGGAAGCCTGCAGCCGAACCACCAGGAAAGCCTCCAGGGAAGCCTGCAGCTGAACCTCCAGGAAAGCCTGCAGCCGAACCTCCAGAGCCTTCTAACGAACTACCGGAGCCTTCTACAGAACTGCCTGAGCTGGAGCCTTCTACCGAACCTCCGGAGCCTTCAGACGAACTGCCAGTGACGCCTGCAGCCAAACCCCCGAAGCCTCCAATGAAGCCTGCAGCCGAACCCCCGAAGCCTCCGGTGAAGCCTGCAGCTGAATCCCCGAAGCCTCCTGTGAAGCCTGCAGCCGAACCCCCGAAGCCTCCAGGAAAGCCTGAAGCCAAACCACCAGGAAAGCCTCCAGGAAAGCCTGCAGCCGAACCTCCAAAGCCTCCAGGAAAGCCTGCAGCCGAACCACCAGGAAAGCCTCCAGGAAAGCCTGCAGCCGAACCGCCAACTTACCCTTATGGGCAATGTCCTGGCCATAAGTAATGTGGCTGTGCATGCAGTTAACTGTGCTGATTTAACCATTGGATGTATGGTGTGTTTTCCCTGTTTATCACCAAATAAATCTCACACTTGTAAGACCATTTTCCTCTCTTTTTTTTTTTAAGTGGGAAAACAAGGAATTTGATTTTGTATTCCAGTGTTAGTTTGGCTGTTCTCTCTCATAATGGCTCATTGGAATCAATGCATGAAATCCCACCCTCCAAAGCCTCGCCGCCTTCAAAACGCTTGAACACACAGCAGAGTCTGTAAAGTGTCACAAGATGAAAGACTGCACTAAATTGCCTCATGTCTACAATGCATAATATTACAGTGATAATGAATGTAAACAACTTGCTGTGCTCTAGTTGTACCACCTGACTGATGCAGATTCATTTCGCTGTTGACATGGAAACGTCTGAATCAAAATGCCATGATTGGATGAAGAATTCTATTATTGATTGCTATAGGATGTGAAGTTTCAACCAGTATTGCCTATTGACTAATAGTCTTCTGCATTCTGAAGCATTTTAGTGAAATTGTGTCTTCTAGTGGTCATTTTAGGAAGTTGCAACTTCAAGCCTATTAACAGATGATCCCTTTAGTTACCTGTGACCAAATGAGTTCTGAATGCCTGTAATGCCGAGTTCACACTGCACAATTTTCAGAGTAGTCGGGTCACTGTTCTTTTCACACCGCACGACTATCTGGGGTAACGTTCAGTTGCTGCTGTGTGCACACTGCACCGATGACAGTTTCACACTGGAGTGGCTCAGTGGTTCATGTAGGTTGTCTACAAACCGGAAGGTTGGCGGTTCAATCCCCGGTTCCACCTGTCGAGGTGTCCATGAGCAAGACACCTAACCCCAGCTGCTCCTGACGAGCTGGATGGCGCCTTGCATGGCTGATACCGCCGTCGGTGTATGAATGGGTAAATGTGAGGCAATATGTAAAGCGTAGATGGCCAAGCCATAATGCCAGAATAAAGAGATGTCAAAGGTTCGTCCATTGACTACAATAAAGCATGAATGGTTCTCCTCACCAGACATTAGTCATAGACTGTAAATGGGCAATAACATATTTGATTAGCATCTTATCAGCCTTCTCTAAAAAACTCCCCTGACATCATCTTAGAAAATGTATATACAATTCATAGATTTAGAGATGATATCCTCAGATTTGAAATGAAGCATGACCACACCAGTGGCTACACTGTGGTTGTGGTTATAAGTTGTTATACTGCATTCACATAATATGTTTATACATTTAATACATACACTCTTAATATATATATATTTGTTTTTATGTTTCAGCTTTTATATCTCAATATTAATAAGAGTCTGATTAATTCTGAGTCTTGAACTGTAAACTGTCAAGAGTTGGCTTTCTAAATATATGTTGGTTATGTGTCTATTCAGAATGACTTTTTATTTTGGGTATGTAATGTATGCCCCACTTGCCAAAATTGGGTCTGTCTGGTAAGGGGTTAATGCCACAAACTTTAAGCTGAGGATAACATAACTCTAAGGCTAGCTCAGTCGGTAGAGCATCAGACTTTTAATCTGAGGGTTCAGGGTTCAAGTCCCTGCTTGGGTCTTGAAATCCATTGGGGTCTCCCCGTTCAGGTTCGAACCCTGCCGACTACGTGGCTCTTTGTTTGTTTCCGGCAGGAACTGTAACATCCAGGATCTTTGTACGAGCTGCATTTTTTTCCTCTAACATGGAAAACTGGGCAACCCACATCTCTTTTCAAGCCTGAAGTGAGCAGGTTTTTGTGTAGGTGAAGACATCGTTGAACTCCTTTTTGCCAACACAATATGTTAGCTGAGTGCATCCTCTGCTGCTCACATCCACATTGATGGTTGGCCCTGGTGTCCTCTGCTGCTCACTTCCAGAAAAGAAAATAGCATGTGACTCATTACCACTATCACTGATTCACTTTCAAGAGTAGTCGTGACCGAGAAGTTAAGGCGATGGCCTTGAAAACCATTGGGGTCTCCCCGCGCAGGTTCCAACCCTGCTGACTACGTGGCTCCTTGTCATTTTGTCTGATTGCGACAGGAGTTGTGACATCCAGGATCTTTGTACAAGCTGCTTTTTTTTCTAACAAGGAAATTGGGCTCTTTTCAAGCCTGAAGTGGGCATCGTTTCAAAAGGCCCAGATCATCACTCTTTCAATGTCAGTGTTCCTAGCTTTGGAAGGAGCAACCTATCTCTCTCGTCCCTTTATAAATTGTGGTCTTCATCCTTTAATGCCACAAACTTTAAGCTGACAAAGCATGAACACTTTAAGGAGAAAGTGCTGTTATATCCCAAGGGTGGCTGTTCCCTGGCAAAAGCCCGGTTAGCTCCAATGGTAGAGCATCATACTTTTAATCTGAGGGTCCAGGGTTCAAGTCCCTGTTCGGGTGAAGGTTTGTTGCAGACCTCCCCTAATCTCTTGCTGTGCTCTTCCCAACCTTTGAGGGAGATGGTCTTCCTCTTCAAGATAAGATGTAATGCTTGGTTACTAGCAGTGTTGGGGAGTAACGGAATACATGTACCGGCATTACGTATTCAGAATACAAATTATGAGTAACTGTATTCCGTTACAGTTACAATTTAAATAGTTGGTATTTAGAATACAGTTACATCGTTGAAATCAATTTATTACATGACGATACTTCTCTGTTTCACGAGTTTATTCACTCTCTAAATAAATTAAGGCAACTCCATGCATTTCCCAGAAGCCCCAATATGAAAACGAAAAAAATGTGTGGTTTGCGTGATCAGTCACAATGGAGTCGGAAGAGGAGCAGCGGGAGCTAGAGGTAGAGATGGAGCCGAAACAACAGAGCCAGGGCAAGAATACGTTTCTATCTTGGAAATTCACATTCACATTAGCATTTCACAAGAGAACGAAATATAACTGCAGTGCAACCTCTGCTTGCCAGCAACCAACCTCCTTTCAGCGTCCAAAGACTCCACCTCCAACCTGAAGAAGCATCTTAAAGTAATTTTTTTTCAAATACGTAGACCTACACCACAAAACTAGTTGAAGATAATTTTTTTTAATCGGTCAATTCCAGCGTTATGGACGTGAAATTTGCAGTCAAAACTTGAAATATAAATTCTCAGAAAATGAATTAATAACAATAGTGAAACGTCCGTCTATCCATACTCCCTTAATAAAGGAGTCCAGACATTAGAAAAATATCGGTTTACATGCGTTTTATATTTAATATGAGGGAATAAAAAAATCTTTAACTTTTAGGTGGCAACATTTTTTTTGTTTTTTTGTAATTCTGTGAATTACACTGCGCAAACCAAAAGTAATACTACTCACCGGATGAAGAAGGGTAGGCTCTCCACAGAACATAAAATATTCATGTTATTTAATTTTTCGTATTCGCATTCATGAGGAAAAAAACAATGGTCGTGACAGTTCTCCGTTACGGACGTGAGCGCTCTGAAAGCAGCACTAAAAGACTGCTTTAAAACTTTCACAGAGACCTCAAACAGAAACACAAAGCCTTTCTTTAAAGTGAATTTCGTTTTCGTTTTTTAGAGCTTTCACCCTGCACGCGTTTGCAGTCCGTTTATCCGTTCCAGTTGCGGTGCGTATAGGCTACAGCAGTGCAGCGATCGTTTCCGCACCGAGTCTATTTCTGCTGTGCTGCAAACGCTGAATTAAAGTGACAGCACATGTTTCGTGGTCAAAATGAACACAGATTGAGCTGAAAATGTAGTAATTTAACCATAAATGCATTTAATTAAATTAAATAAAACTAAATTTAGTAATACCACCATTAATGTTTTTAATTAAGTACTGCTTTTTTTCACAGTCATCTTTTTACTTTAAGACCGGGGTAAAGCAATGAAAACAAGACGAAATAATGAACAACACTCGTCTGATTCGTGGAGGTTGAAAAACAAGTTATTTGTGGCATGCAAGATTTATTGTATTTAAATTTAAATGCTAAAAGAAAAGGCATGATAGTCGGCTGTGTTTGTCAATTTTAAGTTTTAATTTAAAATGTTTGCATTTTTAATATAAGGAGCCTACATAGTTAAATATGTTACCACTTGCTTGAACAACTTAATATATAATCTATATAGAAGTAATGCATTGATTAATACGTTGTTTAAATTGTTTAAACTTGAATACGTCTATTAAAGAGTGTATATGTGTAGGCTACAAAGAGAATTGCACCGGTGACAAAACTTTTTTAAAAATAAAAGTTGCTGATAACTTCTGGATTTGAAATACAAATATTGTGTAGGCCTATGTGTTTGTGGTACAGCCACGGATCAGTTACGCACTGCAAACGCAGCATATGTGAAAGCACTACAGCGCGTGCTGCTCCTGCACCGCATACGCACTGCACACAGAGTATGTGTGAAATGGGCGCGTATAAGGTAGAAGGCCCTACTTGCCTCACAGACATGTCTACTTTTAAACAGAACAATTCAACACGAAAGAACTGCTCTCTGCATGTAATCCGTATGAAATGTGCATTTCTCTCTGGCGCGTTCACTAGGCTACTGCGAAGATCACGAGTCAGCATCGTCAACTTCATCTTTGTAACCGACACTGACAAAGAAAACACTTGTTTATTAATAAACAATTAAAATATCTCCTTTCTATATTTGACATAGGCTATTCATAATTATTACTTTTGCTGGTTCTTTGTGACAGCTTTTAGGTGCTTTATTGGCATACGCATCACCACCGCATCACCAGGCCTGTTTATTAAGCAGGATTTGATGGCCAACACTTATAAAATGCAATTCAATGTGGAAGTAATCCAAGTATTCAGAATACGTTACTCAGATTGAGTAACGTAACGGAATAAGTTACAAATGACATTTTTGGGCATGTATTCTGTATTCTGTAACGAAATACGTTTTGAAAGTATCCTTCCCAACACTGGTTACTAGGGACTTTAAGCAACAGCTGCTGATGGAACGGCAACGGCAACGGCAGCCGGAAGTAAGCGTTAACTGCCGTAGCTAAAGAGCGCAAAAATCACTAAGCAACAGTAAAGAGGACGGCGTAGGGGTAATTTAATCATCAAACAAAATACAAAAAAAGGAAGTGATTTTTGAGCAAGAGAAGGGTTGCTTTTGGCATTTAATGATATACAGAAACGATTACAATGCCACATAACCTAAAACATAACATTAACTTTCTTAATCTGTCATGTAGTAACGACTACGGCAAATCAGCTGTTCTCCCGTAGTAGACGGTTACAGTAGAACGTCGCGAGGTAGCAGTTAATGTCGCGCGTGCGCGCGCAATAGAACGACAGAATGCCATTGCCGTTCCACCAGAGGCCGTTGCTTAAAGTCCCTACTGTCTGAGCAAGCGGTGGTGGGGGACTTTGAGAGAACTGAGCTGAAGCTTGCCGTTGACACTGTATGTGCAGGCCCGGGGCGAGTGGAAAGATTGCTTTCTCTGTATAGCATTTAGTACTCTGCGTTGTGCGGGCAGCATCCCCAGTCCAAATCCGGATCATGGCAGTCTTTTCGTGTAGGTGAAGACGTCGCTGAACTCCTTTTTGCCAACACAATATTTTCGCCGGGTTGATCCTCTGCTGCTCACATTGATCCACATTGATAGTTGGCCCCGGTGTTCTCTGATGCTCAAATCCAGAAATGAAAATAGCATGTGACTCACTGGCGGGAGTAGTCGTGGCCGAGAGGTTAAGGCGATGGACTCGAAATCCATTGGGGTCTCCCCGCGCAGGTTCGAACCCTGCCGACTACGTGGCTCCTTGTCTATTTGCGACAGGAATTGTGACATCCAGGAGCTTTGTACGAGCTGCTTTTTTTCTCTAACACAGAAAATTGGGCAACCCACATCTCTGTTCAAGCCTGAAGTGAGCAGGTTTTTGTGTAGGTGAAGACGTCGTTAGTTTATAAATAAGTGTTGGCACACCTGTCCGAGTGGCGCTACAAATTCTTCTAAAATCTGATTTTATTTCGGGCATGTTAAATTAGCGTTCGACAAACGCGAACAAACTTTTAGTTATTTATGTACACTCACAATAACAATTAAATGTTGTGCTTTTGTAAAATAAAGAAAACAAACAGGGTGCGCTTTCTGCCGTCTCGGTCTCCGTCACAGAAATTAACCAAAACTCTATGGCAGGGGTCGGCAACCTAACCCCTCATTTACACTGCACACGTCTGCGGCGCATTACGGCTCCGACAAGGTTTTATTCCGTCCACCACACGGTGCCAACTCACACCAGGAGCATTTCAGAAGCGAAGCGACTGGATGCGTGAGACCACGTGATTTGCCTGTCCGACGTGGTTTTTCTTGATTTTGGGGGTTTCTACCTTACAGTCTATGCTTTCTACCAAGGATATATTGGTGTGCAATACAATTGGGAGTCTGCACATGGTGTTTATTTTGAAATTGACAGTGTTTTTTAACTTTTATTTTGTATTTCCGGTGCGACTTGGACGCGCGTCTGTCAAAAATAGACTAGGCGCCTATATTTAGCGAAGCGGCGCTGAGAGCCGTTTCTGGGAAGCTTCTGAAACGCGCCGCGTCGCGGCCGGTGTAAACACAAGCATTGACTAGAATGGGCGCGATCAGCTCCGGTAGCCGTGTCGCAGCCGTAATGCGCCGCAGATGTGTGCAGTGTAAATGAGGGGTAAGGCACGCGTGCCCGCTGGCACACAAGCAACACATGCGAGAGAAGTGTATGTATTTCATTCAGATAAAGTAGTCTACCTGCACACAGATCTACATTTTGATGTAATAATTCCTCATAGTAAAAAAAGCGTATTTTATTAAGTTAGGAGTAGAGATGCACTATGCCGATTTTATGCCGGTCAAATGCACTCGGGCTCCCCATGATTAACATCGCGCAACATCAGCATCACACGTGCACGTGTAATATTTTTTTTTCGCCGTGCATGTTAATCAATGAGTGCATTCACACCGCGGCAAGGAGCAGCGCGTGAGCGCCCCACAGGAGCAATGAAGCGAGTCTATTTTGTCTGCGCTGCTCACGCTCAATTAAAGTGAAAGCACACTTTTGATGAACAAAATAAATATGATTTCAAACAAAAGTGCCCAAAATGCACAGAACACATTCATGTCTAGTGTGTTTTAACAAGAACTGGATTAGGTTATGTCAGAAAAGAAAATGAAGACTCAAAAATATTTATATAAAATGTACCCATTTAAACTTGTTTTTATTATTCAGTTTGATATGGTATTTTATGAAAAAAAAAATATATATAGAAAAAAAATATTTGTGTGGGCTGTAAAGTGGTTAGAAAAAATGACATCGGAATCGGCTAAAATCGGTATCGGCAGGTCAAACTCAATGGGAAATCGGAATCGGCCTAGAAAATTGTAATCGGTGCATCTCTAGTTAGGAGTTATAAATACTATTAAATTGTCTATCTAAATCTAAAACAAATTTCAAGAGAAATATTTAAATTTCTGTACTATTTCTGTGTAAGCCATTATGAAAATGTAAAATGTTTGTGTATTTATATGAGTGTGTGCGTGTATATATATATATATATATATATATAGGCTATGTGTGTGTTGTGGCACAGTGATGAACTCGGAAACTTAAAAATGGCACTTTATGACAAAAAGGTTGCTGACCCCTGCTCTATAGGCTACTTGCCTCGGTCACGATAAGAAATATGTCTATAGAAAGCTTTGAGTGAACAAATATTATCTGATTATGCAATCCATATGAAACCATCCAATATTAAATTGGCTATGATATAACCGTGGCTGTGTATTCCCCTATATTCACTACAGTGGCTGGAAACATTGTTTTCATTCATAATTACTTGCATGGATTCAAATCAATCAGCAATTGAAAAATTCAGATTCAAATAATAGACATGCCCGTGTTTCTTGATGATCAATGCAGATTTATGCCAGTCTCCAGTAGAGATCCATTTCCTGGAGAGTTTAGGTGTAGGAGTTTAGTCATAATTACAACTTGTAACTTGTGGTAGAACTCCGACTTGTACCACGTGATCGCTGTACCACCTGACCACTGCAGATTAATTTGCCGTTGATAGTGTTGCCATAAAAACAATCAATCATCTCCTAATTACGGTCATTATTACGACATCCAACCCTAATCAAACACACCTGAACAAGCTAATCAAGGTCTTCAAGATTAGGCTATATTAGAAAGCTACAGGCAAATGAATTTCATTAGGGTTGGAGTTACCCAGACCCCCAATTGGATCTTTAAAAACGCATTTTCAAAAAGTGTTTTAAACTCTTTTGATAGCGTTTGGTTTGGGACTCAGCTGATATTTTGATGCAGCAACAGGGATTTTTCTTTGTAGTTTTGTGGTCCTTGCTGTCCGCCCCTCCTTAGTGATGGCAAAATGAGGCTTCCTGAACCACTGAGACCTCGCAGTCCATTGCTTCAGCCAAAGGTTCATTACTCGAAGCTTCATTCAGAATTGCTCACTAGTGACACCTAGCTACTGTGCAAAGAAATAGCAGACAAATTAATTCATTCTGAACCAGTGTTCAGAGCCACGCTCCCTCCCTAATTTTATTAAAAATATATATTTTTTTAAATAATTTTTTTTATATTTTATAAAATACTTTTAGAAATAAAAATATTTATTTGTAATGTAAATATACAAATAAATATTTATATTTATTTGTATATTTTTATTTAAATGTATATTTTATAAAAATATTTTTATAAATACAAATATTTATTTATTTATTTTGTAGGCTACTCACTGTTGATGTCTGTAACCTTTCATTTGCAATAATAAAAAGACATGATCAGACATTTGTCCATTACTGTGTATAATATAAAATATGTATCTTTCTCTGTCTGAATTTACTTGTGCAGAGTCACACACACAGTTTATTAATTATTCATACATTTTTTGGATAGTGACAGTATGAACAACAACAGTGACACTGTTGAGTGCAGTGCTTATGTTAGAGGGAGTGTAATAAAGTAAATTTATTCATTTAGCAGATTATAGATAACAGATTAAAGTAAAGGAATAGTCCGGAAGGAAGGATTACAATAGATTTTTTTATTGAGAAACAGAATTATTTCAAGTGTGTTGGGGTTTAGATGATTCCTCTTATTGGACAAAATTTCTCTAGCCTTGGAAAATATCCTTTCACAAGGAACAGGGGATGCAGGGCAGGGGAACGTAAAAATGGCAGTGGTACAAATGAGGACACTGATGCTTCTGTTGAGCCCAGACAGGGGAGGATTCCCTCTTTCTTGCTGGCTCCATTACCAGGAAAAAGAAGGGTAACAAAAAGCAAACACATCCAAAAAGGCAATCCAAATCAAAAAGCAGTCCATTCCAGATGCAAAAATCCAGAGCAATCCAAATAATCTTATCTAATTATTAAGACTATAATATAGCTAGGCCTACTATAATAATAATATACTATAACTATTCTAACCTGATAATGTAATAATATACAGCCCTCACATATGACACAACAGTTATCATCTAACTCTCTGACTCTCTGACACTACTACAACTTCTTCTACTACTCCTGACAACACCCACAAGGAGGCGCGAGTTTCGAACCGCCTTTTATCCGGAAGCGACACTCAGACCGAACCGATGACGTATCCACACAAACCGAGGCCTCGTTTGTCATTAGTCACGTGATTTTCACGTTAACAACACAAGCCTCGAATCGCGGCTTCATCTGGCACGCCCACTTTTTCTCGACACACGCTCCGACGCCTCGGTTCAAATGTCCCATCACTACCCCTCCTGACTCACTAATTCAGTGCATCTTCCAGCAGAGTTGATTTTGAGATTTTTGCAGGTTGAGAGGATGACAGCTCAAGTGTACTGCTCGTTTAGTGCTGTTTTATTGTGTCTGTCTGCTTGTTTGAGCGCAACAGATGCTGGAGTCCTAGGTGAGAAGTTCTTTTAGCTTCATTACGCAGCCTGAAGAAGTGCATAAATAAAGTGCCTTACAAAATTTGATTTCAGACACATCTGCTTACAAAAATACAGTACAGACGTCAAGTGGAAGTTCATCTTTGAATGTTGGTTTAGTTTTAATAATAAGCAAAGTGTAAATATGCAAACTGTCATAAGTTTATGCATTGTACAAGTAACCCATATAATCACTAATAGGCATTTTTGTTTACTGTTAAACACGAACATTAGTGTTACAATATGGCTGCAAAATTGTTACCGGACTGTATCAATCCTGAGTTTAAACTTTTGCTTAAGGTTTTTTTGTTTTAAGAAATGCATAAGCCTACAATATAACGTGGGGAGCTAATTATAACCGATAACTCTGCATTTTACATATATAGTGGGTTTCTATATTTGTTTTGTTTTCTGTTGAGTAGCTTATTAAAATGCTTAAAAGGAAATGAGGGTGGTCATTGCCAACCGCCATTAAAAGAAAGAGGGTGGTCATGGGGATGGCATCATTTTTGAAGATGTACACCAGTAAATTTGTATACAACATATTAACTGATGTCCATGCTTTCTATCAGCATTGCACTATTATTCACTCTACTACAGTGGGGTAGGTTGTATCTGCACTCAGTCTTTGAAACCGATTGATGCAGTTTAGTGAAAAATGGTAGATTTCTAAGCTACTTGAATTGAAGCAGATAAATGTGTGAATATTATAAAGTGAGGCTGAAGCAAACTATTACAGCACTTCCTGGTCTCCCCTAATGATCCTCTTGAATCCTCTTCTGTAGTGCCTGGTCAGTGTCCGGCGACGCTGACGGTCGTGCCCTCCCGACGAGGATGCACTTCTGATAGAGACTGCTCTGGAGGACACAAATGCTGTCAATTTCCCTGTGGGTCCGCGTGTGTGCCACCTGTTTTCAGTGAGTTTTAATTATTGATGCATGCTATACGTCTTGCAGAAAAAAACCCTGAAAAAATGTTTTCACTCAGGAATTGCTAGTAAGTTTCACAAATAACTGCAAAGAAACCGCAAGTAACACATTGAACTAAACGTGAAACTATGAAGTAGATGGACTGAATATTCCGGTAAATCCTCCTACGATTTTTTTTTTTTTTTTTTTTTTCTCTTTCATACAGCGTATGAGACATTCAGTATTCAGTGATGTGGTTTCTCTGTCATGTGTCTCTATAACAGCAAAGCCAGGGGAGTGTCCAAGTACAAATTTTGGAGCAGGAATGTGTGCAGAGTTGTGTTCCTATGACAGTGACTGTCCGAACAATGAGAAATGCTGCTGCAATGGATGTGGACATCAGTGTATGGATCCATTTGCAGGTATTTGTTGTTATATTAATGTTTGGGTCAGCTTCCTCATTTCAGTTTGTCTTGTTTTATAATTAATCGTTCTCAATGTAAAAATTATTTAGCCAATAGCACGGTTTAAAGTACAGGATGGCTTTACAAAATTAATACGAAAAATTATTAATACGATCATGATTAATAATTAAGAGGAGTAAAACTTGGTATTTGGGTTTTGTGCTGTATCTGAGACTGAATGCCTCTAAACAGACTGACTAAAGTTGACTATCTGGATCCCTCCAGGGAAGCCTGCAGCCGAACCCCGGAAGCCTCCAGGGAAGCCTGCAGCCGAACCACCAGGAAAGCCTCCAGGAAAGCCTGCAGCCGAACCACCAGGAGAACCACCAGGAAAGCCTCCAGGAAAGCCTGCAGCCGAACCACCAGGAAAGCCTCCAGGGAAGCCTGCAGCCGAACCACCAGGAAAGCCTCCAGGGAAGCCTGCAGCCGAACCACCAGGAAAGCCTCCAGGAAAGCCTGCAGCCGAACCTCCAGAGCCTTCTAACGAACTACCGGAGCTTTCTACAGAACTGCCTGAGCCTTCTGCTGAACTGCCTGAGCTGGAGCCTTCTACCGAACCTCCAGAGCCTTCAGACGAACTGCCAGTGACGCTTGCAGCCGAACCCCCGAAGCCTCCAGGAAAGCCTGCAGCCGAACCACCAGGAAAGCCTCCAGGAAAGCCTGCAGCCGAACCACCAGGAAAGCCTCCAGGAAAGCCTGCAGCCGAACCACCAGGAAAGCCTCCAGGAAAGCCTGCAGCCGAACCACCAGGAAAGCCTCCAGGAAAGCCTGCAGCCGAACCACCAGGAAAACCACCAGGAAAACCTCCAGGAAAGCCTGCAGCCGAACCACCAGGAAAGCCTCCAGGAAAGCCTGCAGCCGAACCACCAGGAAAGCCACCAGGAAAGCCTCCAGGGAAGCCTGCAGCCGAACCACCAGGAAAGCCTCCAGGGAAGCCTGCAGCTGAACCTCCAGGAAAGCCTGCAGCCGAACCTCCAGAGCCTTCTAACGAACTACCGGAGCCTTCTACAGAACTGCCTGAGCTGGAGCCTTCTACCGAACCTCCGGAGCCTTCAGACGAACTGCCAGTGACGCCTGCAGCCAAACCCCCGAAGCCTCCAATGAAGCCTGCAGCCGAACCCCCGAAGCCTCCGGTGAAGCCTGCAGCTGAATCCCCGAAGCCTCCTGTGAAGCCTGCAGCCGAACCCCCGAAGCCTCCAGGAAAGCCTGAAGCCAAACCACCAGGAAAGCCTCCAGGAAAGCCTGCAGCCGAACCTCCAAAGCCTCCAGGAAAGCCTGCAGCCGAACCACCAGGAAAGCCTCCAGGAAAGCCTGCAGCCGAACCGCCAACTTACCCTTATGGGCAATGTCCTGGCCATAAGTAATGTGGCTGTGCATGCAGTTAACTGTGCTGATTTAACCATTGGATGTATGGTGTGTTTTCCCTGTTTATCACCAAATAAATCTCACACTTGTAAGACCATTTTCCTCTTTTTTTTTTTTTTTTTTTTTTTTTTAAGTGGGAAAACAAGGAATTTGATTTTGTATTCCAGTGTTAGTTTGGCTGTTCTCTCTCATAATGGCTCATTGGAATCAATGCATGAAATCCCACCCTCCAAAGCCTCGCCGCCTTCAAAACGCTTGAACACACAGCAGAGTCTGTAAAGTGTCACAAGATGAAAGACTGCACTAAATTGCCTCATGTCTACAATGCATAATATTACAGTGATAATGAATGTAAACAACTTGCAGTGCTCTAGTTGTACCACCTGACTGATGCAGATTCATTTCGCTGTTGACATGGAAACGTCTGAATCAAAATGCCATGATTGGATGAAGAATTCTATTATTGATTGCTATAGGATGTGAAGTTTCAACCAGTATTGCCTATTGACTAATAGTCTTCTGCATTCTGAAGCATTTTAGTGAAATTGTGTCTTCTAGTGGTCATTTTAGGAAGTTGCAACTTCAAGCCTATTAACAGATGATCCCTTTAGTTACCTGCGACCAAATGAGTTCTGAATGCCTGTAATGCCGAGTTCACACTGCACAATTTTCAGAGTAGTCGGGTCACTGTTCTTTTCACACCGCACGACTATCTGGGGTAACGTTCAGTTGCTGCTGTGTGCACACTGCACCGATGACAGTTTCACACTGGAGTGGCTCAGTGGTTCATGTAGGTTGTCTACAAACCGGAAGGTTGGTGGTTCAATCCCCGGTTCCACCTGTCGAGGTGTCCATGAGCAAGACACCTAACCCCAGCTGCTCCTGACGAGCTGGATGGCGCCTTGCATGGCTGATACCGCCGTCGGTGTATGAATGGGTAAATGTGAGGCAATATGTAAAGCGTAGATGGCCAAGCCATAATGCCAGAATAAAGAGATGTCAAAGGTTCGTCCATTGACTACAATAAAGCATGAATGGTTCTCCTCACCAGACATTAGTCATAGACTGTAAATGGGCAATAACATATTTGATTAGCATCTTATCAGCCTTCTCTAAAAAACTCCCCTGACATCATCTTAGAAAATGTATATACAATTCATAGATTTAGAGATATCATCCTCAGATTTGAAATGAAGCATGACCACACCAGTGGCTACACTGTGGTTGTGGTTATAAGTTGTTATACTGCATTCACATAATATGTTTATACATTTAATACATACACTCTTAATATATATATATTTGTTTTTATGTTTCAGCTTTTATATCTCAATATTAATAAGAGTCTGATTAATTCTGAGTCTTGAACTGTAAACTGTCAAGAGTTGGCTTTCTAAATATATGTTGGTTATGTGTCTATTCAGAATGACTTTTTATTTTGGGTATGTAATGTATGCCCCACTTGCCAAAATTGGGTCTGTCTGGTAAGGGGTTAATGCCACAAACTTTAAGCTGAGGATAACATAACTCTAAGGCTAGCTCAGTCGGTAGAGCATCAGACTTTTAATCTGAGGGTTCAGGGTTCAAGTCCCTGCTTGGGTCTTGAAATCCATTGGGGTCTCCCCGTTCAGGTTCGAACCCTGCCGACTACGTGGCTCTTTGTTTGTTTCCGGCAGGAACTGTAACATCCAGGATCTTTGTACGAGCTGCATTTTTTTCCTCTAACATGGAAAACTGGGCAACCCACATCTCTTTTCAAGCCTGAAGTGAGCAGGTTTTTGTGTAGGTGAAGACATCGTTGAACTCCTTTTTGCCAACACAATATGTTAGCTGAGTGCATCCTCTGCTGCTCACATCCACATTGATGGTTGGCCCTGGTGTCCTCTGCTGCTCACTTCCAGAAAAGAAAATAGCATGTGACTCATTACCACTATCACTGATTCACTTTCAAGAGTAGTCGTGACCGAGAAGTTAAGGCGATGGCCTTGAAAACCATTGGGGTCTCCCCGCGCAGGTTCCAACCCTGCTGACTACGTGGCTCCTTGTCATTTTGTCTGATTGCGACAGGAGTTGTGACATCCAGGATCTTTGTACAAGCTGCTTTTTTTTCTAACAAGGAAATTGGGCTCTTTTCAAGCCTGAAGTGGGCATCGTTTCAAAAGGCCCAGATCATCACTCTTTCAATGTCAGTGTTCCTAGCTTTGGAAGGAGCAACCTATCTCTCTCGTCCCTTTATAAATTGTGGTCTTCATCCTTTAATGCCACAAACTTTAAGCTGACAAAGCATGAACACTTTAAGGAGAAAGTGCTGTTATATCCCAAGGGTGGCTGTTCCCTGGCAAAAGCCCGGTTAGCTCCAATGGTAGAGCATCATACTTTTAATCTGAGGGTCCAGGGTTCAAGTCCCTGTTCGGGTGAAGGTTTGTTGCAGACCTCCCCTAATCTCTTGCTGTGCTCTTCCCAACCTTTGAGGGAGATGGTCTTCCTCTTCAAGATAAGATGTAATGCTTGGTTACTAGCAGTGTTGGGGAGTAACGGAATACATGTACCGGCATTACGTATTCAGAATACAAATTATGAGTAACTGTATTCCGTTACAGTTACAATTTAAATAGTTGGTATTTAGAATACAGTTACATCGTTGAAATCAATTTATTACATGACGATACTTCTCTGTTTCACGAGTTTATTCACTCTCTAAATAAATTAAGGCAACTCCATGCATTTCCCAGAAGCCCCAATATGAAAACGAAAAAAATGTGTGGTTTGCGTGATCAGTCACAATGGAGTCGGAAGAGGAGCAGCGGGAGCTAGAGGTAGAGATGGAGCCGAAACAACAGAGCCAGGGCAAGAATACGTTTCTATCTTGGAAATTCACATTCACATTAGCATTTCACAAGAGAACGAAATATAACTGCAGTGCAACCTCTGCTTGCCAGCAACCAACCTCCTTTCAGCGTCCAAAGACTCCACCTCCAACCTGAAGAAGCATCTTAAAGTAATTTTTTTTCAAATACGTAGACCTACACCACAAAACTAGTTGAAGATAATTTTTTTTAATCGGTCAATTCCAGCGTTATGGACGTGAAATTTGCAGTCAAAACTTGAAATATAAATTCTCAGAAAATGAATTAATAACAATAGTGAAACGTCCGTCTATCCATACTCCCTTAATAAAGGAGTCCAGACATTAGAAAAATATCGGTTTACATGCGTTTTATATTTAATATGAGGGAATAAAAAAATCTTTAACTTTTAGGTGGCAACATTTTTTTTGTTTTTTTGTAATTCTGTGAATTACACTGCGCAAACCAAAAGTAATACTACTCACCGGATGAAGAAGGGTAGGCTCTCCACAGAACATAAAATATTCATGTTATTTAATTTTTCGTATTCGCATTCATGAGGAAAAAAACAATGGTCGTGACAGTTCTCCGTTACGGACGTGAGCGCTCTGAAAGCAGCACTAAAAGACTGCTTTAAAACTTTCACAGAGACCTCAAACAGAAACACAAAGCCTTTCTTTAAAGTGAATTTCGTTTTCGTTTTTTAGAGCTTTCACCCTGCACGCGTTTGCAGTCCGTTTATCCGTTCCAGTTGCGGTGCGTATAGGCTACAGCAGTGCAGCGATCGTTTCCGCACCGAGTCTATTTCTGCTGTGCTGCAAACGCTGAATTAAAGTGACAGCACATGTTTCGTGGTCAAAATGAACACAGATTGAGCTGAAAATGTAGTAATTTAACCATAAATGCATTTAATTAAATTAAATAAAACTAAATTTAGTAATACCACCATTAATGTTTTTAATTAAGTACTGCTTTTTTTCACAGTCATCTTTTTACTTTAAGACCGGGGTAAAGCAATGAAAACAAGACGAAATAATGAACAACACTCGTCTGATTCGTGGAGGTTGAAAAACAAGTTATTTGTGGCATGCAAGATTTATTGTATTTAAATTTAAATGCTAAAAGAAAAGGCATGATAGTCGGCTGTGTTTGTCAATTTTAAGTTTTAATTTAAAATGTTTGCATTTTTAATATAAGGAGCCTACATAGTTAAATATGTTACCACTTGCTTGAACAACTTAATATATAATCTATATAGAAGTAATGCATTGATTAATACGTTGTTTAAATTGTTTAAACTTGAATACGTCTATTAAAGAGTGTATATGTGTAGGCTACAAAGAGAATTGCACCGGTGACAAAACTTTTTTAAAAATAAAAGTTGCTGATAACTTCTGGATTTGAAATACAAATATTGTGTAGGCCTATGTGTTTGTGGTACAGCCACGGATCAGTTACGCACTGCAAACGCAGCATATGTGAAAGCACTACAGCGCGTGCTGCTCCTGCACCGCATACGCACTGCACACAGAGTATGTGTGAAATGGGCGCGTATAAGGTAGAAGGCCCTACTTGCCTCACAGACATGTCTACTTTTAAACAGAACAATTCAACACGAAAGAACTGCTCTCTGCATGTAATCCGTATGAAATGTGCATTTCTCTCTGGCGCGTTCACTAGGCTACTGCGAAGATCACGAGTCAGCATCGTCAACTTCATCTTTGTAACCGACACTGACAAAGAAAACACTTGTTTATTAATAAACAATTAAAATATCTCCTTTCTATATTTGACATAGGCTATTCATAATTATTACTTTTGCTGGTTCTTTGTGACAGCTTTTAGGTGCTTTATTGGCATACGCATCACCACCGCATCACCAGGCCTGTTTATTAAGCAGGATTTGATGGCCAACACTTATAAAATGCAATTCAATGTGGAAGTAATCCAAGTATTCAGAATACGTTACTCAGATTGAGTAACGTAACGGAATAAGTTACAAATGACATTTTTGGGCATGTATTCTGTATTCTGTAACGAAATACGTTTTGAAAGTATCCTTCCCAACACTGGTTACTAGGGACTTTAAGCAACAGCTGCTGATGGAACGGCAACGGCAACGGCAGCCGGAAGTAAGCGTTAACTGCCGTAGCTAAAGAGCGCAAAAATCACTAAGCAACAGTAAAGAGGACGGCGTAGGGGTAATTTAATCATCAAACAAAATACAAAAAAAGGAAGTGATTTTTGAGCAAGAGAAGGGTTGCTTTTGGCATTTAATGATATACAGAAACGATTACAATGCCACATAACCTAAAACATAACATTAACTTTCTTAATCTGTCATGTAGTAACGACTACGGCAAATCAGCTGTTCTCCCGTAGTAGACGGTTACAGTAGAACGTCGCGAGGTAGCAGTTAATGTCGCGCGTGCGCGCGCAATAGAACGACAGAATGCCATTGCCGTTCCACCAGAGGCCGTTGCTTAAAGTCCCTACTGTCTGAGCAAGCGGTGGTGGGGGACTTTGAGAGAACTGAGCTGAAGCTTGCCGTTGACACTGTATGTGCAGGCCCGGGGCGAGTGGAAAGATTGCTTTCTCTGTATAGCATTTAGTACTCTGCGTTGTGCGGGCAGCATCCCCAGTCCAAATCCGGATCATGGCAGTCTTTTCGTGTAGGTGAAGACGTCGCTGAACTCCTTTTTGCCAACACAATATTTTCGCCGGGTTGATCCTCTGCTGCTCACATTGATCCACATTGATAGTTGGCCCCGGTGTTCTCTGATGCTCAAATCCAGAAATGAAAATAGCATGTGACTCACTGGCGGGAGTAGTCGTGGCCGAGAGGTTAAGGCGATGGACTCGAAATCCATTGGGGTCTCCCCGCGCAGGTTCGAACCCTGCCGACTACGTGGCTCCTTGTCTATTTGCGACAGGAATTGTGACATCCAGGAGCTTTGTACGAGCTGCTTTTTTTCTCTAACACAGAAAATTGGGCAACCCACATCTCTGTTCAAGCCTGAAGTGAGCAGGTTTTTGTGTAGGTGAAGACGTCGTTAGTTTATAAATAAGTGTTGGCACACCTGTCCGAGTGGCGCTACAAATTCTTCTAAAATCTGATTTTATTTCGGGCATGTTAAATTAGCGTTCGACAAACGCGAACAAACTTTTAGTTATTTATGTACACTCACAATAACAATTAAATGTTGTGCTTTTGTAAAATAAAGAAAACAAACAGGGTGCGCTTTCTGCCGTCTCGGTCTCCGTCACAGAAATTAACCAAAACTCTATGGCAGGGGTCGGCAACCTAACCCCTCATTTACACTGCACACGTCTGCGGCGCATTACGGCTCCGACAAGGTTTTATTCCGTCCACCACACGGTGCCAACTCACACCAGGAGCATTTCAGAAGCGAAGCGACTGGATGCGTGAGACCACGTGATTTGCCTGTCCGACGTGGTTTTTCTTGATTTTGGGGGTTTCTACCTTACAGTCTATGCTTTCTACCAAGGATATATTGGTGTGCAATACAATTGGGAGTCTGCACATGGTGTTTATTTTGAAATTGACAGTGTTTTTTAACTTTTATTTTGTATTTCCGGTGCGACTTGGACGCGCGTCTGTCAAAAATAGACTAGGCGCCTATATTTAGCGAAGCGGCGCTGAGAGCCGTTTCTGGGAAGCTTCTGAAACGCGCCGCGTCGCGGCCGGTGTAAACACAAGCATTGACTAGAATGGGCGCGATCAGCTCCGGTAGCCGTGTCGCAGCCGTAATGCGCCGCAGATGTGTGCAGTGTAAATGAGGGGTAAGGCACGCGTGCCCGCTGGCACACAAGCAACACATGCGAGAGAAGTGTATGTATTTCATTCAGATAAAGTAGTCTACCTGCACACAGATCTACATTTTGATGTAATAATTCCTCATAGTAAAAAAAGCGTATTTTATTAAGTTAGGAGTAGAGATGCACTATGCCGATTTTATGCCGGTCAAATGCACTCGGGCTCCCCATGATTAACATCGCGCAACATCAGCATCACACGTGCACGTGTAATATTTTTTTTTCGCCGTGCATGTTAATCAATGAGTGCATTCACACCGCGGCAAGGAGCAGCGCGTGAGCGCCCCACAGGAGCAATGAAGCGAGTCTATTTTGTCTGCGCTGCTCACGCTCAATTAAAGTGAAAGCACACTTTTGATGAACAAAATAAATATGATTTCAAACAAAAGTGCCCAAAATGCACAGAACACATTCATGTCTAGTGTGTTTTAACAAGAACTGGATTAGGTTATGTCAGAAAAGAAAATGAAGACTCAAAAATATTTATATAAAATGTACCCATTTAAACTTGTTTTTATTATTCAGTTTGATATGGTATTTTATGAAAAAAAAAATATATATAGAAAAAAAATATTTGTGTGGGCTGTAAAGTGGTTAGAAAAAATGACATCGGAATCGGCTAAAATCGGTATCGGCAGGTCAAACTCAATGGGAAATCGGAATCGGCCTAGAAAATTGTAATCGGTGCATCTCTAGTTAGGAGTTATAAATACTATTAAATTGTCTATCTAAATCTAAAACAAATTTCAAGAGAAATATTTAAATTTCTGTACTATTTCTGTGTAAGCCATTATGAAAATGTAAAATGTTTGTGTATTTATATGAGTGTGTGCGTGTATATATATATATATATATATATATAGGCTATGTGTGTGTTGTGGCACAGTGATGAACTCGGAAACTTAAAAATGGCACTTTATGACAAAAAGGTTGCTGACCCCTGCTCTATAGGCTACTTGCCTCGGTCACGATAAGAAATATGTCTATAGAAAGCTTTGAGTGAACAAATATTATCTGATTATGCAATCCATATGAAACCATCCAATATTAAATTGGCTATGATATAACCGTGGCTGTGTATTCCCCTATATTCACTACAGTGGCTGGAAACATTGTTTTCATTCATAATTACTTGCATGGATTCAAATCAATCAGCAATTGAAAAATTCAGATTCAAATAATAGACATGCCCGTGTTTCTTGATGATCAATGCAGATTTATGCCAGTCTCCAGTAGAGATCCATTTCCTGGAGAGTTTAGGTGTAGGAGTTTAGTCATAATTACAACTTGTAACTTGTGGTAGAACTCCGACTTGTACCACGTGATCGCTGTACCACCTGACCACTGCAGATTAATTTGCCGTTGATAGTGTTGCCATAAAAACAATCAATCATCTCCTAATTACGGTCATTATTACGACATCCAACCCTAATCAAACACACCTGAACAAGCTAATCAAGGTCTTCAAGATTAGGCTATATTAGAAAGCTACAGGCAAATGAATTTCATTAGGGTTGGAGTTACCCAGACCCCCAATTGGATCTTTAAAAACGCATTTTCAAAAAGTGTTTTAAACTCTTTTGATAGCGTTTGGTTTGGGACTCAGCTGATATTTTGATGCAGCAACAGGGATTTTTCTTTGTAGTTTTGTGGTCCTTGCTGTCCGCCCCTCCTTAGTGATGGCAAAATGAGGCTTCCTGAACCACTGAGACCTCGCAGTCCATTGCTTCAGCCAAAGGTTCATTACTCGAAGCTTCATTCAGAATTGCTCACTAGTGACACCTAGCTACTGTGCAAAGAAATAGCAGACAAATTAATTCATTCTGAACCAGTGTTCAGAGCCACGCTCCCTCCCTAATTTTATTAAAAATATATATTTTTTTAAATAATTTTTTTTATATTTTATAAAATACTTTTAGAAATAAAAATATTTATTTGTAATGTAAATATACAAATAAATATTTATATTTATTTGTATATTTTTATTTAAATGTATATTTTATAAAAATATTTTTATAAATACAAATATTTATTTATTTATTTTGTAGGCTACTCACTGTTGATGTCTGTAACCTTTCATTTGCAATAATAAAAAGACATGATCAGACATTTGTCCATTACTGTGTATAATATAAAATATGTATCTTTCTCTGTCTGAATTTACTTGTGCAGAGTCACACACACAGTTTATTAATTATTCATACATTTTTTGGATAGTGACAGTATGAACAACAACAGTGACACTGTTGAGTGCAGTGCTTATGTTAGAGGGAGTGTAATAAAGTAAATTTATTCATTTAGCAGATTATAGATAACAGATTAAAGTAAAGGAATAGTCCGGAAGGAAGGATTACAATAGATTTTTTTATTGAGAAACAGAATTATTTCAAGTGTGTTGGGGTTTAGATGATTCCTCTTATTGGACAAAATTTCTCTAGCCTTGGAAAATATCCTTTCACAAGGAACAGGGGATGCAGGGCAGGGGAACGTAAAAATGGCAGTGGTACAAATGAGGACACTGATGCTTCTGTTGAGCCCAGACAGGGGAGGATTCCCTCTTTCTTGCTGGCTCCATTACCAGGAAAAAGAAGGGTAACAAAAAGCAAACACATCCAAAAAGGCAATCCAAATCAAAAAGCAGTCCATTCCAGATGCAAAAATCCAGAGCAATCCAAATAATCTTATCTAATTATTAAGACTATAATATAGCTAGGCCTACTATAATAATAATATACTATAACTATTCTAACCTGATAATGTAATAATATACAGCCCTCACATATGACACAACAGTTATCATCTAACTCTCTGACTCTCTGACACTACTACAACTTCTTCTACTACTCCTGACAACACCCACAAGGAGGCGCGAGTTTCGAACCGCCTTTTATCCGGAAGCGACACTCAGACCGAACCGATGACGTATCCACACAAACCGAGGCCTCGTTTGTCATTAGTCACGTGATTTTCACGTTAACAACACAAGCCTCGAATCGCGGCTTCATCTGGCACGCCCACTTTTTCTCGACACACGCTCCGACGCCTCGGTTCAAATGTCCCATCACTACCCCTCCTGACTCACTAATTCAGTGCATCTTCCAGCAGAGTTGATTTTGAGATTTTTGCAGGTTGAGAGGATGACAGCTCAAGTGTACTGCTCGTTTAGTGCTGTTTTATTGTGTCTGTCTGCTTGTTTGAGCGCAACAGATGCTGGAGTCCTAGGTGAGAAGTTCTTTTAGCTTCATTACGCAGCCTGAAGAAGTGCATAAATAAAGTGCCTTACAAAATTTGATTTCAGACACATCTGCTTACAAAAATACAGTACAGACGTCAAGTGGAAGTTCATCTTTGAATGTTGGTTTAGTTTTAATAATAAGCAAAGTGTAAATATGCAAACTGTCATAAGTTTATGCATTGTACAAGTAACCCATATAATCACTAATAGGCATTTTTGTTTACTGTTAAACACGAACATTAGTGTTACAATATGGCTGCAAAATTGTTACCGGACTGTATCAATCCTGAGTTTAAACTTTTGCTTAAGGTTTTTTTGTTTTAAGAAATGCATAAGCCTACAATATAACGTGGGGAGCTAATTATAACCGATAACTCTGCATTTTACATATATAGTGGGTTTCTATATTTGTTTTGTTTTCTGTTGAGTAGCTTATTAAAATGCTTAAAAGGAAATGAGGGTGGTCATTGCCAACCGCCATTAAAAGAAAGAGGGTGGTCATGGGGATGGCATCATTTTTGAAGATGTACACCAGTAAATTTGTATACAACATATTAACTGATGTCCATGCTTTCTATCAGCATTGCACTATTATTCACTCTACTACAGTGGGGTAGGTTGTATCTGCACTCAGTCTTTGAAACCGATTGATGCAGTTTAGTGAAAAATGGTAGATTTCTAAGCTACTTGAATTGAAGCAGATAAATGTGTGAATATTATAAAGTGAGGCTGAAGCAAACTATTACAGCACTTCCTGGTCTCCCCTAATGATCCTCTTGAATCCTCTTCTGTAGTGCCTGGTCAGTGTCCGGCGACGCTGACGGTCGTGCCCTCCCGACGAGGATGCACTTCTGATAGAGACTGCTCTGGAGGACACAAATGCTGTCAATTTCCCTGTGGGTCCGCGTGTGTGCCACCTGTTTTCAGTGAGTTTTAATTATTGATGCATGCTATACGTCTTGCAGAAAAAAACCCTGAAAAAATGTTTTCACTCAGGAATTGCTAGTAAGTTTCACAAATAACTGCAAAGAAACCGCAAGTAACACATTGAACTAAACGTGAAACTATGAAGTAGATGGACTGAATATTCCGGTAAATCCTCCTACGATTTTTTTTTTTTTTTTTTTTTTCTCTTTCATACAGCGTATGAGACATTCAGTATTCAGTGATGTGGTTTCTCTGTCATGTGTCTCTATAACAGCAAAGCCAGGGGAGTGTCCAAGTACAAATTTTGGAGCAGGAATGTGTGCAGAGTTGTGTTCCTATGACAGTGACTGTCCGAACAATGAGAAATGCTGCTGCAATGGATGTGGACATCAGTGTATGGATCCATTTGCAGGTATTTGTTGTTATATTAATGTTTGGGTCAGCTTCCTCATTTCAGTTTGTCTTGTTTTATAATTAATCGTTCTCAATGTAAAAATTATTTAGCCAATAGCACGGTTTAAAGTACAGGATGGCTTTACAAAATTAATACGAAAAATTATTAATACGATCATGATTAATAATTAAGAGGAGTAAAACTTGGTATTTGGGTTTTGTGCTGTATCTGAGACTGAATGCCTCTAAACAGACTGACTAAAGTTGACTATCTGGATCCCTCCAGGGAAGCCTGCAGCCGAACCCCGGAAGCCTCCAGGGAAGCCTGCAGCCGAACCACCAGGAAAGCCTCCAGGAAAGCCTGCAGCCGAACCACCAGGAGAACCACCAGGAAAGCCTCCAGGAAAGCCTGCAGCCGAACCACCAGGAAAGCCTCCAGGGAAGCCTGCAGCCGAACCACCAGGAAAGCCTCCAGGGAAGCCTGCAGCCGAACCACCAGGAAAGCCTCCAGGAAAGCCTGCAGCCGAACCTCCAGAGCCTTCTAACGAACTACCGGAGCTTTCTACAGAACTGCCTGAGCCTTCTGCTGAACTGCCTGAGCTGGAGCCTTCTACCGAACCTCCAGAGCCTTCAGACGAACTGCCAGTGACGCTTGCAGCCGAACCCCCGAAGCCTCCAGGAAAGCCTGCAGCCGAACCACCAGGAAAGCCTCCAGGAAAGCCTGCAGCCGAACCACCAGGAAAGCCTCCAGGAAAGCCTGCAGCCGAACCACCAGGAAAGCCTCCAGGAAAGCCTGCAGCCGAACCACCAGGAAAGCCTCCAGGAAAGCCTGCAGCCGAACCACCAGGAAAACCACCAGGAAAACCTCCAGGAAAGCCTGCAGCCGAACCACCAGGAAAGCCTCCAGGAAAGCCTGCAGCCGAACCACCAGGAAAGCCACCAGGAAAGCCTCCAGGGAAGCCTGCAGCCGAACCACCAGGAAAGCCTCCAGGGAAGCCTGCAGCTGAACCTCCAGGAAAGCCTGCAGCCGAACCTCCAGAGCCTTCTAACGAACTACCGGAGCCTTCTACAGAACTGCCTGAGCTGGAGCCTTCTACCGAACCTCCGGAGCCTTCAGACGAACTGCCAGTGACGCCTGCAGCCAAACCCCCGAAGCCTCCAATGAAGCCTGCAGCCGAACCCCCGAAGCCTCCGGTGAAGCCTGCAGCTGAATCCCCGAAGCCTCCTGTGAAGCCTGCAGCCGAACCCCCGAAGCCTCCAGGAAAGCCTGAAGCCAAACCACCAGGAAAGCCTCCAGGAAAGCCTGCAGCCGAACCTCCAAAGCCTCCAGGAAAGCCTGCAGCCGAACCACCAGGAAAGCCTCCAGGAAAGCCTGCAGCCGAACCGCCAACTTACCCTTATGGGCAATGTCCTGGCCATAAGTAATGTGGCTGTGCATGCAGTTAACTGTGCTGATTTAACCATTGGATGTATGGTGTGTTTTCCCTGTTTATCACCAAATAAATCTCACACTTGTAAGACCATTTTCCTCTCTTTTTTTTTTTTAAGTGGGAAAACAAGGAATTTGATTTTGTATTCCAGTGTTAGTTTGGCTGTTCTCTCTCATAATGGCTCATTGGAATCAATGCATGAAATCCCACCCTCCAAAGCCTCGCCGCCTTCAAAACGCTTGAACACACAGCAGAGTCTGTAAAGTGTCACAAGATGAAAGACTGCACTAAATTGCCTCATGTCTACAATGCATAATATTACAGTGATAATGAATGTAAACAACTTGCTGTGCTCTAGTTGTACCACCTGACTGATGCAGATTCATTTCGCTGTTGACATGGAAACGTCTGAATCAAAATGCCATGATTGGATGAAGAATTCTATTATTGATTGCTATAGGATGTGAAGTTTCAACCAGTATTGCCTATTGACTAATAGTCTTCTGCATTCTGAAGCATTTTAGTGAAATTGTGTCTTCTAGTGGTCATTTTAGGAAGTTGCAACTTCAAGCCTATTAACAGATGATCCCTTTAGTTACCTGTGACCAAATGAGTTCTGAATGCCTGTAATGCCGAGTTCACACTGCACAATTTTCAGAGTAGTCGGGTCACTGTTCTTTTCACACCGCACGACTATCTGGGGTAACGTTCAGTTGCTGCTGTGTGCACACTGCACCGATGACAGTTTCACACTGGAGTGGCTCAGTGGTTCATGTAGGTTGTCTACAAACCGGAAGGTTGGCGGTTCAATCCCCGGTTCCACCTGTCGAGGTGTCCATGAGCAAGACACCTAACCCCAGCTGCTCCTGACGAGCTGGATGGCGCCTTGCATGGCTGATACCGCCGTCGGTGTATGAATGGGTAAATGTGAGGCAATATGTAAAGCGTAGATGGCCAAGCCATAATGCCAGAATAAAGAGATGTCAAAGGTTCGTCCATTGACTACAATAAAGCATGAATGGTTCTCCTCACCAGACATTAGTCATAGACTGTAAATGGGCAATAACATATTTGATTAGCATCTTATCAGCCTTCTCTAAAAAACTCCCCTGACATCATCTTAGAAAATGTATATACAATTCATAGATTTAGAGATGATATCCTCAGATTTGAAATGAAGCATGACCACACCAGTGGCTACACTGTGGTTGTGGTTATAAGTTGTTATACTGCATTCACATAATATGTTTATACATTTAATACATACACTCTTAATATATATATATTTGTTTTTATGTTTCAGCTTTTATATCTCAATATTAATAAGAGTCTGATTAATTCTGAGTCTTGAACTGTAAACTGTCAAGAGTTGGCTTTCTAAATATATGTTGGTTATGTGTCTATTCAGAATGACTTTTTATTTTGGGTATGTAATGTATGCCCCACTTGCCAAAATTGGGTCTGTCTGGTAAGGGGTTAATGCCACAAACTTTAAGCTGAGGATAACATAACTCTAAGGCTAGCTCAGTCGGTAGAGCATCAGACTTTTAATCTGAGGGTTCAGGGTTCAAGTCCCTGCTTGGGTCTTGAAATCCATTGGGGTCTCCCCGTTCAGGTTCGAACCCTGCCGACTACGTGGCTCTTTGTTTGTTTCCGGCAGGAACTGTAACATCCAGGATCTTTGTACGAGCTGCATTTTTTTCCTCTAACATGGAAAACTGGGCAACCCACATCTCTTTTCAAGCCTGAAGTGAGCAGGTTTTTGTGTAGGTGAAGACATCGTTGAACTCCTTTTTGCCAACACAATATGTTAGCTGAGTGCATCCTCTGCTGCTCACATCCACATTGATGGTTGGCCCTGGTGTCCTCTGCTGCTCACTTCCAGAAAAGAAAATAGCATGTGACTCATTACCACTATCACTGATTCACTTTCAAGAGTAGTCGTGACCGAGAAGTTAAGGCGATGGCCTTGAAAACCATTGGGGTCTCCCCGCGCAGGTTCCAACCCTGCTGACTACGTGGCTCCTTGTCATTTTGTCTGATTGCGACAGGAGTTGTGACATCCAGGATCTTTGTACAAGCTGCTTTTTTTTCTAACAAGGAAATTGGGCTCTTTTCAAGCCTGAAGTGGGCATCGTTTCAAAAGGCCCAGATCATCACTCTTTCAATGTCAGTGTTCCTAGCTTTGGAAGGAGCAACCTATCTCTCTCGTCCCTTTATAAATTGTGGTCTTCATCCTTTAATGCCACAAACTTTAAGCTGACAAAGCATGAACACTTTAAGGAGAAAGTGCTGTTATATCCCAAGGGTGGCTGTTCCCTGGCAAAAGCCCGGTTAGCTCCAATGGTAGAGCATCATACTTTTAATCTGAGGGTCCAGGGTTCAAGTCCCTGTTCGGGTGAAGGTTTGTTGCAGACCTCCCCTAATCTCTTGCTGTGCTCTTCCCAACCTTTGAGGGAGATGGTCTTCCTCTTCAAGATAAGATGTAATGCTTGGTTACTAGCAGTGTTGGGGAGTAACGGAATACATGTACCGGCATTACGTATTCAGAATACAAATTATGAGTAACTGTATTCCGTTACAGTTACAATTTAAATAGTTGGTATTTAGAATACAGTTACATCGTTGAAATCAATTTATTACATGACGATACTTCTCTGTTTCACGAGTTTATTCACTCTCTAAATAAATTAAGGCAACTCCATGCATTTCCCAGAAGCCCCAATATGAAAACGAAAAAAATGTGTGGTTTGCGTGATCAGTCACAATGGAGTCGGAAGAGGAGCAGCGGGAGCTAGAGGTAGAGATGGAGCCGAAACAACAGAGCCAGGGCAAGAATACGTTTCTATCTTGGAAATTCACATTCACATTAGCATTTCACAAGAGAACGAAATATAACTGCAGTGCAACCTCTGCTTGCCAGCAACCAACCTCCTTTCAGCGTCCAAAGACTCCACCTCCAACCTGAAGAAGCATCTTAAAGTAATTTTTTTTCAAATACGTAGACCTACACCACAAAACTAGTTGAAGATAATTTTTTTTAATCGGTCAATTCCAGCGTTATGGACGTGAAATTTGCAGTCAAAACTTGAAATATAAATTCTCAGAAAATGAATTAATAACAATAGTGAAACGTCCGTCTATCCATACTCCCTTAATAAAGGAGTCCAGACATTAGAAAAATATCGGTTTACATGCGTTTTATATTTAATATGAGGGAATAAAAAAATCTTTAACTTTTAGGTGGCAACATTTTTTTTGTTTTTTTGTAATTCTGTGAATTACACTGCGCAAACCAAAAGTAATACTACTCACCGGATGAAGAAGGGTAGGCTCTCCACAGAACATAAAATATTCATGTTATTTAATTTTTCGTATTCGCATTCATGAGGAAAAAAACAATGGTCGTGACAGTTCTCCGTTACGGACGTGAGCGCTCTGAAAGCAGCACTAAAAGACTGCTTTAAAACTTTCACAGAGACCTCAAACAGAAACACAAAGCCTTTCTTTAAAGTGAATTTCGTTTTCGTTTTTTAGAGCTTTCACCCTGCACGCGTTTGCAGTCCGTTTATCCGTTCCAGTTGCGGTGCGTATAGGCTACAGCAGTGCAGCGATCGTTTCCGCACCGAGTCTATTTCTGCTGTGCTGCAAACGCTGAATTAAAGTGACAGCACATGTTTCGTGGTCAAAATGAACACAGATTGAGCTGAAAATGTAGTAATTTAACCATAAATGCATTTAATTAAATTAAATAAAACTAAATTTAGTAATACCACCATTAATGTTTTTAATTAAGTACTGCTTTTTTTCACAGTCATCTTTTTACTTTAAGACCGGGGTAAAGCAATGAAAACAAGACGAAATAATGAACAACACTCGTCTGATTCGTGGAGGTTGAAAAACAAGTTATTTGTGGCATGCAAGATTTATTGTATTTAAATTTAAATGCTAAAAGAAAAGGCATGATAGTCGGCTGTGTTTGTCAATTTTAAGTTTTAATTTAAAATGTTTGCATTTTTAATATAAGGAGCCTACATAGTTAAATATGTTACCACTTGCTTGAACAACTTAATATATAATCTATATAGAAGTAATGCATTGATTAATACGTTGTTTAAATTGTTTAAACTTGAATACGTCTATTAAAGAGTGTATATGTGTAGGCTACAAAGAGAATTGCACCGGTGACAAAACTTTTTTAAAAATAAAAGTTGCTGATAACTTCTGGATTTGAAATACAAATATTGTGTAGGCCTATGTGTTTGTGGTACAGCCACGGATCAGTTACGCACTGCAAACGCAGCATATGTGAAAGCACTACAGCGCGTGCTGCTCCTGCACCGCATACGCACTGCACACAGAGTATGTGTGAAATGGGCGCGTATAAGGTAGAAGGCCCTACTTGCCTCACAGACATGTCTACTTTTAAACAGAACAATTCAACACGAAAGAACTGCTCTCTGCATGTAATCCGTATGAAATGTGCATTTCTCTCTGGCGCGTTCACTAGGCTACTGCGAAGATCACGAGTCAGCATCGTCAACTTCATCTTTGTAACCGACACTGACAAAGAAAACACTTGTTTATTAATAAACAATTAAAATATCTCCTTTCTATATTTGACATAGGCTATTCATAATTATTACTTTTGCTGGTTCTTTGTGACAGCTTTTAGGTGCTTTATTGGCATACGCATCACCACCGCATCACCAGGCCTGTTTATTAAGCAGGATTTGATGGCCAACACTTATAAAATGCAATTCAATGTGGAAGTAATCCAAGTATTCAGAATACGTTACTCAGATTGAGTAACGTAACGGAATAAGTTACAAATGACATTTTTGGGCATGTATTCTGTATTCTGTAACGAAATACGTTTTGAAAGTATCCTTCCCAACACTGGTTACTAGGGACTTTAAGCAACAGCTGCTGATGGAACGGCAACGGCAACGGCAGCCGGAAGTAAGCGTTAACTGCCGTAGCTAAAGAGCGCAAAAATCACTAAGCAACAGTAAAGAGGACGGCGTAGGGGTAATTTAATCATCAAACAAAATACAAAAAAAGGAAGTGATTTTTGAGCAAGAGAAGGGTTGCTTTTGGCATTTAATGATATACAGAAACGATTACAATGCCACATAACCTAAAACATAACATTAACTTTCTTAATCTGTCATGTAGTAACGACTACGGCAAATCAGCTGTTCTCCCGTAGTAGACGGTTACAGTAGAACGTCGCGAGGTAGCAGTTAATGTCGCGCGTGCGCAATAGAACGACAGAATGCCATTGCCGTTCCACCAGAGGCCGTTGCTTAAAGTCCCTACTGTCTGAGCAAGCGGTGGTGGGGGACTTTGAGAGAACTGAGCTGAAGCTTGCCGTTGACACTGTATGTGCAGGCCCGGGGCGAGTGGAAAGATTGCTTTCTCTGTATAGCATTTAGTACTCTGCGTTGTGCGGGCAGCATCCCCAGTCCAAATCCGGATCATGGCAGTATTTTCGTGTAGGTGAAGACGTCGCTGAACTCCTTTTTGCCAACACAATATTTTCACCGGGTTGATCCTCTGCTGCTCACATTGATCCACATTGATAGTTGGCCCCGGTGTTCTCTGATGCTCAAATCCAGAAATGAAAATAGCATGTGACTCACTGGCGGGAGTAGTCGTGGCCGTACCCTGCGGCGATCGGCCTGCTAACTATGTTCCTAACAGTTCCTACCAGTTCCTAACAAAGTCCTACCAGTTCATAACAGGTCCTAACAAAGTCCTAACAAAGTCCTAGCAATTCCTAACAGTTTTCCTACCAAGTCCTAACGTGGGGCAAAAAGACCAATAGGGAAAAGGGAAACATCCCTTTTCCCCATTGGTCCTTTTGCTCCACGTGACTTTAAGCACCGTCTCTGACCGCGTAAAGTCAGAAAGAAGAGGAAAGCAGAGCAAAAAATGTCCGGTCGACAGTCAAGTTAACTTAGTGACAACAGAAGAAAATCGGTATGTAACGTTACAAGCAAATTTGAATTCTTAAACTATTAATTTACAAGCTGTTCTTTATATTGAACATAACAAACGGAGAGTGATAAAGTTAATGTTAAGTTATGCTGTCAACCATCTGTGCATCACTGCCAGCATCCCAGAAAGAGACTCTTATAATTAACAACACAACAAAAAAGTGTCTGTTAACTACGTGTCAAACTCTCTGTTATTTTTTTTAGCAATAACGTTAGTTGTTGTTGTTGCTGTGACTCGATGTAACTGAACGGTCCGGAGTAACTTTAGCTGCCTGTCTCTGTAATAACCCCTGCCCTGGATGATGAGTGCTAGCTAACATTAACGTTAATAAAATAAGCGAATAAATAAATAAATAATATAATTTGAAAAGGGGTGCCTATAATTTTTCTGATATGGGTCAATATCACCGTAGAGTGCCCTTCAGCCCTCAAAATACTCTTAACCAGTTTGATGTAAATCACCTTGTTTATTCATTTTGGAACTGTATTCATTCATTCTAGTGTTGAATTTTCTGCCACGGAAGAGACAAAAAAAACTGTTGTCTTGATGTCAGTAAAGTGGATGGCCTTTTCATAAAGGGGCAGATTCCTCAGGGTGGACAACCATTTAAACAACATGGAAAAACTTTTCTTTTTTAATAAATAAAAATATGTTTTTATTACCAAATCATCACCCTATGATGATTATTCATAAAGAAAAACGTAAATAAAAAATATTATGATTTGATGATATAATACTCTCATTGAAACTGAATGAGCAGCGCGTGCATGGGTCGTATCAGAATAGTACGCAAAAAAATGTAGATAATGTCTCTAAAGAGCCAAGAAATGCTTGTTTATGAATAGAAAAACAACATGCAACCAACACTTCCCTATTGATTTTATGTTAAGTTAAGACAGATTAGTAGTTAAAACAGATTAGTTATTTATGACAGGACACTGACACCAAAAAGCACTCAATCATCAATATCTCAGTGTTTTCCCTGACATGTACCCTGATATTTGCAGAAATGACAAAGACAGGCAAACCCGACGGATACTGGACAGGTATCATGTACCAGTATGCGCAGGGGAAATACAAGTTTACCACAGGTAAGCGGCCAGGGGCCAGGAAATGGAAGGCTGTCATACAGCGGATTGACGCCTGTCCGTTGACTCCGCCGTTTAACCTACAAGTCCGGTATTATGACATCTTCGGGAGAAGAATCCCCTGCAGTTGTGGATATCATAAGGTAAGTAATGAGTATACTTAATGTTGAAATCTGTGGCAGTTGCCATAAGCCATTGCGAGTCAAGCCACAGGCAATTAAAAACATCTACACAAGAAAATGCATTAAATGTCCCATTACTTGTGTTTGGATTGAATTTAAATTATTAACAATAATGTTTTAAACCTATTTTTAGACTAAGGGAAAAAGTTAACTCTTTTTACACAGTCAGGTGACCAGACAGGTGAGGCAAAGAGTGGCTCCAGTGCAGGGATGCAGCAGGCAGGCCCCGTGGCACACAGCAGCTCCAGTGCAGGGATGCAGCAGGCAGGCCCCGTGGCACACAGCAGCTCCAGTGCAGGGATGCAGCAGGCAGGCCCCGTGGCACACAGCAGCTCCAGTGCAGGGATGCAGCAGGCAGGCCCCGTGGCACACAGCAGCTCCAGTGCAGGGAGGCAGCAGGCAGGCCCCGTGGCACACAGCAGCTCCAGTGCAGGGATGCAGCAGGCAGGCCCCGTGGCACACAGCAGCTCCAGTGCAGGGATGCAGCAGGCAGGCCCCGTGGCACACAGCAGCTCCAGTGCAGGGAGGCAGCAGGCAGGCCCCGTGGCACACAGCAGCTCCAGTGCAGGGAGGCAGCAGGCAGGCCCCGTGGCACACAGCAGCTCCAGTGCAGGGATGCAGCAGGCAGGCCCCGTGGCACACAGCAGCTCCAGTGCAGGGAGGCAGCAGGCAGGCCCCGTGGCACACAGCAGCTCCAGTGCAGGGATGCAGCAGGCAGGCCCCGTGGCACACAGCAGCTCCAGTGCAGGGAGGCAGCAGGCAGGCCCCGTGGCACACAGCAGCTCCAGTGCAGGGATGCAGCAGGCAGGCCCCGTGGCACACAGCAGCTCCAGTGCAGGGATGCAGCAGGCAGGCCCCGTGGCACACAGCAGCTCCAGTGCAGGGAGGCAGCAGGCAGGCCCCGTGGCACACAGCAGCTCCAGTGCAGGGAGGCAGCAGGCAGGCCCCGTGGCACACAGCAGCTCCAGTGTAGGGAGGCAGCAGGCAGGCCTCGTTGCACACAGCAGTTCAAGCTGTCAGATTAAGTGCTGTCTTTGTAGCGAGAACATTAATGCTGAACAATTTTCAGAGCATTTATCTGACTTCCATGCAGAGGAATGTTGTGAGCAGTGTGGGAAGAAGGTCAGTGGTGCACTTGGGCTTCTCGAACATATTTCAGAAGGTCATGATCTTTCAGTCACCAGCGGGTATGCACCACAACAACCCCCACCACAACAACTTCCTCCACAACCGAGACAACCTCCTCCACAACCAAGACAACCTCCTCCACAACCGAGACAACCTCCTCCACAACCGAGACAACCTCCTCCACAACCACAACAACCTCCTCCACAACCACAACAACCTCCTCCACAACCACAACAACCACCACCTCCTACTCCTGCTACATCGCCATATATTATCCCCCTAAGGCCATTGGTGGTGAATTGGCCAAGTTTTTTGCCTAAGCAGTTCATGCGGGTCATTAAGCCAGCTGACAGGGAGTGGATTGCCCAGTGCCTTTATGAACCCACAGGACAGCTGAAGCAGCAGCTTTCACAAAACTGGTTCTATCCTCCCAGTCCACCAAAGGTGACAACTGCACCACCTGATCCAATGACCTACTTCAGGCAGAGGATGTTCCTGTGGGCACCAATGAGGATGTGGGGTATCCTGCTTAAGTGTCATCAGTGTAACACAAAGATGCACCACTCCGGGATTTACACTAAGGCAAGGGAAGTGATTGACATTGACACCAGGTACTACTTGATTGGTGGGGACTATCCACGATGCAGTAAGTGCATGATCCCCGTCTGTCCGTGGAGTACTGAGATGTTGGGACAGCTAGATCCTGCTCACAGAAACCGATTCCCTGCTGTTCTCACATCACAGCTGGCTCTGGACAGGAGGTGTGTTACAATGCTGAAACCCCGAACTGCAGGGAACAGCTCCAGTTACCTACAGAAAGCACTGGAGGAAGTTCACAGTGAGGAGTGGGCAAGGCGGACCATTGACTACTTGTCTGACTGTGAGCTTCACAAAAGGAGAAGCTCCATATACCAGTGTGAGGAAGCAGTCTATGAGCTACCACCACCTTTTTGCCCCCTACCTCGGGCACAGTGGTTTGAAACAGTGCATGCCAATGAGATCCTTGCTCACCTGGATGAGATGAAGGGTGTCATCACCTCAACATACGGCAGGATCTTAAAGCTTGACTCCACAAAAAAGGTACAGGCAGGTCTTTGTTTTCATCAATGGTCATTGATTAAAATTGATAAGGGAACACTTAATTGATCCCCAGGTGCAGAAATGTGGGTGTTTTGTTGGCTATATTTTTTGTGTTTTGTGTAATCTGTTTTATTTATTATTTGTTTATGTTGTAATACTGATTTATTTTTATAGATCACAAAGAAACTTGCTGGTGGCATTGCGGACACAGCTACGTGGATGACAAACATCAGCAACGAATGTGGCCTGGTCCTGAACTGTGTGCTAACCACTGGTGAGGGAGCTGGTCTTGAGGACTTGTGCCAAGGCATTGTCAAGCGCTACCAGGACGCCGGGGAGCCAGAGCCAGAAGTCATTTATGTTGACCGGGATTGCTGCAGCGAGACAGGTACAGTATATATAGTGTATAGTTTGCTTCTGTTTTACCTTTCTATGATTGTTTTTTGTATACTGTATATTCTCTACTATGTAGCAGAAGGGAGTTACAATACACGTTTCATTTTACAACCCTGCTGGATTGTGATCATTAAAACTACCGTCATAATGTTTGCGTTGTAATGTAATATTTATTACAGGCACAAAAGTAAACTTTTAGCAACATGCTTAACTTGATGTAGTTTTAAATGTATTCCTAAATTAAACAAGGATTCAAGTTGTTGTAATGAAGTACTTCATTCTATATGATATGTTGCATCCTTTCATGATTGTCACATCATTGTTCATGTGTACAGGTGCACCCCCAGTTCTTGTTTGGTTTAAACCGTGGAAGACCATTGTGAGACTGGATATTTTTCACTTCATGAGGCGATTCACTGCTGGTCTCACAACAGAACACCATCCTCTGTATGGCACCTTCTGCTCCAAGTTGTCAAGCTGTATCTTTGAGTGGGACCAGGATGACATCTCTCGTCTCAAGGATGCAAAGAGGTCACAGCTTAAGAGAAAGCATGGTGGTCATGCTCCCACGGAAGCGCAAGTTCTGGCCAACATCAGCTCCAGTGAACTTGCCAAGCACTGCAAAAGGAGAACTCGTGGGGTTGAGGAGACACACAGCCTGATTGAAGGATTGCTGAACTCCATGTGGGCTCTGACTGACACATCAGGATTATGCCTGATAAACCCTGAGAGCATGAAACATGTGTGGGAGGTGCAACAGAAGCACTTGCCATGCATCCAAGATCCACCTGGTGTTGAACTATACACCAAACTTGGCTCTGGGTTACAAAAGGGAGACAAGGTCCTGGATGTATTCAGATGTGGCAGAGGGTCGTCCTCTGTGGAAAGCTTTCATCGCCACCAGTGCACCTTTATCCCGGGTAAGTAGAAATTCTATAGTGATAGAAATATAATTTTTTTAAACGCCCTCACCATCAAACACAAAACAAAACTCTCCCGCATAACTTATCCGCTCAGCATAATAATGGGTTCACCTCAAAGCCCCCCTATCTGAACTGTACACCCGGGCAGTAATCAGGATAGCCTCTTTGATTAAGCAGGACCCCCATCACCCCCTTCACCAGTCCCCTTCAGTCACTGCCATCAGGTCAACGTTGCAAAGTCCCACTGGTTTGGAGCAACATCTATGAAAAATAATATTTTGATCCTCTGCGATCATTACTCTGAACAAACAAAAAAAGGCACTGTACTATAATTTGTTTAACAATGTGAATGTTTAGACATTCTTTTAGTTCTATCTTGGGTGGGTGTGTGTTTGTAGATGGCTTTAAATGTGTATATTGTTTAAATGTTCAGCCTTTCTGTTGTCCTGTGAGAGGCAATAAAGTACAGGGACAAAGCAGGCAGGTCAATCCCCACAAAGCAGCAGAAAATATCTTATCAATCTAAGTTATAATTTTCTGGTATGTCTCAAGTGTCTAAGAGGAGATAAAAAACTAATATTTCAATTATCATTTGTGGGTTTTTTTTTTTCAAGGATGGAGAAGTAATGCCATGCACACACAGATGTACATGCTTGAGGGTGGATCCAGGTGGAACATGAACCGTGCCCATGAAGCTGTGGATGTGAGTGAAACGTCACACACAAGAATCTATGATGTCCGCTTGATGTCCAACGTCAATGCCCTCAGCAACAGTGTCCTTGGCCGTGCACTCATTCCAGAATTTATTCTACCTGGGAAACCCACCGGTAAGATCCTCCAGGAGAGAGCATTTTCCTTGTGACTACACTTTTATAAAGTCAACAAATAAACCTTTACCTGTCTTCACTGACCAGTGACAGTGGCAACCTGTAAATTCTGAATTAAACTATGTCTTTTTCCTCATGATTCTTTACATAGGTGAGCGTATTGCTGTGGAGTATTTGCTGGCTCAGTCTGACAAAGGAGATCTGCTGAATCCACAACGGCACAGTGAACTTGGCATCATTCTGCCAGACCTGCAGGTAGAAGTTCAGGAGGAGCAGTGTCTTGATCTCACAATAAGTGATGCAGCTGACATCCTCATTGAGAGACCACCTGAAGCCACCCAGTGTGATGACCAGCTGGATATTGCACCGCCTCAGAATCCTTTACCACCTGACGACTCACCCAACACATCATCTCTGGTAATCTGACCATTTCCTGATAATCTGTCATTGAAATTCTACAGGAAATGTTATTCATTTGTATATACTATGAATGATGTGTGCATATACAGCAATACATTGTGTACAAAGGCAATTTAATAATCAAAAGGATATTTGTTTCTCTCTCTCTCTGTCACACAAATCCCCAGGACACCGGTTTTGATGTAAGCGGTGTCTCTTGCAGTCCTGTCAGTCCAGCCAGTAGTTCACCTGTTGAGGACAATTCCTCTAGTAGACCCAGCACATCAGTCCAGGTAATGAGACTAATGTCTTTCTGTATTATTCTGTGGCTCTGTTACGCTTGCGAACCCGGTGTTATGTCCTGCTTTTCACTGAATAGCACTTGAATGTATGTACTAGGGCTGTCAATCTTCACAAATATTTTATGCTCAAATGTAGGCTATTCAAATTTACCATGTAACTATACACTATGGGTCCAATTTACTAACATCCCGAATAAACAATACTAATTTCCGAGTGCTTTCTAAAATATTGCATGTGCAGTTTTCATACCTGTTATGAGTGATTTACTAACAATTATTGCGTAGATGACAACAGAAGCAAACACAATGGAGGTGGCAGTATTTAAATGAGGGTTTTGCGTATTTTAATGGTTTGTGCCATGGAGAGTTGGGAGGGAAAGCAGCCACTGCGTAAAAACCTTTGTTTGTTCCACTCAGTACGTCCCGAGTATGCAGAAATTGTCCTGCCTAAGATTGCACTAAGTACTTGGGACAGCACACCTAAAAGCCGCTTTGGGGAGCCCCAGCAGAAACAGATACAGTGTGCTGCAATGACCCAGACTCAAGGAAATGCCAGCAGATCGTGCTTCATCCAGCCAGATGATCCGTGTCCGGTTGCTCCGCGATCTCCTGGCCCTGTACACTCCAATGTCCTATTCCCTCTCCGATACGTACAATGGGTTGTGTCGCTATTACGACCGGCGCGCTGTAAACTGTTGGTAATCGTTCCCTCTGGCTGGATGAATTTTACGCGTGATCCATGCACTGCAGCAGACTTCCATCTGACAGAGAAAAGGAGTCAGGTCGAAACGAAATTTGCTTTATTGGCATGAATGTTAATACAACAGTATTACCAAAGCTAAAGAAAAATACAAAAAAACAATTCCATTCATAAAGTTCATCGAATAAATAAAATAAACTAATTGTATTTCTATGTATTGGATATAGAATAATATTATAAAATATTGTTAATTTCTCTACGTCTTCTTTCATTACGGCTCTGTCTCCTTCTGTCAACGATAGCGGCAGCCATCTCTGCGCAACACTTGGCGGTTTGCACCTTCCTTTCAAACGTATTAAATACAGATGCTGTTGCACTCACACTAAATTACGGTTAGGTTTGTTAGATCACATTGTGTGTAGTAAATAAATGTATTTGCATGTTACCCTCCCATTACTTTGCACAATAAAACTGAAACGCCCCAAATTGCATTTTCATTAAGGCAGAAGTACTAAATGAACAACAGGTGCTATTTTGCACTTTTTAAAGACGTCATTCTGCTTGCACACCGTTAGTAGATCAGCTTATGTGTTAATTTGCTGGTGATATCAAGTTTGCACACGTTTTTACTCACGCAGACCTTTAGTAAATCAAGCCCTATCAGTGTATAGTTACATGGTAAATTGTAACGCAATTACAGTAACATATTTATTTTTGCTGTAACACAGTAATATAACGCATTCCAAAAAAACGGTAATATTATACCCGTTAAAATCAGATGTAATCTCCAATGACAGTAACTAGTAATATATAATGTATTGCATTTTAGAAGTAACTTACCCAACTGTACACTATAGACACAGGGTTATGCATTGCTAATGTCACTTGCAGCATACATTCTGTAAACCAGATGGAACTCCAACATTACCAGTAACCATTTGGAACCTAAGTAAAGTTGATTTGTATAGCACCTTTCACAGATAAAAAATCACAAAGTGCTTCACAGTAAAATGTAACACAATACAACAAGTACAATACAAAGCATAAGAAAATTTTAAAACTAATGGAAAACATAGAAACAAAAACCATAAAAAAAACCCACTTCTAACTAAAAGCCTGTTTGAATAGCAGCGTCTTCAGTTGCTTTTTAAAAGAATCAACAGAATTCACACACATAGAAAGGGAGGCAAAGCATTCCACAGCCTAGTTGCCACTGCTTGGATTGAATGATCCCCACTGGATTTAAAATGAGTGTAGGGAACCACTAACAGCCTCTGACCTGATGACCTCAAACTACGGTTCGGAGTATGAAGCTGTATTAACTCAGAGATGTAGGGAGGAACTTGACCGTGCAGGGCTCTAAAAGTAAGGACCAGGATTTTAAATTGAATTCTATACTGGACTGGTAACAAGTGAAGTGCTGCTAAAACAGGTGTGATGTTTGTTAATGTGGGTTAAAAGCCTTGCAGCAGAGTTCTGATCAGCCTGGAGACGGTGAAGCTCCTTCTTGCTCAAACAAGTAAAAAGACTGTTACAGTAATCTAAACGAGAGGAAATAAAAGCATGAATGATCATCTCCAACTCACCCTTTGACACCAGTGTTCTTAATTTGGATATATTCCTTAGTTGGAAGAAAGAGTTTCTGACTACTTGTTTAGAGTGGTACTCTAAGCCCAAACACAGTTTATCTTTCTTGCAATAATGACTTATGTGACTGTGTCACCTGTCTACATACTCTGTTTAAAGTAGGATGACATTTGTTAAATGCAGCAACACTGCACCCAAAATAAATCCCCCTAAGAGGATTATTAAGTACAGAGTAAGTTATTTCTTCAACAGCTGTTTTTCATTTTTCAGGAAAGCCGATGTGATTCAAGAGGTTTTCCTGGCTGGGAGGCGGTTGATAACCTGGCGGAGTATCTCGTGAACCTCAACCGCACAATAACTGCTTTGTCAGCCACAGAAACAGCTGAGATTGTGCGGCTGTATTCTAGATTGCATAAAATGGACAAGTCTCCCTCCAAATATTCCCTGAAAAGCAAGAAGAAGACCTTGCCAGGGCCATGGAGAGCTTCCAGGAAACGCAGTGGCTCTGCACCTGGTCAACAAGCAGCTGAAAGGTGAACTGACCAATAGTTGATGCACACATTATGTAATTCATATTTATCATAATTATCATTAATAACACTTAAGCTGTATTACACAAGCAACAAATTCAGACAGGTGGACTGCTATAAATAGTCAAATCGTGAAGTGGAATTATACTATGCCTCATAAAACGCCTCTCCAATCATAGTAGCGAACCAAAACCGCCTGTTGTATAATATTGATTATATATATCTAGATAGATATAGATATGTATTATATACAAATATTGTCTTTTTCTTTCAGACTATTCATGACCCATGGCCAGGCTGCCCAGAGACCTGATTCCAACAGGACTTCAGAATGTGTTTCCCTCAGGCTTTTGAAGGAGTTTGCCCAAGCTAGAAATAGGCCAAGAGACTGCAAGGGTAAAACACTGCCCATTCCACAGTCTATTGTACAAGCTTACCGTCACATTAAGCAACTTCTTGAAGACAGCCGGGTGATACAGGAGCAGACCAACTTGGTGCTAGTTACTATCAACAACACCACAGTGTCTTCTTGGTGAGATATCTTTTTTTGCTTCCTACATTCACTTTGACATCTGCATTTGAGAAGTGTAAATATATTGCATTATTTTTAATTTAACCAGGAAGGATTTGATTAAGCTACAACCTTTGCAATTGTGCTTCTATGAAATGGTAAACATTTTGTTTTGTACTTTTTCCAGGTTGCATGACAGGCAGAAAAGAACTGACCGGGACTCATTGCTGCAAGGTGTACAGCTACCCCAGAAGGTCTCTGTGGCTAAGGATCCTCTGCCACAAGCAAGAGCACTTCCTTCTGCACCCATGGAACATGGACATGCAAAAATACAGTTTCAGGAGCCAGAAAATCGTGAAGGTGAGGCAGTGATACGCCCGCGCCACAGCTTCAGAAGTGTATCGGCACTGGCACAGCACTATCCTCTTGGGCCATATGTATGGCCTGCCTCTTCTGCCTTGTTGTCCTCACATCAGCAGGAACACACTTCCCCAGCCCCATCGCCTGCCTGGTCGTTTTACCAACAGGGCCATACCTCACTAACCCCACCTCCTGTCTGGCCTTCTTACCAGCAGGGTCATCTGCCACCAGTCCAACCTCCTGCCTGGTCCTCCCACCAGCAGGAACACACTTCCCCAGCCCCATTGCCTGCCTGTTCCTCTTACCAGCTGGGCCATATCTCACCAGCCCAACCTCCTGTCTGGCCCACTTACCAGCAGGGTCATCCGCCACCAGTCCCATCTACTGGCTGGTATCAGCAGGGTCATCTGCCACCTGCCACTTCTCCTGCCTTTTCCTCACAATCACCTCTCAGCAGTACACCATCAGATCAGTCTTTAGTCATTTTCAATCGACACCGACAGTGGAGACAGCAAAAGGCAGCACTTGAAGACGAGGAGCGTTTGGCAAGAGGGGAGCCACCAAAGAAGCGTCAGTGCAAAGTCGACTACCATTACCAGTGTAAAACATGTGGTCAGTCAAAAAGTAAGCGTACTGGCCACACCCAGATTAAGGGGAAGTGGTACTGTCCATCATCTGGACAGACTATCCCTGAATGGAAAGAGACTCTCAATAATTAAAAAAAACATTTGCCTGAAGTATTTTTAGTTTAGTATCTTTGTTTAACTCATTGTATCCCACTACTGTTCTATTGAGGTTCACTGTTCTTGGCCAGATATATGCAATGTGAAGTACTGTGTGAATTTAAAACTGTTCTAGTCAAATATAGACGAAGTAAAGTGCTGTGTGAATTTAAATATGTTTTAACAGACGTTTGGTTTAAGTCAGATACAAAGTGAAGTGCTGTGTAAATTTAAAGTTTAAAGTCCTTAGAAGAGTGGTTGCTGATAAAAGTCAAGTGAAGATGATGAGTCACAGTAATTGACTTCAAAAGATTTGTGAATATGTAAAAAAAAAAAAAGAGAGAGAGAGAGAATAATTAGGAAATGTATTTATTAATCTGTTGAAGTTTGTGAAGTATCTTAATTGTTGCACAATTGTGTTCTAAAGATGTTTATCGGTTGGGATAACAAAAGCTCCAACTTTGTGAAAGCAATGTTAGAAAGGTCTTCCAGAAATAATAAAAATAATCTGAGAAGTAACTTTAGCTGACAATGTTTTATTTCTATGAAAACTAGTCATATTTGATGAGGAAAGGATGATAGTGAATGAAAAGATGGCATTGTGTTGAAATATAACAGTGTTATGGCCCCCTTACCTGCCGTCACCGTCACCTGCTCCAGCATCTCAATCTCAGAGCTGGTCCCCTTACCTGCCGACACCGTCACCTGCTCCAGCGTCTTACTCTCAGGGCTGGTCCCTTTACCTGCCGTCACCGTCACCTGCTCCAGCGTCTCACTCTCAGAGCTGGTCCCTTTACCTGCCGTCACCGTCACCTGCTCCAGCGTCTCACTCTCAGGGCTGGTCCCCTTACCTGCCGTCACCGTCACCTGCTCCAGCGTCTCACTCTCAGGGCTGGTCCCCTTACCTGCCGTCACCGTCACCTGCTCCAGCGTCTCACTCTCAGAGCTGGTCCCCTTACCTGCCGACACCGTCACCTGCTGCACAGTTAACGGTTTATTAGAGTTGTTTGTGTTCTTTTAAAAAACAAACACACACATACATCTCTTTATTGGAGATGTTTGTGTTCTTAAAAAAAAAACACACACACATACATCTCTTTATTGGAGATGTTTGTGTTCTTTAAAAAAAAAAACACACACATACATCTCTTTATTGGAGATGTTTGTGTTCTTCAAAAAAAACACACACACACACACACACACATCTCTTTATTGGAGATGTTTGTGTTCTTCAAAACACACACACACACACACACACACACATACATACATCTCTTTATTGGAGATGTTTGTGTTCTTCAAAACACACACACACACACACACACACACACACACACACACACACACACACACACACACACACACACACACACACATACATCTCTTTATTGGAGATGTTTGTGTTCTTCAAACACACACACACACACACACACACACACACACACACACACACACACACACACACATCTCTTTATTGGAGATGTTTGTGTTCTTCAAAACACACACACACACACACACACACACACACACACACACACACACACACACACACACACACATACATCTCTTTATTGGAGATGTTTGTGTTCTTAAAAAAAAAAAAAAAAAACACACATACACCTTTTGGTGTTTGTGTTATTAAAAACAAAAAACACAACTCTTGTGGTGTAACAGTAACACATTCATCCTTTGGGTGGAAGATCCAGGTGCAAATCCTGGCAGGAGTGTGCACCTTGTTGGCCTAATCAGTATTTTATTAAAATTGAATTTATAATATATTTTCCATTATTATTATTATTTTTAATTATAAATACTAGTTTTATTGTTATTCATAATTGTATTATTATTCACATGTATTATTCTATACATAATAGTATGTATATATAATGTCTAATATAATGCCATTTATAACTAAATGGTTACTTATTATTATTATTATTATTATTATTATATCTAGCTATTGAATTGTGTGAGTATGTATATATATATATAATGTCTAATATAATGGCATTTATAACTACATGGTTACTTATTATTATTAATTATAAATACTAGTTTTATTATTATTCATAATTTATCAAACTATTTGTAATGGTAGTAGGTGTTTATTATTAGCATTACATGTAGCTATTTAAATGTGTTTTTATTATAAAGTTATATAGATTTGGGCTTTTATTTGTGAAAGTGTTTAATTATTATTATTATTATTATTATTGCATGTAATCTGTATTTATTATTATTATATCTAGCCATTGAATTGTGTATGTATGTATGTATATATATATATATATGTATATATAATGTATATTAAAATTAAACCATATGTGTGGCAGTAAGTGTATAATAAATAATTGTATTTACATATATTTGTATGTGTATATTTATCTTTAATTATTACATATAACATGTTACATTTGAGCTTTTGGAATAAACTATATTTGTGGAAAGTATGTGTTGTACACTTTTATTCTTTATTCTTTCACATTGTTTGTGATAGGGTAGGTAAAATAGGTCTAAATATTGACTTGTAAATCATTTAAATATTTTTACATTTACATGTATGCATTTGGCAGACGCTTTTATTATCCAAAGCGACTAATATTGCATTTAAGATACACATTTTACATTCTTATCAGTTATTGCTTTCCCTGGGAATCGAACCCATGATTTTGGCGTTCTTTCCCCTTCTTTCCCCCTCCTTTTCCTTCTTCTCTCCCCCCCCTTAGCAGTCTCTTTTGCCCCATCTTTGGCCGAGAGGTTAAGGCGATGGACTTGAAATCCATTGGGGTCTCCCCGCGCAGGTTCGAACCCTGCCGACTACGTGGCTCTTTGTCTGTTTCCGGCAGGAACTGTAACAACCAGGATCTTTGTACGAGCTGCATTTTTTTCCTCTAACATGGAAAACTGGGCAACCCACATCTCTTTTCAAGCCTGAAGTGAGCAGGTTTTTGTGTAGGTGAAGACATTGTTGAACTCCTTTTTGCCAACACAATATGTTAGCTGAGTGCATCCTCTGCTGCTCACATCCACATTGATGGTTGGCCCTGGTGTCCTCTGCTGCTCACTTCCAGAAAAGAAAATAGCATGTGACTCATTACCACTATCACTGATTCACTTTCAAGAGTAGTCGTGACCGAGAGGTTAAGGCGATGGCCTTGAAAACCATTGGGGTCTCCCCGCGCAAGTTCCAACCCTGCTGACTACGTGGCTCCTTGTCATTTGTCTGATTGCGACAGGAGTTGTGACATCCAGGATCTTTGTACAAGCTGCTTTTTTTTCTAACAAGGAAATTGGGCTCTTTTCAAGCCTGAAGTGGGCATCGTTTCAAAAGGCCCAGATCATCACTCTTTCAATGTCAGTGTTCCTAGCTTTGGAAGGAGCAACCTATCTCTCTCGTCCCTTTATAAATTGTGGTCTTCATCCTTTAATGCCACAAACATTAAGCTGACAAAGCATGAACACTTTAAGGAGAAAGTGCTGTTATATCCCAAGGGTGGCTGTTCCCTGACAAGCCCGGTTAGCTCCAATGGTAGAGCATCATACTTTTAATCTGAGGGTCCAGGGTTCAAGTCCCTGTTCGGGTGAAGGTTTGTTGCAGACCTCCCCTAATCTCTTGCTGTGCTCTTCCCAACCTTTGAGGGAGATGGTCTTCCTCTTCAAGATAAGATGTAATGCTTGGTTACTTGCAGTGTTGGGGAGTAACGGAATACATGTACCGGCGTTACGTATTCAGAATACAAATTATGAGTAACTGTATTCCGTTACAGTTACAATTTAAATAGTTGGTATTTAGAATACAGTTACATTGCTGAAATCAATTTATTACATGACGATACTTCTCTGTTTCACGAGTTTATTCACTCTCTAAATAAATTAAGGCAACTCCATGCATTTCCCAGAAGCCCCAATATGAAAACGAAAAAAATGTGTGGTTTGCGTGATCAGTCACAATGGAGACGGAAGAGGAGCAGCGGGAGCTAGAGGTAGAGATGGAGCCGAAACAACAGAGCCAGGGCAAGAATACGTTTCTATCTTGGAAATTCACATTCACATTAGCATTTCACAAGAGAACGAAATATAACTGTGCAGTGCAACCTCTGCTTGCCAGCAACCAACCTCCTTTCAGCGTCCAAAGACTCCACCTCCAACCTGAAGAAGCATCTTAAAGTAAGTTTTTTTCAAATACGTAAACCTACACCACAAAACTAGTTGAAGATAATTTTTTTTTAATCGGTCAATTCCAGCGTTATGGACGTGAAATTTGCAGTCAAAACTTGAAATATAAATTCTCAGAAAATGCATTAATACCAATAGTGAAACGTCCGTTTATCCATACTCCCTTAATAAAGGAGTCCAGACATTAGAAAAATATCGGTCTACATGCGTTTTATATTTAATATGAGGGAATAAAAAAATCTTTAACTTTTAGGTGGCAACATTTTTTTTGTCTTTTTGTAATTCTGTGAATTACACTGCGCAAACCAAAAGTAATACTACTCACCGGATGAAGAAGGGTAGGCTCTCCACAGAACATAAAATATTAATGTAATTTAATTTTTCGTATTCGCATTCATGAGGAAAAAAACAATGGTCGTGACAGTTCTCCGTTACGGACGTGAGCGCTCTGAAAGCAGCACTAAAAGACTGCTTTAAAACTTTCACAGAGACCTCAAACAGAAACACAAAGCCTTTCTTTAAAGTGAATTTCGTTTTTCGTTTTTTAGAGCTTTCACACTGCACGCGTTTGCAGTCCGTTTATCCGTTCCAGTTGCGGTGCGTATAGGCTACAGCAGTGCAGCGATCGTTTCCGCACCGAGTCTATTTCTGCTGTGCTGCAAACGCTGAATTAAAGTGACAGCACATGTTTCGTGGTCAAAATGAACACAGATTGAGCTGAAAATGTAGTAATTTAACCATAAATGCATTTAATTAAATAAAATGTAGTAATACCACCATTAATGTTTTTAATTAAGTACTGCTTTCTTTCACAGTCATCTTTTTACTTTAAGACCGGGGTAAAGCAATGAAAACGTACTCGGTTACTAAAGTAAACTCGGTTCTCACTGGAGAGGGAACGAGTACTGCGTAAGAACTTACGCTTGGGGGAAAGTCTCTTTCCGTGAGATACTGAAACCAAAAATTATCCTTATTTTTTTATATAATGCAAAACGCGTTGCAGCAGCATACAGACATAGGCGAGGCAGCTTGTGCACCTTTTGGCTGCCCTGCGGCAACTGCAGCAGCCTATCGAGAAGGCCCTCTTGACGCCTTGACCAATGGGGGTGCTTCGAGCCCATTTGCATAGCGTCCCGCCGAAATAGGCGCGGCCTAGGGCTATAAATATAGCGTCGAGAGGCTAGTTCACTGGTTTTCATCGCCGGAGCGAACCAGAGTGAACTGCAGGCACGGCAAGGATACACAGTACTCGTTCCCTCTCTAGAGAGAATCGAGGTTACGTTAGTAACCGAGTATGTTCTCTTACGAGAGGTTCTCTCGTACTGCGTAAGAACTTACGCTTGGGGAACACAATGTAAAACGCCGTGCGTGCTGAGATCCAATACCAAAGTCCCAAGGGCATGTGCCCGGGGCCCATATGGTACATGATCATCAGGGACTCACAGAGAGCCCAGGAAGAGAGGCTAAAGCATCATTCCTGAATAAGTAGCATCCCACCAGGGTGCTTTAAGATAATAGTGTTCCACACAGTCAGGGCAAAATTTGGCCTGATCTGATGAAAATTATGGGTCTTACAATTGCCCTCAGGGCTGCATGATCGATCCGTGAGCATTGCTCAAACAGTTCCCAGTATTCTGAGCCGACATCGGGGCTTATTACTGGCTTATTAGACCGACAGCAGCTTAGCTTGCAAAGCGGGAACTTCCAGGTTATAAAACCTGATAAATGTAGACGGGGAGGCCCAGCCTGCCGCCATACAGATATCATGTAAAGAAATCCCACTAGACCAAGCCCACGAAGAGGCCATGCCTCTTGTGGAGTGCGCTCTGACACCTAATGGGCATCGTAGGCCCTTAGAGATGTATGCCAGCGCTATGGCATCCACTATCCACCTGGATAGGGTCTGTTTCGTCACAGCTAGCCCTTTAGAGCGTCCGTAGAACGAAACAAATAGCTGCTCTGTCTGTCTGAAAACAGACGAGCAAGACACATAAGCTCTTAATGCCCTGACCGGGCAGAGCAAAGTGGCGTCCTCCTCCTCGTCAGGGACCGGTAAGGCCGACAGGGAAATGACCTGGGACCTGAAGGGTGTGTTGAGAGATTTAGGAACATACCCGTGTCTCGGTTTGAGCCTGACAATAGAGTCATTTGGCCCAAACTCCATACGTCGCGCTTACTGAAAGCGCTTGCAAGTCCCCCACACGCTTTACTGAAGCGAGAGCCAAAAGAAACGCTGTCTTGAAGGACAAATGTTTGATATCCACAGATTGGATTGGCTCAAATGGGGCACCTTTCATGGCCTCCAAGACCATGGAAAGGTCCCATATGGGAACTGAAGAAGGTCTGGGAGGGTTTAACCTCTTCGCTCCTCTTAGGAAGCGAATGACCAGATCGTTCTTCCCAAGTGACTGGCCTAGCGTTGGTTTAACAAACGCCGCTATAGCTGCCACATAAACCTTGAGCGTGGAAGGGGTTCTGCCCTTTTCCAGAAGCTCTTGTAGGAAGGAAAGAACGTCCGTCAACCCACAGTCCTGGGGCGACGCGCCATGGGCTGTGCACCAGCTAGAAAACACAGACCATTTTGAGCAATAGAGCCGTCTCGTAGAGGGAGCTCTAGCCTGCGTGATTGTGTTTAGCACTCCCGTAGGGAGGTGAGCGGGTACCCATTGATGGCCCACACGTGTAGGGCCCAAAGCTCCGGGCGAGGATGCCAAATCGAGCCCTTGGCTTGGGTGAGGAGGTCTCTCCTCAGAGGTATCGGCTATGGGGCAGAGCTCGCTAGCTGCATCAGAACTGGGAACCAAACCTGTTTTTTCCAGAACGGAGCTACTAGTAGCACCGAGCATCCATTTTCCCTGATCCGCTCTATTACCTGAGGTATGAGCGCAATGGGGGGAAAAGCATAGAGTGGGCAGCGGGGCCATACGTGAGCCAGCGCATCCCTGCTCTTGGAGAAGTATATCGGGCAGTGAGCGTTTTCTTGAGACGCAAACAGGTCTACTTCCGCTTTGCCGAACTTCTTCCACAGCAATTGGACTGTCTGTGGATGTCGGGACCATTCTCCTGCTGGAACATTGTTCCTGGACAGTCTGTCTGGTCCCAAATTCAAGTGGCCGGGCACATGGGCTGCTTTCATTGAGCGCAAATTGTGCTGGGCCCAGACCAGGAGGTGTTCCGTCAGCCTGTGAAGGGTTCGGGATCTGACACATCCATGGCACCATCTCCAGGATTCAGCTCTGAGCTCCTCATCCTCAGTGCTCACACCAGTCTGCAGAGATTTCAGATCCTACAAAAATACACAAACATAATACAAAAGCAGTTATTTTAACAGCACAATGTCATTTTATTGAATTAGAAATAACAAAATGATCTTACTTTATATTTTAGTAAGATCCCTAAAAATACCCTTTTTCCCCAAACAAATGCCGCCATCAACTTTTCTTGCAGGTCCTGCTCCACCACAAAAGATCTGCAGCAAATGCACAGAAATCAAGAATCAGAAAAGTGTCGTAATAGCTCTGTTTGAAATTACAATAATTAAAATAAACTACAACAATATATTGTTATTCATTTCTGTAGTATACTCACTCAAAGCCTTCATCAGCCACTCTCCACCAGATAAAAACACATCTGTTTATCTGTCCCTGTAACATCCAGACAATATTCACATTACCTCTGTGATTTATGAGCTCAATACTACATTTACATGTTGAGGTTGTTGCTGATGTGTTAACTCACTTTTAATCCAACATAAATTTTCCTCAATTTATCAACAGTACAAATGGACAAATAAAATATTCAACTTACATTTACATTTTACATTTAGCTGACGCTTTTATCCAAAGCAACTTACAATTGCTATATATGTCAGAGGTTGCACACCTCTGGAGCAACTAGGGGTTAAGAGTCTTGCTCAGGGACACATTGGTGTCTCACAGTGGATTCGAACCCGGGTCTCTCACACCAAAGGCATGTGTCTTATCCATTGCGCCACACCACCCACCAGGATTTGGTAACTAAAGTAACTAAACTTATGTTTAGTTACTTTATAGATTTGTTTTCTAGACTTTACTTACAGCACATTTGTCTAATGTAAACAGTGTTGACAACAGTGAATTCTCTTACATAATAGCACACATTCATCACTCAGATATCTATTTCATGTTGTGATGTGCTCATCTGCAATACTTATAGAAGATTATCCTGTCAGATGTAAATAGACATATAAAATGAGCGTCTTTAAGATGTACAGACCTGCCAACCTGTACGCATTTTGCGTAGCGGATACGCATTTTGACTTCAAAGTACGCTGGTACGATTTGTTAGTCTAAACTACGCAAAAACCTGGTGACGCCTCTGCATGCGCAGTCCTCAAATCAAGCAACAGCAAAAGAAGAAGAGTTCGACCAATCATAGCGCTGGATTCATTCCCCAAATAGCAAGCGGGTATGATTGACAGATGCGTAAGGCCTATCATTAAAAAGAGACTGAAAATCGACACCAATAAAGAATCCCGCTCGATCCGCCTTCCACTCCCGCGGCCCGCAGTCTGGCTGATTTCATAAGCGAGGACAGTACAGTAGTCACTGTACATCTGACTCCTGAAGGTAAACGGCCTGGGCTGGGCTCGATATGGAAAGTTGAAATATTGTACTGAGTTAACGTAATCCTATGGATTCGATGATCACACGGATCGCATTATCTTAAAATACTCCGTTCTTCATGGTCACTCAGAAAAGAGGAAGACATCATTCAGCCATGCAAATAATAAAATGCTCAAGAAATGCTGAACGATAAATCTTAATAAACTTGAAATCGCTATGGCTTAGTGATTATGAAAGTGATGTGATTTGTAGATTACGGATAAGCGCGAGTCTGGAGAAACAGGCGTTTATTAATTAATTATCAGTGCTAAGAAACGTAGCCTTCATGTGTTACGTTATTGTGTTAATAATAACTAAAGTAGCCTACCTAATTATGTTACATATTTATTTTGTATGAAAACTAGCGCGTTCGTTACAGATTAAAAAGTAGGCTACTACCGCGTTGTATCAGTGCTGCGCGAGCTCTCTCTCACAAACACGGACGCGCGCACAAAGAAGAGAAGATAATTGTAAAATTAAATTTGACTGGCTAAGTTTAAATTTTGTTCTTGCTTGTTTTAGTTTTGTTTTTTTTTGTTTTATTTTGTCAAAATGCCAGAAAGCATTTTGTATTATCCATCCTTGTTTTTAAAATTCGTTAAATGACGAACATTTTACTGTTAACAGCCCTTATGTCGGATTCGTCTAACTTACCGGTATACTTGATTCTTTTTAGAATAAGTGATTCGTTATGCTCTTATTGGACTCCTGTCTAATCATTGTCAACTGTTTTCTATAAATATGTTTGTATTGGGTAACATTTATTCAGCTAATGCGTGTCCTGTTTAAAATGCGCAATGTTCAAAGGCAAAGACAGCACGTCACAAATAGAAGCCCTTTTCCCTGTGGTATTTAGTATCATATTTGGATATTGGAATAATAAATTAAGTAGCCTATCTTAATTGTAAATTTTCTTTTTACAGTTTTATAGGGGTTTTATATTTTATATTTTATACTGCATTATATTGCATTGCACACATTTTATGCAATGCAATATAATGCATGTGATAAGTCGTCGTCCACAACCCCCCCGTCGTCGTCGTCGTCGTCGTCGAAAATCTGTCCGGAAGTAGTAGATCATCCGAGAACTTCTCGCCTACTCTTTTGTGAATACTGTTTCGAACATACTACTCCTTTCACGTACTGTTTTATCCTACTATATAGTAGGTAAGTAGGCATATTCGAACGCACTTTAAGTATATGTACGTCCGAATCTCGCGAGAATTAGTACGTCACCCAGGTAATTCTCGCCTACTCTTTTATGAATACTAAGGATTCATATATACTTTTTTGCTCGCCTACTGCTTTTCCCCTACTATATAGTAGGGAAGTATGCGGTTTCGAACGCAGCATCAGTATTTTTTCCCTCACTGCGCCTGCGCGAAAACAGAAGTTTAACCATTTCATCTTCAGCAAAAAAACAAAACAAAAAAAACAAGAGGGAGATCTTTAAGTTCTGTAGTTCAAACTAGCTACAAATTACTGTTGCTTACCTCCAGTTCGTGTTGCAAAATGGATGAACCATTACCCACGTCTTCCAAGCCACCTGCGATGTACACTTTGCCTCTTTTATTAATTTGTTAAACAATGTTTTTGAAATAAAGCTGTTTTTAATTTTCATTGATTAATTGTTGCAGTGTTCGGACATATTATAGACTGTTAATAATTAATTATATATGCCTATAATTCATTGTAATTGACCTAAATGTTTTAGACAATTTTCAATGGGGAGGAAGCTTCTATGTAATATTTTATAATCCTCACAGCGCAGCGCGTTGGTTATTCGGTGATGCGCTATGAAATTATTGCGTGGCAATTTAATTATAATAGCCGATCAATTTAATAATAAAAGTAGCCTAGGCCTTCCCTAATAATAATAATAATAATAATAATAATACAATAATACTATTAATAATTTAATACATAAATTGGAAATGCTAAATCATCTTAATATTGATAGCTGATGCTTGTTTTGACAATATCTCTGGATACATGATATCGTCTATAGGCGCAACCCGGCACAAGGGTTTTTCGCGCTGATTAGTGCATATTTCACACGTATAGTGTGAGCAGTGAAGTCACAGCTCGACATTCGGACCGTACAGTGTGAGCACATAAATCCAGAGCTTTGGCTTTACATCGCATGTAATCTACTCGTTCAGTGTGAGTAGGTACCTTGCTGAAATCGCACAGACATCGCACAGTGTATGCCCGCCTTAATTGTGTATTTGTTTATTTATTTTATTAAAATCTGTTTGAATGTTCGCCGGTTCCCGCCTCCTTATTCCCATAACATCTAACCTCGTTAAACATCTGTTTAACTTATAACATGAAAGTAAGGTTAATGATATAACTTGGAGAACACAATTTTCAGTTTTACTCAAATTAGGGTGATGCAAAAATGAGTACATCCCACTGAAAGTGTCTGGAGCAAAGCTACATTTTAGACTAAAAATGTCTAATTTAACAAGAATTTAACCACAGGTGAATCTAATTATTCATTACACAGGTGTCCAGCAGACAATTGACTATAATAAGGTGTTACTTCCCATTTCATGCTGTCAGCAATGGTATCACATGGAAGAGAAATGTCACAAGACCTGAGAAAGAAAATTATTTCTTTACACCAGAAAGGTGAAGGCTTTAAGAAGATCAGCAAAGCTTTCTTATCAGTCAGACTACTTTAGCAAAAGTGGTATGTAATGACCTGATCAATATCAGTCCTTTTGTTATTTTGTTTATTTCTGAATTATGTGGGTTATTGTATTTTGTTTGATAGTGTTTAATGCATATGCAAGAAGATTTATCATTTAATTATTTCTGTGCTGTTCAGATGTGCCTGGTAATTTAACAGTTGAGTTGTGTTTTCTTTAAAATGTTTTAAGGATGGTTCATTACATAAGAGAAGCTCACTAATCAATCTGTTAATGTTAAAGATTTAGTGTTTTAACCCTCTGGGGTCTGAGGTGTTTTTGGGGTCCTTGAGATGTTCTGACATGCCCTGACATTTGTGCTTTTTTCAGTTGCTTATAAACATATTAATGGCAAAAAAAAAATTACACACTATTTAGCACAAACAGGGCTACCATAATATGTGAGCAACAAGAATGTACATGTCTGCATTTTTGAGAGAATAATGTTTATGCGTGGTTATTGAAAAAACTAAAAACTAAAGTTTCTGAAATAAGGCCATAAAACACGTATACTAAATATGTGCCAATAAGACTTTTGTCTAATAGATGTCATTGCCTAGTGTTTTTTCTCCAAAATGATGTGAAAATCACCCTGCCTAATCATTCACATAACACAATACATTGATTTGAATTTTGCAAAGCACTTTCTGTTTGGAAAGGCAATATTCGGAGTGGGCGTCACAGATCATGCGTATTTAGTGGTTCACACCTTAGGAGACAATGGGGCCTGCATACTTAATTAGCCATTCATTCAGGTGAGTCACTGAGCCACAAGAATGCAAGAGCAACAGTTGGAAGCATCTCAATTCTTTTTTATTTTTCCACATATTGTGCTTGCAATTTGGCCTATAATATCCAAGGAAAACATGTCTAGTAATTGTGCAGTTAATTCTCATACTGTATTTTCAGTTTTGGAATATTTATCCTCTCCCCAAATTTGTCACTAATAAAACACAATAAAAATTATTTAAAGAAAAGGCTTAAATTTACATTTTAATAGTTTGTTTACATCTACCTTGTAAATATTTTTTTTTATTAAAAAGGTTACAATTACAACAACAATTCAAGTGTAATCTTTCTTTGTAAAATCTAAAGTATACATTTTATCATACATATTTCAAAGTTAAAAAGGTTACAACAACAATAATTACAATTTCAACAATATTTCAAGTGTACTCTTTCTTTGTAAAAAAAAAGATTATAGGCCCACATTTTATCTATGTATTCATTACTTTGAATATAGCCAACATTGGAACAGCTAACATCTTAGTTGATGACTTTATTTTTGACAAAAATAGTAGACTATTTTATATATAGAAATTGCTAAACAAAAGCTTATTTGATGTGGCAGTATATTCTACAGTAAAAACTGTACCCAAATCTACTAAACAAAATGTTGTCTTTCATATTTCGCCTGACTGTAACGTTGTTTTCATGAAATATTAGTGCATATTGTTAATTTGCCGTTTAATACGTTGCTTATACAAATAGCCTACATTTTATTTAAACATATTTCAGTCGATTTTTACTCATCTCAGTATAGCAATACAGTTTGCTAAAACAACATCATTCATTCACACACGCGATTTAAATTTAACTTCTGGCAAATATGAAGTTGATGATAGGCTATTGACTCGCGATCTTCGCAGTAGGCTAGTGAACGCACCGGAGAAATGCACATTTATTAGGCTACATAGTTTTTTTTGTTTTGGATGGTTTTGTTTAGAACCAGCTTTCTGTAAATATATAAAAAAATTTTTAGACATGTGAGGCGAGTAGGCTACGGGTTCATGATGATCTCCAGTTCAGACCTTATGTTGTGATTGCTAGCCTATCCAGGAAATTTGTTAATGAAAAAATTATTAAAATTAAGATACAATTGATACAAAACGAAATTCGTTTTAAAGAAAGGATTTGTACTTTCTGTTTTGAGGTCTCTGTGAATGTTTGAAAGTATTTTAGTGCTTAGAGCGCTCGCGTCCATAATGGAGAACTGTCACGTAATATTGTTTTTTTCCTCATAAATGCGAACACGAAAAATAAAAGACAAAAGACTTTTAAGTTAAACTTACTCCGAAATTGTGTCCTCGGCGGAATTCGCTCTTCAATATGCTGCCGTTCGTCGTCTGTTACAATCTTCCTCTGAGGAAACAACCCGGTATCGTGCATTCTTCCTCGCTGTCCAGAATCATCTGAAGGGCGTCTTTATTACCGGAGAAGCGTGCCATACTCAAAACGCGATGAACTATCAGTAAGTCTGATAGAAACTGTGTTTTGATGGCATTGATCGGGGGGCGTATGCGATGCATACTAGATCACCTAAACTATTTACATGTGAATCGCGCCGGGGGCGGGGCGCCCGCAGCTGATTATAAAGATAATGAGGCAGAAGGAAAACAAAAAAAACAAGAGGGAGATCTTTAAGTTCTGTAGTTCAAACTAGCTACAAATTACTGTTGCTTACCTCCAGTTCGTGTTGCAAAATGGATGAACCATTACCCACGTCTTCCAAGCCACCTGCGATGTACACTTTGCCTCTTTTATTAATTTGTTAAACAATGTTTTTGAAATAAAGCTGTTTTTAATTTTCATTGATTAATTGTTGCAGTGTTCGGACATATTATAGACTGTTAATAATTAATTATATATGCCTATAATTCATTGTAATTGACCTAAATGTTTTAGACAATTTTCAATGGGGAGGAAGCTTCTATGTAATATTTTATAATCCTCACAGCGCAGCGCGTTGGTTATTCGGTGATGCGCTATGAAATTATTGCGTGGCAATTTAATTATAATAGCCGATCAATTTAATAATAAAAGTAGCCTAGGCCTTCCCTAATAATAATAATAATAATAATAATAATACAATAATACTATTAATAATTTAATACATAAATTGGAAATGCTAAATCATCTTAATATTGATAGCTGATGCTTGTTTTGACAATATCTCTGGATACATGATATCGTCTATAGGCGCAACCCGGCACAAGGGTTTTTCGCGCTGATTAGTGCATATTTCACACGTATAGTGTGAGCAGTGAAGTCACAGCTCGACATTCGGACCGTACAGTGTGAGCACATAAATCCAGAGCTTTGGCTTTACATCGCATGTAATCTACTCGTTCAGTGTGAGTAGGTACCTTGCTGAAATCGCACAGACATCGCACAGTGTATGCCCGCCTTAATTGTGTATTTGTTTATTTATTTTATTAAAATCTGTTTGAATGTTCGCCGGTTCCCGCCTCCTTATTCCCATAACATCTAACCTCGTTAAACATCTGTTTAACTTATAACATGAAAGTAAGGTTAATGATATAACTTGGAGAACACAATTTTCAGTTTTACTCAAATTAGGGTGATGCAAAAATGAGTACATCCCACTGAAAGTGTCTGGAGCAAAGCTACATTTTAGACTAAAAATGTCTAATTTAACAAGAATTTAACCACAGGTGAATCTAATTATTCATTACACAGGTGTCCAGCAGACAATTGACTATAATAAGGTGTTACTTCCCATTTCATGCTGTCAGCAATGGTATCACATGGAAGAGAAATGTCACAAGACCTGAGAAAGAAAATTATTTCTTTACACCAGAAAGGTGAAGGCTTTAAGAAGATCAGCAAAGCTTTCTTATCAGTCAGACTACTTTAGCAAAAGTGGTATGTAATGACCTGATCAATATCAGTCCTTTTGTTATTTTGTTTATTTCTGAATTATGTGGGTTATTGTATTTTGTTTGATAGTGTTTAATGCATATGCAAGAAGATTTATCATTTAATTATTTCTGTGCTGTTCAGATGTGCCTGGTAATTTAACAGTTGAGTTGTGTTTTCTTTAAAATGTTTTAAGGATGGTTCATTACATAAGAGAAGCTCACTAATCAATCTGTTAATGTTAAAGATTTAGTGTTTTAACCCTCTGGGGTCTGAGGTGTTTTTGGGGTCCTTGAGATGTTCTGACATGCCCTGACATTTGTGCTTTTTTCAGTTGCTTATAAACATATTAATGGCAAAAAAAAAATTACACACTATTTAGCACAAACAGGGCTACCATAATATGTGAGCAACAAGAATGTACATGTCTGCATTTTTGAGAGAATAATGTTTATGCGTGGTTATTGAAAAAACTAAAAACTAAAGTTTCTGAAATAAGGCCATAAAACACGTATACTAAATATGTGCCAATAAGACTTTTGTCTAATAGATGTCATTGCCTAGTGTTTTTTCTCCAAAATGATGTGAAAATCACCCTGCCTAATCATTCACATAACACAATACATTGATTTGAATTTTGCAAAGCACTTTCTGTTTGGAAAGGCAATATTCGGAGTGGGCGTCACAGATCATGCGTATTTAGTGGTTCACACCTTAGGAGACAATGGGGCCTGCATACTTAATTAGCCATTCATTCAGGTGAGTCACTGAGCCACAAGAATGCAAGAGCAACAGTTGGAAGCATCTCAATTCTTTTTTATTTTTCCACATATTGTGCTTGCAATTTGGCCTATAATATCCAAGGAAAACATGTCTAGTAATTGTGCAGTTAATTCTCATACTGTATTTTCAGTTTTGGAATATTTATCCTCTCCCCAAATTTGTCACTAATAAAACACAATAAAAATTATTTAAAGAAAAGGCTTAAATTTACATTTTAATAGTTTGTTTACATCTACCTTGTAAATATTTTTTTTTATTAAAAAGGTTACAATTACAACAACAATTCAAGTGTAATCTTTCTTTGTAAAATCTAAAGTATACATTTTATCATACATATTTCAAAGTTAAAAAGGTTACAACAACAATAATTACAATTTCAACAATATTTCAAGTGTACTCTTTCTTTGTAAAAAAAAAGATTATAGGCCCACATTTTATCTATGTATTCATTACTTTGAATATAGCCAACATTGGAACAGCTAACATCTTAGTTGATGACTTTATTTTTGACAAAAATAGTAGACTATTTTATATATAGAAATTGCTAAACAAAAGCTTATTTGATGTGGCAGTATATTCTACAGTAAAAACTGTACCCAAATCTACTAAACAAAATGTTGTCTTTCATATTTCGCCTGACTGTAACGTTGTTTTCATGAAATATTAGTGCATATTGTTAATTTGCCGTTTAATACGTTGCTTATACAAATAGCCTACATTTTATTTAAACATATTTCAGTCGATTTTTACTCATCTCAGTATAGCAATACAGTTTGCTAAAACAACATCATTCATTCACACACGCGATTTAAATTTAACTTCTGGCAAATATGAAGTTGATGATAGGCTATTGACTCGCGATCTTCGCAGTAGGCTAGTGAACGCACCGGAGAAATGCACATTTATTAGGCTACATAGTTTTTTTTGTTTTGGATGGTTTTGTTTAGAACCAGCTTTCTGTAAATATATAAAAAAATTTTTAGACATGTGAGGCGAGTAGGCTACGGGTTCATGATGATCTCCAGTTCAGACCTTATGTTGTGATTGCTAGCCTATCCAGGAAATTTGTTAATGAAAAAATTATTAAAATTAAGATACAATTGATACAAAACGAAATTCGTTTTAAAGAAAGGATTTGTACTTTCTGTTTTGAGGTCTCTGTGAATGTTTGAAAGTATTTTAGTGCTTAGAGCGCTCGCGTCCATAATGGAGAACTGTCACGTAATATTGTTTTTTTCCTCATAAATGCGAACACGAAAAATAAAAGACAAAAGACTTTTAAGTTAAACTTACTCCGAAATTGTGTCCTCGGCGGAATTCGCTCTTCAATATGCTGCCGTTCGTCGTCTGTTACAATCTTCCTCTGAGGAAACAACCCGGTATCGTGCATTCTTCCTCGCTGTCCAGAATCATCTGAAGGGCGTCTTTATTACCGGAGAAGCGTGCCATACTCAAAACGCGATGAACTATCAGTAAGTCTGATAGAAACTGTGTTTTGATGGCATTGATCGGGGGGCGTATGCGATGCATACTAGATCACCTAAACTATTTACATGTGAATCGCGCCGGGGGCGGGGCGCCCGCAGCTGATTATAAAGATAATGAGGCAGAAGGAAAAACGGTACCTCTCCTTGCTTTCAAACGGATTACATGAGTTGAAAACATTTGTGTTTTATATAAATTACTTCATTTAAAAGAAGAGATTTCAAGCTTCATAAAGACATAACTCACATGCCTGTGTGAGAAGTATTCGCTGAGTTATGATTCATTTTCGGACGCGTTTCAGAATGGACTACACGGACAGAGAGAAGGCAGAACCTAGCTTCGTGTTTATTTTTCTTTATTTGGCAAAAAGCACCACACTTTGTTTTTATTGTGAGTATACACAAAAATAATACACATTTAACAGAATCGATTGATGTATGAAACTCCTATGGAAAATCAAAGTCAACAGAGTATTTATGAGTTTCTTTTACACTGATAAAAAAAAAGCGAGCTGGTATCGCCGGCAATACCGTAGACCTCTGGGGGTTAATAAAGTATCCTGTTGAACTATGTGAAATCCCGCGAGAGACGAGAACGGAAACAGGAAGGGGAGGAAAAAAAACGAAACTGAGCACGAGAGTGAGCACGAGGGCTAGTCTGCTATTAATAGAGTTTGTGGGCTTAACGCTTTAAGTTGGACTATAATTTGTTTTATCAGAAACTGCGCTCTCTGCGTAGGAGTTTGTGACTGAGGGAAAGTGAAACACCACCGGAGTTGTGTGTTTTTGGACTGTGACGCGAGCTTAGGCCTGTTAGCCTCTCTGGCTAAATTAGCTCGTGGTTTTTCAGTAACGTTACTGTCACACATACACTTTGTCTGCTGGAAGAGAGGAGACGATATCGGGAAGAGATTCGCTGGCTGACGCGGACGGTTTCGTCATTGGGGACTGTTTGACTGTCGGTGCTGGGCGGATGAAGCTGTTTAACCCTTGCTGTGCCGCTGGCAAACGGAGTTCGCCTGACAAGAGAGAGAGTTACAGACGCGGTAGGATCTGAGCTTTTCACTACACGCCAGGAGGTATTGTTGCTTTCTTCACTTTATGAGCTCCAACCTTAAGCGCGCCAACGAACGAACTTAATGCAGGCCTGCTAAAACAACTGAAAAATAAGAGTGCACTCAGGTTATCACAGACCATTGACTTTATTACCCGGGGTTTTTTTTTTCTTCAAATTGGGTTTTATTTTCATATCGTCACCTTCCTAAAATAATTGCCTAAGTCATTTTTTCAGGTTTCTCAGAAAACACAAAAAACGGAACCTAACTTCAGAGGCCGAGTAGACTTTCGTTCTTCTTACAGGGGTAGAAATGCATGATCTGTTCAACTGAGGATGTGGGTGATTTTACCAGAGGTGGCCAGCATCATGAGGAGATGACTTATGCAAAAAAAATCATTTTTGTCCAAAAATTACTTAGGCAATTATTTTAGGAAGGTGACGATATTTGCTTTTTGCTGTTCAACTGTTATGTGAGTTTTGCATAATACAAAAGGAGGAAATTGAGCTATGGCGTTCTTGTTGTTTATTCTTTCACCAGCCATTGTATTTGTGTAGCTCAGTGTTTTCTGTGTTAATATTCTATGTTTTAAAACCAAGAATATTCTTTCAGGTACCCATTGATAAACAGAGAGATAGTGAGAATCATAGTGTTCTTAGACAGGGTTATTATACAATGGAATGTCTCTTTCACCATTTTACCAAGCATTAGGATTAAGAGGGTTTAATACTTTATACGCTGCTGTATAACGTACTTGCCTCATCACGAGCCTATGGTGAAAAGGGTTACAGGTACAAAAATGTAAAAAAGATGGAACTGCAACCATCTCACGGACACGTCCAGGTCGTCTCGTCGGAAATTAACTCCTCGACAGGAGCGTCTTCTGATGAGAAGGGTTGAAGAAAATTGCCATGCAAGTTCACTGCAGTTATCTAAAGAAGAAAGCCAAACTGGGCTGACTATTTCCCGTGACACAATACGGTGTACACTGCAGAGGAATGGCATGCATGGCTGCCGTACACGAAAAAAAGTCAGGCACAAAAAAGCCAGCCTAGAGTTTGCCAGGGCCCATGCTGACAAATGGCACTTTTCCACTGCATGGCACGGCTTGGTTCGGCGCGGAACAGTTCGGCTCGCTTCGCTTTTCCACTGAGTGGTACGACTCAACTCAGTACGGCACGGTTCGGTTCTCTTTAGCTCGGTTGCTTTTCCACTGCAGTTAGTACTGCTTCAACGTGGGTGGGACTGATCGTTATAGTTGCACCGCCTCTACTGCCATGACATCATCGTAAACGCGCCACATTTCAAACGCACAACACAGGAACAATGGATCTTATGGAACAATGGATCTGCAGTGGAAAAGCGCCAAAAGATGAAGCTTACTGGGACTCTATACTCTGGAGTGATGAGACCAAGATAAATGTTTTTGGAACTGATGGCTTCAAAACTGTATGGCGTCGCAAAGGTGAGGAATACAAAGAAAAATGCATGGTGCCTACAGTAAAACATGGTGGTGGCAGTGTCCTTATGTGGGGCTGCATAAGTGCTGCTGGTGTCGGGGAGCAGCATTTCATTGATGGCATCATGAATTCACATATGTACTTGCTCTATACTGGAAGAGAAGATGCTACCATCACTCCATGCCCTTGGTCGTCGTGCACTTTTCCAACATGACAATGATCCTAAACGCACATTTAAGGCCACTGCTGGATTTCTGAAGAACAGGGTGAAAGTGATTCAGTGGCCAAGTATGTCTCCTGATCTGAACCCAATCGAACACCTATGGGGAATTCTGAAGAGACAAGTTGAGCATCACTCTCCATCCAGCATCTAAAAGAGGACATTATTGAAGAATGGAAAAAGATAGATGTTGTCACCAACTTGTTCATTCCATGCCTAGAAGACTTGGTGCTGTCATTAAAAATCATGGAGGCCATACAAAGTACAAGATATAGTCTTCTTGTGGGGTGTAATAATTTTTGCATCACCCTAATTTGAGTTAAACTGAAAAATGTGTATTCTAAGTTATATTATTAACCTTACTTTCATGTTATAAGTTAAACAGATGTTATATTAAACACAGTCTTGACAACATTTTGGAAATTGTTTTTTTGTGTTCATTGAGATATTGTTTAAAATGTTACTTTTCAAAGGGGGTGTGCTCACACTGTAAAAAATTTCTAACCCTCCCAAATCAAAAATTTCAAGTGACCGATAACATCTAATTTTTTCAATTGGCCCAAGTGAAATTCTGTAAATTGAATTTAATCAATTGTTGCAATAGTCTGTTACCACTGGCTTAATGAGAAATAATACATTGAACCAATTGAAAAAAAAAAAAGTTTACCAAACCATGTTATTGGCCCAATTATATATTTTAAATTGTAGTAGCCTTCTTTTTTTGTTTTACCTAAACTAAAAATGTATATTGGTAAATTTATATTTGTAAAGCAACTTTACTGTATTGTTTATTCCCCGTTGCCCCAAAAGAAATATATATATATATATATATTAAAGACATTTTATTTACATTTTAACAATATTGTGAAAATACCTTAAAATGGTAAATATGGTGAAATTGTCTGCACAGTAGAACTTAAAATCATGCATTTAAATTTAGTATTCTCATCAAAAAAATACCTTAACATGCAAGTAACTGGAGAGGGTTAATTCAAATGTTTAGTGCAACTTCAATTGAATTGTTGTATTTTCACAAGAGGTACTTTGAGCACATGAAACTGCATATGAACAGTTTTGTTTAACATCCAAAACATTTACAAATATTTGAAAGATTGCAAAAGTAAAGAAATAAAAATAAAAAAGGAAAACCGAGAAGTACTTCAGGGTTACTTCACTCAGTGTTTAGTGTAATTTCATCTGAACTTTAGTATTCTCACAGGAGGTATTTTGAGCTCATGAAACTGCATCTTACACTTCAAATATTACACATGTAAACACATTTGCAAATATTTAGAAAGCTGCAAAATAGCATTCTCATAAAAGGTACTTCTCCCCTAAGGGATAAGTGAAATTTTACTTAATTTTCCAAAAATGTGCTCCTCAGAGTTTGCACTCTTTTGCTGGACTCAGTTCCCATTTTCAAAAAGACCTTCTGAATGAATTCGAAGGTACATTTTAAGTCCTTGTTGTATTCCATGTTAGGTGCGTAGAGCAAGCCAAAGAGGACAATGAACGCACTCACAAAGTCTCCCATGTTTTCCAGGACAACTTCCTCTTCAAGGACAATTGCAACATTTACCACATTGGAAAGGGATCTTGAAGTTGAATGGTTGCTGCTCACCACTTCAATAATTCCCATTTTCATTGCAAATTTGTGATGCTCCAATGCCTCTGTACTCTGTAAAAAGTATAAAATAGCAATATTAATACTGTGTCAACAAATAGTGAATAAATCCAGAACATCTTCACTGGCCATATCCTCACTATTTAAATTTTTTTTTTTTAAGTTCCAACTTTAAAATATATAGTATGACCTGCTGAAACCGATTTCTAAGAACTATACAGCATATACAAAAAAAAAACTACTTTCATTCAATGTAAAATTTCATTTTCATTAAAAAAAACCCTAAAAAGTCAATAATAAGATGAGACCAAATAAACAAATCACAAACAACATCACAAATAAATGAAATAGAATAAAGAAATATGAAATAAACAGCATTACATTTTTCAGGTGGGTTCAACAGTATACTCAGGTAAGAAATACTACAGAAATCAAAGTAATCAAATGTAAAATAATTCATTGTAAAAATTAAATACAGATGTATGCTTACAATTACAAAAGTTATTCAGTCAAGAGCAGAGAGTGATTTTCTTTTAGTTTTGCTCTTTAATTATCATGACAGCAGCAGGAATATTAGGCTGCTGTCACAAGAGTTTATCCACAGCTCCAATATACTGTTACATGACAGGCGTTATATTTCTCAACCATTTACATCCCAAAACTGACTATTTTAACTTACTACTCAGCCAAGACAGGTGTTTGACATAATTTTGTGCATATTTGACCGTTTAAGCGGAGCAAAACACTCATTTTGGTACTTGCGATAATTTTAATATGATATAAAAAGTTAATTATATCCACTGACCTACAGAATATGACAATATGGTTGGCAAAGTTGGACTATAAGGTTATGAAATTAAATATTTTACATTACCAACCAAGGAGTAACACAAAATGACAGACATCAACTTCGTATGCAGCCTGAATTAACTTACACTGTCACATGTTTTAGCGGTCTCATTGCGCCTCAATAAAGAAACTTAACACAAATTACATATCATAAGAGCTAACAGTATTAGCCACAAATAAGGAATGAACAAATGCAATAAGAACTCTTGTTAAATACTCACTGTGAAAGTCGTAACGTTAGTGGTTCCGTTTTCTTCACTAAGTTAAATGATAGTGCTACCTGAGTCAGACCTACCGATGCTACATTGAGAGAGAAAAAAAGTTATAACAGAAACCTATACCTATGTCTCATAAATTGAATAGAATCATAATAAAGTTCGATAAAATTATTATGTTATGTATGTAAAATATACTGTGTCCTAAAGTAAAACATTCGGAGAATCGTTCTATCAGTTTTATGATGAAATTGAGACCTGTCCAGCACTCAAATTAACGTACACAAAGACTTAATAACTACAGAGTTCAGTACTAATATATAAATTGTCTCTGCTAATACTCACCATAACTTAAATGATGGAAATTCTGTCTGGAAATTATGTTCTGTCGTCGTCCTTCAGCATCGACCGCTCTGCGTGCTCCCGCGCAATACATTTGAATCCACGGACCGGTTTCTCTCGCATACGCGCATGCGTATACGTTTTTTTTTTTTTGCAAAGCTTATTTGGCAAAGATAGATTTTTCACTTCTACTTGATAGATTGGCTGGACACAATTTCTTATGTTCAGTGAATATATTTTTTTAATTTTACCTTCAGACCTTAAGCTAAAATTACCACAATGCATCTTTTTGTTTGGGGACAATTAGTTGGAAGCAATTTGTTGAGTCAATGTTTAATTGTATGTTTCCAAAATTGTTCAATATATATATTTTTTACAGTGCATGTACGCTGAGCACTGTACATATATATGGAGTATAATGGTACACAGAAGTCAAGGTTCGATACTGTATGTTCCTCGGGTTTGGGGTCACAGTTCGATACAAGTTTGGTACATTTACATGTCCAGCCCTACAGATTCTTGGTTGTTTAAAATAAAAAAAATTAAGAAATTGTTGATTTGTTACTCTCAGTGATAGATTTACCAATGCTGTGCAGTAAAATGCAAACTTACTGTTTTCAAACTTATTCATTTGATTAACCTGCCTATGCTGTAATTTTCTTTGCACGTGAGAGTTCATTAACATGCGGTGACAATGGCAGATGCAAAGTCAATATTACGCTTTTTCAAGAAATCAGGGAATGATGAGAGAGGAGAAAAAGTGCCATCTACATCTGAGCCTACTTCAACTTTCCACGAGGAGACAGCGAGTGAAGCAGCACCTGAGGCTTCTCATTTACAGGACACGCATATTTCTTCACTGGACTGTAGTAGTGAGAATTTCACGAGTCACAAATCAGCACAATGCCAAAGGATTTTGTCTCATTATAACAGTGGAAACAACTTAAAATACTTCATTTATGGTCATACAGAAGACATCATTCGTAACTGTAAAGGGTCTGTTTTTATTTGTGTACACTCATGATCAAAACAAATCATCGTGCTTTTGTAAAATAAAGAAAACAAACAGGATGTCAAACTGACAAATTAACCATTTGATGTCATTTGTGAGCCAAGCTGATTGAAAAGAATCGGCTCAAAAGATTCGCTCACCAGATTCAAACTTAACAACTACTTTAAGCAAAATACCCTTTTAGATTAAATCACTATTAAAACAATCTGAATGTCAAATTATTTTTAAGTGCAATATTTTATAAAGCATGGATCTCTTCCCACATTAAGAGCACTGGTCTGGTTTCTCTACAGTAAGAACTCTCTCATGAGCTTTCAGGGTTCCTGACTGAGTGAAACTCTTTCCACAGTGTGAGCACTTGTGCAATTTCTCTCCAATATGAATTATCTGGTGTTGTTTTAAGTTGCTGAAGTGAAGGTCTTTTCATAGACAAAGAACATGAGCACAAAGAAACCATCACATCCCTTCACAAATCGTATAAAGTATGAATTTTCTGGTGTTTTTTTAAGGCACTACACATAGTGAAGGTCTATCAGACAGAGCAAACATGAGGTCTCACACCAGTATGAATACTCTCATGCTCTTTTAAATACTTCAGTAGTGAAAAACTCTTTCCACATAAAGAACACAAGTAAAGGCCTGTTCACACCAGGACGAATTTCGCGTGCGATATTCGCCGACGTTTAACGCCTCGTGACTAAACAAAGGGCGCCAATGTGAGTGTGCACACCGACGCGAAAAACGCCACGCGTAAAAGCGTCATTTTTAAAAAAACGCCTCGGGTTCGTTTTTTTGGTTTGATGCGCCGCGTCAAAAACTATCTGACCAATGAGATTGGCGCTTTTGCTCACGTGTCTGGAGCTTCTGAAGCTACAGTAAAACACAACTTGGGGGCGCTCAAACACAAAACGGTCTTGCCGAGCACACATACGTAACGGCGAAGAAGATATACGCCAAGCAGCGTCTACACTGCTGAGAAGAAATAAGACGAGGAAGATGCAAGGCAAGATGAATGTATAGCTGCTGGTCTCGTTGGTGTCGGAACATAAACTATATGACAAACGCGACAGCTAGCGGAGTATTTCTGTTTTACATTAAGCGCCATCTAATGTCAGGGAATGAATTTGCATGTTCACTCAGCTCATCCTCAGCGAAAATCGTTTGGGTGTGAACACAAAAAACGCGTTGAAAAACGCTGGCGAATAACGCGCGCCGATATTCGTCCCGGTGTGTACGGCCCTTAAGGCTTTACACCCGTATGAATTTTAAGGTGCGTTTTTAAGCTTGATGCCAAAACAAATTTTTTATCACACTGATCACAGCTGTATGATCTCACTCCAGAGTGGCGGCGCAGATGATCTTTGAGAACTTTTTTGGATGTGAAACTCTTTCCACACTGAGTGCATGTGAACGGTTTTTCTCCAGTGTGAATTCTTTTGTGCACATTAAATTGTCCCTTCTGAATGAAACTCTTTCCACACTGAGTGCATGTAAATGGTCTTTCTCCAGTGTGAATTCTCGTATGTCTTATAAGGTTTGATTTGTGTCGGTAACTATTTCCACACTGAGTGCATGTGAATGGTTTTTCTCCATTGTGAATTCTCATATGCACATTTACATCCTCTTTGCGACTGAAACTCTTCCCACACTCAGAGCAGGAGAACGGTTTTTCTCCAGTGTGAATTCTCATGTGTCTGTTAAGGGTTGATTGATCTGTGAAACTCTTTCCACACTCAGAGCAGGTGAAAAATCCTTTGAATCCTTTTTCAGCTTGTTTTTGTGTGAAATTCTCTTCCGTCTTTGAAACAACTGTATTTCCATTGTCTTTATTTTTATATGTCAGTTTTCCATATTCATCTGTGAAATTATGGTGTTTGTCTTCATTCACTTCCATCAGGTCTAAAATCAACATATTAAATTCAATTAAAAAGGGCAAATGAGAGACAAAGAAATAAAGTTCATTCTTGATTTAGCACAAATCTATTTTACTATTGATTCTACTAGCAGTTTTAGATGTATTTTATATGTGTTTCAAACCTCTACGCACACCTTGGCAACAGATCGCCATTGGCTAGTAACATTTTGTGGTTACTCGCCAGACTATATATATATATATAATTCCACCAAATCAGCTTATCTTTGTAAAATGGCACAGCTTTTTAAATATCTAAACATACACTCTTAACATCAGTCTATCAAGCATTTATTATGATTTTATGATAATATAGCACTATTTAATGATATAACTTTAGTAATTAGAACTCAAACTTGGTAACCATGCATGAATGCATTGCATATTTGTCATTTTAACTTAACTAAGGACTGGTGGTGGTGCTTAAGATATACACTGCATGCAGAATTGTAAGGCATGTTGATTTTCTGATCATATTTTTTTTCCAGGCACATTTTACCAATTCCAAACCACATTAATCTTAATAACTACTATTCATTTTGTATTTAATCATTTATAAGTGATATATAATTGGTCATGAAGGCTGGAAATGAAAAACGCCTTATATTCAGGTGTGCATAATTATTAGGCACGTTTTCGTTTACAGATAAAATAAGCCAAAAAAGAGATTTAACTCAGGCTGAAAAGTCAAAAATTATTTAATGCCCATGAGAAGGATACAATACTAATGCGATACTAGAAATTGCAATAAAGGCATGACCATTGGACAGTGAAATGCTCATTGGGTCAGCAGGGTCAGACAAAAACAGATGGAGAAGAAAATACACGTTAACTACAAAAGAATTAAGGTGAAGAATTAAGTGTGAACCCATCAGGAACACCTTAGTCTCCAGCACCACCATTTTCCAGAACTGTAACGTATCTGGAGTCTCCAGAAGTGCAAGGTCTCAGGATCTCAGAGACTTAGGTTAGGTAAAGAATCCTAAAAAATGACCCCCTCTTAATAAGAATCACAAGCTGAAGTATAGTAAAATACATGAAGACAGTATTTTTTTTATTTTTCATAGGCTTTATAGACAGACAGATTGGGAGTGACTCTTGAAGGACCAGCACCACATCCTCTTATACCACTGTTTGAAGAATTCATCTTCCAGAATCTGGCAGTAAGTTTTGGGAGTTCATTTTTAGTCCTTCAGGGTAGGATGGACTAAAAATAAACTCCCAAAACTTACTGCCAGATTCTGGAAGATGAATTCTATTCTGAAATCAACATGCCTAATAATTCTGCACGCAGTGTAGTTGGTCATTCAGTGTTTATGAAAAAAAAAAGAAAAAAAAAAGCTAATAGTAATAGATAATCTTAATTATTATTAAACAATAATAATCCTACTACTAATGACAATAAACACATTAAAGGTCCCGTTCTACGTGATCCCATGTTTCAAACTTTAGTTAGTGTGTAATGTTGCTGTTAGAGCATAAATAATATCTGTAAAATTATAAAGCTCAAAGTTCAATGCCAAGCGAGATATTTTATTTAACAGAAGTTGACTACAAAAAACGGCTCGATTGGACTACATCCCTCTACTTCCTTCTTTAATGATGTCACTAGAACCGTTTCTTGACTATCCTCCGCCCACAGGAATGCTCCCTCAACTCTACTGGCTACTTGCGCACTTCTTATAACTTAGGCTACTGTGTTTACTCAGCAGTACATGTTTGATCATCATTCAGACAGCAGACTTGTAGGCTATTAATAAATAATGGATACATAGCCTACAAGCAGATGACAAATACGTTATAATAACCGTAATTAAACTACTAAACCATACCTGTTTCATCTCTATACAGCACTCTGACTCTGTAGGCATTATTGTCCGACTCGAAATGAACGCCGTTACTGAGAGTTTCTGATATTATCATCATTCCGTGAGATGAAATTGTCCTGAGAGACTGAGCGCGAGCTCATGAAGCTCCGCCCCCTGTGTCGTCCAGCAGCACCTCATTTGCATTTAAAGGGCACACACTGAAACAGCTCGTTTTTCTGAGCCCCAAAAAATGTCAATTTAAACATGCTGTAAAAAATGATCTGTTGGGTATTTTGAGCTCAAACTTCACATACACACTCTGGGGACATCAGAGACTTATTTTACATCTTGTGAAAAGGGGCATAATACGGGACCTTTAAGGATTGATGAGCTGCTGAGTTCATGAATGTTAATCATGTTGTCAGCGTTCGCTCGAACTGATTTGCTGAAATCAAAACGGATGAGCGCCATCCAATGATATTGCCGCTTGCGCATTAGTTCCGCCCCCTCTCGGATAAACCGGCATATCTTCTGCTTGTTCTTAAAAGCTGAACAATTCCAAATTAACTCTGTTATTTTGACAAGATAATACAACAAAGAATATTGTTTACATGTAGCACGTTGATTCTGTGTGGTATGTAAGACCTCTCTCTCACTCTCTTTGCGTGTGTGAGAAACGCGACGGCGAGTAGTGCTTCTTCACACTAGAGTTTACGGTACGTCAAATACAGGTACACAGCGCATCCATTGAGGTGAATTGAAATACTAGTACTGTATAGATCGCTTGATGGAGAGCGAAACTCTTAAGCGCTCAGTCAGTGTTCAGCAAGTGAAAATATATCTATGCTAAACTTATACTTAGCCTCTAACACACTAGGGCTGAACGATTAATCGCACTTTCCATGTAATCGCACTTAAATCGAGATGGCTTTTTTATGCGCAGTTTGTCATTGATGTACGGCTTTGTAAACGCTGCTCCATCTGAAAGCACTGTGAGTTTGAGTCACTTATAACATGCATTTGAAAAAACAACACGCGTCAAACATCTTTCCAAAACATGAGAAGCATTTATGAACCTCTTGTCCAACAACAGACAACATTTAATAACATGCATTTACTTCAAACTCACTTCATAATGACAGTTGAGCTCCTCCTTCTGTGAGATGATGTGCCTTCTTACACAGAATAAGGCAGTCGTGTATTTATAAGTCATGTTTAATCAAAGCGTTTCAATCTTCTGTTTATTCAGCTACAGCGATAGGGATTTCCTGGAATGATGTGCATTATTGTACTTCTGCGGTGGGGCATATTTATCGTGTTTGCGTGAGAGCGCCCTCTGGCGTTCAAATGGGGCAGTATTTACTACCAATCAGCCGCAATCCACTGACAAGCTGCGCGTAAGATAATCGCAAATCGCGTGCGGTTTTGTTGTGATTAATCGTTCAGCCCTATAACACACACACCGGTGAGTAAAATCTAAAAATGTATTAGCCAATGGCTAATGATATACATATTTAATCGCCCAGAGTTAAGATTTAGTCGTATTTTTACTTGTATTTTAACGTAGAGGGTTGCAGTTATCATCTTAATGTTTCTCAAAAGTCATTTAAGAGAATAAAGAAAAACACCAACCTATTTGTTCCTCGATCTTCATCTTTCACTCTGAAGGGTTCCTTCTTAAACTCCATCTTTACAATAGTACGTCAGTACTCCTGGAATAATTCCTCCTGCTTGCTTGCTGCTTCTCCTGTGAAATATTTCTAAGCATTTAAACTTTCATGAACGGCTGTCGGAGCGGCTTCACTGGCTGAAGGTGTGAATTGCGGTTGCTGTTGCTCATTTAGCAGATGTTCATCACACTTACAATCACTCTCAATTATTCAGCTTTAAAGGTAGGTTAGGTAATTTTCGGGGAGTCTAGCGAGCTAGCTTTGAAAGCATAAGATTCCACCATCCCTTCAGAGCGTCTCCAAAACCACGTCTCATCCAAAACACATGAACACATACAGCAGGGAGCAAATAAAAGCACGTCTCAGACTACGTCCTGCAGTACTACAAACCACACCCCTACAAATTGCACACCCTACCTCAAGTTATGCCCCCTATAAAGAAAGAGCCATTTGCAATGTCATCAGAGCCCATCCCTCTGGATTTGCAGATGTCATCACTAGTGCTCTTCTTCCGCTTCACTTTCTTCACTTTTTAAGCTTCACTATTGGCCACAAGCGATAAGGCATACAGATCATATAACAGATCACCAGACACCGTAAGTCATCTTGTTTATTTTCCTCAGTTTTTAAAGTATTTTAAATATGAAACTCTAAAGTAAATTGTTATTTTATGGAAGATTCACGAACAAATTTTGAACGAATCTTTAATATGACTCTGGACTACCGAGTTGTTTCAGAGAGTGATTCGTTCATTTTGTGTTGACCTCATACAGTGGGTATGGAAAGTATTCAGACCCCCTTAAATTTTTCACTCTTTGTTATATTGCAGCCATTTGCTAAAATCATTTAAGTTCATTTTTTTTCCTCATTATTGTACACACAGCACCCCACATTGACAGAAAAACACAGAATTGTTGACATTTGCACATTTATTAAAAAAGAAAAACTGAAATATCACATGGTCCTAAGTATTCAGAACCTTTGCTATGACACTCATATATTTAACTCAGGTGCTGTCCATTTCTTCTGATCATCCTTGAGATGGTTCTACACCTTCATTTGAGTCCAGCTGTGTTTGATTATACTGATTGGACTTGATTAGGAAAGCCACACACCTGTCTATATAAGACCTTACAGCTCACAGTGCATGTCAGAGCAAATGAGAATCATGAGGTCAAAGGAACTGCCTGAAGAGCTCAGAGACAGAATTGTGGCAAGGCACAGATCTGGCCAAGGTTACAAAAAAAATTCTGCTGCACTTAAGGTTCCTAAGAGCACAGTGGCCTCCATAATCCTTAAAGGAGTCATAATGTTGTGTTACCTTGGATACCCAATGCTCTATTATAGTCTTTCAGGCACTTCTAAAAAAGAAAAGTGGAAAAAAAATCAACACAGAGCCCCTCAGACCCTTATTTCTAAAGGCATTATTGTCTCGCGAGATCTGATGCGATGTTTTGGCTGTCGTGGACGGTCATTATAATAATGCAAATGAGGGGCGCGTTGATTGGTCGTAGAAAAAATACACCATTTCCAGATACATTCTTACAGAAGCCCCACTAACTGAAAGCTATTTTCAAACTGCATGTTTTGCATGAGTTTGGCTAATAATGTTTAGTGGTATATTGTTTTCATACTTGCATTTAAACAGTTTTAGCCACTGAGCATGGACTCCTGTACCGTCACTACTGTAGCTGCTAGTGTAAAACAAAGTGGAAAGATGTTGCTAGCATTCGTAGAGTCCATTCCCCGTGTTTACCTCGAAGGTAACGTTACATACAATAGCCACATTAGCAGTTAGCTGCTATTTGTTAACCACAGTAGAGCAATAAAAACACAGTCTTACCTTTTCAATTTCTGGCAAGTCCCTGATGGTTGGGATGGCACCTTTTCCCAAACGGAGCTTCGAGGCCAAGTTCGCCTGATATTGCCCCAAATTTGTAAATGATTCCGGTGTAAAATGTTTAGCGCACACACCTAACGATACGCCACTTGAAAGAGTTGTTGGGACAGCGTCATTAAAAATGAATTTCCTCCACTGTTCCCTGATAGTTTCGTCCGTTTTTGGTAGATAAAACACATTTGCATGTTGTTTGTGGCAGTCAACCACAGAGCATCTCAGGTGTGCACTCGGTTTCTCCATCTTTCTCGAGTCGACTAAACTGAATCTGAGGGGGAGAGGGGCGGGCTTCCCGCGGCATAGGTTTGCGGTGTCCATATTTGGTATATCCTCCCCCGTCTTGACGTCAAGAGGGGGAAGAAATCAAAATCTCGTTTTTTCGTGCGCGTGCACGTGGCCTTTTTTACAAACCCTGAGGTAAACAAACGCTTCACTTTTAAATATCGGCTTCCCGGCCAGTGTACAATCATTATGCAATCATAACATACATTGATTCTCGTGGAAAAGTGAAATTTCTACATTATGACTCCTTTAAATGGAAGACGTTTGGGATGACCAGAACCCTTCCTAGAGCTGGCCGTCCGGCCAAACTGAGCTATCGGGGGAGAAGAGCCTTGGTGAGAGAGGTAAAGAAGAACCCAAAGATCACTGTGGCTGAGCTCCAGAGATGCAGTCGGGAGATGGGAGAAAGTTGAAGTAAGTCAGCCATCACTGCAGCCATCCACCAGTCGGGGCTTTATGGCAGAGTATAAATGAATACTTAGGACCATGTGATATTTCAGTTTTTCTTTTTTAATAAATGTGCAAAAATGTCAACAATTCTGTGTTTTTCTGTCAATGTGGGGTGCTGTGTGTACAATAATGAGGAAAAAAAATTAACTTAAATGATTTTAGCAAATGGCTGCAATATAACAAAGAGTGAAAAATTTAAGAGGGTCTGAATCCTAAAGGTTCTGTACTGGAAACAGAAATGATTAGTTCACCTCTGTGTACTAAAGAGTTGGTAATGCTTTAAACTTTATCTATGGTGGGGAAAACTTTGATAAAAATACCTATATAGCCTAATAACAACATATAGTTATGTGCCATTACGAACGACTCAAACCCAAGAGATGAACTAATCAATTCTGTATCCGGTACCGACTGCATAGCTTCAGTAAATGGGGCTGTCACGTGATGAATGAACGACTTGAACCCGAAGTCGATAGACCCGAAACGTGAACTAATCAATTCTGTATCCGGTACTACAGACTGCATAGCTCAGTTTATGAGGATGTCACAGGATGAACGAAAGACTCAGATTGGGAGGTGAGGTAAACTAACTGACTGCATAGCCTGAAGACCCAGATAAATTTATTTATCATTTCTGTTTCTCATAATTTGGCCTTTTCCTTGCATTGCAGTCAGCATTATCTATACAAATCCAAGGCGATTCACACACGAATGAAGATTTGCACATTTAGATTCAAGGATAAACTCATACATTTTAAACATTCAAAACTTTTGTGAAAACTTGATTGCTATCAGTATGTGAAGAGACTTTCAACCAGCATAACGAAAATAAATTCTAGAATAAATCGCCAACAGAAAAGCTTTTTTTCTTTTTTGCAAAGAATGCAAAGCAACTTCATTTTCGTTCAAGAGTATCATTCGTGCCCTGAGGATTTTACATTTTGGAAAAACCAATGGGGAGGTGAGATGTGGTTGCAATTTTGTCACATACTTTCCATGGAAATGTGTATGGAGCAAGGGTGACTCTAAAGGTCATTGGATAATGCTACTGATTGATATAAATGATTGTAAATTCATTATTGTTAATGTTTACGGGTACTATTCAAAAGATGCAAACACTGTTATTAGGTGAAATTGAAGACTGTGTCAATTCTGCCATGAGTAACCCTAATGCTAAATTAATAATTGGTGGTGATTTTAATTTGGTCATGAATAGTTCAATGGATAGATTTCCTCCTAGAGCAAACAGTGAATCCAGTGATCTTTTACGTTTAAGTTACAGCCTTGACTTGAATGATATCTGGAGGGTAAAAAAACCCCTTAACTAAACAGTTTACTTGGAGCAACAAAAATGTATCATTACAGTCACGTATTGACCTTTGGTTGGTTTCCTCAGACTTAGAACCTTTTATTTTAGAAACATCTATATTGCCTGCTGCTTTAACCCCCTGGGGTCGGCTATCGCGCTATCGTTTTTTTCCTTATGAGTGCAAAAAAAATATAATAAAAAAAGATTCATTTTTATCTTATATGCTTGTGTTATACATCAATCGATCCTGTTTAGTGTGTATTTTTTTTTGTGTATGCTCATAATAAAAACAAAGTGTTGTGCTTTTCGCCAAATAAAGAAAAATAAACATGATGCGAGTTCTGCCTACTCTCCGTCAGTGAAGTCAATTCTGAAACGCGTCCGAAAATGAACTGTAACTCAGAGAATACTCAGTCAAACAGACATACAGACACACAGGCTTGAAGCTTGAATTATCTTTATAAAAAACAAATATTCACAGTTTATATAATATGTATGTAAAGAGAGAGATGTCAGTCGTTCTCATCTCAGCTAATTAAGTTGTAATGTGACTCCGCCTACGGAGAGCGCACGCTATTCAATACGCAAATGTGAGGCGATCCATACAAACCTTTGAAACGCCCACATCCGCTGGATAAGGCCGGTGAAACACTGGATGCGTGGCGTAAGCGTCTCAGCTGCATGGCGTGTCCGTTTTTATTTCGGCTCCCATGTTAACAGTTTGGAGTTTGCACACGGCCTGTGTGAGACGCGCGTCTCAGGCGCGGCACGAGCCGCGTGGAAAACGCGTGAATGCTAGAAAAAGAACCGACGCCTATTTTTCACGCGACACGCAAGCGTCTTGGAAGCGTTTCCATGCAAAATTGAATAGGAAAATCTGTTTATATGTCATTTTGACACGAATACATATTAATAAATGTCCTTTTGATGTTTAAAAGTGTCTAGGTTTTGACATAAATGCAAATATAAATGTAACTTTTTCAAAATATTATCGATTTTCAAATACTGCTGTATTGAATGAACAGCTTTTAGCAAACTCTATTCCTATACTGAGATGAGGAATATATACTGTATGTGTTTTGTCAAAAATAAAGTCATCAACTAACTAATGAATCCTTTACTTTGAAATACGTATGATAAAATGTATACTTTGAAATGTATAGTTTTGAAAGACATTGACTAGTTTTGAATAGATTATAAAGTATGTATGTGTATGCATATATATGTATATATATATATATGTGTATGTGTATATATATATATATATATATATGTGTGTGTGTGTATATATGAAGAGTTCAGATGCAAAAGCCTCTAAATGCCATCTGAAATTTTCTTCTAGAATGATCATTTTTATGAAGCTTGTATATTTAAGTTAGCTATAGGTGACACACCTGGATGAATGGCTCATTAAGTATGCAGGGACATTGTCTCATCAGGTGTGAACTACTAAATATGCATGATGCTGTTGGAGCGTTTACGCCCCATCCGCATATTGGCTTTCCAAACTAAAAGTGTTTCACAAAACTTAAATCAATGTATCGTTTTATGTGAATGATTAGGCAGCATGATTTTCACATCATTTTGAAGAAAAAACTCTAGGCGACGACATCCATTAGTCAAAAGTCTTATTGCCACATATTTAGTATGTGTTTTGTGGCCTTATTTCAGAAACTTTAATTTTTTGTTTTTTCGATAACCATGCATAAACATTATTCTCTCAAAAATGAAAACATGTACATACATGTGGCTCACATATTATTGTAGTCCTGTTTGTGCTATATAGAGTGAATTTACACCTTTGTCATTAATATGTTTATAAGCAACTGAAAAAAGCACAAATGTCAGGGCATGTCAGAACATCTCAAGGACCCCAAAAACACCCCAGACCCCAGAGGGTTAACGGACCATAAAATTATTAGCCTTAAAGTTGCATTGTCTGGGCGTAAGGATCATAGAATTAGTGGAGGATACTGGAAGCTCAATAATTCATTGCTAAATTTTGAAGACTTAAAATCCATTATAGAAAGACTTATCCAAAATCACTGGAACTCTGCAATTAATTATGGTGAATTTGGTAAAAAATGGGAACATTTAAAATTTGAAATAGGGTGTGCTGTTAGGACCTATGGTAAACAATAGCTATTAAAAGAAGGACAGACTTAATTGAAATTTCAGCTGAAATTAATCATTTAATGTAGAGAGCCACTTTAACTGTTGAGGATCAGGCCACTTTGAATAAACTCCAAAATAAACTTAACAAAATATAGGCCTATGAAGAAAAGGCCAAGGGGGTCTTTATTAGATTGAGAAAGAAGTAGTTAGAGATGGGAGAAAAAAAAAGGTAAATATTTCTTTAGTCTTGAAAAAAAAAAAGGTGGAGGTAAATGCGATTAGGAAAATGAAAATTGATGGTGGTGTCTGTGAGGATTCAACTCTTATCTCATATAACACATTTTTTTAGTAAATTGTATGAAACGAATTCTAATGCTATATACCATTTTCTATGGAAGTAAAATAATGTCAAATGTTTTTGAAATAAAAAACTGTTGAATTGCACTACTTGAAAAAAAATAGGCATTGCATTAACCCTGCTTGCATTTTAATGCATTGTATGTTTAGGGCTTGCATTTTTATGGGCTGAAATTCAACATGGTTGAATATTTAAGCTGTGAATATTTCAATTAAAAACATTTCAAACACATTTTCATTAGTAAAAATTCAATAATCCATATTCACCTTTCATATTTCACTTCCAAAATATTCAAACTGTTTAAAAATACAACCTATAATATTCAACAGGCAATTTTCGGTCCATTTTATTTCGCTTTGCAAATTTGCTTCCACAAATTCAGTGGTTCAAATTCGACAGTAAATTCAACATTGACATCCAGGAACTGCAGGAAAAGCAGTAGATTGCCGAGCATACTCTCCATCTGCTGTTAGTCGACCTCACCAGCAGGTGGTGCAAAAGCGCGTGTTGTTGACGAAGACCAGCGACAGTTAGAACAAGCCATTCATTCATAAAACTCATTTACAGCAATGTAAGTGTATTTGTGATTATTATGACGGCTGTTTTATGTTAAATTCCGTGTCTTCACGGTTACTTTTCCTGTGTAGCCTACATGCATCTTTCTCTACCGTGAACGAGATTATAATGTTATTCCCCGATGCGGATATACAGATCCAATGTTACATTTTTGAGGTTGACATATTTTTCTCTTGGTTGTTTAGTTGCCTTAACTTTATATTGTGGTGATGTGCTGCATGCAGGCTATTAGGGTTTCCCTCAATACCCCAGCTGGACATATAAAACGCTTAACGTAGCTTAATGGACTAATTTCAGCGATATAAAAGACCAAACTCGCAGGCAAGCAGATGGACTCAGAATAACGTGCAAAGCTTAATGCTGAGCGTTTCCCAGTGATAGACTGGCATAAATTTAGGGACATTTAGGGACCGTCTCTAAGGTGTATACGACTTTGATATACACGTTTCTAACTTCAATAGCATTTGAATAGAACGACTTACAGTCATAAAACCAACTGTAAAGTGTTCATGTAGTGTCAGGCATACTGCGCACCCTTTGGATTTTTGATATTTATTCAAATAAATTTAAGTTTGCTATTGAAGTTAGAAACATGTATGCCAATATTTTATGCAACTTTAGAGACGGTCCCTAAATGTGCGAATGTCCAATGTCAAGCCAATTTTACATTTAGTCATTTAGCAGACGCTTTTATCCAAAGCGATTTACAGTTAAACTAACAATAGGAGGACAACAATATGCAAGTGCTATGACTCTTCCCAGTTTAAGTTAATGCAATACACGAAGGCATACTATATATATATAGAGAGAGAGAGAGAGAGAGAGAGAGAGAGAAGAAGAGCAAGTGTTAGTATTAATTGATCAAGTGTTGATTTTGTGCCAGTATATCACGAAACGCTCAGCATGAAACTTTGCGCGTTAAGTTCATATTCTGAGTCCATCTGCTTGCCTGTAGCCCAGGGGTGGGCAAACTTTTTGGCTCAAGGGCCACACTGGGTTTTAAAATTTGACAGAGGGCCGGCCCAGTAGCAGATTATGAAACACGATCTCATGAAAGTGCGTATATATACCACGGATTACATTTCTCGCACCATTTATACGGCAAAAAAATATATTTTTTGCGTGCATATGCTGCGCACTGTAAACCCATTAGTTAGGATTAGGGGTGCGGAGTGCAATTTCTAAAAAATATTTGAAATAATTTGAAAGATATTTTGAAAAATGTCAGTAACCAAACAGTTGATGGACCCCATTTACTTCCATAGTAGAAAAAAAAAAAAATACTATGGAAGTCAATGGGGTCCATCAACTGTTTGGTTACCGACATTTTTCAAAATATATTATTTTGTGTTCAGCAGAAAAAAGAAATTCATACAGGTTTGAAACAACTTGAGGGTGAGTAAATGATGACCGTATTTTAATTTTTGGGCGAACTATCCCTTTAAGTGCGTATCATATGCACGCGAAAACTGCGTTTCATAAGAACTACAAATACAATTCGTGGTATTCGAACTTTCATGAGATCGGGCTGAGCAAACACATTTACGTTGTGGCAACGTCTGCGCGAAATTCAACAACTGAGAGACGACATTCTGACAATACATTTTTTTTATGCTAGATATCCCCCATTTAGCATGTTATGGTTTGAGGTTAATTTTTAATTAGATGTTTTATAATCATAGCCTATACTTTTTAAATATTGTTTATCCTTATTATTATTTAATGGGCCTAACCGTAAATTAGAAACAAAACACGTAAGTGTACACTTAGAAGAGTAAAAATGACAGAAGGTTACGTTAATTCAACTTTATTAAAACTGAATGGCAATCAATTTGCACTTCCAAAAGTCATACATTTGTGGGGAAAAAAACGAAATAAACGATTATACAAATTTATTTTAAGTATAATAAAATAAAACATAAAAAGCAAAGGCAGATCAGAACATTTAATGAACAAAACCGGGTTCTGTACATGGCAGACAGGGGAGCGTAACGTTAGTCGAAAGCCGGGCGATAAAGGAGGATACATCCACAAATCCAGAGTAGCAAAACTAAATAGCAGACAAATCAAAGGAAAAACTAAACATGTGCAAGGGGTTACCGAACTCTTTTTTTTCTCTGTGAGTTTTCAAAAAAAGAAATAAACATTAACGTGCACCAAGTCTGTGCGCTTAAGTTGCTGTCTGTTTGGTTTCCATGGTGACGCGTCTAGCTTGTTACGTGACACACCGCAGCCACAACAGCGCTGAATGAATGATGATCTGCTTTTATGTCATTTTTCCTTTTTTACATTTGCTAGCTATGGCATGAAATATCTGATATTCCGATTGTCAAATATATGCAACGCAATATATATATATATAACGCAAAGTATTGCAAGAAAAAGGCAAAATGAATGCGATCTTTAGACAATTTTTTAAATACTCGACGGGCCGGATTAAACAGCCTAACGGGCCGTATGTGGCCCGCGGGCCGTAGTTTGCCCACCCCTGCTGTAGCCTATATAGCCTACAGCCTACTTCCCCAATAAGGTGCGAGTTTGGTCTTTTATAGCACTGTACTAGTCCATTAAGCTACGTTAAGCGTTTTGTCCCAACGGAAGGGGAATCCTTGAGTATGAGGTATTGAGGGAAACCGATTATAATCCCGTTCATAGAGAAAGTAGGAAAGTAACAATGAAGTTATTGAATGAAACATAAACACAGCTTTTGTGTGTTTATCATCTTTTCCGCATATATACTGACACAGATAATCATTTTCATTTTATGAATGAATTACTTGTTCTAACTGTCGCTGGTCTTCGTCAACAACATGCGCTTTTGCACCACCTGCTGGTGAGGTCGACGAACAGCAGATGGAGAGTATGCTCGGCAATCTACTGCTTTTCCTGCAGTTCCTGGATGTCAATGTTGAATTTACTGTCGAATTTGAACCACTGAATTTGTGGAAGAAAAGACCGAAAATTGCCTGTTGAATATTTTTAAACAGTTTGAATATTTTGGAAGTGAAATATGAAAGGTGAATATGGATTATTGAATTTTTACTAATGAAAATGTGTTTGAAATGTTTTTAATTGAAATATTCACAGCTTAAATATTCAACCATGTTGAATTTCAGCCCATAAAAATGCAAGCCCTAAAAATACAATGCATTAAAATGCAAGCACGGTTAATGCAATGCCTATTTTTTTCAAGTGGTGCAATTCAACAGGCTTTTTTATATCAAAAACATTTGACATTATTTTACTTCCATACTTTTCCTCTTCTAAATTGTATTACTTCAATAAAAACTGTTAGTAATGATTTTAATTCTATATGTTCAAAAATATATTATTGGAAGAAGTTAAAGAAGGGATTAATAACTTGAAAAAATAACAAATCTCCAGGGAGTGATGGGTTGACTTCAGAGCTATATAAAACTTTTTGTGACCCTTTATCTAATTTTTTATTGGCAGTGTATGAAGAATCATTTGTCAATGGATGCCTTCCTCCATCAATGAGAGAGGGTGTTATTACTCTGGTACCAAAATCCCATAAAGACACTCTTTTGATTGATAGCTGGCACCTAGGGCTGGGCGGTATGACGGTATATATCGTTACCGCGGTAGAAAATGTCAACCGTAACAGATTTTTTTATTCCGTGTATACCACGACATGTAAATTAGTGGGCGTGGTTAACTCACATGCAGCGTGCGAGAGACTGAGACACTGCATGAGATTTGTCAAAGAAACACGGAGAAAGCAGATCAAGAGGATCCACAAAGGAATTACGTTTTCTAAAGCGTTGTTGTAAAGTGGTATTTTCGGGGAGAAAGGCGCAGCAGTCTAGAGCAGTGCGGCACCCGTAGGCTACAGTTTAGAGGAGTGCAACGGGGAAAGCATGAAGCTTACTTGACAACAACAGTTCATATATCAATATCGTAACGAATAGAAATAACCTTAAATATAGTTATCTGCATCTTTCCGTCTCTTATGTATAGTTACTTTTTAAACACGAAACTCGCATTCAGCATGACACGCGAGCGGTTGCCGTGGTAATGAACGACCTGCGAATGTATCTGAGGCAACATTTTTTACTAAATATGCAGCGCGAGTTATATATTTCGAACTCCAAACAATTGGCCACTGAACCAGCCGATAAAATCTTCCTTTGATTCAATGCATGATTACAACTTGTCACTCAAATTAACCGATCGCATTTTACTGATATAAAAGACGCGCGCGTGCACACGCACTGAGAGGGAGCGCGATGTGTCAGTGTACACCGGGCTATGGTAAAATAATGACGCAATAACAAGGTGTGTATACTTTACACTACTTAGTCAACACTAACAGTAGCTGCTGTTCGGTTTTCATACTGCTGTTCTCCTAGTCACTTATGATCTTGATGCTTCTGAACATCTCTTGATTGAAGCCCTTTAAAACACAGTATAATAAGCAGACATGGCAAAAAAATATCCTACCAAATTAAAAGGAAGTAACTAATTTATTATGAATAGAATAGTTCAATATAAAATATTCAGATATTATAAACTGATTGATGAAGTAAAGCAATAACATGAGATTGAAAAATTATTCAGCAACACTTTATTTAAAGTTTAATTGCACCTATGAGTTGTATTTAATATCAATCAGTTGGGGGCAGTTCATCTAAAAGTTGATGAGAGTGTTTTGTTTGCTATATTTAGCTATTAAAAATAGTTTACCAAAGAAATAATTTACCAAATAAAAGAAAAAGAAAATTCAAACAAAGTGAAGTAGCCTACTTTTCATTTCTAAAGCATTTGGGATTATTTATTATACAAAGCCCTTTTTGTCGATTTTTCGAGAATAACTACATATATAAATAACTATATCGTCAAATATATCGTTACCGTGAAATAAAATGAGTCATACCATGAAATAGAATTTTGGTCATACCGCCCACCCCTACTGGCACCTAATCACATTATTAAATAACGACTATAACATTTTGGCATCTGTTCTGGCAAAATGACTAAAATATGCCAGTCAGGATTTATGAAGGGACGATACTTATCAAACAATGTAAGGTTAGTTCTTGATCTGATTGATTATCGTGCTTTGGTGATTATCGTGATCAATGCAGTGAGAACATTATATGTAAGAGGAAGTAGTTGTGTTTAACTTTTTTCTGGAACAACACCTAAATTTCCTATTCACAGAGGAATAAGACAGGGTTGCCCAATCTCACCCTTTCTTTTTTTTTTTTTTGATAGTTACTCAGATTTTAATAATAATAATATGATTAAAGGTATTAGAATTCATGTATAATAAAAAAAAAAAAAAATTCCAAATTCGCAGACCACACCACAGTTTTCCTAAAAGATCAAACGGAAGTTCCTAAAGCATTGGAGACCATTCAATAATTTTCTCAGATCTCTGGCCTCTCTCTCAACATTTTAAAATGTGAAATATTGTCTTTAAAAAATGTTTATAAAACAGCGATCTGTAGAATTTAAATTAAAGATGTAGTAGTTCATTATTTGGGAGTAAAAGTATCCTTGAATTAAAATATGGTTATAACAGAAATTAATTTAAACCCTATTAAAAAGAAATTCAATTATTGGTTGGCAAGAGATTTGTCTCATACTGGTCGAGTTTTGGCAGAGGGTATATCAAGAGTTTCTTATCTCTTTTCTGTAATGGATTGTCCCAAGTCATTATGTTCCTTATTAAGATAAATCATTAGGCCTACATAATTTTATATGGAAAAATAAATCACACAAAATTAAAAAGGAGGTTCTAAGAAATAGCATTAGTGATGGAGGTCTTGGAGTTGTCGACTTTACCCTATTTAAAGGTAGGGTAGGTAATCCTTTTCAGAAACACTTTTTTTTATACTGGGTGAAATGGTCCTTCCATCCTGATAGTAGTCAATACATTATGTGTTTAGAAAAAGGAATGAAAAAAATCAGACCTCTGTAGCAGCTGCAGGACAGTAAAAACTCTGACCAATCACTGCCATTCGGTGCGAATGTAAAGAACCAATCAGATGCCTTCATGTCTCGTGCCCGAGCCCCACTGCGCGCGCTGCCCTGCGTGCACTCATCACATGTCACCGTTCCCAGAAATATTCAGCTCAAAGCACCTGCATATGCAGTCAGCGAAGGCAAACATGGCAAAAACTACTTCCTCGGACCCTGCCCGCACTCTTGAACGACCTCCTCTGCTTCGCCCTCAACCCCGGACCTGTCCTCGAACCGACGATGCGGTACTTGTCTCCGGACTCGGAGTGTACGTTAGTCTTCATTAGAGTCAACAATGTTTTCATCATGGAAACTCTCACATGCAAAACACCGTATATGTTATGAATCTTACACGAAATTCACCTTCATCACAGTGTAACTGGTGGTAATGGAAAAACGTGTATCAATGCAACCTGTTTTTAGTTTTGCCTTATAAATATAGCTTGTTACCTATAAATATAGCTCGTTACCGAATTAAACTTTACCAGTATCGATATGCTAGCTTGATAGTGAGTGAGTACTAAAAGAAATCTTATTTGTTTATATTCATAGTGATAAAGTTAGGTATTTTATTACATGTGATTCTGACATGATGTCACTGCAGTACACGCTCCTTCCTCTCCACTCGTCTCAGGTAATAAATGCGTCTTGTTCCAGCTGAGCCTGAGCGTTTGGCGTCGCGCGTTCATGTGTTTTGGGGGCGTGGCTTTGGAAGGAGCTCAGAAGGGAGGGGGTGGGAGTGAATGGAAATAATGAGCTGTGTTTATTGCAGATTAAAAGGTCTACAGTCACTCGATTTTTATATTTTCTTTTTCAGAGTACTTACATTTTAATTATGTATTGGTATATAAAGACAGTTTAAACAAATTTGGAATGTTTTTTTTTTTAGAAAAAGGATTACCTACCCTACCTTTAACTGTGTGTTAAAAGTAAATTGGTTAAAAAGATTTGTAAAAAAAAAAAAAAAAAACAGACTCTAGATGGAATGTAATTCCTAATTTTGTTTTTAAGAAAATTGGAGGTATTGAATTTTTGTTACAGTGCCCCTTCTCACTTGGTAAACTACACATTAAATTAGAAAAATTTCACAACAGGTTTTATTATCATGGTTACTGGTTTACAAACATAATTTTTCACCTCACCGTTTTTTTATTTGGAATAATCAGAATATTATTTACAGAAATAAATAATTGTTTTTTTTTTGAGAGATGGTATTTAAATAACATATATTGTTAATCAGCTGATGGATGACAATGGTCAGTGTTATTAATTTCCAGAATTCTCCAGAAAATTAGTTTTTGGGGCTTCGTTAAAGGAATATAATATGGTATTCAACGCCATTCCTAGTGGTATAAAAACTCTCTTGAAAGAAGAGCAAACTTATAGTCCTATATCTTTGTATAACACTTCTATTTCAATTGAACTTGAAGGGATTTTGATTACTGATGACAAATTCAATAACCATTTTGTTCGTAATCTTATGTACAGAAAATCTATTCCAGCATCATCTTTCAAGTGGATGGCGTTATACAATATTAACTGGAGAGTGGTCTGGTCTCTTCCACACACATATTTGTTAACAAAAAAGATAAAAGAAGTTACATTTTAAATATTAAATAGATGTTACCCCTGTAATAGTGTACTCAATAAGTATATCCAAAACATAGAAGAAATGCACTTTCTGTGATGTTGAAGAGACAATTGTACATCTTTTTGTGAATGTGTTTGTGTTAAAGCTTTTTGGAATGAGTTATGTACCTATCTCTCAGAAAAAAACAAATGCCAAAATATGTATTAACACCTTTAGTATTTTTTTTTATTATTTTTTATCATAATCTAAATTCTCATATTCAGTACATTGTTGATTTGTTTATGATTCTTGGTAAATTTTTTATTCACAAATGCAAATTTTTGGGTAAGATCCCGCTACAGTCCATTTTTCTAGTAGACTATAATTCCTATGTTTTATCTTTGATGGGCATAAAAAAAAACAAAAAGTCTTTGAAAAGTCAAAGATTGCTTTCAATGTTTAACCTAAGTTGTAACGTTATTTTTTATTTAATTTTTTTCTCTGGCACTCTATTTTGTTTGTATATTTTTCGTGATCTATGTCTTGTTTTTATTAGGGCCCAAGCCCTGAAGGGGCGAAGGCCCTATTGTTTTCGTTAGGATTATTAGGGCCCAAGCCCTGAAAGGGCGAAGGCCCTATTGTTTTCGTTAGGATTATTATTATTATTAGGGCCCAAGCCCTGAAAGGGCGCAGAGCCCTATTGTTCTTCTAAGGATTATTTATTAGGGCCCAAGCCCTGAAAGGGCGAAGGCCCTATTGTTTTCGGTAGGATTATTTATTATTATTAGGGCCCAAGCCCTGAAAGGGCGAAGGCCCTATTGTTTTCGGTAGGATTATTAGGGCCCAAGCCCTGAAAGGGCGAAGGCCCTATTGTTTTCGGTAGGATTATTATTATTAGGGCCCAAGCCCTGAAAGGGCGAAGGCCCTATTGTTTTCGTTAGGATTATTATTATTATTATTATTGTTCTTCAAGGGTTCGGGGGCTTTTGGGGCCTTTAACGTGCTCAAAAACTCATGAAACTTTGCACGCAGGTCAGAACCCGCGGCCATTAGGGCCGGGCTGAAGCTGGTACCCGGGCGTGGCAGGGGGGCTCAACAGCGCCCCCTAGAACACAATCTTAAATCTTGGACACATACAAGAACGTATTAGTATGAAACTCGGTACACATATAGATCTCATCGGGCCGAACAACTTTCGCACTCTAAGTTATTAGCTCTGCCCAACAGGAAGTCAGCTATTATGGGTTGTTTGAAAAACGCATGCTGTGGAATTTAATGTACTCCTCCTAGGGAATTGATCCGATCCACACCAAACTCGGTCAGCATGAAGTCAAGACATTGAGGATGCTAAATTGCGGACGGATTTTTGATATCTCGAACGGTTTGGCCGTGGCGATGAAACGAATTTATAGCGAGAAAAGATAAACAGGAAGTGTGTTATAACTTCTGCATACATTAACTGATCTTGATGAAACTTCCGCAGTGTGTTCGTTGTAAGAGGCCGATCACATGGATGTGACTATTGTGAGTCAAAGTTATAGCGCCACCAACTGGCAGCAGGAAGTGTGTCACTTTCAAAATGCTTTGAAATCACCCTCTTATTTTTACCCGATTTGCTTCAAACTTTATGTGTATAATGTAAACACACGGCAGATGTAGACCTGTGAAAGGATTTTTGATATCTTTAATACTGTTGCCGTGGCAACGCTTCAAACTTTAATATTCTTTTTTGATGCTTTTGAGACTCTTAACATACTTGAAATTGGATGAAACTCGACAGACACATCACATTTATTAGCCAGTAGACATGTGCAAAGTTTCAGAAACGGGCGTGGTGAGGGGCTCAGTAGCGCCACCTTTAGTCATAAGTGGGGGGGTTAGTTTTATCAACAGCAACAAAACTTGGTATGTGTATTGTTCTCATCAAGACGGACAACTTTCTAATTGACATTAACTACCTCCGACCAACAGGAAGAGAGATATTTTGGTTTGAATGTGGATTTTCTGAAGAATTTTCTCTCCCTCTCTCTGTGTCTCTGTGTGTGAGAGGGGAGGGGGGATTTGTCTTTTGAGTGAGATTTGTTTAAAATTCCTGTTTTTCAAGGTTTCAGGGGCTTTTGGGGCCTTTAACGTGCTCGAAAACTCTTGAAACTTTGCACACAGGTCAGAACCCGCGGCCATCAGGGCCGGGCTGAAGCTGGTACCCGGGCGTGGCAGGGGGGCTCAACAGCGCCCCCTGGAATGGGATCCGAACACTTGTCCATAAATCAAACACACTTGCATGTAATGATATGAAACTCGGTACACATATAGATCACATCGGGCTGAACAACTTTCGTGCTCTAAGTTTTACGCCAGCCCAACAGGAAGTCGGCAATTATGGGTTGTTTGGAGAACGCTTGCTGTGGAATGCGAAGTACTCCTCCTAGAGAATTCATCCAATCCCCACCAAACTCGGTGTGCATGAAGTCAAGACATTGAGGATTCTAAATTGCGGACGGATTTTTGATATCTCGAACGGTTTGGCCGTGGCGAGGAAACGAATTTATGGCGAGAAAAGAGAAACACGAAGTGGTATAACTTCTGCATACATTAACGGATCTTGATGAAACTTCACCAGTGTGTTCGTGGTAAGAGGCCGATCAGATGGATGTGACTATTGTGAGTCAAAGTTATAGCGCCACCAACTGGCAGCAGGAAGTGTGTCACTTTCAAAATGCTTTTGACAAAAGTGGGGGGGTTAGTTTTACCCACAGTTTTAAAAATCAGGACGTACATTGGTCTCATCGAGCCGGACAACTTTCTAATATACAGTTATTAGCTTCGACCAATAGGAAGTCAGATATTTTGGTTTGAATGTGGATTTATTTGCAAATTCAGCCTCTGCTTTTTACCCACTCCTGCTAAGTGTTTTTTTTTTATTCACACCAAACTTTTTTAACACGATGAAAATACATTAAAGATGCTAAATTGTGAACGGATATTAAATATTTCAAACGGTTTTGACATGGCGAGGGATTAAAATAATGTCAAAAAAGGAATCAGAAAACATCTCATATATTCTTAAAATTTAATTATACACCATTTATTTTTATATAAAATTATACAAATATTAGAACTAAACCTATTTTATTCTGTTTTTGCAATTCAAGAAGTATGAAAAAGTTAAAAACAGGCTATTTAGTGCTATTTGTTTCAACAAAAAAGCAAACATAGGGCTATACTGCCCTCTTGTGTCCAAAAGGATATCAAAATAGTATATAAAACGTTTTACTAGGTAGGCCTATTGTATTTAAATATAAATTTATTAGGTATATGACTGTGAGGATATTTTCCCATCGGTTAAGCGACGTGTGACACGAGCGGGTGCTTTTAAATCGCTAATATAAAAGTGAAAGTAAAAAAACGGACGTCCGCACGGACATTGATAATGGTGCACGTTGGAAAGAATGATACTTTTAAACATAACACTAAACCGCCATTAGGTGTCGCCAGGCGACCATCTTAATGAGCGAGTCATTGATTCATTCGTTCAAACGATTCATTCCAATGACTGAGTCATTCATGATTGAGACAGATGTTTATGGATTGACCATTGAATCTTTGAGTCAAGCGATTCGTTTCAAAATGCTGAATCATTCAGTAATGAGAAAACAAGTTGCTGTGATCTTTGTTTAACTATTTTTGCTGCTGAAACAGAACAAAAACAGTCAATATTGCATCTAAATGTAAGTGACTTAATTGTAACTGTTTATTAACCTGTTGTATGAAATCAATGTCACAGTTTCAATCGTGATTGTATTCAGGAAATAGTTGCCTACTCGTCAAGTGAGGTTGCTTAACTCTATCATATGTTATAAAATATATAAAAACTCCATATTTGTAATTTTTATAGTCAGTATGTTGTTAACTGGGTTGCTTTTTTGTGTGCTGCGCTCATTTGTTTACAATTCTCCTGGAGAAGCAGCATGAGCCTCAGCAGTGCAACCTTGTTACCATTGATCAGTAATACATTTATTATTAACTGCTGATTGCAACTTAAAATGAATGTAATGAAATTAGAATAATCTCTCGTTTTAGTGATTCCCAAGTTATTTTTTTTGTTATTGACGTTCTAATCAGGCTATACTCTGGTCGGGCAAGTAAAATTCTCTTTCAGGTAGGCCTATTGTATTTATATATAAATATATTAGGGATGTGACTGTGATAAAATTTTCCCACCGGTTAATCGACATGTGACACCGCTGAGGGCTTTTAAATCGCTAACTATAGTATACTATATACTAGTAAAATACAGACGTCCGCACAGACATTGATAATGGTGCGGAGTAGAGCGAGCATTTTCAATGTATTCCTATGGATGTAGGAATTAACTAAAACATTTTATTTATGTTTTTGTGTCCACTGTTCAACCGCAACCGCGTCACACACACATTCCAGAATTGCAATCTTGACATTCATTATAGCCCTAATACAATATAATAATAAAAATAGTCAACCTAACATAAACGAATTACACTGCTCTGTTTAAATAGTCAGTAGTACAATCTGTACCATTCACAGTAAGCAGAGCTCCACTGTGATGTTTCCAAGAACATTTTTGCGCGTGTGAAGAGGATGATTTTTTCCATCGATATTGGAACACGAGTGAAGTACAAAGCCTATAATAAAGAATAGTTTAGCATCCAAATACATCGCAAAAATTGAAACATTTTGATTCTAATGAGAGGGTTACGTGAGACCAACACTGCTTACTTTCGTTTTTATTTTTACATTAAATTTAAAGGATTTGTTGTGGAATATTTTGAGTGTATCATAAAATCAGAATAAGGTAAGACAAGTAATATTTTCTGTCTTATAAATATATATATATATATATATATATATATATATATATATGTGTGTGTGTGTATATAAATATCTATCTATCTATATCTATATATATAGATATAGATAGATAGATATTTATATACACACACACATACATATATATATATATATATATATGTGTGTGTGTGTGTGTATGTATATATATATATATATATATATATATATATATATATATATATATATATATATATATATATATATATATATATATATATAAATATAGCTGCGAGCAGCGATGGAGGGCCAAAGCCGGTGGCACCGCCATCCCCGGTGCCTTTAGGTAACTAAAGGCACCGGGGTTGCGGTGCCACCGGCTTGGGCCCGTAATCGCTGCTCGCAGCTATATTTATTATTATTATTATTATTATTATTTTGTCAACCTTTCGGGCACTTTTGGGGCCCTTAACATGCTCGAAAACTCTTGAAACTTTGCACACAGGTCAGAACCCGCGGCCATCAGGGCCGGGCTGAAGCTGGTACCCGGGCGTGGCAGGGGGGCTCGACAGCGCCCCCTGGAACGGGATCCGAACACGTGTCCATAAATCAAACACGCTTGCATGTTATAATATGAAACTCGGTACACATGTAGATCTCATCGGGCCGAACAACTTTCGTGCTCTAAGTTTTACGCCAGCCCAACAGGAAGTCGGCTATTATGGGTTGTTTGGAAACGCATGGTCTGGTATTTGAAACACTTCTCCTAGGGAATTCACCCGATCGCCACCAAACTCGGTGGGAATGAAGTCAAGACATTGAGGATGCTAAATTGCGGACGGATTTTTGATATCTCGAACGGTTTGGCCGTGGCGAGGAAACGAATTTATGGCGAATAATGGAAACAGGAAGTGTGTTATAACTTCTGCATACATTAACTGATCTTGATGAAACTTCAGCAGTGTGTTCGTGGTCAGAGGCCGATCACATGGATGTGACTATTGTGAGTCAAAGTTATAGCGCCACCAACTGGCAGCAGGAATATGTCACTTTCAAAATGCTTTGAAATCACCCTCTTATTTTTACCCGATTTGCTTCAGACTTTAGGTGTACAATGTAGACACACGGCAGATGTAGACCTGTGTAAGGATTATTTATATCTTAGATACTGTTGCCGTGGCAACGCATCAAACTTTAATATTCTTTTTTGATGCTTTTGAGACTCTTAACATACTTGAAATTGCATGAAACTCGACAGACACATCACATTTATTAGCCAGTAGACATGTGCAAAGTTTCAGAAACGGGCGTGGTGAGGGGCTCAGTAGCGCCACCTTTAGTCAAAAATGGGGGCTTAGTTTTACATAGAGTCACTAAACTCGCTATGTATATTGTTCTCATTAAACCGGACAACTTTCTAATTCACACTTATTAGCTGAGAGCAACAGGAAGTCAGATATTTTGGTTTGAATGTGATTTTTTGGAGAATTTTCTCTCTCTCTCTCTCTGTCTCTGTGTGTGTGAGGGGTGGGAGGGAATTTCCAATTGATTTCAGTGTGTTTCAAGGTTTCAGGGGCTTTTGGGGCCCTTAACGTGCTCGAAAACTCTTGAAACTTTGCACACAGGTCAGAACCTGCGGCCATCAGGGCCGGGCT